>NC_139681.1:15828294-17166493 GCF_964106915.1 Podarcis gaigeae
GCTTTGCTTCACACAGGCACCACGCAAAGTGTGTTCCGCTTGACGTGTGCTGCATTCACAAGTGCAGGTTGATAGGTGCGGGTGGGTGCGTCCCTGAGGCTGGCCGGTAACAGGTTTAATACAGGAGTTGGGGAAAATTATTCGGACAACTTCCAAATAGAGAGCGGGGAGGAAATGTTTTCCCTGGCCTGCTGGGGTTTTCTGTACAGTATGTGGGAGATTTCGCTCATAGGGAGTAACCCCACACTCAAAAAGGGAAACAACCCAAGAAAAGCTTTACCAGTCGATCCTGCCGAACGTGTGAACAGGGCTTGACAAGGTGAAACTGAGATGAAGCAATATTGTGTTTATGTAGGAGTCAGGCTGCATTTCAACAAAGGCGTTACTAGGAGCCTTTTTTTTCTTTTCGGAAGTAGTAGCAGTGCTTACTATTAGAGACTTCTTTTGAAACGCTTGGTATTAGAAGCAGAGTTGGAAGATACCTTTAGGATCATATAGCCCAACACCCTGCAATGCAGGAAAATGCAACTGTCTCTTATGGGGATTGAACCTGCAACTGATGGAATAACTTTGTTTTGAAACTTAGGTTCACCTTGAAGATTTCAAAGCACACCATGGTGCTTTCCTTTTCCAAAGCAGTGCACATTAACTTGTATTCGTGCTAAATTGTACTTTGGACTGCAGCATTAGTTACGCATAGAACTCTGAAGAGTAGCTTCTTCATTTGCAGATTATATATGGGGCCAGGCTTTAAATTCCCTAATTTTGTCCTATCCCACTACCTCATGCAACAGGACATTTACATATTGCTCATTTTCTAAGTTTTGTTAGAAAAGGGGTTTGCTCTTGCCAGAAGAATGGATCAGTTTTATGGACAAGTGGTCCACTTATTAGTCTGTGCAAGGCTAGATGTGTATATAACAGGGTGATTATGCTAATACAGAGACATTTGGAATTCTGGGAGTGTGTTGTGGGCACCAACCCTTCTTGTTACTTCTCTTCCCCAGTAGAGAAAGCGCACATGCAGAAAGAGAGTCACTGTACTTCCAAGGGATTTGGGTAAAGGTTGAATATCTAGCAGGATTAAAATGTTTCCCTTTTCAATCTACCAATTCTACATACAGATAGGTAGCCGTGTTGGTCTGCCATAGTCAAAACAAAAAAAAATTCCTTCCAGTAGCACCTTAAAGACCAACTAAGTCAGTTCTTGGTATGAGCTTTCGTGTGCATGCACACTTCGTATCTGAAGAAGTGTGCATGCACACGAAAGCTCATACCAAGAACTGACTTAGTTGGTCTTTAAGGTGCTACTGGAAGGAATTTTTTTTTGTTTCAATTTTACATAGTATCCCTAAATAGCCACTGCCAAATTAAAGCTTACCTTGGTGGTAGACTGCGCAGTAAAAATCACAGAGCACATCTATGGATACAGAGTTGACCTGTGATTGGAGGGGATCCCTTGTTAAAATTATGGTGATCCATAAGTTTCTATACCTTGAGCCTATATTTTTTCACAAGGGCAGTGCTAGAAAGCATCAGTTCTGTGGTTTTTGGTTTTGCAGTTCATTCAGTAGATAGGTGTGACATTTATTTGATTGCCAATGGGGAAGGAGCCTGTGAGAAAATAGAGTTTAAAGAGGATCTGTTGTATTGGATATGGTGTGCATATGTGTGTGCATTCCTGACTTCTGTCCCTCCAGCTGCTCCATTATTCTCTCCTACTTCTCTTCCGTTTACCTCCTACTCTGTCGCTTCTGTTCAAGTGCCAATACGGCAATAAAAGCCTTGAAAAG
This sequence comes from Podarcis gaigeae, assembly GCF_964106915.1. Lineage (NCBI taxonomy): Eukaryota > Metazoa > Chordata > Lepidosauria > Squamata > Lacertidae > Podarcis > Podarcis gaigeae. The sequence continues at coordinate 15,830,088 of NC_139681.1, forward strand.
CACATAGAACTGAAAGAAGTGATGTCCTTTTCAAGGGGTGAGGAAGGGAGCAGTGAGTGAGGGTGTTGCAAGCACCCCAGCTGTGGCACTAATGTAACAGTATTATATGCATTGTTGGACTAGTGTAGCAGTTCTAGGTGATGTTATTGCATCCTTTTAAAGCACAGGTGGGCTGAAGGCAGATTGAGATCTACTGATAGATTTGCACACGTGCCATCCTACTGCACTGTGATAATCACAAAACAAGAGCATTAATTCAGAGTGAGGTGTGCCAAAGTCCAAAGCTCAAAGGTCTTAAAGGCGTTTGAGTGTATACCTCACAACACTGAGCTACATACCAGCTGTACAACATACTAGCATGCTTAGACACTGTCGTAGAACCCATTGTGCTGGCACTTAGATATTTGCAGATGGCAAAAATAAAAAAGATGGAGAAAGGGAAATGAGCAGGAAGCTTGCAGAACAAAAAAAGGGACATAGCAAATGCCATTCCCCTGCTATAGCTTCACTTGCTAACCAGGATGCAAAAATTAAAACATGCATTATGGAATAAGCACTGTCCTCTCAGCATGATTCCTTGTAACATTTCTAAAAAATGAATTCAGTTTTATGCTTGTGCATTTTTGGTCAATACTGTCATTATACCAAGCCATAGTCTTTACATTATAGTTTAGGACCAAACCATGGTTTGAATTTCTAAACACGTGCCAGGGAAACTGTAGCTTAGAGCCACTTGTTGAGAAGGTAGAAAGCAAAACTAGACAATCAGCTTCATAGTGACGGCCATAACATTAGATTTGCAAATCATGGTTTGTACTATTGTTTGATAGGTGAACCATGAATTTAGTTTGGCCATCATAGCAAACAGTAGTCTTGGAAGTGTTCTATGCTTTTAAAATTTGTTACGTCTATTTGTTAATACTACAATAGTGCAATGACATATATTATGCTGTTGCAAATAGGGCTGTGTTTTGCTGTTAATGGTTGTAGCCTTGCTTTAAACTAAAATTTCAGTGTGTTATGAAGGCAATGTATTTTATTTCTTCTGGATTATGTTGTGCTGATTCAGAAGATCACATCTGCAAAACATCCCTTGCACTGATACAATCTGACATACTGCTGGAAATGCTTGATTATCCTGCTATAAAAGAACCTTTTTGCTACTAGTAGATAGTGTTCTGAAGAGTATAAGCTACTATATACAGATTATTGCAGGAGACTGACATAAAGACCAATCTATTCTTTAAACCTTATGTTCAGAACCATGTAGTATATACAAAGTTATATAAACTTTGTCCCCAAATAGTACCTGGTAGTAAAGGTAATTCCATTCAGGTCCAGCATATCCAGTAGCCATGGACCATGGGAACTGTAGGACCACAGGTTAGCCAACCAAGCTATAAGGATATGCTGGCTGGGCCTCCTGAGGACTGTTTGAAGGCCTTCCTTGGTCATAGCTTTTAGACCTTAATTCTTGTTGAATCTGTGTTTTAATTTTTTCACGTATGAGATTTTTTTCATTTATAAAATAAGTGCTTCATAACATCAACATTATTTCTCATTGACGGCCCAGTTTCTTCTGGGGGTAATTGGCAGGGACCATAAACTGGTGATGAATGGGGCCAGAGATAAAAGTGTTCTGGATTAGCTAATTCAGAATTTAAGGTTAGAATTCCCGATTCTAAGCAGGTCTGAGAAGTAAGCCCCAGTGCTATACTCACATTAGTATGTGGATAATTTTGTTTTGTACAGTGAACCAATAAAGTTCATTGTCTAGAAAGCAACTGAAAGTATTTTCTGAATTAGTCATTCCTGTTAGTCCTGTAAGGAACGCGGGTGACGCTGTGGGTTAAACCACAGAGCCTAGGGCTTGCCAATCAGAAAGTCAGTGGTTCGAATCCCTGTGATGGGATGAAATCCCGTTGCTCAGTCCCTGCTCCTGCTAACGTAGCAGTTCGAAAGCACGAAGTGCAAGTAGGTAAATAGGTACCACTCTGGCAGGAAGGTAAACGGTGTTTCCGTGTGCTGCTCTGGTTTGCCAGAAGCAGCTTAGTCATGCTGGCCACATGACCCGGAAGCTGTACACCAGCTTCCTTCGCCAATAAAGCGAGATGAATGCCGCAACCCCAGAGTCGGCCATGACTGCACCTAATGGTCAGGGGTCCCTTTACCTTTTATTAGTCCTGTATGCTCTATCCTGTTTTGTATTACAAACATATATAAGTGGCAGAAGCCTACTATTTTCTACCCAGATGGGGGCGGGGGGGGGACTTATCCCCAAGCCATACAAATCAGGGAAGAAATGAAAAACAAATCACTTTTTTTAATCAAATAAAAAAATTTGTCTGATTGCTCTGAAACTACACAGAAAGAGTTAAAAAAACACCCTACCTCTAAAGGTCAGGAAAAGCAAGGAGCAGACCAACTGGAAGGAAGAAACTTTGATGGGATGCAAAGGTTGGGCAGCTTTAAGAGATATTGGGGAAATACACCTAAAACAAGCTTGGAGCTCACAAAGTTACTCAGCTGTAGTGTAATGTGTGTGTAAAATTAGTTTAGAAAACAGCACACATTTGCTAGCACTGCAAGGTCTGGTTCTTCATTTCAGCTCTTTTGCACAAAATCTTGTTTTGAATGATGGCTCCTAATGTTTCTCTTTCCTTTCTCACAGGTGAAGGCTAGTTTGGGGATGTGAGCACAATGAGCGTAAACCAGCCAACTCACACAGGGCCACCTTATGGGCAGCCACAGCCTGGATACGGAGGATACCTGCCGCCTGGTTACGGAGGGCAGCCAAACCCGACCGTTCCTGCCTCACAGTATGGTGCTTACAATGGTCCAATGACAGGATATCCGCAGACAGCCCCCCCTCAAGGTATCCTTCATTGGTATAAAGGGGGAAATGACGTGTGTGTGTGTGTGTGTGTGTGTGTGTATGTATATATATATATATATATGCAAGTTTTGGTGTCCTCGGGTGTCTTCCCGTGTAAAAGTTGGGGTGTCTAGGCGACGTTTCGACGAGGTCTCACTCGTCATCTTCAGGCTGGTGCTTTCGGCTTCTTGTTACTGGAACAGAGCGGGATCTCAATGTTTGAGTTCCTATAAATACTGTAGAGGGGGTGTGGTGTCTAGCCTCCAATGTTCTGGGCAGAGAGGAAGTTCCCAGGCTAGTGTGCCTTTTCTTCTTTTGTTCCTTAATTACTTGAGAGATACCTTGAGTGATTTCTTGAGTGATATCCTGAGTACCACTTAGGTGGGTCATTAGGTGTGGATTAGTGGATTAGTGGATTAGTCATTAGTGGATTAGTGGATTAGTCATTAGGTGTGGATTAGGTGTGGATTAGAAGGAACACCACTCAGACCAATAGTCAGCTCCATAGGCTCACCTCTACAAAATCTCGCTAAATTTCTCGCCAAGCAACTTCAGCCCTATGCAGAATCCATCTCTTCACACGTACCAAACTCCTTCCAGTTCATAGAAACAATAAAGAAGCAAAACCTACATCCTAATGACCTACTTGTGAGCTTCGATGTTGTATCTCTCTTCACACAAGTGCCCATTAATGAAGCCTTGACAGCTATTCAAAACAAATACAATCCCCCCGAATACATCTTGGACCTGACCAACCACTGCCTAACCAACACGTACTTCATCCACAATGGACAAAGATACAAACAGATAGAAGGAGCACCTATGGGATCACCCCTCTCACCGGTCATCGCAAACCTGTACATGGAACACTTTGAAACCAATGCTTTAGACAAGTCAGAACACAAACCCAAACTTTGGCTCAGATATGTTGACGACACCTTTGTAATTTGGCCACACGGGAAGGAAAAACTGGATAGCTTCCTCACACATCTCAACAACTTACACCCCAAAATACAATTCACTATGGAAATAGAAGCCAACAACCAACTTCCCTTCCTTGACGTCCTAATCTACAAAAAACCTGATGGCTCCCTAGGACACACTATCCACCAGAAAAAAACACACACCAACCGCTACTTACATGCACAATCACACCACCACCCTGCACAAATAAACTCCGTAGCCAAGACTCTCATCTCCAGAACCAAACGCCTGGCTGACAAAGACCACTTGACAACTGAGTTACAGAATCTCTCAAATGTGTTAATTGCCAATGGATACCAGCAAAACAGGATTACGAAGCTAATCCAAAAGGAAACACCCCCCAAAAACCAAGACACAGAAGAAAACAATGGCATGGCCCTCCTTCCTTATATCAAGGGCACTACAGATAAAATTAGCAAAATCCTCCATAAACACAATATCAAAACAGCCTTTTGCACCAACCAAAAAATAGCCAATATCCTCAGAAACCCCAAGGATAAAATCCAGTTGGAAAACCAAGGGATCTATGAAATACCCTGCAAAGTCTGCCCAGCCACGTACATTGGACAAACAAACAGACGAATAAATGCACGTATCGCAGAACACAAGAATGCCGTCAAAAAAGAAGAAAAAACTTCCTCTCTTTTCCAACACATGAAAGAAACAGGACACGAAATTAATTTTGCAGATTCCAAATTGCTCTTTAACACGGAACATCACCACAAGAGAATAATCATGGAAGCCATCGAGATAGAGAAACACCCTCACAACATGAACAAGCGTGACGACACATCCCGCTTGCCAGACATCTGGAAATTAGCCCTCCCCACAAAAACTGACACCAGATCCAGAGGCACACAGAACGCCAACACCAATCAACCACACCAGACCCAAACCCAGACCCTCTCCACAGATGAATTACTGACACCATCCAGTAGCCAGTCCATGGTGGCACCTCCGGATGCTGCACCCCCCTGCAATCCCTACACAGATCTGGCTGACACAAGCCACAAAACCACAGCTCGCCCCTATACACGAAGCCAAGCCAAAGCACAACTAAGTGCAATACAGCCATCTTCTCAGGAAAACTCTTCACAAAGTTCAAGAGGTCAAGACACAAAGACTTTAGCAACTAATCCACACCTAATGACCCACCTAAGTGGTACTCAGGATATCACTCAAGAAATCACTCAAGGTATCTCTCAAGTAATTAAGGAACAAAAGAAGAAAAGGCACACTAGCCTGGGAACTTCCTCTCTGCCCAGAACATTGGAGGCTAGACACCACACCCCCTCTACAGTATTTATAGGAACTCAAACATTGAGATCCCGCTCTGTTCCAGTAACAAGAAGCCGAAAGCACCAGCCTGAAGATGACGAGTGAGACCTCGTCGAAACGTCGCCTAGACACCCCAACTTTTACACGGGAAGACACCCGAGGACACCAAAACCTCCATATATATATATATATATATATATATATATATATATATATATAAATGTTTACTCTGCTTTTTAACATTCTGTATGTGCCCCTGAGGTGGTAGCAACAAAAAAATTCAAAAGTGCATTTAAAATATTCAGTATAAGGATTTATGGTACCACTCTATTCTTCCCAGTTAGACCACACCTAGAGTACTGTGTCCAGTTCTGGGCACTGTGGTTTAAGAAGGATATTAACAAGCTGGAATGTGTGCAGAGGAGGGCAACCATGTTGATAAAGGGTCTGGAAACCAAGCCGTATGAGGAACGCTTGACGGAATTGGGTATGTTTAGCCTGGTAAAGAGGAGACTGAGAGGAGATATGATAGCCGTATTCAAATATCTAAAGGGCTGTCACATGGAAGATGGAGCAAGCTTATTTTCTCCTTCTCCAGAGGGTAGGACCCAAAGCAATGGATTCAAGTTATAAGAAAGGAGATTCTGACTAAACATCAGGAAGAACTTTCTGACAATCAGCTGTTTGACAGAAGAATAGACTCCCACGAGAGATGGTGGACTCTCCTTAGAGGTTTTTAAGCAGAGGTTTGATGACCAAATGTCATGTATGATTTAGTTGAGATTCCTGCTTTGGACTAGATGACCTTCAGAGTACCTTCCAGCTCTACAATTCTCTGGATGCAGATAAATGTCCTTTGTTCTTCATGATTTAAGAACTTGTGCATACAATTATATTTCATAAAGCAATGGGAGATGGTTCAGGCGGCAAAAAAGTTTCATGGTTGTGCATGGGGTTTGGGAGGCCTCCATGCTTTGGTGGTCCACAAGCATTAAAGCAATTGGAAGCCCCTAGGACAAATTTAGCTTCCTAGGAAGTTCTAGATGCTTAGTTGTTAGTCAGCTGGTGTAAAGAAGTGGGCATTAATGGCAGCAGAACTAGCTGAAAGGCCACTTGAAGGAGTAAAGTTTGTGGTGTTAACCTCAGGAAAACTAGCTGCTTTATCATGACTTATAGTCTTGGAATAGGAATGATTGTTAGTTCTCTTACCTTTGCACACTGGAATCATAGCGGAGACCATAGAGAGTTGTATTTATACTAGGCTTTAATGAAGGAAGCTGCTGCAAAGTTAGCACATGTGCTACATTTAATACCGTATTTTTTCGCTCTATAAGACACCCTATTTCCCTCCTAAAAAGTAAGGGGAAATGTGTGTGCGTCTTATGGAGCGAATGCAGGCTGCGCAGCTATCCCAGAAGCCAGAACACTTCTGGCTTCAAGGATAGCCATCAAAGCCTCTTCAACAACAACATTTGATTCAGAATATTTTTTTTCTTGTTTTCCTCCTGTAAAAACTAGGTGCGTCTTATGGTTAGGTGCATCTTACAGAGTGAAAAATATTTATGTTAAACAGAAAGGTAATGTTGATGTTGCATTCTCACTTTGGAGGCATGTGTAAAGTTGGCAGATATTTGTGAGGGAGATTCTTGTTTTAGGGTAGCTTACTGGGTGAGCTTCTCAATTTGCTCATCAAGTAGTTCACTCATCAAGCAGAAAGTTCTGCTGTTTGAGGTGAATCTTCTCATTTTTTTTAACTTTGGAACTACTCATCCCTGACATCTCAGGACAGGTAGCAATAAACTATATTGAAAATAAACAATGATTGCTAAGCAGGAGGAAACTCCAGCGTTTGTAGGACTAGCACAATGCATTTTATTTGAAGTTTTCCAAGTCTATTCTTACTGATGCATATATTGTCTTTCTAGGTTACTTTCCTTCAATGGGGTTTCCTTCTAAGGGCTCTCCTGTCTCTCTTGATTCTGATGCTTCTTTTACTCCCAACTTCATAGGTAAATACTTTCCTCTTCATGCACTGTCTCTTATGAGAAAAGACTGTTTCAGATGCATTTCCTTCTGAAACATTACTCTTGTTTCATCTGAAAGCTAAGCCACGTAATTATTAGAATGTGTGGAGCTGTGATCCCTGGAATGTGCAGGTCTCTGGGACACAGCGGTGAGATCCAACTAAGTTGTACTCAGAGGAGACTTAAATCCATTGATTTCAGTGGGTTTGCTCTTGAGTGTGGCTAAAGGTGGAGATCACCCTTTGAACATGATTCATTTCCTTCGAGTCTTTTTGTACTCAGGGTAAAGTTTAAAAACAGCATGTACTCCTTACTTCTTGGAGTGCGTATGCTGCAGCAGAGTACATGCTTATCCATCTTTCTGACATGGAAGTGCTGTCACTTCAGCAGACTGATTATTTCTAAAGTAAGGAGGATCATACATACTCTGAGCAGGACTGGCGTTGGATGAAACCCTCTGACTTTTATGGAGCTGTAATCTAGACTACTGTTCAGAGGTAAGGGTTCCATCCATTGCTCTGACAAATTTGCCTCTGGCCCCGCCCATCACTAGCATGTAACTGTCAGAAGATTTTGCATGAGGAAATGAGCCCCTTAGGCTGAAAAACTGGTTTACCGCTTTCATGTCATAGACGCTCAGCCAGATGGTTTAACCTTTGATGGTTGCGCTTCCCCAATAGAAATTCTTTCTCCTTTTGAGAAGGAAGTGCATTACATTATATGACCGCTGGTGAGAAGGGAGCAGCAAAGCTTAACTTCACCATGGCTGTATAAATCTTTATATTAAAGTGCATTTATCCTGTACTTTATATTGTTGAAGTAATTTGAAAAGGCAGTTAACTTTTATGAGTAGGCCTACTTCTGTGGTTACCCTAATGGTTTCCCTAACAATTCAAAAAGGATACTAGGCATATGTTGTAGTAGTCCATTGGTAAACCCATATTGCCGAAAGGAGAGGAAGCTGAACCAGAGGAAGTGACTAGAGATAACTCTTGTTACTGTAAACTGCAAATTTGAGTGGACTTTTCAGAACCTCAATAGATGCATAGAATGTTACTAGAGGAAGTGAGCAAATAGAATGCAAATCAAATGAAGTTTTGGTTCCTCTTTCTCTTGTATACAAGCAAGCAAAGCATCAGTTCCAAATTGCTTGCATGTGCACACAGAGATGCATCCCCTCCCCTCCCCTCCCCTCCCCATATCTATCTACTGCCTTCTAATCCTTTGGTCTGTCAACTCCAATGACAACCATTTTTTCTTTTGAGAAGCAGATGCCACCAGAGAATCCTGAAAGATGTGTGTTAACAATATTTGTCTTAGAGGAGTGACCAGCTAATTAAAATCTCACATATTTAGCAATACATGGTGAATACTCAAAAGAACCAGCAAAAGGCAGTCTTCTTTTTTTTACATCTTATTTGCCCAGAGATATTAGAACAAAGTGGTTGCACTTACAAGACACCTGCCTTTCAACTCAAAATATTTAAAGTGATATAATCCTGCCATTCTTATGTCAGAATTTTCTGAACTTTGGCCAGATAATACATTATCCGTGCCAAAATTCCTAATTTTGTGCAACAGATTGTCTTTGTTTTATAGTAGTATTTTTCAGGCCTTTTAATGATAAAAAGCTGGAAAAGCCGTACACCTTAACTCTAAATCAGCTCCCATATTTTGGTAATAGTTCTAATATATAAATATTTCCAGTAAGACTTGTTTGAGAAGATTCTCATGCAAATAAAGATTGTACACGGCTTGTCGAAAAAGAAAAATGTTTTAAGTAATCTGACAAATCCTTGTCTGCTCCTTTCACCCACAATAGTGACTTTTCTTGGGATCTGAGATGCTTTATAAAGCAAAAAAAAGGGGGGGAGCTAGGAACAGCAAGCCTTATTTTCACTAGCATATTTACATGCTTCTATTAATTTTCTGTCTTTGCTGTTGAAAATCTGGATAGCTTTCTGTTCTTCCTTGTATGCATGTGCTTCCTGATAATCTCACGAGAGATCATGCCTAGCATATTTTAAGTATCTTCATAAGTGGGCCCCCACTTATTTATTTGTACATGACTGACATGCAGTTCAATATTCCTAGGTTCCCTGAGAGCTCCCACTACTTCTGGAGCACCTGCTTCAGCATCTGGCACATTAGTTCCTCCTGGGCAGCCGGCCTATAGTCAGTTTGGACAAGGAGATGTACGCAATGGGATTCCTGCATCTACAGCTCCATTGCAAAGGTAATTAGGACAACCGTCATCAGACTCTAAGCCTGTCAGTACAGACAGCGACCATTTTACAGTCAGATGTTTGATCACACACACACCTGTCGCTGCCAACCTGGAAGTGGCCCGAAAATGGGGTGTGGCAGGGCTTATGCGCACTCCACCAACGCATGTGGGAGTCAGGAATGGAACCCCCATGCAGAATGGTTGCCGTCTGTATCAAATTTTGGGGGACAGAGCACCCATCCACTCCCTGCAGAGCAAAATGGTGTGTTTTTGGTTTGTTACATAGAGAAGTTGTTGGGCTGACTTCTAACAGCTACTAAATGTGGTGGTAACTTTCTATTTTCTATAAGCACACTTAATTGGATATACTTCATTTATTTGTAATGCACCCAAATGCTCTTCTCAAGACAGTTAGCAATTAGTGTTATAGTAAAGCTTTAGAACAAAGGTGAGCAGTACGTCTGTCTCAGTCAAGCAGTCTACCCACAGCTGAATTTGCAGTTAGGCAACAGGGACAATACATAGTTCACCACCACACCTTATTCAGCCATGTTGAGTGAGCAAGTTACTCATCATCTGGGTAATCAGGCTGCTGCTTGCGCAATTGGGCTGTGCCTTTCTCCCTTCTGCAGAGCAGGAGCTCTGCCTCCACTGATTTTGCAGTGATATTTCTTTGATAGCTACTGTGTAGGCATAAGCTTGCACATAACTTTCTGGTTTAATTTAATATTTAATTTATTATTTTATTTAATATTTATACACACACACGTAACCAAAATATACCATCACAGTGGAAATCATTAAAAACTAGAAGGAAAAATAGATCAAAAATTAAGTGGGAAGAACGTGAACCCATTAACCACAGCTTGCAAGTTCATATTTTACTTTGAAACAAAGCAACCACATTTTGAGTGGTCACAGGCTTTAGGAGTAGGGGAGCGGCAGCATTGGCACTAGTGCAGAACCCCAGAGCTGCCTCTGCAAGCCACTTATCCACCCTTGTCTGCTTTCCTAAGAACAGAGATTGCAGCCTATCATCCCAGGCAATAAATGCAACAGAGGGTTGTGAAGCCAACAGATGATGAACTGGATAGTTTCTCCTTTGCTTTTCATCTTAGATTAGGAAAGTTGAAGTGCCTGAACGTTTGTTGCTTTGATTGATTGGTGTGCTGCAAAGGGGTTTTAGAACCTTCCCATTCTGAAAACCGCAGAGCCACTGGGAAGATCTTCTTCATCACCACTGTCTCATCATTAAGAATAATAATACATGAGTGGCTCATGTAACAAAGGACTGTCTTTATTCTGCTTCCTTTTCTTAGACCTCCTGCTTCCCAACAGTTCATGCCTGGAACAACGCCCACACCTGTTACCCAGTCAGCTACTTTCCAATCATATGGGCCACCTCCAACGAGCACACAGCAGCTGACCAATCATATGGCAGGAATGCATATAGGTGGTGCATCAACCTCTGTTCCCTCCCCAGGTGTACTGGGCTATGGTGAGTAACCAGAACGTTTGAATGCTGCTTGCTTGCATAGACTAATTTGGAGTTCCCTTGAGAAGGATCTTCCAGACTGCTATGGGTACAATTACTTCTCGCTTTTGCAAGTTCTATAAAATGCAATAAAGCAGGTCCCTGTGTTGTAACTATTGCATGCTGTCACAACAACTCTTAATTGGAACTCAAGTAGTATAATATATAAAATGGTCCCAAGATATTAAGCAAGGAAAAAGGAACAACTAAATTAACTAAGGTTGATAATCCAGCATAGGTCATCCTCGCAGTACATCCACTAAAACTATTGCTTTAAGTGGGGCTACTCAGAGTATTAGGGACACGGGTGGTGCTGTGGGTTAAACCACAGAGCCTAGGACTTGCCGATCAGAAGGTCGGCGGTTCGAATCCCCGTGACGGGGTGAGCTTCTGTTGTTCGGTCCCTGCTCCTGCCAACCTAGCAGTTCGAAAGCACGTCAAAGTGCAAGTAGATAAATAGGTACCGCTCTGGCGGAAAGGTAAACAGCGTTTCTGTGCACTGCTCTGGTTCGCCAGAAGCGGCTTAGTCATGCTGGCCACATGACCCGGAAGCTGTACGCCGCCTCCCTCAGCCAATAAAGCGAGATGAGCATCGCAACCCCAGAGTCGGCCACGACCGGAGCTAATGGTCAGGGGTCCCTTTACCTTTTACTGTACTCAGAGTATTGAGATACCAGTCAAAGTAATTTGGGGTATTCATATTAAAAGAATATCTGAGAACTGCCCATTTAAATGCACATAGAGTTTGTTATGTTTGGCCTTTATCAACTGTAGTAGTAGTAGTTAAAAAAAAAAAAGGATACCGTCATTCATCCAAAGAGCTCAGGGCAAAATTCAAGTGGGAGAACTGCAACTTCATCATGCTCGCACTTCCATTCCATTCTTAAAACTGAATGTTTTGATAAGTAGCTCTTTACAATGGTTTTCTTACCATAGGATATCATAAGGTCCGGTGACGAATACCAACTATTGGTATCGGTAATCATGAAAGTGAATGGTAAAACCTGCTTGTTAATAAGCACCTCCATTTCTGTTTTCTCTCTCTCTCTCTCCACCTTGAAATAACTTTGTATCCAGGGTGAGGGGCTAGTTTACTAAAACACCTTATGCACACTGGGAGAAGAACACTTTTGTAAAGCAAGATGTGGCCATAATTAACTTCTTCTCCTCAGGTCCGCCAACATCAGTTCCTCCTGCCTCAGGAAGTTTTACTTCGAGTGGGTCTGGGCAGTATGTGCCCTATTCAAACCAAGGACCGCCACCTCCTGCTGTGCCCCATGGATTGCCTCCTACCACCTTGTCTCAGGGTCTTCCTATGGCACAGCCTGCTATTTCTGGTCCTCCGTCAGCCCTGAACCTCTCCCATCAAGCTCCTGGGTTTGCCCCGCCGCCTTCATCTTCTGGGGTCGGTGCTTCCAATTACCCTCCCGCTGCAGGAGTTTCAAGGCCTCCCCCGATGCAGGGGACATCATTACCGGGACAAGCAGCTACTGGGCCACTCACCTCCCAGCCAAACCATGTGACCTCACCACCACCTCAGCCAGCGATGACAGGGCCACCCCTTGGACCACCAATGGCAGGCTTGCAAGGACCACCTCCCAGCCATCCTTCCCAGCCAGGATATGCACTGCAGCAGAATGGTATGTTCAGTACGTTGCTGAGAGATGGCTAAGGAATAAAAGTCAATTGGGTTTTAACAATTGTTATAATAGATGTCAAGGGACGCAGGTGGCGCTGTGGGTTAAAGCCTCAGCGCCTAGGACTTGCCGATCGAAAGGTCGGCGGTTCGAATCCCTGCGGCGGGGTGCGCTCCCGCTGCTCGGTCCCAGCGCCTGCCAACCTAGCAGTTCGAAAGCACCTCCGGGTGCAAGTAGATAAATAGGGACCGCTTACCAGCGGGAAGGTAAACGGCGTTTCCGTGTGCGGCTCTGGCTCGCCAGAGCAGTGATGTCACGCTGGCCACGTGACCCGGAAGTGTCTCCGGACAGCGCTGGCCCCTGGCCTCTTAAGTGAGATGGGCGCACAACCCCAGAGTCTGTCAAGACTGGCCCATACGGGCAGGGGTACCTTTACCTTTTTATAATAGATGTCTGTGCTAATTTGGAGCGAGGTCTTTAAAATACCTTGAATTCAATGGAAATTAGCAACTTGCAGATAACTGAACTTGGTAGCTGTGTTTCCTCAGGAAGTCATTCCTATTAGGATGTAAAGCACTTGTAGCCAACAGGCTGTTCTCCAGATATTGGACTACTACACCCATCATAACTGATGGGTCATGCTGGCTGGGGCTGATGGGAGTTGGAGTTGATCTAGTGGACATCACATTCTCTACCCTTGATGTACAGGGTGGTTCTGATTGCTGTTATTGCATCAAGGTTTTTTCTGTAATTGTTTAAACAAATATATTTTTCCTGTGGATTTTTAAACCTAAATATAAAGGTGGGGATTGGCTTGTTAATCAGCTACTGTTTTTTCCTACATTCCTCTGATGGAGACTTCCAAGGTTGGGTTTCCTTTGCTTCCCAGCTCAGTGAACAGTGAGTTACAAAGTTGCTTTCAACCTGTATAGGAACTGTTTGTTTCTCTTTGGGGAGGTCTTTTTATCTTTTGGCAGGTCCTTTTTTTCTCTATACTCAGAATCATGCTGTTTTTGGATTACTTGGTGTACAGAAATGGATTGTTAAGTCTTGTGGCTACCAAACACACATAGTTCTGTGTTTGAAACTTCTGAAGAAGGAATGCAAAATCTGCCAGCAGAGATGCAATATGCGCAATAGGTTGGAGCTAGAGAAACTCTGCCATAGCATTGCTCCTGTTGAAATCAGCGAGACTTAAGTTAGCCACTGCTAACTTACTCCTTTATTTTCAGAGAGGCTAAAGTGGGACTAAGTTCCTCTGGATTCCAACCCCGGTGCCTTTTCATTCTACTTGCATAGTTGTTTCACCATGGAGTTATTTGGAATGCATTAGGATAGAGCAGTGTAAGGCAATGAAACAGAAATTATTGGGGAAAGGGGTGCCTTTTCAAGCTGATTTTCCTTACTGAACTTTACAGTATTGAAAAATCTGTCTGCAGGTATGTTTATCAGGCATTTTAAAATTGGTTTCATTCTTAGTCATATATCTAAATCATAATTGAAATTTTTGAATTTTTTAAAATTTATTTCTTGATAAATGATACAGAAAATAAAAGTAAAATAAACAAACAAATACTGATACAAAATCAACCAAAAGAAATCAAAACAAAACACATATATACCCTACACTACAAACATAAACCCTACACTCCCCCACACCCCCGTGACTTCCCTCCACCACGACTCGCCTTCTTTTAGTTCAAATTTGAATATTGTCATTGCATTCTTTAGGTAATACGTCTTAAATCCATTTCTGATTTATATTCTTATACTTTACATACATAATCCATGCATATCAATGTATTCTTTGTAGAGCAGTGTTTTTCCATATATTCCTCAAAACATTGCCATTGTAATCTTAATATTTGATTTTTCTGGAGCCTTATGGCTGCTGTTAACTTTGCCAATTCTATAAATTCACTTAATTTACATATCCAGTTTTCTTTTGTGGTTATTGTCTCACCTTTCCCTTTACTAGCGAGAACTATTCTGGTGATTGCTGTGGCGTATAGAAAATTGTTTTCTTTTCCTGTGGGATGTACTTCCCTAATAAAACTAGTAAATACGCCTCTGCTTTCTTTTCTATGGGGATTTTAAGCATCAATCATAATTTGAAATTTGTATCATCAGAATCTTGGAATAATATGTACTGAAAAGTGGTTATAAGTGCTTTTGTGGAGATGTGTTTACTATCAAAGTTGAATTTATTTTAATTCTATTGCATACTTAAATCTAGCATATATATATTTTTCAGGGTCCTTTGGACAGAATAGAGGTACCCAGCCAAACTATGGACCAGCTTACCCTGGGCCAGCAAATTATGGGAGTCAGCCTGGACCTCCACAGCCACCTCCACCAAAACGTCTAGATCCAGACTCCATTCCTAGTCCAGTAAGTTGTATCCATTTTAGAAATAAATATCCTATCCTAGAAAGTGATTCTGGAGATTAAAAACCTGCCTCTTTGTAGCTTCTATCGATTTGTTTCATTCTTGCTCGCTTTAAACAGAACAAGGGCATGCCTATGCACTACTGTTATTGGCAATCCTGACCATCTCTGTATACTTATATAAAGAAATGTAGCGTATCAACTGGATTATCACAATATAATAATCATCTGCATCAAGCCCTGCAATTACACTACCTGGGAAAGGATCGCAGGAATTACTGTGAACGGTTGTAGTTCTGTCTGGTTCATATCTTTGTCCAAGTGATTGGCCTCGGTTGGAGTATGTTAATGTTAGTAAAACAGTATTTTGAATGGCTTCTTTGAACTTGCGAAATAGGGCTAAGCAACTTAACTTTGCTTATGGCGGTCCATTATGCCGCTTCTCGAGTTGTAACAGAATGGCATTTGGTCGGTTTTCTAGCATATAATGACCCTTGCTAGGTTAAGGCCATGTTGTGCAAAACAGCTGCACAGCGCAGTCTGGATCCAAAGAACTGCATGACATAGAATCTTAAGGGAGAATTACAGAATTCTTAAGGGAGCTTTGGGTTTGGGTGCCTTAAACACCAGCCTCCGTGCCTCAGTGCTGCATGGCCTGAAGACACGCCTCTTTGAAATTAAGGGGAGTTTCGAAAACAGCTTGTTACCAGGTACCAAGATCAGGTGTTCATGTGGGAAAGTAAGCTTGATGTGCCCATGTCCTTGGGCACGTAGTTTCTTGCCAGCCAGTGAATGTAGGACTTGCATGAACCCTGGTGTGAAAACATGAGGATTTGTTCTTAAGTTTTATGTATTGCAACTCACATATGAGAGTTCTGGGGAACACTACAGCCGTATATCCAGTTGTACAGAGCGTCTGCTTGCTTTAAATTCTGGTGTGCTAGTCTTTTATCCTCTCAATTCCAGTGGGGTTTTGTGAAGCCATTGTTCCAAAGGCTACTACTATAGGCGGTTAAAGCAGTGACAGCTATTTCTCCAGAGTAGCTCTTTGTATGTCCAGCTTTATGCTATCGTGCTAACTTATACTTGTGAAGGATGAAGCTACAGCCTCCTTTGCTGTAACACTGAACCTGCAGCTTGAAAACTTTGAGATACGTTAATAGCTTTGCTTCCTTCTGTGCTCTTCCTTTAATTGACATCTCAAGAGGAGTTGCATGTTCTTGAGCCCGTAGTTCTCCAAAGTTGAACTGAGCAAGCATGTGAGCTGCCAGCTTGGTCAAGAATAGTGCTCATTTTAAGTATATTTCCAATGAGGGAGCAAGATGTGGAAATAACAAGTAGAACTGAAGATAATAATGTTGTTTCACCTCTTGTTGCATGAACTGTTGTCCATTATACATATATCTAACAGTGATGGAAACAGGAGTAACATTGCTTGTTAGTTTTGTTTTACTATTCTCTCTTTTTCCCTTTTTGTGGCAATTTTACTTCTTTTTTCTTTTTTAAAACAAAAAAAAGCAACTCAATGAGCTGCCACCTCAGCAGAAACCCAGACACAGAATAGATCCAGATGCAATTCCTAGCCCAGTAAGTGCGGTGTCTCTCTGTCTGCTATTGTCTGCATGTTGGTGGCTGCTTGTTTGTGTCTGCAAAATAATCTTACTCTTGCTAACTACCCCCTGGTGTTAGTCTTTCATCTTTATCTCACCCCTCTCTTTCTGCTCACAACATTACAATAAGTAGAATAAAATATCATGAACTTTGAAATCCTCTTCACACCACAAATCAAGGGGCAATAGAAGTTTGGCATTATAAGGTAATGAAGTGGTATTTCCTTCTTGAAATTAAGCAATTTATAAGCAAAATACTTCTGAATATTACATTTGTCAGTTTTGCACTATGAATAATTATGAATTCAGCATTGAATTTGGCATAATCCACTTGGAACTCTTTTTCAGTCCTGCGCTTCTGAAATGAATGGTGTGTTTTTTTCACAAGGCCCACTGAACTAAGAGGAAATTTCCAGTGGATTTGTGCATAACCTGTATAATATTCCTGGACAGAAGTCCTAAAACTCATTTTATTATGTCATTCTGTTACATTTTAAAAAGGGTTCAAGTTTTAATTTTTTGTGAGATTCAGAAGTCATCATTTTAACTCCCTCCTAATACAAGAAGTTCATGAGTGTATATTTAAGGGGAAATGGAGATGATAAATACATTGAATTTTCTGCTGTAATGTCTTGCTTAGGCAGCAGTTTATTGAATATGGTTTATTAATGAAAGATAGTCCATCACAATACTATTTCAGTAACAGACAAAATGACAAATTGCAAATTGGTTTGCAATTAAACTTGTCAGCGTGGCTTGTCTATTGCCCCTGCGTTGTGTCTTGAACAGGCTGAAGTTGGTTCACAACACTCCTCAGTGGTGTTAACAACTTCAGTTAGTTTGTAGTATCTTCCCAGCATGGTCACTCACCTTTTGTACGCAGCCTCTTCATTGGTTTGTTTCAGATCCAAGTGTAAGGGTATTTATTAGTGCTCTTGTCATAGGAGGCATACTAGCAAAGGAATAAAGACATGAAGGGAAAGGGAGGGTTGAATGTCCTCATTCGCAAGGTGAAGTAGATTTCCATCCCGTTGGATTGCCAGAGAATATCATCTTTTCTATAACTTTTTTGGGAGGAACAAGTACATATTTGTAATCCAATAGGTGGAAAGTAGTTTCAAATAATATTGCATTACCATTTTAACTTGCCTTATTGTTTTATGTTGAAGGGCTGAAAGCAGGATTATCCAGATTTTAAAAACCTGTGGCCGCTCCTTGGGTTACAGACCAGCAACTACTGTGGTTAACCAACTATTGCTTAATGGCACGATTGTTCTTAGATTCGAACTGAACTCAGGGTAGTATGAATGGTAACCTGAGATTGCAATCTGGGAAAAAGTGAGGACAAGTGCCTGATAAGTGGACCTGAAAGGGCTTTGCAGAAGTGCATTTTTGGAGAAGCAGCTTGCCAAAGACTGTGGTGGCTTGACAGATGTGGGAATTCCTTTCCAGACATTGGGATTATTACGTCCAGATTGCCCAGAATGGCCATAGTAAGATGAGAAGTGGGAGGGAAGAATTAGTGTGGCTGGGTGTAAATTAGCACCCAACTTACACTTCTTCCTGATGTGAAGCTTTTAGGTGGATTTTGTCTTGTTTTGAGAATCAATTCATTATATCACTCGCACCTGCATTCAGAAGTGGCACAGCCCATACGCAAGTTATCTCGGTGAAAACTAAAGCTTAACTCTCACGAGTTCTTAGATTTGCCACTGTATTGGTTTTGTCTTGTTGTTTATCATCTTAACTTGAATCACCTTTTGAAAACAAGCATGCTGGGACATGGCAAACTACAGTGCTGCCAAAATGCTTCCAAAATTCTTGGGCGATAAATTCTCAGACCCTGCTGCGTAGGCAGTTTGCAACAAAAGTTGCTGATGAACAATGAGCAGGAACTTCCTTGGGCCCGGGATTTTTAGATTAGTGGACTTAATATCTGGAAATGTAGAGTTTAACATGCCAATTGTATTATCTTCAAATTGACTATTTACTTATCCCCAAAATCCTCAGCAAAAGCAAAATGATAGACTCCTAAACCATACGTAGTTGTTATTTAGTGATCGATTGCAAATCTTTGGCTACCGCTAAATTTGAAAGTTGCATTATCACCAGTTTTTGCGCAGCGTCCACTGTACCACTAACTTTCTGTTTACCATTTTAGATCCAGGTAATTGAAGATGACAGGAATAATCGTGGGTCAGAGCCATTCATCACTGGAGTCCGTGGGCAAGTCCCACCCCTTGTCACTACCAATTTTTTGGTCAAAGATCAAGGTAAAATATTCACCTAGCCAAAGATTTTCCATAGGTCTAGCCATGTTGGTCTGTTGCAGTAAAGACAACAAAGTCTCTCATGAGCTACAGACAAAGATAAGTGGCAGCCGTTGCCGGAAAAAAGAAGGAAAACAACATGGCCTTTTGTCATAGAGACGGTGATCACATAGATTCAAGTGATACTTGAAGGTGCTCATACCGTTTGTGTTCAGAACAACTAACTCAACCTGAACATGAACACAGTAAACAGGTTTTTTTTAAATAAATGAATGAATGAATGAATGAATGTGTCAGAGCTGTAAAGAGACAACAGGCCCCTGATGCAGGAACTATGCATAAAGCTAAGTAGGCTTGGATTTTATCAGTACCAGGATGGGAGACTGCCTGGGAACCTGGTGTGTGTTCCATTGTGAAATAAAAGGTGATTAATATATTAAGTTAAAAAAATAAGACAAAGCTAGAGGTTCCTGAGAACCACAGTATTAAAACAGCATGTTGGAGTGGGGGCTTGACTTGCAAGGAAAGTTTTAATTTCTGAAGTTGCATAATACCTTTTGGTGTTAGTCGCACATGGGTGCTTTTCTAAAATTGATTAGCTTATTATGACATGAGCTTTCATTGAAATAATCAATTTCATAGGGTTAAGTCCAAATCATAGATTAATCTGAGTATTTCCCTTACTATTTCATATAACTAGATATATCAGTGCTAGTCACCACCATCCTGGCTGCGAACCCTAATGTCCATACACACAGGAGTCCCTTCTTCCACTTGAAATTGCCTGCATGCCAGTATATTCTTCAGAGGTCCTTCTCCAGGTTCCCCTGTGTCCCAAGGTTAGGTGGATGGTGACTAGCAATATGTGACTGTTAGTCCCCCTTGAGTGTAAAAATTGAAGAGTTGGGATACAAGTCATTGAAATAAAGTGATTTGTTTGGTGTTGATGTACGGATAGAGTTTTGATTTTCTTTTTCTCTGTTTTTCAGGTAATGCCAGTCCCCGCTACATAAGATGTACATCATATAATATCCCATGCACCTCAGATATGGCCAAGCAGTCGCAGGTCCCTCTTGCTGCAGTCATAAAGCCGTTGGCTGTGCTTCCTGCAGAAGAGGTGAGACTCATATTCCTGACCTTTCAGATGAAATAGCAAATTTGTCAGTAGCACCTGTTTGTTTTGTCACCACTCATACTTTTAGCACTGATAGTTAATGAATCTATCCAAATAAAAGTGCTCAAGTAGATGTTCAAAATTACTTGCCATGCAGTTTTCTGTGCTTGTGTTTATTACCTAAGCACTAGCAATCTTTAATTCAAACATTTGTGTCATGTTCCACAAGGTTCCAATGTGTTGCCCATCCTCTTTAACATCTAGATCGGAGTGGAGAAGCTTTTCAGCCTGGTGGGCCAGATCCTTAGCATCCAAGCTTGAAGCCACTGAGCCTTGGCACTGATCTCATGCACCCTTTTTGGCAGGGATTAGCTCCACTCCTAAGTAAAGAGGTCCAAGTAAAACCAATCCCAGCAGGATTTGGATTTGGTGCAAAATTTAAAAGGCACAGAATGTAAGTCCTGCTCTTCAAGGAACAATTGGGAATGCATTTTAAGGCTCCTGGTGGAGTCATTGAAGCTGTGTCCCCACACTTGACACCATATTTACTGCCCACTGTCTCCAAGTCAGGGGAATGCTGCAGATTTTGTTACGGAAGTCCAGTGCTTTACTTTATCCCATAGGAGTGAATGAAAAACTGAACAAGACTGTTCGCTGCATATCCCTGCCTTAGGTCGCATTAGAGCATGACAGCACAATGAAACCCAATTTTTTCTACAACCCGTTTCACTCATTCAAACCCTTTAAGCCAAAAAAACTATCTATAGAGCAATGAAATCTGGACAGATGTTTTCCTTTCAAAAAGAGCTATTAATCTAATTCAGTGGTCTCCTACCTCAGGCTGATAAACTGGTTTTTAGAAGCCGATGCTTATTGAGGGAGGGGGAAAGTTTTGCAGTGGCCGCCCGAAAGCCTTTTGATAGCTTCATGCAGAGCCTAGCTATGCAATACTTTTTTTAAAATTGGCAGGTGTTGCTTCCAGTGTCCATGGACTTGTCTGGCAGCTGTGTCCCCCACCTGTTAGGGGAAATAAGACACTGAATCAGTTAATGTTCAGAAGTATCCAGGAGAAGGGGTGTTAAAGTGAGACTAGCAAAACCCAACTTTCAGAATGGTTGAAATGTTGCACCTGTCCTTTAGAGATGTTTGCTCCTTAGTGCAAGGAGGCTTTTGGAGGCCTTGAAAAGGGGTACTTGCTGCCTTAAGGACTTCATTTATAGCCTCTGCAATGGCAGCACACTACATATTTTTTATAAACACAAGTATGGATTCTGGTTCTCTAATATGAATAAAATGGGTCCATATTTCTTACCTCTTAAGAGTAAGATGCTCTTAATCAAACATAAGTTGTTTCAAGCAAGGAGCTTGTAAGCTTTTAGCTACGCTAAAAGTTATGCTAAAGAATGGGTTTTCTTTTCTTGGGATGGAGAGCATGATAAGAAAAGATAAGGGATTTGCTGCTTGGTATAGTCTTACACAGCTGATCTTATATTACAGGACAGATGTAGGAAAAGGCAAGTTGCTTTGCTGACATGAATGCTAGAGCAAAGTGGCAGAAGGCATGCTCCCAGATATCACCTGTTGAGGAAAAGGGAAGCTACTTTAAATAGCACCAATGTCTCCCCCCCCCCTTTTTTTTCAGGCTCCTCCTTATTTGGTAGACCATGGAGAATCAGGCCCTATCCGATGCAATCGGTGTAAAGCCTACATGTGCCCTTTTATGCAATTCATTGAAGGTGGAAGAAGATTTCAATGCTGCTTCTGTAGTTGTGTCACTGAGGGTAAGAGTTTTCGATTAAGAAGCAGTTATAGAGGGTGGGGAGGGAGATGGTTCTATTTCGGCTGCAAAAAAGTTGCAAAGACTAATCTAATCCCTATTTTAATGGTAATAGTAAAATTCTGGGCAAATCAATTAAAACGCTCTAGCTGAAGAGACATGCCACTAGATTCTTGAGCAGTTTTTCTTGCTTTAAATATTCCTAAACTTAGGAGCAAGTCTGTGCATCAAACCTGTGGGTATGTACAGCATTCTTCAGTTTTAGTATACCTGCAGACCTGATTAGGTAACACTGGTTGTAGCAGACTCTTCTTTCCATGCTGTGCCTATACTAAGACTTGGTTTGTGAGTATACACATAAGAAGTGTAAGAATCAGGGAATGTCAGCTTCATGAGAATCCCTGCGTAATTGGCTGACTGCAATATTCATTAACATGGAACTGCTCCATTATTTAAAGCGGTCTGGGTAAATGACAAAAATAGGAAATGTCATGCGTGAAATTGGTCCATAGCTGGCTGAATCGCAATAAACTGGACCCAGGAGGCCTTTGATAGTTGCGGTTGCTTTCTTACTGGTGGTGTTTTCCCAAGTGTCTGTCAAAATCTTCCTGGTTTAGTACCTGAAGTGCCCTTCCTTACCACGGTAAACATCATTTACCCATCTAGGAAAATGCATGTATTTGAGCTTCTCTCTCTTTCTCTTTTCTTCTCCCCTTTCCTTAGTGCCATCTCAGTACTTCCAGCACTTGGATCACACAGGCAGGCGGGTGGACTACTATGACCGACCTGAGTTATCACTGGGGTCCTATGAGTTCTTGGCAACTGTTGACTACTGCAAGGTACGATGACTTGTAAGCACAGTGTTGTGTTAAGTAAACGTCACTTTTGCCCCATTGCTCAAGGTAGGAACAATAGACTTTTATGGGTTTGTTCTTGAAGTCCTTAATTCTGCCAAGGGAGAAAAAAAGTATTTTCTTGATGATGACCCAAATAACATAATACAAACCAGCACTGCACCAGGTTACCACTGTCAGATTTATGAAACTAGAAGGCAAAGGACACAAAGTAGTTGTCTGCTTACCTAAGAGCTGGACTCTAGGCTCTTAAACTCTTTGCATGCATTTAATAAGCTTAGGAAATCCTGTCCAGGGTGTGAGCTGAGGAATGCTCACATATGTTTTTCTTTTACTGGTGCATTGGTCATTCTCTTCCTTTGAGTTCTCAAGGGAAGAGGGTTTAAATCTGTAGAAAAACCACTGGGAGAGCAACTTTGCTCTCTGAATGTGTAATATGCATTTGGGGATTCTCACTCAGGACATACATCCTACCAGGTTCTTTATAATTACCCACTTCGTTCTAGTGTGGTGATGCTAAGGATCATGATGTGATTTTTTCCCCTATCACTGGCATAAGAAGCATAGTTATCAAGGCCACAGTGGAAAATGGAAGTGGAACTAGTTGCAGATAGACCTGTATACAGTTTTTGTGTTCAGTGTGCGAAATACATGTTAATAATAAATGCTTAGTGATGGTGTTTTCTTCTTCTCTTGTCAGAATAACAAGTATCCCAACCCCCCTGCTTATATTTTCATGATTGATGTATCATACAATGCAATAAGAAGTGGCTTGGTAAGGCTGATCTGTGAAGAGTTGAAGACGCTCCTGGACTACCTGCCCAGGTAACCATATGAGATTCCATTATAAAGGAATGAGTAGGATGAATGTGGAATGCAAGCTTCCCAAGACATTCTCATTGTGTGGAACCATAACTGCGTTGCCCATTTATTTATTTAGAAAATGTTTAGTGATTTGCCTCTCAATAAAATACTCACAATGTGGGAGCATTTGACAATTGCATGGTTTGTTTTATTTATTTGTATATTTTCTTTATCTGCTAGGAATTTTCAGGTGAATGCTTCTTGTAGAATCTGGAGCAAAATCATATGATGCCACTATTATTTGAGCTTACGCTGCTTTACTTTGCATGTGTGTTTTCATGGTGTACTTAATTTATTCTCCCCCTTTTTTCCTTTTTGGGAAAAAAACAGAGAAGGAAACATGGAAGAATCAGCCATCCGTGTGGGCTTTGTCACCTACAACAAAGTTCTGCACTTCTACAATGTGAAGAGCTCCCTGGGGCAGCCACAAATGATGGTTGTGTCAGATGTAGCAGATATGTTTGTCCCTCTGCTCGATGGTTTCCTGGTGAATGTTAATGAATCCCGCACAGTTTTCACTAGGTAAGTAGGAGCTGGTACAGATCAATCAATGGTTTGTATGTCCTGTTACATACTGTAGCTATTGTGGAACACATATTTCTTAGGTTCTTTTGCCCATACATAAGCTTAAAAAAATGATGTATTCAGTACTGAAACCCATAAAAATAATTATGGTTTTGAGGATGGGGTAGAGAAAGGGAGCATATCTTGTGGTGGGCTTGTTCAACCTCTGTTGTGAGAGCTTGCACTGCCTTCCTTTATAGATATAGAAGAAGTACAGTGGATGTTGGTGGCACCTAGGCGGGGCTCCTGGGTGGAGTCTAGGATGTCACAATGGCAGAGCCTTGGCAGTGACTCCCTGTGAGGTCCTCCTCCTCTGCCTTGCAAATAAATAGTGAACATCTAAGCAGTTTGTTGTGTTTGCTTCACCAAAAGTGACCTCTCCAGGGCACAAGCCTGAGTAGTGTGTTTGGAAGTCCTGGGCTGTCCAGAGGACAGTACAATTGTACAAGTGCTTGGCATCTTGGTTCAGAATGGGTCCCTGCTGTCACACTGGTTCTCTGGAATTCCCTCTCCTCTCAGCCTTGGTGTTTTGCTGTGTGACAGGGCCCAGGCTTTGGGGAGGGGGTTCAGAATCTTGGCAGGGCTTTGTCCCACTTTGCCCGTAAAAGGAGCCTCCCCTGAAAAAATGTCAGGCAATTGGAAAAAGGAGGTGAGTGCATGACCCAAAACCTGCTGTTCCATATGCAGGGAAAGGAAGCAAGCACCTTTTCCCAGAAGCTGTTAAAATGGCCAAACAAACATGTCATATCTTTAATCTGCAAAGTATCAGTTTCCACTGACTGGAATTGACCTAGTGAATTTTACATGTCTCTTGACTTGGACTTCCTTGATTCGCAGCTTGCTGGATCAGATACCAGAAATGTTTGCTGATACAAGAGAAACAGAAACTGTGTTTGCCCCAGTAATTCAGGCTGGCATGGAGGCTCTGAAGGTTTGTTTAGCATTCTAAACTGACTTCTAACATCTCTTAGTTTTGTGTTGTAGCATTGAAACCTCTTTCCCAGCACTTCATAAAGTTGCTGAAGTGTTGAGAGGAGATCATAAATGTATGAAGCATTTATGGAAATGTAACTAATTTACAATTAAAAGTGGCTTTTTAACTACAGCTTGCCTTGTAACTTACAGGATAGTCTAACTGGGAAAATGGGGGAAAGCAAAGAGGTATTCTGTTCCATGAGCACAGAGGATCTTGCAAAGTGGAGACGGAGTTGGGCTTCTTGAAAGCAAGAATTTGATCTATCACTGCACACTTACCATACATTTCTAGTGAAGGGTTTAAAAATTGTTCCTTACCAGCGGTAGCAAACACAGCCATGAGACTTCTCAATAAGCTTTTGTTGATTGTATGTCTCCAAGGATAAGAATGATTTTTCCATGTTTTTGAGCCTGACATAGAAGTATCATAGCACTGTACATCTTCATGGCCTTTTGGTCCCAATGTCTACATTCCCCCATACCCATTTTGCAAGCACATATAAAAATCTGCCAACACTTCATACATCACAGTGAGTTCTAGTCCACAAAAACCTATAACATAATACATCTGTTTGTATTTTGAGCTTCCACAGGGTTCTTGGTGGGTGCTTTTCTTTTTCAAGGAGTTAAATGATCTGAGAGCGCATTTATAGGAACTGTAGATGGGCAGTCAGAAACCTGGTGCTATGTTTTCCCTTTTGAAAGCTTCTTCTTGCAGTCTCGGACTTCAAAGCTGTTTGAATGGTATGCTGAAGTTTTGGCAAACCTACTAAGTTAATCTGACAAGCGTACAAGCCGTATATGTATAGCTGGTTGTTAAAGCTGAGGGCTGCCAAGTGTGCCCCCCCCGCCCCCATTCATATGGCCACCATTCCCTTCCAAAGTTTGTAACTGAAAAACTTTGGTCTTCTGCTTTCAGGGGTAGCAGTCAGGCTTCTGGGCAGATATGGTGGGCTTCAGTAATGAGCTTGTGGCTACTAGCATTTGCTCTAGTTTCTTTGTTCCCTTGCCAAACATCTGGGGCTCCAAGATGAAATCATAGTAGTCTTTATGTGAATACATATAGCAGCATATTGAGAGTAAGGAGATTGCATAGAACACTATCTTGGATGACAGGCCATGTAAAGTATTTTAGGCCTTAGTTCTACTTGTAGGGGAGCCAAATTGCTTTTTATAGCAGACAGCACTCAGTATCTTAAAACAACGTGTGTTTGGAGAACATGGTTGCTGAAGGCAGACCCAGGGTCGCTGAACCCAGTGTCCCTCAGTTATATTTGCGTCTTACTTAATGACTTTTGTATGCTTACTTGCAGGCAGCAGAGTGTGCTGGCAAGCTCTTTATATTTCATACATCACTGCCTATTGCGGAGGCCCCAGGGAAGCTGAAGAACAGAGATGACAAGAAACTGATAAACACTGATAAAGAAAAGGTAGCGGGACTTGTGTTCTGTGGGTTACATTTGTCTTTTCTTCTCCAGTGGGTTCATTTAAGGAAAAATATTTCCTTGTTAATTCCTCTGCTTGCTTTTCTTCCTTTATACTTTCCTATTTACAGGATGCACATTTCACACAAACGCACCATGCCTTATTTTCTCTCCTGGAAATCACCTGAAATTCTCAGCAACGTGGTCATTTTCAACATTTATGGGACATACCGGTTCAGAAAGCTGTATAGATCTCTTCATTGGTTGTAACTCCCCTGCTGTAACTTGCAGCAAAAAAATGAAGTGATAGTTTTTAAATGTGGTGATTCCTAAGAGAGGCAGTAGTTAGTATGAAAGCATGTGTTGTCACTTTTTTTTCAGCGGTCAGACAAGAAAAAAAAAGAATCCTATATATGTAAAACGTTTTAGCAGAATTCTTAGAACCAAAATTTAACATTTAACTATGAATATTCACTCTGCCTCTTGAGGTACTCTGAACAGCACTTGGAAAGAGAGTTGTTGAGAGAGCCTTCCTTTTTTTAAGCAGGAAGATGTGCACAGACCTGCTAGTTCCCATTCTGAGCAGAGGAGCTGAGCTTGCTAGTTCAGAACAAAGCTATTTGCAAAGTGTTTTGTTTTATTCTAAAATGGTTTCTGTAGCTTGTTTCTTAAAGGACATGCCAGGCAGGATTATCTTTTTTTAAAAGCTCTTTCCAGTAGTTCCCCACCTAAACTTTCCTCTTTTCTACCCTTGTAGCATCTTAGAAACGACAGTAATTAGTCATACAACAAAGAATAACCTGCAGTTATTAGAACAGGGGTCCCCAAACTAAGGCCCGTGGGCCGAATAAGGCCCAAGGGACTCGTTTATCTTGCCCACAGCAACCCCCACTGCTGCCACCCGCTCTTACGAGTGCTGTGCTGCGCGGCTGCCCACTTCCGGGTCGGAGGAGCACCAGAAATAGGTTGTGCGCATGCGCAAGTGTTATTTCCTGTGCACATCTGGGTTGGAGGAGGCCTGTGCACATGCGCACAAGATATTTCCGGTGCTCCTCCGACCCAGAAGTGGGCCAGAAATAGCGTTTGTGTACACATATGGGCACACACTCCCCCGCCCTCCGGCCTGCCGCGTGATCAGCGCTGGAGACACCGGCCCGAGGCGCAGTAAATTTATGCTGACCGCTGTATTAGAATATAGCAGTACAGTGGTATCTCGGTTTTTGAACGGCTCCGTTGACAAATATTTTGGTTTTCGAATGCCGTAAACCTGGGTGTAAATGCTTCGGTTTTCAAATGCCCCTCGGAAGTCAAACCTGCCACACGACTTCCGTGTTGAGGCTTTCATTTTCAGTTTTCTGTTTTTGAATGTTTCGGAACTTGAATGGTCTTCCAGAACGGATTACATTCGAAAACAGAGGTATCACTGTAGTGTAAGCCTTGGAAAACCTGAGATGCTGGATCAAAAAACTCTGTAGAGGACCTTACTTCCTTTTGCAGGTTACTTGAGTTACTTGTTTATCTACTTCTGATTTTAGTGATATTTTGTGCTCTTAAATTGTGGGTGGTATGTTTTTTTAGGTTTCAAAATTGTCATTTATTATATTTCCTAGGTTGTAAATCACTTTGTAAATCTTTAGCTTAAAGCATGCTGTAAAAATATTTTACATTAAGAAACTTTGCTAAAAACTGGTTGAAAAATTCATCAAGGGTCTTGCAAAGCTGGCCTTGTGTGGAGTGTTCCAACATTGTCATCATTGAAGGTAGAACGTGTTAATGTTCCAGATGTACTGCTAGACATCACATCTAGACATTTTGCTTCTTCTTTTTTGTCACATGATCAGGAATAGAGAGCAGACCGTAAACCTGCTGCATCAGAAATTGTCAATTATTAATCTTATTTCTTGTCTCTCTGCTCTTTTCCCCCCTTTGCCTCCCTAGACTCTCTTTCAGCCTCAGACAAACTTCTATAACAACTTAGCCAAGGAATGTGTAGCACAAGGCTGCTGTGTGGATCTCTTCCTTTTCCCAAATCAGTATTTGGATGTAGCTACCTTGGGGGTTGTTCCTCATCAAACAGGTGGCTCCCTTTATAAGTACACATTTTTCCAGGTATGATCTATCTTTGATTTGATGCCTGCTCCATATAGATGATTTCAGTAGACAGTAGTTGCCCTGCTGATCTCAGAGGAGAGAAGATAAAAAGCTAGATTAACTTTTTCATTGGACCAGATTGGGGTTTTTTAGGTGTCTACAAGCCTTTACCAGTTACATGAAGAACAGTTCTCTTGTTGTTTCTTAGTAATGACGGTGCCCTGCTTCATGATTTCTCTGAAACCTGTTGGCTCAGAAGTCCAATTTGACTTATCATTTGTACATGATGAAATGTACAATTGACATTTTGTCATGGATAGATGACATAAACGTACAGAAAGAGCAATGGTTTCTTGCAGTGATACTCTTTCAGAAGAGTGTCTTGGCTTTCAGGTGAATTCCTTCAATCGGCATACACTGAATATGGGTTTAATTTCTACCTTAATAGTACAAAATAAAGCATAGCTTACAGAATGACGGCCCAGAATTTTTAGTTTGTTTGAAACAAGCAGCCTTCACGTTGTGCCAAAATGCCATAAAGATGGCACCAGGTGAGCCTCTCTGGAAGGCCTCTCCCATGACTGGATTTCCGACACCAGTTCTCTCTCTGTAGTAGCCACCCACCTTGCCTCATTTTTGTGGGGAGGGCAGCAACAGGCACAAAACAGCACCTCTTAAGAGAAGTTTCAGGTTTAGGTATATATGCATGACAGAAGACCATTTTTCATGTAACCTGGTCCTAAGGGCTTTTAAAGTTAAAACCAGCACTTTAAATTGAGCCCAGAAATGAACTGGGGAGCCAGTGGATCGTTGTATAGCTTACAGATAATGGGTTTCTTTAAAACTGCAGGTGTGCTTGCATATTTTGTGTGTTAATTTAATGGGATAGGGTTTGTTCCTGGAGAGAGTAGCAAGATGATCCTAGGACTGAAGGCTAGTAGCACTTTTAATATCCCTGGGGCGCCTCTATACTTATTGTGTGACACCTACTGTCTGTCTGTGTACGCTAGGTGGAAACGGATCAGGAACGCTTCTTGAACGATTTGCGCAGAGATGTTCAGAAAGAAGTGGGCTTCGATGCTGTGATGAGGGTCCGCACAAGCACTGGTACGTACGTATGAAGATGCTGTCTGTATTTTAGGAGTGTGCAGGGGTCTAGCACTCGAACCTGTGAAAGTTAGGATGCCCTATACTGCCAGGATCAATCCCTTTTGCCCAGTGGCAGCTTTCTGGAATGATGGACTCTAAAGGATTTCTTACCATGTGTTCTCTTGCCTCCTAGGTATTCGTGCAACAGATTTCTTTGGAGCTTTTTACATGAGCAACACCACAGATGTGGA
Organism: Podarcis gaigeae; assembly: GCF_964106915.1. Lineage (NCBI taxonomy): Eukaryota > Metazoa > Chordata > Lepidosauria > Squamata > Lacertidae > Podarcis > Podarcis gaigeae. Next base: position 15,859,918 of record NC_139681.1, read on the forward strand.
ATTAGCCGGCCTAGACTGTGACAAAACAATCACCGTGGAGTTCAAACATGATGATAAGCTTAGTGAAGAAAGTGGAGCACTTCTTCAGGTGATGCATGCGAGATGGGCGATAATGGGTCGTTCCTTCGAAATGTGTTTTCCCTCCCTTATTCCAATTCTTGTTTAGCCCCAGAATATTCAGTGCTGTAGGGACGCGGGTGGCGCTGTGGGTTAAACCACAGAGCCTAGGACTTGCCGATCAGTAGGTCGGCGGGTCGAATCCCCGCAACGGGGTGAGCTCCCGTTGCTCTGTCCCAGCTCCTGCCAGCCTAGCAGTTCAAAAGCACGTTAAAGTGCAAGTAGATAAATACCGTATTTTTCGCTCGATAACACGCACCTGACCATAACACGCACATAGTTTTTAGAGGAGGAAAACAAGAAAAAAAAATTCTGAATGAAACAGTGGATGTATCATTTTTGTGCTTCATGCTGTGGCCACAGACATGTGATTTGATGGTGAGTTTGGGGTAGCCCAATGCAAAAATCCTGAGAATCCATGTGGATCTGTGCTTTGTAACCACGTTTTTGCACCATTGCAGCCCCAGGCAACAGTGGGAGCGTGATTTTTTTTGGTGCAGGCTGTAGCCATGGATATGCTATGTGATCTGATGTTGAATTTGGGGTGACCCTATGCAAAGATCCTGAGGATCCATGTGGATCCGTGCTTTGTAACCACGGTTTTGCACCATTGCAGCCCTGTTTTTGCATCAGATCATTGCTATGTGATCTGATGGTGAATTTGGGGTGACCCAATGCAAAGATCCTGAGGATCCATGAGGAGGGCAACCAAAATGGTCAAAGGCCTGAAAACGATGCCTTATGAGGAACAGCTAAGGGAGCTGGGCATGTTTAGCCTGGAGAAGAGGAGTTTAAGGGGTGATATGATAGCCATGTTCAAATATATAAAAGGATGTCACATAGAGGAGGGAGAAAGGTTGTTTTCTGCTGCTCCAGAGAAGCGGACACGGAGCAATGGATCCAAACTACAAGCAAGAAGATTCCACCTAAACATTAGGAAGAACTTCCTGACAGTAAGAGCTGTCCGACAGTGGAATTTGCTGCCAAGGAGTGTGGTGGAGTCTCCTCCTTTGGAGGTCTTTAAGCAGAGGCTTGACAACCATATGTCAGGAGTGCTCTGATGGTGTTTCCTGCTTGGCAGGGGGTTGGACTCGATGGCCCTTGTGGTCTCTTCCAATTCTATGATTCTATTCTATGATCCGTGCTTTGTAACCACGTTTTAAGTGGGGAGGGAAGGAAAAACATAGAAGGGACAAGGAGCGCCGAGAGGGGTGTGCGGAGAAGCAGCTGGCTAAGAATGCAGGAGAGGGGTTTTACCGGAGGGAGGAAAGGAAGGCAAAAGTTCACCCACCCAAGCCAGCCAGCTCTCTCTCTTTCTCTCTCTCCCACCTGCATGTTGCCTGCGAGTCCCTAGACGCAGCAGCACCTGAGCACAGCACGGAGAGGAATTAGAAGGAAGGGCGCTCTGCTTTCCCCTCTGCTTGCCTGGAGGGGAGGGGTTTTCTCTGCTCTTTGTTCCGTTTGAGCAAACACAGTAACGAAACAGAAGAGGGTGGGCAGTAAGACCCTGAGGCAGAATGCAGGAAAGCAACAGCTTTCTCTCTCGGGAGGCTCGAACGCACGTGTGGCTGCCTGCAATCAGTTTACCACACCGAGAATGAAGATAAACTGGTAAAATAAGGGGGCTGGGTTAAAGCTAAAGGGAAAACCTCAAAGATCCCTCAAGAACAAGGCAGGGTTTCAGGGCTCCCAAAGCCGAGCTGCAGCCTTAGAAGGGAAAAATGGGGCTTTCGGAGGTGGTTTTTACTGCCCCGCTGCTTCCAGTTTTTTAAAAGGCAAATTGCAGGAGAAGATGTAGCAGTCAGTCACTCTTTCCCTCCCTCCAAGCACCCACGCTAGCGAACAAACACATAGGCAACCACACACTCACAAAGCACACACACGAGCAAACACACAGTCGCGCTGCACACACAATCAAGCGATCAGAGTGGCCAAACTTCCTAGCAAGCACTTCCCTGGCTTCTGCTGACCGCAACGAAGACGACCCTCGAAGAAAATGTGTGATGCACCCGGGCCAGTCGGCTCCAGGGACCACACATTCACTCAATAACACACATAGACATTTCCCCTTACTTTTTAGGAGAAAAAATCTGCGTGTTATAGAGGGAAAAATACGGTAGGTACCGCTCTGGGGGGAAGGTAAACAGTGTTTCCGTGCGCTGCTCTGGTTCGCCAGGAGCGGCTTAGTCATGCTGGCCACATGACCCGGAAGCTGTCTGCGGACAAAAGCCGGCTCCCTCGGCCAATAAAGTGAGATGAGCGCTGCAACCCCAGAGTCGGTCACGAATGGACCTCATGGTCAGGGGTTCCTTTACCTTTTATTCAGTGCTGTTTAGGCCTTCAGCCATTTAAGCATGGCAGTTGTGTCAGATTTGTTGGAAGCCCATGTAGTGGTACCGAACGTTCTTCCGCACGCTAACGGTTCTGCTTGTAATCTCTCTCATGTAGTGTGCTATATTGTATACAAGCTGTGCGGGACAGAGGCGACTGCGTATTCACAACCTCTCCTTGAACTGCTGCACTCAGCTGGCTGATCTTTATAGGAACTGTGAGACGGACACACTTATCAACTTCTTGGCCAAATTTGGTAAGGGGTTGACCTGTAACAGTTTCCTGGAGAAGACAACTATTTACAAGAAGCTTTGGGAGGGAACATTATTCTTGTACTGTGAATATAGTTTAATGTAAATGGGTGTGTGCTGCCTTCCAAGCGAATGTAGTTAAAGACAAAGTCAAAATATTCTTCTTCAGATACACTGGAAAAAGCAAGGAATCCAATAAGACCAGATATGAAAACTATGGAGAGGCCTGGTCTTAATAGAGATATTGGATCCCTGTCTTAATACATATGCTAATCATCTGCATACTATCCCTTGCTTTTTCCTGTAGGACTAATTGCCCTCGTTAACAGTCATCAGCAGGTTTACCATACTCATTGAGTCAATCACCCATCTCCTACTACCCTCCTGAGAAAAACCCCACCCCACCCTCCAACTATATATAAGGGTCTGCTGACTTCTGTTTCAGTGTATCTGAAGAAGTATGCATGCACATGAAAGCTTATATCGAGAACAAGCTTAGTTGGTCTCTAAGGTGCTACTGGACAATTTTTTTATGTAGTGAAAGACAGTTTGCACAGTGGGTGGTAGATCTGCATATAACAGCATCCTAACCAGGACTTGGCAATAGACTAACCTGCTTTGACTAAGCCTGTTCTCAGTGTCTTAAGACCATGGCTAATGATAGGAAAAAACCTTGCTTATGTTTTCTCCCAGCTATTTCAGCCTATGACAAATTTATCCCCTCGGTTTGCCAGCATGCATGTGATTTAGCACCACATTACATCATTGTGTGGCTGAAACCATGGACTCGCCTTTAATATAATAATAATAATAATTTTTTATTTATACCCCGCCCTCCCCAGTGAAGGCTGGGCTCAGAGCGGCTTACAAGAAATAATAAAAACAAGATGAATGATTACAACTTAAAAACAAAAATAAAATACAACATTAAAATAATGGAACATTAAAATATTAAAATGTAGCCTCATCTCAGGAGAAGGAAAAGAAAGAAAGAGGAGGGGGGAAAAAAGAGAGAGAGAGAGGGAGGGAGGGAATCAAATTGGCTCCAAGCCAAAGGCCAGGCGGAACAACTCTGTCTTACAGGCTCTGCGGAAAGAAATCAGATCCTGCAGGGCCCTGGTCTCATGAGGCAGAGCGTTCCACCAGGCCGGAGCCAGAGTTGAAAAGGCCCTGGCTCTGGTTGAAGCCAATCTAACTTCCTTAGGGCCCGGGACCACTAGGATGTTGCTATTTATGAACCTTGAGGCTCTCCGTGGGGCATACCGGGAGAGGCGGTCCCGTAGGTACGAGGGTCCTAGGCCGTGAAGGGCTTTAAAGGTCAAAAGCAGCACCTTAAATCTGACCCTGTACTCCACCGGGAGCCAGTGTAGCTTGAAAAGCACTGGGTGAATATGCTCCCATGGCAGAGACCCCGTGAGGAGCCTCGCTGCAGCATTCTGTACCCGCTGGAGTTTAAGAGAGGCTGCCAAAATAAACACATGGAATGTATCGGCCATAATTTTTATTGAAAGCAAGAGGGCTTAATGAAGTAATCAGATATCAAGTAAAAAAGCCTGATCCGAGAAACACAAAATGCATGGCTCCCACTATCATCCATATCTTTCATATTTGGACAGGGAGAAACATCTTTTGCAGGAAGGCCTTGCATCTTTTAAAATGTCATCATATCTATAAAGTTAATTTTCCTGTTTAAGAATGCTCCATTTAGAATGTGCAGGTTGGCTACCTTACTATACAAGTTGTTATAAACAGATTCTGGGGTATAGAAGTTAATATACGTGTGCCCAGAAGTATGCTTCTGAATTCCAGTTGCTGGAAAGCACAAGAGAAGAAAATGTTCTTGTACTTGAGTCCTGCTTGTGGGCTTCCCAGAGAACAAGATGCTGGACCATTGGTCTGATCCAGCAGTCCCTTCTTTATGTTCTCAGGGGAGGCTAATTTTTTTATCTGTAAGCCACCTTAAGTCCTATCAGGGGGGAAAGGTGGGGTGTAAATAAATAAAATAATAATAGAACTGCTAAGCAATAAGTGCTAAAATTACTGATGTCCGTGGTGAACGTGTGTTTAGTAACAATTGATCTCTCTTGATCAAGACAAAGCAATTAAGATTATCCCCCCCCCCCCATTTCTCTAACACAGTGATCTATAGTGGGGAAGCATGTAATTTGCATGCAGTAGATCCCAGGTCCAGTCCCTGACACCCCCAGTTAAAAGATCTCTTGATAGCAGAGCTGGGAAAGGGTCTGTCTTAGGCTTTGGGGAGACACTTCCAGCCAGTGGACAGCACTTAACTAGGTGAAGCCATGGACTGACTCAGTCCAAAGCAGCCTCATATTACCACAGCAGAGCAAGATACCTGGTTGGTGGTTTTCCAGGCGACTTATTTAAATCTTTTTTTACATCAGCTTGCATAGGACTTTCTAAGCAAGATGTTGTTCTTTTCTTAAAGCATATCGTGGAGTTCTGAACAATCCAGTCAAGACAGTGAGAGATACGCTGATCAATCAGTGTGCGCAGATACTGGCATGTTACCGGAAAAACTGTGCTAGCCCTTCTTCTGCCGGACAGGTAACTTCTTGGTTGTGGGGTACTAATCCTGAATTGGGAGGCTGGGAGAGCAGCCGGAAGTGGTCTGTCTAATAATGATGCTAACATGGAAGGGAACCTTCTGGCTCGCTCCTTAGAACTGCATTCCAGATAGTTGCTTTGTGAAATAAGGTAGTGGCTCCAGCCTTCCTGCGTTTCATGAACTTTATGAAACCGAGAAATGAACCTGAGTTATTGTCTTGCAATAACGTTAATCTTACTATAGCACTGTGATAGTGAAGATACTTCACCATAGTATTGCAGGTGAAAAGAACCTGAAAGGCCATGTAAGCCCCAGCACAGGGACAAATCTATTCACTAGCTCCGATCAACATACACAATCCAGATCATAATATGCCTTGAGCTGCAAGTGGTTGTAGAAGCAATTGCTTTTACGGCAGTTTACTTCAAAGGCCCCTGCCTATAAGCAAGCCACGTGCTACAGAATATGCAGTATGTACTAGGCAGTGTTCAAGGAAGTTGTTTTCAGGTCTCTTCTGATATTTACGATAGCTTGCAGTTTTAGTCTGAAATACAGCAGTAGAAATTAAAGAATCTCCTGAAGTAGTTACCCTGATCTTTGTTAAAAACTGACATTTTTGTTTCTTTTACATCAGTGGTGTCTAAACTTTTTTCAAAGAGGGCCAAATTTGATGAAGTGAAGGGCCATAAGGGCCAAACATATTAGTTGAGTGTTTTTTTTTTTTGAAGTTGTTGAGCTTTTTTTTAGGATTTTACCCCAGGATTAAACTGACCGGCAGGCCGAATTAGGACTTTGGACATGCTTGTTTTGCATCTATGCCAATGTTAGCAATGATTCTCTTCAATTTTTACAGTTAAAATGCTCGTAAGTTCTCTTTCTCTCTGCCACCCCTTTCCCTAACAAGTGAATTTCTCTAATTTCATCTCTTACCACTTTCAGCTGATTCTTCCTGAATGCATGAAACTGCTCCCTGTGTATCTGAACTGTGTTTTGAAAAGTGATGTGCTTCAGCCTGGGGCAGAAGTCACCACTGATGACCGATCCTACATCCGTCAGCTAATCACCTCCATGGATGTGGCAGATACAAATGTTTTCTTTTACCCCAGACTCCTGCCACTGGTAAGCACTTCTGCACATAGAAGACTTGTAATTGCTTAAACATACAACTCATGGAATAAGGGGGAATTAAGATGTTTGGATGAGCTGTTTTGTCTAAGTTGAGAGTACTTGTAACTTAGAAAATTGTAGCATTTCTTCTGTTGGAGCTCTGACACATACAGTTGTGTTTATGTCAAGACATGCTGCCTGCAATATAAGGAAATAAAAAGTATTGTTCTCCCTGGTACTGCAAGAGTATCAGGAGACTCCATGCACAGTGCTACCCTTGAGCTCAGCCTGTTAGTAGTCTTGGGAAATTGGGCACAAGTGTCTGAACAAGGAGCTGTGATTCCTGTGTGATACCACACAATATCGCTCTGCCACACTTTCCAGCTGTAAACCTGGAACTGCAGCAGGATGTAAGGAAGGCAGTGCAAGTCCACTGATAAGGGCAAGGTCAGCATCCTGGAGACCACAACTTTTGGTTGTGTACCTACACCAGCCAAGAATTGCTGTGCCCTGTTTGCATCCCCTTGATACAGGGAAATTGGGTCGTATTCTCAACCAGGTCTGCCAATGTAAAGGTTACTAACATCATAGGGCAGGTGTCTGAAGGGGCAGCACCTCTTCCCCATATCATTTTGGCCAGGTTTGAGGTTAGCTGGGAAGGCTGTTCTGGCAGTGCCATTGTTGCATGAGATTAGGAGATCCGTGGCTCACCAGAGAACTTCTCAGCAAATGCACCCCAGCTATGGAATATTCTTTCCCACCCATGAGGCGACTGTCATGGGCAGCAGATCTGGGCTCCAAGGAATGCATTGCCTCTGCTGCTGCCAATTCCACCGCCACATTGGCAAAGTCACAGTGGCAGCAACAGCTGCGGCACATTCTCTGGAGGTCGGATCTGCTGCCTCAGCAGCCATGCAGCCTCTGTAGTGGCCTCTTGGCCGCCAACAACAACAGTTTTATTATTTATACCCTGCCCATCTGGCTGGGTTTCCCCAGCCACTCTGGGGATTTCCCTAGGCACTGCTGGTCTCCTCCTAACCCTAGGGAGGAAATGGCGTAGGCTGGGTCTCCTGAGCTCTGCAACTGCCTAGCGTGATTCAAATCAGGCCCCTTTTCTTCCTGTGACAACTTTTGATTCAACCGGTGTGTAAGGTTGGTTTGATTCCCTTGTTCCCAGCGTAGATCTTTATTTCCTCCTCATTCTGTTGTAGATGCGTGTGGTTCACCTCTTCCACCACGCTTTCTGAGTGGGCCATTATGCGCATGGGAGCTCGTTGTGCACTGAGTTACATTGCCATTCTAACTGATATATTTTGTGAAGTGTGGTCAGTTTTGTTGTTACTGTGTGTTTGAAATGGTTGTGAATTGCCCCCAAGGTCCCATGTAATGGGGTGGGATGTAAACCTAATACATGAAGCAAATCGGCTTGGTCCAGTCACAGACAGCAGCTGTCCAAGATTTCAGACAGAAGTCTTTTCTAGCCCAACTTGGAGAGGTTGGGGGTTGAATCTGTGCCCATTTGCTTGCAAAGCATGTACTGTACTGCTGAATTACAGCCCTCCTCCTGAACATGTCTTTTTAAACAAAAGATGGAATTCCGAGAGTTTTGCAACAATTGCCACGTTCTGTCCCAGTCTGTGTGATTCAGTGGGCATTTGCAAAACCGTTGATCCTGTATAGTATTGTTGTGAACTTGCAAGTGCCCCGCAGCACAGTGACTCCAGTTCTATATCTACAGACCAAGATAGATCCCAACAGTGACTCCTTACCACCAGCAATCAGAAACTCTGAAGAGCGGCTTTCCAAGGGTGACATATATCTGCTAGAAAATGGGCTGAACATCTTTTTGTGGGTAGGAGCAAATGTTCAGCAAGGGCTGATCCAGAACCTCTTTGGAGTGGCATCTTTTGGCCAAATCAGCAGCAATATGGTAAGTGGGGTCATGCTGGGCAACAAGAAGATTTCTCCTCATTCTTAGGGTGCTGCCTAACTTTCTGCTTGCAGGATTTCCCTCAAAAGATCTGGCAAGATTCTGAATAATGGGACCAGCCCTGTGTAAGGGTCCCAACTCTCTGATCTGTCTTCTGACTCCTTAACACAATAGATAGAACAGATCAGTTACTTACAATTCCATACCTAAACCATTGGTCCATGTAGCTCAGTATTGTTTAGTTGTAGTTCTCCAGGATTCAGACTGGGGGCATTCCCAGCCCTACCTTGAGATGCCAGGGGTTAAATTTGGGAGCTTCTACGTGTAGTGCAGATGCTTTGCCACTGAGCTGTGGCACTTCCCAAATCATGGGTACGAGTGAGCAGTGCTGTGAAAAAGAGTTTCGGCAAGGTTGGGTAGCTCTTCTACATGTGGGTCAGGGTGGGTTTTGTGATCCATTCATCATTTTGTGTGTGTATGTGTGTGCTGAACTGGGAATGTTCCTTCTTGCTAGTTTTGAGGAGATCCAAGCTAGCTGTTTAGTACCTCTACTGATTATGACATATTTGTGACTAGTAAATAACTCCGCTGGCCCATGTGCAAACGGATGTTTTGAAGTGGTTCTTGATCATCTGTGAGATGTTTTAACTCTGTGTTGCAGTGCGTGCTGCCAGTTTTGGACAATCCCTTTTCGAAGAGAGTACGGTCTGTCATTGATATGTTCCAGTCTCAAAGATCACGCTATATGAAGGTAATTGATGCTTGCTTGTGATTGGGTTTTTTTAAATTGTTGCCTTCTGTAATCTCTGTGCATCAAGTAATGTATATGAAACTTGTGTTTGAATAATTGGGGGGGGGGAACGTAAATAACACAATACCGTAGTACTTGCAGTTTCTAGAACCTCACAGTGTGTTCTAACAGTGTTTTCCCTATGCAGATTAGAACGGGGCTTCATTATATGGTGTCAGAAACTTATTTGGTTGTACAAACCATAGCTAGCCAATGCTAGAACTTCCAAGGTTCCATTAATACTTTGCACCAAAGGCACCACTCTCTAACATCTTACTAACATATTTTCCTTTTGCTTTGTAGCTCATGGTTGTCAAGCAGGAAGACAAACTGGATTTGCTGTTCAAACACTTTTTGGTGGAAGATAAGAGCATGAATGGGGGTGCTTCATATGTGGACTTCCTCTGTCACATGCACAAGGAGATCCGCCAGTTGCTGAGCTAGAGCTGGAGATGCGCTGGATTCCAGCACTGACACTTCTATGTTCACTAACCGCCTGATGAATGGGCCCAGCTCCTTCGAGAAAGACAATACAGAAAGCTGTACAATTCCATAATTTTTAATACACTGTGCATAAACAGTTTCAGCATCTCCCAAAACCCCTTGAAGAAGTGAGGCATGGACAGACGAAACATCAGCTATAGGGGTGGGTGTGGGAATCTTATTTGATTCCAGGCCTTGGACCTGTGCCCTCTTCTTGTGCTTGGCAGGTATTTGTACCTCCTGCCTCCCAGCCCCCCAGTTCTGTTCTAACAAATGTTATTTGAGTTTCACTATACAAGATTAAGCATCAGGTGAAAAGGTGATTGCTCTTCAGAACCACACAGTGGGTGTTAAGTTTGTGCATGTGATACACTGTATGAAAAGGAGCCAGTTTTTTGGGGGGGGGCGGGCTTGGGGGGGAGTGGAAGGTGGCAGGTCCTGTTCAACCAAAGAGTAGGAGATTGATAAAGCAGCCAAGCTGGGGGTTTTTACACCTTCACTTCTAAGTGGAGAGAGCAATATACTGTGAGCAAGTTATACAGTGGCATCTTCTAGGAAATACCTGAGCTGTTAGGGAAAATAGCAGGGTAGGCATGCCTTCACTGTAGTTGCTTTGCTGTGTGGATATGCCTTGGAATAAGTGAGTGATAATGAGCAGGTGCTGTTTTGGGGAAAGTGAAATTATTCAGGGTTGGTATAAACAGGTGTCGCCTCCACCACCCCTTGAGAAAAACAGCATCTTTCTTTCTTTCTTTCTTTCTTTCTTTCTTTCTTTCTTTCTTTCTTTCTTTCTTTCTCTCTCTCTCTCTCTCTCTCTCTCTCTCTCTCTCTCTCTCTCTCTCTGCCAGTGTCCTCTTGCTTTGGTGGTCTGTTGCCTCTTTCCATTCACGCGGTAGGGTTTTGTCTGGAATATCCTTTTCAAAGGAGATGGCCGTGCTTTCCTCTTCTTATCGCTTTGAAAAAGTTGTGTTTATACACAACACAGGAGTTTGCTTGGAGAGACAGTCTATGTTTGAATTGTATCCAAGAAGCACTGAGAGGTCCTGTAGCACCATTGCAGAAGGAGTTGCTCATATTCATAAGGTTCAAATCATGCCACTAATGTATTCTGAAATTCAAACCTTTAGTAGCTCTGAATAATTTTGGTCATGCAGCACTTAAATGGCTACATCTGGGCAGTTCTTACTAGTCCATCAGTGTAGGATATCTGTGGCATGCCTGCTTGTGGTCTTGTTACAACAAATCAAGCAGGCTTATGGTTGACCTCTTCCAAGGCTGAGCAGAAAGTATTCTGCTTTGTACTAGACAGAAAGATGATGAGTTTGAGACTCTAGGAGTCAAAGGGCTCATTCGTTTTTAAAAAGACACTAACCTTTTGTTTCTAATGCTACACTTAGGAATTCTTGCAGTGCCCAGAATGTACTTGGGGAACCGGCAGCACCGAAACGTGAAAAAAGGAAAAGCAGGGAGGTAGATCGCTTAGACAAATGATGGATTAAGACTGAATATAAGTAAAGCATTTATTCCATCTGCCATTGAAAATTGAAGTTGAAACCTTATATACATGACAGATTAAATAATCCAGGAGTGTGGTTTCTAGTCCCTTGAACTATAGTGTGTGTATGCGTGTGTGTTTGTAAATATTTTTCCTTCTACTGCAGCTAGTTTGTCTTCCCTTTCATCACACAGTGAAGGGGAGTATCCCAAAAACTGTTAACTGGCCACACCTCAGTGAGTTTCTCAGCAGTCTTAAACACATCTGCAAGTGTGGCTAACCCCCCGCCCCTTCCTCCTGCCAAACATACATACTGTCTCCAACCAAAAAAATTAGAAATCTTTTAAACCAGTGAAGAGATTTGTTCCCCAAGACTCCACAACCGGACTTCCAGAATACTAATTTCTAGAATTAATATAAAAGAAAATCTACGATCATAAATCTTTCTTCACTTTTTCAATGCATCTTTTAATTTGTAAAGAAATAAAAATATATGAAGATGTATTTTATGTCATTGTTAGTAAATAAATACTGATTATTTTTTTCCAAGCCCTGTATTTTGGGGATGGGAGAGAGAGCTGGTGTGCAGGTGACTCAATCAAGTTCCGTCATGGCAAATAAAACTGTTATTTGCAACGATATCTGAAAGAATTCCGTAAGGTGCTTATAATGTTTTGCTTTCTGGATTAAACACATTTCAGCTTTCAATACTATGACCTTCACTTCCTGCTAGGAATGCAGTGAAACATATTAGCATACATGGCCTTCTCATAAAATGAAAACACCATCTTGAAAAGATGCTCCCCCATAGCTTCCTATTTTCATGAATATAGAATGATCTCAATCATGGCATAAAATCTTGCACTTTCTTCGTAGCCCATTTTGATCAGTGTGCTATTGCATAATTCTTATGTGGTTGCTCAAATAGAAATGAGGTTTATTTCTCTTAAATCACTGATATTGCTGCTGCTATTGTTAATAATTTTTGCATATTGGCTGTTGCTGCCATTGTTTCCAAGTCCAGAAGCAATCACAGGAGCATCAAAATACTTCTACAGTGGAATCCATTCCTGATTTGTTTGGAGAGTTAGCAATTCATCCTGGTTTTCTGTCCACAACTGCGATCGTTATCCAGTTGCCTTTTTTGCTACTTGCTTTTCTTCACTATTTAGGTCTGCTAGTGTGCCTTAAAAGTTAAGTCTTCAAGCATCATCTCAGCAGGACTGCTTCAGCCTCAAGGTTAGCTGCATTGGGGGAGCCTGTGTTTGAGAGTAAGAGGAAGAAGAAGTTACATATGATCCTGTGTAGGTCTGCTTAGAATAAGGACATCCGGTATTCAACGGAACTCGTTCCCAAGGATCCAACATAGCAAGGAAGGAAGGTATGGCTTAAAAGGTAGCAGGCTGCTGTAACATTTTTTGTTGAGAAGCAGTATTTCATTTACGGCAAAAATATTCCCATTGATTCACTCCCACCCACCCCCTCAAACATTGAGTAAGACTGCAGTATGAGGGTTAGTATAGGACTACAGTTGGGGAGACCTAGCTTAAAACTCCTGCTCATTCACAAAGCTGCTTAGGAAATAAATACTGGGTATGGTCTCATGCTGTGGGGCATGGGTGGCGCTGTAGGTTAAACCACAGAGCCTAGGGTTTGCCGATCTGAAGGTCGGCGGTTCGAATCCCCGCAACGGGGTGAGCTCCCGTTGCTCGGTCCCTGCTCCTGCCAACCTAGCAGTTCGAAAGCACAAAGTGCAAGTAGATAAATGGTGGGAAGGTAAACAGCATTTCCATGCGCTGCTCTGGTTTGCCAGAAGCGGCATGGTCATGCTGGCCACATGAGCCGGAAGCTGTATGCCAGCTCCCTCGGCCAGTAAAACGAGATGAGCGCCGCAACCCCAGAGTTGGCCACGACTGGACCTGATGGTCAGGGGTCCCTTTGCCTTTTACCTTTATGGTCTCATGCATACATAAAAAATAAGGGGTGGAGGGAACCTTAAATTTTTTGTATTGCTTTCCTGCCTCTGGCTATTAAACTAAAGTTGCTAGACATTTTTGTGTGATAGGAGGTTCTCATCATCCTTGTTCCTGCCTGCCTGTGTGTTGGTGGGTGTCAAGGAGCAGATCTGCTTTGCCAAGAAGGGCAGGCTCTGATTGTGCAAGCTAGCCATGTATTTGAAGAGAACTTCCTGTGGTTGAAAAGCAACCACCCCCACCTCCCTCATTTCACCAATTCCTTCCCCCGCCCGCCAACCATATTTTAAAAACTGCTTATTCACAGCAATTTACAGTGCAAGCCTAACCATATACAATAATAAGCCCCGTTGAATTAAATGAGGCTTAATTGCAGAATCCCAGGTATGTGGGGTTAGAATTGCAACCTAAGTATTTGGGAATCTGGGTAGTTTGGTGCAAATTTTCTTCCATCAAACCTGTAAAACGGCAATATAAAAACACGTAAAAGTAGATAAAATAGGAATTAGGAATTGTCAGGCACGTACATCACAGTCCAGTCTTACAGGTGTCAGCCTGACAAAAATAGAAATTGTCAGAAGACATCTGAAACAGCTGGTGGGTTCTTGCATGATTCTTATATGGCAGGGAGAAATCCTTATCACTGCCCTGTATGGTGCCATCCCATGAGTAGTTCCCCCATATTTAAGTGATGTTAAAGGCATATACAAGGGCAGTTGGTCTTTCAGGAAATCTGTTTCTGAAATTTTTATTAGAAGGCTTAACAAGAAGACCTTGGAAATGGGTTGTTGGCTTCTTAGCAGCCAATACTGGCTGATAGTACATGCTGTTTGCCACAGAAGTCATCTCAGCCTTCAGTGACTGGGATATAAGGAATAGGTGCCTGCTCTATAGGGATGAGGCATCTTCAGCCCCCCAAAAAAGTCTGTTGGGATGTAGCTGAGTCCCCCCAATCTCAAGGGGGCAGAAGAGGCGGAGCCCTTCCTCACCTGCCCACTCCTCCTGTCTTTCTACAGCCTTTGGAGATGCTATGCAGCCTGTCTGGATGTGGCCCTGGGTCGCACAGCATTTGTGACGGTCATATGATGTTGCTTGTTGCACATGTGATGTCACGTACACATCACACACACACACACACACACACACACACACACACACGGTTATTACAAATAATAGCCCATTAGACAAATGCCCCAAACACTTCTAAGATGCTCTGATGTTTCTACCTGTTGAGGCCTTTCAATTCCTTGCCATTTTGCTTGTAAAGAAGCCAAGTTCCTGTTTGTCAATACAGTGGTACCTCAGGTTAAGTACTTAATTTGTTCCAGAGGTCCGTTCTTAACCTGAAGCACCACTTTAGCTAATGGGGCCTCCTGCTGCCGCCATGCCACCGGAGCACAATTTATGTTCTCATCCTGAAGCAAAGTTCTTAACCCGAGGTACTATTTCTGGGTTAGCAGAGTCTGTGACCTGAAGCGTATGTAACCCAAGGTACCACTATATAGTGTTTGTAGCATGGGATCTTGCTTCTTAGAAAAATGCCTGGCTGAATACATAACTTGTTTTCAAGCAGGTTTCCATGACTGCAGAAAAATAACTTGCAGGCACGACGAAAGTAATTTCTTAAACTATTGAGATGTTGGCTGAACTAATTGTCCTATTTCCAACAGTAAGGAACCCAGGACCACTGCAGAAACGATTGAAGCTTTACACTTAAAAAATAATGCTTGAAGCCACAAGTTTTTCATGCAAACCCTAACTACAAAACCACATCTCTAGCTATAAAACGCCAAAAGACATCCTGGAGTTTATTATGTCTTAATTTTTTATGTGTTGTAATATCTGTTTATCTTTTTAAATCTTTTCCCCTCTACTGTCAACCCCCTGCCAAATCATATATACCGAACAGATTGCTTACTTCCTTTTTTAAAAATTTGCGGGCATGGATATTCAATTTTGTTTTGTTTTTAAAAAGAGGCACATGGACCTGATGAAATTCTGAACAGCTGGTGGCAGCAGAGAGTTAAACCAAACTGGATGCTTCTCAATATTAACAGGGAAAGGTAAGTGTGGCTGCAGGATTACTGGCGGAGCTTTGATCAGGATGAAGCCTTCCCAGTCACATTAATGAATGAACCACACCAGGGGAGATTTTGGGATTAAATGCACAAAGTCAAGTCTCTTTTAGTGTTATGAATAGCAAGTAGCATATGTACAGATTTACCAGTGCCAGAGCTGTTGTTCTGGGACAAGTTAAAAATAATATTCATATGGTATTCTCAGTCTGGAGACTACATTTTTAAATGGCATCAAGGAAAGACAAATTCAGATAAGATTTTGGCATTGTTTCATTTGCTGCTGTAAGGTCATTTCAAAAAGTGTGTGTTTCTTAAATTACTTTGAACGTGGTCAACAAGGCTTAACATTAAGAGTCATAAATGGTTGGACTCATAAATATTCAACATTAATTTGTACAGTCTTTTTGTTATTTTTATATATTTCATTTTATACAACACATAGTTGACATTACAACATGAATTCACATCGCCTATCAGTTAAACAGTACACAAATAACTACATCTCTATGGACTAAAATACAGTTTAATGTTTTGAACAGTGCACTTTATGATACTGCATCTTCCCATAATTTGTAGGGCCTACAATTCCTACAGTGATTGTTTCATTAGGCTGACAATGATGCATTTCCTTCCTATGGGAAATTGAATGGAGTTAGGAACAATGACAACTGAAACGAATTTATTTCTAAAGTGTATTTTCCTCCTGGGAAACATTTTTTTCCTGTTCACAAAGGTGCATTTCTTTTTGCACAATTCGCCATGTGGCCGCCTTAATTCTGCTAATATCTTCAAGTCCAGTTTTATGTGTGTCAGGAGCTGTCACAACACTAGTTTTAATCAGGTCTCTTCTTTACCAAGCAAACTCATTCCGTGTACAAAGTCAACCATTCAATAAGAGGTATACAAACTGTTGCTTGTATTAAAGCAGCACTAAGTAGGCATCTGCCAGTGTAAGGATTTAAGCCTACACAACAGGACTTCTCTCCCCCTGATCTGTTCTTGGGGGCCTCATGCAACCTTCAGAGCAGATTTGGGGGAGGGCACAGAGTTCATGCAAGGGAAGGAATGAGGGGAGTCACCATGCACAAGAAGAATATTTACACCATGGGTACGCAAACTAAGGCCTGGGGGCCAGATCCAGCCCAATCGCCTTCTAAATCCGGCCCGCGGACGATCCAGGAATCAGCGTGTTTTTACATGATCAGAATGTGTCCTTTTATTTAAAATGCATCTCTAGGTTATTTGTGGGGCCTGCCTGGTGTTTTTACATGAGTAGAATGTGTCCTTTTATTTAAAATGCATCTCTGGGTTATTTGTAGGCCATAGGAATTTGTTCATGTATTCCCCCCCCCCAAAAAAAAATAGTCTGGCCCCCCACAAGGTCTGAGGGACAGTGGACTGGCCCCCTGCTGAAAAAGTTTGCTGATCCCTGATTTACACTGATGGGATGCATTGGATACAAGCCATAATCTCATACCCTCCAACGTTTCTCTGATGAAAACAGAGACGTCCTATTCCACAATAATAATTTTATCATTTATATCTCACCCATCTGACTGGGTTGCCCCAGCCACTCTGGGTGGCTTCCAACATTTATTTTTTCTTAAAAACTCTGGTTTCTCTTCAGATCGGATATGAAAGAAACATAATAAAACATTAAAAATCTTCCCTATACAGGGCTGATGGTTCGGGCGTCGGATAACTCCATGCCCTCCAACATTTCTCCAATGGAAATAGGAAAAGTGGGACATTCGAGGATCGAATCAGAAACCGGGACGGCTTCTGTAAATCTGGGACTGTCCCTGGAAAATAGGGGAGGGTCTGTAATCTTTATTCCTTTATCATGTTACTTGAGATCCAATACGGTTCGCTTGCTTTTCCCTGTCTCCAGGTAGTTCAAGAGAAGATGCATGGCTAAAAAGAGAGGACAGGGTGAAAACTTGTGTGGAAGCCATAAAGCAGAGTTGGCTAACATTTTATTCTCCGTCTGTTGGACTTCTGTTGCCACAATCCCAGACTATTGGCCATGCTCAATGTTGATGAGAGATGGGTATGCAACTACATCTGCAGAGTCTCAGGATAGCTATAAAGGTTGGGTAGCTATGCACAGAGCATAAGCCCAGTTTCCATAACCCTCGAATGTGCCATAGAAACAATTGGCCTTTTTTAAGCCGAGATCTACGAATCTAAAGTGTGTAGCAGCTAGCATGCAAAAATGTTGCACATATACAAATCTACAAGCTATTTATGCTTCTCTTTAGAGGCAAATATTTTGGTCTTCTGTATTTAGATGGTGGGATGCGGCTGGCACTGTGAGTTAAACCACAGAGCCTAGGACTTGCCGACCAGAAGGTCGGTTTGTGACGGGGTGAGCTCCCGTAGCTCGGTCCCAGCTCCTGCCAACCTAGCAGTTCGAAAGCACTTCAAAGTGCAAGTAGATAAATAGGTACCACTCCGGTGGGAAGGTAAACGGCGTTTCTGTGCGCTGCTCTGGTTCGCCAGAAACGGCTTAGTCATGCTGGCCACATGACGCGGAAGCTGTATGCCGGCTCCCTTGGCCAAGCGAGATGAGCGCCGCAACCCCAGAGTCGGTCACAACTGGACCTAATGGTCAGGGGTACCTTTACCTTTACTATTTAGATGGTAATGATGAATGGGGGGGCATGAAAAAGCTCAAGAATCAACAAATGGGGGTGGCAGATTGAGGTGAGGCTAGGATGGTTTATAAAGGGATTGAAGCAGTGGGAGCTACTCTAATAATACCATTGTTGCTTCAGAAGACTTAGCTCTGGCACAGGACTGGTATTTGCAGAGATTTTAGCTTTCAAAAAGGTCCTTTATGTTTCTAACCTGGAAGCAGGCCACTGTAATAAAGGGAGATATTGTGTTGGGTTTAAATAATAAGTATCTGTAGCTTAATGTGAATTTATAAACTTTATTTTGCCAGCATTACGCTTATGAGAACGGCTGCTCATTTATTCCCGGAGAATGACAGATACCACCTTGTTAAGCTATCAGTATAGCTGGCCTAAAAATGTATTTAAAGTTGCATCGATCTCTTGTTCAGAAAGAAATCCGGACTAACATAATCTTAGAACAGTGGGTTTCCCCCTCAGGATTGGAGTAATACTTCTCACTCTCTGCTATTGTGACCCCAGGCTCTCTGGCATTATAGTAAAAAGTGTAAAAGAAAAAAACATTTTACATTCACTTGCTTTGCCTACAAAATAAAAGAAGTTGTAAAAATGCATTTTTTGTTATGAAAACAATTGTTATGATGCTCTATAGAAACAAAGAACAAAAAAAGCATTTGTTGGTATGCTTGCAGGCCGTGGCTGGTATTCAATTAAGTTTTACTTAGGCCCATTGAAATCAATGAATATTACTAAGTTAGGTCCATTCATTTCAATAGGTCTGTTCAGGGTTGGTCCAGTTGATGTGGTGACAACAGAGTGCAAGGGTACTAAGGAAAAGTAAAGTATTGCATTGTGATTATTTTGGGGCACCTCACCTCAATTTTGGCTCAATTATACTTTCCCCAAGAGAACTGGGTGTACGTAATGTACATATATGAGTTTCTAAAAGTTGAAATGTTGGACACAGATGCTGTGTTTTAAACACAGGGTGCAATATTTCTTCCTGTTAAGGCTCAATCTATACACCTTTTCCCCACAAGGATTAAAGGTAAAGGTAAAGGTACCCCTGCCCGTACGGGCCAGTCTTGACACACTCTGGGGTTGTGCGCCCATCTCACTCAAGAGGCCAGGGGCCAGCGCTGTCCGGAGACACTTCCGGGTCACGTGGCCAGCGTGACATCGCTGCTCTGGCGAGCCAGAGCCGCACACGGAAACGCCGTTTACCTTCCCGCTGGTAAGCGGTCCCTATTTATCTACTTGCACCCGGAGGTGCTTTCGAACTGCTAGGTTGGCAGGCGCTGGGACCGAGCAGCAGGAGCGCACCCCGCTGCAGGGATTCGAACCGCCGACCTTTCGATCGGCAAGTCCTAGGCGCTGAGGCTTTAACCCACAGTGCCACCTGCGTCCACAAGGATTACCTAACGCTAATTTGCTTTGTGAGCCACCTTGAACGGTTTGGTTCTGATCTAGAAAGGCTGTTAAGAAACATGTGAGTGAGAACTATTTGTGAGAATGAATTCGATTTTGAACAGTGGACAACAGGATGTGTTTAGATTTTATCAGCAGCAGTAGTAGTTGAATTCTCCTAAAATTCTCTTCCTATCCTTTAGCAGTTACAGTGGTACCTCCGGTTAAGTACTTAATTCGTTCCGGAGGTCCGTACTTAACCTGAAACGGTTCTTAACCTGAAGCACCACTTTAGCTAATGGGACCTCCTGCTGCTGCCACGCCGTCGGCACTATTTCTGGGTTAGTGGAGTCTGTAACCTGAAGTGTATGTAACCTGAAGCATATGTAACCTGAGGTACCACTGTACTGGGAAATCTTTTAGATGAGTAAGGCAATCTGCCACCCCAGGCAAGAGAGTAGTTGTGCTTGTTCTTCCAGCATAAAAGAGCAGGTTGCTTTCTATACCTTGTTCTTTACCGGACAGTGAAGTAGCCGCTCATTCTCCACTTCCAGCCTCTGTGCTCCAAGCAGGTCACAGGGAGCCAGACAATGCATTTTTCATTTCTCCTCTTGCGGCCCGAAGGACAGTCTCACCGGTGAAGCCAGTGTGCAAAGTGCGCGCATTATGAGTAGCATCGCACACTGATGTGTAGTGTAAGTGGAGACACGCTTAGTGAAAATGCATGGCTTTAATATGTCCTTGATTTCATTTTCGAATTACGTTTTCTCGTTGCAAATTACATGCCCAGTTGACAAAGAGCAGCTGTAAGCAGACTTAGAAGTGACAGCTACTGAACAAATGACCCACTGCTTTCTAGGTCCCTGTTAGCTACTTGATTCCAGTGGGCATCCCTTTCAGCTTATGTATTGGCCAGTCCCCTCCCACACTGTATTTGAGAACTCCCTGGCTGTTCTCTCTCAACAGCCACTGCTTTAATTGACTGGCTATCCTTTTAATTTCAGCGAGTTCCTTTAGCGGGAATAACTGAGTCTAATTGGACCCCAGGCACCGCTTGCAGAAGTAGATTAATCAAATGGGGGGGGGGGGCGTTTCCTGAAGCTGTGCAAAGACCTCCACTGATCAGATGGAATTCATCAGACAGGAAATCCTTTTAGTGATGCAATTGCTGAGCCAAGATAGACCATGCCGTAATAAACGGCATACTTACGGCTTGACCCAGACACTATCTCATATCTTGCACCATGAGGCACAAGGACACTGCAGAGAAAAGGGTGGGTCTGCAGATATTTATTCTGACTACAAGCAGGCATGCTAAGCATGTCACTATTCTTGCTTTTGTAGTTCCAAGCACTATAGGCATAGCTTAGGAGAAATGGGCATTTCAGAGCTGCACATACCATCGATCCCTATCCTGCATCATGCCAGAAGTTGTTTTCTTATCTAAAAATGACAGGTTAATCTGCAAGCAGGCTAAGGGAGAATAACAAAGGGAAAATGTTGGGACTGGTCTGATGGGGAACAGGAATTAGTGTGCTTTTGATTTGCACTTACATAGGATTTGCACTTACATAGTGGCCGCTGGCCTGATCCAGCAGTCTCTCCTTTTGTCCTTGTATGCTTGCAGATAACTGGAGTCCAAACTGGACTGTCAAATGCATCTGCATGTCTTTGAGAGCTTGGAAGGCTATCGGAGTGGAATATGGCGACGGTCATCTAGTCCAACCCTCTGCAATACAAGAATCTTTCGACCCAACGTGGGGCTGGAACCTGCAACCCTGAAATTAAGAGTCTTGTGCTCTTACTGGCTGAGCTAACAACACTCACAACTTGAATAGTGAGGGAAAAGAGATGGAATGATGGGTGACCATACTGACATACTGTTGTTGTTGAGGGGATTTAATCTTTTAAAAATGTTTTCAAATGATACACGCACACGCAAACATATATAGATATATAAAATAAAAAACATTTTAATATTAAATATGAAAATATTAAAAATAAAATTATAGATATATTGTATATATACTATTTTTAATTTTATTTTTAATATTTTATTTAATAAAGAAAAATAAAGTTATTCCCACCACAACCGCAGTATTTTTAATATTATATATAATTAATATATAATATTAAAATATTATATCTGTGTGTGTATATATTTAATATATATAACGGATCGCATTTTCCCAAGACTTAAGTCCCGAGGTAAGTTACCTTACCCCGCTGTCTTTCTGTATTTCTAGCGCGAGTTCTCACGTTCCATCTCAGAGAGAGAGCGAGCGCGAAAGAGGAAAGTAACCCGATAGTCCCCCGTGAGCGAGATCACGACTCTCTACTTTTCCTATCTCTATACATCCTCGCGCGACGGTCACGCGGCGAGGGCTGCTTTCCGGCCGGCCCTTGGCTGTCGCAAAAGCGCAAAGATGGCGGCGGCTCCCTCGTCGGGCTACGCGGCTTGGGTGGCTCGGCTAGCCGAGCTGAAGAAGCTGCGGGGCAAGCAGCCCCGGGTGAGGCCTTACCGGCCCCTGGTACTGGCCAACCAGGTCTCCAACCGGCGCCTGGGCCTCGGAGGTGGGTTTCCTCCACAGTCCCAGCTAGGGTTGTCCCCTCTCCTGTCACCTATTGCAATGTGAAATCCTACGTCCTGTATTGATACTACAGTTTTGTCCTGTATTTCAGGTCTTCTTCTCTCTCTTTCTGCTAAGTTAGGGACCCTCTCCGAATAGGTAAAAAAGTATAGGACCTCTGGACGCGGTTTACAAACACGTGTTTGAAAGAGTGTGTGAAAGGTCATGTATTTCATTGAATATTTACCAGATAAATTGTAAACATGATTATTGTAACAACCTGCAGTTGTATAAGAGTATACAGTGGTACCTCAGGTTATGTACTTAATTCGTTCCGGAGGTCCATTCATAACCTGAAACTGTTCTTAACCTGAAGCACCACTTTAGCCAATGGGGCCACCTGCTGCTGCCACGCCGCTGGAGCACGATTTCTGTTCTCATCCTGAAGCAAAGTGCTTAACCTGAAGCACTATTTCTGGATTAGCAGAGTCTGTACCCTGAAGCGTATGTAACCTGAAGCGTATGTTACCCGAGGTACCACTGTATATTTAAAGTAGATGAATAAATGAGCAAATTAAGTTAATTTGGATATGCAGGAGATATTAAATATAAATTTAAGGAACCGCAGAAAGAGGGAGAAGGAAGTCAAGTTTTGAAATGTTAAAATCATTGAAAAATTAGTGAGATGTCTAAACCTGAAAAGCATAAAGTAAGTTTAAAAAAAGAAAAAGAAAGGTCATGTATTTGGGTAGCCAAGCACAGTCAGCTGTACAAATTCATTTGTGTGTGTGTGTGTGTGTGTGTGTGTGTCACAAATTCCAAATGGGCTATCCTATTAGGCTGCAATAGATTGTAGTGGATTGCTCTGAAGTCGCTTCCCACCCCACCCAGCCCTGTCCAACAAAGGTGGCAACCGTAGACTCCCAACTCGAACTGCATCTCCATGCGCAGTGGACCCCGCAGTGGCTAAACCAACCTGGTTCGGCAGTG
Organism: Podarcis gaigeae; assembly: GCF_964106915.1. Classification (NCBI taxonomy): domain Eukaryota; kingdom Metazoa; phylum Chordata; class Lepidosauria; order Squamata; family Lacertidae; genus Podarcis; species Podarcis gaigeae. The sequence goes on from NC_139681.1 coordinate 15,882,645, forward strand.
TCCGTTAATTCCAAGGTATCTGCTGCTCTGGATATGAAGCCTAGAGTCATAGGGAGTTGGAAGGGGTCCCATGGGTCATCTAGAACTTTTGACCCAATGTGGGGCTTGAACCTACGGCCCTTGAGATTAGGAGCCTCAGGCTCTACCGACTTTGCAGTATTGACGTTTATTTCTTTGTCATATCAGTCTTTTTGGCTGCATTTCAAACTCACTGTTCTTGGATGTATCGCACAAAAGGCAAGCAACAGAAGGGCAGCATGAGGGAGGTTTATAAAACTGCTTGGGGCATGGAGAAAACAGACAGAGGAAAAGCCTCCCTCTCAAATGAAACACTTGTTTTATATTATTTTTAAAATTTCCCTTTACCTGAGAATCACAGGGTAGTTTTGCAATATTAAAAAACCCCATGAAAGTGCATAACATAGGAAATGAAATAATAATGTCCCTGAAGCTGACTCTTGTGCTGGGGTATTGGTTACGGGTTTTTGGGGGATGGGCGGGGGAGTTGTTCCTGTTATTGATATTAATTTCTGGTATCTTAATTTTTGGTGGTCTTATGATTATGTGGAAATTGTTTGGTTGTGTACTTTTTGAGGTTTTATTTGTTGTTTGTGAATACTTTTGCTATGTAAGTCTGTGGTGCAATGGGTCAGTGTGCCTGGCTGTTAACCAGAACGCTAATGTGGACCCGACGTGAAACAATCAGTGTTGCAAGGACATGTTTTTGATAGTTTCCACAGCAGAACCACACTGCAGCTTGCACACAGATATACACACCAATAATTAAACAAAGACACTCGTCATGAATCAGCTAAGGTCTGTCCCTAGCTGGGTGAGGAACCACATGCATAAATACATTTTTTCATATATAAACCATTCCTCATACCTGCTGTTGGATTGATGCATGTAAAAAGGGAGTTTCAAATGAACACCCTTGGGTTTTTTTTGGAGGAGTGCTGATTGGTCCAGGATCCCCACAGAAAGAATACATCTGTATGTGCAGAGCACATGTGAGGGCAGCTGTCAGATGCAACCTTGTCCACAGGTGAGGGATGTTCTTGTTAACATCCCTTAAACTGATAGAAATGCAGGAATTGTACAAATCAGCTATTTGGGAGGGGGTGTTTCACAGGCAAGGAGGAAGTGATCATTGTGATTAATGTTTTTCTAACATGCTTCTATGCTGTGTGCATGCTTTATTTGGATTGGCGTTATCATTGCTGCCCTTTTGAGAACAGAGCTCTTGGTGTGTTAAGTTCTACATATGCAACCTGAGGCAAATTGCTTAGTGATCTGTTTCTCTTATGAACAGAGCCTTTGCTATCCTATGTATCTATGTACAGTATGTATACTCAAGCTCTACTGAATTCTATGGGAGTTATTCCCAAGTAAGTTTCATAAGACTGCAGCTTAAAGTTCTTCGTTCACACTGAAAACATGTTTTGATGCTCATATGTCGTTAATTGAAACTGGCTGCTAATTTTCAGGGATACTTTTATCGCCTCCTTGGTCATTGTCACACATGAATGCAAATTTATGGTGTGGTGTGTGTGTGTGTGTGTGTGTGTGTTTGCCTACATTCAGCTGAATATGAATGTTTGGTTGAATCATTTTGCTTCATAGTGCCCTGAAGGCTACCAGACTTTGTCTGTGGCAAATGGCCAGAGGGAATAAATTCCACAACTGGAACACTGTAAAACATGCTAATTGTTCCCTCAGTATTTATAAAAGTAAAGTAAGGGAGAAAACCATGTGTTGTATGTAGGAAATATTCTTTCTAGTTGGCAGGGAAAAAAGGGTTGTTACTTTGTGATCAGGACTCTATTTTCTTCAATTCCGTCTGCATAAAATTTCATAGACAATCCAAGAACTGGTAAAGGCCTTTTAATTACAAAAAGTGAAACCTATTCCTTAAAAACTTATGTTATATCACATTTTGTTAGCCTTTCAAAGATTTCATATGGCCTTGGTTTAAAATACAGTTTTTGCCAAAACTTCTGCCGTTAAGTGTTCTAGAGTTTGTAACTTGTTCATCTCTAATGTCCTTGTGTTGAATTCCCTCCCCTGCTGTTCACCATTTATACGTGCATTTTCCTTCACACAGTTCCTTCTGGAAAAAGAAATTCAAAATTCATGAGAAATGCAAACACTGAGTCCCTATCTAAACAGAATACATTAATTGAGTTACATTATGAAACCTAAGCATGCTTACATTAAAATTTAATTCATTTTGAACTTAGAATTTGCCTTTCCTTTGTGCAGAACTTCAGTTTTTGAGGTTTCCTGTGCAGAAAAGAACAGTGCTACTATGGTGGCTTAGTTCAGTTGTTATGCCAAACCGTGGTTTCCACTAACCATACACTAAAACTCAAATCATAGTATGGGCTTCCAAGCAAATGATAGGTAAACTGTGGTTTAGATGCTTGTCTATTTTCTCTGTTTGGTCATCCATCTTATTTTAGTTGCAGTGTCTTTGGTGGAGCAACAGTCATAACTATGGTTTATTAATTCAGAGGTTATGCCAAACCATTGTTAGCACAAATATTAGATTTGCGAACACTGTTTTTAAATTCTGGTTGCTGGCTCATTAGCTAACCATATTTTTGTCCAGTCAAAATATCAAACCAAACTTTCCTCAAACTTCCTTACCCATGATCTAGCATGATGTCTGAATTGAGCCGCTGACAACATATGAAGCTTTGAGAAGAGGCAGGCAGACTGCTAAAACCATTGCCCTCATCCTTGTGGCTTCCTTACAGATGAAAAGTACAGTCAAACCTCGGTTGTTGAATGTAATCCGTTCCGGAAGCCCATTTGGCTTCTGAAATGTTCAACAACCGAGGAGTGGCTTCTGATTGGTTGCAGGAGCTTCCTGCACTCAGCGGAAGCTGCGTTGGACACGCAGCTTCCGAATTTTTTTTGAAAACCAGAGCATTTACTTCTGGGTCTAGGAGCCAAAATGTTCCAAAACAGAGGCGTTCGGTATCCGAGGTTTGACTGTACAGTATTCAAATAGTAACTAGAAGTGAAATTCCCAATTCCAATGGAGGCGTGTGTTTTCTTGGATTAAGGATACAATAGAAAACAGTGTGAAGAATCTGCTTACTTTTACCGTCTTCAGTGTTTCATATGGTATTCATTCAATAGAGTTGTCACTGTTATAAAATGCTCCTGAGTAATGGCAGTTTCCTTTCTTTTCCAGAGGCAACATGCATCACAGAGATGTCATTAATGATGGCCTGTTGGAAGCAGAATGAGTTCAGTGATGTAACTTGCGCCCAAGAGATCCAGACTTTCTTCAACTGCGCTGCAAAGGCAGAAGTAATTATGTCCCAATTTATCCTCTAATTAAGCTGCAGGAAATTAGTTTCCATACATAATATGAGCATGTAATACCACTACAAATCTCCGTCATTGTGTCTGTATTATCCTGGGAGGCAGGTCCTTACATTTTAATTGCATACTGCTGAATGTTAACCTGAAGGTGTGAAACTGGCAACAGTGGTGGTTTAGCAAATGGTAAGCATATTTGCCCAAGACAGTATAATGCAAAGGTGCAACCCAGATAATACAGCTTTAAAAAGATATGGTGTGCTGGTTAATGATGCAAGTAGATTGCATATGTGAACTTGCCATTAGGACCCATGCATGGAGATTATAGGTCCATCACATACCAGGTGTCATTGAAACTAATGAAATCACTGCAAAACTAATGAGGTTAAGGCATTGGTTACATCAGGTGGTATGCTATTGTGTGGCTGCATATTTATAAAATACCGGTGTGTGGCAGATGGGATTGTTTCTGCAATTGTTGAAACATCTATTTCCTATGGCATCTGTGGTTTCATATCTGTTTATTACTATTTTTTAAGTTCTCATCCTGCTTTTTAAACACAAGTTTCAGAGTGGTTCATAGCAAAAATGTCTAAAACAATAAGAAAATATATAATTGAAACAGAAACAACCAAACAAACATAAAAAATACCTGAAAAAGAGCAGCTGTTTTTATTAGCAACTTTTTTCTGTTTTATATTTCTTTGGTTCTTGACTTATCGTGGGCAGTTTTGAGTTTCAGGTTGCTGGAAAAATCGGTTATAGAAATTGCAAATAGCTGGTGCAGTCTGCACCAAACACAAAGTCCTGTTCCCTTCAAAGGGCTGCCAGATTGTTAACAGGGCTGCATACATGTGACTCCCATTTTGAAACAAATGCCTACAAGCCTGTCCACCCATTGGGATTTGGATTAATTATTACTGTGGCTGCATTGTATTTTTACTGTTGTTCTCAATGGTTTATTTTTTTGTAATAACTTATATTTTAAATTTAAGTGATGGCCTGGTTTTGTTAGCTTTTAATGAGGAAAATCAGGATATAGATATGTTAAACAAGATGTACTATGTACAATCCAATTTGTAAGGAAAGAAACCTCCACTGTATAGCAGAGGAATATGGCCTTGTGTGTTAATGGACAACAGCAAGGAATTCATGCTTCAGGTAAGCTATAGAAATGTAAAAATCCCATGAGAGTTCTTTTTATAAACAAATATCAGTGTGTTCCCCAGTTTATAACTTTATGATATCTGGGGTGCATCTGCTGTGCACTCCATGCCTGAAAATGAGATTGATCAAGTATTTGACTTCTCAACCAATCCAACCAGTAAAATAAAGGCTAAGCATGTAAATTTAGAATCCTGTACACAGTTCCTGGGGTTAGTACTTTTCAATTTGTTTGGCCATATTCCTGAGTTGATAAGCATGCGGTTGTGTCATTTTGTATGACTGTAAGAGAGAGAGAGAGAGAGAGAGAGAGAGAAAGAGAGAGAGAGAGAGAGACTTAAAGCTATCACTGCTATATCAATATAAATTCATGTAAACAATATTCAGGAAATTGACCAGTTCTTCTTGATTTTTTTCTACAACACCTGAGTCACAGTCATTTTTTAAAAGTTGTTTTTAAATGTGGTTATAGCTGTACATCAGGGCAAGAATTGCCTTCCCTTAAATTAAACAGGGAGTACAGTGATACCTCAGGTTACAAATGCTTCGGGTTACAGACTCTGCTAACCCAGAAGTAATACCTCGGGTTAAGAACTTGGCTTCAGGATGAGAACAGAAATCGTATGACGGCGGTGCGACAGCAGCGGGAGGCCCCATTAGCTAAAGTGGTGCCTCAGGTTAAGAACAGTTTCAGGTTGAGAACGGACCTCCGGAACTAATTAAATTCTTAACCAGAGGTACCACTGTAAAGGACTCTTATTTCTTCCTTTGCTGTGAAGCAATGATGCAGTTTTCAAAAGCAGGCCACCACCTACACAAGGGCATTTTTTACTTTGTGGAATATTTGGCTGCAGGCTTATAATAGTGGACCTCTATCTCAACCTTGTTAAAATGTGTAATGAGATAGATTAAGTTCTGTTTCCATCTTGCATGTAATAATCATTCCCATTGTGCAGGGGTGACTTTTGAGTGCACCCCCCTGTGTCATTAAACCATAAATTGCAAGTAACCGTGAGGGCATGTGCCAACGGAAACAAGCTTCAAGAAGGAAGAGGATGCCCGGGGACCATGGACCACAAAATAGAAAGTGTACCTGCCAGTGTTTTTCTTAGGGTTCAAGGACTACAGTCAGTCGAATTGCTTCAAATCACAAGTGTTTTGATATAATACACATACTCTATAGTTACTTTGCCAAGGCTTCTGTTTTGTGAGTTACACTTATTCTGAGAAAAATATGATCCTCCCTTGTTGCTGCACAAGCCACTCATATCAACAGGAAACTGACTAGACGCAAAATGTGACCAAGTACATTCAAATAACGTCTTAAGGATATATTGTCCTCCTATTCCTAGGAATTGATAGTAAAAGTCCAGCTCCTCTTCCTTGACTGTAATATTTATCATTTCACTGTTTCAAATAAATTGAGTTACCACCGGCTTCTGAATGCAGCTCTCTCTGATTGTCCAGAGGTTGATGCTTGCAACATTGGGAATATTGGTGGGATTTGTGCGTCAGTTTAATAAATATAGGAAATTGTTTCTGTTCTTTTCAGGCAGAACGCAAGCAAAATCTTCAACAAGAATCTCTGGGCCAGTCGGGGAAACTTGGTTCAAAACAAATCAACAAATTACTGAAAAGGTTTCCAAATATCACATACAATTATTAAAGAGAATTGCTTCCCCAAGTATTTGTGAACACCAGGACTGGAATTTGAAGAAACTCACCGCTTGTTGGTCATTTCCTTTGAAATGGACGGGAAATGTTTTCCTGCATTTCATACTGTTTTTTGGAAGAAAACTTCTCTTGAGATAAGATGAAGACCTAAAGTTTCCTTGGATACCAAGAGAAGCTACAACAGTTATTTGACCAGATAAACTTTTGCTTGAAATGTTCTTCAATAGCATCAAATTTGAGTCGTCAGTGAAATAAAATCTTTTGTGAAATCTTGTCTGCTGTTATAGAGCAAACTTTCTTTTTGAACTTTGGCCTCCAAACTGCTAAACAGCAGCATCCCATAAGCATGACCCTTGCAGCCAAGAGTTCCCAGTATGACATGAGTAGTGGTGGTGGTGGGAAGTATTGTGAGTGTTAAATTATTGTAGGATCACACAAAGATAAAGCTCAGAGTCTTTTTCATAGTGCCATCTGTGTGCCACCACCAAAACATCTGCCTCACAAGTAGGGAACTTCCTTATGGGAACTTCCCACTCTAACCCTGACCCTGATTTTCAGTGGTGGATAGGAAAACGTTGAGAAGCAGGAGTGCTTTAAGGGGAGTGAGAATGGATTGCGTTCTCTCCATTCTGTCCATAGAATTTGGCAGTTCTTAGAATCCGTTCCTAGATTCCATTCACTTGTGAGGGGCAAAAACCTCTCCCTGCTCCCTGATTTAACACTTCTCTACTTTTTCCTCATAAAATAAAACTTTTAACTTTGGTTACTAAAAGTATTGCATTTAAGGGTGCTGTGTTTGCTGGGGACTAAAGGGAAGGTAAAGCCTCAAAATATGCTTGAAGTGAAACAATTTTATGCTGTATTGCACCCAACACTTTTCAGCATGCTGCCTTTTGAAGGGTCACTGACTAATAACAACAAAGATTACTTTGAGAGATTGTGGGGTTTTTTTTTAGTTAGATAAAAAGAATCTAATTGCATTTTAGGCGGTGGTGATGAAAGACTTGTGAGTATACGACTTCAGTTTTTGCTAACTGCTACATTTGTTCTTTGTCATGTTCCATAGACCTTTCCTTTATTTGAAACTAAATCTGCAGAATGCTAAATTCAGTTATCTGACCTTGCAAGTGACTTATGTTCTGATAAACAGTTACATTTTTTTTTATTAAGGCATTCTTTTGTTTAACGTCTTTATTTTAACCAAAGAATTTAGACTAGATTATATTTGAAATTCTTCTCTCTTCTGGATATTTCCTATTTTCAATAGTGTGGATGATGTACTGACATACCCCAGGGGTGGCCAACTCCCAAGAGACTATTACTTGGGAGTCTTGGGGGGTTCAGGAAGTTGTTGAGCTTTTTTTAGGGAGGAGGGTAGCCATGTTTTGGGGGAGGAAAAGGAACAGCCACTCACCAACAGATCTGGGAAAGCAAACAGCCTCACTGAGTAAACTTCGTCTTCCGTTTTGCAGATTGTGCAACAATGAGACGAGGGGGTGGGACAGGGTTCTAATTTACCAATGCTGAGGAAAGGGAGCCAGCGATCTACCAAAACCTCCAGGGGATCTACCAGTAGATTACGATGGACCTGTCAAACATCCCTGATATACACCATTTGTTTATGTGGTTGGTGGAATATGTAAGGTTATTTTAACGTTCAGTATTCTTATTTTTGTCCTTTTTATTACTGGTCTTTGTGCTCCTGAGGAACCACATGTTGGGCATATTGCATTGTAAATTATTTGGGCCTTATTTTGAGGCTCTCCTTAAAATATGTTAAAATTTACAACCTTATCATATATGTAATAATAGTAATAGTCAACTATACATGACAGTAAATGGTTAAGGGAGCAGAACTTTGCTCCCTGGGAGAGTGACTGAGGACCATAGGATGTTGAGGACCTCTCTCTCTGTGGGTGGAGAAGCAGGTCTGCCACTTGATGTACATGAAATGGCTGTAGAGACTGGTATGTTGGCAGCAGATCAGAGGAGGCCCCTTCCTTCTACTGACACACATCCAAAAGAGGCAAAAGCAACAACAATCCTATACCAGCCCGGGAGCTGTCAATGGGGTGGAAAAAAATTAAAACAACAAATGGGAGAAAAACTCGGGAAAGCTGTTCCCACACCTTCCCACAGTCACCAGTATGATTGGCAGGGCTTAGAAGGAAGTGATTCCTTCACCACAGACCTTAGGATTGTTCTACCCAAGTTCAAACAGGGGAACACTATTAAGCACAAAGACACAAAACTGGAATACATACAGCGTTAATATGAATACATTGTTCTGGGTTTCCTGACCCGAGTTACACTTTGATACTTAGCTGCCAGTGTCTGAAAGGCAATCATCTTAACTACTGTTAACTACTTTCCATGTTTCATAAAACTATTTCAGTTTATTAAGCCATGCCACACCTTTCTTGGTTTCTAAAGTGACTTCTGCAATCAGCCAAAAGGTGGTCTAGCATGTAAACCAGATCCCTGGTACATCTGACCACTGATTGTACACTGAAGAAGGTCTAGTCTGAGAACCTCAGACTTTTCTAAAGATAACATCTGGTTTACAAAATCTTGCAAAATTTCACCACTCTCCTACAATCCTGTCAGATCTAGTAGGAAATGTCCATTAATTGGTTGACAGGGCTCTCTCATGTCTTATATATCTCATCTCTCTCCTCCCTCCCCCCCCCCCGACTTCCTGCCATGCTATTTCTGATTCAAGATTTATTTGCTTTCAAAAGTGTAGCCAAAATGGCACCCTTATATGCACAGTAAATGGGAATCAACTGACTTGGGGTAACCCTGAAGGTATTTATTTATTTATTTATTTATTTATTTATTTATTTAGCTAGCTAGCTAGCTAGCTAGCTAGCTAGCTAGCTAGTTAGTTGCTTTATCCTGCTCAGGGCAACCCAAAGCGACTTAAAACCACACACACACACACACCTAAATACAGTAAAGCCTAGAGGGGGAATGCATTAAAAATTATCACACCCACTTGTAAAAGGCCACATATATAATGAGGGTGCTAGGTGAGCCTCCCTGGGGACAGCATTTCAGAAAGCAGGGAGCCACTGCAAAAAGGCCACTTCTCATGTTGCCACCTTCCTCTCATGGAGGGGGCATGCGAAAAAGCACCTCTGATGATGATTGCAGGGTCCGGGTTGGTTCACTTCGTATCTGGCTCTGGCACTGTTCAGACAATGACATCTGGGTCCTTCTTGGCAACAGAGCAAGACTTATTTCTGTTTGCACCATGGTATATTCTAGGGGTGGCCCTCCAGATGTGGCTGGATTTGTGCTATGCTGACTGGGGTCGATGGGAGTTGTAGTCCCACACCATCTGGGGGGGTGGCACACATTCTCCACCCTTGCTACATTCCCTATGCTAAAGGTAGGCAATATTTAAAATGCATCAACATGCAAATGTGGCTTAGAACAGGATTACCTGCCCATCAACTATTGAGTCAGCCTGGTAATGGGTGGAACAGATTTGGGTAATGCTGACAGGACAAACAAGCTGTAGGGAACAGGTACGTACTGGTAACCATCCCATTTTTTTATTCTTTTGCTTCTTGTAACCAGAGCTTCATCTTGTGTTCACGATAAAGGAGTATATCAACCCAGTACTGAAATCCCCATCTTCCTTTGTGAACCATACTAAATACAATCCGTGAGGACTTGCCAAGGTTATTTCTGTACAAATCCATGCCCCACCCCCCTTGCCGTGCCTCACTTCTGAAGGCAAGCAGAGCCTGCTGCTAATTAAATGATTGCAATTCCTTGGCCAGACACACTGCAGTAGAAAGCACCCAAGAAAAACCACTCCCTTCTCTTAGCAGCAGCCCCTGCAATTAATTCATCATTTGACACAACTGCATTAGACCTTGGTAGCAGTGGCAGAAAGAAGGCGCTGGCAGAGAAGTGCAGGGTACTGGGAATCAAAAAATGAGAGGTGCCATTGGGAAAATTTGTGCACATTTGAGAGCTGTGTCAATTCAACCAAAAAGTTCTTGCTTGTTTAAAGGAGAACTTGATGTTTTCGTGGAACAAAATGAAATTAATCACACTGGTTTTTTGTTTTTAAAAAGGTTAGTTGAGGTGGGGTGAAGAGAATAGGCAGGAAAATGTATCTGTCCTTGCCATTTTCATTAATTCTTTATATTTTTTCTTCTACCATTGTGTTGGAATACAGTCTTCCATCAAATCAAAGAGGCCTCAAGATGTATTTCTATCAATTGCTGTCATGCTTAACAATAGTTTAAGGGAGGGGGAAATATACTAAACAGTATAGCCAAATTTAATACATTTGTTCTTTAGTCGTTTAGTCGTGTCCGACTCTTCATGACCCCATGGACCAGAGCACGCCAGTCACTCTTGTCTTCCACTGCCTCCCGCAGTTTGGTCAGACTCATGCTGGTAGCTTCTAGAACACTGTCCAACCATCTCATCCTCTGTCGTCCCCTTCCCCTTGTGCCCTCCATCTTTCCCAACATCAAGGTCTTTTCCAGGGAGTCTTCTCTTCTCATGAGGTGGCCAAAGTATTGGAGTCTCAGCTTCACAATCTGTCTTTCCAGTGAGCACTCAGGACTGATTTCCTTCAGAATGGATAGGTTTGATCTTCTTGTAGTCCATGGGACTCTCAAGAGTCTCCATGGGACTCTCAAGAGTCTCCTCCAGCACCATAATTCAAAAGCATCAATTCTTCGGCGATCAGCCTTTATGGTCCAGCTCTCACTTCCATACATCACTACTGGAAAAACCATAGCTTTAACTATACGGACCTTTGTTGGCAAGGTGATGTCTCTCTAATACATAGAAATTTAAATGTTCCTGTATCTGTTCTCCCCTAGCTGTTAAAAACTAGGCGGCACAATATATTATTACAATGCTTCCAGAGGACGTATGATGGAAGGCTGATAGACTTTTAGAAAAGGAGTTCAGTTCATCAACTGTGGAGCAGCCATCAAAGATTCCTCCTCATGTGTCCTGCCTGTTTGAGCGCATGGTACAGAGAAGTGAAGGTTAGAAGAGTATTCTTGCCAAATATTAGCAGAACACTCAAGCAATCTCAAGTGTGCTCACCAAATGATATAACTGACGCACCAGCATGTCATGATCAACAGTATCAGAAGCTGCAGAAAGACCTACCAGAATCAGTAAGGTTGAGTTGAGTTGACATCTGCCTGTCTCGGGAGGCAATGGAGGAGCGTGTTTCTGGAGGTGAAGTCAAACTCTTGGGAAGTTGCAGCGCCTGCTGTGGCTGTAGAGACTGATATGGGATACGGGAGAGATATGTTTTGTTGCAGTTTGGGCAGATGAAGGCATCCAGTTGTGCTGTTGCAGACGCACCATGGGGTTTCTTCTCTCTGTGCTCCTCCCAGCAGTCGTTCCTCCTCTGGTCCCTGCTGCGGATTCAAGACCTGACTATCTGTCTCCAGGCATTGTGGTCCCCTGGAAGGAATTCCCACATGGCAGGGTTAATGTTACCAGCCTTTATGTCACGTTTGTAGACATCTTTGTAACACAGAGTTGGTCTGCAAATGGGCCTGGTGCCTGAAGCCAGCTCGCAACAGAGCATGTCCTTGGGGACCTTGCCATCTTTTGTTCTGTGGACATGACCAAGCCAATGCAGACAGCACTGATACAGGAGTGTGAGCATACTGGGAACGTGGGCTTGGAAGAATATGTCAGGGTACAATCATTCCTATTAATCCCAAGGCAAGGACTGGAAGCCATGAACCTAGTCAGTGCCACAGTGAGGCTGAAAACCAGAGTGGCTTCTCATTAGAAAGTAGGTAGTATCCAGAGAAGTTTTGAGCTGGAGAGCAACCACTCAGTAACCTCACCTACAAGTGGAAAGAAAGAACTAGGGGAACTAGACAGCGCGAAAGTCTGAATCCTGACTAGCCAGTTAGGAGGTAGAGCTTTTGAAGAAATGCCAAATAACTCTGGATTTAAGCTTGTCTGGTGCTGTTCCCTCCCTCAGCAAGGCATTAATAGTTTCAGTCAACTGAATGCCAAGCCTCTCCCAGCTGGCTTTTCACCAGCCAGTGTGGGTATGAATCAAATTTCGTTCTCCAGCATGCAAGATTTAAAAACTGGTAAAGGGACCATGTGATCTGGGAGCTGCAGACGTTGCAGGTTCGTCACAATGGGCAGTAGATGTTTCAGTCTCCGAACCACAAGTTGCTGAGGACCTGGAACAGTTCTGCTGGGTGACACTTAGATCACAATGGTAATTGAGAAGAAGGGTTTATTCACCACTGATAGTATTTAAAAAAAAACTATGCTGCCTGCAATCAAGTCTGTTTCAGTGCAAATCATAGGCCACCTTGGGAAAGGATTGGAGCTCAGTGGGAGAAAATCTGCTTGGCATACAGAAGGTCTCATGTTCAGTCCCCAGCACCTCCAGGTAGAAGTGGGAGAGACCCCCATCTAAAACCCTGGAACACCACTGATGGTCAGTATAGACCAGGGTTTCCCAAACGTTTTTTGGACTACAACTCCCATCATTCTTAGCTAGCAGGACCAGTGGTCACGGATGATAGGAACTGTAGTCCCAAAACAGCTGAAGACCCAGGTTTGGGAAACCCTGGTGTAGACAATACTGAGCTACATGGACCATTGATCTGACTCAGTATATGGCAGCGTCTTATGTTCCTTGCTGTTCCTTCCTACAGGTCATCTGAGAAGGAGAGAATCCTGTGCCGCCCAGCGGGAGAAAATGCCTGGGAGTATCTGGATCAATGGCCGATGTCCGTCTGCTACCACGCAGCATGAGCCACAGAGGAGGGCAGCAGCAGCAACAACCAAGCCATTCTTCCTGCCACGAGGAACCACCTCCAAGTCTTAGTTCAAGGGAGAGACCCGTCAACTGAAGGAAATACAGATCAGCTTCTAATGCACCAATCTATCGGTGGCATCCTACAGAGTCTGGAGCCTTTTGTCTGGGAATGCACTCTGTGTGAAGCTTTTCCTAGGCAGGGAGGGAGGGTGGGAAGCTGAGAAGAATATAGTCAAGGGCAACTTCAAGTAGTTGATTAAGCTGAAAGGATAAAGTCCAGATTCCTTTGAATCACTTTCAAATTCAAGCAGAGGATTTTGCTCCACTCGAATTATACTGTTGTTCTTCCAGTGTATAGTTCTGAGTTAGCACCTTCCAGCTACCCTGGGAATTGTACTTTACCCCTAACAGAGATACCATTCTCAGCACCCTGAACAAACTACCGTTCCCAGGATTGTTTGGCGGCAGGAATTTGCTTTGAATGTGTTGTGTTTTTAAGGTACAGTGGTGTCCACAGCCACAATAATGGTAAGAAAATAAAAGGGATGTTTTCAGGAGGAGAGAAGGAGACCCCTGGTGGATTGATCCAGGTTGGAAGGGAGGAGGCTGGAACCAGAAAGGGATGTGTATAAACTGTGCCAAAGAAAGAGCTTTGACAGCAAGCAAAAGGGGAGGGAATGGATTGGGAGAAAGACAAGGAGAGGGGGAGGTAGGAGAGAGAGAGAGAGAAACCAGCCTGGAAACCTAAAGGCTGCTTTCTGCTCGTCTACACTTGCCCCTTGTTATTTTGCAAAGCTGGTTCAGAACTTCTGGATCACATGGTATTCCCTTGCTTTGGAGAAGGAAAAGAGAAGGGAGAAAGAGGAAGGTGAGGCAGAGGAAAGCAAGCACCCCAGGCTGGTGTTGTTCCATCTTCCCCTTGCACAGAGATGACAGGAGCCTCCTAGCCCCTGTGAAACTGAAGGAGGGTGGGCAGAGGAGGAGCAGGAGGCCAGATGATCAGCTCAGCAGTAGAGGGAAAATGTGAAACATGAAGAACCAGCTCACTGTTTGTGGAAGGATGGTGCTGCTCCAAGTGTTCCCGCTGCTGCATTTGCTCCCCTGTCTTGGCTCTGTGAAGGTAGGAGATTTCATCTTCTCAGAATTAAGTCTCTTGGCTGCTTAACGTTGTGATGGAAATGTGGCTGTGAAAATGCAATCTGGGCTGCGCAGGCAGGTTTGCGAAAGGGGTGGCAAATGCTGCGGTCGGGGAAGAGTTGTGTTCATTATTTCCTTTCTCGTCATGAGAATATAGCCAAATTTAAGGGAATCACGATATTTTACACTGGTTGTTCTTGTTGTTTTGTAGACTGCATGTCTTTCCCATGTTCCAAATGCTGCATTAGAGACTTGCTCTTCCAGTGCTGGTTGATTGTTTTATGATAAATGGGTGTGAGGTCTGGACTCAGAAACTGAAAGTATTAGGTGGGTGCTAGAATGGTTAAAGGTATCTAACTCCTCTGTCAGTATTTTTACAGTGTGTGTGTGTGTGTGTGTGTGTGTGTGTGTGTAAGTGTAAGATAGCAAAGGAGGGTGTTGCTCCCCAACAGTTGTGAGTTGTAGCATCTTCATTCATGCTGGGCTAGGGTGGAGCTCCCTTAATCAAGCCCATCCCATGCTGTCTGACTTGCCAGTACATACAGTGAATGCAAATCCACTGGCTGTCTCATTTGTTCCTTTGCAGCAGATTCCCAGTTGCTGTAATTTTGGTTGCCTTTGGTTTGCCTACCTATACTATGAGGAATACAATAGTTTCCATTATGAAGAGCTTTGAAAAATTAAGACTCATAGAGGTCTACATCTTAAAAGTAGCATTTCCATGGAGAGAAGTGTTATTTTAAGCGCTCATTCTTTCCTGAAGTTGCGAGAATCCCAGGAGCATCTTTACAGGGACTAGTTTTCTTTGGGCTAGAGAGAGCCCTGGAGCTTCATAGCAAACATATATACAAACAGAGCCTATTGGAATCTAGTGGACTTCAAAAACAAGACAGCACAACTAGTAATCCTGCTTGAAATTGCGAAGAAGAGCAATGAGCTAACTCACACATCTCTTCCGCCACACACTGTCTCCTCTCCCTTCCTCCCCCAGTTGTCACATTCCAAAGGCTGGAGTGAGATTCTAGTCCATTAAGGATCACTTTGGTTGTTTCGCTGGGTTTATAAAGGGAAATCATAGCAATAGACCTATTAATGCTAGTAAGACAGCCAAACTCCAGTAAAACAAAATAGTATTTTTTTTTTCCTCATTAAATTTTTATTTCATGGAAGTAAAGAATATGTACACACACACACATATAAACATACAAAAGTAAAAGTATTACACAGACAAATAAAGATAAAGAAAGAGATAATAGTAAGAGAAATATATAAAAACTTAATTTTCACTTTGGTCACATTTCTTAATCTTCATTTTCAAAACTTCCTTTAGCTTTCCCGAAAATCATTCGAAGTAACACTTTAAATTACACATTTCTTGGTATATATTGTCATTGTACCTTTTTATATACGTTTCTTAGTGTATATTGACCTTACATATTATTTAGTCTCCTATTCTCTTTAAACAATAACTCACAATCTTTCACAGTGCGTCTCTAAATCCCTTTAGCGTTATTTTCCCTTGACTAATAAGTTCCAAGTAATCTACATATTTTCCCCAATCCTCAGTGAACTTTTGGTCTCTTATGTATCTTACTTTGCCTGTAAGTCTGTCCAATTCCATATAATCCAACAGCTTAAATCTCCATTCCTCCACCGTTGGTGTCTCCTGCTTTTTCCACATCTGGGCCAGCATTACTCTTGCTGCTGTAACTGCATAATATACTAATCTATGATCTTCTTTTCTTATCTCATAACCCAATATACCTAGTAGGAAAAATTCTGCTTTCTTTGGAAACGTATATTTTAAAATCTTCTTCAGTTCTATATAGATTTTTTCCCAGAACTGTTTAACTTTTCCACACTCCCACCACATGTGATAGAAGGAACCCTCACTAACCCTACATTTCCAGCACTTGTTATCCACCTTATACATTTTCGATAATTTCATAGGTGTTAAATACCATCTGTAAAACATCTTCATTATGTTTTCCTTTACCGTTACACACGCCGTGAAATTTAGTCCTTCCTTCCAGAGTTTTTCCCAATCTTCAAATAGTATATTATGTCCTACATCCTTTGCCCAGCGAATCATTACACACTTAACCTCCTCATCCCCTAAACTCCAATCCAACAGTATCCTATACATTTTCGAAACAATTTTTTCTTCTTTGTTTATAATCTCCGTCTGAAACTTAGATTCCTTCTCTGCATAGCCTCTTTCTTTAAGATCCTTCCTGAACATTTGGTTCACCTGGAGATGGTGTAACCAGTCATGGACATATTCTTTAACCTGATCGTATGGTCGTACAATCCATTTCCCATCTTCTTTAATTATTAACTGGTTATATGTTGCCCATTTACTTCTCATATTAATAGTCCTCGCACACATGACTTCTAGAGGTGAAAGCCAATGTGGGGTTTTTGGTTCCAACAGATTTTTATATTTATCCCATATTTCAACTAAAGGTCCTCTGAAAATATGATTCCCAAATCCCTTGTGTATCTTCCATTTATCCCGCCATAAGTAGGCGTGCCAGCCGAAGTTGTTATCGTAACCCTCCAAGTCTAATAATTCCCTGTTCTCTAGCCTTACCCAATCTTTGACCCAACATAGGCAAACCGCCTCATAATATAATTTCACATCCGGCAAGGCGAAGCCCCCCCTTTCTTTTATGTCTGTTAATAGTTTAAACTGAATCCTAGGTTTCTTTCCCTGCCATATGTATCTCGACAACACTCGTTGCCACTCTTTAAAGATTCGGCTTCCTTTAATTATAGGGATAGTTTGAAATAAGAAAATCAACCTCGGCAGCACATTCATCTTAATTGTGTTAATCCTTCCCCAAAACGACAGTTTCAGCCCTCCCCAAATTTCCAAATCTTTTCTTATTTCCCTCCACGTCGATTCATAGTTATTCTTAAACAGATCTATATTCCTAGGTGTTATCCAAATGCCAAGATATTTCACTTTTTTAACCACTTCTATTTGCGTTTGCTGTTGAATTGTTTCTGTTAGTTTCTGATCCAAATTTTTACCTATTATTTTTGTTTTACTCTTATTTAATTTGAACCCTGCTACCTCTCCAAACTGATCTAATTCCTTTAATATCTCTCCTGTTGCAGTTGTTGGTTCTTCTGTCATTATAACTACATCATCCGCATAGGCTCTGATCTTATATGCATTCTGCCCAACTAACACTCCTTTTATTTTTTGGTTCTGCCTTATAGAGTTTAGTAGTACTTCTAAGGTCATTATAAACAGAAGCGGGGAGAGCGGACAGCCCTGTCTTGTTCCTCTTCGTATCTTTATTTCTTCTGTCACTATATTATTGATAATCAGCCTGGCTTTCTGATCTGTATATATGGCTTTTACTCCATTAAAGAAATCCTCCCCCACTTCTATATGTTCTAAATTTTTCAACATAAAGTTCCAAATAACATTATCGAATGCCTTCTCGGCATCGACAAACATCATTATGGCCTGTTTGTTAATCTTGACAGATAAATACTCTAGCATGTTAATTATATTTCTTGTATTGTCTCTCATCTGCCGTCCTGGCAGGAATCCCGCTTGATCCCTATGAATAGTCTCTGATAGTAGCCTCTTCAGTCTTTTTGCAAGGATCCCGGCGAATATTTTATAATCTACATTTAGCAGTGAGATCGGTCTATAATTTTTGACCTGAGTTAAATCTGCGTCTTGCTTGGGGATAAACGTAATGTATGCCTCTTTCCAGGTCTCTGGGAATTCTCCTTTCCTTAAAATGTTATCCATAGTTTCTTTCAGAGGTCCCACCAAAATGGATTTCATCTCTTTGTAATAACCTGCGGTGAATCCATCAGGACCTGGGGCTTTTCCCCTCTTTAACTCTTTAATTACGTCTTCTATTTCATCACTTCCTGTTGGGGTATTCAGCTGTTGTCTTTCCTCCACTGAGATTTTTTTCGCCCCTTTATCCTTCAGAAATCTCTCTATTCTCCTTAAACTAATTTTCTCTTTGTTGGAATATAATCTTCTATAATAATTGAGAAACTCTCCCCTAATTTCTTTAGGATCTGATTTCTCTTCCTCTCCCACCTTTATTTTGTTTATTGTGCTCTTTTCCTTCCTCTTTTTAATTTGCCATGCTAACCACTTGCCTGACTTATTTGCAAACTCGAAGTTTTTTTGTCTTAATTTTTTTATATTCCATTCCACCTCTCTGTTTATTATTGTGGCAAATTGAGCTTGTAAAATTTTTATATTTTCTTTTGCTTTCTGGCAATTGGGTTTTTGGGATAATTTCTGTTCGTTTGCCATTATCTGCTTCAAAATCTCATCTTTCCCTTTCTCTCTCTTCTTGTTTTTGATTGCATTCTGCTGGATAAAATAACCTCTTATTACTGCCTTACTTGCTTCCCATACTACGTTAGCTTTTGTTCCTTTACCGCGGTTTTCCATGAAATATTGCTTTAGTTTTTCCTGCGCTATCTCAACAATTTTTTGATCCTCCAGCAGATAATCCTTTAATCTCCATCTAAAAGTTCTCGGCTCCAGGCTTTTTAATTCCAACTCCACCGGATTGTGATCTGAGAATACACTCGGTCTTATTTCTATTAGTTTAATTCTTGGGCATAATTCGTTTGAGATCCATATCTGATCAATACGTGACAACGACTGGTTTGGTTCGGAGTGGAAGGTGAATTGTTTATCCAGTGGGTGTTTAAGACGCCAAATATCTATCAAATTACCGTTATCTACCATTGAGAAGAAGGATTTTGGTAGCTTCCCATTCTTACTTCCTCCTTCCCTACACCTATCAGCTTCTAGAGAGACCACCCCGTTCAAATCACCCATTAGAATAATTTTCTGATCGACAAATTCACATATTTTCTCTTCCAATTTTTTAAAAAATTCCGACTTATTATCATTTGGGGCATATACCCCAATTACCACCAAATTTTCTCCTTGCCAATTGATACGGACCCCTATTATTCTGCCCTCTTCGTCTTTAAATATTGGTTTAGCCTCAATCTTATTTTTGATATAGAAAACCACCCCTCTTTTCTTCTCTTTGTCCAAAGACTCAAATTCATTTCCTAACCTCCTATTAATCAGTATTTTCCTGTGCCTTCTTGCTACGTGCGTTTCTTGGAGACAAATAATATCTAGATTTTTCTTTTTCAGATATTGTTCAATTTTATTCCTCTTTTTTTTGTCGTTCATCCCATTAATATTCCAACTCCAGATTTTTAACCCCATTGTTTCTATTGTTCCCTTAAATTTTCCTTATCTTTATAAATTTCCTGGATCTTCCTCTTCTAGCTCTCCTTCTATCTCTTCTTCCGGTCCACTCCCTCCCCCTTCCTCCTCTTCTTTTGATTCAGATTCTCCTGAGGCTCCTCCTTCCGCTCCCCCCTTTCCGTTCATCTCCACCCTTAATTCTTTATATTTCCTCAAGAATTTCCCGGTTTCCTCCTGGTTTGATAGCTTATGCTTCTTGCCTCTATATATAAAGGATAACCCTTCCGGGAATTCCCATCTAAATTCAATTTTATTTTTCTTCAGTGCTTGCACCAACAATTTATAAGAATCTCTACGTTTAAGTAGTCTGATTGGGACGTCTTTAAAGATAATAATATAATTTCCCTCTATATTCAATCTCTTTTCCCTATTCCTTAAGAGTATCTTATTCCTCATTTCTTTATCCTTAAATGTTATCAGGCAATCGCCTGTATATTTCTTTACTCTTGTTGAACTGACTCGCATTCTAAATGCACTCTGCACTTTTTTGGCCATTTCCTCGACTGTCATCCCCATCCATTCCGCTAACTCCTTTATTAATTTCTCCTTAACATTTTCATTTTGTGTCTCTGGCACCGCCCTCAATCTTAAGTTCACCTCCCTCTGCCTCAATTCATTCATTGCGATAATATCCTTCATCTCCTCCTGTGCCTTATTTAAATCCATCACTTCCGCTTTCATCTTTTCCTTTTCTCTTTTAATATCCTTTAACTCCGATCTAGTCTTTTTTAATCCTTCTTCATTGAGCTGTGTTCTCCTAAATATCTCTTTTATTTGGCCTTTTAGTTCATTCACTGTCTCGTCCATCTTTTTATCCAATCTCCCAATCCTATTATCTACTTGTTCTAACTTATGTTCTACATTGGTTTGACTCTGTTTAATTTCAGCAAGCACCTTCAAAATATCGGTCTTAAAGTCTGCCTCTTGTTTCGACCCCCTTCTATCACTAGGAGTTCCCCCGTTTGTTCCCTTCTTTCCTGTGTGCGACATCCTGTTATTTTTGTGTTCCCACCCCTCCCTGGCGGTGCCTTCCGTATTTCTTTCTAACTCTTTTGTTATATCTATCAGTCTTCTCAGCCTTTATTATGTTGACTTTCTATCCTTGACCCTCCTAGGTTATCCAACCCTTATTTATATTTTCCTTATAATCACTGTAGACACTATAGAAGTTTTGCCCTTAAGTCCTTCAAATTCCTCTTCCGCCCAGTCCAGTTTTTCCTCAATCAACTGGTCTTCTTTCCTCCAATCAGGCTGGGTGGTGGCTCGGAAACAACTAACAAAGGGATCGCAAAACCGAAAAGCAAGGGGAAGATAGAAAACAATTAGGGGGAGTAAAGGAGATGGAGAGAGAGAGAAGGGGGGAGAGAGAAGGGGAAGGGGAACCGGTCAAAGAATTAAACAATCTTCATTTCGCCACTAGATGTCGCCAGATCCTTAATTTAACATTAGCTTTTCGGCGTCTCCTCTCCCAAAGTTGCTCTCCCCTATATTTCCAAGATATCAATTCAGTCTTTCATAAACAAATAGCATTCCCAGTTTCTTTCTAAGATGTCCCTTTATCTTAGTTCTTCTGCTTTTAATCACTCACGTAAATCAATATTTGAAAATTCCGGTTTTCATGTTTCAGTCCAGTAAAGGAAAAGAAAAAAAAGTCAAGCGCCTCAGTAATATAAAGAGGAGAAAATCACCTACAGTGTAGTAGTTTCGCTGGTGTATATCACTGTCCTTTTTTCCTCTCCCCTTTCCGCCTATTGCCAGATTCACTCTCAAAGGTTTCTAATGGCGGCAGGGGCTTCTCTTCCGGTTTGGAATCCCTTGCGTTTATCGCACAGAACAAAGAACAAAGAAGCGTCTTTTCTCCTCCTTTCCCCCTCCGTTTCGCCGAGGACGCCTCCCTCCAGATATTTTTCCTTGGCCTCTCTCCTTCCCCCCTTCTGTAACAGTACACCACAATTTTTTTTTCCTTTTGTCCTGAGGGGACGGCTGAGAGGAGATATCTTATCTTATCCACCAAGGCAACTCACTTTCACTTTCCTCTCACACTGGCGTCGCGCTGCGTCTGGGTTGATTTTCGGTTTTCAGCTAAACTCCGTTCACTCCTCTTTGTTGCTCCGAGACTTCCTTGTTGTTGCTTGGTCTTTTGACCACCAAATTGGAATGTTTTCTTTTCGTTTCGGAGTTCTTAGTTTGAGAACGGACCGCTTTCTCCGCAGGCTCAGGGCTTCGCTAATTGGAGGTAGGTAATGGCGTCCCTCGACCTGCAAGATCTCTCCGCCGCTCTCTTCACCTCTTAGAGGTTACCTGGTGGCCGGGTCGATCTTTCTCCTGGTCGTGCCGGGAACCAGACCTTCTGAACACCCTCCAGAAGTATTTTTGGGGGTCTCCGCGCCCTGGAGTTGCCCCCACCCTCCAAAATAGCTCAGGTTCTCCCCTCCCGGTAAGAACCTTGCTTGCGCTGAGATCGCGGTGCGCCGGAAGTGAGATTCTAGTCCATTAAGGATCACTTTGGTTGTTTCGCTGGGTTTATAAAGGGAAATCATAGCAATAGACCTATTAATGCTAGTAAGACAGCCAAACTCCAGTAAAACAAAATAGTATTTAAAACCGAGTTTATGCTTGAGGCAATTAAAAAATAACAACACCATGAAATATGCTGTTACTTCTACAAAGCCAATCTGGTGTTTTGGAAAACTTTGATTTTAGTCCACTGGATAATTCAAGAGGCTGACCATTGAGGTGGATTGTTTTGAGCATTTCTATCATCAGAGGACCTTCCTAAGTAGACGACATAGTTTCATCATTTGAATGCTGCAACTCAACTCTATGCACTCTTACTTGGGTTTGGGAGTTGAATTCAGGGAGGCATGCATACCTTTCCCTTTTCTTTCTGTGAAGCCCATAAACAGGGATGCTCACTTCGGTTTGACATTTTAATTGAACTGTCCATGATCCCAAGTTCTTTTCCCTCAATAGATACCATTTCAGACCACATCAGTATATATGTGAAATTGGAATTTTGAACACTGAAAAGTTAACATACCTTGGTTCTCATTTTCCATGTTGTCCATTCATTCAATCTGGAGAGATCCTTTTCTCTTTGCTGCTGCTTATGTACAAATGAAATGGAAATGGTACTTTATGAAACAGGGAAAATTGGGACAGGTGGTTTTCTGTTTGTGTGTGTTAAGTATATAGAATCTGGAACTGTGAACAGTTCTTTGTCCAGTAGATGGTAGTCATAGAACATTTTAAAGCTTTGCAAGCTACTGAGTTGCACCAGCAGCCATTAAATCGAACATATGGAGATGATATTGGAAATTCACATGGAACAAAGACTTGAAACCAGCAATGCAATTTCAAGCGACAGTGGCCTTCAAAGCTATGAAGGGTGTCCTTTCAGGTTTGTGTGTGGGAAAGAGATAAGTCGGTGCCTTTGGTTTGTTCTTCAGTGTCAAATAAATGCTGAATCAGTCAACCTTGGTAATGAAGAAAGGACAGAAGTAAAATGAAATGGTTATCTCTCTTCTTCAAATGGGATGTCATTGCACTCTCTCAAAGTCTTCTTGAATCAGATACATGTCTCCTCCTTACCCAGTTAGCCAGATTCTTGCTGGTCTCACAGCAGTTCGCCAGCAGTATAGATCATTTCCCCACCTGAAGAATCAGAAACAGTCCTTTTCATCCCCAGGGCAGTGGGCTGCTCAAAACGACACAGATTTGGGTTCATTCTCATAGGTCAGGGGATGGACTTTAACTGCTCAGCAGCTATGCCCAGCATATCATTGTTCAGAATTATAATGACTTCTGCCCTGAGCAGCAGGTTGGAATCTAACAATGAGCTGACCAGCCATATGAGCTGGACCAGCAGCACCAGAGCCAAAGATGATAAAGAGGACATGGACTCCAGTACTCTTTAGAGCTATACAAATGAGGGAATTTTGCAAGTGTATTTTGTCAATATTAAAGGCGTCGGAATATTGTCCTCTTTTGCATCTGTCTACCCTACGAACACCCTGCCTGAGTCTGTTAGCTACGGACCTCTCAAGTGAGTGACCCCTGAATTGCGACTTCCAGAGATGATGATGATGATAGTAATTTATTATTTATACCCTGCCCATCTGGCTGGGTTTCCCCAGCTACTCTGGGCGGCTTCCAACAAAATATTAAAAATACAATAAAACATCAAACATTAAAAACTTCTGTAAACGCTGAGCCTGCATCTTCTCAAGAAACCAGCCCCCTTCACGCCAAGGGACCCAGGCACCCTCATGCCTGCCCATCAGTATGGTTCACAAGCTGGGAGAAAACTAACAGTGAATTGCTAGGCTCTGGGCCAGAGGAATCCCCCTTTAAGGCCTTCCACTCCTTGCAAAAGGGTCTCATCCCAGGAACAATATAGAAGATGAGTTGAATCCTAGCCCTCCTTAGAGCAAGTTGCTCACTGGGAGCTCTCCATGGTTCTGTGAGCCTGGACCCAACATGCCCTGTGAGCTTCCACTCATGGTCAGATAGAGGAAGAGCCGATGTGCAAGCTGTTCTAACACTGCCTCTGAGAGGCTCCAGCAAATCTCACAAGATAAGTTTGCATAAATATCCTGAAGCATGTTCTACCATTTATCCTCACTGTTTCCCTCAAGGCAGTGGGCTTATATTGTGGGACAGGACTCTGGGCTCCAGAACAGTATACTCAGCCCATCCATTCCTCTGCCCTATGCTTGGACCTTATTCGTTTTCCAGCCAACAGCCAAGCGAAGCAGCTTAACTGAGATGTGCTTCAAATTGTTGCCATTTACTGGGGGCAGTCCCTAATTTATGGTCACATATTTTTTCCTTTAAGGGATGTCCCATTAAAATTTTGTTAGTGTGATTTTCCTGAATGATTATACTTAAGGGTCTCTCCAGATTCACTAGAACATGTGTAGGGAACCTTCAGCCCACCAGGCCATTTTGGGAGTAACAAGTCCACCACCCCCATGTCAGGTGCAAGAAAGCTCAAGCCGTGTCTTCAAAGGTATAATCAGGAGTGCATTCTTTGCAGCTAAAATTCAGGCCTTTTTGAATTTGATTTCCTTTCTGCTGCTTTGCACACCGGCCCATGCACAACACAATATCGGGCTGGAGAGGAGGGTTACATTCTGCGCTTCTGAGAATGATTCTAGCAGGTCCTTCTTGATTTAGTGGAAGGGAAAGCTTCGTAGAAGCATTTAGTATTCTGCTAAAGGGTCAATGCAGGGAGGTCAGGGCAACAGGGAGGTGCCCTCTTTGGTGACCTGTTTTCTCTAAAAACAATGGAGAGAAAAACTTCCCTAAATTACAGAAGCAAGTACCAATGTGGACCATTCATTACTCTGTGGTAGGTACAACGATTACTCTTTCAGCTGCCATCTGCAGCCTCTCTCCACCCCTTCTCCCTGCTCCCAGAGCACTTACATAAACTCCAAGTATGGATGAGCAGCCGTTCAGCAGCCCATGAGCAAAGCCCCTGCAGCCCAGCAATTATTCCTCTAGTTGCCTCCTAGGCAGAAGTGCAAATGGATGAAAGTGCAAATGGATGACAGCAAGGAGGGAGGCAGGCGAGCCTGCGAATGCACGTGTGTTTCCACTGTGCTCTTAATGGGCTTCACAGCATTAGGGACAGAAATCTATGTTTATTTTATGGGATAATCATCTCTGCACGTTTGCTATTCCTTCCTCCCCCCCCCCCGCCCCCCACTCCCCCTTGCAGGCTTTCTTGGGATCCCAGCCCAGTCAGAATAATTTGCAGAACACAGGTAAGAATACAGCAGAAAATTACCGGTAATTTAAGTATTGTTATTCCCTCTAATTTCGTCTTTGTCATTATCAACATTCTTTCTGCAACCAAATCTGTGTGGTCCCATGCTGATCAGTTTGGAAGCAAACTGGATTCTAAAGGGACAAAATATATTAGTTTGCAAATTCAAATAAGGGTGGGGGGAATTAAATGGAAGAAGAAGAAGAAGAAGAAGTTTGGATTTGATATCCCGCCTTTCACTCCCTTTAAGGAGTCTCAAAGCGGCTAACATTCTCCTTTCCCTTCCTCCCCAACAACAAACACTCTGTGAGGTGAGTGGGGCTGAGAGACTTCAGAGAAGTGTGACTGGCCCAAGGTGACCCAGCAGCTGCATGTGGAGGAGCGGGGACGCGAACCCGGTTCCCCAGATTACTAGACTACCGCTCTTAACCACTACACCACACTGGCTCAGCCGGGCCTACAGCATGTTGAGGGTGTTCGCTGGTTAATAAAAAAGGGAAATGTATGTGTGTGAGGGGGAGACTGGCTTGCTGGATGGAGAGAGAGTGTGTGTACCATGAGATTTAAAAGATTCTTCCTTCCTTGAACTCTGTGGAGAGACTTCAGGGTGGGAGAACAGAACAGGGAAGAGGTGCGTGCTCCCTCAAATACTAATCCTCCATAGCCCCGAGAATCCACTCCTATCTCAAGGTCAGGTGAGCTGTGGCAGTGTTACCTAATGAGCAGAACTACTTCTGCTCCCAGGCAGGAAGAGAAGACGTTCTCAGCCTTGGCCTTCTCCCATACAGCCACAAACCGGAGTGGAAGGCTTAACAAGAGTTCCAGTGAGCAAGGCATCGGTGCCTTGCATTATGCAAACGTTATATAAAATATGCATACATTTGCAAAATTTATGCAGGCCAGACAGTTTAGCTTTTCATGGTGCAAAGCTTGGAACAGTTTTCCTTTTCCTTTTTTTTTTTTTTCAACCCACCCACAGAATAGTGGGAACAGGCTCATCAGAGAACACTGACCTGAAAGTTCCCAATGGAACCTTTACTATGAAAAGGGGTGGATAAGTGGGTGGATTTAAAGAGACGGAGAACATGAATAAACATAGTTGGGAGCGATGGTGAGGGGTTTACTGGGGAGAAAGCGACAGCAGCTGCTCCCCCCCCCCGCATTGCCCACCTCTTCTGAACAGGTTGCTTCCCTGTTCCCCACAAAGCCTCAATTGGAATGATGGTACATCATGATGTAATGTCATTCTAGAGGCATTATTCGGGCTCTGGCGGGGGGCACTGTTCCCCCACGAAAAAAATTGCCTCTGGAACAATGCTTGGACCATGCTACTGTCCAGGGTGGCCTGCCATTGCCAGACCCTACCAATGCTTCTAGGATGATGCTATGTCATGATCATAACATAGTGAGGCACTTCGAAGTGGCGATGGTGAGAGTCTCATAGATGAATGCCAATTCCAAAAAATAGAAGGGGAGCAAGAGAAACTGCCGCCATCATGTGGGCAGAGGAGGGCAACCATGAAGATAATGGGTCTGGAAATCAAGACTTATGAGGAACAGGTAACATATATATTCCAGACCCATTATCATCATGGTTGCCCTTCTCTGGTTATATATATATATATATAACCTATTATAATTTTGTTTATAAAAAGATAGAGTAAAAAAAGAGAAAGAAAAAAGTGAGTGAGGGGGAAAAAAGAGAAAAAACACTGTTACATTACCGTTCATTAATACAGTGGTACCTCAGGTTAAGTACTTCATTCGTTCCGGAGGTCCATACTTAACCTGAAACTGTTCTTAACCTGATGCACCACTTTAGCTAATGGGGCCTCCTGCTGCTGCCGCGCCGCCAGAGCACAATTTCTGTTCTCATCCTGAAGCAAAGTTCTTAACCTGAAGCACTATTTCTGGGTTAGCGGAGTCTGTAACCTGAAGCGTATGTAACCTGAGGTACCACTGTATACAGATGTGTATATTCTAATTATCCTAATGCCCACATAATTATCAATAACCGAATACATTCTGTGTAAACTCATTCCAAATATCA
Source organism: Podarcis gaigeae (assembly GCF_964106915.1). Classification (NCBI taxonomy): domain Eukaryota; kingdom Metazoa; phylum Chordata; class Lepidosauria; order Squamata; family Lacertidae; genus Podarcis; species Podarcis gaigeae. The sequence continues at coordinate 15,909,847 of NC_139681.1, forward strand.
TTGTATTTATCCAAAGAAAGTTTGTGTCCTTAGGTTCATATGCTGCCAATGTTGTCAAGCCATTGATTAAGGGGAACGGTATGTCTATTCTTCCAATTCGTCAGTTATCAATCTCCTGGCCACCATTGGGGCATATGGAATCCATTTTCGCTATCCTGTTGTCAAATTTCCACACAATGGAAGAAAATATTTACCTCTGGAATTCCCCCCCTCCCAATTGTGTCTTGTTTATATAGTTTATATAGGCCTTACGAGGAAAGAGTTGAGGGAGTTGGGTACGTTTAGCCTGCAGAAGAGAAGGCTGAAACGTGATATGATAGCCATCTTCAAATATCTGAAGGGCTGCGACATGGAAGAGGGAGCAAGCTTCTTTTTGGCTGCTCCAGAGGGTAGGGCCCAAACCAATGAATTCAAATTACGAAAAACCAGGAAAGGATTCAAGGAGTAATGTATAAATATGGTTTAAACTTTGAAATTTTAAGGTATTTTGTGTGTAAAAGATGGAAAGGATATGTGGATTTAATTAATAAGATTGTTAAATCTTTGTCAAGACAAATCACTTAAGTTAAAATTGAAAAATATGGGAAGAATTTACTGGAATAACAAATTAAAGTGGAATACAAAAAGGGAGGTGTGAGGAGGTCCAAGAAATAAGTAATTGAAAAGATGCAATTTGAGATTTGTATTTTCTTTCTTTTTTCTTTTTGTGTTTTTTCTTGTTCTATTTTTCTGTTGTTTTTTTGCTTTTTGTAAATGTCTTTTTATGAAATTCTGAATAAATATTATTTAAAAAAAAAACAAATTACAAAAAACCAGATTCCAACTAAGCATTAGGGGGACCTTCCCGACAGGAAAAGCTGTCCAACAGTGGAACGGACTCCCTTGAAAGGCAGTAGACTCTTCTTCTTTGGAGGTTTCTAAGCAAAGGTTGGATGGCCATCTGCCAGGGATTCTTTACCTGTGATTCCTAGGGGGTGAACTTGATTATCCTTTGGCTCCCTTCCAATCCTACAAGTCTTTGATTAAACGAGCCTCCTCAATTTCTTGATGTTCTAAACACTTAAAAGTTTATGGTGCCTTCCCCATGTGCCATTCACAATAAAATCAATACTAAACAGTAAAATAAACTTTTATTTTTTGAAATGGCATATGTATGCCCTGAGTCCATGCTGAGTCTGCCAACTGAATAACCCAGCACTGCCAAAGAATATAAGAAGTGAGTGCTGGATCAGGCCCATGTCCCATCTAGTCCAGCTTCCTGTTCTCACAGTGGCCAACCAGGTGCCTCCCCTCCATCCCGCAAATGGCTGAAATGGCTCCGCATTTTGCAGGCCACAGAAAGAATGGGCGTTTTCAGCTCATCTCTACCTGCAGATGAGGAGCAAGCCGAAAGATAATAACTTGCCTCTGGCACTTCTGCCTACCGTATTTTTCGCTCCATAAGACGCACCTGACCATAAGATGCACCTAGTTTTTAGAGGAGGAAAACGTGGGGGGGAATTCTGAATGAAACAGTGGATGTATGATTTTTGTGGTTCATGCTGGGGCTACAGACATGATATGTGATTTGACGGTGAGTTTGGGGTAGCCCAATGCAAAAATCTTGAGAATCCATGTGGATCCGTGCTTTGTAACCACATTTTTGTGCCATTGAGGCCCCATGAAACAGTGGGTGCGTGATTTTTTGATACAGGCTATAGCCATGGACATGCTATGTGATTTGATGGTGAATTTGGGGGGACCCAGTGCAAAAATCCTGAGGATCCATGTGCTTTTACCTCTCCCCCTCCCAGGCTGCCTCCTTTATATCTAGAGTCCCTTATCCCTCCCGATTGCTTGCCGATCAGCCGCTCAGCGGTTTTGTTTCAATGCCCCCTTCCCTCTTTTTTTTTAAAAAAGGCATGATCTGCTTTTCGCCCCTGGGCAATTCGGCTCCAGGAACCATGCATTCACTCCATAAGATGCACAGACATTTCCCCTTACTTTTTAGGAGGAAAAAAGTGCGTCTTGTGGAGCAAAAAATACGGTAAGTTGTTCCCAGAGGCAACTTAAGCCAAGTTTTTCTTTTTCTCTTCTGCTTCCAGTATCTGGTGCATGTGAGACGGAGCCCTTGGGATATTACAACGGCTCGCTGTCTGTGACATTATCTGGGTCGGCGTGCTTAAACTGGTTGGACTTTCCTGATTACGTTCATCAGTATCCAAACCGGGGCTTAGGGAATCACAACTACTGCAGGAATCCGGAAGGTGGTGCCACGCCTTGGTGCTTCTACCAACTTGCCTCTGGAGCCGTAGGCTGGGCCAACTGTGACTGCAGCCAAGGTGAGTACCAAGTGTGTCGCTGCCACTGACTCTCCTAAAGAGACGGCTGCAAACATTATGTGCTAGGAGTGCTTGCAAGGTGGAAGGAACTGCTTGCCTCCCATTTAAGAAAAGACCTGAAAGTCAATGGCTGCAAAAGAAGAAAGGATAAGGTTGAAGCAACAGGGAAAAGTGGAGGAGGGTGGTCTCAGCTTTTGCCAAGGTGATAATACTTTGATTCCTAAGAATCTAGGAACTGCCTCCCTTGTGTCTGCTGCAACTCTGGGTGTCCTTCTCTAGGAAGCTGTTTTCATGGTTAGAGAGGCTCTGAAGAAGGAGCCCCAAACTAAAAGAACTATTCAGGGTCTTTGCTTGACTTGCTTTGTTGCGTGTGTGTTTTGATGTGGGGAGATTACCCTTAAACATTGCCCAGCCTTTTCAAAGATTTGGTGCAGTACTGTTTGGCTTCTCTCTGTTTTGATACAGGTGCCGTGCGACTGATTCAGAGTGGCAGAGTGGAGCTGTACTTCAATGGGCTGTGGGGCACTATCTGTGGGGATGACTGGACGGACTGGGATGCCAGTGTGGTCTGCAGACAGCTGGGACTCAGGTAGAGATGTCTCATTGTGGGGAGGCAGCACCTCTTTCTTATGCTAGATGCTGGAGACCATAATTCCCTTGACATTCTTTCACACCACCCCAATCTCCGAGCAGTGCGAGATTCCAGGCGTTCCAGGCATTCACCCAGGGTTTGTGTTTCCTTTTGGAATCAGGCACAGTGGAGATTGTGGTTTCTTTATAATATATGGTTCATTTGCACATATATCATCCCTGAACCTGTGATGAATGGGTTCACGGCATTAACACCTCCAAAAGGTCTTGTTTCTCCCATAGCCATATCCTTGGACTCAGACAGAAATCAATCATTGCTCTAAAACATTGCTCAGACTTCTAGGTCACATCACTGCAACTCAGCTCTAACTCTGTCTTCGTCCTTCTAACTAACCATGAGTTGAGGGAGGGACCCCATCCATGTGCCATCTCACACAGAGCCCCTTCCCTTTGTTTCCCTTAATGGCCCGTCACCCAGGTGATCTTCTCAAACAGGAAGCTAGCCTGGCTGATATTTTAACACTTGCTGGATCCAGAGGTTAGAAGGGTTTCTGCATACAATCTACTTCCTCCCTGCCCCCCTAAAACTCATAACAATATTATTGAAAACATACATACATTTTACTCATTCCTAAACAGACAAAGAGACAAAGGCAGTCTAAATATATTAAATTCCTGCAACCCCAATGTGAGGAAAACCTGACCTGAGTTCGAATCTGCTTCAAGGATAAAGGGGCCACCGATGAATAGGGCAACTGGACAAATAGAGAGAGAGCTTCTGCCTCCCTAGAGTGGAATAGCATTTCCTCCATTGGTGGGCTTAGGTAGTCTTCATTTAAATAAAAAGAGGTTCATAAAACTTGTAGCACTTTCCCAAATTGGGCTGGAGCAACTGAATGATCCTCTGAAACTCTCTTGCCTATACATATCTCACCTCTTCTGTAACAATGCAGTTCAGTTCCATATGGTAGCATTTGCAACTTATTCTTAAGTCAACAATGAAGTAAAAACTGGATTGCTTATAGCATGTAAGAAGAAAATGTTGTATCTAAAAATGGGACTTAATTTGTACATACACACCACTGTAACTCCGGCACCGAAATCAGCAACCCCCCTTCCATGCACAACCATTTTTTGCCTATTTTATCTTGCCAATAAAAATATACGGTATATCCACAGAATCCTAGCATATCAAGAAGAAGGCTAGGATAGAACCCTTTCCCATTGACACCCAGCTTCTAGGTGCAAAACTGGTTTCTTTTTAATGGAGGAATGTTCAGGCATGTGATAGCCCTCCTGGTTTTTACCACAGGACCAGAACAGTGTTATGGTATTTTGTTGTTATTATTATTATTATGACTTTTAATCTCCATTGGACTTATTGCATGCTCTACTTTCCGGCTTAGCGAAATTGGCACAGCCCAAAGGGAGAGTTATTCTGGTTTGGGTCCAATACCCTTCCACCTGCAGTCCGCAAACTGCCGTGGGGATGAGAAGATGTTGTTGCAATGTAGCTACCAAGAGATGTTCAGAACCTGCAAGCACGGAAATGCCGTGGCCAAATGTGCCCCACCGCAAGGTAAGCCAGAGAATTAATTTAATTTTGTTTACTAAAAGTATAAGCACACCCAAAAGACCATTCCAGCCCTTTTAGCAAAATAGCAAGCAACAAACCATCATTCTTAATGGTGCTGAAAAAGGCATTTTTGCCCTGGATGCACACATGAACACAATTTGCGTATTTCATTGCCTAATTGTTGTCTCTGGTCAAAGAAGATTTTGAAGCATTATGAAAACCTGCAGACTCCATATACAGTGGTACCTCAGGTTACGAACTTAATTCATTCTGGAGGTCCATTCTTAACCCGAAACCGTTCTTAACCTGAGGCGCGCTTTCGCTAATGGGGCCTCCCGCTGCCACCGTGCCACTGGCACGCGATTTCTGTTCTCATCATGGGGCAAAGTTCTCAACCTGAGGTACTACTTCCGGGTTAGCGGAGTTTGTAACCCAAAGTGTTTGTAACCTGAAGCATTTGTACCCCGAGGTACCACTGTACTAGAACCAACATTAGGCTGATGCTGTGCACTCCCATTGCTGGTGTTTGAAACCATGTACAGTACACTTAATCCCTATAGATCCTTTAGTTTCTTGAGGAATATTCTTGTTTGCTCTGATTATGGGTTTGCCTCCCTTTCTCTTTTGTTACAGCAGTAGAAATATTAGGAGTATAACCCCTGAAGCAACGAGGTTTCGTTGAACAAAATAAAAATAAAAATAAAAGGTTTTATTGTTACTGCTAAATGACTGTTGTCCTTTGCTACGAGGAGCCAGTTTTTATTTTACTTTCCATGTTCTTTCTTTCTTCTTTTTGTCTCTCCCTTCCTGAAGAGCAGGTGTAGGATCTCCGCTTCGTCTGGTGGGGGGCAAAAAGAGCTTTGAGGGTCGAGTGGAAGTCTATCATGGTGGCCTTTGGGGCACCATTTGTGACGACCAGTGGGATGACAAAGATGCTGAGGTGATTTGCAGACAGCTGGGCTTCAGGTAATCTGTCAATGCCTCTACTTTATGTGGGGACATTTATGAACGCAAAGCTGCCATACTGGATCACATTTCTTGTGTAACTCTGTGGGTCCTTACGGTGTGCAATGTTTGTCTCCCTCCAAGCGGATCCCCAAAGGCCGTGTCTTGGGCTCAATTTGGACAGGGCGTGGGCCCAATCCTGCTGGATGAAGTGGAGTGCTCAGGCAACGAGCTTTCCTTGGACCAGTGCAAGAAAAGTAGCTGGGAAGAACACAACTGTGACCACATTGAAGATGCAGGGGTAATTTGTGACCCCTTTGCAGGTATGGATGCCACTTCTGCAGAGAACATGCGGCAGACCCTCATTAACCCTTTTTCTCATTGAGATGGCAAATATTTGTTTGCATTGTACCACTTCTGAGTGCTGGTGGGGACTCCCAGATTCTCTCTGAGTCTAAAACTAGTAAACAAAGGAGACCAGCCTAGCCTCCTCCCTGTTTTCTATATGCAGGAATCTGTTTATTTTGTAGGGGGATGACTTCGTTTAGATAAGACTCCCACCTGCAGTCTAAAGTGGTTCAGCTCAGGCACAGGTTTCCTACCTCAGTGATTTTGTCCCCAAATGCTGCAGTCTGCTCCCTTCGCTATTCCATGATTCCTTATAGCAGTATATACACAGCAGCTTCTGTGCTAAACACTGAGGGGGAGTAATGGAAAGCTGCTATAAGAAGATTGAAGTTGGGGAGGACTTGGATGATGTAATGAAGGTAGGCTGGGTATCTCCTTGCCAGTTTCTGGCCGAAGCCTTTAGGGAAAACATGAATGAAATAATATGTGAGGTGGGCTATTGTTTTTGTCTGTTATTATGCTATGTATTTTTGTGTTTTTATATTGTACACTGCCCCACAATCTTCAGAGGTATAGATAATAAATTTTAAAAAATATACTTCCAGCCTCTTTTGTGCAACTAGGGAGGTTAGAAACATGATAATATGAAAAGGAATAAAGTGGAGATTCTGAGATTTTATTTCAGTGCTGACTTCTCTCTTCAAATGCAAAAAAAACCCTATCTGAGGCAGCACATTGTTGGTGTTTTCCAACTTATTTAGTATCATATTATATTTGTGCATTTAATTTTCATTCATTTAAGTGCGTGCATGAAACACAAGCTTAACTTGGTCTCATTAAAATAAACAGTATTTAAAAGTGTTTGACTTGGGCTTGACATTGTAGCTGCTGTGTTTTAATATTAAGTCATTGTCATGGTTTCGAGTAATGAGGACCTCCTGGCTTTGCTCTACAGCAGAAGGCTTATAGGGCAGGCACCCCCAAATTTGGCCCTCCAGCTGTTTTGGGACTACAACTCCCATCCTCCCTAGCTAACAGGACCAGTGATCAGGGATCATGGGAATTGTAGACCCAAAACAGCTGGAGGGCCGAGTTTGGGGATCTAAGCTTTCTCTCTTGAAAGGTTTATTGCCAAGAGACATTTCTTTAAGATAATTGGGGGTGTTCACCGCTTGGACTGTGTGTAGTATTCAGGATCATAGGATGGGAGGGAAGGAATCTTCCTGCTTAATCACCTGCCTATCCTTCTCTCTCTCATGCTAACAGAAGGTACTATTCGACTGGCAGGAGGCCACAAACCGAATGAAGGAAGGGTGGAGGTATACCACAATGGAAGCTGGGGATGCGTGTGTGATGACGGCTGGACAGGTATTAATGCCCAGGTGGCTTGCAGACAGCTTGGCTTCAGGTAAATGCAAGTCTAAATAATATTGTGTGTGTGTCTGTGTGTGTTGTGTTGTGTTTTTTGTTTTGTTTTGTTTTTCAAAGGGGTTTCAGCTTTGCCAGCTGTATGGGTCAATTATGACAAACTAGTTAGCTGATCCCATGGCTTGCAAACTCACTTCAAACCACAGTTTCTGATTCTGGCTTTCTGGCTGGCAAGAAGCCAGGGTTTGTCGTCTTAGTCACTGCACCAAACCATAGTTAATCTTCCTCAACTATGGCTAGTTGCGGTATCTGAATCAAGACAAAATCTTGCATAGAAAAACTGACTTCACAATTGGAGAGCAACATACAACTCCTGATGCTACTTTTGTGGATTGCCCTCAGTAAGAAGGGAATATCTTGAAGAGTGTGGAAGTGGTGCAGATTTTCTGTTTTATACAAATGTTTAAATATGTTAAATCTCCAAAAGAAACAATAACTCACAAAAATATTTTTTTACAAAATGTGCACAATCCTATGTATGATTAATATTAGTTTTTTTGCTATTATTATAATACCATGAACATACCCAGAATGACATAAGCAAACAAGGCAAGTCGGTATACATACAGGGCATAGAATCCAGATTTTAGCTGTGAGGGTGAAACAGAGAAAAATGAGAGAAGGGAAAGCTAAAAATACCAAAGGATCCTGCCTTTAGTCCTTGTAAAAAACACTGTTTTGTTAGAGTTAAATGAGAAACAAGGGAATTATTTATTCCTACACCCTCCCTTTCGTACATACATACATAATTGTATGTCTTATTCCTACACCCTCCCTTTCGTACATACATACATAATTGTATGTCGCCTTTGCACAGTTCAAGCCATGCTCAAGGTAGTTTACAACATGAAAAAAATATGTAACTGCAACATAAAAAGTAGTCATAAACAATAAATAAATAAAACATAAAAAATACACCACCAATTTCCACATAAATCACAACAAGATCTATAATAAAGGTACAAAAACCAACAGCAACCCCTACCCACAACAAACCCTCCAAACAACGCCACAGCCCAAGGGTCTGTTCAGCAGCCTCAGCTTTTGTAGCTGGAGTCAGTCCTGGCCCTGCCTTCCCAAACCAGGGGGGGAAAGGCCTGCAAGGCAGAGAGCAGGCCTTCCAGGATTTCCAGTGCTTTCTGAGTACACTGTCAAGTATATGCACATGTATCTGCAGGGCCCCGTAAGAAAGTATATCTACAGGACCTTCCTTTGCATTGATGGGTTCAAACCACCCTTGTTGGTTAAGATGGATGCTCTGCACAGGAATCCCTTGAGGAAAAGATCTGCTATCAACATCTTTGCTTGCTTCCTCCAGTGGCCCCGCACAGCTAGCAGCAGAGGGGGAGTTTGCTTCCGGACAAGGCTTCATCTTACTGGATGATGTGGCTTGCACAGGCACTGAGCTGTCGCTCTTTGACTGCCCGCACAGCAACTGGGGGCAGCACGACTGCTCACACGAAGAGGACGTGGGTGTCCACTGCTCCCCCGATAGCAACAGGATCACTGAAGAGGCTACAGGTAACTAGCTATGGATTCTCCAAGGCAGTGAGAGCTTTGTTGTTGTTGTTGTTGTTGTTGTTGTTGTTGTTGTTGTTTAGTCGTTTAGTCTTGTCCAACTCTTTGTGACCCCATGGACCAGAGCACGCCAAGCACTTCTGTCTTCCACTGCCTCCCGCAGTTTGGTCAAACTCATGCTGGTAGCTTCGAGAACACTGGCCAACCATCTCGTCCTCTGTCCTCCCCTTCTCCTTGTGCCCTCCATCTTTCCCAACATCAGGGTCTTTTCCAGGGAGTCTTCTCTTCTCATGAGGTGGCCAAAGTATTGGAGTCTCAGCTTCAGGATCTGTCCTTCCAGTGAGCACTCAGGGCTGATTTCCTTAAGAATGGATAGGTTTGATCTTCTTGCAGTCCATGGGACTCTCAAGAGTCTCCTCCAGCACCATAATTCAAAAGCATCAATTCTTCTGCAATCAGCCTTCTTTATGGTAGTGAGAGCTTGGTACTGCTGCAAGTTTGTGCAGCACATTCCTTTGCTGGGAAATCTACTTGGATTCTGGGCTGCAGAGCTCAAAGTAGTTGGCCTTTTTTTATCCATTTACTTCAGGCCAAGTGGACAGGATAGGGGTTTGTTTGTGTGTGCACCTGCCTTGTCCACACATCAGAGGGGCAAGATTAAATTTTACATTAAAAGGGGTACACATGCAAGGGACACTGAAGCCTCCTCTCCATTGGTAGAGGTACTTTTCTTGGATCCTGGCTCTAATCACAGCTGGTCTGCGAGGAAAGTGAGAGAACAGGAGGGAGGTAATATGGTGGGTGGCAAGATTTGGTTTGTTTCTTTCACATCCTCATTTCGATGTTAAGAATTAGGTGTACACCCACCCGCTCAATCCCACACGTGAACAGGACAAGTGAAAGCGTCACATCTTGTTTGGCTCCTAGAGAGTGTACCTGGACCTGTTCTTGCTGTTAGTTTCCCTTTAGCTGTAGTTGGCGCTGTGGGTTAAACCACAGAGCCTAGGACTTGCCAATCAGAAGGTTGGCGGTTCGAATCCCCACGACGGTGTGATCTCCTGTTGCTCGGTCCCTGCTCCTGCCAACCTAGCAGTTCGAAAGCACGTCAGAGTGCAAGTAGATAAATAGGTACCGCTCCTGCGGGAAGGTAAACGGCATTTCCGTGCACTGCTCTGGTTCGCCAGAAGCGGCTTAGTCATGCTGGCCACATGACCCAGAAGCTGTACGCCGGCTCCCTCGGCCAATAAAGCTAGATGAGTGCTGCAACCCCAGAGTCGGTCACGACTGGACCTAATGGTCAGGGGTCCCTTTACCTTTACCTTTAATCCCATCAGACAAATGAGCTGAGGAGTGAATTAGTACAGTCATACCTTGGATCCCGAACACCTTGGTACTTGGACATTTTGGCTCGCAAACGCGGAAGTGAGTGTTCTGTTTTGTGAACGTTCTTTGGAAGCAGAATGTCCAACAGGGCTTCCGATTGAATCTGAAGCTGTGCTTTGGATTTCTGAACATTTTGGAAGTCCAATGGACTTCTGGAACGGATTCCGTACGACTTCCAAGGTACGACTATACTTAAAAAGAATGGGTGCCAGTTACCCTTTTCTAATCAAGTGTGATCACATCCACACCATACATTTATAGTACTCTTACTCCACTTCATGCCAGGAATCCTTGACACTATAGTTTATTCCTCATAAAGCTACAACTCCCAGCACCCTTAACAAATTACAGTTCCCAGGATTCTTTGAGGAAGCCATGTGCTTTAAATGAATGGCATGGATGTGACCTGTGTATTGTTTCCTTCTCCTTCATTTTATCTATTTCTCTTCCTTGATTTCAGGTCAGATTATTTAAATTCCACAACAAATGGAGCTTCTTGGTTCCCAAACACGTTCTTCCTTTCTGTCTGTATCTCTCTCCCCTCCCCCTTTTTAATTAAGCTGATCTTATTTACAAGAAGAGCTTGCCTCCATACTAACTTTGGGCGGGATGTGTTAGTCCTGCCACTTACTCTGCTAAAAAGCAGGTTTTCCCTGGAAAAGGAGCAGGGAAAGGGGGAAACCGCTTGGACCCATGGCCTTCTAGAAATGGGACAAGCAGAAGTGTGGACAACCTCTTCGTTTTATGTTGGTTTCAATGCATGTGTTGCCTTTTGTAAGTCGCTTCAAGTTACTTTTACTTAAAAAGGGACTAATAAGTTCAATGAATTATAATAAACAACAGCTCTACTATATTGCACTATTCAGTTGTTTTCTTTCTTTAGTGTGTTCTAAACAGTGCCCTTTTTAACATGCAGGGATCTCTGTGCGGCTGGTGGATGGGAACGGCACCAAAGAGGGACGTGTCGAGGTTTTCATGAATGGACAGTGGGGCAGTGTCTGTGACCATGGCTGGACAGATAGAGATGCAGCTGTAGTTTGCAAGCAGCTGGGTTACAGGTAATTGATTTACAATGTATTGTTTAAGGTTGGAGGGTAGAATATTCAAAGTCCATGGTCAATGGCTAGTTTTGCCTGATGAAGCTTTTAGAAGGGTGCAGCCTGCTATGCCCCCCGAAATCCACAGGTGCTTATTCATACCCCTCTTTTGCCTCTTGGGACTTTCAAGTGAGCTCTGTTTCCTCGTTTCTCAAGGGGTCTTTTCAAGCTCTCTCCATCTTGCAGTGGAAACAGCTTTGGTTTAATCTGCAAATGCAGTTTGTGGATTTTGTGCTGTTTGTCTGTCTGTATTGCTGAAGCGCTCTTTCTTGCAGCTTCTTTGTGCTGATTCTTCTCAGGCTATGTGAGGATTGATCAATGCAGGCATGGGGAACCTGCAGCTCTCCCAGTGTTGTTGGACTGAAACTCCAGTCGTCCCTTAGTCATTGGCTCTGTCAATTGGGGCTTAGGGGAGCTGGATCGAACAACATTTGTAGGGCCACTGGTTATTTTGTTTATTTTTAAATTAAATTTATATCCTGCCCTTCATCCAAGGATCACAGGGCTATTTACAGCAATTTACACAATTTGCAGCAATTTACACAAACATACACAACAAAGTGGGACGCGGGTGGCACTGTGGGTTAAACCACAGAGCCTAGGACTTGCCGATCAGAAGGTCGGCGGTTCGAATCCCCGCAACAGGGTGAGCTCCCGTTGCTCGGGCCCTGCTCCTGCCAACCTAGCAGTTCGAAAGCACCTCAGAGTGCAAGTAGATAAATAGGTACCACTCCGGTGGGAAGGTAAATTGTGTTTCCATGTGCTGTTCTGGTTCGCCAGAAGCGGCTTAGTCATGCTGGCCACAAGACCCGGAAGCTGTACACAGGCTCCCTTGGCCAATAAAGCGATATGAGTGCCGCAACCCCAGAGTCGGTCACGACTGGACCTAATGGTCAGGGATCCCTTTACCTTTTTACACAACATAGTAACCAACCAAATAATACTCCCCTCCCCAGTTCAAAAGGACATAGATTGTTTAATTAGCTGTCCATGTTCTTGAAATGGCCTGATCTTAATGGTACCTCAGTGTGTTGAAGTATTTGAGTTTGGCATGCATTGCTTAGGATCTCCCTGCTCCGAGGGAATCCTTCCTTGAGTTTCGGTTTGGTGCGGTTTGCTTCCTACCAGTGGGTGACATACTGTGACCTGGATTCTTAGGGGACAAGGGAGTCCATAATCTGATAGCGATTGATTTTCGGAGGGGCTTTTCTAATCACAGAAACTTGTTTTCCATGGTGTTCCATTCAACTGATTCCCTCCTTGCAGTGGTACTGCAAAAGCGAAGTCCATGGCTTACCTTGCTGAAGGACACGCACCCATCCATCTGGACAAGGTGGAGTGCAGTGGCACTGAGCACACCCTGGGGGAGTGCGTCACCCGCAAGAGCAACATTCACAGCTGTTGGAAAGATGCCGGAGTGATCTGTGACTACATAGAGGAGGAAAACAAGGCAAACACAAATGCAGGTGTGTGGCATATTAACCGTACCCTTCTCTCTCCGTGGCATTTTCAATAGTTGTGTGTAGACTTTAGAATGAAGTTTGGCTTTTAGAGAATCATGGCTTTCATTAGCTTTGCATTACAGCAAATGGCAACTCCAAAAGCAAATAGCAAGTTGTGGGAGGTATTCCCCCCACCCTGACAAACAACATGGGAAGAAAGGGTGAAAAAACACCCCAACAAACTCTCAGTGACCCTTGGCCCTGATCCCACCCCCTAAAACACACACACACAAGATAATATGCACCAAGTTAACCCCGATGAACAGGGTTAGTTGTGACATACACACTCTTGTCTTTTATTCAGGCCCCCAGTCCCTGCCTCCAAAGCAGGCCCCTACGCTAGATTCCCAAAACCCCACCCTTCCTCAATCCCACTTACTGTATTTTTTGCTCTATAAGATGCACCAGACCACAAGACGCACCTAGTTTTTGGAGGAGGAAAACAAGAAAAAAAATATTCTGAATCTCAGGAGCCAGAACGGCAAGAGGGATCGCTGCACAGTGAAAGCAGCGATCCCTCTTGCTGTTCTGGCTTCTGGGATAGCTGCGCAGCCTGCATTCGCTCCATGAGACGCACACACATTTCCCCTTACTTTTTAGGAGGGAAAAAGTGAGTCTTATAGAGCAAAAAATATCGTAATTGTTTTGCAGTGTGCGAATTACCCAATGGACAGATCAGTCCTAACGCTCCCTGACACTCCGTGTTTCAGAACCTACCGCTGGCAATAGCTTGTCGACTTCTTGGTAAGGCTCCAGAATAAGGTTTCCCACTCCCAACCATGGTACTTCCCTCTGTTGACCATGGTGCAGCAACCTAGCATTGTCATCACCGCCATCAACATTTGCTATTAAAAGTATGTCCTAAAAAGGAAGATTTTGCCACGATACATTTGTTTTAGTGTTTTAAGAAGTTTTAAGGGTTGTTGTCAACTTAAGGCTGATACTGCCTCCAAGTAGAACATCAAGTTTCTCAACACTGTAAGTTTCCATGACCTTTATGCTTGCCTATGGCTGCAACTGATTTTTAGATCAAATTTGCAAAAACTGTGCGCAACGTGCATGTTTTATTTTGTCTGAAACAATGATTTTCTCCGGTGCTTTGTTTTTACGGGTGGGGAAATGCTTTGCCAGACTCTTCTTGTTTTCATTTTTAGTTTTCTGTATTGACCATTAGGGACGCGGGTGGCGCTGTGGGTTAAACCACAGAGCCTAGGACCTGCCGATTGAAAGGTCGGCGGTTCGAATCTCCACGGCGGGGTGAGCTCCCGTCGTTCGGTCCCAGCTCCTGCCTACCTAGCAGTTCGAAAGCCCCCCTAAGTGCAAGTAGATAAATAGGGACCGCTTTCTAGCGGGAAGGTAAACAGCGTTTCCGTGTGCGGCGCTGGTGCTGGCTCGCCAGATGCAGCTTCGTCACGCTGGCCATGTGACCCGGAAGTGTCTTCGGACAGCACCAGCTCCCGGCCTCTTGAGCGAGATGAGCGCGCAACCCTAGAGTCGGTCACGACTGGCCCTGATGGGCAGGGGTACCTTTACCTTTACCTTATTGACCATTAACATTCATGATGGCTTGTAAGCATTTCCCCTAGTTTTAATCTATTGAAATTTTCATGCAAGATAGTGGTGCAAGAGAAGGGAAAGTTGTCTTTTAATTAAAGTGGTATTATCTTTTCAAAATCTTTATACAAGGGCAAAATGTTCATTAACGGAGTACCAGCAGATTGTGTTGAAGGGCTATGATGTGAGGCTATGTGTTTAAATCACTTTGGCTTTATTGGCAGGTTCAATATTCGGCATGTGTGGACGGCGCTTGCTTCACCACCGCAAAAAAAGGATAATTGGTGGAAACAAATCTCTCAGGTACCTCACTTGCAACTTGTAATAATAATAATAATAAGGATGTTGCTAGATGGAGAATGCAATACTGTGCTATATGGACCAACGGTTTGAGCTGGTATAAACCAGCCTCTTACATTCCTAGCCCAGTTGTTCTGTTGCATGATAGAAAAATGGATTAATTTGGGTGTATTTCATAGTTCCTCATGAGGTTTGCATGAATTACCCAGAGCGAAAGATTAACACTGCTCCCAAGTAGTGTTTAGGATTATTTCTAATCCCTTCTGACCATGCATAATCATTTGGTCAAAGGGTGAGATTCCTGATAGTCAAGCAATAGACGGGCAAATTTAAGAGCGGGCTTTGTGCTCTGTTTTGGTCTTTTGCAAATTGCTGGTGAAAATGCAGTTAACTAGGCAGGACTCATTTGGAATTCTATTCTTGCTCACTCCAATGCCATTCAATGAAGCCTGTAGTTGATCCAGCTCTGTCTTGATTGTTGGGCAGACGCCCTTTTGTATTGCTCACTTCTGCTGTCTTCAGGATGGGACATATGCAGGGCCGGCTTTACCATTAGGCAGAGTAAGGTGGCCGCCTCAGGTGGCACTTTGTAGAGGACCATGTGACCTGACCCTGCACCGTGTACTCCCTGAGCTAGCCTCTGCTACTCCAGGTGCATTGGAGGACTGTACCACCCCCAACACCAGAGGTGAAGTACAAGTCCGTTGCTGGGCTGCTTATTGTTCTCTGCACATCTGTGGACATGGAAAGAGCTTCTATGTGAGAGGGCCCAAGTATGGTTTCCAGACAATATTTACTCCATATACATTTTACAGTGGTACCTCGGGTTACATACGCTTCAGGTTACATACTCCGCTAACCCAGAAATAGTGCTTCAGGTTAAGAACTTTGCTTCAGGATGAGAACAGAAATTGTGCTCCGGCGGCGCGACAGCAGCAGGAGGCCCCATTAGCTAAAGTGGTCTTCAGGTTAAGAACAGTTTCAGGTTAAGTACGGACCTCTGGAACGAATTAAGTACTTAACCCGAGGTACCACTGTATTTAGAAATTAAGCCGTACCACATGACATAAGTTTTTGAAATAATGTATAAGTGATTTAAACTGCAAAAAGGTACAAAAGGAGCAAAAGGAGCAAAAGGAGCAATAAAGGCCCGAAAAGAACAGGAAAACTGCAAAAATGGCATGAAAAGAGCAGGAAAACAGCTAGCAGTCCTAGGAGTCTTTGCTGCTGCAATCCCAGGAGCCTTTGCACTGATCTTCAAGGCCTGTGAAGAGTTGGAGTTTGAGAAAAGAGGTTTGGAGGGAGCGATTGTAGTTGGGCAGATTTTTGGCAGAGTTCGGCTTTTTAAATGTTGTTCCTCCCTATAAGCGATTTCACGTATACATGCGCTACCCAGGAACGTAACCCCTGCGTAATACGCCTGTATTCATCCCTTGCCGGAAAAAGCTAAACAAACAGCAACAGTTTCCCTACACACCTTCCACTGAGTTTTCGCATCAATCAAAAGCTCCAGTGCTGAACTAACAAATAACTAACCAGTAATCATGTATAGGTGGGACGCGGGTGGCGCTGTGGTCTAAACCACAGAGCCTAGGGCTTGCCGATCAGAAGGTCAGTGGTTCGAATCCCCACGACGGGGTGAGCTCCCATTGCCCGGTCCTTGCTCCTGGCAACCTAGCAGTTCGAAAGCACATCAAAGTGCAACTAGATAAATAGGTACCGCTCCAGCGGGAAGGTAAATGGCGTTTCCGTGCGCTGCTCAGAAGTGGCTTAGTCATGCTGGTCACATGACCCAGAAGCTGTACGCTGGCTCCCTCAGCCAGTAAAGCGAGATGAGCACTGCAACCATAGAGTTGTTCGCGACTGGACCTAGCGGTCAGAGGTCTCTTTACCTTTAATCATGTATAGAGAAATGGGTCCACTAAATGAAAACAACCCAGTAGCAGCAGGAAAAACAAGAATCACCCATTGCCTCCCTGCCTGGGGCAATACAGACACCCTCTCCCTTCTTTTCACCTAGGGAGATTAAACCCCTTCCTCACCAAAAGACTTGCACCTTGATTGGTTAAAATATATATGCATGCTCACAGGCATTCTGACATACGTAAGTGCCAGGAAACGTTCTGATTGGGAATATTTGTCCGTCCTGAGTTCCATCTGTTTGGCCATGACGCTATGCCTCAGATGTGTCTATCCGGGCTCCTGCTTGCTGTGCCACAGCTGTCTGTACTGGGGTTGCGTTTGTGGCTGTTGGCGCATTGTGCTTTGTATGCATGGTGTGTAGGGTGATGTCATTGGGTCGTTTGGGCATTGCTGTACATTGATCGGCTCCTTTCATGCATGGCTAATGTGACAGCAGGGATGCACAACGCAGTGGTCGGTGGGTGGCATCAGAATTGCTAAGGACACCGAGGGGATGTCTGCCAGTTTTTCTATGTTGACTCTCCTTTAAAGCAGGTTTTATCTTGTTGTCTACTTTGTCGCTTAAGATTGTGGCTACATTATGCCAATGTTGTGACATTGTTTGCAGCCACTGGTGTAGCAATACCATACAACTGCACTGCCCAGCTGCAGTTCTAAGCACCCTTACTAGAGAGTAAATGGAACTGAATTCAGTGGAACTTGAAGGTAAAGGGACCCCTGACCGTTAGGTCCAACTGCGGACGACTCTGAGGTTGCTGTGCTCATCTCGTTTTACTGGCCGAGGGAGCTGGTGTACAGCTTCTGGGTCATGTGGCCAGCATGACTAAGCCACTTCTGGCGAACCAGAGCAGTGCACAGAAACACCATTTACCTTTCCGCCGGAGTGGTACCTATTTATCTACTTGCACTTTGACGTGCTTTTGAACTGCTGGGTTGGCAGGAGCTGGGAGCAAGCAACGGGAGCTCACCCCGTTGTGGGGATTTGAACCGCCGACCTTCTGATTGGCAAGCCCTAGTAAGAAATAGTATCATGTATATACTTCTTTGGAACTGAATGGTACTCTCTTCTCAGAAATAAGTTGACAGGCAGGAAAATGCTTGGCCAATCTACAACAACAAAATGTTTATTCGGCTTTACGCCCATCATGAAACACAACACAACAAAACAAATCAAGTAAAACAGCAGACTAGTACAAACCACAAGTAGTATAAAACAGTTTATAACTCGCAAGGACGGATATTAGCCATTCATAAGAAAAGTTTAAGATTAAGATTAAAAATTTTCGGCACTACACTAAAATCAATATCTGATTTCATTATAGAAAATTCTTATAACTATCAATAATCAGCTAACATTCCGTTCCGTCTCTTGTACGAGAGGACGGCTGTTAGGAATTTAGCAACCTGTAGGGTAATATAAGGATCCACATCTTGAAGAAGCCAGGCAAGCTGTAGGTCTACTGGTTTGTCAGCCATAGGCTGGATTATGGGGTTTAGTATACTAGCACGGGCTGAACTGTACAAAGGGCAGATAAACATAACATGATGTAGAGATTCAGATGTTTTCATTTCACAGGCACACATTGAAGGGACTTGGCCCTTAGTGAATCTATGTCTCAGCACGTTTGTTGGAAAGACATTGAACCTAGCTCTAATGAAGGCATATCGGTGAGACACGGCCATAAGCGATGTTAAGTAGGATGGGGCGCGGTAGATAGGGGTTATGCCGAAATTTAACGACGAGCAGGCTCCACCACCAGCTATGAAATTTTGGTATAGCTCTGCATCATCCAGCCTTTGATTTATACACCTTTTTGCCACATTTAGATCCAGTTTGAGCAATTCAGAGGGCTTGGCCAATCTAGGTAATTGCTCCTCCGTGTCCTTTCCCACAGAGCAGAGTCTATTCAGTAAAGTTATACCGGGGAGCTTGGGACAATGATGGGAAGATGGTTCAAATGCAAGTGATGGGAAACTCAAGCCATATTAAAAAAATACAAGTGAGATCTTGCATTTGAGCCTGTACTGTGTCAATGATGGTGATGACAAAAACATAAACCCTTTTCTGCCAGTATTGCATTTATGCAGTGCCACCCAGTGGAGTTGGGACGCGGGTGGCGCTGTGGGTAAAAGCCTCAGCACCTAGGGCTTGCCGATCGAAAGGTCGGCGGTTCGAATCCCTGCGGCGGGGTGCGCTCCCGCTGCTCGGTCCCGGCGCCTGCCAACCTAGCAGTTCGAAAGCACATCAAGGTGCAAGTAGATAAATAGGGACCGCTTACTAGCGGGAAGGTAAACGGCGTTTCCGTGTGCAGCTCTGGCTCGCCAGAGCAGCGATGTCACGCTGGCCATGTGACCCGGAAGTGTCTCCGGACAGCGCTGGCCCCTGGCCTCTTAAGTGAGATGGGCGCACAACCCCAGAGTCTGTCAAGACTGGCCCATACGGGCAGGGGTGCCTTTACCTTTTACCTTACCCAGTGGAGTTACTTTGAGTGGTTTGGGGCTTTCTTTATCTAGGCCCAGAGGCTGGTTTTAAGAAGCCATAATTGGCACATTGTTTTGGCGGTGTGTTTTGAGAATTAAAAAATATATATGCTGGCATCCATCATGATTTGGATGCTTTGGGCAGACTCCAGCCATAATTTATTGAATGAATTTCATTACTGAGGACTAAGGTTATAACAGAAAAGGTGCTTGCAGGAATGCGATATATTGCCTATTTGCTTGCTCTGTGCACCTCTTGGCTCATAATAATAATAAGAAGACTGGGAAGAAGAGGGGTGGCTTACTGAGCCCAGTAGGCATTGAATGCCTTGTTCTGAAAGGAGGCAGTTTTAAACCACTCTGAAAGCAATGGTCTCTGAACTCTGATTATTTTTCCAAGCGTCTTCAGGTTGGATTTGGGGGCAAGGTGTTTGCATATGTCTAGGGATTCTTACATTCCTTTATCTAGATCCATTTTGGTCCAGATTTGGTACTGAAACTGCCTTGGCTGTCTTGTTGGATGACCTGCCCCCAGTGCTGTGGCAGGACCTAAGCAGGTGCATTCTCTTTGCATCCTCTTATTGCCTTTTTCGCGAGCCTTCAGTTGAATACCCTTAGTGATGACCTCTGGCTGTCTGTACTTGTACAGCACCAAACACCAATGAGCTCATTTCAGTGCTGCTAGCAGTCATGATATTTATGCTGGTGATGCTCACTTTACTCTAGAAGGTTGTGCCACTAGCTAACAGAGTTTCTTTAAGAAAAAACACAAATTAATGAAGCATGGAGCATCCTTCACATAACCCTTCCTTCTGTCCTTATTTCGTCTACCTCTGTATTTTTCACGTTGCCTCCCATTTCTCTTTCAGAGGAGGCTGGCCTTGGCAGGTCTCGCTACGTCTAAAGGGGTTTCACAGAGATGCTCGTCTGCTGTGTGGAGCGACTCTCATCAGCAACTGCTGGGTGCTGACGGCAGCACATTGCTTCAAAAGGTAACAGGCTGTTTGCAAATAAAAGAGTCCTTAAAGTGCAGAAGTGCAAAGCACGATTGCCATTCTGTCCCCAACTCAAAACCGTCAACCTATGGCCCTCACCTAAAAATACCTACCTAAGTAAAGAGAGCCCACGATTGGCCACCTTTTGTGAACACAAGAGAGTGGCAGTCTTGAGATGGTGATCTTGTATATTCACATTAGTGCCATCAGTTAACATGATGCTTTGCAGAATATCATGAACAGAAAAGCTGGGTCTGTGCCCAGGGAGACTGCAATTTCAACGCTGAACAAGAAAAGGAGAAAAAGGTGAGTCATCTCTATGGATGAATAATGGACTGACTGATCATTCTCTCATGGCCAGGTTTGGAGTAGATGTACGGCGCTACCTGCTGCGTGTGGGAGACCACCACACTGGTGTGAGGGACGAGTTCGAGAGAGAGCTGCCGGTGGAGAAGATTGTCCTTCATAGGAACTACCAGTCTAGCAGCAACGACAATGACATTGCTTTAGTCAGAATTCGGGGCAAAAGCGGCAGCTGTCTTTCCTTCAGCCACCATGTCCTTCCTGTCTGCCTTCCTGAGAGGAAGGAGAAGTCTTCTATAGATAGACAGGCCTGTGTCATATCTGGCTGGGGAGATACAGGTAAGTTGTAGATTGTGTCAGGATTTTTCACATGGAAAGAGATAGTAAGATTTGGGGTGTCTGTTCTACCCAGCTTTGGATAATCTTTTAGGGCGCTCACTATATAGAGACAAATTCAGCATTAAATTAAAGCACAAAACAAGCTGATTTGCAGGAAAAACAGTCTTTTTGCCAAATTCATTTTAAATTCTGCTAAAGAAAAAGATTGAGGTAAACACAGTCCGCACTAGCCGTTGGCTGAGAACTCTGGCAATTAATTTAAATACCCTCCCTGCTCATCTGATAGGGCATTTATTGAGATATTTGCAAACATTCCAGTTGTTGGAAGGTTTAAAAATTGCCAACGTATAAGGCCTGGGAACAGATGCACCCATTTGCCACTGTTGGGAAATAGAGGGACAGGCAACGCCATCAAATGTGCTGATTAGACTGAGTGTATAACTGCGGTGTCTCTGTATCATAGCAGTATGTGAACTACATGTATTTGCTAAGTGCTTGGGAAGATGTTGGAGTGTATGAAGGAAGAATGGGCACAGGAAAGGCCATGCACAGGAAATCTACCCACAAATTTATGCAGGTTTCTGTTTCTGTTTTCATAGTTGCAAGGTTTAAGAGGGATAATCTCAGATAGACACTACTGATTAGGCTGCCAGCTACCCTGGTGTTATAGAACTCTGCAGATGATCACATAATACACATGGATTATTCCCAGATCTCAGTTTGCATGTCCCCAGATCACCCTGATTCTTTGCCTATGATCAGCAGCATGTAGGAAGTAGTGCTCCAGCAACCACTGCAAGATCACTCTGCTCTACAAGGATTTGGGCAGTTCACTTTGCAGAATTAATGTATGCCTAGACACATGATAGGGACGCGGGTGGTGCTGTGGGTTAAACTACAGAGCCTAGGACTTGCCGGTCAGAAGGTCGGCGGTTCGAATCCCTGCGATGGGGTGAGCTCCCGTTGCTCGGTCCCAGCTCCTGCCAACCTAGCAGTTTGAAAGCACATCAAAGTGCAAGTAGATAAATAGGTACCGCTCCGGCGGAAAGGTAAACGGTGTTTCTGTGCGCTGCTCTGGTTCGCCAGAAGCAGCTTACTCATGCTGGCCACATGACCTGGAAGCTGTACGCCAGCTCCCTCGGCCAATAAAGCGAGATGAGCACTGCAACCCCAGAGTCGGTCACGACTGGACCTAATGGTCAGGGGTCCCTTTACCTTTAGACACATGATGCTAGTTACAGCTAACCTTTGTGTATCCTGTCTTGTAAACACATCCAGCATTTTGCCAGCTTTTTATTTAAACCTGCTCCCCTGCCCTATAAAAACACATTACAGTCATACCTTGGTTGTCAAACAGAATCCGTTCCAGAAGTCCGTTCGACTTCTGAAAACGTTCAGCAACCAAGGCACGGCTTCCGATTGGCTGCAGGAGCTTCCTGCACTCAGTCAGAAGCCGAGGAAGCCCTGTGGGATGTTCTGCTTCCAAAGAATGTTTGCCAACTGGAACACTCACTTCTGGGTTTGCGGCATTTGGGAGCCCAAACGTTCAACTTGCAAGCTGTCCAGGATCCAAGATACAACTGTATAAGAAGATCACATCAAAATCCACTTCACATTGCATTAAAATACCATCCTGGCCTAGGGAAGGATATTTTTTTTCTGTGTGTTAACCTAATCAAAATTGTGCAGGAGAACAATAGTTGTGTTTGGTGGGTAGGATTTTTGGTTATCTGAGCTGCACTAGATATATAACCTATTATTGTTTCAGGGAGGTCATACTCAAGGACGTTACTCCAGGGCTCGGTGCCCCTACTCCCAAGAAGAGTGTGCAAATCCCGTTACGGAAAGAAGTTCACTAATCGTATGCTGTGCGCTGGAAACATTTCTGAAGATAACCGGGTGGACAGCTGTCAGGGGGATAGTGGGGGTCCGCTAATGTGTCAAAGGTCAGGTGGACACTGGGTAATTCTAGGGATCACTTCCTGGGGATATGGGTGTGGGCGAAAAGACTCTCCTGGTGTTTACACAAAAGTCAGCAAATTTGTGCCCTGGATCAAGAAGGTGACCAAACTGATATAAGACCATTCAATCCAAAGATGGATTTGTGTTGTTTTACTCAGCAGTATTTGGGCAGTGGCTTAGAAGAATGTCTTCATTTTGTCTCTGGTTGGGTGTCTGTTTTTTGCTGGTACCTAAACAAGGTTCGTTTGCAAGCGGGCAGCAAGAAAATATTTTACGCTACTGATAGGAGAAGGTGAATGAAAATTTAACATCCTTGTGGCTGATGTATTCATACCAAGTTCTGTTTATTGAAAGAACAAGTGCTGGCAATGCCACTCTTTCCAAAAGAGCTGCCACACTTCTTCAGGGCACAAGGGAGAATGGGCTTGGTCATATTCCATGGTGCTGCTAAATGGAATATTGGAATATTTCCTATGGAGTGTCCATTCACACAAACTTCTACTCTTGCTACCCCGAATTACTCTGTACGGTTCACACCAGATCACCTGTATGGTTTCAGCTACCTGCTTTCTTCTGTTTCCACTCACCCTCTCAATCTTTCTTTTTAGGCAGCTATACAGTAAAGGGTGATATTGACTCAATTCAGATATCATGCCAAATCGTGGTTTGCAATTAGCTGACAACCCAGAATTAGAAACTGTTGCTGGAAGTGGGATTGCAATCCATGGTTTATGCTAATCTCGGGTTGGTGCGATGCTTGATTTTATAGATACCACTCTGTCTCTAGAGTCATCTAGAGCAGAAATGGCTAACCTATGGCCTTCCAGATGTTGTTGGACTCCCATCATCCTTGACCACAGGCCATGCTGGCTGGAGCAGCTGGCAGCTGGAGTCTACAACAATAACTGTAGGGTCACAGGTTAGCAACCTCTAGAGGCTGCTGAGCCACAGGAAGAGAAGGCAATGTAGGAACGGATTGCTCTGAGAAAACAAAAATGGATAAGGAGCTTGCAGTGACTTGCCTTTTGTATGATTGGATGTTTAATGAAAACCATGATTTGACATGATGTCTGAACTGAGCTATTGTGCTTTTAATGTCACATTGCTCTCCTGGGTGGTCAGGGAAATTATTTTTTCCATAGAATTTCTGCTTCTCTCACACACTTCTCCTTTCCATATTTTCAATTTTCCCCGTCAGGTCAGTGAGAAAGTTTAAGGATGATGACTGGGAAGATATGTTTGACTTCTCCTCCCCCTCCCTGTTTAACATTTGCCTACATATCTCCTTAACATTATAACATCCCAGATGTTACATATATCAAGAGAACAGTTTTGGAGAGTAGCATTTGAAGTATCTTGCAGCTTTGGAAGACAGGCAGAAGTTTGTGAACAAATGCACCAAGCTAGTGTGGCAGGACAGAGAAACAAAACCTTGAGACAGCAGAAAACATAGTACTTTAAAGTGTTTGTGCCACTTTAACTGAAATGAATGAAACCAAATGTGGCATATTCATTTTATTCCCTCGTTTCTTTTGTAACATATGTACACTCCAGCTGGTCAGCACCATAAGATGCAGAGTTCTGAAATATATACTACCTGGAAACTTTAACTTGTGTCTTCCTAAATGTTTTTTTAAACACATTAGATGAACAGTTATGCAAATTACCACAGATGTTTGTTTGCGTTTGTGTGTTGTGTGTTACATTGCTGGCTAACTATTGCTTTGTGAGGCAGGCTGCTGGTTCATAGCCCAGAGTGGTCAGAAATGAGCTCTTGAAACTGCCTGAATGTTGAGATCTTCTTCAGTAGCCCTTCTGGGCCCGATGTAAGAAACAAGGCAGGGGATGAGCAGAGAAAGAGCCTGTCCACAGCAGCATTCATCTTTGAAATACCCCCACTCCAGGCTTGTGTGGTGCCAATTTTTTTACATGTCCAGGGTGTTTAAAGATCTGTTTGTACTGTTGACATCTTGGGAGACAATGGAGAAGTATACCTTTGGAGATCTCATCAAACCATTGGAGAATTACAGTGCCTGCTGTGGCTGTAGAGACTGATACAGGAGAGACACATGAAGGCAGATGAAGGCGTCCAGTTGTGCTGATGCACGTGTACCATGGTGTTTCTTCTTTCTATGCTCTTCCCTTTTAAGATACTGTTTTAAGAAAATAATTTGGATTTTACCTTGCTCTGGTTTTAATATATGGTTTTACCGTTCTGCTGTTTTGTTATTATTATTTATTTTATTGGTTGTTCTATTGTGCATTTTTATTTGTCAGGAACCCATCATGGTTTAAGTTTCAGATACAAATTTGTGCCATTAATTAGAAATGATTAGAAGATAGTTGGGACTGAGTTTCCCCTGAGCCTGGGAAAGAGGGAGTGGTGGAGGTGGCAGTTTTGGAAGAAACAAAGAGAAAGATTTGAGTTGGCTCCAAGGGGTAGCTCTCTGCAGAACAGATATGGGGAAGTACATTTGCCGCCTTGATGGAGTGCCTTTTTGACTCCACTTAGGTTTACTTGTATATTTGTAAATAAACTAAATATGACAAAGAAGAAGAAGAGTCTATGTCTCCAGTTCTTTCTCATTCAAAGGAAATCCACCCTGGGCAGCATTGTCACGGAATTTTTCACCACAACTCAGAATTAACAGCATTATAAAATCATGGTAAGATGTCTATGGTGTATAGCAGGCTTCTTCGGCCCTCCAGATGTTTTTGGTCTATAACTCCCATGATCCCTAGCTAGCAGGACCAGTGGTCAGGGATGATGGGAATTGTAGTCTCAAAAAATCTGGAGGGCCACGGTTGAGGAAGCCTGGTGTATAGTCCTAGTTAAACTGGGACCCTTATTGGTATTTATTAACTTCAGAGCTTTCCAAACTAGAAAATGTGGCTGTCTTGCCTAATCAAGGGAAAGGCTTTCAGATGCATGTTAGATGGCCACACCCATCCTTTTAATCTGAATTTACGCTCTTATATTCTAATAAATGTAAAAATTTTATTTTTATCATTGGATTTATAAAAGGAAATGAAAATAAAGTTGCTCTCAAGTCTCATATGCAAAGCGCCTCTCAAGTGGAAGAAGACTACTTCTCTCACTCTCATCACTGGGAATCCGTTGATAGCATGACCAGTTTTCAGAAACTAGCACATATGTTGATTAATGGTACAGTATTGTATCTTTTGATTAAAATTTTAGCTAGTGCAAAACAACATAGCACTGTTTGCTTACATCATCCACAAACCGTCCCCTTTTATTCAATTAAAGTCAACACACTATCCCTCCTGCAGCACTATAAAAGACAAGGCACAGTAATTACCAATTTGTCTGTTCTGTGTTATTAGCATGAGGTGTAATTACAGCTGCCAGTGTTAATTACTATCATCTCTTCCTCACAGCCTAGAATGTGCTTTTCAGACAATCTATTCACAAGGGGGGGGGGGTAAAATTCTGAATACCGAAGAACTAAAGGTCTAGTTACTGAATCTCTGTTATCTACTCTATTTGGGAATCCTGTTTGGGTCCAATAGAAGGCTGTAAGGAAAGCACCCAACATTGTTTGAAGAAAAATAAACCATATTTCTTAAAGCCATGACAGTCTCCACTGCATCTTCTTCTATCCTCCAAAGGGACACAGACCCTGTGTGGGGGCCTGGGACACCATGGACTTTTGCCACTGCTCTGTAGAGAGGGGCAGGCACCTGACCTTTGTACCAATATACTGGTTGTTGTGGTGTTAGTGACTGCATGAGCTATCTTCAGATCACAGCACAATGGGCTGCTGAATGTAGTGGTACCACGGATTAAGAACTTAATTCGTTCTGTTCTTAACCTGAAACTGTTCTTAACCTGAGGTACCACTTTAGCTAATGGGGCCTCCAGCTGCCGCTGCGCCGCTGGCATGCAATTTCTGTTCTCATCCTGAGGTAAAGTTCTTAACCAGAGGTACTATTTTTGGGTTAGAATAGTCTGTAACCTGAAGCATCGGTAACCCAAGGTACCAATGTATTGTCTTTCTACAATATCTTAATTCACCTATTTACACCTTCAGTCTGCGTGGAGGGAGTCCAGATCTTACGGCATGGTTTTTTCAGGAGGCAGCAGCGCAGCCTGCCTGCAGCCAGCATCCCCCAAAGATGGATCTCAGCTTTTTTCTTCCTCCTCCTTCCCAGAAAACCCTTTGCTGTCCCCCAGAGCAGTTACCCTGGCAACCTCCCCAATCCCCAGTCTCTGGTCATACCTGGGGGAAGGAGTTCCCTTATATTGTTAATGGCCCTCTCTTGTTTCCTTGATAGCATAGCTCTGCCAGGTTAGTTTGCATAAACCAGCCCAGGAATCCTCTGTCTGGCAAGCTCTGCAGTTTGTGTTTTAATCCATATCCCAATTAATAAAAATCCTTGTATTTATTCATTTTTAGGAGGGTATCCCCCCAGATCTATAAAAATATTTACATAATTATCAAACCATTGATGATCTAACTCTACACTGGACTTGCTGCCACAAACCTGACAAAACTATTGATGCTTCCAGTGAATTCTGGACCATCCAATAACCTTTGGAAAGCCCCAAGGTGCAGTGGCCATTTTGGTAAAGGATACAGATTGATGGAGGTTCTGTCATAAGAGTACACCCTTACCTAAAGGGATAGGGAAAGGGAAAGGGACCCCTGAACGTTAGGTCCAGTCGTGACCGACTCTGGGGTTGCGGCGCTCATATCGCTTTATTGGCCGAGGGAGCCAGCGTTTGTCTGCAGAAAGCTTCCGGGTCATGTGGCCAGCATGACTAAGCCACTTCTGGCAAACCAGACCAGCACACGGAAACGCCATATACCTTCCCGCTGGAGCAGTACCTATTTATCTACTTGCACTTTGACATGCTTTCGAACTCCTAGGTTGGCAGGAGCAGGGACCAAACAACGGGAGCTCACCTTGTTGCGGGGATTCGAACCGCCAACCTTCTGATTGGCAAGTCCTAGGCTCTGTGGTTTAACCTACAGCACCACCCGCGTCCCTTTCCTAGTCCCTAAAGGGATAGCCACTACTTAACTTACCTTGCAAATCTTCCCATGCCACCTAATGAGCAAGTAAACAGATTGCAGGGCTTTGTCTGCTTCTTTGCCTGATACATGACATTTTCAAGCAGTCAGTGTGGACCCCAGTATTCAGAGTGTTTTTGCTTTCTCCTGGAGGGAAAACACAGGATCCACCTGTTTGTTTTGCTTTGCTGCCTGTTAGCCACATGGGGCAGTAGTCAGGCAGAAAGTGTAAAAATAATCGAAAACTAAAAATAAAATTCCCTTCCAAAAATATTCACCTAAAAATGAAAGAAGCCTTGGGTTAGTATTAGCTGCTATCTTTTGTTGTGGAAGACGAGCCCAGACTGCTGCCTTATCCCAGCTGCGCTCAAGGGTGGCCCAAGACATTTTTGTGCCTGAGGCTGCCACCCCCCCCCCCCAATGTAGCTGGGGAGTTTGAATCTCTGTAAGAGCTTCCCTTCAACAAATAGCTGCTGCAAAGCCTTGCTGCTGGGCGTGGTGGGCTGCAAACTCCACAAGTGCACCCAATGGAACCTGGCCAGAGGGGGGCATTTTGGAGAGCTTTGGCACTGGATCCCTATGCCTGCAGGGGTGGGTGGAGACCAGTGGCAAAGTGGTCTCTGCCACTGGTAGAAGTGGTGGGGTTAGGTGGGATGCCTCCTCTTGTGTTTCTGCTGTCTGAGGCAGCTGCTTCTTCCTGCCTCATCTGTGGGCTGGCTCAGGCTACACTGAAGTCCTGGACTTCTCTGGTGTTTTCTATAGGCTGATCCTCACTTCCACCACCTGGCAGGGTCTGGCAGTACAATCTATGCATGCCTGCCCAGAAGCAAGTCCCACGGAGTTCAATGAGAGCTGAAGCACATTGAAAGCACATTCTTGGGCAAAAGATTCCTGCATTCTGGGGGGTGGAGGTTTGGATTAGATGACCCATCCAACTCTACAATTCTATGATACTCACACACCGAGCTGCAATTCCTACAGCTGACATAGAATTGTAAACCAACCCCAGTCAAGCTTGCAAAAATATACCATTTGTCTGATAATAAATGTTGGAAATGTAAAGAAACTGAAGGAACGTTCTTTCACCTCTGGTGGACCTGCCCTAGAGTTAAGGCTTTCTGGGAAATGATATATAACGAGTTGAAAAAGGTATTTAAGTATACCTTCCCTAAGAAACCAGAGGCCTTTCTTTTAGGCATCGTCGGCCAGAGGGTGTTAAAGAAGGACCGAACATTTTTTATGTATGCAACAACAGCAGCAAGAATACTTGTCGCCAAGCACTGGAAAACCCAAGATTTGCCCACACTGGAAGAATGGCAGATGCAACTGATAGACTATATGGAGCTAGCAGAAATGACTGGCAGAATCCGAGACCTGGGAGAAGAGGCTGTGGAGGAGGACTGGAAGAAATTTAAGGACTATTTACAAAAATATTGTAAATTGTATGAGTGTTAAGAAAGATGTAAGATTATTAACAATATGGCACCATTAAGTTAGTTAAAAGGAATATGAAGATAAATGAAAATATAAAAAAAGATAAATTTTGGATAAATATTATGTTAAAATTAAGCTTTTAAGGTTTGGGTAATATTATCTAAAATTAGGGACACAATATTGGAAAATTATAATATAAGAATTGAAACAAGGTGATAAATTGCTGGGTAAAGTTAAACCTGGAACGCAGGAACGAGAGATGCGAGGAAGTCCAAAGAAGTGAAGAAAATATGGTTATTGTAAAGTTATATGTTATTTTCTTTGTTTTTTTATTATTGTATTAAGAAAATCTTTAATAAATGTCTTTTTTTAAAAAAAAGAATCGTAGAAACCAAAGTTGGAAGGCACCCTGGGGTCATCTAGTCCAACCCTCTGGCCCTTCCTTACATATCTTTAGGCACCAGGCAAAATCATCTCTCTCTTCAACGAGGCTTTGGGGTGATGTGTGTTTGTATGAGGGGGGTTACTGGTTTGTTTTTGTTTTATTACATATTCTGTGTTTTCGTTTTGTAATTTTATGTTGCAGACAGCCCTGTGATCTTTGGATGAAGAGCAGTAGACAAACAGAATAATAAAAATAGTTGTTGTTGTTATTACTACTACTACTATTATTATTATTATTTATATGCTGCCTATCTGACTGGGTTGCCCCAGACACTCTGAGTAGCTTCTAGCAAATGATAAATAATAATAATGATAACAACAACCCCCTGCAATGCAGTAATACCGATCATCCATGACCCTACGCAAAACCACAGCGCTCCGAACGCGCGTTCCGCAGCCGTGACCCCAGGTAACCCTGCGCGGATACCTAAAGGAGCCCGGAAGCTTCCGTTTTCACAAGGCGACACTCGCGGGCGTCTCTACTATTCGCATCTCTATGGCGGGGCCGCCGCGGCTTCGTGGTATCTTCTTTTCCTCCCTCCCTATCTCTGCAGTCGGTCGCGCAGGAAGCCGGAAGCGGCGCGACCGGAAGCGAAGTTCAGCTGGGCGATAAGGAGGCGGGAGGGAGTGAGGAGGAGAAGGAGGAGGAGCCTAAAGGGCCGCTTCGCTGTGGTGGCTGTGAGGGAGGGCGGCGCGCGCGCTCGCCCGTGGCCGTGCGGGGAGGGGGGGTGGCCTATCGGGCGCGCGCGTGCGAGCAAGGGGGGCCATTTTAGCGCTCGCCCAGCGGACGGCTGAGAGGGAGGCGTCGGCGCGCCAGGCCCAGGCCCGGGTTAACCTACCTACCCCTTACTTCGCTTCGCGGAGCCGCCCCTTCTCTTCCTCCCTTCGCTCCGTCGTCGCCTTCGCCCCGCTCCAGGAGGGGCCCGCCGCCGCCGCCATGGCGCCCCCGTGAAAGGGATTCCATTCGCTGGGCCCGGACGACGGACGAGACAACCCCCCCCCCCGAGAACCCGTCCAAGGGCCGCTTCAGCTGCTTCTCTCGCCGCCGCCTGAGGCAGCTCCGTTTGTCTCCCCCTCAAGCTCGCGGTGGGGGGCGCCGCAGCCTCCCTATTTGCCGGGCCTCCCCGCCCCCCCCCCCCGCCCCACATATCTCCTGTCTCTCAACCCCACAGTTGCCTCTCTCCTTACTCGACCCCTTTCTGTCACACTCTCTGGCGGAGCAACAGCCTTCCTGCCCCCACCTCTCTCCCCTCCCCACCGCTCCAGCTGAGAGGCGTCCTGCGAGGGGCCTCGTTTCGTTTGCGTTTTTTTTGGGGGGTGTGTGTCAAAACTTCGGGGTGCGGTAGGGGGTAGGCATAGTTTTGCACATGTGCAGTCGCCTGACACCCCAAGTTCCCTCGCCAAACGCTGGTGGTTTATAGACGGGCCCCAGCGAGCCCCCTGTTTGCATGCAGTTTCCTCTGGGTGGGGTTTTTATTTTTTATATCCCTCCCCTTTTTTCTGCTTTTTTGGGGGGTTTGAAAACCTCGCTTATTTCAGCCTCTCCCGCGTTTTTGCTAAATACAGGTGTCCACATGCCAGCCAAGCCAAGGAGCGGTTTGCGGGTGCACTTTCCCCGTTCTTTCTTTTGAGGAAGCGGAGTTGTGAAGACGTCGCAGCTGTGGGTGTTTTTTTGGGTTTTGTTTTTTTAAAGTTGAGTGAATACGGTCAAAAATTTAGTTACTTCTGTCGCTGTAGTTGCTTGGGTTTTTGCTGGTGTTGCTCCTTCCCCCACCCACCTACTTAGCCTCCGGAGACAAATGAGCAAATTGAACTTGAAGTACTAATACAGGTTGTCCTGGAGTCCTGTCGCTGCACCTCTCTGAGAGAGAAGGCCTGCTTTTTCCCTTTCCCTGTTTTTTTGGATGTGATGGAACTCATGTTTGCAGAGTGGGAGGACGGGGAAAGGTTTTCATTTGAAGATTCTGACCGCTTTGAAGAAGACTCCCTTTGTTCCTTCATCTCTGAGGCGGAGAGCTTATGCCAGAATTGGAGAGGATGGCGGAAGCAATCTGCCGGACCCAATTCCCCCACTGTCAAAATGAAAGGTGAGTGGCTGGGTATAGAAAGGGGTTGATAAAAACACTGAGGATCGATGAGGTGCCTGTAGGCAGGCAACCAGTCAAGGTATGTTGGCAATTAGAAACAGGTGTGTGTTGAAATAGAAAAACAAAAATGTAACTTGGATCAGCTGCAGACTCAGACTTGCATTAAGTAAGGGGCATGATCCAGTGTTGCTTATTAGTCATGAACTTTAGCTGCACTCATATGCACACTAATTAGAGCTGCTTAAAATTTTTCTTTTCTACCCAAGATCTGCCATTGATAAGGACTGTCAGTGCTGCCTGCATCTTCTATGGTGTGGACTAGTTTTTTCCACAGTCTAATTAGGATATTATTTCCTAAATGAAATGCATTGCAATGATTACTAAGAATGTATAGGCATGTTACAGTGCAGCAAGACTGACCTAGTTATATACTTAATCTTTTGCTAAGGAGATTATACCTTGCTCTGTGATAGTTGTTCTTCCTCAGTCAAAGGTTAAGTTGGTGGTTCGCAACCTGTTTGAATGTTAGTTTTTGCATACTGGGCCCCACAGTTCACCATTGATGGTACTTTTACTCAGAGTAAGGGCAAAATGCAAGGAATGCAAATCAGGGATATAATAAACTGTTCTTGAAATCGAGCTATAATTTGCAATATTGTCATGCAATGAAAGTAATAATGATTCTATGAAGGTAAAGTCTGTCCAAAGGGGAAGCCAACTGTGTGTTCATGGATGGTACATTTGAACAACACTTTACATTCGGAGAAGTGCTCTTTTGCTATCGTGTGAACCCATGGTGGAATAATTTTTTGAACCAAATAGTTGCAAATAGCTTGTTGCTATCATCCAACTTTGGTCTTTTGGTCTCTCAGATTTAATTACTGTAACTCAGTTTTTTGAAAGCAGATATCTGAGGCTGCTACACAAATTATACCCTACCAAATACACATACAGTACTATGCATTTTGTGGCAGTTACAATCCAGCTCCTGTCTACAACATATTTTGACATACAGGCACATCATATGCATATATGAAATGTGTTGTGTTGCCATTTAAACCAGTGAGGAGAAATTGAAGGTGTGTAAAGAAATATTTGCAAGCCCAGTCCGTATTTTAAAGTTGATCTTTATTCTTGGTTGCATGTGGTGAAGGATCTGCTCAGAACTGAGCTTGATTTTACAAGTAGTATGCTCCCTGAAGAGTGTGCCAGGTTAAATTTCCTCAGGTATTTTAATTTGTGTAATGCCTAGGTTTGGTGTATGTTTTTAGCTGCTTCCTCATATTAGAGTTAATGTTACAGTACCAGTTTTATTGTAAATTATAAGGTCTTATTAATCATTAAAATTATTCATTATTTATACTTGTTCACCACCTTGGAATCTGTTGGATGAAGGGTAATATGTAATGTGTTAAATAAAAAAAAAATTTCAGATAAACATAATAAACAGAAATATCTGTAAGTAGTGTAACACAAAATACTGTGAAATATAAAAATATAGGTAAAATAAATGGAACTAAAAACAAGTATTCATAATAAAATTACACGTCAGGCTAGAATTGCTGAAACAAAGAAGTTTTTAGTAGGTCATATCAAATTGTGTCCCTCCCCCCAGCACTTGTTAGCATCTGTAGCTAGCACTGTTACCCACTTGTGAAAACATTCTTTGTAACTTGGGGAAGTTCAGGAATATGGTTAGGATTGCCGGATCAAAATGTTAAACTAGTATGTTTTCTTTGCACAGGGGTTGCCAGTATGAAACTACTCAAGGCTTACTTGATAGTTGAGATTATTTTGATGGAGAGCTTTGTTGCAGGTTGTGGACAATACTATACAGCAAAACTTTGTACTATATCTAGTAGTTATAGAATGTAGTGCATATAGTGCATTAATATATTAACTCTGATCATTGCTTAGGATGAGATAAGTGATTAACCTGTTGTCACTCGAGAGTTTGTGATCACAGACCAGAAGGTAACTTGTGCTGCTTTTAGAAAATGTTTGAGTTTGTCCCTTCTTTGGAAATAATGGTATTTTGCCTGGTGCCATGGGCTTTCTTTCCACTTAAAGTGACAACCTCCATGGATTTGGTGGAAGATTGAATTGTTCGAGGTAAAATTGTTAAATTTCCACCTCATAGCTAGAAAGAAAGCATTGAAAGCCATGGGGATTGGAGAAGTGAGGAGTAGGAAATTGTTCATGAAATGCATTTACTAAGAAACTTTGTTTTTTAAACTAAGGAGTACATGGGTGTAAATGGGACTATTCATTTCTGTCTTCATAACAGCTCCTTGGGATGGGTTAAGCTGGGTTAGCTTTAGTATCTGACCCAAGGTCACCAGTGAGCTACGTGGCTGCATGGTGGTTTGAACCCAGTTCTCCTTGGTACAAGTCTAATACACTAGTGTACACTTGTGTTTTTTTAAACTATAAAAGTATAATGGCAGTAGCTTGGATACATGTTCTAAAACACATGCTTGGTACAGCTACATCAGTGGTGGAGAACCTCAGACCCAGGGATCAAATGTGGCCCTCCAGTCCTCTCCATCTGGGCCTCAGGATTCTCCCAGGCTGTGTTACTTCTACCCAAGTCTCACTGCTTGCTGGGCCTGACTACATCCTCCTCAAGTACTTTTGCCTTGTTGGCATGGGTCCTTGAACTGTAATAATCCTTATGTGTTGCTTGATGGAGGGTGAAAACAGACTTATATTTGTGTAGAAACCTGTATTTTGCATGCCTGTGTGTAGCCTATTGCACCAATCTCAGAATCTGTTAGTTTGTCCTCTTTTAACTCTGGTCCCACACATATTTTGCCTCTGACCTTGCCCACCACCACCATGTGGCCTCCAGAAGGTTGCTTACAGGGGAATGTGACCCTTGAGCTTAAAAAACTCCCCAACCCCTCAGCTTCATTTTCCAAGGAGCTCTTGAATGGCTGTACTTTTTTGCCCAGTCTATTAATAATCAGGAGATTTGCACGTTTGGTTCACTAGTGTGAAGTGATCCCTTGGAAATGAGATAGGCTTATTAGGGTTCTTTTTTTCAGTTATGCCAGTGGAGAAACATAAGGTCCTCCCAGAATCCTGTAATTCACCATTAACTCTGAAGTCTTGGAGAGGTAGTTATTGGTATAAGGGCTTTAGCCCTTATAGTATTCAGAAATGACTTCTGTAGCTTTTTCAGTGAAGCTTAATTCATCTTAATGAATTCTGTCACTTGTCCATAATTACATTTAACTTTCTTTGATTTTTAGCACTGCATTTTATAGTGTTACAAACAAGGATGAGGAATGAAGTGAGATGGAAATGAGCTATAATACTTGAATGGACACTAGTTGCCACCTGCTAGAAATGTTTGTGCCTTATGATGCAGAGTAGCAAAATGTAGAAGTTTCAACAAACAGTAGGTCAGTAGGATGTCTTGAAGTTGATTAAAGAAATATTTTTATCCAGTATCGGGTCTTATTGCCCAAATACTTCAGTGTAAAAAGTATTCCTTTATAAACTGCATAGAATTAATTTTGTTATTTTGAAGAAGGTTGCTCATGCTAACGGTGATATTAGATTGTGAAAAAGCACAATGTGGCAACACATAATATGGTAACAGAATCTACTTTCAGGATCAAAGAATTGGGTATCTGATGGATTACATGAAAAAGCTGTTCTAAATGTACTGAAACTGTTCGGTGCTGAACTCATTACAGAGGCAAGTCTGCCTGTTTACTTTAAATGGAAAAACTGAATTCACAATGTCAGTTTTCTTCTTTGTCTTTATTGCATCAGTATGGAATACTGTTGTCAGTGATCTAGGACACAATTTCCTTTGCAAAGAAAGATTGGCCACAGCACTGAAGATTTAGTCCACAGCACAATGAAAAAGGAAGTTATGCTTCCTGGTTATTCTGGGCTTAACTATGTGTTTAGCTTTTTGGCTAAATGGAGAGGTTCTATATAAAGATTTTTCTAATTTAATTAGATTATAGGAAACATGTAACTTTGTTTTAGTCTGCCTTGTCTATTTACTAACACTTGAGCAAGCACTTTACTTTAAAACATCCCCTTCATACTTCCTGCATAACATAAATGTTACAACTTGAAATGAAGTTTTCATGAAAATGTATATAATTTGGGGGATTTGGAGGTAATGTTCATCTAATTCAATCCCCAGCCCATTCATACTTGTTTGCTCTTTGATACTATTCAGTATTGTAAACTGGTCAGGTAATGAGACTTGAGTTGAAATCTCAGCCAGACAAATTTTGTCTGGCTAGGCCTTAGCAGAGCCCAGATCAAAGTTTTGATTCATTATCTGCAGAATGAGAATAACAGTGTCTAAATTCACAGGGCATACCCACCACTACCTTTCTCCTCATGAAAATGCGCTTCCTCTCTTTGTCTTCTTCAGCTACCCCACATCTTTAAAATCACCTTCAGAAGGGGTGGTGGGTCTTCCAAAGCAAATTTTGGGGACGTATAGTTGGGAGGAGAAGAAACAGAATTCCTCTTGTGTGATCGGACCACTAGTGCAGTTTGAATACAACCCAGTAGTTTTGACGTGTTACCTGTACCAGGTGCTGTTTCAGGCAGCATCAGTCTTACAATTCCAATTAATATTATTCAGACCAGGCTGTGTGGATGGTTAGCAGGTATGTGATTTTAAACTTCTCATCCTAAATCCTACATGTGTTTGCTTTTGTTCCATTACAGAACTAACAAAAGTGTTAATAATCTTAATACTGCCAAGGTTTGGAATTTAGAAAGGTAGGAACCTTGGTATTTATGTAAACAGTTCAACTTTCTCCTAGGAAGTAACAGTGGAAATGTTTTAAAATAAATTTAGGTAGAATGAATCCATGAAGACTACAATGTTGAGACGTTTAGCATATAGAGTGGCACTCACTGCACAACAAGCAGATCTGAAAGACATTTGACAGAGGAATGATTGTGCTTTGTATCAATGGAATCTGCAGGCATGAATTCTTACTCCCTCTCTCATTTCTTGAAGGGCAATGTTACAGCTTTCTGCTTATATGACAGCCTTGTTCTTATATTAAGAAATACTTGTAAAATAGCTCCAAAACATGTACTGTACTTTGTTGTTGAATCTGGTTAATTAGCTAATAAACCACTTGTAAAATACTAGAGTGAGTTAACTGACTCTTTCTGGTGGGTGAAATTGGGACTTGCTATGAATTTGGGGCAGGCAGATCTTTGCTTAGAGTTTTGCTTGAAGAAAGAACTGAAATGGTCTTAAAAATAAGCACAGCAAAGATAAGCTCTGGACTTTAAATATGTCAAATGAAAATGCAAACAATTTCTCCTTGTCTCTTGTTTGGAAAAATTGAATTTCTGGGAACCTGTTGCAACTGCAAGCATGATATGTGATCTTAAAATAAGACTATCAGTTATAAGGCTGGCAACCTTATCAAGCTCTTCAGGGTTTGCAATGTGCAGATTTTCACAAATGTGACGATCAGATTGTTATTGACACTTGTGAATTTATCCTGATTACAGCCTGTTTCAGGAGATCATGACACCCTTTTCCTTCCTCTTGAGTTGTTCATTGCAGAGAACTCTGAAGAGAGAGTGGTCTCTTGCTTTGTGCCAAGTGGGACAGATGAAGTCCTCTGGCTTGTGCAGAGGGCTTTGGGGAAGGGTCATATTATCAGAATATGCAAACACTTGGAAGCAGCAAGAATCCAAGCCTTTCCATAATCTTGCACAGCTGTCTACTTTTCTCCCCAAGTCCATAATTAGTGGCGGACTATGAAATATAGCCAAAACATGTGAACATATCCCAGTGCATCATATGGCACCCACACTGTTGAACCATCTGTCATTATTGTGGTTCTGACCAAACTGTGGCTAATATTGGTTGTTTCATGCGTATTTATATGAGCTGTGCAGGTATCATGGTGTGTAGGGGGAACATTGAAATGGAGCAGTGCAGACCACAAAGCTTGCATTTTGCTCATACTTACTGTCAGATATGAAGAATATGGAACAGATGGTGGCAGCATGTGGCAGTGGAGAAAGTGATTTAGATGCCAGTGATTGGCTGTGGGTGGGATCAGGGGCTGCTTTGACGTATGAGCAGGCATAGGCAAACTCGGCCCTCCAGATGCTTTGAGACTACAATTCCCATCATCCTTGACCACTGGTCCTGTTATCTAGGAATGATGGGAGTTGTAGTCCCAAAACATCTGGAGGGCCGAGTTTGCCTATGCCTGGCTTTGAGGATAAGAAAGTGGCATGTACTAGGGAGCAGTGGTCCCACTGGAAAATAAATTAAGGGTGAAAGGTTGACACTGAGATGGCAAGCTCTGTTTATACATTAGCCCTTCCCAAATACTGATTTCAAGTTACCTGGTAAACATTTTTAGAATTGTAGCCTTCAAAAGTTCTGAATAGAGAACAGTAATGGAAGGCTATTTCTACCTGTTTTTAAGAAGTAAGAATAGTCTTATGCGGATGGAAAAGTGTGTCTTTAACAGCTGCATGACAAAATTGTAAAAGGAGGATCTTTCCTGGAACACAGGTGCAGTGATGAAAAGCTCCACCTGTTGAAACTGTAACCTTGCAGTTATTAAAAGTACAGAGTCTTTATGACCTTTAACAGAGAGAAAATATGACAATCACAGTTACCAGGTTGTATTATAAATGGCATGAGAAGATGGTTCAACAAAACAGATGACGATAACAACAAAACAAAGAGTCAGTTGACACACTTTTGGTTCAGTGCTGCAAGATAGGTTATAAAGCAGGGGTGAGAGGGGCTGGTCATCTGAAGTGGTCATGACATCAGATGATTGTCAAGTTGGTGCCTCCACCCACGGTCAAAATTGGCCCACAGCTTGGAGGGAGATAAAAATTAAGAACTGGCCCATCTGCCCAAAAAGATTATTCACCCATGCTAGAAGTGAACCTTTCACAGAGGAGGTGATAGTGTTGTGGCAAAAATAAAAACATGGAGAACAATAAGGATTAAACATGCTTTGAAATGGCGAGTG
This sequence comes from Podarcis gaigeae, assembly GCF_964106915.1. Classification (NCBI taxonomy): domain Eukaryota; kingdom Metazoa; phylum Chordata; class Lepidosauria; order Squamata; family Lacertidae; genus Podarcis; species Podarcis gaigeae. The sequence continues at coordinate 15,948,424 of NC_139681.1, forward strand.
GAAATCCACTACATCATGTTTATTAGTTTGTATGAGACCTGGAATAACTATCTAGACAGCTTTGTTAAGGGTGGCATACAAATGTTTTTAATGTTAAATGCAAATATATTTGCATGCTAACTAACATGCTAGTGAAGCAGTTTATATTTTAGACCTTCTGGGTTCAAATATGTGAAGACCCTGAATTGTCTTAGAGATTGTAACCTCTTCACCTAGAAGGCAGCCCGCAATGGCAATAACTAGCACAAAGGGTTGAATGAATCTTTTAACTGCAGCTGCAGCTGGGGAGGTCGTTCCTGAAATCTCAGGTTGGGATACTATTTTGGTAGCAGGTGAGGCTGTTTTCTGTTATCTGAAACTCATCCATGCTGATTTCTCTCTCCTCAGGCAGAATACACCAAGTAATTTATAAAGGCTTTGGCCTCTTTGCTGATACACCACTTTAGTATCTTCTGCCTAAATCTTGGAAAAATTATTGTAAATGGCTGAACAGAGGTCGAATGGACCAAGTAGTTATAGGCAGAGAGAATACAGCATGTGCTCATAAACCATTTAATGCATTCTGCCAGAAGTCCAGCCAACGGACAAGAGAAGAGGTTAGGAATTGTACTTCACCAGCTTTCAGGGCAGTTTTCTGGATGGGAAGGATTTCCCACCCTGTGATGTGGCCTAGGAGCTTATTTGGTGGAGATGTGAGAGTTTTTTAACAGGTAGGTAACTTGAGACTGAAAATGGTAGGTGCAAGATACAGAAACTATCTTCTTGTGTTCTCCTCAAGCAAAAATCGCAATTAGTTTTTTTAGGGTGCAGTCCCAGCACATCTGTTGGATGCCTCCATCTCCCATCCCATTTTATTAGACAAGCTACCCAAACATGCAGTTTTTATTATGTGCCTGTAGATAGATAATTTTTATTATGGCTATCATTTTAAAGTGCATTTTTATTATTGTGATAGTTTATACCATTTTATGTAAACCACTTTGTTTTTTATATTAAGTGGTGTAAAAATTTGCTAAATAAATAAATAAAAGGAAATGGATCTATTTTATGTCCATGAGATTGTAGCAATGTCCTTCCAATCTGTGATACTGCTGCTGTATCCCAGCCCATGTTACATCATTGCACCATTTTGAAAGATGCACTGAAACCGTGAATGAGCATAGTTTCTCATGCTAAACTTACTATGTGTACTTATCTGAAATGCCTTATTATGACTTACTAACTAGAATCCAGGGATAGAATGATTTCATTGGCGTATTTGCTCACCTATTGAAAAAGGACTGTTCCTGGGTATAGAAACGTGCTTGGGCAATTTGTATTCTTGCTGAAGTGTAAAGTTAAATAAATGCCACGTTAAATAAAAAGTTCTAGAAGCAGCAAAGCAGTTCCTATAAAAGTCTGAAAGTTTGATTTTATTATATCAATCTCTAATGATGGGTCCACTTATATGAGCATTATTTTAAAAGTATAGTGAGTGTTGCATGCTATGATGTTGGTTTTTCAGAAAAACTTGAGTTGGGAACCTTCCCTGAAAAATGTTCAGTGCCTTAAATAGAGCATAGTTAGCATGTGCATTTTGTATTTAGTAAACAAAACTAAATAGTTGCAGATGTTATTATAGTATATGTATTTGATTTATTTTACCTCTTATTTATAAATCAATATAATATATATGTATTCTCTCATGCTTTATTGGGATAGGAAACTAAGAACATTAATTTCAACTTTGAAACTTTGGCAATCCACAATAGTGTCATCCATTCATTGATACTAATTAATGTTATCTAATTAGATAGCTTCCAGTTAGAACCTTCCTTGTGACTCGGCAAAATGTTTTTTCAGTAGTTATCATATTGTGCGAAAGTTATTAATTCAGCTGAGACTCCGATTGCACCTGTAGCAGTTGGTAAGCAATCGACCCTCTCCCCTTGAACAGGTGGCCAGACTTAAATGACAACTCTTAATCTATAATACAGGTTGCTAGAAACATCAAGAGGGGAGAGTGCTCTTGTGCTCAGGACCTCCTTGAATCTTGCCCATAGGCACATGGTTGTCCACTGTGAGAACTGGACGCTGGACTAGATTCATCATTTTCCAGGAGGCTCTTACATTCCTAACAAGCCTTTTGTACTGCATTTAGGAAGGTGGAAGTCGCCTCCATTTTTTGATTGGCTAACGAGACTGGTGATGCTAGAAATGGAGTTTCTAATACATGATTGGGCCAAATGACAACCCATCTTAGAAATGGAGGCCAGTTTTTACTGGTCTCAGACTCCTTTAAATATGTAAGGCTTTTCCTTCTGCTTTTGGATTCCTGATAAGATTTCCCAGGAAGACAGAGAATTCACAGGCTGTCAAACCCAAGCCTGTTCAAGCAAGCAACAAATGACTAGCTAGGTTAGATTGACTTGATTTGGTTTTATTTGCAACTCTGGGTGTGTGGTTGTTGTCTTCTCTTTTCCTTCCTTTTTCCTTTCCTGTTATACACTAATAAAATTTGTTATATGTTAACATTTGCATTCATTGTTTAAAAAGGCAATTTTCTGGAATTTCTTATTAAAACCTTTCATGCAGGTACTAAGATAGTACAGCTAAGCTTTAGGTGTTGTTGTTTGTTCTGAAGAGATTCCACAATGTTTTGCGGGAATTTTAGCTTTCGGAAAGTAAATCCAAAGCTTCCCTCTTAGTTTTTTCCTAGAACTGAAATGGGGTGTGTGTGGATCTTGAGAATAGGACTCATAAACACCTTAAGACAGACTAGGGTGTGTAGCAGGAGGTTCTCCATTCTCCCTGGCGGTAACCTATACTAATTCTTTGGGGGAGAGGTGGGGGCCATTATACAAAAAATGTGTTTGCCGGTAAGGCAAGCTCCCCCTTCCCCAATCCATCACAATGCTATTCAGAGGACAGTATATGCTATCTAAATAATAATAATAATAATAATAATAATAATAATAATACTTTTTTTTTCTCTTTAATTTGTATCCCGCCCTCCCCGGCCAAGGCCGGGCTCAGAACAGCTAACAACAGGTAAAAATAGCAGAATGTACATAAAATCGCACAGTCAATTAATTAAAATACATTCTAGAATCAATTCAGAATCAAATTAATGTCAACCATCGGGTTAGAGTTCTATGAGGATTACAGAAGGAGGGAGTCAGACTGTGCCTTGGCCTGGCAGAACAGCTCCGTCTTGCAGGCCCTGCAGAAAGATATCAAGTCCCGGAGGGCCCTAGTCTCTTGTGACAGAGCGTTCCACCAGATTGGGGCCACGGCCAAAAAAGCCCTGGCTCTAAAGCTACAAAGTATGGCATAACATTCTACCTGTGTTGTGATTCCAAAGTATAATTAGTTTATGATGAAGATACATTTTGGAATATGAACGTGAGCAAGCAGCTTGAAACTTCGTTTCTAAGCTACTGTCTTGTGTAACGACACATTTACAGGGTTCTGAATAGAATATAACATCGCCTGTGTTCCACTAGACATAGGATTAACTAGGAAAATCCTGATACAAGTTGGCATTTTGAAGAAAAACAAATAAATCACCCCATAATTCCTTGCCACAAAGTCCAGAAGTGTGAACAGCAGAATTTTTAGTTTTCAAGATTTGACACTTAGGTTATGTGCCAAAGAAAGGGAAGACGGCATTCATTGCATGATGATACATCAGTCTCAGACTAGAATTTAAGGTCTCAGATAATGTGTGATTACGGATAGGTAGCCGTGTTGGTCTGCCATAGTCAAAACAAAAAAAATTCCTTCCAGTAGCACCTTAAAGACCAACTAAGTCAGTTCTTGGTATGAGCTTTCGTGTGCATGCACATTCTGAAGAAGTGTGCATGCACACGAAAGCTCATACCAAGAACTGACTTAGTTGGTCTTTAAGGTGCTACTGGAAGGAATTTTTTTTGTTTTAGATAATGTGTGGTTTCATTGCAAGGTCTCTCCCCCTCTCTCTTGCTGTTACTCGTAGTTAACAACTCAAAATTATTGCACTGATATACTTGTGCCAAAGTTATAATTGTTATATGAATTGTAAACAGCCCTGTGATCCTCAGATGAAGGGTGGTATAGAAATGTAATAAATAAAATAAATGTTAATGGCTGTTTTATGCTTAAAAACTGGGTCATTGCGACCTACTTTTGCTTAAGTTTACATGGTGGGGTGTTGAATCTGATAACGTGAAATTCTTTAGCAGGCGCTGAAAATACGACAGTGAAGGTGCCTGTTTGATATGCAGTGGAGGGAATTCCAAAGGGCAGGTCATGTAACACTAAAATGTCCCAGTTCTGACATTGTACAGAACGGATTGCCTGATAGGATGCAATCTGCAGGATGTCCTCTCCTGCAGAGTACAGCAATCAGTTGAGTATTTGGGATTGAGGTGATCTTGTAGATCTTTTACTTGAAAAGGAAATGAAGACATTTTTTAAAAAAACTTGCAAATGATACAATGCTTAATAACTTCTACCAGGTAATTTTTGGGTGGGTGGGGTTGATCTTTCTAAAGACTGCGGATAGGGAGGAAGGGGTGAATTCTCCCTCACCAGCTGCAGTCTCCAGGAAGATCATCGCCCCTACTGAAAACAGGTTTTAAAAACTCATTTATGGGAGCTAATGTAAGGTATTTGGAAGTCTAATTGCTGCAGTGGGGGCTGGTCATGACTGGGGAGGAAAGATTTAAAGTGGAAGTGTTCCTCCTCCATTGCAGTTACGTTTGAAAGAATTACATTATAGCCAGATGACTTTCCTCAAGCCTAATTGTGGTGCAGAGACCTGGGGGGGGGGGGAAGGGGTCACAGCGAGGGAATGGTTGGCTGGTCCTGTCCCAGTTGTGACCTAATGCCTACCTCCCCCCATGCCACTATTGGACTTGATAGAAGCCTTCTGTTGGCACCACTAGATTTTTTTGTCAGGAGGGAGGAAGCCCCAGGATCCTCTTGGGGTGCCAGGGAAGGTCTTGATGCACATCTGTGGAGTCACTTTGGTGATCCCCCTTAGGCCATTTAGAGCTGATTAATGAAGAAGAGTATTTCAACTCTCAGTTGCTCCTTGGCATATCAAATGATTGTCTGTGATCTGGTGTGGCTTGCCACTTCCGTTTTGAGTTGGTATAATATTTAGCTGAAGAAGTGCTAGAAATCCAGGGGTGGGGGCGAGGGAATAGCATTTCTGAATGCTTATCTTCTCCCAGAGAGATAATTTCTTATAAATACATGGAAAAGGCTCTCAGAGAGTTAGAAGTGCAGTGGCTCGTACACAACACTTGCAAGAAAAGAGCTTAACCAACAACTCTGTATGCAGGAATTGGGTGGGGGGACTTGGCCTTGTGAATGTTAGCAGTTGCTGCATTGAAGGGTAGAGTTGAGTTAGCACACTGTCCTCTGGATCATGCTGCAAGTGAGCAGAGGCAGGAGTGGACTAGTGACAGAGAAAGCAAGTTAAACCCTTATCTCTTTCTCACACACACCCCTCTCCCAATCTCATTGTTCAGTCAAGTGCAGGTTTGAACTCTGGACCCTTATTGGAACATAGTAGTGTCCTAACCTTCAGCGTTTCTGCTTGTTGTGTCTTTGCCAGTTTATTTGGCTCTGTTTGTATCTTGTTTTGAATAGTTTTCAACAGCTTGTGTTCTTTGAGGGAGAATGCTATTTTTGCATTGACTCCTGACAGAAGATGGGTGCCTAGTTCTGGAATGGGTGAGTGAAGTGAGGCAATGTACTTCCCTAGTTGTGGTGCTGTAAGAAACTTTACTTGTTTAACGTTTCTGTGATTTTGTTTTTAAAGACAAAGGAGGTGGTGGCCTTCAGTGCCATCTAGTTGTCAGCCCTGCGGGCAGTATCTTGCCATAGTGAAGCTAGATATGCCATCTAAATATGTATATTTTAAATGGGAAATTTTTGCTTTGTGCCTAACAAAACTTTTGATGAGATCATTTTTGCATGTTTCAACTAACCTCACCTGATATTCTTTGTTGTATTAGATGGGCTGGTGATCCCGCTGGTGGAGCTGTCAGCAAAACAGGTGGCATTTCACATTCCATTTGAAGTGGTTGAGAAAGTCTACCCACCTGTACCCGAACAACTGCAGCTTCGTATTGCCTTTTGGAGCTTCCCAGAAAATGAAGAGGACATCAGGTAACGCCATTCAGAATTCTCTTCGTGTTTCTTTCCTGTTTAAAGTTAACTTTATCTTCGACGCACCATCAGTGAAATAGGGAATTTCAAGTAGCCATATTGGCCCATTAGGGGGAAATCTATAAACGTATATTGATTAGAATCAATTAAAAATGTTACAAAGAGGGAGTAAGCTTTTATGTTTTCACAATCACTTCATCAGGTTGTATGCTAATAAAAAAATGATATTGTGTTGCACCCACACTGTGGATGTTAGTGAAAGGACTTCTGGCTTCCCTCTCCTTTTTCCACATGTCCCCAAAATCTGTCCTGGGGGTTCCATCTGGGGCAGATTTGGGGAGGGCATGTGGTGCACACAGGGAGAGGAGAAGGAGGAGAACTTCCACTGAGCAAACAGAAATCTTTGCACTACTTTCTTGGATCTTGCCCATTAGATTGTTCCCAGCTGCATAATGGAAATAGTCCTGGGCCCTTCCCTACAATATGAAGACCAGTGATCCAGAATGCAGTTCTCTTTGTCTCATCTCAAGTACATTTTAACAACAGAATGATTTGCTTTTCCTAGGCTGTATTCCTGCTTGGCAAATGGCAGTGCAGATGAGTTCCAGAGAGGCGAGCAACTCTTCCGAATGAGGGCTGTTAAAGATCCACTGCAGATAGGTATTTACATCTACCTTATGTTGGTACTGAGAAGAACTGAAATCTTATCCCAGATACAAACCCTACCTTGAACGTTTGGGAGAGAAGGATTTCTGAGTTGGGATGACATGGTTAGGTCCTGCCTCAGCATGCACTGCCTCAGCCTGTACCGTTGGGCTCTCATCCAGAAGGCCTGATTGGGGAGACGGACCCAGATAAAGATTCCTTTATCCAGATCTGATCCACAAAGATATAAAAAAGTGGCTCAGCAGACCCAGTTTCAGTTTGATGGAGTCCTGGAAACACTGCAGGTTTCAGCTGGTGATTTTTGCTAGGACTACTAAATTAGTTCTAGACTTTATAGACTTTTTTGTTTGCTATGTAGTCATCCCAAAAACAGAGAGCAGTATGACTGGAACATTTATGGTATGTGCTCACCAGCAACATCTGGTTGTGTTCCTTTAGTTATGGTATACTTTCCCCCACCTTCATGATTAACTTTATGCCACAGTTATAAGACATGAAATAAGAGGCTTAATGTCTGCTTCTTGGGAATTTTAGGTATGGGTTGGACAGCGTAATCCATTGGAAGACAAAAGGTGCACATGTTGACTCTGAGTTTATTAGGAAGCCTTAGCCTCAGTTAATGCAGTAGGTCTATTGAGAGAATGGATGTGTTTACAATTTTAAATTGCAATTTAATGGTTGTTAATAGAAAGGAAATGAATCTAAACTCTGTTTAATGAGGGGTTCTGTAGTCCAGGCACAAATCTTTGCTGCTGAACATTCCTATGTTGAAAGCCTATTCTCATTAAATTGAAGTGATGATTGATCTTTGAAATAAATTACGGTTGCCAAAATAAGACATTTCAGGTTTTGACTGGAGCAAGAAGAAGGAAGGTATAGTTAAAATAATTGGTCTGTTAGTGTTGTATGTAATTTTTCTTTATGCTGAGTGCTATATGACCATGCTTCGGTGTCAGACAATAACCTTTGGCCTGTTTCCAACAGGTTTCCATCTGAGTGCCACAGTGGTACCTCCCCAGATGGTACCACCAAAAGGAGCATACAATGTGGCAGTGATGTTTGACAGATGCAGGATCACCTCATGCAGCTGCACTTGTGGAGCTGGGGCCAAATGGTGTGCCCATGTTGTAGCCCTCTGCCTTTTCCGGATACACAATGTAGGCCTTGCATTATGACTATTGTTCTATTATATAGATAACGAAGTACAGGGAATATTTATTGATAGACATAAAATTAAAGTGTTCAGTAACTGCAAGTTCCCCCCTTTCTCTTCAGTCCTTTATGCTAACATCTGTGAAACTGCATTGAGTGGAACATACTTGAAGTGAGGACATTAGCCCATATTCACTAATCTGTATTAAGTAGTGTTTAACATATATATTGTAAGAAACAACTGGCTGAAAGGATCAGTGCTACATATTTGCCTAAATGGCTGGATGCTTCAAAATTGATTACCAAAATATGCAAATGGACTTTGATGTGTCCAATGGTCTACAATAGACAGTAGTAAGGAAGGTGGTTATGCTGGTTCACACAGCATTGGATGCAACCCTATGCATTAATAGTGTTGAATTGCTGCAATGGAAAATTGAGTCTATGTATCAAAATTCTGTAAGCAAAAATCAAATGGATGTACTTAAAAACACCACCATCACCACCAAATCAATTATGCTTTTGTACAATGCCAGCAGTATGTTTTGCACTCTGCAAATATAAATGAATGAAATGTATTCCGATTCTTTCAGTGAAGCAATTCCTCACCCCACCCCCATTGGAATGAAAAACATTTAAGCACATTTATCAACATGTGGTCAAGATACTGTACATTGTACAAATTGAGGATCTAGTCCTGCAGTTCAGTATAATCTCTCCCCCTGATGAATTGTTGACAAGCTTAGAATCAAATGCGGGATTTAAATGTTGATGGTTGAAAGGAAACAATGATTAGGTATGGTTTGCTTAGCCATAGTTTATGAAGTAGACGATAGACAAACCATAATTTTACTTAGTTTAATCTGAGAGGTAATATTGTATATGAACCCCCTACAAAAGCACTGCCAATGTCCACTTCCAAGCATATTCTGTTCGTACATAATGATGTGGAAGCTTGAGAATAATCAGTGAGTTTTCTGTCCCCCTTGAAGGATTAGTTGCAAGAAGTCTGGAGTCCCCTACATGTCAGAAATTGGTTAGTGCTGCTGCTGCTTATTGTAGACAGGGTGGGAGAATTGAGATGTTAAATTCAGAAGGAAATATATGCATGAAATAGGTTCTTTATGATGAATGTATTTTGATGCAGAACTAAATTTTCCTGAGTGGTTTAGAGAGCCTGTATGATAAAGGAATAGGCCATAAGTTGTAATGAAATGAATATAACCATGTAAGGTGGAGTAAACAAAGGTTACTGTTTGGTCATTGGAAGTTCTAATTGTTGCCTAGTTCCCTAATAAAGCAAATGTGTATATTTTGAACAGAATCTGGAATACGTACTTGTCAGGACTGCCGCTAGGTCCCAGCTCACAGAGGACCAACGCCCAGTGGATGTTATATACAAAAGTCTTTATTAAAGTTTAGTTTCCATTTCCAAGCTCTGGGCGCGCAGACCCACGTCTCGACGCTAGACCGGCTAAGTCCCCTCTGACTCACTGCTCCACCCACACCAGTTTAAGATTCTAGCCCGGCTCCACCTCCTACGCTGTTCTTTCCTTCGCTGGGTCCTTCTGCCCTCTGGGGTTCCCTCCTTCCTGGACTCCTCTGACACTGAGCTTCCTGAGTCTTGCCCCTCCCTCCGGCGGGCTTTAGGACCTGGCTCCCTTCCCAGGCTCCCCGCTGTGCCGCGCTCCTGTACATTTGAACTTGGCGCGCGCGCCCAGCCGGTGACTTTCCTTCTGACCGTTTCCCCGCTTCCTGATGTGGGCGTTGCCAAACCTGACTCCTCTCCTCCCTCTGGTGGTGAGGACACTGGTCCCGACTCCTGGGACTCCCCCTCCCCACTGCGCTCTGGTGGAGACGCTGGTCCTGATCTCCAACTGCTGCTCAGGGACTCCCCGCTGGCCCCTTCCTCCTGGGGCTTCCCCCCTGGAGCCCCCCTCGCTCTGGCCACCGGCGCTCCCTTCTGTGAGTCCTCCGATTCGCTAGAGAGGCTTGTGGAATAACTCTGGCCACTGTCACTGCCTGCGCCCCCCTCGTACTCCTCCTCCTCACTCTCCATTTGCTCCCCCTCCTGTGTCTCTCCTTCTGAACCCCTGACAGTACTGCTCTTCTGAAATACCGCACTTTGTTCTGATAAACTTGCTAGATTGTTTCTGAAACATCTTCTATTTGCAGCTTTATTTAACTTGGGGTGGGGAGGTGATGTTTAGCAGTATGACTTTGTTAAAAGCAAGGCTCTCCGTGTTCTGCCTTTTCTACCTTAGGCATCTGCAGTGTGCTTGCGAGCACCTGTCTCAGAATCCCTGTCTCGATTGCAGAGAGATCAGCTGCAGAAATTTGCACAGTACCTCATCAGTGAACTTCCCCAGCAGGTATGATCTCCAAAGCACGTTGTACTCAAATCATACAAATGGATTCACTTTTTTTTAGTCCTGCTTCCCAAATTGTGTGTTTAGTAGCCTTGAAAACAAGACTAAAAGGTTTTACTAGCCCATGTTTTTTAGATATTGTTGTACAGGTTGACCTGTGGTATTTGGGTTCATAGATAGCTGTTTTCACTACAATACTGCTTTTCCTTTCCTTGTATCTAGTTCATAAATGGTATTGTGATAATGTCTTTCCTCAAGAAGCTGGTCTTCTTTTCCAAGAATGGGCATTGCCATGAGAGCAAACTACTTTATTAAATAAAAGTAGCGGCATGAATAAATCGAAATACCATTTATGTACTTGTATATTTAAAACATTTTAATGCTTCCCTTCATCTGAAACTATTCCTGGTGGTTTATCAACTTAAAACAGAAGCATATTAAAGCAGCAAGTAAATAGTACAGCCATAAGGCTATGCTTCATGCAATAGCATGGAGAATAAACATCTCATGCTTTTCCCTTTCCATCATCCATGTCCTAATATCTGCTGGATTCTCTGCATGAATGCCAAAGCAGGCTGAGTCCAAGACTTCTCTCTCATTAAAAGCTTGAAGAATTGCATGAATCTGTACTGAAATTGTTTTTAGAATATTTTGTTTTTATCACAATTGTGTTTGCAGCCCTGGGCTCCTTTGGGAGGAAGGGCAGGATATAAATTAAATAGATAAAAATAATACATGAATTGGGCCCTCTTGTGATGGGGCATCCTACCCTGTTTCATGGGGCCTGGCCCACATTGAATGTCATCTGCCTAGTGGAAGGGAGCAACTTGCACCATATTGTTTCCATGTCACCCCTGGCTGACAGTATATGCAAAGCTAAGATGCAATCCATGTTAAGGCAATAAGCTCTCATGATCAGCATTTGGGAACAAGGACGTTCTCAAAAGCAGCCTAGCTCAGTGGAGTGATAGACAGGTGTCTGTGCAGACATAGCCATTCCTCAGACATTTGTTTTTATGCACTGAGTAGTCTACTGTGATGGCAAGCTTTCATACTCCCCACCACTTCCTATCACTTTGATGCTTGTAAAGCACAGCTGTGGTAAAAAGAGCAGCTAGTCAAATTATATAATTTGGATTTCAACTGTGGGGTCCTTTTGTGGGTAGGGAAGAGCCTTATTGTAAATTCTGCCAGAAGGAATAGCATGAATAGCTATACGAAGATCAGGTGATTTTTAATGGGCAGGCTCATATGGGGGAGGTGAACCTTAAGAGATGAGGTCTGGAGTTAACACAGAAGTCAATAATAGCACTTCCAATTGAACTTGGAATTTAACTGGCAGCTAGTGGAGTTTTCAGAATACTGCTCTCATGATCCCTCTACCACGTATCAGTCAGGAAGTGGACTGCTGCATTGTGCATTAGCTGAAGTTTGTGAATGCTCTTAAAAGGCAACCGTGTATAGAGTGTGTTGCAGTAGCTTTATGGTCTTGGTCCCAGGGCCCTTCCTAATGGGTTTTATTTTTCTGTGTTGTACATGTTGAGCTAGTACTCATTTTTGCAGAAAATCCTGCTGTCTTTTCTTGTGTTAGTTGTGTGCATCTTGCATTTCCCCCATTTTTTAAAAAAAAACTGCTTCCTTTGGCTAGTGTGTTTATACCAGAACATGTCGTATGCAGATTTTGAGTAAATAGAAGCATGAAAGGCATGTGCTAACTAGGACTGGGTTCAAGTGTAGTGTGCAATTATCTTTCAATTTTTTTTAAAAAAAATGTATTTACCTTTTAGCAAGATTTTTAGGGTAGCTAACAGAAACTCAGTCATAGCTACTGTCTGATAAAACAAGATGTTAAAAATAAGAATGAAAAGTGTAGGGTGTGGTGGCAAAAAATAAATGATCCAGCTAATGCATGGGAGAATAAAAAAATGTATTACTTCTGACTCACAGTTAAAGAAGCTGGCACCTGCTATGTTCCTATGAAGAGTATGCTACAATTGAGGCACCTCCATTGAGAAGGCCCTACCTCCAGCTGCCATTTAGCTCACTTTTGAAAGGAGGGGGTACCCAGAGCAGGGCTTCTGAAGTGAAATGTCTGGTTATTGCAAATGTGGCTGGCAGAAACACAATAACGTTAAACCAACATTTCTGTAGCAATCCTATGTACTCTTTCATGAGGAGTAAGCGTCATTGAACACTGGGCCTTATATTCTGAGGAAATACGCATAGGATTGTACTGGATCATAGCGTATTTTGAATGCTGCTAGTGCTTTTTTTCTAGAATAAATGATGCAGGAAATAAACGGCGCACAAGCAGGAGGGACAGGGCAGCTCTGTGAATGGGCAGAGCAGATGCTCAGAGAAGCTTCTTCCATGCACACCTGCTCTGCAAGCTGCCCTGTCCCTTCTGCTTGTGTGTGCAGGAGAGGCAGGGCGGCTTACAGAGCTGAGGCACAGGAAGGCTTCTTCTCACGGGACAGCTGTTAGCCTGGGAGGCTGAAGAGCCTCATTAAAGCCCCACTGTGCACCTCTGGCTCATGAGAAGACCGTCTCCAGAGCCCATAGAGCAGTGATGGCAAACCTTTTAGAGACTGAGTGCCCAAGCTGCAGCCCAAAACCCACTTATTTATCACAAAGTGCCAACACATCAATTTAACCTGAATACTGAGGTTTTAGTTTAGAAAAAAACAACTCATACATTAACATATTTTGTCTTAAAAGAGAAACATAATAACAGAGCATTCAATGATACAAACAACTTTTTATTGAAAGGTAAAAGTTTGCAATATCCTTGTTTGGGAAATCATGAAAAAGGGAATTATCGTATTTTTCGCTCTATAAGACGCACCAGACCACAAGACGCACCTAGTTTTTGGAGGAGGAAAACAAGAAAAAAAATATTCTGAATCCCAGAAGCCAGAACAGCTGCACAGTGAAAGCAGCAATTCCTCTTGCTGTTCTGGCTTCTGGGATAGCTGCACAGCCTACATTCGCTCTATAAGACTCACACACATTTCCCCATACTTTTTAGGAGGGAAAAAGTGAGTCTTATACAGCAAAAAATACGGTACTCCCAGACAACATGGCCGTTTTGATAATTTCCCTTCAAGAAACTCTTCTTTGGGAGATTTCAAAGCAGAAGCCAAATGGCTATCTGCCATGGATACTGTAGCTGAGATCCCTGCATCGCAGGAGGGTTGGACTTAGATGACCCTCGGGTTCCCTTCTAACTCCCCACAATCCTATGAAAAAATAACAAAACAGTCTCGTTTGCCCTCCGTTGTGTGTCCCCTAGCAGGGAGGATCTTGCACTTACGCATGGCGATGGGAGAGAGTTCCTCTCAAAAGTTTGCTTCCTGGCCTGACCAAGCAGGCAAAAAGGAAACCCCGGCGTGAACCTCAGAGACACACGACGGTTCAGTGCTCCGCTGTCATTGGTCGCAGCCTGGAAAGAAGGCACCACAGCACAGCTTAGGGGCAGCACGTGCGCCGAGTACAGCTGCTCATTCACGAGTGGCTGGTTTGCCGCCCATGGGCTGCACCTGAAACGTGAAAGTTCCATTCCGCTGTCTTAAAGCGCCTCTGCGCAGAACTGCCAGTAAGCCCGGCGGCATTTTGCTCCCTCCTGCAGCCTGGCATTAGAAGTGCAGCCCGGCGGGCTAGCCATCAAATCATAGGATTGTGGGGAGTTGAAAAGGGCAATGGCACGCGTGCCCCCTCTGGCACGCGGGCTATAGGTTCTCCACCACTGCCATAGAGGATGTCCTTTTTGCACTCCCGGGAGAGTCTTTTTGTGAACCAGATCTGTGGTGTTGGGAGAGGTGTCGGAACTTTGCTCTGATGCATTCTGGCTGGGGGGGGGGGGAAGCTCTGCATACGACTACTTTAAAAACAACTAGCTGCAAATCAACACCAGTTTGAAATCAGAGTGCCTAAAAACTGCATACACTGCTAAATGCCTAGGAAAACGGAAACATACTTAAAAGTTAGCATATTTGATGCAAGGTGAACATAAGGGAGAGGGGAATTCCGTAGTTGAAGCACCACTACTTCAGAGACCCTCAAAAGATAAGGGCAGAGTTGGACCTCACTAGAGAGGGCAAAAATCAGACTGGTTCATATGGAATGATGCTGTTCTTCAGATACCCCACCCCTAATGTGTTTAAGCTTTAACAATTAAAACTGCAATTTTGAATTGTGCCCAAAGACAAGCTTGTAGTGCATAAAATTATTTGAGTTTTGCCAAGATAAGATCCATTGTAGTTGCTCCACATCTCAGTCTAGCAACTGTGTTCTGAACCAGTTGAAATTTCTTTGAAAACTGAGCACTGTTCCTTAAATTATGAATATTTATGCATTCTAAATAAGGAGCTTCTTTTCATCTTAGAAATATACCGTATTTTTCCTTCTATAACACACAGATTTTTTCTTCTAAAAAGGAAGGGGAAATGTCTGTGCGTGTTATAGAGCGAATGTGTGGTCCCTGGAGCCGAAAAATCATGCAAAAATCAAATCGCGGCGCTGCACGCTGCACGGAGAAGCGAAAGAGAACGCGGCTGCTTTCCTGCATTCTGCCTCAGGGTCTTACTGCCCACCCTCCTCTGTTTCGTTGCTGTGTTTGCTGAAACGGAACAAAGAGCAGGGAAAGCCCCTCCCCTCCAGGCAAGCTCCGGTGCTGCTGGGGGAGAAGGAGAGAGAGGGGGGAAGGGAGAAAGAGGGGGGGAGGGGGAGGGAGAGAGAGAGGGGGGAGGGAGAGGGAGGGGGGGAGAGAGAGAGAGAGAGAGAGAGAGAGAGATGGCTGGCTTGGGTGGGGGGAAACTTTTGCCTTTCTTTCCTCCCTCCCGTTAAATCCCTCTCCTGCATTCTTAGCCAGCTGCTTCTCTGCACACCCCTCTAATGTCCCTTCTTTGTTTTTCCTTCGCTCCCCACTTAAAATGTGGTTACAAAGCATGGATCCTCAGGATCTTTGCATTGGGTCACCCCAAATTCACCATCAGATCACATAGCATGTCCATGGCTACAGCCTGCACCAAAAAAATCACGCACCCACTGTTGCCTGGGGCTGCAATGGTGCAAAAATATGGTTACAAAGCATGGATCCACAGGGATTCTCAGGATCTTTGCATTGGGTCACCCCAAATTCACCATCAGATCACATAGCATGTCCATGGCTACAGCCTGCCCCCCCCCCCAAAATCACGCACCCACTGTTGTCTGGGGCTGCAATGGTGCAAAAATGTGGTTAAAAAGCATGGATCCACAGGAATTCTCAGGATTTTGGCATTGGGTCACCCCAAATTCACCATCAGATCACATAGCATGTCCATGGCTACAGCCTGCCCCCCCAAAATCACGCACCCACTGTTGCCTGGGGCTGCAATGGTGCAAAAATGTGGTTAAAAAGCATGGATCCACAGGAATTCTCAGGATTTTGGCATTGGGTCACCCCAAATTCACCATCAGATCACATAGCATGTCCATGGCTACAGCCTGCCCCCCCCCAAATCACATACCCACTGTTGCCTGGGGCTGCAATGGTGCAAAAACATGGTTACAAACCATGGATCCACATGGATCCTCAGGATCTTTGCATTGGGTCAGCCCAAATTCACCATCAGAGCACATAGCATGTCCATGGCTACAGCCTGCCCCCCCCAAAATCACGCACCCACTGTTGCCTGGGGCTGCAATGGTGCAAAAACGTGGTTACAAACCATGGATGCACAGGGATTCTCAGGATTTTTGCATTGGGTCAGCCCAAATTCACCATCAGATCACATGTCTGTGGCCACAGCATGAAGCACAAAAATGATACATCCACTGTTTCATTCAGAATGTTTTTTCCCTTGTTTTCCTCCTCTAAAAACGATGTGCGTGTTATGGTCAGGTGCGTGTTATAGAGCAAAAAATACGGTAAATTATTTCATCCAGTAACTATCAGCCTTTGCTTCTGACTTACATAACAAGCAGCATTATGCATTTAATAAAGTACTATACCATGAAATATTTTCTAAAATTAGTAAAAATATAAAATACATAAATTATGCAAAACACATTTATCATGGTAATTCTCTAGCTACAGATTAATATATTTAAGCGTTTTGGTGAACTGGTTTGTATGCATTGTTTTGGAAATAGATGAAGTATTAGTGAGAAATTTTATTTGATATCACACCTTTTGATAATTTTAAAAAGATCTAACTCATGGGAGAGAGTCAGTGTTAAATGTCTTTCTCACACACAGATCCTTCCTACTGCTCAGCGCTTGCTGGATGAGTTGCTCTCTTCACAGTCCACTGCTATCAATACTGTATGTGGAGCCCCAGGTAACTCTACCAGAATTCTGTATGTTAATATAAATAATAGCTTTCAAATAGGCAACCTTTGTTTTTGAAATGCTAGGGCATTGTGCTCTGTGATTGGTAAGGGGGAGGGCAGCACAGTCATAAGAATAAACAGAGAATCCTCTTGACCTGTTGGCTTATGAGTGGTGAGAAATGAAACATTATTTTCTTAGGGTTTCTTTTAATCCACCACGTGGCACCACTGGGATGAGAGTACAGTTTTGTTTGAGCTTTCATAAATATCTTTGGAATGAAGCTCAGGTGTACTCTTTCACCTGCCACTCTGGGTAAATGGGGAAGATAAACCACTTACAGAAACATATGCAAAAATGTATCTGTTTTTTTCTTAAGATCCCACTGCCGGTCCCTCTGCCTCAGATCAAAGCACCTGGTACTTGGATGAATCTACATTAAGCGACAACATAAAGAAAACCCTTCACAAATTTTGTGGTCCATCTCCTGTTGTCTTTAGGTAAATTCTCTTTTTCCTTTTACCTTCACAACTTGTGGTGGTTCACCAAGCCAAACACAACCTCATGCCTTCTATCTTAGCCTGCCAGGTGCTTGACACCCCCCCCCCATTTTTTGCAGATTGAGTCAGACAGTGAAAATAGATGGTCTGCCAAGCATCTGGTCAACAGCCATAAATGGCTAATAGGCTATACTTGAACAAATTAGTTTAAATTGTGCGGGCATACCTTTTGGTTATGATTTCTCTGAAGGTGGTCTGAATCTATATTTTGTGGTTGCTTCTGAGTTATAAATGTCAGTATTTGTATTGCTTTGCCCTGTGTGTTTAACCAAGAATTTGTCTAGTCAGGACAGCAAACCATTGGCTATTGATGGAACACAATGACAGCTTTTTTCAGAGACCAGTATCTAGTGCAGTGGTGGGGAACGTCCGGTCTCGGAGCCTAATTAGCCCTGCAAGGTCATTTCTCCCAAACCACACCCATTTGCCCAATACCCAACATCATATGTGATTCTAGGGTAAAGGTGGATCTGGAATCAGCTGTGTTATGGGAGTTCCCCACGGATAGTGCATTTTCAAAGGGGCTGCTCACAGTGCCCATCATTTGATCAGCACTGAGAGGAACTCCTTCAAAGGTAATTTTTCACCTGACTGGCAGCGATTGTGCACCTTCAAATGAGTTGATGTCAAAGCGGGTTAGGGCTTTGTTTTCCATCAAGATTCGATGCATCATTTCTGGCTGCATGTTTGTCTGAACGCTCTTCCATACAAGGAAGTTTAGTGCATAGAAAATGGACAGAACTCTTCTCCTTATAGCTAGCTGTATATCAAGTCTCTTCTCCCTATATCTCTATATATTTATTTATACATACACATGTACAGCCCAGCCTTCACAATGCAGTTTCAAGGTGAGTTATGTGCAGCTTAAAAAAACAAACAGGCCACATATTATAAAACAACACTAAGCCATCAAATAGACAATATTGGCAAGCAAAACCAGCAGCAACACCGTGGAACAAGTGATACTCTGAACTCATCCTCCACCACCACAGCCTGTGGGGCAGGCACACCTCATAAGAAGGGGCACAACCTGTGGACCACCACAGAGAAGGTCACAGAGAGCCAGTGTGGTGTAGTGGTTAAGAGCGGTAGTCTCGTAATCTGGGGAACCGGGTTCGCGTCTCCGCTCCTCTACATGCAGCTGCTGGGTGACCTTGGGCCAGTCACACTTCTCTGAAGTCTCTCAGCCTCACTCACCTCACAGAGTGTTTGTTGTGGGGGAGGAAGGGAAAGGAGAATGTTAGCCGCTTTGAGACTCCTGAAGGGGAGTGAAAGGCGGGATATCAAATCCAAACTCCTCCTCCTCCTCTTCTTCTTCTTCTTCTTCTTCTTCTTCTTCTTCTTCTTCTTCTCATGAACCTCTTACCTTTGAACTTCATAGGGCTGCAGAATTGCCACCAGATCCTAACACATGGGCAGGTCTATATGTGAGGAGGTGCTCCTTTGGATATTTGGGCCCATGCTGCTTAGGACTTTATATGTCAGTGTTGTTGGCATCTGTCTTGGGAGACAGTGGAAGCCTTTGCCTTCAGAGGTGAAGTCAAACTGTTGGAGATTTACAGCGCCTGCTGTGGCTTTAGAGATCAAGACAAGAGAGACAAGTTTTGTTGCAGCTAGGGCAGATGAAAGTGTCCAGTTGTGCTGATGCAAGCGTACCATGGCGTTTCTTCTTTCTGCGCTCCTCCTCTGGTCACTGCTGCGGATGCACGACCCGTCTGATGGTCTTCAGGTGCAGTGGTCATCTGCACGGGGCACACGCAACCAGTGCAACCATAATATTTGCCTGGATGATAGTTCTCATCAGTACCCTGGCCACTGCATTCTTTACATGTTTTCCGCTAAATGGATGGATAGATTGCCCTATATTTCCCTTGGTGCCAGGCAAAAGCGTTCCTCTTCAACCAGGCCTTTGGCTGATTAACATCCAAACCCTTTTAAATGTGTATGGGGTAGGGATGGGGATATTGATTTATTCTTGTTCTCATAATGTATTTTGTGTTTTTTATCCAGTATTTTTATGTTGTGAATTGCCCTGAGATCTATGGAGCATATAAATTTAATAAACAATAATAGTTTGTGTCATGCCATTCAAGTTTCTACTTAAAACTGGTTTGGTGGCTACTTTTGCATTGCACTAGTGCTCCATCTTTCTTTGGGGGGGGGGTGTTCAAGAAGCTGGCTTATCTGCGACTTTGCTCCTAAGTGATCAATCAGTACTTTGCTTGCCTTTTATTTTGCCCCAGCATTGCACTGTAGAAGAGAACCCTCAGGGGGCTTGCAATTTGATCTCCAGTTTTCTTTCCTCCTCCTACACACTGTTACAATGGAGAGGGTGTCCTTTGAGTACTCTTGGACAAAACCACATCAAGAGAAAGCCTTGAGCCCTTGTTGAAGCTCCCAATTCCAGCACAGATACTGGTTGAAGATTGAGATCAGCTCGTGGCACTCCCCAGTGAGTCAAGAAAACAGAACTCCAGCTGAAACAGTTCATCATTCCAGATGTGTACTGCTGCTCTGCAAATGGCTTCAAATGTTTGGGGAATTCTCTTCATTTCTCTAGGCATTAATGTAATTGCCTCTGGGATACCAAGGACTGCAGTTCACCTGCCCATCTTCATCTTACCATTGGGAGCCTATGGGTAATACAAGGCTTCACAAGATGGATGCTTGCCTTTGCCTTTTAGAAAGAACTGCTTTCACATCCATTTAACAGAGGGATGGTAGAGAATCTTATTTACAGCTCCAGTGAGTAGTTCAGGGCATTCATGATTTCTCTCTTTTTGTCTTGAGTCATCAAAAAGAACATAGGAATAGACATGGCTGAGACCTAGTGAGGAGTTTAATGCAGGAGGCACCAGTTGGTTGGTTTGAATGCTGATCACCAATATATTGAGTCAAGTTTGCTCTCTGAATCTTTTGGAGATGGAAAGGAAACACCTTGGTGACTGTTTTCTGCTTCTGCATTCCTGATGATCTAGACTAAGGTCCTGGAAATGCTCCAGCTGCAGATTCCTATGATAGATCCCTGATAGAATTCAAGTTCATGGCATGGCTCCTAAGACCCAGAAGACAATGCTCTTGGTCCTTTATTTTGGAGATGTCATGGACTGACAAGGTACCACTCACAACCAAAGCAATGGAATATATTCATCCTTTCTCATTTGATTCCAAGGAGTAGATGTTTCCTAATTTTAAGGCAATAGCGTCTGTAACCAGTGACTACTGTCTGATTCCAGAGGGAGATGCCTTGAGACTAGACTGCTAGAAGGACTGAGGTTGTGTTTAGGAGATCTTTAATGGCTGCTGCTGTGTTTCTATGCTCCAGGATGGCCTTCACATGGCTGAAATGGCAGCACTGGAAACCAAAACCCAAGAGCAGCTCAAATTTGTAGTTAATTGTACAGCAGCACCTCCTACCCTGCTTGATGGCATTGTTTATGTGCTGCAATATGCAGCTAGGATCACAGCATCCACAGTTTCAACCAGTGGCTCTGGTTCTAACTGTGGGGAGAATAACTGACTACCAAGTCTGTCTTTACGTAAGTTTGAAGGTGACTGAGCACGGGGGACAAGTGATAAATTAAAAAGGATCCAGAAAATGCTCCTGCAACTCACACTAAAATTTCCAACGAGTTCAGTGTCCAGATGGCCTTCCATACCCAGGTAGTGGGTTGTGTGGAAATTTTTGTCCCCATGTAGGATCTGGTTACATCAGACAGTTGGGTATAGGAGATGGTTCATCTTAAGTCCTGGCTGGTGCTGGCAGGGATATCACAACTATCTTTTTTGTCTTTCCTGTGCCACAGCCTTGGCAAAGTGAAAGTTTGTATGAGAGATCATCCAGAAGCTGCTGAAGGCTTGGTTTATTGAACTTGTGCCCTACCTACAAAGAGTCAAAAGTGTCTGCTCTCTCCTTGTTCATGTGCTCAAGAAAAAATGGAGAGGGAAAGGCCACCCTGAAACTGAAAAGTCAGGTTTTGCTGGATACTTGGGCCTCCATTTTAATGACAGTGGCTCCAGGTGAGTTCCTGACATGCATAAACCTCAAAAGATCGCATCCCAGTGAATTTTGCATAGCAAAATTATTTGCTTTGCTTCATAGGAAACCTCATTTTCAGTGCTTCACACTGACCTTGCTATAGCTTTCTTTACAAGAACCTTCACCAAGTTACTAGTGGTAAGCACTGCAGACCTTGGACTTTGGAGAGCTGAAGCTCATCCTTATCTTAGCAACATTCTTATCAGTGTCTGGATGAACCAGAGGTACATGGCATTAGTAACAGCCTCCCTACGGAGTTATCTCTTCCCTTCTTTCATGATGGAGAGCCTGGGTGTAATTATAGAGACTACGCAAGCTGCAGTTTTCTAGAACATTTGCTAGCCCTTCAAGTGATGGGCATACTGGCTCATCTTTCAAGCTACACTAGTAGCTTGAATGGATCTGGTATCTTGAGGTTGGCCCATTTCTGATCACTGCAGCTTTATCATGCAGTCACATCAAGGATTCGTTATGACTGTAGGTGGTTATACAATTCCAGTGTCTTTAAGCCATCCCTGGTTGCTACAGAACTACGGCTTCTTTTGCTGTCAGATCCACATCTAGAAAAGTGATGCTAATGCCAGCTTGATGGTCTGGGCACATGTTGTGGTAATGATGTAGCTCATAAAGCCAGCTTCATCATTAATGAGCAAACAGCAATCTTCCTGGCTTGTTTCCACTTTCAGCACAAGCATCAAGGTGCCCATGTCATCATACAGACACAACATGCCAACCGTGATGTAGCTGAACAAACAGAAGTGAATCACATCTCCTGTCTTGTGCAGAGGACTGTGTCTCATTCTGGGCCCTTCACCTCAAAGGAAAGGATAATATGCAGGCAGAACTTGGATCCCGAGGAATAGAGCCTTCATGCTCATGTCTTTGACCTCACATTTTACGGCACTCCTATGGGATCTTCTTGCATTCCCATTACAACGCAGAAATCAAACTTCTTTTCATGAAGCAAAGATTCTTGATGGGTTTTTGTCTTTCCCCTACTTGGGAGAGTTCTTGCCAGTATCTGGATGGAATGGGCTGAGGTCCTCTTCTCTTTCTCTCTCTCTCTCTCTCTCTCTCTCTCTCTCTCTCTCTCTCCCCCCCCCCTGTGACTGAGATGCCTTCTCCTATCAGTCAGTGGTGGCCTTTGTTATTCAAAACCACTCCTCTTCATTTCTAGGCAGAGAGAAAGGGTAAGTAGACTTGGATTACTCAGCTATATAGAGTTGGACACCCTACTTACAGCGAGGAGGGATTTCATTCTTTGGGTTCTTGGACATTATTTTGCCAGGACAAGGGACTTGGTCTCTTGGCAGCTCCATTCCCTGCTGTTCTAGTTTTTCTCCAAGGCTGGCTTAATTTAGGGGTTAAATCTAACATCCTTTGTGTACTTGGATGGCTGCTTTAAGCTCCCTCATATCGTTAGTCAACAGGTGTCTCCCATTCCACATGTAAAGCATTTTCTTAGAGTGGCCTTGCATCCTGTCCTCCAGTGGTTCATCAAGCAAATTTCTGAACCCTTGAGAGTCATTCCCCCTTCTTCATTTCTCAATATTATATTCCTTGTTGCCATTACAGTACTTTACTATTCATGTTCCCTTACGTTCACAGATAACTTGGGATTCTGCATTTTACATGAAAGTAGCTTCACCCTTCCTGTGTCCTTAAAGTCACTTGTAGTTCCCACTGCGAGCAAAAACCTCTTTCGCCCTAAACATCTTGAGAGAGAAAAGGGGGTGTTGCCCAAACGTTGGACAAGCCCTTAATCTTTTGGCACAGAATTACTTGTTTTTGTTTAATAATATGTAATGAAAATATCGAAATGGCTTACATGAAACAATGTAAAATATACATAATAAAAATGTGATAAAATCAAACTTTAAAAACAAGTAGACATTTTTTTTAATGCAAATGTAGGTTAAATCAACCATTTTAAATTAATAATACAGAATAAAATTCAATGTCTGGCTGGGCTTGCCTAAACCTAAAAGATTTTAGCAGGCATCCAAAACAATATAGCGAAGGTGCCTGCCTAATACTAATATGCTGGGAGTTCCAGAGGGTTGGTGCTGTGATACAGAAGGGTCAATTCATGAGCAGAACAAACATGTGCTAGTTGTAAACGTGCCAGTTTCACAGCTCAAGGCACTCAAGTGGGTACATACGGGGAAGTTGATCCTTCAAGAAATGGCGTACCTCGTTTGTCAATTACTGGGTTTAGGGGAGAGATGGAGTGACCCCAAAAGGACAAAGCCAACTTCTAAAGGCCTTGGACAAATCACCACCTGTTGGAATTGTAGCACACTTGCTTAGAGGAGCCGTTACTTCCTTGACTTTCATACAGGAAGAAGGTATACGGTTCTGTTTCACACATTGACTCTAGACACTCTGACAGCAGTGTTTTTGCATCTGCAGTGGCCACCATTGATTGAAGGCTGCTTCCGTGTTTTCACCAACCTTGTGTTCAAACAGCAAATATCGCTCCCTTGTACAATTAGGGCTCAGTTCTATTAAGCCCTCGTGTCTGGACTGCTGAATGGTGACAAGTATAGTAGGAAGAACTGAGAATTTGCTTACCTCTGAATTCCTCTTCTGTGTGCTCACCATAGTAATCCAGTGTTTTGATGCAGCGGGCTGAAACCACAATCTTTTGACAAATAAAAGATTGGACTCAGTTTACTCCAATGGTTTCCAAAAGGAGTTCTAGCAAACTCTCTGGAAATGTATCAGGAGTCCTTAAATGAAGAGATAATTATATATATAGTGTCTTACCAGCACTACAGCTTACCCATCTCTTAATGATCCTTTCCAGCAATGTGTAGCCATGTTGGAGTATTTTGTTGTTCTAGGACATACTGATGGATTTACTGGAGATATATGAGACCTAATAGCGTTTGTGGTCAGATGACTAAAGCGCAGGATTGACAGATTAATATGTTTCGGTTCTCTTTGATGGATAAGATTCTTTGTGTAACGTAGACAAATTTTTCACCCAAGAAAGCCATTTACAGCCATAGTTCAAGTAACTGGCCTAATGCACAACCTTCTCCAGCTTCTTCAGGTTTGCCTTTTACTCATCAGCATCAACACAGCTGTGTCAAACAATATTCTATTTTTAGTTGGAATTTTTTTTACTGTGAAATGATGTAACTTGTAATAAGGGTGCTGCAAAATTCAGAGTGTTGGACCTGGTAGATATGAGTTCTTGTATAAGCTGTAGATGTGATGACTGGCCTCTAGTGTACATCTCTGTCGTTCATTTGCAAAAATGGGAGTAATAGTGCTAGGTCTCTCATTATTGGGCTGAAGGCTGGAGATGATGAAGGCTATAAAATAACTTTTCCACCTTTAGAGTTAAAGCAACAGCTATTCTGCTTCTGTGTGTTACCTTGACTTTCCTCCTAACCTCTATCTTGTCAAATTTCACAGTGATGTGAACTCTATGTACCTTTCGTCCACGGAGCCCCCAGCTGCCGCCGAATGGGCATGTCTCTTGCGTCCTCTGAGGGGGAGGGAGCCGGAGGGCATCTGGAACTTGCTTTCTATTGTTCGGGAGATGTTCAAGAGACGGGACACCAATGCAGCCCCTCTGCTAGAAATTCTAACAGACCAGTGCCTGACCTACGAACAGGTACTATTAGATATATATTTATATTATTTAAGGTATTATATATTTATATTATTTAAGGCATTTATACCCTGACTTGTGAAGAATTCTGAGGACAGTCCACAAAAGCGATTTGATTCACAGTGCGTTGGGGAGGGGAAGGGCGTGATGACAGTGTAGTAAGCCTTGGGGGATATTGAGGTATCAAGACTTCTTGACCCAGCTGTGAATATCCTGCAGAAAAGCAGTGCAGTATTGGCGCTGTGGGTAAAAGCCTCAGTGCCTAGGACCTGCCGATCTAAAGGTCGGCGGTTCGAATCCCCGCGGCGGGGTGCGCTCCCGTTGCTCGGTCCCAGCGCCTGCCAACCTAGCAGTTTGAAAGCACCCCTGGGTGCAAGTAGATAAATAGGGACTGCTTATTGGCAGGAAGGTAAATGGCGTTTCCATGTGCTGCGCTGGCTCGCCAGATGCAGCTTGTCACGCTGGCCACGTGACCCGGAAGTGTCTGCGGACAGCGCTGGCCCCTGGCCTCTTAAGTGAGATGGGTGCACAACCCTAGAGTCGGACACGACTGGCCCGTATGGGCAGGGGTACCTTTACCTTTACCTATTATTTTTAGGGCAGATACTTTTTAGTAAGGCAAAGGTGTACTTCCCTTGATGTCTGTTAAGCGTGGAATTATGTGTCTTAACATGTCTGCATCCTCTCTCTCCAGATAACCGGCTGGTGGTACAGTGTAAGGACATCTGCATCCCATAGCAGTGCAAGTGGGCACACTGGCCGTAGCAACGGCCAGTCAGAAGTGGCTGCTCATGCTTGTGCGAGCATGTGCGATGAGATGGTGGTTCTCTGGAGGCTTGCTGTCTTGGATCCAACCATCAGCCCTCATCGGTAGGTAGTGGGATCAGACCTTAATGAAGCTGTAAAATGTGACATTTTGACAACCAGCCCATTAATGGATCTCTGTCTTCTGCGTTTGAAATATTTAGGTTTGAAGTAGTTACAGATCCAAAACATGCAGAGGGTGGAGGGAGGGAAGATTGCCATCAAAACTCCCATATTACATCCCCATTGTATCCTGTGCTTCTTTGGCCTTGCACTGCTTCATAACCCTTTATACTTCTGATACATAGTGATGGTGGATGGCGTTTGCTTATCATACTGTTGGGTTTAGCTACCAAGAAAAGAAGATTATATTAAAGCATGAAAGAGAGATCAATTTGTGGTACTTGTTAAAAGCTTGCTTGGAGACCTCTGACTACCATATTAGCAGAGGATGGGTGCAGACGCTGTTTACAACCCTCAGAGTTACTTCAGTGGGAATGAGAGCACATGCGTTGCCGGCATTTTTTTATTAAAATATCTGACGTAGCAGGGGTGGGAAAGGCCCCTGTCTGAATCTTTGGAGAGTTATTTTGAGGCAGAGTAAACACTATTAAGCAAGGTTGTCAAATGGTCTGTCTATGCATAAGACAGCTTTATATGTTCTTGATCATCTGAGGCTTGATGCTATATAATATAAATGCAGTCAAGAGTATTAAGAAATCTGAATTGGCTGGTAACTCCTCATTACAGCTCAGTGATAAAAGTAACAAAGGAAAGTTTGTAAGGAGGATCTGAATTTAGTACAGTGGTACCTCCGGTTACGAACTTAATTCGTTCCGGAGGTCCGTTCTTAAGCCGAAACTGTTCTTAATTTTGCTAATGGGGCCTCCCGCCGCTGGCGCGCGACTTCCGCTCACATCCTGGGGCAAAGTTTGCAACTAGGGGCATCTACTTCCTAGTTAGCGGAGCTCGTTACCCGAAGCATTCGTAAGTTGCGGGAAAGGAACAGGGCTTTTAGGTCGGGCGAGGTGCAGCTTTACAGTGTGGCAAGAGCAAACTTGAAGAGGGGTATTCGACGGGCAAAACTGGTCTATAGGCAGAGGATTGAGGATAATTTAAGGAGTAACAACACAAGACAGATGTGGCAGGGGATTCAGCATATTACCAACTACAAACCTAACCTTGGTGCTGTCGACGGTGACCCTTTGCTGGCGGAGGAGCTTAACTTCTTCTTTGCTAGCTTCGAGAAGGAGCCACCTGAGACGCCGGTATTACAGCCACCAGCCCATAGGGGCCCCTCATTCACTGTAGAGGAGCATGAGGTGAGACAGGTATTGAGGATGGTGAATCCGAGGAAGGCTGCTGGACCTGATGGCATCACGGGAAAGGTGTTGAAGGGCTGTGCGGATCAGCTGGCGAGGGTCTTTACTAAGATCTTCAACAAGTCCTTACACCAGTCTATTGTCCCACCCTGCCTGAAGTCGTCAACTATTGTTCCTCTGCCTAAAAAATCCACAATCAGTAGTCTGAACGACTACAGACCAGTCGCACTGACTCCAATCATCATGAAGTGTTTTGAGAAACTGGTGCGCCGTCACATTATTTCCTGTCTTCCATCAACTTTTGACAACTACCAGTTTGCATACAGGGCAAATAGATCCACGGAAGACGCTATCACTACCACTCTCCATGCTGCTCTGTTCCATCTGGAGCAGCCGGGGAGTTATGTGAGGCTGCTGTTTGTGGATTTTAGCTCTGCTTTTAACACTATCCTCCCCCATAGACTGGTGTCCAAGCTAGAGGCGATTGGACTCTCCAACTCCACCTGTCTCTGGGTTTTGGACTTTTTGTCAGAACGTTCTCAGAGGGTTAGAGTAGGGTCACATATGTCCACAGCCCTTAGCCTTAACACCGGCTCACCACAGGGTTGTGTGTTGAGTCCCCTGCTCTATACTCTCTATACGTATGATTGTACAGCCATTTATTCCAGCAACAAAATCATCAAGTTTGCTGATGACACTACGGTGGTGGGGCTCATTTCAGGAGGGGATGAGTCCGCCTATCGGGACGAGGTGGAGCGGCTTTGTGCTTGGTGTGGAGAGAACAATCTGGCTCTTAATACGACTAAGACCAAGGAATTGGTGGTGGATTACAGGAAAAAAAAGGCGGACATTCAGCCCTTGTATATCAACGGGGAACGGGTGGAGAGGGTGGCGGAATTCAGGTTTTTGGGAGTGACTATCGATCAGGGCATGACTTGGAGCGCAAATACCACTGCGCTGGTGAAGAAGGCCCAGCAGAGAATTTATTTCCTCAGACTTTTAAAGAAGAACAATCTGAGTGAGAGACTGCTGGTGTCCTTCTACCGAGGCTCCATAGAGAGCATTCTCACATACTGTATTTGTGCCTGGTTCTCCAGCTGTACAGCTAGGAAGAGGAAGGTGCTCCAGAAGGTCATAACCACAGCCCAAAGGATTATTGGTCATCCCCTCCCATCTTTGGAAGAACTGTACGGTTCCCGTTGTCTTAGGAAAGCAAACAATATCCTGCAGGATACATCTCACCCGGGACACAGTCTGTTTGTACTACTGCCTTCTGGCAGGAGATACAGAAACATCAAGTCAAGGACAAATAGACTGAAAAATAGTTTCTATCCAAGAGCTGTGGCCTTCTTAAATGCAGTAACTCGATAGTGTGACCTGGGAGTTTGATGGGTGTGGGTGTGGCTGGAATGTGGTTTGTTTGGTTGTTGTTGTTGTGTTGCTTTTGTTGTTCTTAAGGGATGGCATCCAATTTCGTTGCACTTGTGCAATGTTGCACTTGTGTAATGACAATAAAGAATCTATCTATCTATCTATCTATCTATCTAAGGAGGACGGTACCTAACCTGAGGTTCCACTGTATCTTGGATGGGGCGGAAACAATAAATCTGGAAATCTTGCTTTGTAGCTCCTCTGTGCCACTTACATGTTCCTTCTCCCCTGTAATTCTAGGCGGAGAGATTTGTGCACACAGCTGAGGCAATGGCAATTGAAGGTAATAGACAACGTCAAAAGAGGACAGCACAAAAAATCCCTCGAGAAACTATTCCAGGGGTTCAAGCCAGCTGTGGAAGCTTGTTACTTCAACTGGGAGGAGGCCTATCCAATTCCAGGCATCACGTACAGCAATGCTGACAAGAAGAACTCCTTTTGTTGGGTAAAGGCCATCCAGCAGCGAAACTGCCGACCGCAGTGTGGAGAAACCATCTGTGAAGCGGGGAGAGCTCATGGTCTGGATGTTCCGGGGACGTGCTTGCAACTAGGGGATCGATCTCGCCCTGCCTCTCAGGAGCCCGCTGTGCGCCCCAAAGAACTCATTGGGAAGCGGAAAGTTGTGTCTGAAGGTCCCCAGCGGGTTCTGAGAAGACTTTCAGCCGAAGGCGATAAAGCTGCATACAAGACGGCTGTGAACAAGGGCGGCAAGCTTCCAGTGGGAAAGACCTTGGCCAGCAAACATAGCGGGAAGCGTCGCATGAGCAGCGAGGACAGCTCTCTGGAACCGGACTTGGCCGAGTTGGCTTTAGATGACAGCAGTTTGGCCCTTGGCGCCGAGGCTAGCAACACGTTCAGCTTCACAGACAGCCCGTTGAGCAGAAGTTACAGGGATACCTTTGAGGATGATGGTGGTGTGTATTTCTCAGAGGCAACTGAGCCCACCCTCAGGAGTAGTCCATCCAGCAAGAAGAACCCAAAGGACCCAGTGGGGGAAGTGGGTAGTGGAGATGATGACATTCCTTGCCCTGATGAAAGTACTGGTGGGGTGAGTTTGAAGCCCAAGGAAGTGGGGGAGAATGGTGCTGCTGGAGGAGGAGGAGAAGAGGAGGAAGACGACTACCAGGTGTACTATCTGAATCCCCAGGAGGTTGCTAAGGAAGAGGATGACAAGGCTGAGGGAGGGGTAGAAGAAGAACAAGACATATTTGCTGGGATAAAGCCCTTGGAGCAGGAAAACCGCATGGAGGTAAGGGGAGCATGTGTGTAAAATCACCTACAAAAATCTGTGTGTCTAGGCTCCTGCAAATGTATACAAGTTCAGGGAAGTTCCAAAGCTCACCTCCTGCTTACAGCCAAGGGATAAGATCTATAAAGCCAAAAGGAAATGATGTACAATTTACGATTTGTGTGTTGATTATGGATTGTTTCTTCTGTCCCCCCAAATAATTGAGTGTAATGGTATGCCTTGGAAAAGAACAGGATATGTTTTAGTCATGTTTCACATTTTAATGACATGTAGCATTTTTTGAGTTTTTGCATACACTTTGCATATGTTGCTCCTTGCAAACAGCTCTGTAAAGTAGGTTAATGTTATAGGGATGACCTCCCTGCCTCCTAGCCTGCTGTAGAGCACACACTTTGTATGCAGAAAGAAGGTCCTTGGTCCAGTCCCTAGCATCTTCCTTTAAAAGTGGATCATAAGTAGCAGGGCTAGGAAATACTTCTGCCTGACACCGTAGAACTGCTGCAAGGCAGATTAACTGGACAGTGCTGCGCTATGAAGGCCAGTGGTCTTCTAAATCAGCAGCATACGTTGTTGTCATAGTTGCAAATGTGAGGCTAGAGTAGTGACATGGTTGCAGCCACCTAATGAGGTAGTTGCTGAGGTGGTATTTAACACAGAAACTTTCTGGCTCATTGTCTTGGCCAGTATGCTACAACAACCCTCTATGCCCGTGGCAGTACCTATACCTGAGGTCTTTGCTACTTTGTTATTTGCAGGAGATTTCCTTCCCTTATCGTCCCCCTCAATAAGAATGCAACTCAGTGATGGAAATAAAAATAAAGAAATAACTGAGTTTTGGGCCCTAAATTGTATTCTGAAAAGTCATCCCCGAGGTAGTTTGTTGAGTTTTTACCCATAAATCCAAACTCTGTATTGATGATCTGAAAAAGCAAGGGCTTGAATCTGTTCTGTTTGCAACCCTTCGTTTACAGATCCTGTTTGCTTGTGTGGAGGCTCTCTATGCACATGGTTACAGCAATGAAGCCTGTCGCCTCACAGTTGAGCTTGCCAAGGACTTGCTGGCCAACCCTCCTGATCTCAAAGTGGAACAGCCCCCAACCAAGGTACAGAGCTGCTATGGGGACTGTTTGAATGGAAGGGGGAAGTGTAGTATAATAGCAGGACAGAAATGGATTCTCTTTCAAAGCTATGCTTTGCTGTGGACAAATACTGTATGTAATATTGCCCGGAGTCCAGGGCAATTTTCTTTGTCCAGTATTTTTCTTTAAAAAAAAAAACCTTTCAAAGTAACTCAGTTCGTATAAACTGACATAGTTTGCCTAAGGTACACTCTTGATGAATTTTTCTTTGATGATAGAGATTTCATTATCTGCATAATGACTAGAACCATGTTAATTAAAGAGTGTGTTGAATTCTCAGGATCCTGAATTCTATAACCAGTCCCATCACAAGATATACCAAATAGTCATAACTTTAATGCTTCACACAGTGGAATTGTTGTTCTATGCAGATGAACTCTTGCAGAAAAGCTGAATGAATTCATCAGCTGCATCAGTTTTGATTGTGGAAACTATTGGATGCATACTCATGCCTCAGCTGCTTTTTTAATGGAGATGTCCTGTGAAATTGAGGAGACCAGATAAATTTATAGGGCCATCTGACAAATTACCAATTAGCAAGTCACCAGGTTGGGTTCTTAACCGTGAAATTACTAATCTCCTAATTAAAAATATGCAACTTTTCATTAAAATCAGCCTTCTTAATGCGGTTTGAAAAGTTCAACAGCACAGTGTAGTGCAGATCTTTTTATTAATCGAGTCAGAAAATTATAGGTCTGTTAACCCCCCCCCCCCCAGTTTATTCAGGAAAAGGCTATTAAAGAGCTGTACAGTGGTACCTTGGTTCAAGAAAAGCTTAGTTTATGAACAACTTGGTTTAAGAATGCTGCAAATCTGGAAGTAGGTGTTTTGGTTTGTGAACTTTGCCTTGGAATAAGAACATGTTTCGCTTCCTGTTGAGTGTGTTCCATTTGTAAATTGAGTCCCCCGCTGCTATGGGAAAGCATGCCTTGATTGAAGAACACTTTGGTTTAAGAACAGACTTCTGGAACAGATTAAGTTCTTATAAGCAAACAGTCTAGCTGAGGCAGAATTAGTAGGGCAACTAGACAGTAGTAGATGACCATTTATGCTGTATAATGTATGATACAATGTGAGCTACAACAAAATTAAAATGGTGGCACTAGAAAATGTAATGGATAGCACCCTTCACTGAATTGGAATGCAGAACTTTCTTGGGCCATATCACCACCAGATTCTTCTGGATTAGCATTTAAGCCATGATGCTTAACTTTCCACATAAACTCAGATGGGCCTTAAAGTGAAACTAACTTAGTCTGTCAGTTTCCCTATGTTTAAACTGTTTATCCCACAGGGAAAGAAAAACAAGGTATCCACCAGCAAGCAGACATGGATGGCAACAAACACCTTATCCAAAGCTGCTTTCCTGCTGACCGTGCTGAGTGAACGGCAGGAATACCACAATCTAGCCTTCCAGATTGGCATGTTTGCTCTGGAGCTGCAGAGGCCGCCAGCCTCTACCAAGGCTTTGGAGGTAAGTGTGTGCTTAGATGGACTTTGATGTGACGTTACAGAAAGCCAAGGTCAGGGAGTTTCCTGGTAGCCCGTGGGTATGAGGCAGCCTTAAACTGTTAGCCACTGTTGTTTGATCTGAGAAAATGGAGGCTTAGTGATGTTTTTTTGTGCATCATTTAAAGCACTTCTGTGTTACTTTTGTTATCCAATGTCTCTGTAGAGAGGCCCTGTGGATTTGTTTTATTCCTGGCTTTTGTGTCACACACAGGTAAAGCTGGCATATCAGGAGTCTGAAATTGTGGCCTTGCTGAAGAAAATTCCACTTGGCTCTAATGAAATGAACACTATTCGGGGAAGAGCTGAAGAGCTGAGGGAAGGAACCCTGTGTGATTACCGCCCTGTCTTGCCTCTTATGTTGGCCAGCTTCATATTTGATGTCTTATGCACGCCAGGTAAAGCCCTTCAGATTTGTCTAAAGAAGAGGAATCTTTACATGCCAAATCTTTGGGAAAGGGTGTATGATGACTTGCTTTTCTTCCTAAATCTTGAGGACAGACTTCTGCAGAACAAACTCCATAGTCCCATGCCTTTATAGAAGCCACTTAGCACTTGTATGTGTGAGATCATCCTGCACATCATGAATGTGGATCTCCAGTACTGCCCAAACTCTCATGCATGAGAGAGCTCTGGAGGCACTTAACTCAGTTGTATGGGATGGGCCTTTTACAACTGACACATATAAAGGGAACCTTCATTTGGGCTGTAAAGCTTACCTGAGCTTACTTGATTAATCTCATGGACCACATAGCTGTCCTGCCCCGTGCAATGTCCAGAAGCTTCCTTGAACCCTGTAGTTACATAGCAAGTTCAGGGACTGTGTCCATATTCTAAAAAAATCATGGCCAGTTTCAGTCAGTACTGAACTTCTGCTGCAGGTTTTGCCCAGGTAAACCACCAGATCCAAGAACAAATTCCGTAGTTTTCAGGATGGCATTTTAAGGATATAGACACTTCCTTGTGGTGACTGCAGTCCTGTTACCAGCTTTATTATACTAGCAGCCTTGCCAAATTAATTCATTCTACTTTGTAACTCCCCCCACCCACCTTTTCCTTTCTAGTCTTCACAAATAACAAATCTGTGATTAGGTGTAGATGCACTCCTTCATTGTCTCCCGAGACAAATGGATGCCAGCAGATTAGGTGTCTGATGCTTTTGTGGCCTTTTAATAATACTTGGTTGTGTTAATTTAATAAACAGATTTCTTTTATATAATAGAATTGAGCAAAATCCCAAGATCTAGGTCTTGATAGAAGTTAGTTTACATTAGAAAGCAATGCTTTAGATTATTATCTTCATAGGTCTGTGAAATTTTACCAGTCTAGGCAATCCTTGCATGATAGAGTTGGCTATTGATTTGCCATCTTCCTTTTTCCCAGTGGTTTCTCCTACAGGATCCAGACCTCCAAGCCGTAATTGGAATAATGAAATGCCTGGAGATGAGGAGCTAGGTTTTGAGGCAGCCGTCGCTGCTCTTGGTGAGTGCTTAGCTTCTCTTTCTTATGCCAGGCCTCATCTCTCACTGATGAAGAGATGTAACTTTGGTCATCCTGCCAAGTCATCTAGAACTTAATTTTTCTTCTTTGCTTAATATGTAATGGTAATAAGGAGAAGCCTGATGCCTCACAGGGAACAGATGTTGCTATGGGGAAGCATAATTGATGGTTTATTACTTAACTTAAGTAAACGGAGAGATTATATAAAACAAGCTGGATAAATGTTTGAATTCTGTACTCTGCCTTCCAGGCATGAAGACGACAGTGAGTGAAGCAGAGCACCCTCTGTTGTGTGAAGGCACCCGAAGGGAGAAGGGAGATCTCGCTCTAGCCCTGATGATCACTTACAAGGATGACCAATCTAAGCTAAAAAAAGTATGTCCCATTTGGAGATATTCAGACCTTAGGCTGTTTAATGGTATCTGAGCATAGTGCATTTTTTTTTGTTTTCATCATGCATAGTAGTAGTTTCTCTCTCTCTCTTTAATTTTATTTATGCATTTTACATATCTTAATACATCAGTTATACAATTGCCATTGTTTATCTTACTCTTCGACTTCCGTGGGGTCTTATTTAGTCCTTTTTAAGCTGTATCTCCTTTATTACCACCCTTCTTCTACTTATTTTAACTGCTGCTCATAAATTTGAAGCTTATTTGATTGTTATATTTCTTTAAATATTCACCAAAGTATTCCCACTGTTCTTTTATATTCGACTCACCTTGATTTCTTACCTTGGCAGTCAGCATTGCTATCTCCACGTATTCTATTAGCTTATTCTGCCAGTCTATTTTTGGGGGACTATTTTTGTCCTTCCACCTTTGTGCATAAATTATTTTGGCCACTGTTATTGTGTAGAGGAAAAGACTAAGTACTTTCTTTGGTATTTCCCTCTCTACTATACTCAATAAGAACATCTCTGGTTTCTTGGGAAATGAGACCCTTAACATCTTTTTTAATTCTGAGTATATCATCTCCCAATACATTTTGGCTTTCTTGCAACCCCACCACATGTGTATAAATGTCCTTTCAGTCTCTTCACATTTCCAACATAAATTGGTTCCCTTTTAATACATTTTTACATGTTTACTAGGGGTGAGGTACCATCTATATATCATCTTTTGTAGGTTCTCTTTTAAGTGTATATATAGCATGCCGAGAAGTATATTGTTATTTTCCACAATTTCTCCCAAGAGGCCATATCTGTGTTGAGTCCTATGTCAATTGTAGTTGTTTCTCAATGGCACCTGAAGATAGTGGATCAAACTGATTTCCTAAAAGGATTTTAGATGTTTATTCCTGATTTTTAGATGTTTATTCCTGGTAGTGGGTATGAATATGTTTGTAAAAAGCCCAAAAGAGGTTGGGCTATTTAGCGGTATGGCAAACCACTTCCGTCTTCTTCCTGCCAAAAGGACCTTTCTTCTTGCTTCTTTCTGCTTCTCTTGATTGTAATAAACTTAATTCCCCCCCTCTGCAGTCTTCGGAGAACTCCCCTGTTCATATCTAATTCCCCATTCCCACTTTCCTGACATTTCCTTTGTTTAGATGCTAACTTTCATGTTGTTCCACTCTCTGTTTAAAGATCTTGGATAAGCTGTTGGACAGGGAGAGCCAAACACACAAGCCTCAGACTCTAAGTTCATTCTACTCGTCCAGCAAGCCCACAGTAGCCAATCAGAAATCTCCTTCCAAACATGCTACCCAATCAGCTGCGCCCATTCAGCACCTCCCAGGAACACCCGTCACGCAACAAGCAGGGGTAACCACTGCTGTCCAGAGCAACACTTCAGAACCCTTTTTGGAAAAGAGCTCCCAAGGTATGACTTACAGTTCCACAGGATTACAGCTGTCTTCTAATTACCAGTAGAAGGAGAAATGAAAGAAATGGGTTGCTGTCAGATTTTTTTTTTTCATTTGCCTGTATATTTGTTCTAGTCTCATAGGTTGTCAAGTTCTTCTGCTATTATGCAAGTGTGATGCACAATAAAAAATGAATGACATCTTTCTTGCCTTCACGGAATTCGATTCTAATTGTGGTGTGCGTTCACGATTTCTGTTTTTCTTTACCATGTGGGAAAGAGAGGGGAACATTACTGAAGCCTGTGATTATCCACTACTGTCTCCTGTCTGCCAAAGTTACACCTGCCTATGAATTCCTCCTCTTCCTGTTGCTGCTGTTGTAACTTGCCACTTCTTGTGTTTTCCCAGATAACCCTCAGAGATCCCCTTGTGACCCACCAATGGAACCCAGTGTCTTAAAGCAAGAAGGGAAAGTTCCTAGCCGACTAGCCCTTGGAAACAGAGGTGGCTACAATGGGAGGTGCTGGGGTTCCCCAGTCAGACAAAAAAAGAAGCACACAGGTAACTTTAAGCAGGGGGCACATAACTTTCTGCTGTCTCATTCTGCATGTTTTACATTTCTGGAATCACTTTCATGCATGTTAAATTGTTTGCTCTTTGTTGCACATTCATTTTGAATTGAATTAATATGGTGAACTTGTCTGTCTGCTTGTCTGTTAATATCCTAATCTACTGTCACCTCCAGTATTTCTTACTGAAGCACAAATCTTCTCTGGTGGATCAGCACACTCATTGAGGAATTCTCTGCTGCCAAAGTCAAGTTGGCCTAGCCCTCTCATTAGTTACCCCATAGCTTCATGGACTGGGGTTTCTAACTAGTTTTTAATGGTCACTAGGCTTACCTAAAGCAGTTCAGATTGTTTAAAGGAGGTAATCAAACTAATAAATGCTTAGATTCTGTTTCAGGTTTTTCGTTATTCTTTTAGCTCTCTGGTTCAGTTCCTCCACTCTGAATTCATATAGTAGAATATGTGCCTGTATAATTTGTGACCCGGCTTCCATACTTGTATCATAGTATGTCAAGTGCTTATTGTACTACCAAGTGAGTTTTAATGAGCCCCCAGTGGGTCACTATGTAAGGCCACATTTGGCTTGCTGGGTTGCAAGTTGTGCAGGCTTGGATTAAGACTGTTACATTTGCAAAGTAATTAGTGGTGTATGTATACAGTGGTGGACAGGACTCATAATTAATTAAGCTATTTTCTTTCTTTCTTTTTAATTGGGTGGAAAATAGTGGATTCTCCCATTGTTAAATTCTTTTAAAACAAAATTTTTAAATATTTAAACTAAGAAGTTAAATTTTTCCTAGATGCTATTGGCATGCACTAACCACATCTTCCAGATCTGTCAATCATATTTTTCCTACCGAGAGGACGACATTTCTTTTTATCTTGACTTACGCTGTAGAAACAGAAAACATTTAGCTTCTCTCTCTCTCTTTTTTTTCTCCCCTCCCAACAGCGAAGGACAGCAAGCATAATGCCAGTATAAATATGTGGCATGGCTACATACAGAATACTGTGTACAGTTCTGGTCACCCCATCAAAACAAAAATAGGTAACTGAAAGTTAGAGGCAACCACATTACTGCTCTTTACTATGCAGAAAGGATACAAGTTGGCGGTCTTTTAGGTGGGATTGGGGGAAGTAGTTGGGATGTGACAGTGTTTTATAAAACGATGAGTGGCTGGAAATGGAAGGTAGACTTCTTTCAACACTAGAACTTGGGCATATTCCTTGAAGATGATTTTAAGTAAGTTTAGGACTGCCAAAATCAAGTATACATTATATAATGCATAATAGAGCATAATAGAGCTAAAAGATGGCCTCTGGTTTAGATAGCTTCAAAAGGGGGTTAAACAAAGCCTTTGTGAGACACTTTCCCTAAGAATAGTAGACATGATGTTTAAATGGAAACTGCAGATTCAGAGGCAGGATATACCTGAAGATAAGAGTTGAAAGTGGCCCTTTAGGCCAACTCTCTCCTCGATGCAGGAAATCCTGAGCTAGAGCGTCCCCGCCTTTGCTTAAAGACTCTCAGGGAATTATAGGTCTCTCCCACCCCCTCCCCAGCAACTGGTTCTGTTCTTGAACTGCTTGAACTATCAAGAAGTTTTTCATCATCTACTACCTTCCTCTCGCTTAAGTCCAGTAGATCTAGTCATAGCCCTCTCCTGTGTATTTGGAGAGTGCTATCATGGTCCCCACCCAGTTTTTCAACCTTTCCTCATAGAACCTGTTTTCCATGCTGCTCACCATTCTTGCTGCCTTCCCCTGCACCAGTTGCAGTTTGCCTAGACTCTTCTTAAAATGTGGCACCCAGAACTGCACACAGTACAAATGGTATTCAGGGATAGACTCGCTTTTGAAAGAGAAGATTCCATTTAACTACATAGGCTTTGTTAAGCCCTACTCCCCCACCCGAATACCTCACTTTTCGGTGAGAATAAAGCAGCAGGAGCCTGTTGCTTTTTATTTCCTCCTTGTGACCAGAGGCATCTGGCTGACCGCTGCTGGAAATGTAATGCTGGATTTGACAGGTGTTTGCACCATTCAGCCAACGCATAAACACTGGTTTACTTTGATTCCAAACCAGCACTTTTGGTTTGTTTCTCTCTAAACAAACCATGATGGCAAGCCAAAGTTTGTTCTTCTCTTGCTGATCATGGTTTGTTTGGGAGAAATAAACCATGAGTGTCGCTTCATATATTGCAGGGGGTGGCCAGCTTCCAAGAGACTGCGATCTACTCACAGAATTAAAAACTGGCAGTGATCTACCCCCATTTTACTGGGGTTCAGGTCAAAGTTTTTTATTGGGGTTCAGGTCAAAGCTTTTTTGGGGGAGGGGAAAAGCCCCATTTTAGAGGGTTCGGGAGGCATAATTTGCTTAGCGTTGGGAGGGGGTGCGAAATGTTTTTACATTATTTTGGGGTCAAAGAAGGATTGCAGGGGGGGGGAAACAGCCTCGGTTTGTAAACTCCGTCTTCCGTTCTCCAACAATGGAGGGCGAGGGTGCGGGGCCGGAAGGGGGCCAGCGATCGACTGCGATCGACCAAAACCTTGCAGGGATCGACCAGTAGATTGGACATCCCTGATATATTGCAATAAGCCAAGGCAGTGGTCTGTTGCTCCAAATTCAAGGAAGGGTAGAGTGAAGCAGCACCAATTCAGCATGCTGCTGTAAATTCACTTAGATAATCTGAGGAAATTTTACTTGTGGCCTGAAAATGGGCATTTTCTGCTATTGCCCCCTCACTGTGGAATTCCCTTCCCTCAGCCATACATGAAGCATCATCCATTAGTTGTTTCAGACACCTTGTGAAGACATTTCTTTTTGTCCATGCTTTTCCTGACCCAACATGCTGCTTTACTGTTTTTTTAATTATACTGCTTCATAGTTTTAGTGTTGCTTTTGTGTATTCTTCTTACAGATTTTTAAATATTAGGAGATTTAAATACTAAGTGGATTTAAGTAACGTGTCCCCACGGCAGCTTGAAAGCAAACCCATATAAAAATGGTGGACATCAAATACAAATAACAGTAGAAATCACAAAAGATATAACAGCAAGCGGGCAGCAAACCAAGAACAAGCTAAAACCAGTAAAAAGAACCTAAATACTGTTCACGGCCTATGAGAATAAGTCAGGCTTCACCTGTTGCCTAAAGGTGAATGAGTGTTTTGGGTGAATGAGTGTTTAGGGAGAGTTGCAGAGCCCAAGTACAACTAAAAAAAAAGTCCTCTCTCAACGTAGGCACCTGCTTAATTTCTGAAGGTGGGATGGCGAAGGGCCTCTGAAGATTATCTCAGCTGACAAAAGGGAGAGAACAGTTCTTAACATGGCCCAGGCTGTTTAAGCTTTAAAGATTTGTTCTGGCTCACTGAAAAGATACTCACTTCCACCACATTTTCAGTAATCCCCAACACAGCTGCAAAGTAAGATAGTATCCTCACCTAGTAGGTTCATGGCTCATATACC
This sequence comes from Podarcis gaigeae, assembly GCF_964106915.1. Lineage (NCBI taxonomy): Eukaryota > Metazoa > Chordata > Lepidosauria > Squamata > Lacertidae > Podarcis > Podarcis gaigeae. The sequence continues at coordinate 15,988,083 of NC_139681.1, forward strand.
GTATTTTTCGCTCTATAAGACACACCAGACCATAAGACGCACCTAGTTTTTGGAGGAGGAAAACAAGAAAAAATATATTCTGAATCTCAGAAGCCAGAACAAGAGGGATTGCTGCGCAGTGAAAGCAGCGATCCCTCTTGCTGTTTTGGCTTCTGGGATAGCTGCACAGCCTGCATTCGCTCCATAAGACGCACACACATTTCCCTTTACTTTTAGGAGGGAAAAAGTGAGTCTTATAGAGCAAAAAATACGGTAAGTTTGAATTAGTGACTTCTGAGATTTTGGTATATCAGCTCTCTAGCTTTTCTGGTCAGCTTACATCTCTAGGTTCTGACTTACTTGAAATGTTTCCGCTTGTTTTTTGGGGTGGGGTGGGGGGAGAAGAATGTTCCCTGTTGTAAAAGTGTGGTTTTGTCTACTGCCGACCTGCTCAACTGCTGCTGTGCCCTTTGACTGTGGCGTTGCAGGAATGGCCAGCATTGACAGCAGTGCTCCAGAAACCACCTCGGACAGTTCTCCAACCCTCAGCAGGCGGCCTCTGCGGGGAGGATGGGCAGCCACTTCCTGGGGCAGAGGGCAGGACAGCGATAGCATCAGTAGCTCTTCCAGCGACTCCCTGGGCTCATCATCCTCCAGTGGAAGCAGGAGAGCTAGTGGAGGAGCACGTGCAAAGACGGTGGAGGTCGGCAGGTAAGAGCTGCTGTCTGTTTCCCAAAGTTGTGCATCTTTTCAGTATTTGGATCTCCCAAGGATGAGATTGTTGGATGAAGAGCAGTATATTTAATAAAATGAAATAAAAGGTTATCTTCATTAGAAATATATCACAAGGAGGCTTTTCACCCAGACCCTGCAATCATAATCTTTGTGTGCAAGGGGACCAAGGTGAATAAAAAATTTTTTTGGGGGGGGGGCAGCAATGCCTACCAACTTTGGGAGGGTTTGTCCCCTCAAATATTTTCTTGGAGTGGCTGAATGGAGATGGGATCTCCAGGGAGACTCACCTGGGGCCTTTGTTACATATCTTTAGGTCCCTGGTGAAAATGTTCCTCTTCAACCAGGCATTTGGCTGATTAACATTCTATGGCCTTTTAAATGTGTTTGAGGGATGGGGGTTACTGTTTTTTTTTTAATGTATTTTGTCTTCTCATTTTGTATTTTTATGTTCTGAACTGCCCTGTGATCTTTGGATGAAGGGTAATATAATAATAAGTTGGGAGTCTCAATGGGAGAGCCAGGCAGAATTAGACCTAGAAATTCAGCAAGTGAACTTACTCTTACTTTTTTGGCCGCACTCATTTTGAAATTATAAATTAAATGAGTGCTCCTTTGATCACTGGGGTCATATGACAAGAGCAAATAGTGAAGTATTCTCAGTAGCGACCCAGTTCTTGCAGAGTTTCTTCTTTGGAGAGTCTGCAAAGTCTGAACATTTTATCTTTTGGAAAACCCACAATATGATGCCTTATCTGAGCTTCCTTTCTATGGTGGGTGTGCAAGTTTAGTCTTAAGTTCACTTCATACATATTTCACCTTTCAGGTATAAGGGCAGGCGTCCAGAGAGCCATGCTCCTCATGTCCCAAATCAGCCCTCGGAAGCAGCTGCACATTTCTATTTTGAGCTGGCCAAGACCGTTCTCATCAAGGCGGGTGGAAACAGCAGTACTTCCATTTTCACCCACCCATCCTCTAGTGGCGGCCACCAGGGTCCTCATCGCAACCTCCACCTCTGCGCCTTCGAGATTGGTCTCTATGCACTGGGGTTGCACAACTTTGTCTCTCCCAACTGGCTGTCTCGAACCTATTCCTCCCACGTCTCTTGGATTACAGGTAGGAACCAGGGTGCTCCAACCAGGTTTGGTTTTTAGGAATCCTTCCTTAGAGGGTGACCTTACTTAGCTACAAACTTTTAAGGACTCCTGGCTAAATTTTCTAGCACAATCTGTATAGCCGAGTTTACAGTTTGGGAAACCTCTGGGTAATGTTGACCATAGAATCATGGCGTCAGAAGGGATCAGGTTGCCACAGTTGATTGCTGTTGAGTGACACCAAGCCTTGCTTGCCAAGGAGCAATCAGGACTACACTTTAAGCCAGTCAGTGTCTCATTTGCAGTTGTGTCTCTAACTTCCTCACAACTTACTTTGCACATCATAAATAAATATTTGCCCCTATTAATAGTGTTAAGATCTGTGTTTCACTCTGTTTACAGAGCTTACAAAACTCAAATCTATCAGAGTGCTTGCTTTTCCACTAGTAGCATAAAGGTAAGCATCATAGATGGGGAAAACTAACATAGAAGGGAGCTTAGGTAGAACCACTTGCACTGCTGCAAATGGGTTTTTCTTTTTGCAGAGGCAGACTCCTGACAACTGGAGAACAGAAGTCACCTACAGACTATTGAGGCTCCTCTATATAAGGAGTTTATTGCTGAAAGGGTCTCTTTTGGTTAGCTTACCAATGCCAGGATATTTATATTACCAGAACTGCTTTATGAGTGCTTGCTGTCATGACCTTAATATACATCTAAGCTTTACTGTATTTGTCGCAACCTGCGTTTATTGCATTGCATTTCTCTCTAGCCGCACTGCTTACAACCCCCACCACCATGTGTGTACCTGCCAATTCAGGATATTGCACTCTCATCCATGAAAGCCTATGCAGGCCTATACATGTATTGAGTCTTGTAGGCACCTGAATACTTTGTTGTGCATCCTCTTTTCTCTGGTTTCTAGGGCAAGCCATGGAGATTGGCAGTGCAGCCTTGAACATCCTGGTGGAGTGCTGGGATGGGCACCTGACCCCTCCGGAGGTAGCGTCCCTGGCAGACAGGGCTTCCAGAGCTAGGGATTCCAACATGGTGCGAGCAGCCGCTGAGCTGGCATTGAGCTGCTTGCCACACGCCCACGCCTTGAACCCAAACGAGATCCAGAGAGCCCTGGTCCAGTGCAAGGAGCAGGTGAGCAGTTCAGAGGTCTCTGTCGATGCTGTCAGGTGCAATTGGGTTCGTCTGTTCCTTCTTTTTGCATTTAGTGTTGCAGTCTTTTAGTGTTTGCATTTAGTGTTGTCTAAGGTCTTTTAAAAATTTATTAAAAAAAAACTGGACCCCCAAAATGCTAGAGAGAAAAATGTTTTGGATTTTTAAAGTCAGGAGTTTATCTCCAAAAGCTCCAAAGGAACAACTTAAATAACTGCCACTACTATAAGTTATTATGTGGCATTCCAAAGTAAAATAAATTTATTTTGATCCACTACATTTCTTATATGGATGCCCTTATATTTTCTCCATACACTCATCCAATATTTTCTGTATTAGAATTTGGCCGTTAATGAAATATGGACCTTACACTTTATAGGTCTTTCTGCTTTATAATGCAGCCATATGCACCTAGCTATTGTAACAGGCCTCCTGTGCATAGGCATCTGCAGGGATTTTTCTCGGGGAGGGTGAAAAGTGCATATTCCTAATACATTGATATAAATAACTAGCACCAGGGAGCTAGTTTTCCATTTCTGGTAGATCTGCTGACTGGTGATGAGACCTGGAGAGACCTGGCCTCTTAGAAATTAGCAGAACAGGTCTTACCCCTCTGTTGCTTTTCATGCTGTTCACTGACTTATTGACTTGGCACCCAGATGACATACACTGCCACTGTCACTGACACCTAAAAACCTCAGTCCTTTCAATTGGCTCTCTGCACCCACTTCAGCCATTAATTGCACTGCTTCCACAATCAACTTCACACATCACATTTTGCCTCCCCCCCAAAAAAAAATCCCAATTCTAGGATAAAACACTAGGTTACACTTTAAGGTTGTCATTCACACACTCACATGCCAACAAGATGGGTATAATTGGGTTACCTTGCAGGGCTGGTATGTCAGCCACCTAGTGATGTTTTGTACTAAATCAAATAAATAAATAACACTCTTAGCCACATGGGTATAATAAGGATAGATTTTATCTGCATTTTTTTTTAAAAAATGTTTACAAACTCAGGGGTGAAATCACTGTGTTTTTTTTTTTGTTTCTTTTTTGTTTCTATGAAATAAGATTAGAGAGAGAAAAACATGAACCTCCATCTTTGCTGTTATTTTTTGCTCCTGCTTACCTTTTACCAACTCACAGTTACAGTACAATCCCGGATATCTGAAGGCCAGCAGGAAAGACTTAAAAAGGAACCAGATCTTTCTATATAGACATATATGGGACATGTCATTCTACCCTTCTATTTGTCTACTTGCTTAGGTCTGCTTTCTTAAATATCAGACAGCTATGACACTCATTGGCTAAAAACCACTGAAAGGCAGGAGCAAGTTAGTTTCCCACAGGAGAGTGCATGCACATTCTGCCTCATAACTTGGGTTCTAAAAGTGCTGGAGGGTTTTGTTTTTAAATAAAAGCTGGAGATACAAGAAATATGACTCCTCCCTGCAGACACCCATGCTCCTGCAGATGCCACCCGGAGAGATGTGGGTGGCTATCAAAGAGGGACCCTTCTTGATGTGGCATCACACTTGTGGAATGCTCTTTCCAGACAGGGTTGGTTGATGCCTGTCTTAATGCCGTTTTTGTCCCAGGCAGAGTCTTTTTTATTTTATTTTACCAAGCTCTTTAGGTAGAATTCTATAAGGTTGACTGTTTGGTTCAGAGCTATTAGCTTGATTGCAATTATGCTTTAATTGTAAATTGCAAAGGGCAGTATAAAACACCTTAAATCATCAGTACCTTTCCTAATATTGCAGGATAATCTAATGCTGGAGAAGGCATGCTTAGCCGTAGAGGAGGCAGCCAAAGGAGGTGGTGTCTACCCTGAAGTCCTGTTTGAAGTTGCTCACCAGTGGTACTGGTTGTATGAACAAACTGTTGGCGGGACTCTTGCTCAGAGAGAGGGAGCCACAGGCTGCAGTGCAAGTGGAGCCCGGGCATCCTGCGAAGCAGTGCGTGGATTGGCAGATACCAGAGTGACGTCGGAACCCACCACAGTGACTGTCGCGGCTGCGGTGACAGCAGCAGCAACAGTGGTGCCCGTAATTTCGGTGGGGTCGACAATCTACCAGCAGCACACCATGGCGGGGCCAGCAATGGCACATGCGCACACCCAGGGTCTGCACCCTTATACAACACTCCAGACCCACATCCCTTGCAATCCTCAGTATATCGGGCACCCTATCCAGCACATGCCACGTCCGGCGGTCTTTCCTGTTCCTGGCTCAGCTTATCCCCAAGTAAGTTATCTTTTGTAGGGTAAGCATCTCAGGGGGAACATCTTTTTCTGTCATCCCTAGTGTTGTGGCTCCTGTAGATGAATAGAAGGATGGCAAGCCGAATTATTTAGTTTTGCTGATTTCAGTGTGGGACCCTAACGAAAAGGGTGAAAGCACAGCACTAGGATGTGCCAAGGATGAAACCTGGGACCCTGTGCATGCAAATGGCAGCTGGGAAAAGCCCCTGTCCAAGCCCTTAGAGTCACTTCTAGTTAGGGGCAGTAATGGGTTAGAGGGACCAAAAGTCTGAATCTTTGTATAAAGATGCACTTTTGGTGGATATATATCTCATCATCTCTCTCCCTGTTTATGTCAGAATTATTAAAATTGTACTAATTTACAAATTGTTAGTATTTACTGATAAATCTTACATTTTCTCATGCCAGTTTATGGGGGTGGGGAGAATGCCTAAGATAGGCATAGTGGCTATTTTGTCTCCCGTCACATTCCTCCTCCTTGGAAGAATTTTGCTTAGAATGGCCCAGTGAGCATGGTGAGGGTTCTAGGCTTTCAGGAGTTGGGTTGGAAATGGAGTTTTCGGTACTAGATAGTTGGGTTGCTTGGAGGCCCCTCCTGAAAAACCCTGCCTTGTGTTTGGGGCGCAAGGCAGGGTTACCCTGTCCTCTTCCTTTGCAGGGTGTCCACCCAGCATTCATTGGAGCACAGTACCCATACTCGGTCACCACCCCGTCTTTGGCAGCTACAGCAGTGTCCTTCCCGGGAGTGCCTGTCCCATCCATGACGCAGATTGCTGTGCATCCATACCATGCTGAGACCGGGCTGTCTCTGTCTTCCAATGTAGCAAGTGAGTATTTCAGTCTTGCTGTGTCTTGTGTAGCGTCCTAGCTGAATGGTGGTTCTAGTTTTGCTGAGGCTTATGGAGCTCACCTACTGTGACACAGGAATAGGGGTGCTTTTTTGTGCTACTGTGAACCCTGAGACATGTAGGTGTCTGACTTATGTGCAAGAGGAAATCGGCCTCAACAGAATCCCTAGTCATGATGTCATAAACCTCCATATTGTTCTGAAGCATATGAGGAAGGAAGATGGCAAGATGAACACAAGTGACTTTTTCTGTTAGGTTTCCTTGCAGGCTTGGGGGGGGGGCAGAAATGGTCTCTGCGCCTCTACAATGCAATCTCTGGGTGCATACAACATTTTAAAAATTTGTTAAGGGTTTCATTTATGCTTTAAAAAACAACAACCATATATACCATGTTTAAAATGAAAACATACTGCCAGCACAATTCCTTTATCCTCTTAGGAAATTATGAAAGCTTCAGCGACTATTAGGTAGAATCCTTAGGCTACAAATGAGAAAGAGCCCTCCATGAATAATCCTTAAAACTTCTCAGGCTTGGGAGTAAACAGCTTTAAGCGGGGCTCTCTTAAAATTGACCTGCAGTGGTCTGTAGCAGGTGGGATGTTGGTCTACCAAACATGGTATAGCTATTACTAGGTTTCCAAAGATTGTGTCATGAAATTGCACATCTAAGGAAAGGGGTGGTTGGCCTGTGGGTGCAATGACCCCTGTAAGAAAGTCTCTTGGTGTAGACTCAGTGTCCCCTTCACCCACTTACTGTCCCCTGACTGCTAGCTTTCGCCCCCCCCCCCCCAAAGTGCATGGAGTTGTAGGAAGAAGTTGGAAGAGTGGTTCTCTTTCAGTTCTATATTTTCCAAGGCTTGGATCAGCAGCTGATTGGCAAGCAGAGTGACTGAGAGGGTTGGAGGGAAAGGGCATTAGTCTGAGAGACTGGGCAGAAGAAAATGTGAGTAGCCTGCAGGGAAGAAGTGAGGCATCACAGGAGTCAGGAGCAAGAGAATGGAGTGCCAGGGAGGGAAGGCAAATGTGTAGCCAAGGTGAATGCAGTAAATAATAATAGTAGTAATAATAATAATAATAATAATAATAATAATAATAATAAAATATCCTATTGAAATCACATAATTTTTTTTAAGGGGGGGTCTCCCCTCATCAGATCACCTCGACAGAACTATAAAAATCACTTGTGGTACTTTCTAAAGCTGCCATAGCATAAAAATAGGAATCTAAGGGATGGATCCTTATGGACCCTCATAATTTTCCATAGCCACCTTGAAATCACAGGTCACCTGTGTGATTTGTCGTCAACCTATGCTAGATCCATGAGGATCAATGTTTTTGTGTTACTAGCAAGCACTGGCTCTGAGATTTTTGACTGTGTAGTCTACCAGTATAAGCTTTAATTCGATAGTGATTGTTCAGGGGCCCTGTGTGAAATCATGCAAATTAAGGGCGATCTATTTCAGTTCTGCTGGCTCTAACTTTTGCTTAGAAGGACTCATTAGTGACATTATGTGTGTGTCCAAGTGTGCACAGGTTTTCTGTTGGGTGGGGAGAAACAGAGGGATCAGTGACTGCAGAGTACTCCCATAAAAATCCAATTGTGTCCCAGGGCCCCAAACAGTTGGTGTCGCTTATTTCATCTTCCCCAATTATTCTGCTGTTGATGTAAAGACTGTCCTGATACATTACTTGCTGGCTTCCCATTTTCAAAGGGACATGATGCTGTAATAAGATTTGGCTCTTGGGGACTACATTATAAAGCCTGCTCACAGAGAAGGCAAACAAGTGAACCTTCTTTAGATTTTCTAGGACATGTACTTCTGGGTCTACTGGCTTATGTTTCCTCTGTCTACTGTGTTAATACCAGAGTTAATATTAACCCCACGGGTATATGATACAGTTTGGGGCAGGACGTAGTTGGCTGAAGTCCTATAGCTGTTTGATGCCAATATTCCCCCCTCCCCTTTATACTGTTGTTTGTTTTCTCCAGTAGGAAGTGTTCATGCAGGGTCTACATTCCCAGCAATTCAAGGGACTTCCTTGACGAGTCTGTCTTCTCAGCCCAGCTCCCTTGTCACAGGCGGCTTTCCTTCTGAGGATGAGCAGCACAGCCAGCCTGCAGGCAATCAAGGCTTGCATCACCTCCACTCTGCCTACCGAGTTGGTAAGGACAGTTAATTGTGGCTCTTGTAACTCTCTCACCTGCAGTTCAGGACAGGGCTACCGTATGTGAAAATTGACTCTTGTGCCAAGGTCAGTTGGGAAGGTGTGCTAATTCTCACATGATGAAGTGGTTTTAGACTGTTGTTTGGTTTAGGCTGGAATGCATAGCCACAAGACTTACAAGCCGATCACAGAAGCTTGCAGTGCATGAATCTTTTGAGGGGAATGTAAGTGGGTTTGGGGGATGGAATCACAGTGAGAAGAAATGTGCCAGTCAGTAATGTGAGTGCACCAGCTGTCAGCAGTCCTGAGGCAGAAATAGTCTGTTGAGGAAAGACTTCTACAATACTGAGAGGTTCATAGGATTGGGGTGAATGTTACAGTGGTCTTGGTGAGTAGATACATACATAAGGAGGGGATTTTTTGCCAGGCCGGGGGCGGGGGAAGATGCATGTTATGAATCTAGCGTGAATCAAATTGATTCAGAGATATGGCGTATGAGGATGGATGCTTAGTAACTGAGATAGTCCCTTTTACCTATGCATAGTTGAGTCTCTGGCACATAATGCACAACTAGTCCATGTTGTAGAAAACATGTCACACCCTTATAACTACTCAGGTTCTCCTTGAGGTTAGTGTCCTCTGGAGCTCAGAGTACTTGAGCCCTGAGTTGCTTCCTCTTGCCTTCCAAGTAAAATAATTGCAGGGCAGGGAGCTTGAGTTCAGTAGAAAACTGGGCATGGACGAAGCCAGCTTCAGCATCATCAGGTCTAAGTGCCAGGGCCTCTGAGGATCACATTAGGAATATCAAGCTACCTCAATACCAGGAGCCAAGGAGAGGATGGTAGAAACCAGTGGCTTAAAGATCCCTGCAACCCCACCCCCTGCTCTTGGCAATCAGGCTCAGGAATCTGGTCATATAATTGGACAGCTTGGCATTACACCTGGGTAGAAAAAACTGAGTCTCAACTATTGATGGGCCCAAGCAAAGTATAGCTGTTGGGTGCATTCAGGATCTCCCTCAGGTACATCAGTCTCAAGGATGCCGGCAGCTTCTCTGCTTCATTATAGTGATAATAATCTGCCTCCTTTGTGTCCCTCATGATTAGTATGGCCAATGCTGAGACACTTGACTGTGACAAAAAACAAGGGCTATCCAGTGTTTCTGGGGGTAAAGCAGAACAGGCCCTTCTGTCTGCTTTGTTTTGTGCAGTTGGGAGTCTTTCATGGACCTGTGCTCTGTGGGCACCACATGTACAGCCTTTATCTGAATTCTGGCACCTCATTCATAAGCATTCTGGTACCTTGCTGTGCCAGACAAGCATAGTTGAGCTACTGTCTTGAAGAGGTTCTGAAACCAAACTTTGATCAGGCTGACTCACCACTGTTGGCTGAAGATATTTTGCTGCCCGAAGTGGAGACCAAATGCCCCACTCTGCTGCATTGCAGGACTAGCACTGGGTCTCCCATGAAATGGGAGGAGAAACTATTGCAGATGTCAGTGGAACAAAGCCCATGGTCATGGTGTGAGGTAACTGGGCTAGAAATGACAGGCTTGTAAGACTCAACCATGGGAGCCACCTTGTTCAATATGACCTGTTCTGAGCAGAAGACATGTGTAAGATAAGCCTTGATTACTGTTCCAAGGAGGGAGATGGAACTCCCCTCAACCTCTGCTTTATGATGAGTCCTCCAATCTCTAAGGTCTCGATACCAGATGCCCATCCTTGACTGCATTGGTTATGAGTGACTGCCAGGACTTGGTCACCTTGAATGGTTCACACCCTGCTGGTGTTGCAGGGCTATTGAGAACTTTGGTTTTCAAGGCTGATAGTGGTGTTTAACAGTAATGTCCTGGATTGATTACAAAATGGATTATCTTGCAGATTCCTAGAAATCAAAGTTGGCCCCTTTTGGAAAGCCTATAGAATGGATGTAACATATTTCCAACTGTGTTCTGAGGGTGGAGATCCAAAACAGCCTATGTAGTGTTATTTTGGGACACTGAACAAAATAAAATGTACACTGTCATATAAAATGGGGATTGGAGGAGGAATAAAGTTCCTACTGGCTACTAGAAGGTGAATGGATGCGAAGAGTTTGCATGTTTCAGTGATTTTTGTAAAACTGTCTTTTTTTGCAAAAATAAAAATTTAAACACAAATGAACCAACCAACGATACTTCCTTTTTCATCTCCGCCTACTGCAGTCTAATAAAATCATAGTAATTACAGGAAAAGGAATTGATCACTGCATATTTATATGGAACAAAGAATGTTAATTGGGGGATTCGGTCACTTATTTCTTAATTTTACTATGTTAACACAGCCTTCTGGGCTATCTTGATTATCCTTCAACCTTAATTAAGTTTCCCTCCTAAGTAGACTATACAGACACCTGTAGGGTTCTTTGGGTGTGATGAAGAAGACACACAATGAAATGGAAAGGGAGCAAGGGTGAAGATCCATCATGTGTTCCCTCAATGCCGTTCAAAGCCTCCGTTTGTCAAGGCTCACAAGCAGTGCACAGTTTGCTTTCTATCTCTAGCACATAATCTCCTGAATTGGAGTTTGAAAGGGAGTCCAGCTGGGGTAGAGCGTGTTGCTCTCTGCCTTTTGCTTTGAAGGGAAGGCGAAGGCATGCCTTCCAGTCCTGGCTTTGGGCTGACATCCAAATCCTTGGGGCATAAGATATATCTGGGATGGAGCAAGTTGTTACCCTTTACCATTTAACACTGTGGTAAAATGTACTAGTCTAGGAAGTATCCCCCAGGTAGGTGGGCTTGTAAGATGTCCAGAATTTGGGGTCAGCCTGAAATGTTCTGGCTTGCCCTGGTCACAGTGTACCCCTATACTACTCTGGACTACGTTTCTATTTACTTGCAGTTGGATTCCCAGTTGGCCATATTGAAATTGATTGCCAGTGGGAACCTGGGCATTTTCAAAACTCCTTAAATATGGAGAATCCAGACTGTCCTGAGTTGCTCTCCATATTGTGGTTGGTGTCCTTATCCATTCTATGGCAGAATGATGTAGAGGAGGGGTTTGTGTCACTGGAGTCCCCTTGGAAATATTGTCTCCCTGTTTTGGCTGTTGGTCACAGATATGAAAGAGTATAGGAGCAGAGGGGGAAGCCTAACACAACAGAGAGTGTTGTTTTGCATAGGAACTGAGGGCATAACTGAATGGTGAATGTTGATGTCTGTGTTTAAACAAAATGAAAAATGAAAATTAAAAAGTCCCGCTGGCTTTCTATATTATTTTTTTTAAGCTGCTTTTGAAAGAGCAGAGGAAGATGTACATTTGTGCTCCCCCCCCCCCCCCCGCTGCTTCTCAGTTCCAGATCGTTCTGCAAGCTGTCGCTTCGTCTTCTCCCAAATCCACAGGGATTACAAATGTTGTCAACCTTTTTACCACCTTGCAAAGATAAGCAGAGACACCATTTGGCATAATTGCCATCTCCTAGCTCATTTCTATGAGATCTCCTAGCTCATTTCTATGAGATGGTTGCGAATGGGTGGGCACCACCCCTCTTAAGTCTTGTGGGGCTTAACTTGGTTGTCTGAAATTTTGAATTTGCACTTCCCTGCAGGAATGTTAGCGCTGGAGATGCTTGGCCGCAGAGCTCACAATGACCACCCCAACAACTTCTCACGCAGCCCGCCCTACACAGAAGATGTAAAATGGCTTCTGGGATTAGCTGCCAAATTAGGTAAGGCTCTGTGAGTAAAGGTTCACTTAGTCCCAAGGCAACATTTTCCGCCAAGCTCTTCTGCTTTTCGTGTATCTTCATCTGATTGCCCATACTGTAGCAGTGGCATTGATTCTAGAACTGAATAAAATGTGGAAAATAAAATTAATTCGCAAAGAGAGACCACAGTAAATATTGTAGCTTCTGATCCATAACAGAAGACTATCGCATGGAGATGTAAATGACACCAAAACTGAGGAGCTTAAAGGGTTTTTTGTAGGCACTGCAGGGATGGCTAACCTTTTTTGGGCCAAGGACTGCATTGACCTGTGGTCAGCTGTATGGGGGTCCCATGCCATAGTAGGTGTGGTCTATGGTATGGGACCCCCATAAAAGTGGCTACAAGTAATCCCCCTCTTAAAAAAAAATTGGGGGGGGGATCTTTGATGGGCCATAAAAACATTCTGGCATCATAGCAGGTAACTTCAGGAACTACGAATAATTCTATTTTAAAAATAGAAAAATTCCCGGACTGGGGTGTTTTTTTAAGAAAACAAAACAACTCTTGGCATCATATCAGAGTGAGAGGCCTGGAGGAGCAGTAGAACATAAAAATACATAGGGGTGGGGAAGAAAAAAGAAAAAAGAAAAAAAAAGCTTTGGGCGTGTGGATAAGGCCCATGCATTAGTCCAAGTGTAATTTAGAAATTTGCTAAAGTTCTATAAAAAGAAAAGCAGTGTTTGTGGATTACTCTTATATTAGCTAGATTCCTCAATACTTTGTTTTAATGGCTGGTAAGTGAGAAGTAAGGCTGGCAGATTCTCCCTTGTCTGATGTGTGCTCTGGCTCATTGCAGCTAATTTGTAGATGCTGTGCTCTGCCCCTTGCTAAGGAAGAGAAGTAGTTGTCCTCTTGGGTTTTCAGTATGCTTTGGCTGTTCTTTCTACTCAACTGCATCCACCTTTGTTTTTCTGCAGGTGTCAACTATGTGCATCAATTCTGTCTTGGTGCAGCCAAGGGGGTCCTGAGCCCTTTTGTGTTGCAAGAGATCATCATGGAATCCCTGCAGAGGCTCAATCCTGCCCATGTCCACAATCACCTGCGCACACCAGCCTTCCACCAGTTGGTACAGAGGTGCCAGCAGGCATACATACAGGTATGTATGCCCCTTCCTTTCCATTGGGTCAAGCTTGCTTCACCTAGGTGCTCATTGCCGCTCCAGAAAGCATAGCCACACCATCATCTAAATTCCTGCCTGGATAACGTGAAGGCAAGAGCACTTGTAGGTTAATAGTAGGTGAATAACCTCCTAATGCCCCTTAAAGGCTGGCAGAATGAGATTCTTCATTTCTCACTTAGTGTATGTGTTGAGAAAACTGAGAATTAAGTCTTTATTACAGTATTGCTTGACTGTCTAGGCGGCCTTTTGTTTTGTTGTGTTGATCCTGGGCCTCAAAGTCTGCTTGCCATCCCTCCTCAGGGAGAATAAATAAGAGCCAGTGTAGGGCAGAGCTAGAATGCTGAACCTTGACTCTTGAGTCAACGTTGTTGAGGGATCTCGGGCCAGCCTCTCCCTTCCTCCACAACCTACCTATTATGTAAGACGTTTCTGCCAGCACAGCAGCAAAAGGGGAAGAGAGTGATCAGGTAGAACATGGAAAATGCATTATTACCTTGGAGGCTGTATCTGAACATCATTTCCCCCTTGTGTCCCCTAAAGTACATCCACCACCGGCTGATCCACCTCACTCCGGCAGACTACGATGACTTTGTGAATGCCATTCGCAGCGCCAGAAGCGCCTTCTGCCTGACCCCTATGGGCATGATGCAATTCAATGACATCCTTCAGAACCTGAAGCGCAGCAAGCAGACTAAGGATTTGTGGCAAAGGGTCTCTTTGGAAATGACCACCTTTTCACCATGACGGCTTGGGGGTGGCTTCTTTTAGCTAGAGTTTTGTTCGTGGCACCCTTCCATACCGGATCTTTTTTTTTTTTTAGCTGTTGGGAACCACTGATTTGATGTATTTATACCAAGGCATTCCTCTTCGTGCAACTGTGACTGTGCTCCACTTCCCTTGTTTTCTTCTCCCCAGCAGGTGGAGTCAAGAAAGTACTTTTGCAAGTGCAAGGAAGTACGTGGGTGTGTATGAGAGTGTTTTCTGTGTGAGAGTTGCGGGGGTTTGGGGGGGGGAAGAGGGAGAGTTGTCTGGCTGGCTGATACTTGGCCAATGCTTTCAGCCCCCTTCCTGTGCAGTTTTCTAAACGAGGGTGTGTGTGTGTGTGCGCGCGTGTGTGCCTGCATGTTAAGGGCGTAGGGTGGAGCCTGTCCTTTATAATATTTATTTTAGCATTTATAAATATGTATACTACTTTCTATAAGGTTCTAAAAATTTCATTCATCATAGGGCCAGGAGAGGCAAGAGTTTTCTTTTTGCGCATCCTGGGCTCCTCCGTCACCATTCCGCCTGCAGCAACTACCCAGAGGAGCTCAGGCTGAAGCGGAAAGAGCTCCGTCAGCCAGCACTGCCTACATGTTTGGATGGGCAAAAGGCCCCAGAACAGTATTGAGCTGGCTACTGCAGTCTCTTTGCTGCTTGGACTGTGGCCCCCAAGAGTTTTTGTCATCAGGCTTTGTAGGATGTTCCAACCATGGTGGTTCTGAGTTGTACAGTCATGTTACTTTGGCTGGGATGTTAGCTCTCCTGTAATCAATTTCTTATTCCTTGTTTCAGTTTCCTGATTAAAACACTCATTTTCTTAGACTGATTCTCTTCTCCATCCTTCTGTTAATCACGCTGAGGATGTGATAAAACACAGATCTTAAGACTGCCTGCAGCAGGAGGTTGTTTCCTTGTAACACGAATGGTCTTTGACGTACACCAGAATTTCATTGCGATTCTGCTCACCATGCTAACACACAGTACTAGGCAATGAGCTAACCTGGTTAGAGAAAGGCAGGTCATCTGAGGCAGGTTAGAATGTGAAGAAAGGGGTTTGGGCTCTCTTGTTCCTAAACACAGGTGGATTATTCCTGACATTGTCCTTTCCTTTCCTGTTTTGATTGTTCTTTACCTCTTTGCAATTTACCTTGTTAAGTTGTTTGGGGGCATTTTTTTTGTATAAAGTGATGAATACAGTAAATAATATTACTAACAAAAATAGTAAAATCAAAATCCTACGAGAACCCTATTGGATCAGACCAAGGATTCTCTCCCTTAAGCATCCTATTAACACAGGCATGCTCACAAAATTCTAGGTTGTTTACTGACAGCTTCCCTCTCCGGTAGTTCTGATTCTTCCTTTCACTATTAGTAGCTTTGATACTGTTATCTACTAATTTTTCAAGTAAAGAAGTTCGGCTACTGGCACTGTAAGGCAAGGAGAAGATAGTAAGTATTATCTCCCCCCCAACCCCCCCGTTGCATACTTCCTAGTCTTACACTATAAAGGAGGCTGTTTTTACTGATAGGTTATGAGAAATAATTGTATTTTTGTAACAGCAACACTTCTAGGAGATACTGTGTATGCTAGCTGGATCCACTGACTTATGGTTTATCAAGAAGCCCTAGGTTTTTGTCACTTGTATTTGGCATTGTGCTTTCCACCCCCCACCCCCCAAAAAAATTATGGTTCTGCTCTGGGTTTCTGTCCTCTAAGGTCCTGGTGTTGGTATCTGCTAAAGATTTTTTCAAATATTTGTTTTGGCAGAGTTTGTTCTACCCTTGGAAGCTGTCTTGCCTTTTTATAGTTTCCTTGGCCTTTGTTTGTTAACCAGCCCATTGAATGGGTTTGTATTTTTCGACATCTGTGCTATGCATTCTGTTTGCAGTCCTGTTATGTGGTTTTAGGCAGATTCCTGCCAGTGTAGCTCTTTTCTCTCCCTTTCAGGCTTTTCCATTAATCCTCTTAATTTTTCAAAGTTTTCTCTCTCAAAATGAAATGTCAGACTTTCTTGGCATGTTTCAATTTAAGTTGGTTACTGTGAGTGGTTTGGCAGTAGTTGCATCTATCACTTTCCATAGCATGTGCCCAGCCCGGTTTTAATATGCACCCACCTGTCTAAGTGTTTTTGTGCCTGTGATTATTATAAAAGCTAAATATGGGGCAGGTAAGGCAAGGGCATGCATAAAAGATTTCAGCTTTTCTTCTTTTGTTTGAGCACATTATTCATGGTGGATCATTAATATGTCATAGTCTCAACTGTTTTTTTGCAGCCCCTACTGTCTATTAAGTCCTTTATTTTGCTTCCTCCTATGAAATGTTGTGTTTCTTTGTGATTATAGACTGGACCCTTTTTGGAATTGTGCAGCCTTTCTCAGTGGTAGTGCTCTAAGTACAAGTGCAGCAATACTTCTCGGTTTTTGCAGTTTAACTTTTTTCCAGTTACAAATGAGCATATGTGTATGTTATCGGCAGCTAGCATATGCTCTCAATTAATAGATATAAACATTGGAGATATAACTTGATGTCGGTATCAACATCTTGCCATTCTAACGACTGTTTCCTGAGGAAACTTGTTATCTGAACTTGGTGTGTTCAAATCCTCACAATCCTAATTAGCTGTCTTGAGAGAAGTGATATCTAACTGCCACAGAAGGTGGCTTTTAATCAGGGCTTTTTTTCAGCCAGAACCTCTCACGTGGGTGCCATTGCCTTTCTAAGAGAAGGAGGGAAATGTTGTTGGTGAGTTCCACTTTTATTCATTTGCAGAAGCTCAGTTTGAAGTGTCAGAATAGCCCCTTCCACTTAGGGAGAGAGAAAATTGAGCTAGCTGAAGTAGCAGGGGGTGCAGGGCAGGTTATCTGGCCACCTATTGTGTGAAAAGCCTAGTATTTTTTTTGGCACATGCACAAGAGAGGTAAAATAGCCATGGGCCCCTTTTAGCCGTCATGGGGTCCAGGGCGATCTCCGCCATGCAATGTTGAAGCAGCTGCTTTGTTTCCTTGTACGTTCATAGCTGGCTGTTGTGGAGGTGTGTGGTACAACCGAACACTACAGTCACAGAGAAATAAAGTAAGTACATTTATTGACTCCAAATGCTACGTCTAACCTTTATTTAGACATTGTGCTCAGCTGCAAGAGCCAAGAATTTATCCTTATCATTCAATGTGAATGACATACATGATTCCAGTGCAGGAAGCACAGCACTTGCTTCTCTCTTCAGCCACAGGGTTTTAGGTTTGTTGGTTCCATTTTTGATAGCACAACATTTCCCTCTGCATGGTGACACATTGGATGAAATATCATATAATCCATATTATATATTTACAAACAATGGAAAAACTGACAATTAAAAATACACAATAACTAAGGCTCCATGTATAAAGCTTGGCTGAAATCACGTTCCCCCTCTTGGAGTGGGCACACTGAGTTACCCGAGGGCTCTTCCTGCCCCAATCAGCTGCTATATATATCCCTCAGTGAGCCTGGCACTTGTTGTGAGCAGCTGCTGGACCACTCTACATAAGGCATGTTAGGAGGGATGGGCAGGAGTGCTGTAGCTCTCCACTCACATAGTGGTTGTAATGAGGAAATGCTGAGATTAAAGAGTTGGCTGGAGACCCACGACCTGCAGAATTTGAGGCAAAATGAGTGATTTGAACTGACAACACAGATTTGTAGTCCATCTCATTCAGCCTTGTTAAGATGAAAACGAAGAGCCTATTTGAGATTGCTGAATCCCCTTTCCACCCCAGCTGAAAGTTAAGACTGTTCTGATTAGTTACAAGTGAACACTGTTTCTTTATAGTTCATGAATGAATGTGGCACTATCGTATTCCCCCCCCCCCTTTTACCTGACACGAGGGGGGAAATAGTAATCTTTCTCCCATGAGAACTTGACGCAAGTTTCTGCTGCCTTGTTGACCATTTCCCTGTCGTCCTTCCCTTTCCACTAGTATAGGGTTAATGAAATAACTAAGGCTGCAGTCAGATAAATGAAACTTGCTGTCCATTATTAGCAACATCACCCTAACAACCACATAAGGGTACAATATTAAGACATTCACTTGCTAGCATCCTGAGTGTTTTGGACATAAATAGGGAATGTCCCAGTAGCCTACACAGTTGCATGCTTTTGTTTTTCTGTGGAGTCTACTCTGGGCTTTCTGGCACAGGGGAATTATAGCACAGAAGCATTCCTGTGTCAGCCACCCTAAATTTTTTAGATAGAGGGCCATGACCGCACAGTGGCTTGTGCCATTTTGTTCTCTGGGTATCTCTCCAATGTAACAAACCATTAATAGGTGAAAGTGCATGGTCTATAATCAGGCTAGCACACTTCCTGCTCCTGCCTCCACTTTCCTTTCATAGAGAAGAGATGGCAGCAGTGTGTGTTTTTCCCCAGTGGCTCCCACATCCAGATGTTGGGCAGCACTGACGCCAGCACCCTGGACTTCAGCTCCAGCTAGAATTTTGCAGCTCCTCTCGGAGCCATGTAGGAAGGGGCTGTCCAAATTTGTTCATCAACTTGGATAGTTCAATGTTGTGCTCACGATAGAAGTCTGCCAGGAACATGCGGGACTGCAACAGTTCCAAAGGGAGAGCAGAGTTAATGAAGGACCGCTCACAACCATCCCTCCCAATTACTGAGATGAATCCCACTTGGCTACTCACTGAGGAATCCATGTCTGGATATTTTCTTCCTTTACTTTTCCCCAGGCACTTGGTCTTCCCTCCTTCCAGAACTTGACACCAAAATCCTTTTGCTTCATCAAACCTGAAAAAGGATGCCTGCTTTATATACCTGCACACATGGGCTCTGAGTTGGAGCAATCTGAAGGGCTAGGCTAATGGCTTTCCAATATTTTACTTGCTTTCTAGAGGAAAGGGGCTGAAAGCAGTTTCCACAAAAAAGTAAAACAAGGATTAACTTTTAATTGTTGTTGCAATGCCTTGCTAATATTTCACAAGTGCGTGAGCACTCATGTTTCAAAATTTGCCAGAACAGTTTGGTGATCTGGTGCAGACCTAATGCTGGCTCCTTACTAAATCATAGGTTCCAAATTGGTAGCCACACTTGATATGTGTACCACACTGGTACAATGTTCCTCTTCTTTGGTTATTCACCATGGTTTTGTTACAAATGCACTAATGCAAACCAGATTCCCTCAGAACTAGTTTGCAAATGCATTTCTATCTTAAGAGTAACTGGCTTACAAAAAGTAGCATGATTTGCATTAGTATATGGTGCAGGTTTATAATTGCGGAATCCTAATAATATTCATATGTGAACTTTGGCAAGAGGTTAAGTTAAACTGTTGTCTTGAGCTTCATAGGGGGTCTGATTTATCACCGACATCCAGCCAAATCAAATTCTGGTGGCAGGGAGAGGTCAATAGCTATGGCTCGGAGCTTTAAGCTTTAGGGCTTTGGTGGGTATTTACAGTGCAATCTAAGGCTGTGTGTATGGTGGCAGAGAATACAAATGCCTTATCCAGAGTTCTACTAGACTTGAGCTAGCAGCAGGCAGGCAAGGGCAAAGGAACATTTTTATTCTGTGTCCTTTCTTTCAGCTTTAAAAGTTTTTAACATGGAAAACATTGGGAGGGAAAGATTTACTCATGCTCAGGAACATGACTAAATACCTCTCTGGTTTGGGAGCCTATTGTGGGACAGGCGGACTTTCAAATCCAAGATGCTTCCTGGGACAAACCCTTTTTGGCCCTACTGATATCGGAGGAGTTGGTGAGGGAAGTCCTGGCATTAGGTCTCTGTCTCCGGTGTCAGAAGGGTAGATTCCCAGGGACTACACTAAGGCTGGGCAATGCCAGGTTTACAACACGGCCAATGTGTATCACCAGCCAAACATTGCGATCTGTCGATACGCCACAATGTTGAAATGGAGGAAGGAACAAGCTGCATTAGGCCCAGCCAGGGTAAAACTGCCACTGCTCTCACTGAGGCGGGTTTCACCCTGGTACCTCGGATGATGCAGTTTGTTCCCACCTCCCACCCCAAAGCCTCTCTGGCTTGCGAGCAACACATCGGGGCTTGCTCAAGCCAGAGGCTTTCTTTAAACCATTCTGCTGAAGAGAGCACGGCCGCCCATGCCTCAGCGGAGCAGTTTAAAGAAGCTGAGGGGGGAACAAGCTGTATTGGCCTGTTAATGCAGCTTGCTCCTCCCTCTGCGGCATGAGGGGCAGAGCGCGATAGCAGTAAATCATGGGTGGGTGAAAACTGCCGCTGCTCTTGAGTCCCGCTGGTAGCAGAGAGGCCCAGGAGCAGCGTTGGTTTTACCTGTGATATACTGCTTGGTGTAGCTGCCATCATGCTCTGCCCCTCATACCAGTCCTGGGTGATGCACAGTGGTCTTCAAGGTGGCATACAAGAAAGTACAACTCATAAAGCAAAAATGCGGCAACAGTAAATGGAAATGGAAACACTGCCAGCAGTCCAGATCACAGAGAAGGAAGCTGCTGAAGAAGTACGGGGCCTCAAAACATTTACAATGTATTTACACAAGCAAAGGCAGGCATGCAATCCTTACTTGAGTGCTTGGGTATAGTTGAACAGTGGTGTAACCCCCAGAAACCTTTGGATGTTCTCCATGACAGATGCAGGGCTTTGTCTGAGTTCCTGCCCATCCACAACCAGAACCTGAATTGAAGGAGAAACAGTGAAGGTTTCAGAATAAATCTAATCATGTTAAGGCTCCCCACCCCTATCTCAGTTACCTAAGTCACATACAATTACCAGACAATTCTCCTGCTCATTTTCTATTCCTGGAAGGGGTGACTTAAGTGAGTGGAATTTCTTTAACATACATTTACTACGACTGCAGCAATCAACTTATAGATCTTGCATTTTCAGGCATTTGCCTGAAGTCATGAGGCTTAAAAGTATGTAGCTGATAGAGGTGAATGTGCAAGCCCTGCCCGACCTTAATGCATTGAATGCAAAGGTCAAAAGGGGCCTTTGCACACTTTCCACTGAAATTGCTTTAGAAGCCTCCCTGGGCTCAGAAATGCTAAAGGCAGGGTCCCCAGTGCTGTGGAGTCTTCCAAGCATGTTCAGTGGAACTTACTTAACACCCACCTTTAAACCTTCACAATCGATACACAAATACCTGAGGGGAGCCAGTGTACTGGGGAATAGTGCATGCAGAGTTTGTATATGTGCTCCCGCTTCACTACAGACTTCTAGCCCATATAAATTCAGGCAAGCATCTGGAGCTAACATAGAAAGCCAAAAGGCACAGTAGATTGTTTTAGTTTCCTTCCACTATGAATTCTAATGCCTGAAGTTCTACCTTGTAAGTTTTAAACAACAGAGTTGACTCAAATATGCTTTTTATAAAAATCCTGTAATCTCATTTTTGTGAGACCAACATAGCTACAAGATCCAGGATTACCTGTTGTGCAGGTGAATGCTGATTATACTCATTAAGAGTGGGGGGGGGGAGCAAACATATAAAGGTTTATCAAAAGCATATAAAAGTTCCCCTTCAAAATACCACCTGCATTGCACAACAATGTAATTATAAACACACCCAAAGGCTGCTGTACCTGTCCAGAAGGATAATACATCAACCACCTCTCCAGATGAGTGGAATACAATCCAGGATTCAGACAGCGGTTCTGCAGGTTGTGCAACTCCTGAGGGGCTTGGGGCCCAGCAGAAATGATCTGGTAGAAAGTGTAGTTGAGTGCCACAGGGTCGTTGTGAGCACGCTGGTGCTAAAAGCAGGTAAGGAGGGGGAGAGAGAGGTGAGTGAATTAGCAGCGCGCTGCTCTTTCTAGTGTACGAGGCAGCATATCTTTAGTCTACATGCACCATCACATCCCGATGGCCCCACCAGCTGGGTCCTGCACATATTCCTGCTGTGATGCCAGGAGGAGTTCTTAAGGAATTACCTGATACCAGGAGTATGCTCTGTCAGCTGGGTTGATCAGGATGGCAATTATTTTGGCCCGCGGAAGGAGAGCGGCACTCCGCCTGGGTACTACTTCGGTGTCAAAGTAATTGGCACTTTTCTCAAACATGAAATCTGTGCTGGCATTGGAGGGGATGGGAAAGAACTCCATGTACCTGCCATGTGAAGAAAACCGGGAGAGCATGAGAACAAGGCATGCGTAATAATGGTGATGGGCGTGACACAATGGGAACATAGGGGAGAGGCTGGTAGCTCCTAGCATTTTGCCCTGCCACAGGGGAACATGAAGGAAATGATAGTTTCGGACACGAATGAAAGAGAATGAAGACAAGGACAGTATTCTGCTAACACAACTCGCACTCTCAACTCCAGTGCCAGTGATTGGTAGTGTTGCATGGGCATCAGTCTCAATATGACACACCTAGGGCACATATCACAGTGGCAGGAGCAAGTTAGGAGGATGAATTCCCTCTGCCCTTATGTATTTGTTAAGTCATTCAGAATAAAGTCCTGAACCATCATGGTAGACTCAAACTGAGGCTGAAGCCAGGGTCTGCCTCATGACCAGACAAGCACTGCCCATTGTGTTGAAGGCCATGGCAACTACAGTTTGATTTAACTGAGTTGCAACAAAGGCAGCCGTAAGACCAGCCAAATAGGCCACTGTTCACCAATGTTACCATACCATTTGCTTCAAATCTCTATTTAAAGGTTGACTGAACTCAAAATTTAATGGAGGTTAACATACACAACATTAGGAGGCAAAGCAAACCATGCCAACGGCAACCAAGTTGACCGAAACCTGCACAAATCATGATTTGTAATTCCACTGAATGCCTAATCCAACAATCAAAATCCCGCTGAAAGTTTGTGGGACAGAGCAAGGGCAAATCAGTGAGCACATGAGTCAACACACTTACCAGTCAATTCCTTTGTGATAGTTGAGTCCATTAAAGAACTGGATCTCTTCATAGGTGGAGGGGCTTGGAAAGTTGCTGGTAACAGCTGGGTGCATAGATAGGAAGAAATGCACAGCTGTCGTACCTGAAACAACACAGTGGAAACAAAACTTGTGAGGGATTTGTCTGAGAGCAAAAAGGTCTGAAACGTAAGTTGGTACTAGCACGACTGCTACCAACAGCTCTTCATGAAACACAGAATTGTTTACCCTGGGCTAAAGCTGTTGCTCATATTGCTCAACCTGGTAAGGAAAGCCCCAAATATAACCACTACCCTCAGCCACTCTGGCAATTCCCATCGGACTAGACAGGGCGTGAGCTTTGCTTCTTTCTGAAGCCAATTGCAATATTAAAGTGGAAAGATCTGAAGCGTATGAAGCCACAAACTAGGCCCAAAATGCAAGACCTCTGCTCCTTCATGCTCCCACCCTTATAGTCGCTTTTAACTGTCTGTCCTTGTTTCTATCCTTTTAAGTAAAGTATGATATAATCACCTTTTAATTACTAGTTTTAAGTCTTATGTGTTCAATTCGTCCATATGTTTTATCTTACGCTGGTCTGTGACCAAAATAAAGTTTGATACTGAAACGTTATCATGCAGCTCAGTTGCATAGGTCAGTAAGAACATCCTTTAAAACCTGACACAATTAAGCCTGTAGAGGGCACCACTATACCTTTCCTACACTCAAAGGCGTACTCGTTCTTGTTCTACATCTTATCTCAGCTCGCCAGTTCTGGAAATTAATATTAATTGGGTGGAACAGGCAACCCCGAGAAATTCAAGATGACAATTTTGGCAATTGACAACTTGGAATTGCTTCCCCCCCACCACCTGACATTTCCCAGAAGACCTAAATCAGCTCCCCGCTAAGTTTTAAGGCAGCGACAGAGAACCTGCGTCTCTCGAACTGCTGTCCCCAACTACATCTCCCATCATGCCTGACTACTGGCTATGCTGCCCAGGACTCATGGGAATTGGAGTCTAAGTACACCGGGAAGACCACAGGTTCCCATCATGTTCCAACACAAAAAGAAAAAGGCCACATCACAAATATATTAACAGGGCAAAAAAAGACCATGACGGCCAGTGGGTTATGTTACCAGTTTTCTGAGGACCGACGATGAGAAACTTGGGAAGCCGGTCACATGTCTTCTCCTTGGACCAGATGTCTTTATGCCGCTTGTCATCACAAGGGTTCTACATCAATTAAAAAATCACGCATGAGATAATGTGGGGAATAATTACCTTCGTGTTTACCCCAGGCACAATCACTCTGGTCTACAGCACATTAAGAGCTTGGCTGGCATAAGTCATAGAGCATATGCTGGCATCAGTGCTCTATTCTGGATGGAATGATGGTCATTTGTTGGTCAAAGGTATTGTGGCAGTCTCCTGAAGGAGTTAACTGGGCAGGAGCATCAGCAAGCCAACAAAGACATGCCCAAGGGAAAATAAAATCACAACTGCAAGGAGGACGCTATTCAATCTGTTGAACTATTTAGCAGTGCATTTTCACCACAACTGGGGAGGCCTGGAAGTTTAAAAAACTGGGCCTAAAATTCTGACAAAGGTATCCGATTCTGTTCAGAAAAACCATACAGCATTTTAGATCCCAGAACCACCACTAGTTCATGCCTTGCATAATATTCCCCACTTAAGGTCTTAAGACCCAATAGGAGAAATACAAACTTCTCTCTTCTGTAGCAACCAATTCACATCCGCTCTGCTCAGAAGCCCTTTATTTATATTAAACTTTTATTAAAGCTCCGAGAAAAACTTCAGCTGCAGGCTGGTTGAAGGGAAATTGTCCTGGAATCTCACCTGCCACAGAGGGTTCTTTTCCTGCGAAAATATTTCAAAATACTTTTTGGCCAGCTGGATGGGCGGCAGAGTCTGAAGACGGAGGTTGGTCCAGCACTGCACAAATTTGACGAGGCTTTCGAAAGTGTAGAGCCCAAGGCGATCGTTTCCATAATTGGACAAGTGGGTCATGAAGATGCTGATCTACAAAGAAAGAAGGACATGGGGGCATTTGTTAGTGTCGAAAGGTTGATATCACTTGGAAAATTCTATCTGCTTTCCACTCTTGTTCTACAGGGGCAGCATTGGCCAATGAGCATCGCACACACACTCAGCAGTTGCTCTCGTGTGCAAAATGAAAACAACCCATTGCTCCAAATCCATAGTTCCAGTGTTGACACTATTCAGGTCCCTTGGGCAGGTTTTCTGGATACTCACCTGTAGCTTGGTTCTTTAATTATCATTATTCATTTGATTCACTTATAACCTGCCTCTATAAAAATAAATAAATGAATGCCCAGGTGGCCAACTACAATAAAATCCGCAATACAATAATGATGCAATCTATCCAGATGGATTAAAAAGTTTCACTTGAAATCACTGTCTCCAAAGAGTTGCATTCAGTTGGGCAGGACTACAAAGCGTCCGCATTTAAAGATTGCTTGCAATCTGGGCTCTTGCTTTCCTCAGGAATCCTGCAAATGTCCTTTTACATGCAACACAGTAACACTTCCCAGGGACAAATAATGGTTCAGCAAGCTCCCACAATGGACAAACCAGGTGGCTACTAAACTCAAAGAAGCTTGTCTGAGGCCATGACTTTAATCTTACATTGCCATAAAGGCAGGGACTTTGCTGCAGCCAACATTGGCTGCCACAAAGTCCTTGGGTGCTGCCAAACTTGGGGAGTGGGTTGCTCTTTTGAGGCTTGAGACATCTGTTTCGTATGGTCAGTCATAATTCTTTTTTATTTTTAGCCAGATTGGATTCCAAAAATGACTAGTGATACCAGGTGCTCGTGAGCAGACTCAGTCTCTGCAAACGAATGTGGCTCCTAAGCAGATATGCGGTCAAATGAAGACAAAATTACCTTCCTTTTAAAAGCACAACCTCTCACCTGGCTAAAGAAACCAGGTGTCTGCAACAATCTGTGCCTAAGTGTCAGTCACCAGATAACAACACTTGTTAACTCTTTTAATTAAGAAGTCTGGTGTGGGAAGAACAGATACCTCATCTCTAACGCTTCCCAGAGAAGCTGGCCCCTAGGTAAAAGAGCATTTAACAAGTGAGGAAATTGGATAGGGGAGAGGAAGGAGAATTAACAAGGTCGTGTATTCAGTTTGATTACAGAGTGACTGATTGTCTGGCATTAACTAGATCAAGTACATCATCCCAATATGCCTTTCACCCTGGTCTCCAGTTTCCCCGTCAAATGTGACCAACTTAATAGAGAATTCCAAACAAGTTTTGGGAACTAGCAGCAGAAGCCTTCCTGCACTTGGAGGAGGCTGGTGTGACTGTGAGGCATGGCCTGCTGCCAGATGCTTCCTTTCCATCTCTGACCTTTCAGGGCTGGGGTGATTTTGACACCCAAGAGCACACAGCGCATCAAGAGGCTGACCTGGAGGCTCCATGCAAACCATCAAAAGAAGAGCTCCCAACTCGCAATGGCAGTATTTCCATCCAAGTGCTAAATTACTGACAATTAGCTTCCAGGAGAGAAAGAATTACTAAAATATTACGAGGCTGGAGGGGGAATGCAGCAGCTTCTCATGGAGGGCCTCAGGGATTCTAGCAGCTCTGGCTAAATGCCTTACACCTAGAGGGAGAGATCTCCCAAGTTTGTTGCTTTATCCCGTTCACCAACACGTTTGGGAGAGGAGTTGATTTTCTAAATCTCTGGCCTCAGGACGGGAGATTGGTCTCCACATTAACACAGCTGCCTCTCAGAAGTGAGCCTGAGTGATTTCAAGATCTGGATTACTCTAGGCCAGGGAATGGGGAAACTTGGTGGCCCTTGAATTGACTGCAACTCACATGAGCCCCAGGCACCATGTTCAATGGTCGACGGAACCTGTAATCCGACATCTGAAGCTGTTTTAAAGGACTCCCTAGGGTGGCTGATCCACAACCACTGGTCTTGGGGCCTCTTGGCAATGCTGTATTTTTATTCATGCATGAACTGCTGAGAACATTAGCACCTAGTGCCGTATTGGGGGGGGGGGGGAGAATGGGCCTGGATTCAATGACCTCTGATTGCCAGCAAGGGCTGTTGCGTTAGCATAAGGGCAAGAATAATGGTTGCACAATATGAAATCTCAACACTATAGTTGCGCTAGCAGAAGTTTGTTGGGCGACCAGTTGTGCAACATGGAGTATTGTATCTGTTGTGCCACCAGCTACAAGAACT
Source organism: Podarcis gaigeae (assembly GCF_964106915.1). NCBI lineage: Eukaryota > Metazoa > Chordata > Lepidosauria > Squamata > Lacertidae > Podarcis > Podarcis gaigeae. The sequence goes on from NC_139681.1 coordinate 16,015,072, forward strand.
ATGCTGGCTCTGTGCCCTTCTCTTGTGCATGTCATCGCTAAGGGACTTTAAATTCAGTACAAGTTAAATTCCCCTCTTTTTGTCTCTAACCCTAGCTACATAATCATGCGCCATTCCACAGAGACAGGAATTTTGGATGAAGCTTTGGCAAACAACTTAGGCTCCTTGGAATCTGAGCCACTCAGCTGAATTGCAGCCGCTATCCAAACTAGCCTTGTTAACTACTTTTGAATGGTGTTTGGCATATAAGCAGTATATTAATTAATTAAATAAATAATAAGGATAATTCATTCTTTCTCTCTTAATATATAGAGTTTGAACCAAGCTTGTTTTGACTGTCTAAAAGCCATGATGTAACTACTGCGGTCCCACCAGTGCTCCCGTTCCATACCTTCCCAAACTAGTGACTTAAGAGTGGCAACCGTTGTCTACCTATCTTCTGACAACGACACCCGACAACCATTCAGACTAATTACCAACAGGCAAGTCTGATCTTATTCCCCAAGATCCTGCCCCCACCTCATCTAAGCAGCCACAACTATTCCTTATAACGGAACTCAATTATTTTCTCTGGAGATGTTAAAAAACCCAAGTGTGAAAGGGTAGCAATCAGAAATTAAAACAGCGAACTGAAAATAGAGCAGCAATACGCCTGGTGCAGAAGGAACTGGAGGGGTCAAGTGGGAGGTGTGCAACTCTATAGCTTCAGGGAAACGCAAGCAAAGATATGCAATGACTGCCTTTTCTGGGAGCAGAAAGCTGCATTCATTTGCTGACATCATGGTTTGCTGGCTAGTCAGGAGATCAAACATCCTGTGTTTATACTGCAGAGTTAAACACACACACACACACACACACACACACACACACACACACTCCAACTCTTGCACTTCTGCATATACTCACAGGGATTCAAACATCTGTTATGGATCAGTGAGGAGAGGCTGTTTGGCGCTCTTTATTTTAGGTGGGACATCTTTATCAGTTAAAGTGGAAGGAGTGAGAGTTTAAAGTCAGTTGGCAAGCAAAGCAATTGGTTCACGGACCAGATTGATGATGAAAGGAGAGAGCAAACCAAGGCCAACAACTAGGGAGTAGGATGAGTTGAGGGGACACAGAACATGCTTTTCGGTATTTGGTGTAAATTGCTCACTGACTTGTTTTTACAGAAACATCAGGCTGGGAGGAAGTATTTGAGACTAATACATTCTGTCCTCTTGCCAAGTGTAGCTAGCTGAGAACATCAGCAATCCTCTTTCAGGGATGACATTATAGAATCATAAAATTGTGGGGTTGGATGGGACCCTGAGAGTCATCTAGTCTACCCTACTGCAACGCGAGAATCTCATCTAAAGCATCCTGCCAAGCCACAGAGTGCTCAGCAGTGTGTCGGGGATTTTCTGGAAAAATTGAATCAGAAAGTTTTCTTTTAAATGTTCTTGGAAGTTTTCTAAATTGATTGGGATCTGATACAGCAAGTTTATTTCACCCCCCCAAAAAAATGTACCCTGTGTTAATTTTACATGCTGTAAAGTATTTGAGATGAAACATTCATCTAGAAAAGAATCAATATGAAAACCACAATGTGGTTGGAGTGTTATATTTAAACAAATACAAAGCTTAACTTAGAAATAATCGTTATTGGACTATTTGCCACTATTCTAAAACATGTCAATTTGATAGCCACGAACTACCCTGACATTTGAGTGGGGGATAAAAGAACTGGAAACTGATAATATGCTAATTTTAGCATACCCAAAGAGCTGTGCATTAGAATAAAGATCTTTCCCATATATGTATGCAGTGCCCACATCTGAAATACGAAAGGAGGGAAAGTGTGGGATAACCAACATGCTTAAGTTTAATTAATGCACAATGAATGGATACAATTGCAGTTGACATGGGGAAGTATCCAGTTCATGCACCAGAGGTGGTTTTAGGGTAGCAGGACTGGTACAAGCTCCCTGGGCACTGAGCTGCAGGGGACACCACAAGCATGATGGAGAACAGAGCGCGACAGGCAGAGGGTGCCAAATTTTAGCACTGCACAGGGTGCTGCTGAAATTTGAGACACTCAAGTCTGCCACTCAAGTCACTGCATGGGGGCACGGAGGAATCATGCTTGCTGGCCTCATCTCTAATCTCTAGGCACCTGCTGCGCCCTCCCTGCCACCACCATTAATCCCCGTGCACATAGCGCAGAAGGCTCAGACCAGTTTCTCGCAGGCTGATCTAAATACTGAATACTTGGAGGGCAGGGACAAAGCAAGCGACTGCAACCCTGTTTCCCCTCCAGGCATTGAGTCTAAGAATGTAGGCTGCCCTTGAGAGGGAGGTTTATCCCTAGGAAGAACCTCTGTCACATTTCTGTCCTCCCTGAAGCATTTTCAGTAGGTTCCTGGGTGGCAAAACTGTTAGGCCAATTTTTTTCACAAATGCTTCCCTTCACTTCTTTGCCCAACTTTTGCCAAATATACACACCTCAGCTTTTTCTGTGCTCTTAAGAAAAAAAATAAAAACCTGACCACCACTGACGTAGGGTAGGAAAAAATAAAATTCATTGTTGGCACCTGTCTGTCTGAGGAGATAGCCTGGTGAGAATTAGGCCTCAGGACTGCGGCTTGTGTTTAGCATCTCTGCAGACTGTGTTTCCAACTACTTTTTTCCATCCTTCACCACATAAAGCACACAGGTAATCACAAACACTGCCCCCCCCCCCAATGCTGCAGTACTTACTGGGTTCAGGAGCACTGTCAGAAAGAGTTCACCACCGCGAATGCTTTTGTCCAGCTCCTTGGAGCCACCAGGATACTCATTATAAAATATGGTGTGAGTGAAAAGACCACAAGTCTGTCGAGGCAACACCTGGGAGAGCCAGAGGGAGAGGAAAAATTAGAGATGGCCATGGATTATCCCTGTGAATTTTAACATGCAGCCAAAGGAGAAGGCATTTCTACTGGGGTTAGATGGTGTCAAGATCATATTTGCTATTCTGCTGTCATTCCTAACTGCCATTTTCAGTCCCACTCCAAAAAGAAGGAAAGAAAAAACACACCACTTGGTGTTCTGCGGCTATTCAGCATATTTAGTCCTTGTGAGGCTGTTCTGAGGTTTCCTTCCCCTCAAGAAATTTTCCTAAACTTTTTCTTGCATTTCCACAAACCCCATGGTTCTCCCGAGCATGCTGAGAGCACCATCCATGCACAAGAGGCAGCTCTTTTGGCTACGTGAGGACTGGTGCTCAAGGGAACTGAGTTCTTTATTAATACATAATGTAAAGTTAAAGGAGGGAATCAATCCAGCCTCTCCTGCTCAGCTGCCCAATAGCGACACAACTGTTGGAGCAGTTACATGGCTCCACTTGGAAGTTCTTCGGTCTCGAATCCTACATACTGGGAATTCTACACTAGTCTGAGTGATTGCTACAAAGAACTGACTGATTTATGAAGGGCAAGTCTATCAGTGGTTACTAACCACAGTGGCTATCTGTCTCCACTGTTGGAGGCAATATGCCTTAGGATTCCAGTTGATGGGGATCACAAGTGGAGAGTACTGTTGCATTCATGCCCTGCTTGCAAGCCTCCTAGAGGCATCGTTGGCCGCTGTGAGAACAGGGCTCTGGACTGCATGGACCTTGGCAAAATCCAGCGGGACTCATTCTTGTGCTCCCTTTGCTTTTGTGTTTGAGAGTTTCAGGGAAGATTAGCATTCAAAATGCAGGGATGAGTACCCAATAGGCTAGTGGTCATGTTTCTCCTCCAGATAATCAATAGGGGCTTCATTGTCTCACCATGATTTCGTTATGGATGAAGCCCCGCCGGTACCGGGCAGGCCGAAGGTGCGGATATTCCTCTGTGCTGGTCACCTGGATGCCCCAGACAGCTTTCCATGCCTCATAGAGCTGTGCATGGACAGGGTAAACTCCTGAGTGGTGGGGGGCTACTGCATAGCCCAGGTCTGTGGGGATCCCATGCTCCTGGAAGAAGAGCACAAATGGTAAGAACCCTCTATTCCCTGTATTGCTAGCAGTTTGCTGAATGGAAGGAAGGCAGAAATGGCGAGGCAGAAATCTCAAAACAAAAAGTGAGTGAGTTAGTAAATCGGAACTTGGGTCTGGGGTATATGACACAACACATTTATACTAGGTTTGTAAACAGTCAATTGCCTGTGAAGTGTAAAACATTGCCTCTAGGCAACAAGGCATGGATAAAATGAAAGGAAACTTGGCAGAATATTGTTGAGATGGCACTGGAACATCTCCCATTGAATTTGCTCCTTACCAAAGCAAACTGCTTGTTGAGTTTCATTTGCTCAGCTAGCACAGTGACGTTGTGAAAGAGATGTGGCTGCATGTGACTCCACATGTGCGGGAACCACCAGAACTCCTTCCTATGCTTTAGCAGCATGTCGTCCCCTTCATCTTCCTCATCAGTACCTAGAAAGAAGGGGGAAGGAAGGAAGGGGTGCTCAACTGTCAGTCATCATAGACACTAAGTGGCCAAAGCAGAGAAGACAACATTTCATTTGCATGAATGGCTTTTAAAAGGAAACAGCAGGCGCCAGGTTCCCATCTACACCAGGGACCTGCTATGGCATAGCTGGGGGGCATTAACCCTTTCCCCCACACTGTGGTTGCTGATCCAAATGAGCCCCCTACTTCTGCACCTGCTATCTTCCCTGGCATAAAAAGCTCCCATTCGCTCCATTGTACTGATAGCACCCAAGAGCTGTCAGAACACCACTTGGATCCAGTAGTTCCCCAAATCAAAGAATTCAAATAGGCCCCTACCTCTGCAGAGGTTACATGTCCCTGTAAGCCAAAACCCTGCCAGATATTTATCTATCCTGGACAAAAAAACTGCAGTGAGGCCCAGAGGGTTAACAAACCTTCTTTTATCTGATGCCAGAATCCTGATCCTGATCAGACTTTACACAACTGCTGACTGTGCGGATGGCATATCACTAAGAAATTTACAATACAGGTGAAAAGAACAAAGGCAGCTTACCAGTGTGGTAGAATTTCCCAGAAAATCCCAGGTTGAAAGTAAAATTGGGAACCAAAGTCCTCAACTTGTTCTGAGTGTTCAGTAGAGCCTGGAAAATAAGGGGAAAAAAGGGGGGGGGAGAGGAGGAAACAAACTTCAAAACAGATTCTTAATCAGATTTTTCAACAAGAAGGGCACTTCCAAACAAAGCCTACATGCTGGCAGCAATGCACAAGCAGCCCCAAACATTGGTTTCTTAAAGGCTGACCCTTGTCTTTGGCAAGCGTGTTCAGGAGAGCACAGCACCAAATGCCAGCCCTGTCCCTAGCCTTGCTCTCCGTTTCTCTGTTTTTGAGAAGATAGTGCAGAGCTTTCTTCAGATATGGCAAACCCTGAGCTAGATCAACTCATCCACAAAATGTTTAGGTTGGCCAGCTGGACCATAGGCTTCTGCCTTAGTTTTTAAAATGTTGCCTAGGGAACCAGAGTCGAATGTGATGATTAACCTGCTATTGTTATTTACATAGTAACTCATGATTGTCTACCTTTAATCTTCTGCAAAGTAAAAAATAAAGCAGTGGCCAATTTAACTACCAAAGCATATCAACTATGCCTTCTTTATGGCTTTATCCTGCAAATAAAAGTCCCATCTTTCAACAGAGATATGCACCTGTTGCCCATTAATCGCTATTTTAATTGTGATTGTCAATTGTCAAAAAATTCCATACAATTCAGAAGTGGTTAACATTGTAAAATTTGGATTGTGGTCAAATATGCATCAAATATATTTTCTGTAGCTAAGAAACAGTGCCACAGTATGCTTTTTATCACATTCTTCCCCAACACTTTTCCTTACGTAATGTGTTTTTTATGTGGTTACAGTATTACTGAAATTCATAAGTCACTCTGGGAGCCTTTTTTGGTAGAAAAGTGGGATTAAAATGAAATGAAATGAAACAAAACAAATAAGCTGATGGAGCAATTGCCTTCTTCCAGTTGGTTGCTATGCACATTTTAGCAGCTTTAAGTACCCTCACAATAATTTTACACACAGAGTTATTAACCAAGTATTATTTCAGGAGTTAGTCATATTCAACAGCCAGTCATATTCATTTATCATGTTTAGAAGATTAGCCTAAAGAAGGCTGTATTACTGGACAGTCCCTGCCTCCCTGGATATTATTAATTATTATGATTTCATAAAATTTATACATTGCTTGATTGTAAACAACAACCACCCTCAAAGTGGTTTACAAAATATAAAGCAGTGAAATCAAGAAAAATTACAGCCCTACTTTAAAACATGCACAAGTTAAAATACTAAAACATATCAAAATTACTTCTAATAAAATTATTTCTAAGGAACTGGGTAGGCTTGTCTAAACAGGAATGTTTTTAGCAGGCTCCAAAAAGAATACAGTGAATCTGCTATATTCCCTGCATAAGGCACAGCAATATATCTTGAAATACCAGCACCTGAGAGCAGGAGCATTGCATTTTTTATCACACAAATTGGCACATGCTAAATTACATGTATAGTTGCGTCTGGGTAAAATACCAACAACATAGTGAGTAGCTGAGATTTAGATTCATTTATTTGTATCTAGTCAAGAGACCACTATAAGACAAAGGTTTAACAGTATGAAAGCAACACAAGAACTGTACTTTTCAAAATTAAAGAGTTTCCTGAAGACGCCGGGGTGGGGGGAGAAATCTGGGGCCTCTTCCTCTGAAGAGGAAGAACAAGATACCTCTGAATGTATATGAGGAATTTTATGAATAAGACCAAAGCCAAGGGGATTCAGACTGAGCTCTAAAAGAAACAATTGCTCCCTGAAATAGTGTTCGTCACATTCTGCTACTTGGAGGAGGGTCCATGCTGGAGATATGGGTACGCCCAGATAATGCCTATGCTTGGGAGATTTATACCGTATTTTTCGCCCTATAGGACACACTTTTTCCCCTCCAAAAATGAAGGGGAAATGAGTGTGCGTCCTATGGGGCGGATGCAGGCTTTCGCTGAAGCCTGGAGAGCGAGAGGGGTCGGTGCGTCCTCCCGCTGTCCCCGGACCTGATCTGCAGGCGGGCGGCGGGGAGAAGAGCGCTTCTCTTCGCTGCCTGCCCCGCAAGCGCCTGGGGGGGGAAATAATTTTTTTTCCTCTTTATTTCTCCCCAAAAAAACTTGGTGTGTCCTATGGGCCGGTGCGTCCTATGGGGCGAAAAATACGGTACTTCCCCACAGCCCTCACCACCACTTGAATAAATTAATAATAATAATAATAATTGTATCCCGCCCTTCATATGAAGAGCTGAGTGCAGTTCACAACAGAAAAATAACAAAATTAGAATGCTTGGACCATTTACAAGGTTTTCTAGTGTGTCCAAGCTATAATCTCCTTATAACGATACCTGATAATTGTTTTATTTTATATTTACAAAATTTACAAGTTGATAATGCAGAGCATGGGCATGGCTGAAGAGAAACTTAATTTTATTGAGTTAAATAATTCTGTACTGCTCTTCAGCCAAAATGGAAAAGAAGTATAGCAACCTTTTGTCATTTCTTGGAAGGCTGTTAAGCCATCTAGTCTAATCAAGAGTTCTGGCACGCCTACTTATGGCGGGATAAATGGAAGATACACAAGGGATTTGGGAATCATATTTTCAGAGGACCTTTAGTTGAAATATGGGATAAATATAAAAATCTGTTGGAACCAAAAACCCCACATTGGCTTTCACCTCTAGAAGTCATGTGTGCGAGGACTATTAATATGAGAAGTAAATGGGCAACATATAACCAGTTAATAATTAAAGAAGATGGGAAATGGATTGTACGACCATACGACCAGGTTAAAGAACATGTCTATGACTGGTTACACCATCTCCAGGTGAACCAAATGTTCAGGAAGGATCTTAAAGAAAGAGGCTATGCAGAGAAGGAATCTAAGTTTCAGACGGAGATTATAAACAAAGAAGAAAAAATTGTTTCGAAAATGTATAGGATACTGTTGGATTGGAATTTAGGGGATGAGGAGGTTAAGTGTGTAATGATTCGCTGGGCAAAGGATGTAGGACATAATATACTATTTGAAGATTGGGAAAAACTCTGGAAGGAAGGACTAAATTTCACGGCGTGTGTAACGGTAAAGGAAAACATAATGAAGATGTTTTACAGATGGTATTTAACACCTATGAAATTATCAAAAATGTATAAGGTGGATAACAAGTGCTGGAAATGTAGGGTTAGTGAGGGTTCCTTCTATCACATGTGGTGGGAGTGTGGAAAAGTTAAACAGTTCTGGGAAAAAATCTATATAGAACTGAAGAAGATTTTAAAATATACGTTTCCAAAGAAAGCAGAATTTTTCCTACTAGGTATATTGGGTTATGAGATAAGAAAAGAAGATCGTAGATTAGTATATTATGCAGTTACAGCAGCAAGAGTAATGCTGGCCCAGATGTGGAAAAAGCAGGAGACACCAACGGTGGAGGAATGGAGATTTAAGCTGTTGGATTATATGAAATTGGACAGACTTACAGGCAAAGTAAGATACATAAGAGACCAAAAGTTCACTGAGGATTGGGGAAAATATGTAGATTACTTGGAACTTATTAGTCAAGGGAAAATAACGCTAAAGGGATTTAGAGACGCACTGTGAAAGATTGTGAGACTAAATAATATGTAAGGTTAATATACACTAAGAAACGTATATAAAAAGGTACAATGACAATATATACTAAGAAATGTGTAATTTAAAGTGTTACTTCGAATGATTTTCGGGAAAGCTAAAGGAAGTTTTGAAAATGAAGATTAAGAAATGTGACCAAAGTGAAAATTAAGTTTTTATATATTTCTCTTACTTTTATTTCTTTCTTTATCTTTATTTGTCTGTGTAATACTTTTACTTTTGTATGTTTATATGTGTGTGTGTGTACATATTCTTTACTTCCATGAAATAAAAATTTAATAAGGAAAAAAAAAGAGTTCTGGAGAACTTGAAAAGCTTGTGCACTATTGCGCAATATGTTGGTTGGCCTACTAAATGTATTGTCATAACAACAGATTGCCGAAGAACACATTTTTATATTACGTAATCTTGAAAATTTAAACTTGTTCCCTTTAAAGGGTACTTTACATGACTGAGTGAAGGCTAGTCTAGCTTCCCTCTTGGATCCTAGTTGGATCCCTGCTCTTGACAAGCTCCACTTCATCAAAAGTCCTCCCCTGAACATGCAAGGGCAAAAAGTGTGTTGGGGGCCTGGGATGAACGTGCCACTACCTTAATGTCCACCCCCACCCCCCAACACACTGGTCCTGCCCTCTCCACTCCTAGACTTCACATACTTAGTACAAAGTTCAGATGTTGGGCCAAATGCCCTCTTGCAATCTGAAGTTGTGAGTTATCAGGTTTCCCAGTTGTGTGGAGGCTTCTAAGAATGTTTAGCTGAACATGCTGAGAAGCTTCTTTCAGACTTTCATGCTCAAGTGGGAAGATTGGGAGCAGAGGGGCCATGCTCAGGGATGTTGTAGAGTGAGACTAACCCCCCCCCCCTTTTGTCCTTGTCTACAATCATTCCATGAACCAGCTGAATGAAGCCTGCAGACCACAGTTTGAGGACCATTGTCCTCTCCTGCACAATGTGCTTTCTTCTTAATTTCATGTGCTTCTGAGAAGGTAGGGACCATACATTTCTCCCCTATATAATGGCACATACATTCACACATTCCTCATGCAAGTAAAGAATGTATTATAGTTATTTAACACAGGGCAAGTTTATAGTCTCCAGTATTTTAATACAAGAAAAACTGCCCTGACCAAAATCTGGATGAAAATGCCATGTGTGCCACTTGTAGGGCTAAGCAAAAATGACAAATAAAGGGGCAAGCGCAGGCCTTGCTGGAAGGGACGCCATCTCATTTCTAAGGGTGATCTGCAACTACAGTGGTACCGCTGGTTACGTACTTAATTTGTTCCAGAGGTCCGTTCTTAACTGGAAACTGTTCTTAACCTGAAGCACCACTTTAGCTAATGGGGCCTTCCGCTGCTGCGGCCGCGCGATTTCTGTTCTCACCCTGAAGCAAAGTTCTTAACCCGAGGTACTATTTCTGGGTGAGCAGAGTCTGTAACCTGAAGTGTATGTAACCCGAGGTACCACTGTATAGTAGTTGCAAACCTGCCTGTTTCCACACCAGGACAAATACAACAAAATTTTGAAGCCTATCTTCCGCCCTAAAAGAAATGTTCCTGTTTAGGGTTTCAAGTCAGCCATTCCCTCCAAGCAAGATTTTTCACTCGCCTCTCTATCCCACCAGTATTCCTTTTACTTTTCCAATTTGTAGTTTTTAATTTTGTTGCTACTGAGCATGCTCCGTCCTGTTTGGGCTGTTTTTTGGAGTGGTTGGGTGTGGATTACCCCAACATGGTTTTATTCTTTCTTTTTTTGTACTAAGCAATTGATTCTCAGTGGCCCCATTTTGGCTACAGTCCTGTCAGCACTGGCCACCTGAGTTTACCATTATTGAGCAGTCTCCAATCGCTAGGAAAGTTTGGTGTGAAGATGAGTGAGAAAGAGATGATGCTAAGAGGCTTACCCTTTTGTGCACTGAGGGAGATTTAAAGCCTTGCTTTGGGTTCCTATGACAACATATCTGCCAGCTGATAAATCCTAAACAACCCTGTTCCTTGTGGCAGCTGCAACTGTATTGTTGGCAGCTAGTACCAACTAGCCCCCAGTCTGATGTTTTCATCCTGGTGTTTTTAATGATTCCCCCAAACCCTAAGCACCCTCTGCAGGCTCACTGTTGACCTAAAAGAAATCAGTTGTAATCTTAAAGTACCAAGAAGATTCACAATGCATAATCATTAACAAGGACAGAAAAGGAAGCGGGAAATATATATATATATATATATATATATATATATATATATATATATATATATATAAATCTTCTATCTGTAGGCCATTCCACCTCTTCTCCAACATTCTACAATACTGAACACAAGTCTGCACCTATTAACATTTTATTTTCCCCATTATACCTTTCCCAAAACTGAAGTTTACCGGGTCGTTTTAACCACTCCAGTGTTGTAACCCCCTCACAAAATATCTGAATTGTACAAGATATATCAACAGTAGCATAAACACAGTGCCATGTGCTTTCTGCAGCCAGATTACTTAAATATCGTTGCTTACTACATTCTCTTACAAAGCAACTTTGCTTATGAAAAGATTAAAAATTCATGCCACCTTGTTTTTCATATATACAGTGGTACCTTGGGTTAAGAACTTAATTTGTTCTGGAGGTCTGTTCTTAACCTGAAACTGTTCTTAACCTGAAGCACCACTTTAGCTAATGGGACCTGCCGCTGCTTGATTTCTGTTCTCATCCTGAAACAAAGTTCTTAACCCGAGGTACTATTTCTGGGTTAGCGGAGTCTGTAACCTGAAGCGTCTGTACCACTGTATAAGTATTTTGAATGAGTATTTTGTTCCATCCAGTTCAAGTGTGTGTGTAGTCACATCTTCTCAGCTCATCATTAGGTTTGGTTGAATTGTTTCTTTTAACTACCTATAAAAATAGGAATAAATTAGACCAGGACATAATACCCAGTGCTTCCTGCTCTTACAGTAAAGGAGGAAGGATTACTGAGCAGACGGGTTCCTACTGCTATTCAACTTTGGTGTGAACATGAGAAGGGGAAAATACTAGTCCTCATACTACTTTCAGCACTGCTTGCATAGTCAGCTACAAAGCCAAAGGTCCCGTTGTTACCAGGCTGCTCATCAAATATTGGCCTGTCTTGTGCCTGAGAAATTGCATGTTACTGCATTATTCTGTGCACTCACAGGACAGAACACTTTGTCATTATTTGTGGGCATTATTTTATAAAAGTGCAGGATAATTATGCAAGTCACTGCTTGTTATATTCTCAATCAGCCATGCAAACACATACATGTGCAATGTCACATGCTAGAAAAATCTAGAATCAATGGTTTATGTATTAGCACACATATAGTACAAAGATTTACAAACCACTTGGTGAAAAAGCTCTGCAAATAGTGCACAATGACAACTGTAGATAAAAACACAGTTAAAATCCAGAAACCAATTAAAAGACAAATAAGTTTGGGGCTTTTAAGGAAAAAGTGCATGATTGGTTGGCTATGCAGCTGCATTAACACATCCATTATTCCAGATGATGTGTAAAACATGCATTTTCTAGAAACAGAATTTGGTAGTGACAGCAAATCTTGGAAACACCTTATTTCCCTTAAAAGACAGGCAACTTTCAATTGGGGAGGGGATGTTCTTTGTGGCAGAGATGACCATTTGCTACTTGAAAGTTCCCCAGGTGCTGCTCAGGAGGAGCTCCAGTGGCAAGATCTCACTCAGCGCAAGCCCAGTTCCTCTCATGTTCCATACATCTGTCGCCTTGCAGCTTTCTAAGCCACAATAATCCTTCGCCAATTATTGTCTAAGAAAGCCTTAAAACAGATTGCAAAATTCTGCAAAACTAATTCATACAAGCAAATTAAGCATGCATGCTATGTCTTTTTACATAGTAGTTTGCACTGCTGATTTAAGCTGCTGTCCAGTGTGCAACACTACAGAAAGATGCTTTTCCCAAAACAATTTTCATCACCAGGACACAATCTGAATCCTTTTAGGAGGCAAGGCAGCAGGATCTATCATATTTAAACGTGATTAGGCATTTGGTTAGACCAACCTGAATCCCTTTTATATAACTTGTCAGGAAAACACACCAGCTATTTTTTCACTGGGAAATTCCCCTCCACTTCCTTCTCCCTCTGAGAACTCAATAACAAACCCATGAAATTATTTCTTGCTTTTTTAAAAAAAGGAAAACTCATTAACCTTTCCAGCTCTGCACCCACAGAGCCTCTTTTAAATGGATAAATCTGAGCTTTATCTGCTTTGCCTGAAATTCTGTTTCACTGATCTCAGATTATTGCTCCATTTCACTCTGCTAAACCTCCAAACAAAATATATTTTAGAATGATCTGGTCTGAGGTTGTGTTTGTTTGTTTATTTGCAGTCACTTGAGAAACCTTCTATCTTCCTTCTGGGGCAAATAGAGTGCCAAAGATGTCTGATATAATTGCATTTGTGAAGCTGTGGGTCTGGTCCCTGGCTGGGAATCCAATCTCAGCTAGTTTGCAAAATGGAAGCCATATAAATACAGCACAAAATAAATAAAATGAGTAATGCAAGGAGGGTGAGCAATTTCCAGAAATAAACAGGGGTGTTGCTCTCTCGGCTTTGGGAGAGATTGCCCTGGTGATCTGGGTTTAAGTTCTACTGATAAATACAGGATTATAGATAGGATTTTCAGAGTCTGAAGTATGGTTATAGAGGCATGCCCTGACCATTCTCACAAAGGGACAAGTTATTATGAATTTCTGCCTTTCTGACAGTGTTCCTCGTAGGCCTGCTTCACACAATCATTTTTCCGTACACAGAGATTTAGATTAGGTTAGCATCCAGCCATTATCTGTAGTCTCTACCAATCCCTTTGGCAGAAGCTATGTTAAGTCTTTCTCACTGCTTCCACCTTCCCTAGCACCTGGGGTGAACAGAAACTGACCCCTGTCCTCACCCAAATCCTCTAAATGCTCAGGGGAGTGCATGTATATGTCTGAGATCTGGCAATCAAATATGTGTTGCCCTTGTTCATGGCGATTGGCCTAGTTGCGTATCACATTAAGACATAGCAATGATTTAATATGAACACACCGTCTGCTACTGAACACTGCTCAAAATTCTCACTCTACTACTCACCTACTCTGCTGCTGGGAAGCAAGCCAGAGTTTGGTATGTCATGTGAATGTGGGTTGGCTGTTTGTTACCCCTGAGCAAATCATGAGTAGTAAGCAAAGCACAAACCCTTGTTACTGCTTGTTGAAGATCACAATATGCCAGACTTTAGCTTGTCACCCCACCCCCCAATGGCATGGCAGCAGGAGTGGGAGAGGAGCACAGCAAAAACTTCTCCGCAGAATGCTTCACACTTACATAAAACCATAGTTTGTTTTTAACTACAGCTTAATGTGATGTGCAAACCAGGCCACAGTCTCTTTGGAAAAATGACATCATGAAGAAGAGGTCCTAGCATAGGTCATCAGGGCCAATTGAGACAAAGAGGGACACAAAAGCTGCAGACCAGGATTCCGAATACTTTATAAATGCTTTTTCAAGGAAAGTTGTCAGTACACTTACACTCACACCTGCAAACTGGACACTTCCATACCATTCCACCAACTATACTGAATAGAGCTGGCAGTAACTGTTTTACAGGACCCTCAAGTTGAGAGTTGTTGTGCAAGCAGATATAAAGCAGAAGCCATGTGGTCCAGCTTCTCTGGCATCAGCCCTCATATTATGCTGGAAGAGGCTCAAACTGAGCCTCCATTTCTGTCACCACCCATCATACTGATAAATAGAAGAGCTTCTCATAGCCCAATTCTGTACATGGAATTAAGTCCTACTGGGTTCAATGAAACTTAGCCCCTAGCAAGTCTGCTATAGATTTCAGAAGGTCTGAAGCCCAGGCATGAAGCAGTGGCTTAAGTCGTGTGTGTGTGTGTGTGTGTGTGTGTGAGAGAGAGAGAGAGAGAGAGAGAGAGCGCGCGCATGCAGAAAAAAACAAGGTTTACATTCTTGCCATCTCTTAGGACCCAACCAAATGTGAAGCTCAAGCCACGATGGTCACAAGAAAAGGAAGTTGCTTACCCTTTTCCACACCGTAATGGCTAGTAGATCTTAACCCCTATTTACATTTCATGACAGTATCTGTTCCCCCACCCCTAATCCAGACCACTGGCTGCCATCAGCGTGAAAATGCAGAAAATGCCCAACTTTACCTCTACATCCGACACCTTCATGCGTGTGCCTTCTTTGCCCACAAAGATATCATCGATGTCCACAAGGATGTAGCGATCAAGGGTCAGACATAGACGCTTGCCAGTCAGGTAAGCAATAGCGTCAACAAAGATCAGCTTGTGAAGCCAGAAGTTGAGGTTATTACCAAAAAGGACCCGCTGGATGCCATCATGCAGACCAAGGTCCTGCACCACGGTAGCATGCAGAGCTCTGTGGGTGGTCAGATGCGGGATTGACTCTGAAGATTTGGTGCTGGCCATCAACACAGGTTCGTAGGTGGTGTGATTTGACTGGAACACTGTCCAGTCATCACCAGGCAGGGGGCCTTGCTCCACTTCATTAGCCTGAGTTACGTACAGCAGCGGGGCACTGGGATTGATGTGATAGTCTCGCAACCCTAGATTGGAATGTAGGAAAAGGGGAAAGCCCTTGAGTTGAGCACTGAGCAAGCTGTTCTCATTTGCTTTGAAGAAGCCAATGATCCCCACTCCATATTCCACACAGTATTTGTCCAAGAGGTCCCTGTTCCAGGTATCCAGGTTCACATATTTAAGGATATTCTCATAGATAATAAGAGCATAGCGGCCATGGTCTTTGTCTGTCAGAGTGGGCATGTCTCCCTTTCCAGGGGCAATCTCTGTCCTGTATTTAAACCGGCTAGATTCCAAGATAGCCACAATCTCCTGACCCAGTTGGGAATAGATGCTTTCCACAAAGACGAGCACCACAGGGTCTGTGCGTGAGTTGTCCACTGATTTCATAAGCCTCCAGCTTGCCTGGGGTTGAATAAGAACCCTGTGCTGGTTGCTACAATCGCTGAAGGGCAACGGAGGCGGTTCCTTTATTTTGGGGCTGTTGGTGACGTAGTAAGCCAGGAAGCACATGGAAACCAGGCTGAAAGCAATGAGCAGCAGGATCAATCTGTGGAGCTCCAGCTGTCGCACATGCCTCACTACTTTCCACAGATGAATCATGGTGAGGTGCGTGGCTTATCCCTTCCTCAAGCTTGGCACCAACCAAGCTGCCTTCGGTGTCTCCAACGCCACCACCGGAAGAGCCAGTGGCAGCTCACAGAGAAGAAATGTGGGCTGCAGAGAGGGATAAAGCTTAAGCAAGCAGCTACAAGACTAGATGCCCAGTGATCTGCCATTTATCTCAAGTGACCATGGCCTTCAAGTCCCATTGCTCCTCTGAGTGCTGCTGCTGCTGCCCTCCTCCTTCACTTCTCCACTTGCTCAGAAGAGTCCTAGGAAGGAGGTGGGTCATGTGCAGTTCTGAATTCCTTGGCTTCAGATGCAAAGGTCAGGCATCAGGGGTAGGGAAAGCATTCCACAAACGGAAGAGTTGCCTCAGCTGGCTGACTTGCCCGTCACATGATAGTCACCTTCGACTGGCAACCTGCAATTAAGAAAGAAATCACATGTTAAGGGCAGGCGAACTAATGGGCTTTGGGAAGAGGGCGGTGGGACAGTGTGCTTGCGGATTAGAATCACATCATTTTCTTCTGATATACTCGCTAACAAGTGGGATGGGAACCTTGTGGCCTTCAAGATACAGTGGTGCCCCGCAAGACGAATGCCTCGCTAAACGAAAAACCCGCAAGACGAAAGGGTTTTCCGATTTTTTAGCGGCTTCGCAAGACGAATTTCCCTATGGGCTTGCTTCACAAGACGAAAGCCCATAGGGAAATCTCCGGGACAGCGGGGAACCCTCCTCCCACCGCAAGCCCCGGGAACAGAGGAGAAGCTGCGTGCCTTCCCCTCTGTTCCCGGACCTGTCCTGAAGGCTTGCGGTGGGAGGTCCGGGAACAGAGGAGAAGGCGCACAGCTTCTCCTCTCTTCCCGGGGCTTGCGGTGGGAGGAGGGTTTTTCCTCCCCACCGCCAACATTCAGAAGGCTGTTCTGAAGGCTGGCGGTGGGAAGAAAAGCCCTTCTCCCGCCTCCAGCCTTCAGAAGAGTTCCCCGCAGGGCTCCCCAAGCTGTGAATGTCTGCCCCGCCCGAGGGGCGCTTTGCTTAAGAGCGCCCCTCGTGCGGGGCAGCAGGCTGCTATCCGCAGCTTGGAGAGCCCTGTGGGGAAGTCCGGCAGGGCTCCCCAAGCTGCAGATGTCTGCCCCGCGCGAGGGGCGCTCTGCTTCAGAGCGTCCCTCGCACCGGGCAGCAGGCTGCTATTCGCAGCCTAGGCAGCCCTGCAGGAACTCTTCTGAAGGCTGGCGGCGGGAGAAGGGCTTTTCTTCCCACCGCCAGCCTTCAGAAGGCTGTTCTGAAGGCTGGTGGTGGGGAGAAAAGTCCTTCCCCCCCCCCCCCGCCAGCCTTCAGAAGAGGTCCGGGGACAGACTGTCCCCGGACCTGGTCTGAAGGCGGTCTCCCTAGGAACGCATTAATTGATTTTCAATGCATTCCTATGGGAAACCGTGCTTCGCAAGACGAAAAACTCGCAAGACGAAAAAACTTGCGGAACAAATTAATTTCGTCTTGCGAGGCACCACTGTACCATTGAAATCCAACTCCCATCAGCCCTGTTCGGCATGGTCAATAGGTCAATGATGGGGGTTATTGTCCAACAACAACTGGAGGACCACAGACTCCCCATTCCTGCCTGTAACAAAATGTTGCATGTGCAGGCACACCAGTTCAGGGTTCCAGCCAGCCTAGCATACCCTTTTCAGGGGATTTAATTCCATTTCTCCCTCTTTTCCTCTCTCCCTCTCCCATGACATTCTGTGACCACTGTGACCATTCTCAGTTCAGACTTGGGTCCTCATCCCTGTTAAGGTTCTTCTTCCTGAAGTTTATTTTATCCCCTTCTTATTTCTGGTGATTATATTCCCTTCATGTGTCTCAGAAGCCTCATTTTGGGTATATAGCCATCATAACTTAGGAAATGAAAAGTAAAGTGTCCTTGGCTCATAGCTCATCTCTGCCACGAATCTGCAAGATTCAGCAGGTCAGTTATTGGCTCTTGATCTGGTATTACATTTACAGGGCTAAGTGATGAGTCAGGCAAGAAAACAGATTAAAAGACCCTTGTCCCAGAGAAGATTTGGATTTCCCAAGCTGTTATTTAGTTATTGCATCTTTAGATCTCTCATTCATGTTACCAACATGCAAATATTCCCTTCCCAAGTCTGCCACTATGAGTAGAGAAAAAAGAACCTATGGAATTTCATCACTCACTCAGCACTTTGCAATATTCAGCACTGAGGGAGAAGTGCCAAGTTTGCATAGATTTTTCATTCTGAAAAAGCAGGATTTGATTAATCCTACCTGGGCACAGGTAAATGGGTATTGGGGGGAAACCCAGGATAAACCCTTATTACTAGATTAATTTCCCCCTGAAATTATTAAAGTACGTATTGGTAGGAAAGGGTCTCTGTTGGAAAATAGTAGACACAAGGAAAAAGAATAGGAATACAAATAATAAATTTAGGTCTATACTTCTTAAAACCGCCCAGCGATTTTGGTGCCAAATTTAATATCCCAATTCACAAGGATATAAAGCACACAAAATGCTAGGTGAGATGAAAGGAAACCTAATAGGGTGGGCTCAGGAACACAGGAAAATAATATTTCAAGTGGCTACAGGCAGAAAAGTGACTTCAAACAAACAACATAGTGCTGTTTTGGAGACCGGCCCTTATCAAGAATAAATCCTTTTGCTCTCACATCATGTTTCCCACCTTAACGTGGCAGGGTGCAGCACAACCATTTTAACCAGACTTGTAAACAGATTAGAGAGAGGAACCCTCCCAGCAACCAGAAACCCTCCCAGCAACCAGGTTGGGAAGCTTTTCCTAAGGGAAGAGAGGTGTTTTTCAGGCCATCTACATACCATAAATGACTAGTGTTACATAGAAATTTAATAAATAAGTAATATTACACAGTGTGTGGCGGTGGTGGGGTTATTGTTTTGGTTTGCTACCATGTTATGTATTTTTTTGTTTTTATATTGCAACCACCCTGTGATCCTCAGATGAAGGACAATATAGAAACAACAACAACAAAAACAAGAACAACAACAACAGTATGGGTAGATAGGCAAGCATCTAAACATTTTATAGGCAAGTCAATTCTGTAGACTTACTTGCTGAGCTGATTTTGTTTTATTTTTTTAAGGAGAGGGACTCTTATTACCATCTACCTCATTTGTTTAGCTAAGAGATATCGGTGTCTTGATTATGTGTAATGGAACTTTCCCTCCACAATGAACAAATGCAGCAAGACACCCCATCACTGCTTGGGATCAGGGGGCAGATGTTCTAGATCAGGGGTTGTCAACCTGGTCCCTACCGCCCACTAGTGGGCATTTCAGGATTGTAAGTGGGCAGTAGGGGGTTCTACGGCACAAGCTAAATCCTCCTTCCATTGAGCTCTGGTGGGCGGTAAGGAAATTTTACCATCTAGAAAGATGCATTAGTGGGCGGTAGGTATAAAAAGGTTGACTACCCCTGTTCTAGATAAATATAAGCCCAAGCATTTATTCTTTTAGAAATTAAATATAGCTGCCGTGCATGGCATTTATCTCACCTTAAAAAACCACTAAAAATAAGGGTCTTGTACTTGACCAACAGAGAATAAATCTTCAACTATAACGACAATAATACACAAACTTTTCACAGAAAATAGTCTAAACGAGTTCTATAATAAACTCCACCATCTCATCATTCCCTTCAGCTTTGAGAGCGGATGTCCCACCGACAATAATTTAACTCTGAGTTCAGTCTCACAAGGATGAGCCTTTGTAAAAAATAAAAATAGGAGCCAGAAGGCAGCATGGTGTGTGAGCAACAACGTAATTGCAAAGTCTTTGAACCAAAGCTATCAAAGAAATTATGGTGAAGCTGAACTGCACTAAATACTATACAAGACACAGGGTGCTCAGGGGAACAAACTGTGTCTCTTTGCAACTTTCCTCTCAGCAGCAGTCCAGGAGGTGGCAAATTTTATCATCACCCTAATTTTTCTAGTGCTGAATGTTGTGTCTGGTTTACAAAGAGCGGCACTGACACCACCTGCTAGTATCTGAATGCAAGGGCTCCCGCACGGCCCTTCGTTCCTTTCCGCAGCATGCAGAGATGGAGTGGCCAAACAATGGCTGAGTGGCATGCAGAAGTAAAGGTCCCTGTGGCACACCGGCGAGAGCCAGGAGAGTGCGCAGAACAAATGCACCATTTGAAGTCTCTGCAAAGCTCTTAACAAGCCCCTGTTTGTTACAAGCATGAGCACACACACAAATTAAAGGCCTATATCAGATTGCTGCTCAAGAATCTGTCAGCTCTGATCTCTTTAACAAGGCCTCAGTGCCAGAGGGTATGCCAGCTGGCACAAGGTGCATGAAAACAGTTTTGGAACTGTGTCAGCATGGGCCCGGGGATGGTTGGGGAGGGAAGCAGAATGACATGGTGAAGGAGAGCACAGTGCCCACAACAATCTATATACCTATACTGCTAAACCCAGACCAGTTTCCCCTGCAAAGGATTACAGAACAGACAGCAAGCAGCTTGCTCGCAAAACAAAAGAATTGACATTGCGCCATCTCACATGATTAAATCTACAGATGACCAGATACAGTGTTTCATGTTGTCCATGGAGAAAATTGGCATCTCCAAGCAGTAGGGTAGCCAGAACGGCTTGAGCTCCAGTGCTACAGAGCAGGAGGTCTGAATGAGAGAGGCAGGGACTGCAAATTAAGAAGGCGGAGTGTGGTGTTATGGCCAGAGTTTTTGGAAGTGGGTTCTCCCTCTTCATCCACGAACCTCTCTGAGTGGCCTTGAGCGATTCATTACTGCATGTCCGTGTTGGCTGTCCTGAGCCACTTCAAGAAAAAGGCAGGGAGAAAATGTAATAAGGAAGTAATACTATCAGGTATGCTCCTGCCAACCTAGCAGTTCGAAAGCACCTCAAAGTGCAAATAGATCAATAGGTACCTCTCCAGCGGGAAGGTAAACGGCGTTTTCGTGCGCTGTTCTGGTTCGCCAGAAGCGGCTTTGTCATGCTGGCCACATGACCCGGAAGCTGTACGCCGGCTCCCTTGGCCAATAAAGCGAGATGAGCGCTGCAACCCCAGAGTCAGCCACGACTGGACCTAATGGCCAGGGGTCCCTTTACCTTTACCTAAAGAAGGCAAGTACCTTGCTCATTCATATCAAAGCCCATCTCTTAAGCGTTGAGACTACAGCTTCTGCCAGAACCGCCCCCCCCCCCAAATATACTGCTGTGTTTATAAATGCTTCAACTATCGTACTGGGCAGTCATGGAAAAGGCACTTCAATGCACTGCTTAAGCAGCCTCCTGCACTTGCATACAGTGGTACCTCAGGCTAAGTACTTAATTCGTTCCGGAGGTCTCTACTTAACTTGAAACTGTTCTTAACCTGAAGCACCACTTTAGCTAATGGGGCCTCCTGCTGCTGCCGCACTGCCGGAGCACAATTTCTGTTCTCATCCTGAAGCAAAGTTCTTAACCTGAAGCACTATTTCTGGGTTAGTGGAGTGTGTAACCTGAAGCGTATGTAACCTGAAGCATATGAAACCTGAGGTACCACTGTATTCAAAAGCTGGTGGCCTCCCAGAAGCAAAAAGGGACTTTCAGAGCTTGGAATGAGAGACTCCTGCAAAACTTCTTGTCTCTTTCCACAGCAAGCAAGAATGGAATTGGGTAAAACAGGCACCAATGTATGCAAAAATGCTTAATGTACGTAATTTAACCAGGCAGCAGTATCTGACACTGTGAGGGAAGCAAAGGAACTGTTTTTATGGCAGCCAGGGCAGGTTTAAGCTATATATTTATTCCTCTGACTCCTTTTTAGTAACACATCATTAAGCACTGCCCCCATAAAAACAAAGGCTTCTTTGAAATCTTTGCAGCAACTCAGCTTCCTCCTCCTCTCTGGCTGTGTCATTATTAGAATTTACAATATGGGTGGTAATGGAGACAATTTATGGCCATGAAAATCCATAAGCTGCCTTTATTTGTAAAATGAACTCTAGGCAACTTGTGAGCAAAATAGAAAACAAAGTCAAGAGAGCATTGCCATTACAAAGCCACAATATAAGGAAGCGGTAACAAAACCAAACGAGAGGTAACCAAAACAAACCCTTAGTAACAACTTCAATCGATACCAAAAGCCTTATAGAAGAGCATGACTTCTCTTGAGTCAATTTACTCCAGATTAGGTACAATTAAAAAGCAGAAGAGAAGGAAGAGAAATGCAGGCCTTAGCCCTTGGTGATCAACCTTAGTTGATATGAAGCAGCTGACACATCCCCACTCTCAACTACTACTACTACTACTACTACTAGTAATTATTAATCCAGATGGAACCCAATCAGGGCTGAGCCTATGTCAAGCACAACATATCAACAATAATGTCTTGCTGCTGAAAGGGGTTCAGAGGGATTCTAGGGAGAATATCTTTGTCTGAAGGGGAGGCTTTTTGCATACATTCTGCATGGTGGGAAAGTTTCCAGTTGGCTGGCAGCCCTGAAAAGGGGAGCTATAAAATGAGAAGGGGCGAGAGAAGCATTACTGTTCTGTAGACAGATGAACATCTCCACTCAATTCGCAGTGGCATACTGTAAAAGTATACCCCCTACTAGGCCTGAAGAAAGCACTGTTGTCTGAAACTCAGCCTACATTCATTTTATTTGGGCAGCAAACATTGTATCATGCTGGGATATTTGGGGGAAAGAACCGAGAGAAGTAACTTGTGTCATGTCTTCCAAGGCTGCTTGGAAAACTTTCAATCTTGGTTTAGATCTTGACAGGTGTGTATTCTCTGGGAGGATCATGCTGAAGTCTAAAGATAGCATGGAAGTTCTGCTCCTTTCCAGTATTAGGCGTGTTGTTTGCAATAAATCGATGGATTCAACATTCTGTCTGTAACCTGGTACAAATACAACACCCCTAGTTGCCTAACCAAGGTGAAGAAACAGAAGCAGGTTACGCATTCGTGTATCCCCCCCCCATCCTCTTTTCTGCAGAAATTTACCCCTCCCTTCCATGGTTTGCTTCAATCATGATGTCGCTTTATATCTATATCAGTGTCGCTGTATACATTGGTTTACACTGTAAAAAGGTAAAGGTAAAGGGCAGTTAAGTCCAGTTGCGAACGATTCTGGGGTTGCGGCGCTCATCTCACTTTACTGGCCAAGGGAGCGGACGTTTGTCTGCAGAAAGTTTTTCCGGGTCATGTGGCCAGCATGACTAAGTCACTTCTGGCGAAACCAGAGCAGCGCACGGAAACGGCGTTTACCTTCCTGCCGGAGTGGTACCTATTTATCTACTTGCACATTGACGTGCTTTCGAACTGCTAGGTTGGCAGGAGCAGGGACTGAGCAATGGGAGCTCACCCCGTTGCGGGGATTCGAACTGCCAACCTTCCGATCAGCAAGCCCTAGGCTCTGTGGTTTAGACCACAGCGCCACCCCCATTCCCATCACTGTAAACCATAGCCAACTCAACTCAAAGGCCTTAGTTCTGGTTATGGGGTAGAGGTGGAAACCTAACAAGTTTCCATGGTCACAACTGTTGCGGACTTGACACCACACTGCGATTAAATCGAATCATGGAAGGTAGAGGAGGATTTTGTGGTTCCTTCCCAGTGCAAAGGGTGACTAGGAGAAACAAATCTTACATCTACATAGACTTTTGTGTGGTTACACAAATAAAAAGCTCTACTACCCTTCAAAGGCACACGGTGGAATACAAAAATAGTACAGTGGTACCTCAGTTTATGAACAGTCTGGTTTAAGAACGATTCGGTTTACAAACTCCGCAAAACCAGAAATAGTGTCCTGTTTGAGAACTTTACCTCAGTCTAAGAACAGAATCCGAATGGTGGAAGGGCACTGGCAGCGGGAGGCCTCCTTAGGGAAACTGTGCCTTGGTTTAAGAACGGTTTTGGTTTAAGAACAGACTTCTGGAACAGATTAAGTTTGTAAACCAAGGTACCACTGTAATGTGTTTGCATCCTGACAGCAGAAGAAAAAAATCCCAACGTTTTGAATCTTCGAAAGCTCTATAAAAGACAAGTCTACTATATCCATCTACATATAGAATTACGTAGACAAACCTAACATTTAAGGCCCATTGGATAACACATATACACATCTTGATTGGAGTTACTCACCGTCTGCCTAATAAACCACAGACAGAATTAGTAAAATCTGAGGTTTGTATCCTTCCTTCTTTCAGTCACATATGGAAAACATCAATGGTTGTTTCCTTTTGGAAACCGTATTCTTCAGCATTCAGCAATTTCAGAGTCCACCTTAACTGACTGGAAGCAGCACAAGTAGGCAGAGTGCCAAGTGCAGACGTTAGACTGAGAAAAGAGACTGCATGTCCTGACAATCAAAGTGCACAGAAAGGTCACTGCTCTAATTTGAGTGATGCAACACAGCTCTTCAAGGTCTAGTCATCCACAGTGGTAGGGACCTAAATGAACTAGGCATCTGCTTCAGACACAAGAGCTTGAATGATCCAAGAGGACTCTTCGGCACATGTTGCTATGCAAGGCTTTCGCTTCGGATATATGGATGCTTCTTAAGAGACACTATTATGGATATGCAGTGGGTGGGTGGAATTCTATACCGCATTGAAAATCAAAAACTTGTATTCAAAAGATCAGATTTAAATTGATAGAGCAGGGGCTGCAACAAAAGGTTGCAGCGTGGAATGTTCCTATTCAGGTTTCCAGCCACTTCATTCCTTTCTACCCCCTGCTCCTGCTATCAGCCAGCATTCCACAGTCACTGAGCATGCTCAGTCCTCATTTGGCTGCTTTGGATATTTCTTCCTCATTAGCATTCATGTTCTAAAGGTTGCTTCTCCCAAGCCGGCTGACACCTCCCTCACCAGGAAGGGGCCATGTTGGCATTCATTTCTCAACCTTAGAAACAGAGATCATTATGATTAAATTTGGTAAAGCCCTAATCAAACCCTTTTGGGGGGCATTATTAAAAAAAAATAGAACAAAACTAAAACCATGCAAAATAGACAATCATAGCAAAGACTCATTTATCTAGCAGAGAAAGTCTGTTGGAACAAATTGTCAAGTGCAGATTGTGGGGACCTATCTCAACAGGAATGCTATTCCACAGAACAGGGGCAGTCATGCTGAAAGCCCTGCTCAATAATCTTTGGAACTTGCAGAAGAAACTTTCCCAAAAACTGCAGCAACAAGTAATCTGGCCCTGGGCTTTATACGTTAGTACCAACATCCTGAACGTGGTCCAGTAGCATATTGACAACCAGTGTGAATCCTTAAAGCAGACTGTTGTATGTTGACAGTACTTTGCCTCTACAAGCAACCTAGCTTCCACTTTCTGCACCAGCTGCAGTCTCTCCAAGGGTAGCCCCACTTAGAGCCCATTGCAGTTACGAGCCATGAGGTTACCAATGCATGCACAACTGTGGTCAAGCTATACTAATCCAGGAATAGATGTTTTACTAACCAAAGTGAATATGAACAGTCATAATTCCTGAATTACTTCCAGGTAAGCATTCCTATGCAGCATCCACAAGCTGCCCCAAGGGAGTCATCGCATGCTTATGGAGAAACATGTCAGTAATTAAAATATGTGCTCTGGTAGAGAGACACAACAGCAAAAGGAGCTAGAAGCTAATATCAGATTTGTCCCTTTCCTGAAAGAGAAGCAAGAAATAGCTGGTAAGTTGTATTCGCAAGGGAGACAAGGAAGGAGATTTTTATTGCTACAGTGGTACCTCGCAAGACGAATGCCTCGGAAGACGAAAAACT
This sequence comes from Podarcis gaigeae, assembly GCF_964106915.1. Lineage (NCBI taxonomy): Eukaryota > Metazoa > Chordata > Lepidosauria > Squamata > Lacertidae > Podarcis > Podarcis gaigeae. The sequence goes on from NC_139681.1 coordinate 16,040,720, forward strand.
CACAAGACGAAAGAGTTTTTCGTTTTTTTGAGTTGCTTCCTTTTTCTTAAAACCGCTTGAAGAGGTGAGGTTGCGACTGACCGTGCTTCGCAAGACGAAAAACCTCGCAAGACGAAAAGACTCGCGGAACGAATTAATTTTGTCTTGCGAGGTACCACTGTATTTATTTATTGGCTGTGTTCGCATATCACACCAAACCATAGTTAATGTTTAACTATGGTTTAATGGAAATGTGTGACCTGCTTCACTCCCTCCCCACTTCTGGCCAAGTTGCACTGGGAGCAACAAACCACAAGCTTTAGCTTGCAACATCTGAACCTGAACATCTTCCCCACACAAACCACAAGTGGTTAACAAACCTTGGATATTGCTTCTGGTTCGTTTGTCTGGGTGGGGCAGAACAAGCAGAAGTCCAGGTTTGGTCAACATGACCAAACAAAGCTTGTGGCTTTTTCATCCTGCTGCAGCCAGGAGTGGGGGAGGAATAAAGCAGTCTGTGCTACCAAGCTACGTGTTCGCATTAAACATTAACTATGGTCTGATGTGAGGTGTGAGCCAAACCACCTTTTCAGCCACAGAAGCTCCCCAGAGATCTGCAATGAACACACATTTCAGCATGTCACAAACAAACCAATAAAACATACCTGTTGGAACCGTAAAGAGTAGTAATAGGTTTGTGAGATGCTGACCTGTTCCTATAGATATTTCATCAATTGCCTTGCCCCTGTGTCTCTCCACTGCCCTGAACTGCCTTTAGCTGTTTCGCAGTTCTTTTAAAAATGCCATAACAGCCAAAAGACGTGGCAGCTTGAGCTGTGGAGGTAACTGTGGCTGCTCCTTAAAGTAAAGGTAAAGGGACCCCTGACCATTAGGTCCAGTCGTGACCGACTCTGGGGTTACTGGCCGAGGGAGCAGGCGTACAGCTTCCGGGTCATGTGGCCAGCATGACTAAGCCGCTTCTGGTGAACCAGAGCAGCACACGTAAACACCGTTTACCTTCCCGCCAGAGCGGTACCTATTTATCTACTTGCACTTTGACGTGCTTTTGAACAGCTAGGTTGGCAGGAGCAGGGACCGAGCAACGGGAGCTCACCCCGTCGCGGTGATTCGAACCACCAACCTTCTGATTGGCAAGTCCTAGGCTCTGTGCTTTAACCCACAGCGCCACCCGCGTCCCAATGGCTGCTCCTTAGAGCCTCTCAATTTAAAGGCTGCATTTGTTGAGGCTCAAGAAGCAAGTGTCCTGGGAGGGGCCTTTCCTAGGAGGCAACAGAATTATCTGAAATGCATGCAACAAGATTCCAGCGGAGTTTAAAAGGTCTGAAGGAAGCCATAGAGCCATTGTACCTGAGTGATAACTTCCAAAATGAAACAAACTTGCCATTCTGGCAGGTATACTTCGTTCAGGCAAATATAGAATCTGAGCACTTGAAATGTGTCTACTGTGTAGTATTAACTTCTGTAGGTGCAATGGACTTAGGTATGAGGGGGGAGAGAGAGAGATTAGGAAATGAGAATTGGCAGCATAATGGAAGATCAGGGGATGCATATGGTACTAAAACCTTCTTTCTCCTCTAACAGAGACAAATGCCTTTGCTGTTATCAGTCTTCCCAATAGCAAGAGGTTTGGTTAGTTGCGATCCAGACCTGAAAATTGTGTCTCTCTTTCCCAGGGCCGGCTACCCTATTTTTCACTCCATAAGGCGCACCTGACCATAAGGCGCACCTACTTTTTTTTTTGAAGGGGGGGGAATTCAAGAAAAAAAAAAATTATTTAAAGGGAGTGCTGAGCAGATCCTGTATGCATCCCAGGCTCTGCTCAGTGCTCCCTTTCATGAGCCGCGTGGAGCGTGTGTGCATTGCTTGCAGGCTTTTTCCAAGGAGGGAGAAGGACAGCCAGTCACTGATGGACTGCCCTTCTCCATCCTCGGGGAAAAGCCCCCAAGAGCCACACACACACTCCGCTCAGCTCTTTAAAGGGAGCGCGGCTATCCCTGGCTTTTGTAGGAGGTGGGGGAAAGGACAGAGCACAGCTCTGTCCCTTCCCCCACCTCCCCTAAAAGCCAGGGATAGCCGCGCGAAGCCTCCCCAGGGCAACGGGAGGAAGGCTGCCCTGCGGAGGCTTTGCAGACTACCCCAGAGCTGCTCAGGAGCTTGTCGGGGCTGGTGGTGGAAGGCCTGGTTCCCCCCCCCCCAGCCCCAAACAGCAGCTCAGGGAGCTGCTCCCAGAGCTTGTGGGGCTGGCGGGGGAAGCCCGGGTTTCCCCCCCAGCCCCAGGGACCACACATTCACTCCATAAGACGCACAGACATTTCCCCTTAGATTTTAAGAGGGGAAAAGTGCGGCTTATGGAGCGAAAAATACGGTAGCTCCTCTGCTCCTTTCTCTTCTTCTACTTCTCCTGACCATTTCTCACTGAAGGCAGCAGGTGTAGCGGGAGAGATATTAGCTTTACAAGTAGACAAACACCTCTCAGGAAGGCCCCTGCTCAAATAAAATCTTTGTTACCTTCAGTGGATGTCTGAGAGTTGAGCATTTTGTAATGGAAAACAAAGGATCGTTAGACACCCACCACAGGCCCTGAATTTGTTAGGAGAGCCCTGGGGAGTGGTCCAGGAGCTAAGTAATACAATGGTAAGCACAGCATCTGAAGGAAGAAGAAGCCAAGCACATTCACATGTGTGCAAAATTGCTTTATTCCCCCCCCTCCCAGGTTTAAGAACTAAATGCTCCCGTCCAGCATTATATATAGGAATGTTCTTGTACTACTTCCAGCATTTCAGTCTTTATTCAACCTTCCAACCCAGCCTGACTGGCATGACAGCATCATTTTAAAGATACCTCTTCAATGCTGGAATGCGTCTCGGCTCCAGCTCTTCACCTGAGAGCACCTGTCAAGTCCTGAAAGAATGTATGCCTTTCATCTTCAGACTCGAGCCACAGTGCAAAGGAAGAGACATTCCTCAATATTATGAGAAGGCATGCATATCCCCTGCCTTCACTTTTCTCAACTGCACTGTGCTATCAGTTTGACAAATTGATCTGTAATTTAATACTGAAGAAACCTTCCAATGCAATGTTTCAATTTCAGTTCCTTCTCCACTGGATGGGGGGGGGGAGCATATTATTAATAATTATGCACCTTTCCTGCATAACTTTGTAAGGGTAATGCAGTGACCCATTTTCCACTCATTCTTAAAGAACACTACAGTGGTACCTCGGGTTAAGAACTTAATTCGTTCTAGAGGTCCGTTCTTAACCTGAAACTGTTCTTAACCTGAGGTACCACTTTAGCTAATGGGGCCTCCCACTGCCGCCGTGCCGCCAGAACACGATTTCTGTTCTCATCCTGAAGCAAAGTTCTTAACCCAAGGTACTATTTCTGGGTTAGTGGAGTCTGTAACCTGAATCGTCTGTAACCCGAGGTGCCACTGTATAGAAGATGGGTAGGCAAACTAAGGCCCGGGGGCTGGATCCGGCCCAATTGCCTTCTAAATCTGGCCCGCGGACAGTCCTGTTTTTACATGAGTAGAATGTGTCCTTTTATTTAAAATGCACCTCTGGGGTATTTGTGGGGCATAGGAATTCGTTCATTTATTTTTCTCAAAATATAATCCAGGCCCCCACAAGGTCTGAGGGACAGTGGACCGGCCCCCTGCTAAAAAAGTTTGCTGACCCCTGCTATAGAATAAACCTCATCCTTACATACCCATATTCAGTAATTAAGTGTTCTTGTATTTGCAGCGATAGAGAATCCTGAGCTCTGATATGATAAAATCTAGAAGGGGAGCTTCTGGAATTCTATCATTAATGAAGGCAAGTCCTATTCAACAGAGTACCTCACTAACCTACTTGTAAACAGAGACAATGAGGCTGTGACAGCAGCTGAAAGAGAAATACAGTAGGTTGAACACTGGTATCACATGGCTGCTCGCATGGAACTCAAACCCAAATAATTATGTTTTGCATTGATTTATATTAAAGCTGGTGATTTTTAAAACAATGACTCCTGGGTCCTAAAACATGGTCTGCTATTCCAGTCACTTTTTTGCAATGACACTTCTTGCTCAGATTATTCGTAACAATGTAGGGATTAGCAGGAGCCAGTATGGATTTGCAAAAATAAACCCTGCTGGTCTAATCTTATCTCTCTCTCTTTTTGTCATCAGTTTACTTTCTTAATGGATTATGGGAATTCTGTGGACATAATTTATCTTTATTATGCATTTGACAAAGTCCCCCATAACATTTTGCTTAGCAAACAGGTTAAAAATGTGATAAGGATTTCCTTGGAAACAATTCCTTTTAGAAGATAGCTCTCCCACTTCCACTAACTCATCAGGTCAACTAGCCAGTAGAAAGAAAAGGATGAAAACTGGTTCAAGGGGGCTCTGGTTTGAATTCCAGAGCTGCTTTTCTTACTCTCCACAATGGCAACAGGAGCAGAAGCACAGTACACTGACCTGAGTGCTATCAGCTTTGCAAGCTTCTCAATAATAAGTTCAGTGGCCGAGAGGTCAGTTTTGCAAACAAACTACAGTGGTGCCTCGCAAGACGAAATTAATTCATTCCGCGAGTTGTGTCGTCTAGCGATTTTTTCGTCTTGCAGAGCGTGGATTCGCTGGGTATTAGCGGCTTTAAGAAAAAGGAAGCAAACTCGCAAGACGATTTCGTCTTGCGAAGCAAGCCCATAGGGAAACTCATCTTGCGAAGCAACGCAAAAAGCGAAAAACCCTTTCGTCTTGCGAGGCACCACTGTACTTCCTATCACTAAGAAGATGACAGCTGCAACACAGCACTGTTGCATCACCCTTCCCCTCTATCCCTGACCTTATAAAATATTCTTTTGAAAAAACAAACAAAACAAAACCAGGCCACTTTCAATTCGATCCATTGCTTGACTGGGTTTGAAGAATGAACGCTTGTATTAGCAATTGGCAAATTGTAGATTCTTGCCAATGTGGAGTGTGGCAACCTTTACAAAATCCTATATTTTTCATACTTCTTTTATGATTCTATTGGTTTATTTAAATCAGGGGGGAGCCACTGAACACGTGGTAGCAGCTAAAACAATTGACAATCCAGGTGAAGTAGACTCTCAGAAGTCATGGAACAGGTAAATTCCCAAAGCAGATTACAATTTCAGCCTTTCCCATTTTCTTTTAAAGCTCTTTAACAATTTTCAGCAAAATTGAGCTGAAAATGTAAGCATATGCATTCTCCCCACAATGAACTGTAGGAACATGAGCTGGTTTTTGCATTGCAGTTGTAAGCCACCATGAGTATTTTTAAACAAAAAGATGGAGTATTTTTAAGCAGAAAAGTGGGCACAGAACTATTTCAATAAAAGTCTTACCAGAAAATCAAAAGCAACGATAATTAAAAAATTCCAGAGAGCAGATAAGAAGAAACAAAGGATTTATCCACACTTAACTTTCTGGCAATTTTTCCAGGCGCTTTAAAGCTTCATGTCCAAATGCCCCCCCCCCCCATTTTTGCTCAAGCTTTCCCCGCAAAAACCCACTCTTTAGAGATCAATTGGAGCGAATGGCAATCCACTTAAAACTTGAATTGACATTGCTCTGATTGAACACTAAATAGCAGGTTTTCGCAGGGAAAGCTCTGGGGCAAAAATAAAAATAATGTATGCTCTGACACAGAGGTCTTAACTGCAGGCCTGTGTCCAGAAAGTGTGTTGCAAAAGCTAAGTGCAGACAAGCCCTAAAAGACTCTTGATTTTAGTAAAAAATATCTCTGAAATCCACAAAATGGATCTGAAGTGTTCAAAACCAAGAAGGGCTTTTCTTTTGCCAAACAGGCAGATCATCACATTTAAATGTAAAATACCTCAAACACCTCACCTTGCAAGTTGGAAACCCATGCATTTTCTCTATCTTTTGCGCCCATTATGTGGTTTACAATATCTGCTTCTGTCAGCTAAAACAAAGCATTTAGGTCCCAAAGGGAAGGGAAGGAAGCACTTGCTAGCTCTACATGACCAGTGCTTCAAGTGAAATGCCTCTCCTTTCATTCTTTCACTGAGCACATAGTTGCTAAGTTGCCCAGCAGTCATTAAATGCCATTGCTGATTTTTTCTTTACTCCAAAGTTGTCAATAGCAGTCTGTGAAAACACAGTTCCTTAAATCGTATACTGTACAGAGGTATGTGTTTACTCCTCTCCCATCTATTTGAGATGGAGACGGTGTGTGTATACAACAACCTACACCCCCAGTAAAATACAGCAAGGTCTACATAGATTTAAAGGACATGAAGGGAAGGACCCCGTCCTTTGCCCAGAACAACTCTGGAAAGTATTCACATTACTCACTGAAATTCCAGAAATAGTAGGAACTGTAGTGCTGTCCAAAGAGAGGCTGGGCATAGCAGAATTCCACACTTCGTATCACAACACCTATCTAGCTCACATTTCTCTTCTGACTAAGGATTTGCAGATCCATTCCAGTCCTTATCAAATCCGTTTACACACACCAAACATTTGACCATGGCAAGGCTTTGAACTCCATTCGCTGAGCACCCAAAAAGAATCTGGCAGCAAAACAAAAGCATTTCTTGTTTAGAAGAAACTAAACAAGCGTTCCGCTGATTCACACACAGAACAGATGAAGCAAATCCTACCTTATCCCTTGAAGAAGAGCACATTGTAGTAGTGCTGCAAGGTTTGGGGGAAGGCAACAACCCTGACTTTCCCTTTTGTTTCCATGGCAAGAGAATTAAAAAAAGAACGCTATAACACACTGCCAAGCAGAATGACAACTCAAAAAGCCACATCAATAAGGTAAGGAGGAAGGGAGAGGAGGAGAAGAAAAGGAGGGGACTAATGGGGGCCACACAGACAGACAACAGCACCTGACACTACACTGTGGTATGCACTGATAAGCTGCCCGGAGAGTTTGGCTTTTTCAAGCTGTCACATGCTCACAGTTGCTTAAAGACATGAAAATGACAAAGTATGAAGGTTCCCTGGTGGATTTATTCACCAGAGGAAAAGAAGTCCCTTTGGCATGGCTGTATCTCAAGGCAATATCCAGTTCAGTTGAGAGGGGCTCTGAAATAAAGTAAATACCTCTGCTAAGAGAGAAATTGTTTTCAGAGCCTAATACTACTACTACTACTACTACTACTACTAATAATAATAATAATATAGCCCCAAAGAACTATGAAAGATAGGCATTTCCTATTTCCACTCCAGATATGTTTTGCTTTTAACAGCTAATTATACTTTGTCTTCTGAAGAAATTATGCAAAAGTCGTTCTCCATTACTTAACAAAAAACTAAACAGAACAAAATGGAGAGCCAGAGGAGGAGTGGCATATTAAAATGGAAAATGACAGTTTCAGTGTTGAAACATTAACTGTTCTGATAGAAACATTGCTTGTAAAAAAACAAACAAGAAGACTCAAAAGAACAGCAACCGTATGAATTTACATAACCTGAAATGCTTTTGTGGTTAACCACTAGCAACTATATAAAAGTCAGAATACATAATGAGACAGAGCAAAATGGGAATAATTCAGTATAGATCTGATTTATGAGCACCATCAAGAAGAGAACACACGTTTTACTAAAGCTCCATACAAGAAACAGGGCTGTATCTAGGACAGTGGTTCCCAATGGGTGGTCCACAGACCCCAAGGGGTCCTCATAACCCACTCAGGGTGTTCATGGCACATACCGGTCAACTGTCCAGGGAATTCCATTGGGGGGGACGTGCTCTCATGTAAGAGCACGGTGTTCAAAAGCTTGAGAGATCATGGCCAGATACAGATCTCATGTGAGATCATCACACCCCAAAACACATGCATGGGTCACATGACTTGCACAGGAGCACAGCCTGGAAGACACGCATCCTGGTTTTTGCACTGGGACATATTGGAGAGTATGGTGGCACCATTCATATAACAAAAATTACTATAGAGATATCTACATTTTTGAAAGTAGGGAGGTCCATGGCTTGGCTTTTGAAAAACAGGGGGTCCACAGTACTTAGCTAATTGGGAACCACTGATTTAGGACATTCTCTCTCTCTCTGACGCACACACCGCTTCTTCTCCTTCCTTATATTTTGGCGCCCTCCAGTTCAATCCAGACAAGTAGGACAAAACACTGGTGAGTAATTCTTCTGCCCTGGGAGGAAGCCTTCAGCTTATTCTGGACAGGGTTACAGTGTAGGGATACTGTCCTATCTAGTGATGTTTTTGGTGTCCCAAGAGGCTTCTGCTATCATGAAGTTCCTCTCACCAGCTGCGTTGGATTGGTCAGTTACAGCCCTTCTGAGACAAGGAATAGCTTGGCCACAATCATCCATTCCCTGGTTACACCCAGTTTGGATTAGTATAATGCACTGGAAGCTATATGATTGGCCACTGCTGAAGCAGAGTCCTGGGACAGATCGATCTTGGTGTCATAGCTCTGGAGTCCAGCAATGACCAATACACAGGCTAAGGAGCCAGACTGGGTTCCTGGCTCTGATGCTAGTGTTGAGGGGATCACTGAAGTAGAGGCTGACAGGTAGCAGCCACGGAACTAGATGTCACCGCACCAGGGCCCAGGATACTGCAGCAAGGTTCTTCATGGGCACCTTCACCTGATGAACTGTGCACCTTCCATACTAACTTGCCAGTCCAACAAGTCAAGGAGTTAACCAGGCAGAGGAAGTGCCTATCTTCAGACCAGAGTGTTGACCCTAGTCCTCCGAAAGGGGGCAGAAAATAGAAGCGATAAGACTGGAAGTAACAGCTGAAAAGCAGAGCTAGATGCTCAGCAACAGCTCTCTCTCCTTTGTGCTACAACAACTGACTTGCCTTGCTCCATGGGCTCCTCCTGCAGAACCAGAACAGAACACTTGGCCTGATCTAGGGAACTATGCCATCAAGGTTCAATACTTACAAACTGGCTGTTGCCCTTCACCTTCTATGTCTAACAAGAACCAGTAGCATGCTCCAGATCTCCTAAACATGTGTTTAACTAAAGTTCCTGTCTTATGGATAAGGAATCGTACTGGTTGAGGTGGCAAATTCTAGAAACAATTCAGCCAAGGGTACCCACTTCTCATTCCCTTTCAAATGTGATTTAAGAACACTTAAATGACATTGTGCTCATTCTAATGACATTATGAGGACACCAAGTCAGCACTTCTGTAACAACAGTAAAGGTAAAAAGACAGCACAAAACTTCTCTAGATAGATAAACCTTTACCTAGCACCTAATGAAACCCATTTAAACCCCCAAAATGCCAATGCCAAGCTACAGGTGGCATCTTCTGACACATTCTGTCTGTCAATCAATAATGAACCAAGAAGTTTCACTGTGACTATCTCATTATTCTATAATAATTCTGATTTTCAAATGTCAAGAACCAGGTAATCTGACTTAGCAACTTTGCTACACCTGTAAGTGATTATCCTTCTAGTTTTGTTTGGGAAAAGATAACTACATTCTTTGTGCATCTGCTATTATGGGCAATATTCGGCTTCCCTTAAGAAACACAATTCTGAGTGTGCCCTCACCTCGCCTGTGACTCGTCTTTTGAAAAAGAAAGGATTTTCGGTGATATCCCACCTTGTCACTGTTGAAATCACTCCAGTCTCACTACAAATGTGCAGATCTGAGATGGCACAATAATTAATACAGGTTCAAAATTACTGGACTAGTATTTTTATTGTGGTGGCATTTCAGATAGTGGTTTTCTAACAAGGATTACTTGACTGGAGGGGATGGAGGTCCTTTTAAAGGAGTTAAAACATCTTTTCCCAAGAGGGCTAACATTTGCACTAATAATTCCCTGCTCTCCCTGCACCTGACACTTGTCATCTCTTACACAGCAAAGAGCAGACTGCAAGGAAGCAGAGGCAAACATCACTCTCACTCTGCACTTGACAGATGGTATCCGCGAGGGAGAAGCTTTGATAAATCATTCATTTCCATGATTACAATAAGGGCTAGAGTATGGATTATTTGATATTTTTAACATCTGTGGAGAAGGCAGCAAAACTTCACCCTTCTCTTTAAGGAGAAACGCAGGCTTGCTAACCCCTATGCCCTCACACCACTTAATCACACACTAAGGAGATCTACTGAGAGCCATGCTACTAGTTAACTGTCAGATCATAAAATCATTCTGTTCTCTTCCGAGGACTGGGAAACCAGGAATATGGCTGCTCAAGGGTTGTGTATTTTAAAAGCTATAAGTGTTAATGGGTTAATTCCATTAGTAGTGAGGAAAGAGCTGATTCCCTAGATGCAACTAGCTGAATCTGATGAGTTCCTTATCAGTGTTACTGGGCAGATTAAGTATTTAACCTCTGTATAAAAGAGCTCTGATTATGGTGTGGGTAGTGGGTGGTTATCAGGAAGGAGTGGACTGTCATGGAACAGTGGAGTTATCTGAATACTTTGAGAAGAGCTCATTTGAGAAGAAGACTTGGAGAATTGCCAGACTTCAGGACTCAAAAAACTTTACGCCAGTGGTTCTCAATTAACTCAGTACTGCAATCTCCCCATTTTTCAAAAGCCAAGCCACAGACCCCCTACTTTTGAAAATTATGGTATCTCTATGGTAGTATTTGTTATGTGAGTGGTGCCACAGACCCCCAGGTGGGTTATGTGGACCCCATGGGCTCCTCTGACCACCAGTTGGCAACCACTGCTCTAAGCTGTTGTAGGACTTTGTGCAAATTGACTAAGAAGTTATGTGTGGATTTTGTTCAGCAAGGGCTCTGAAGTACAGAAACCCCTCTGGGACCAGAGGAAGAAAAGCCTTTGTGCAACCTATATAAAGTGTGTGTTTTGTGTATGCCAAGCAAAACAACCCCACTTAAAGCAACAGTTTCGTGTTGGTGAGCTTGACCACTTTACTGAAGCTTCCGTCATGCACACACAGAGAGCAATATTTATAGGTTGAAGATAAACACACACCCCAACAATAAGATACATTGTTCCTGATGGAAGTGCTGAATGGGAAGGTGGAAAGCCACACGAGTCTGATCCAGAAGTTCAGTAAGGATGGGTCACCAAGAGTGCAGCCATCCTGAAGTAGCTTGACTAGCCAGGAAAAATATTCAGCACAGCAATGCACAACTTTTTATCTAACCCCAAAATGCAATAAAAGTATAAATTAATGATTAAGATCCATATTCAAACAGAATCCACTTCTTAGAAGCAGAGATACCCACAGATCATGTAAGTGAGGAACTATAATACAACAATGTTCATAGATGTGCGTGGTGGAGTTCTTATATGTTAAGACGTTCTGTTTAGATGTACTACTGGCAATTCAACAAACATTTCCACAGTTTAAAATATCCAGGGCAAAACATGGCTTTTCTAAGCTGCACTATGTATCTAAATAAAAACATAACACCGAAGACTACAAATCCTGATATAAAAAATACATTCTTATACATTCCAATAAAAGAGATGGTCAATGATTTGCAATCGGTAAGTAAAATAGTAAAAACCCAGGCAGAACATTTACCACCATGAACCAATCAGCATATGCCATACTTAGATGAGAATTGTGGTCCAACAACATCTGGAAGCAACCACATAGGCTACCACTGATCTAAATCTAGAGGGCTCCATAGTATATCTTGGTAGAATTACATCAAAGAAAGCACCAAAAAAGTCAGACTTTGCACTGCAACAGTTCTCATGAAATGTGGAAAATGAACGTTTAATGCTTCTATTCCGAAGGTGAAATGTGTCAACACTGATTTTCTTCTGTGATGTGAAAAAGAAGCCATAGCTACTGGCATCTGCTTGTCAGTTTCTCTCAACTCGGTTACAACAGAACAATTTTCAACAATGAGTGAGTGACAAACCAAAAGGGAAGTTTGGCACTAAACTGGCTTGTTCCAACGACCTCCAAGCTCTAATAGGAGTCCCCACTCGCCACTGAAAAACAGCTGAGATTTGCCATAGGTAAGGCACAGGATCAGCAGCCTGGGTTGATTAAACTTGCGTAGAACTAACCCACAGCTTTGAGATAACCCAGACATACTTAGAAACAGCAGCAGTGTAAACAGGAACCACTGAATTCTCACTAACAGAAAGCTAAAATGAGCAACCATGCTAAACTCAATACTAATGGCAGATACCTGCCCAGGACCTCCACTATACGGGCCTGTTTTGACTCTACTGTCATTATCACGAGAAAGACAACCAATTTCAGGTGTTCTTCAGCTTCTATAAATCTAGCTGCCAACCTGGAGATGAGAAACAGCCAAGGTTCTTTCCATTATCTGAAACTTATCTGTTCAAAAGCTCTGCCATCAGTCAGCATTTGTTTACTGTGTGGAACACCTGATAAGAAACAGATCTGTGGGATTTGTACCTCCTCATACTTTTGAGCATCAATCAGACCTGAATTTCCACTTTGCAATGATTTGACAGAAACCTGAGTGCAACAGGTGCTTTGTGGTATCTGATTGCACATGTATTACTCTCTGTGTGGCCCAAAGTCTTTAACCCAATTCCATTATGGCACAAAACGGCCTTTAGAAAAGTACAGGATTCCTAAATATTTAATCCTGATAACAGGCTACAATTGACACCTGACAGAAAAGTATATATAGATGCAAGACAACTAGTGCTAGACCTTTTACACTTCTTGTCTACATGATTTAAACATCTATTTATTTAAAAAATTGATATCCCACATCTTGCACCCACCAAAACAATTTACAATCAGATAATATAAACATATTAGAAACAACAAACCGTTTTTTTAAAGGTCTAAACCTTTAACAAAGATTCCTAACCCCAACCCTAAGGATTAATAATAATAATAATAATAATAATAATAATAATAATCAGTCCTCAGAGAAACATTGCATCTGCATTCATGCTAAGCATCAGAATGTGTTGTGTTTGAGGTTGGCAATATGATGACAGTGGTGGCAATATCACATAGGGAAGTGGAATGGCTCTAAAGTTTTTCCTTTTTGTAATCTTGTACAAAGTTCTGTGCTGTTTCTAAGCTCTTGAGAATTATTAGACTGGGTGTGTTATAATGTATTAAGTAGCATATTAGTGATAGCATATCATAAGCTGCCTTTGAAATTATGTGGACATGCCAAATTAGCGTTGCTGCATCCACCTTAAAGGTAAAGGTAAAGGTACCCCTGCCCGTACGGGCCAGTCTTGACAGACTCTGGGGTTGTGCGCCCATCTCACTTAAGAGGCCAGGGGCCAGCGCTGTCCGAAGACACTTCCGGGTCACGTGGCCAGCGTGACATCGCTGCTCTGGCGAGCCAGAGCCGCACACGGAAACGCCGTTTACCTTCCCGCTGGTAAGCGGTCCCTATTTATCTACTTGCACCCGGAGGTGCTTTCGAACTGCTAGGTTGGCAGGCGCTGGGACCGAGCAGCGGGAGCGCACCCCGCCGCAGGGATTCGAACCGCCGACCTTTCGATCGGCAAGTCCTAGGCGCTGAGGCTTTAACCCACAGCGCCACCTGCGTCCCTGCATCCACCTTAAATGAACCTAAATGAGTGTTTTATCTCCTAGTATTTGTATCCACATGTATGCAATCGCAATCTGTCAAGCAGACACTCTGTTAAGCCTGTGGTGAGGGTGACAGAAAACCAGCTGTGTTCACTGCTACTTTCCGCAGAGAGAATAATCACATACATAGCAGAGGAGCAATAGGTGTACAACCCAGAAGATTTAAACTATGGCAAAATCTTTTTCAATTATGTTGTAACTAGACATTGATATTAAGCCATGACCTTGATTAAACAAAGTCAATTGAGTAATGTTACACGTATTTTCATGAGGAAGATATTTGTAAGTGTTCTAAGAGCCGACTCTTGTAGAATCCTACCCATAGGTTTAGGGGCGAAGAACACTTGGGTGGCTGGTAGTCATTTGCAGTAGGGACAACAGGAGCTACAACACTTTGGGTGCAGCAAATTATGACAGAAAGGGACCTCGGTTTTGTTATATTTTGATACTTGGTACACCGCAGTGAATTGGCATGTTAAAATAAGCATTCTCTAACTTGAATACAGCCATCAGCTCTTGCATCCCTGTTTGTCAGACTAGATAGGGCTTTGAGAAACAATGGAAGTGTTGCTTTGTCCAACACTAATTAGAGAAAATCTTCTGTGAGATATCAATGCTTTCCTCTAATTTCCTTCAAGGGCTGATTGTGTAGGGGCTAAACTAGATGTACATTTAAATAAAAAGCAGACAGATATGTATATTGTTTTTTCCTTAGCTAACCGCTTTGAAGGTTGGTTGTTGTTGTTTTTTTAAAAAAACAATCAAGTGGTACATAAATCCTATGAAATAAATAAGTAAATAAATAAATAAATTTGCTTATTTTCCTGTAGTCCTCATGGAGTCTAGTCAACATGTAATCAGGTAACATTCACAGATTTCCCCCGTAACTGAAAGGGCTAGAAGCTAACACCGGAATCCTGGGAAGCTTAAACTATTTGCCCAACTCCACACACATCCAAGCCAGGAAGTAACAGAATGCTTATAGCACGCGTGGGAAAGCTTGGCTCGTGAGTAGGTGCAAAAGTCAAGCCAGTCACAAAGAACTAGAGGATTATGTAGAATTGGCTGGTTATTTTTATCTTCTTTTCACCACTCCTTTAAAAACAGATGAATCAAGCAGAAATAACTTTCTTCAACATTTCCAAGTCACGTTTTTTCTCCATCGTAATCGGTATTTGATCTGCACTGTGAAACTACTTAATGCTCTTCATGAAGCCTTTTAACTTTAGACTTAAGCAGGAAGTCAAGCATGTTCTCTCTCTTCAAGGTGCACATTCCATTGTCTTCTGAAGTGGTATAAGAGCGCTGTCAATCACACTCAAGTAACATGTACTAGTGACAGTTTGTCTTAAATATCTTAGTAATGGAGCAAACAGGTTTACAAAGACCACAAAACATCATTCTTAAAAATAAAAAAAAATCAGAACTGAGGCATTCCAATCTATAGCCTTAGTTTAGCAAGCACTCTTGTGACTGGAAACGGGCAAGCTATGATACTTTGTTCAGTGTGATGGTTGAACTAGGGATGGTGATCTTTTTAAACTCCAAGAAAACCACAATTACCGCATTTTTCGCTCTATAAGACGCACTTTTCCCCTCCTAAAAAGTAAAAGAAAATGTGTGTGCGTCTTATGGAGTGAATGCAGGCTGCGCAGCTATCCCAGAAGCCAGGAGAGCGAGAGGGATCGGTGCTTTCGCTGCACAGCGATCCCTCTTGCTGTTCTAACTTCGCTTCACTGGAGAGGCACTGCGCAGAGAGGGAGAGAATATTTTTTTTCTTGTTCTCCTCCTCTAAAACTAGGTGCGTCTTATGGTTGGGTGTGTCTTATAGAGTGAAAAAGACAGTAGTTTTGGTTTACTTACAGTCGTGTGTTTATGAGAAACGAACCACAACCCCTAGCTTGGACATAACACCAAGGAACAGATTATGGTTTGTTTCTCCTGTGTACTAGTGGGGGGAGGAGCTAAGTGGAGTTCTCCAGGGAAGGAGATTCACAACTGAGGGGCCACCACTGAAAATCCTTGCCTGTAATATTCACTAATAGGCTCATCCTTAGTGGTGGGACAAAAAAAAGGGTCCTTACATACTAGATACTACATACATAAATCAGGAAACCTGCCCCTTTGCAAGAGCCTGATTCAAAACGCAGTCATGCATACTTGGCATTTGATACAATACTGCTCTATTTATAAGCCCTCCCAATAGCTTGTTTGTATTATCCTAATCTGAGAAGATCACTAACTGGACATCTTATATATTTTAAAATAATATCCATCATCTGCTAACTTCATTGACCCCGGCGCACCATAATTTAATTAGATTATAATGAATTATACATTTATTAATGTGGCCATAACCATACCTTCTATAACATTTTCCTCCCTCCCACAAATGTAGGGCAACGTATATGGTGTGTACCCCCACCATCCTCACAACTCCTTTGAGACTAGGCTGAGAGACTGCCTTGCTCAAGGTCACTCAATGAGCCCAATGGCTGAGCAGCAATCTGAACCTTGCCCAACCTGGTCATAGTCCACACTGGAGCCACCACAACACATTGGCTCTCCGAAGAGCAGAGAAGTCAGTTTCAAGATCTAGAAACGTTTCGGTGCGTGACAAATGCTTTCTCCAGCTTTCTAAGCAAACACTAGCACCAGAGCTGGCTTTAAAGTCACAAAAGCCCTGCTGTATATTCAGTTTGGCAAACACACACAGGAAGCACAACATACTGACTATGACCTGCAGGTCTTATGTTGCCTCCCAACTACAGTGGATAATGGCTCCCAAACAAAGATCTTGTTCAACACTCACTTGCAGCGTAATTTTATACATGTTAACTCAGAGGCAAGTCAATGGTGCTCACTCACTAGCATGAGTGATTAGGATCACAGTCTGAATTTGTTTTCTTGGAAAAAGAGAAGTTATTCCAGCCAAGTTAGCATTAACTACAACATTGCAAAAAGGGTTGACCAGTTGTTAGGAAGTGAATAAGGCGTTGCATTTCTATAGGTCTATTTCCAGGCATGGAACTGAAAGGGCATCATTAAAGCTCACTTACTTTAGAATAATCCCCATTGAAGCAACTAAGAAATATTTTTGAGTGGACCAGGACTGTCTACTGTACAGGGCTGCATAGCAAATAGTTACTGAATCAACCAACCACTTACAAGCAAGAGATAGCAATATGTACAAGCCTGAAAATGCCTCCTGATACCAGTTTAAAACAGCAATAGAATCATAGAATCATAGAGTTGGAAGAGACCACAAGGGCCATCGAGTCCAACCCCCTGCCAAGCAGGAAACACCATCAGAGCACTCCTGACATATGGTTGTCAAGCCTCTGCTTAAAGACCTCCAAAGAAGGAGACTCCACCACACTCCTTGGCAGCAAATTCCACTGTCGAACAGCTTTTACTGTCAGGAAGTTCTTCCTAATGTTTAGGTGGAATCTTCTTTCTTGTAGTTTGGATCCATTGCTCCGTGTCCGCTTCTCTGGAGCAGCAGAAAACAACCTTTCTCCCTCCTCTATGTGACATCCTTTTATATATTTGAACATGGCTATCATATCACCCCTCAACCTCCTCTTCTCCAGGCTAAACATGCCCAGCTCCCTTAGCCGTTCCTCATAAGGCATCGTTTCCAGGCCTTTGACCATTTTGGTTGCCCTCCTCTGGACACGTTCCAGTTTGTCAGTGTCCTTCTTGAACTGTGGTGCCCAGAACTGGACACAGTACTCCAGGTGAGGTCTGACCAGAGCAGAATACAGTGGCACTATTACTTCCCTTGATCTAGATGCTATACTCCTATTGATACAGCCCAGAATTGCATTGGCTTTTTTAGCTGCCGCGTCACACTGTTGGCTTATGTCAAGTTTGTGGTCAACCAAGACTCCTAGATCCTTTTCACAGGTACTGCTCTCAAGCCAGGTGTCACCCATCTTGTAAAATAGAAAAGCAGCTTGAAGGATTTTTGAACAAGGAAGCAGCAGGGCAGAGATGTGGTGGGTGTTTTGATTCTTATACTGTTACAGCTTCTCCTCTCTGACCCCCTCAAGCTTAAAAATGTGCATTTTGATCCTGTGGTGCGTGTGTGTGTGGAAGGGAGGGTATCATCTGGTCTCTCACTGGGATGCGTGTGCAATGTGCAGCCAATAAACCACAGATAAGGAATGGGTTTAACACCTCTCTAACACTCACAATAAGCTGTTTGCTTATCTTGTTAAAGTCAGGGCTCCATTAAAAGAAGTGTAGTTATTCACGCTGCAAGCCAATTAAACGCACATTAAAATTGAGTATTTCATAGGGCTGCAACCCAATTAAACAAACTTTAAAACTGATTATTTACCAGATTTTAGCTGGTTAATTTACTGATTATATAATATTTTCTTATCACATCTGTCTCTTTACTGGGGTTCCTCTTAATATTTAGCAAGACAAATGTTTGCTGCATATATTTCTGCTAGATAGATAGATAGTGATTTTTAACAAGTTTCGCACCTACCCACCTCCAAACCCCAGTGGAACTCAATATATGATCTTTCACACGTAATTGCAGGCATACATTCAGCTCTTCCCAAAGACCATCTTGGAATAAATTTTCCTTTTTTATGCCCATCCAGGCAACAAAGCAGGAACCAATTAAAAAAACACAAAAAGGTTGTGCCAGCAGCAGTGAAGTGTGCCTTCTTGGCTGGGTTCCCTCTCCCACCAGAAATAGGGATATTAGCACAAGGCCCCAGCATCTTTGCAGAGGGCTCTGGGTAATCCATTTCCCAATGGGAAAGGTGCCCAACAGCACCTTTTATCCTCATTTTATAAAATAGCACCAGGGAGGCGAAAAATGAGTGTAGCAAAGTCATGCTGTGCCGCTTCCTCCAATAATGCCCCCTACTAAGAAATGGGAGGAACTCTCAGAGGAGAATTCAGAGCACGATTCTCAAGTGTCTATGGAAGCGTGAAAAAGACTTTCCATTTTCTGGAGAACAAGGGACATGCAAAGGAAAGAAGAGTCACAAGGGTTTAAAATGAAAGATTGGGTGATATTGGGGCAATGCCCAATTAAACAGATTCAAATTTTTAATGAAGCAACGTCATTTATTCAATTAAGGTTGAAGCCCTAGTAGGTGACCCCTAGATCCCCAAAGAGAACTGAGGATGAGGCTGGCTTGGGGTTCCTGAGTCCATACATGGTCTATTGCTGTTTTCGCTAGAAGGAGAAAGGTTGATTGGTTCCCAATGTACAACCTATTGTTTAGATGTGGTATATAATTACGGCTCAAGATGAAAAAGTTCAACACAGAACAATTAAATTGTTTCTCAAGCTAGAAAAGGTTTCCTCCACCTTCATCTAAATAAAAGCAAAACCAAGGCAGGTTCATTCTGACTGAATGCCTCCTTTTCGCCAAGTTCCCATATTTTAACAATTTCAAGTAACCATCCAAGGAGCATGGCAACTGCTAGAGATTTTTAACAGCCCCGCTCCAAGCAAATCCAGAAACCTTATGCCCACACAAAGACTGCTGTTGAGGTCCCTTGAGCAAGCAGAAGTCCATGTAATAGAGTTTGCTGGGTGGCCCATACACTCTGTCTTCCAGGACTAGGTCTTTTCAGATCAATAGATATTAGTGAAAGTTGCTTACCTGCAAATGCTGTTCAAGAGCACATCTCGCACACAGTAGCTTTGGGTGTAAGAAACAAGTTGGTGGTGCTTGTTGGTATTGTCTGATGGAGATCTTGCATAGCAAAGACATGCAGGCCAGTGCAGCCACTACAAAGGTACCAGACTGGAGGTCTTAAGAATGCCTTCTTCTAATCCGTTAGTATTGGGAAACCTAAGTGTCCAAGAACAAGAGGAGACTGGGGTTATTCATCCCTGTTATTCTATGACATATCATTTCAAAATACAGCTTTGAGCTGAAAGCATGCTGTAACCTGATAAGATTTCAGAGGGGCATAGCATACGCTTCACTTTCTCAAAGAGATTGCATGTAATGGAACCAACTGCAATGCCTCATCCACTAGGAATTACTCCTGCCTAAAGCAGCCATTTCGCAGGGCCCCCTAATGTGATGGGCACTAATTTGGACTATTTCAAAGACATAAAAATCAAGGTGTAATACATCTATAATTAGTTAGAAATAATTAATAATAGAGGTAAAGGTAAAGGTACCCCTGACCGTAAAGTCCAGTCGCAGACGACTCTGGTATTGCAGCGCACATCTCGCTCTATAGGCCGAGGGAGCCAGTGTTTGTCCGCAGACAGCTTCTGGGTCATGTGGCCAGCATGACTAAGCCGCTTCTAGCGAACCAGAGCAGCACAGAGAAATGCCGTTTACCTTCCCGAAGGAGCGGTACCTATTTATCTACTTGCACTTTGACGTGCTTTCAAACTGCTAGGTTGGCAGGAGCAGGGACCGAGCAACGGGAGCTCACCCTGTCGCGGGGATTCGAACCACCGACCTTCTGATCGGCAAGCCCTAGGCTCTGTGGTTTAGACCACAGCGCCGCGTGCATCCCTAATAATAGAGGTAAGATACAACTAAAAATACAACTCTTGGGTATAATCTGCTAATAACTATTGCTTTGGCATTTTTGAAGAATGAAGCTCAGGAATTGTATATGTCTTCATTCTATATCTGAAATTGGTTAAAATTTATGCAATAAAATACAAAACAGACACAAAATCACAATGTGGCCATCTAACAGTACAATTTTAGGTGACAACATGCTCAAGGCCTAGGGGAGAGTCACAGTTCCTTACATTCCACAGCACAAGAACAGCACATTCAAAAAACCAAATATTTTCCCTCCCATTCCCTTTTACTGTCTATCTCAATGTTTTATTTTCCTCTTCCTATCCTGTTGTATTTCTGTATGTGAAAACCTTCAGAAAAGTTTACAAATAAACTTGCATCTCAAGTTAACCCTTTTCAGGACTACCCTGAAAGTAAGAGGTTGAAATTACTCTGCATGAAATATTACTTCCAACAGTTCAACATGTCTGAACCGGTTATTAAACCTCTTTTTAAAGTTAATGTCCAAACCAGAACAAAACTGGAGAGTTAAAAAAAATGCTGATGAATCAGAACTGAACCCAAATTTTTAATGGTTCAATTCCCTGGAGAAAATGTGCAGATGTATGTATGGTCCGAAATCCTTCCATTTCCTCTATTACATCATAAATATTTAAATGGTATAGGAAAAACCATCAGCAGAACTTTAGCAGCCATCTAGGTTGTCCTCTGCCTTCTGAAATATTGCACTGCTGTTGAGTAAATAAGGCTACACAATAGAGTGCCTTATGTGTTTCCATTAATATGATAAATTGAAAATGGCTCCCCAATAAAACAATCAAAATCTTCTTGCTGCATTCCCATTCCTAAACTACATTTTTATTTATCTACCCCATTTTTACCCTGCCTCTCTACCTTAACACTGTTGAAGGCAGATTAAAATTTACTAACCCCCCCCCCTTCAAAAAGATAAATCACAGTAACTGACGCACAGTAGAGCAAAGCAATATAACTACAAGTCTAACAGAAGGGCAAATTGAAACTCGCCTAAACGAAGAGGTCTTTACTTGATAGTAAAATGCAATAGTAAGAGAAAAAGCTAAATGAATCTTTCATGACGGGGAGATCCATAATCCATAGAGATGTCCCCCCCCCCACTCCATTTAACTCTACATCAGCTACTCAAGGGACATAGGAAGGCTTGTCAAACTGACTGTAAGGAACAGGCAGAATTATAACTGGAACAAACTGCCCTTAAATTATCTTGCCCCTAAACTGCTTAAGACTTTAAAAGGTAATAATGAACATCTTAAATTGCAACCAGAAATGAGCAAAGCTGAGCAAAACGCATTCTGCTGTGCCCCACAGGGTTCCACCTTGTTCCCCAAGCTAATTTTCCGAAGCTGCTGGGAGAGGTTATCAGGAGATTTGGAGTGAGGTGGCACCAATATTATCTAATCTTATCTTATCTTATCTTATCTTATCTATCTATCTATCTATCTATCTATCTATCTATCTATCTATCATCTATCTATCATCTATCATCTTCAGGTAGGTAGCCGTGTTGGTCTGACACAGTCGAAATAAATTAAAAAATAAATGCTGAAGAAGAAGTAGTGTGCATGCACACGAAGGCTTGTACCCAAAACAAACTTGGTTGGTCTCTAATGTGCTACCGGGATTTTTTTTTTAATCTAATCTAATCTATCTATTGTTTAAGGTAAAGGGACACCTGACCATTAGGTCCAGTCGTGACAGACTCTGGGGTTGCGGCGCTCATCTCTCTTTATTGGCCGTGGGAACCGGCGTATAGCTTCCGGATCATGTGGGCAGCATGACTAAGCCACTTCTGGCGAACCAGAGCAGCGCACGGAAACGCCGTTTACCTTCCCGCCGGAGCGGTACCTATCTATCTACTTGCACTTTGAGGTGCTTTCAAACTGCTAGGTTGGCAGGAGCAGGGACCCAACAACAGGAGCTCACCCCGTCGCGGGGATTCGAACCGCCGACCTTCTGATTGGCAAATCCTAGGCTCTGTGGTTTAACCCACAGCACCACCCACGTCCCAGTAATCTATTGTTTACTAGCAAAAAAAAAAAAAAAAAGGTTCTAAGTGGCTTACAATTATAAAACCAACTAAAAGGAATATAGCAATACAGGCGGCAACTATTTTGCACTCGTCCAGTTGATGTGCAACTGCTGACCCATGTGTTGTTTTTGGGGGTGGGGACAGAATGCGTTGACGTGTGAAATGACCTGGAACACGCTCCCCCCCCCCCCCGCACAAACAGGGGCCTGCCTGCACACAATTAAAATATACAATAAAACAGCTCCATCAAAACGCTGAAATTAAAATGCAAGAATTAAAATCTACAATAAGCAAATCCATTAAACCAGCATAACAATTAGAATAGGTAAAACACCAATTGAAACTGGAGGATCAAGTCAGGAGATCAGGGAAATGCGTGTCTAAACACATATGTCTTCAAGAGCCAGCAAAATGCCAATACTGACAGAACTCCTTATATTCCAGCAGGGAGAGCATTCCATAACACTGCTGCCACCACAGTGTTTCCAATTGCAAAGTGAACCATGTTCCATTTGTTGTTCTTAATGTGCTTACTGGACAGTGGAGGGGAAGACATTTCTTTCAGGTAACCTAGTCCAGAGCTTTTAGGGTTTTATATGTAAATATCGGGATCTTTAAAGTGGACACAATTTTAACCGTGGTTGTTGTTTTGGTAACTTATTCTAACCTACCCTGGGACCTCAGGGGGAAGGGCAGGTAAAAAAGTACTAAGCAAACAAATAAATAAATACTTCAAACTGGCTCTGGTCACCAGTATTGCAGCCACAAGGCTTTTAAGACTGGGGAGCTTCCTTTGGCATAATTTTCATGCAAGGAAAATTTCCAATTCTTAATGCTGTCCTTTCAAGCCAAGGAATTTCAGACCAAGGAAAGCTCCCATTGCAAATAATTGGTGCAGGGCCTCCCAATGCTGACCGAGACAGTGACAAGGGGGAAACAGTTAAAGTCCTCCTCCCACTGCCACAATCCCAATGCACCCCCCACATGGTATTTGTTAAACAAAAATGAGTTAGATAAGGAGAACTACTAATTTGGCCCCAAGACTCTCACCTATGATTTATTTGCTAAGCACTTGGAGGATAAAATAGCTTGCATCTGCAATGAACTGGACGCCACTGTGTCTGCAGTACACTTGGTGAATTTGTCCAGAATAAGATGCAGTCATATGCTGATGGATTAAATTCAGCCGTTATGGCCCAAGGATGTGGACAAGGTGCAGCCTGTTTGTACCACTCATATTCCACCTTATAACAATCTAGTGAGAGAGGGCTAACCAGCTGGGTCCCAAATGGAATTATTGCTTCCCTAGGAGAGGGGATGATCCTGAGCAGGTTGAAGGAGGTGGCCATAATATTAACCCTAGAGACAACCTCCTGGAATCTGAAGGATTACATTAAAATGCCAGGTGCAAATATTCCCTATTTGACAAGGCGCTTGAGTGAGTGGTCATTATATGCTTGAGCCAATTTGCTTGGGCATAATGTGCTTGAGTTAACACCAACATGCTGGGACAGTCACTTGGGCAACCTCACATTTAGACTACTGCAATGTGCTCTATATGGGGCTGCCCTTGAAGCAGTCCAACAAATATGGCACCTAACAAACAATGAATGAATGTTTAGGCTGCTGTGCATAAAAAAGTTTTTTTTAAAAAAAATGAGGACAGCTCACATGAAGAATATTGAAACGGTGTTCAGTTGGCAGTTCAAATGAAGTCTAGGCTCAAGCTAAAAGAAAAGAAAGTGCCATGCAGACTGATTTTAAGATGCATCTACACAAAGCACGAGCTACATGATCTGAATCAAAGATGCAGAGCTGAGTTTTTATTTAGGGAGGGTGAAACCCCACCCAACACAGGTTGAAGGCTTGGGGTCATATTGTTTAGATGAAATACATCAAGATAAGCGAATGTATTTTCCTACTGAAGGCAAATGTTAGAAACTCTACCTCATTTTGATTGTCTTCTATCACACAGGGAGTACAGTTGACTGCTGGGGCCTGTTGCACAAGACAGAGCTAAAACAAATGCTTTCTACATTATATTGGATTTTAAAACTGTTCTGTTCTTTTACAGTTGGTTTTTTGTTTTTGGTCCTCTGGGGAAACTATGTAAAGATTAGGAAGGCTGGACTCAATTTTCAGAAAGCCAAAGGGAAGACTCCAGGGACTCTAGGCAACTTCCCTTATTGAGACACACAACTTCTCTGATGGTAGCTGGCCATTTTGCTATGGCCTGAATACGCTCACTGTTATGTGCATATTCCTCAGAATATCCAGAATTCAAAGCATAGAATTTTCACAACAGTATGCGGTGCCAATAAATAACTTTTTGGACTCCTGAAACCCTTGGTCTGGGTACAGACTGGAGCACATTTTAAAATTATAGTTTCAATGACAGTTCTTTAGAAGTCAAAGAAGATTACTATGAGAAGAGTTTGCAGCAGAAATTGGAGACTACAAGGAGATCAGCTTTTAGACAGCTTTTAGACCTCTGTTCTCTGCTTCTCTCTAGTAACCTCACAGTTTCACCGGTTAGTGGCAAAATCAGATGTTAGCTAGCTTTAATGATGGCATTTCCCCCTAATGTTGATCATGCTACAATTGTGTGAAGAAATGGCATAGACTGCTGCTTAACAGGTGTTGTGAGTGGGCATCTGTGCCGGGGGGGGGGGCGCGGAAGAAAATAGATGAGTCATCCCCAATCACTGCTTTAATTATTAAGTACTCCTTGCTTTTTGAAGGAGGTGGCAGAGAGAAGATTCAGTGACTACAGGAAAATAAAAATAAAAATATGTTTAACAGAAATTAAAGGCATTCATTTCTGTCAATGAAAAGCAATGCATTGCTCGATATGTAAATATTATTTCAATTAGGCACAGCAAATTAGCATTGACCTCACATTTCTAAACCCATAGAAATATATTTATTTGTTCACTCCCCAGCATATCACTGCTTTTCCGTACCCACTTCCCTGTCTTTAACAACCGTTCAGTCAACAAGAGTAAAAAGAGCAAGAAGGGCAGCAAGTAAAGCTTAAGAATCGACAAGCTCTATGAGCCAACTATTGCCACTTACATAACTTAAGAGCCAATACATTTTTCATTTACTTACTTACTTGCTTACTTTTGTGTGATCAGTGTTGAAATGACTTGTAAAGGAAGATTTACCAGTGCAGGCCAGGACAACACTTTTTCTGCTATTACAACTATACCAGCTCTTAACTATCATATCAGAAAGAGTTCAATTGCCCTGTCTATAACATGTGCACCTATGAAAACATTTCCTACAAAGACGCATTTAAGTCTGAACATAATAAGGGAGTCAGTGCTGTTCTGCCCAAA
The DNA here is from genome assembly GCF_964106915.1 of Podarcis gaigeae. Classification (NCBI taxonomy): domain Eukaryota; kingdom Metazoa; phylum Chordata; class Lepidosauria; order Squamata; family Lacertidae; genus Podarcis; species Podarcis gaigeae. Next base: position 16,066,189 of record NC_139681.1, read on the forward strand.
ATTATCAAAGTGGGATTGTCAATCAGTGAGCAGGACTAATTTTAATCCAAAGTGTGTACTTAGTACGAGAAGGTGAATGGATACTTGTTTTAGTTTGAACAATGGATGCACAGACATTTTTGTACTTGATCAAAATCACACCGTTTAACTAACAAGCAGTTCTGCATACAGAAAAGCCTGAAAAACGCCAGAATAAATTGCATAGACCCACACAGGTTGAAACAGTGACCTATATACTTGCCCATCTATAAAGCTATGAGGCAGGAGATGATCCTCAAAGTTTAAACAAAATGCTGACAGATGTTAACATACTATCTTGGTACCAAAAAGCATCAGATTCTATAAATTGATACCTTTTTAATTAACAAGAATAATTCTAGCTACTTTGCCTTACTGCCAGCAGGCTTCATCACCATGTAGTCAAGGCACTGAAACAGTTTTGTAAAAACTGAGTAAGGCAAAAGCAGCGGTGCAGTGGATCTCGCCACCCACAAGAAACCGAACCATTCATTTATTGCAAAGCGGTCTTGCAACACAGAGCATTTTTTAACACCCATTCTTCCTCCCCCGCTACTTTTCAGAGATAAAAAACACATTTTCATCAGAGCAGAACCACACTGCCTTAGATGGGGAAAGAGTGAATTTACCTTGCTCTCAAACTTAATCACACAGGATTGCACCAGACCTATGCCTTTTAAACACAGCTCTTCCCTGTTCAGTGTGTGTGTGTGGGGGGGGGGGGGTGTACAGCTTAAAGGGGTAAAAGGGCACATGGGTGAGGAGATACTGAACCCATCTCTCATCCACTTCTCTTACCAGCGGCACCATCAGGGCAGGAGTCCAGGTCTCACTCACCAAAATCGGCACCCTAAAAACACAGCAGGGCTGGCTCACCACACTTTGAAGTAATATGCATTAAAATCTACAGAGGGGTGACTTTGAGACCATTAAGTCCAAAGTCTCAAATTAACCTAAATCTGTTGTTGTTGTTGTTGTTGTTGTTGTTGTTTAGTCGTTTAGTCGTGTCCGACTCTTCGTGACCCCATGGACCAGAGCACACCAGGCACTTCTGTCTTCCACTGCCTCCCGCAGTTTGGTCAGACTCATGTTTGTAGCTTCGAAGACACTATCCAACCATCTCGTCCTCTGTCGTCCCCTTCTCCTTGTGCCCTCCATCTTTCCCAACATCAGGGTCTTTTCCAGGGAGTCTTCTCTTCTCATGAGGTGGCCAAAGTATTGGAGCCTCAGCTTCACGATCTGTCCTTCCAGTGAGCACTCAGGGCTGATTTCCTTAAGAATGGATCGGTTTGTTCTTCTTGCAGTCCATGGGACTCTTAAGAGTCTCCTCCAGCACCATAATTCAAAAGAATCAATTCTTCGGCGATCTGCCTTCTTTATGGTCCAGCTCTCACTTCCATACATCACTACTGGGAAAACCATAGCTTTTACTATACGGACCTTTGTTGGCAAGGTGATGTCTCTACTTTTTAAGATGCTGAACCTAAATCTACACTTAGCTTTTACTGCTTCAACCACCTTCCATCCACCAGCCAATTTCTTCTCCACCAATCTCACTTCCAATACTGGTTGAGGGAAAACACATCTGAATGGAGGGTGAGTAATCACATGGGTCACATGGACAGAGGGAGTGTATGCCTTACTGCCCCTGCTGATTACAATTTAAAGAAAGAGTAACATGATACGGAGTAGATGTTGGAAATTCTAAGAAACTTTACTAATTGGTTCACAGAAGCTCCTCCTATCTGGAGGAAATTTTCTGCTAATCCACACACCTCATTCCATTATTACATTGTTCTACAAAAGGACCACACCTCTGATTCAGCAGAAACTTATTCCTGAGAACATGAAAATGAACATGCTCCTACAGCAGTGCTGAACAAACAGAACTTTCCATGAGCTATATTCAACTCACCGGCTTGTAAGAGCAGTTAATTTTCACAACACCAGCAAAGTTATGAGAGCAAATTCGCACAAGAGAATGTGAACCAAAAGTGAATTTACAATGGAGAAAATTTGTGGAAAGTTATCTTCTTCTTTTTTTAAAAGGATATTTATTAAGATTTTTTAAAGTATTACAATAAAAATGAAAAAAATAATAACAAAAATACAAAATAAAAATAGTTAAAAACACACAGATTTTCCATTACTTATTTTCCTTTAGCTTGTTTCCCGGACCTCCTCATACCTCCCTTTTTTGTATTCCACTTCAAATTGTTGGTTCAGCAAATCCTTACCATTAGATTTTTACCTGTTTATAACCCTTTTTTCATATTCTCTTAAAGCATTACAGTTGGAAACCACTTAATTTCTATCCAACATCATTCTAACATTTATTAATTTTACAATATTTCTGTAGATAGTCTTTAAATTTCTTCCAATCTTCTTCCACCGACTCTTCTCCCTGGTCTCGGATTCTGCCAGTCATTTCTGCCAATCCCATATAGTCCATCACCTTCGTCTGCCATTCCTCCAAAGTGGGTAGATCTTGTGTCTTCCAATACTTTGCAATAAGTATTCTTGCTGCTGTTGTAGCGTACATAAAAAAAGTTCTGTCCTTCTTTGGCACCAATTGGCCGACAATGCCCAGAAGGAAGGCCTCTGGTTTCTTCAGAAAGGTATATTTAAATACCTTTTTCATTTCATTATAGATCATTTCCCAGAAAGCCCAGTTTCTTTACATTTCCAACATTTATTATCGGGCAAATGATAGATTTTTGCAAGCTTGACTGGGGTCATGTACCACCTGTATATCATCTTCATAATATTCTCTCTTAAGGCATTGCATGCCGGAAACTTCATACCTGTGGTCCATAACTGTTCCCAGTCAGCAAACATAATGTTATGTCCAACATCTTGTGCCCATTTAATCATAACAGATTTCACCGTTTCATCCTGAGTATTCCATTTCAACAGCAAGTTATACATCTTTGACAAAATCTTAGTTTTGGGTTCTAACAGTTCTGTTTCTATTTTTGATTTTTCCACCTGGAAGCCAATTTTCTTGTCCAAATTATATGCCTCCATTATCTGATAATAATGAAGCCAATCTCGCACTTTGCTTTTTTAGTTTCTCAAAACTCTGCAGTTTCAGTCTATCTCCCTCTTCTTCCAAAATTTCCCAATATTTCGGCCATTTGGCCTCCATATTGAGCTTTTTCTGGGCTTTTGCTTCCATTGGTGACAGCCACTTTGGGGTTTTATTTTCCAATAAGTCCTTATATCTTATCCAGACATTGAACAATGCTCTCCTGACAATATGGTTTTTAAATGCTTCATGTGCTTTAACCTTGTCGTACCACAAATATGCATGCCACCCAAAAACATTATTAAAACCTTCTAAATCCAAAATGTCCGTGTTCTCAAGAAGCAGCCAGTCTTTCAACCAGCAGAATGCTGCTGATTCGTAGTAAAGTTTAAAGTATGGCAGTTATCTTCAGAAGCTAATCGCAACAAGCAAATGAACAAAGCAGACCACTCAGTTATCCTTACCTGCAGACAATGTATCTGGGCAGTGGAATTGTGATGATTGCTTAAATCTGCAGTCAAGGGACAATTCCTTGTATCACAACCTACTTCAGTTCACAGGGATTCAGCAGAGCCATTTGCCTAAGTGCACCCAAGTGCTCTGTGATATAAAAAGGTAAAGGTACACCTGCCCGTCAGGGCCAGTCGTGACCGACTCTAGGGTTGCACGCTCATCTCGCTCAAGAGGCCGGGAGCCGGCACTGTCCGAAGACACTTCCGGGTCACGTGGCCAGCGTGACGAAGCAGCATCTGGCGAGCCAGCACCAGCGCCGCACACGGAAATGCCGTTTACCTTCCCGCTATAAAGCGGTCCCTATTTATCTACTTGCACTTTGGGGTGCTTTCGAACTGCTAGGTTGACAGGAGCTGGGACCGAACGATGGGAGCTCACCCCGCCGCGGGGATTCGAACCACCGACCTTATGATCAGCAAGTCCTAGGCACTGAGATTTTACCCACAGCGCCACCCGCGTCCCCTGCTCTGTGATATAGCTGGCTGTAACTAATGAGTTTTAAGAAATGGGATCCAGCTACATGGAACTGTCTGCAGAACCTCGGGTTCCGTCCTGCTCAATACTGTTAGAAGTTTCTAAAGCTACATCTTTTCTAAAAATTTAGCTTGATCATTCCTGTGGTGGGGCCCGCTTGCCAGAAAAATCTCCATCCAGAAAAAAGGCATGTGACAACAAAGACACAATTCTGAACAGGCCCACCAGCTTGGCTGCAGGACTGTGGGTGCCTGGAGCCGCACACACTGTGGGTGCGCAGGTGTCTGATGTCAGCACACTCACCGGCGGGTGTGAATGATGTCAGCACAGTGGGATTCTTGATTACAGTGGTACCTCAGGTTAAGTACTTAATTTGTTCCGGAGGTCCGTTCTTAACCTGAAACTGTTCTTAACCTGAAGCACCGCTTTAGCTAATGGGGCCTCCTGCTGCCGCCGTGCCGCTGGAGCACAATTTCTGTTCTCATCCTGAAGCAAAGTTCTTAACCTAAAGCACTATTTCTGGGTTAGCGGAGGTACCACTGTACATAACAGCAGTTGGGTTACATAAAGATTAAAAAAACACTTTCTGTGGCTAAAAATGTTAATTCGGGCATCCCCAACCTGCAGCCCTCCAGATGTTTTGGCATACAACTCCCATGAACCCTAGCTAACAGGACCAGTGGTCAGGGATGATGTGAATTGTAGTCCAAAACATCTGGAGGGCCAAAGGTTGGGGATGCCTGTGTTAATTGATATTCCTAGAAGTTAATGAATTGGCAATTTCATTTTCCAGCATAGGCAAACCACGACTAGAAAATAGGCCTTGAGTAAATTTTAACATAGGAGTTCCATGGACAACCAATGTTCCAGAAGCTCCATTCGGGTGGTTTGGGGTGTGTATTATAATCTGAATTCAAATAAGCGATACAGTAAAATGCAATATAAGAAATACAACCAAAACAATGTAGAATCTAGCACAGCATATTACAATTTCTACACCAGGAAGAAAACTTATGAAATGATCTGCCAAGACCCACAGCAATTTTCAAGTTGTCTGTAGGGAGAAAGGTTTGGGAACCACTGTTCTAACACAAAAGCTACCAAGAAGACTTTCACCACCTCTATTAACCTACTTGCCTTCAAATTAATCATATTCATTATTTTAACAAAAGACAATATAAGCTGGACTTGTCTCTAGTGGCTCTAATCTGTATGTCTTTTGAGGTTTCACACACAAGTATTTACAAACTGTGGTTGTGTCTGGCAGCCACCCTACAATCCAATCACAGTGCAATATTATGAGTCACTGGTGTCCTTTGCACTTGAGACACTGCAACAGGCCTCAGAAGGATTTTCCCCTAAAATGTGTCGGGCCCAGAACAAATCTAATTTCTAGCACTTGGATTTCTCTGGCATAACTCCCCATAAGGAAGCTTTATATGTTAGTCTGCAACTGTGAGCACACTTGGCTGGGAGTAAGGCTCATCTATCACAGAGGAATTTAATTCTGCTGGAGAACTGCCCCAAGCTGGGCAGATGCTTGCCCAAATTTGGGCAATTCCTCCTTGCTCCATTCTACAATTTTCAAGATATTGAAACTCCAGAGAGGCTTTTTTGTGCAGGTAGCTGCGGGGGGAGGGTGGGATGGAAAGGTTTTCCTCTCGGAAGTTCCTTAAGTTAACCTCTTAGGATCCAAGCCACTCTCTCTGTACAATACAGTGGTACCTCGGTTTACGAACTTAATCCTTTCCTAAATCTGTTCTTAAACTGAAACCATTCTTAAACCGAGGCGCGCTTTCCCTAATGAGGCCTCCCACTGCCGGTGCCCTTCCACTGTTCAGCTTCCGTTCTTAAACTGAGGTAAAGTTCGCAAATCGGGACACTACTTCCAGTTTTGCAGAAGTTAATAAACCAAATAGTTTGTAAACAGGGCTGTTCTTAAACCAAGGTACCACTGTATTCTTTTCCATGGGCTCATAGCTGATGAGAACCACTGTTTACTACAATTTTAACGTCTGCATAAAAAAAAAAATGTAAGCACTCTAACAAACATGGAAACAGAGGTAGGTGTGAGTAAGGTAGTGAACTATTGCCACACAAAATAATAGTACGCCGAAATTCCCTGCTTCATTACAGATACAGAAATCCCAAAATTTGGATGCAGCTATTCTCACCAGAAGTCAAAATCCTGCGATGTTCATTTTACCCCACTTTCAAAAAAGTAGGGATAGAGATGGTTGTGATCTTAATCAGATGAGCATAATATGAAATTATAAACACATACACACAGGTAGGCATGACTGATAAGATACTTGTATATTTGTTTTCAAAAGCTGAAGGGTGATTAAGCCCAAACTGTACCAGGTACTTGAGAATAACCCTTCATGAAAAGGGTTAATACTTTGTGAACAGCAAGTATATGGATCTCAGGCACAGATTTCTATAACAGATTATTTTTAAAAACCCCAATTCCCATCAGAATTACAAAGCATTTCATATACAAATTTGACAATCACGAAGCAGAGGTGTGATCCAAAAGCACTACCCCACACATTTCTAATCGTGGATAGCGGAAGATTACTGGTTGGAAAGCAAGAAAATTCCCATTTGCATTACTTTAACATCTCCCATTCTTCCTGTTTATGCCCTAAGCCTATAAAATATATTTATAAATCAAAAGCCAGCACAGAGCAACCAGATTTTAGAAGGAATAAGTCAAGCACCAGTTTTTTGGAACAAGACTAGAGAACAGGATTTCACAGTAAGAAACTTTAAATACCCTGCAGCTGGCCTCTGAAATGCAGTCTTCCCAACTGCATCGCATTAAACAGAGGCAGATTTCATGTGGCACCCAAATATGACTCCCTCCCACACGAGGCTGATGCTTCCAGGCTTTGTGATAAATTGACATCAAACGCTGACTTAGAAGAATGAGGTATTTACTTTAAAGGGATTAATCCTGCATTTTGTTACACTTCCTATTTGTTTTGATGCAGTGCTGCAAATCCAGGCAATGGCAGGCTGAGCAGCGCCAAGGCAGAGGAGATACAGAATTCTTTGACTTCAAATGAATGACACAGAATTAAAATTCAGTGAAATTAAGTTCAACACAATTACACACACTGTAGCTTGCGACATCAAAAGTAAAAGGCGGCAGGCTATGGCCTCGTAACATAGGCCAAACCAAATCAAAGCACTAAGCTAAACTGACGCACGAACACTGGAAATAGAACTGACAGGCAATTATTATACTTTCACGTATCATAAAAGAGCCTCTAATCCAGTGTTTCCCAACCTTGGGTCTCCAGCTGTTTTCAGACTACAGTTCCCATCATCCCTGACCACTAGTCTTGCTAGCTAGGAATGATGGGAGTTGTAGTCCCAAAACAGCTGGAGACCCAAGGTTGGGGAACACTGCTCTAATCAGTCCAATGCAAGGGCTAGAAGACACGGCTATATGGTATATCTATGCCTCTGATCTAACATTTCCTTAAAACTTTCATCTAACCTTTACCCCTTTCCTTTGCCTTTTGAGTCAGCCCTTCTTCAAATATGCTCTCAAAAATAGTGTTTATGTCACCAGTGGTTAACAGAGGAGATATGAGTTCTGCTTCTTCAGAATCACCTGACATTGTACAATGTCCCCACTCCTGCCTTAGCAAACCTAGGTTCTAGTATTATTTGGAATTATAGGGAGGGATTGCCCAGCTGCTAATTTTCTCTTCTTAGGCAAGAAGCTCTTGAAAAGATGGCAGCAGTTCAACTGTAGGCATGCTTGGAAGAAGCAATTATCCGGTCCCTCTTCAATCCAATTTCAGGCCCAGATACAGCACCAAATTGGCACTAGTCACCTGGCTTGATGGTCGTTGCTGAAATAAGGATGGATGAGTGCTACTCTATTGATTCTCCTTGGCCTTGTCAGCTTTGATACCAAGGGACATGGTTTCCTCTTGGAGTGGCTCTTTGGATTCTGAGTGGATTCTACTGGCCTGTCACATATTGCAGCAGTTCTTTAAGACTTGCAGTGGTTGCCAATGTGCTTCCAAGCCCAAATTGAGGTGCCTGCATTGACAAATCCCTAAATGACTTGGGTCCCAATATCTGAAGGAGCATCCTCTCCCATAAAGACCTGCTAAGGTGCTGAGATCTGAGAGAGAGGCCCTGCTCACAGTTCTGCTGCCTTGTGAAATTTGTGGAGTGGTGGTGGATGAGAGGGCCTTCTCGGTGGTGGCCCCCAGATTGTGGAATCCCTTCCCAAGTTGCCTCTGGCCTTGTCACTGTATACTTTTTGACATCAGGTCAATATACACTTTTATTTATTTATGCAATTCACAGCATAAAAATACAAGATAAAAAACAAAGAAAATCCATAATAAAAACAAGAACAAAAACAAACCAATCACTCCATTCTCCTTCTGCACAAGCCATTGGAGGTGAAATGTCTTATATGATTTAATTGTATTGAGCTGTATGTAACCTGCTCTGGGGCTACAAAGTGAAGGGAGAACTAAAAACAAAGAAGGAAATAAAATGTGTCCAAGCATCATTTATTTGAAGACAATGTTAGCTCTTCCTTGTTTAAAATGAATGTTGAGGGAAGTAAGAAGTTTATATAACTGAGAACACAATACACAAACAAAGTCATATTCAGGGTTGTGCCCTCAGATGCCCTTGATGCCAACCAAGGACCCTGCATCTCCAAATATTATTTTTTTTAAAAAAAAATTGACATTTTTAAAAGCTTTTTTTCTGCCATAGGTGGCACTGGGCACACAGCATTCTTATTTCCTTTCCCCCAGAATGCATCACTTGCCTTTTTGTTTGGTGGTGGTAGTCACCGTGATTATGATGATTTATTAAGTTATATACTGCTTAATGCAAAAATAGACTTCTAAACTAGTTGGTTGTGTTTAGGGTTGTGTTCTTTGTTCGTTTGAAATGTTATTTGTTGGGAGTGTTTTGCTTATTTTGGGGGAGGTGTTGCCTGCTTACCCCCTGTACTTTAGAAAAGGTTGTAGATGTTTTGCACATTGTTTTGGAGAGTCTCTGAGCATCACCAGTTTTTCTTCTGTAAAATGGCACTTTGTGGTAACCATTACAGTTTCATAGATTTCCGAATGTGGCCCCAGATCCAAAAAGGTTATTCTACTCTGGGTTATCTCCCCTTGGGTTTAAGGAATTATCTTACATATTTGCAAGTAAGTCGGAGTGGAAGTGATATAAATTAGATTTTAATAAGAAGTGCTCTAGATTTTTCTTTCTTTTCAACCCCAGTTTGAATCCAGGTGTTATATGCCTTTTTTCAGAATGGGATAAAATTGCAGGAGACATTCCGTCTGGAAACCATCAACTTACCCTCAAAAGAAGAGACAAATCTGCATTGGACACAATGAATGTGCACATGTATGTCCTCTTTTGTGAATGGGTTAGAGGACCCAATTCATACACAATGAACTGGATCTAGAAAATCCTGCTGGCACCTCTGCTTCTGAGGCACTGCCATGCTGCTAAACTCAGCTACAGCAGCTCTTAAACATGTGCAGAACACTTAGTACAACAGGAAAACAAGCCAAACACCCACACTTATTCGAATTCAGAAACAGCTTCATAAATCTAGCTTTAATTTCAGTTCTCATATTCTCCATCTTGTGTTTTAATTATATCCATGTAATTCAGTCCAATGTTTCCAGAGAACAAAAGACAGCTTCCCATCAATGACTCTTGAGATGAAAGAATGAACAGCTTTTGATTAACAACAATGGAAATGTTTGGTAGAATTAAAGGTATTAAATGGATTGTTGTTGTGAAAAAATACAGGTTGCATGGCTAGTATCTTATGCTGAATTAGAAACTCTTCTAGTATACAATCATCACATTCAAGTACTTTACAGCCAACTACTCAGTGTTTTATTTAAACACAACAATTCATATATTTTATTTTAAAAACCTTGACAAAAATACAAAAGGGTTCAACAAGTGTATGATTGGAAGATATTAAATGTTAGTCTTAAATTGCAAAGCGTGTATTTTCAAAGATATATGGGGAAATAATAAAAGTTTGCCCGCAAAGTAAAGTTCTTTTGACATATAAGCACCAGACTGTCTGAATATACATCTAAAACCATATGCAGAGTAAAAAGGTAAAGGTAAAGGGACCCCTGACCATTAGGTCCAGTTGTGACCAACTCTTGGGTTGCGGCGCTCATCTTGCTTTATTGGCTGAGGGAGCCAGCGTACAGCTTCCGGGTCATGTGGCCAGCATGACTAAGCCACTTCTGGCGAACCAGAGCAATGCACGGAAACACAGTTTACATTCCTGCCGAAGCGGTACCTATTTATCTACTTGCACTTTGACATGCTTTCGAACCGCTAGGTTGGCAGGAGCAGGGACCGAGCAATGGGTGCTCACCCTGTCGCGGGGATTCGAACTGCCGACCTTCTGATTGGCAAGTCCTAGGCTCTGTGGTTTAACCCACAGCGCCACCCGCGTCCCTTCTATATGCAGAGTAGTAGCTATTAAAAAGGATGCTGCAGAGATTTGTAACTTTCAAGATATAGGTTTCCCTATCTAGACTACACAGTACAGTATCTAGGTATGCTGACAGCATACTTTCTGCCTCTAGTGCACCCTTCAGAATTTGAATCCCAAGCAAGATCACTTATCTTCCATTCCCACACCACCACACTTTCTGCAAAAGAAAAAAAGAGAAAAAAGTGTATGGTATTCATATTTTAGAAATAGTAGTATCCAAATCCTATTTTCATGTCAAGGACATGTATGAAACACTTACAAAGCTTTGACACTGCCAAGTACTCTGAAAGTTCATGCTTACAGAAATAATGCAACAGCTAAAATGGTACAAAAAACGTGAGGTGGAAGGAGAGAGAATGTCCCTTCCTGAGTTTCGTACAGTTTACAGTATTGATTTGAAGGTGTGAGATCTCTTCCACTAAGAGAGAAGCTGTATGCTTGAAATGCCCAGGATTTGGTAGTCCAAACCCTTAATGTTTCCATCTGGTAGCTCTTCTCATTATGATAGTCTTATGGAAAACTTTGTGGTTGGTATTCAACTAAATAATTGCTAAATAATCCCCTTCATGGATCACTGCCTTGCCGTGGCGAAGGGGCTTGAATAACTCAGAGAAGCTATGAGCTATGCCGTGCAGGGCCACCCAAGATGGGCAGGTCATAGTGGAGAGTTTTGACCAAATGTGATCCACCTGGAGCAGGAACCAGCAAGCCGCTCCAGTATCCCTGCCAAGAAAACTCCATGGACAAAGAGAACAGGCATATAAAATAATTGCACGAGTGGAATAATTACTGCTAGTGCAACAGGGGATCTTCTCTCTCTCCCCCAGCACTGTACACAAAACTGTTCCGGATGGTTGGGGGATGAACCCATAACAGAGTTTGGGGTGTCGGGGGGAAAAGAGGGGGGAGTCCTGTTGCGTAATGAGAAATCCTAGTGCTTACAGAACATTCTCCTTAGCAGTACACTGAATACAACCCTGTGTGGTTTTTTTTCTTGCTGATATGATCAATTCAACCCTAACAGAGTATGTTCCTTATGGGAAATTAAGTCAACCTGACCTCTATTTTGCCAACAACAGTCCCTCCAGCTGGTTTAAACAACATCTGACCAACCAAACTGAATGCAGTTCACCAGCCTTGAATGGTGAACTTGAACCACCTGATGCTGCTGCCTGCCAACAGCTGCAACAGCAGAGAGACTGTCAGCTACCTGGCAGGCTACAGTTGGTGAACTGATGGCGAACTGCATTCAGAAATGTAGGAGAGAGATGGGTGGGGAAAGGAAAATCTGCAAGCTGAAGAATTTCTATCAGAAGGATTCTTATTTTGAAGCTCATTTGAAAAATCTATAGATGGGTACGGAATGGGTGAACAATTTGTTTTTAATAAACACAATTATTTTAGTGTTCATAACTATTGAAATCATTCTTTGTTTACCCATTCAAAAGCTGCTGGTGAAGAAAAACGAATGGACGTATTTTAAAGAATTTTGTATTAGGACTCAGAAGGGAAGAATTGATTTATGGCAGTGAATACTAAGTAAGTGGAACAATACACAATCCTAATCCTAGGATGGCATAATTGGAAAGTCCTTGAAAATAATCTGTTCCATCTCCCTGCCCTGGTTTAATTCAGAATGCTTTGAATACAGAAATAAAGCTAAGTTTAATTTGGGAGGTGAGACTGCAATTCATGAACCCAGTGGCAGTTACTTCTCAAGAGACATGTATATGATTGTACTGTACATACATCTGTTGAGGACTATTTTATCCTATGGCTATGTTGGAGGCAATTGCTTGGAGCGCCCCATTACTAAAACCACATGGATTGGAATTTCTGAAGCATTTTCCACGTCAAAGCATGGATTGGCTTTTTGCAGAGGGAAACAAAGGCTACATACAAGTCATACCAGCTGTGGCAATCACAAACGAGGCGGGAATGTGAAAATTCAACTGAGAATGTTGCTTTCCATAAGAGAAGCTCCCCTAACATATTTTTTAGGTACCTATACCTGCACATATGTGGAACCTGCAGATAAATATTGCATTACATCCTCACCTGCTAGCAACTTTCCTATTCAGGGCTGTTTTCAACCAGCCATGCACTCCCTCCAGGATACTCAATTCCCTCTACTATTTAATTTCTCAGAGCGATGCCAAATTTGAAAATCAGATTTTATTTATTTATAAAGTGAGATTCTCAGGGTCCAGAATTCTATACCAAATAATGCACTTCAGCTGTGGACATTTGTGGTTTACTTACACCTGATTAAATGTGTGTTATTAGAAGATAGGTACACAGGAAGCCTTCATATTTAATCGAATTAAATGCTGTTATTGTTGCTAAGTAGGGAAGGAGGAAGAGTCTTCTCACTCCATACTTGCTCTTAATTGACAGAAGGAGGACTGAAAATAATAACAGTAATAGAGGAGTCTGTAAGAGAAGGGCTGGAGCATGTGGGAAAGGGGTTATTTCCCCAAACACTCCTTGCTGTGAAAAGGATGACTGTTCGGCTTTTTTTTTCTTTTCAAAACCCCCCTACAAATCCTACATAGGTGAATCAAAGATTATAGCCTGCATCCAAACAAGAGTACAACAAATTCTGCACATTCACAGCAAAGTTTTGGACCTGTGTTTCTTGACACAGCCCCCAGGCTGCATTGCAAATCTCTTTTAAAACTGAGCAGAGAGTTTTGAAACGTGTGAAATATTGTGTATATGCATATGTCTTCTGTTCAAAATTCTTGGAAATGCCCAAAATAGTGTGTCTGTGTCTGTGTCTGTGTTACACACACACACACACACACACACACACACACAGTCCAATTACCACTTTTTTCAAATTAATTTGCAGCAAAAGTATATATAATACAAGGGGCAAAGCAGACTGTAAATTAGGAAGTATATGCTATCTTGAATACAGTATATGTTTATTTTTGTTGCCAAATATATAGTATATAATGTTTATAATATAATGAAAAAGGTAAACAAATGTTTCCTTTCCACAATAATGGAGATTGTGCAGGCTTCGATTCATGGAAACACTGACTACTGGAGTAGGAGGCTCTTCAACTCAAGTCTACCACAGTGAATAGCTATGCCAGTCAACACACAACATGAGACAGGGATATTGACTGGGGCAACTATATGGAATGGGAAAGCAGAACAGTTTATGAATGCAGTTTGCAACTTCATTAATACATTCCATGAACAAGAATTATTTGTGAGATTAAATGGTAGATTTTAAGTAAAAACAGGGAAGGATGAATCTCTTGGTTTTTTGTTGCAGTAGACAAATACAATCTGGATATTGTTCCAATGGCAATAAATTTTAAACCAGTGAGCGAGAGCTATTTGTGCAAATTAGTAGGTAATGGAAAATGTTTAAATCTGGGTGACTTTAACAGAAGCAAGCATCCAGATATTAAAAAAAGAATCAGAGCCAAAATGGGGATATTAAAGCAGCATCTGTACATTGCAATAAAAAGGTAAGCTTAGAATCAGAAAGACAAAAGTATGTTTGCTTTAAAATATTCCTATATCAGAAACAAGTGAACTTAAAGAGCCAACAAATAAAATGAGATGGGAAATGGAGAAACAGCTTCTCCAGACAGAAGCGACTGCAGTTACAGAGAAGCTGGTGGTGACTGAAGATTTTTCAGTCAGTTCAATATCTGACTAGAATGAAGTCATAATCCTTTCCAAAGGATAATTCACATTGGGTATATGGGGAGAATCCCTCTGGAACTCCAAATATGCTCTGTTTGTTCAGATCACACACCCACACAATTTTAAAAATCCCCCGATTCCCAAGAGGTAGATGCATTACTGAATTAACAACACTGGAAGCATGACAGAAAACATTCTTGCTTCCCCCAGCAGAGAGCCAACAATGCAACATTCAAACAAAACTTGGAAGCTCAGTGAGAATCAAAACTCTGAGGAACTGATGAAAAAGTCTTGGTGGTGATATAGCACCCATCATTCCTTAGTACAGGAAAAATATGAATTTATATTGACTTGAAATAAAAATCCTTGCACACTTCACGTCTGGGATGGAACAGGAGGAGAGGCAGATACTAACTAACGTGATCTAAGTAGATAATGAATATCAACTACGTACCTTTCCAAAGATTTTCCCTTGAGATCTTAGCTGGAATAAAAATTCAGTATGGTTTCAATTATTGACCTATGGATATGCTCAAAAGCGCCACAAAGTTACCACACTACTGAGCTTTATATTGGTTTCCATTCGATCACAAGTGATAACAGAGCTACACAAACCGATCAGAAATTCATGTTGGGGGTGAAAGATTGCTATATGCTCCTACTAAGACTCTAAGCCACACAGCAGGAAGAGCAAGTTAAAGTTCCCTGATACGAGTATTTCAAACACCACACCTTTAATATCATGTAAAGGGCTTGGAACTAAGACATATGCCGTTTAACGACAGATGCACTAATACGGCTTCACCAGTGCTGTAGGGTAAGAAAGCAGAGCCAATTCACAAGAAATTAAACGTACTTATGGCATTTAGCTAAAGAATTGCTTACCTTTTCCTTTAACTGTCCAAGGTTGTATCATATCCAGAAACAGAGCCAGAACAAATGCAGGAAGGTATTGCTTTCTCTGCGTGTTCTGGAAAATGTGGATGGGCAGTGGAAGGAGCAAATAGGCAAGTGAGCATTCATGCTTCAGCCAGCCAGCTTGCAGATGAAGCTGTGCAGCTAAGTCCTCAAGACCTTCTCACGGCTGCTGATCTCATCCACGAAACTGAAAGAGCATCTCAGCAGGACACTGCCAGCTTCCCTTTCAGAGCCCTCTCACTGACAACCATTCTCTGGCAAGTGAAATGTCAAGAACCAGGCAGGGGTGGTGTTTGGAAAAGGAGGGAGGTGGAGGGATAAGAGATTCTCACCATCCATCAACCTCAAAACCTATTCAGCAAACTGCTTGAATGGAGCCGGCATTTCATTCTCCATGGTAACTGGAGATGGAAGGAAGATGGGAAGAACGCAAAAAGAGGCACGTTGAGCTGGTCTGGGGGGAAAGAGGCATTAAGAAAAGGATGGGAGCATTCCAAAACCCCAGCCCATGCCTTCAGCTTACAAGGAAGGAAAAATAAAAGGTCCCTTTCAGCTTCCACCACTTTCTTCCGGGTGGCAGAATTTCCTGGGATTCAGGCAAAAGCACTTTCCCCTCGGGGTGCAGAAAACAAAGTAATTTCCTGCTCTAAGTACTGCTAATGGAAAGCAAGCTGTCCCATTTGCCATTGAAGGAGCAACTGCTATCAACTGCTTCATGCTCTCTTGAGGATCGGCATACAGAAAAGTATCTATTTCATAAGCCATACCTTCATCCAAGAGTCTGAGCAGTATACACATAAAATTTGATACCTGCAATACTATAGTAGCGTATGATCTGGGATAGCTCAGTTGGTAGAGCATAAAACCCATGGGTGTCTTAGTCAGGGTCGTGAGTTTGAGCTTCACATTGCACAACCGATTCCTGCATTGCGGGGGGCTGGACTAGATGATCCTCGTCGTCCCTTCCAACTCTACAATTCTATGATTCTAAGATAAAACCTTAAATGAAAACAGAATAAAGCTGAGAGGAATAAAAGTATTCAGCCAGCTAAAAATACAGTAATTTAAAATGCTTTGGCAAATAAAAAACATTGAACCTGGCACTGAAATCCTTTACTATTAAAAGGATTAAAGAATTCATTATAATACTCAGCTTTCAGTAACAGCAGGGTAATATCTTTGCTAGGTTCAACTAAATTTTGTCCATTTTCAGCAAAGTTACTCATTCTGCCATGACAGCCAACAGGCATAAACCAAATTCATCTTACAATGAAGGAGCTACAGGTGTGCCTCTGCCTGAAAATCAGGTTGCACATTCATTTCCTCTTGAACTTGGCTCAGCGTTATCTGATGCAATGAGCAAAGTGCTCTCAAAAACCAGAAAACTAAACTGAAGGAAAAGCAGACACTAAATACTGAAAAGCCAGACTTCACCTGACCCACATTAAAAAGAACCACATGCAATTTAGCTTATAATAACATTTTGATCCTTGGCCATCCTCCTCTTGTACATTGAAAGTTGAACAGTCACTATACAAATACTTATTTCACCCAGATTGTGCCCAAATTAACATCCTAACGCTACAAAGCTACTGAGTTTCTTAAGTGTAAGATTAATGCACAATAACCATACAGAGAAATTAAAAACACAACGAATTCAGGCTGCAGCAGCCGATAGCATACTCTATTCAGAACTTCTGTTAGAGTCCTTTCCCTCTCAGAATCTCAAAAGCTTCCTTTCTGTAGCCCAAACTCCTTTATATTGGGACTCCGATTCAGTTTTACTCATTCTAGAGGTATTGCACCATGGCTGTGTATAGCCTTGTCCACACACTGAGATTTTTTGTAAAACAGAGTTCAATAAAGCAATGCAAATGATTCTATTTCAAAATTTCCTAATGGTTTTTAATAATAATAATAATAACAATAATAATAATAATATTTATTATTATTATGGTCATGGTTATCAGACAACCCTAAACATTTACCAAACACAGAGAATCATATTAATAACTGGTTATGGTACAATACAGAATATGGATTTTGAAATTAAAGCAGCTACTCACTGAGTAATTCTAGTCCATATTTGCAGGTCAAAGCAATTTAAAACTCAAAAACACTGTGCAGTCGCATTACTACACAAACTGTTTTCGTATTCTACAGGTTTGAACGGAACATTACATTTCTTCTCTTCTCCATCCCTGACCTTCCTACATTGACCAAGGAGGTCTGAAGGACAGTAAGAACATTTGGCTGCTTACACCCTCCCTTCAAACCTTCCCACTTAACATGTGGTGGTCAGGGGCCAGGGCCAAATACAGTGGTACCTCAGGTTACATACGCTTCAGGTTACATACGGTTCAGGTTACAGACTCCGCTCACCCAGAAATTGTACCTTGGGTTAAGAACTTTGCTTCAGGATAAGAACAGAAATTGCGCGGCAGCAGTGGGAGTCCCCATTAGCTAAAGTGGTGCTTCAGGTTAAGAACAGTTTCAGGTTAAGAACAGACCTCTGGAACGAATTAAGTACTTAACCCGAGGTACCACTGTATACAAGTTAAGCATGCCTGAATAGGCCTTGTGTTGCCCTCAACCAGAGCCAGGGCTTTTTCAGCTGTGGCTCCGATCTGGTGGAACGCTCTGTCCCTGCGGGACTTGACATCTTTCCTCAGGGCCTGCAAGACAGAGCTGTTCCACCATGCCTTTGGCCAAGGCACAGCTGTCGCCTTGGTAATCCTTTGGTAATTCTTCACAGAACTCTAGCCCAATGGTTGCCATCAATTTGATTTGAACTGATTTTATAATGAATTGATTTTAGAATGTTGTATTATTTTACTGTTGTTAGCTGCTCTGAGCCTGGCTTTGGCTGGGGAGGGCGGGATATAAATAAATTTTTATTATTATTATTATTATCTTGGGACCAGTAATGCAGATATGAAACGCTGGTCAACCTAAAACATGTTAACAGCTAAAATTAAACCTCATAAAATTGATATTTTGGGAGCCTGGGAAGGGGAAGGGAAGATAAAGAAAAAGCTGGATGCCTAAACAGTATGCTAATAAAAGCACTGGCTCACGCTGATCTAGAGAGACACCTTGAGCACAAAAAATTAATCAGACTTTTCTTCAAATAATTTATATCTAATCAATTCACTGAATGCACACTGTGACGGAATTTTATTCTATCATTTCGAACACCACCTTGTTTTTTTACAGAGGGATTTAATATATAATGAAACTGCAGGGAATGAGATTTATAATTCCATCCCACCCTCACTATTCAGCCTCCACTCTCAGGACTCAGATGAAATGGAAGAATGCGCAAGGGCCATGTCACTTGAACACTGCCCCCAAGGCAAGCAGTCTGTTACCATAATCATCCATTTAAACTTCCACTGAATACTGCCTCTTCTGCACATTCCATCTGATGAGAGTAGATCACATGGGTCTTTTGTTATATGCACCACTAACTTGTTACAAAAATCTTTTCAGTGAAGGGAATATGTTCTTTTAAAAGGGGCACTTAAAAAGCAACATGGAAGTTGCGGGGAAAATATTCTATGATCCAAATCTTCATGGCGATCTTATATGCAAGCCCAAGGAGGGAGACTATTTTTCTGCCGGTTGCTACAAATCAACCCTCTCTTTGTTTTGGAAAGGTGACACGGAAACATCCCATAGTTTCACGTTGTTCACAATGAAGGAGAGGAAGAAGTCTGAATAGCAAAAAGCTCCCATGTCCTGTTCAACATAGCACTCAGGCACTCCTGTGTATAGGAATGCCAGACCACATAACCTTTACGAGTAATTAACAGAGAACCTTTAACTCACACTACATAAGCAGAGACTGTTAACATCGTAAGATATAAAAATCCCTGTAATACCAACCTCAGATGGCTGTGTTAAATGACCCCAACAAGTTTCCTACATCCTTATATGTAGGAATCCCCCCCAGGTGTAAAGAAGTGTTGAAGTTTTGAAATTAAAAGAGTAAAATAAAAATCAAAGGAAAATACACATAGAGAGAGAGAGTATTTTAAAACTGCTTGGCAAGAATTTGTGAATGCTGATGATAGTTAAGCCAGCAGAGAAAAATAAAGGTTCTATAGGATATTCATATTTACTATGTGTCACTATGTTCAATGGTATTTATGTCCCAGTAAGCGTGTGCAGAACTACATACAGCTTAACAAATCAATTCTACCCACTGAACTCGACAAGACTTATTCTCAAGTAAGCATGTGCTGGATTGTGGGCCACAATAATACAGAGATCAAGGCATGGTTTTATCATTCTAGAATATCTCACAAAGGAAACCACAAGATGAAACGAATAAATCTGTCCACATGATTATGTGCAGGGTAGAAGAAGTAACCGTTTTCTCCTTCCTTTGTCAAATGGTTTGAGAGGTGCTGTATTAGATGTGCTGCCCAGTTTTAGTTTCCAAGATTAATAAGATTAATAAGACAAATACTGCTGAGAGGTGTGGGTAGATACCATAAGATATTGATTTACAAGCCATGATGCTCTGCTTTCAGGCTGATGTGGCACACAAGCAAAAGAAAATGAAGGGGAAAAAAATCAAACTAGAAATTAGGATAGTGGGAATCAATATATATAAAAGCTGACAGAACTTTTAGCCATCTGATTTCAGAATTCAGGCCTTTTGCATATTACAATACAACAGATCTGGGTTTGCTATAGAGTATAAGCATACCAGAAATGTGTGATATATTTATGATAAACGTATGGTACCTGTATGTTATATGTTTGTCGCAGTTCACTCTCTTGGGGGTATACCTAAGAAATGTAATGTGTGATAAGTCCCTCAGTTTGAGGTGTTTGTGATTCTAGCAACAAAATCCATGATAAATTCTAAACACATTTTTCTTCTAGCTGCAATATCCATGCCCTGTAGCCACCCTATGATAACTTGTTCAGATGTCTTTGTCCCTCAAACTGCCAACATATTCCTAACTTCCTTCCCTTCAACAGTAAATGTCCTTAGCAAAATCTATAAGTCAAAACTGTATGCTAATTCAATACTAAATTTGTCCAGCTTGCACAATTTTCCAGTTGCATAACTCCTAATTTAGAAGGCGCTTGCTATATGTTGCACACAGTTATGCATAACAAAAGCTATGTCTTCCAATGAAAACTGCAACTGGAGAAAGCAATTTGGAGCAGAGAAATGGAATGGAGGAAACACTGGTTTGTCTTTGTGTTCCACCTGTATTTGATCAAAAAGCGGGGGGGGGGGGGGAATCTGAAAGGAATAAGAATGCAAAAGAATAAGTATGCCAAAAAGGGAGCAATGCATACGAATGAGGAATCAATACCACAAAAAGATGGTACTACTTTCAGTTGCTGATGGGTTACCCCACTGTGCTAGAAACACATGTACAGAAATGATAGTTCAAAATAACTTTGCACCTTCCAAACCAACTATAGTTCCTAGACTCCAGAGAGTCTTAAAGGGAGCTAACTACTGTATGTTTGCTCCAGTTGGCAGATTTATTCTACATTTAAAATCTTTTGACATTTGAAACACCAAAGGAGTTGAGTGCCGAAGAACCAAGGGTTTTAGTAAATGCTCTAACTTGGCATCTGTATAAGGGAAGCATACATTAGCGTGTTGATATAACGAATTTTGCTGCATGGTAAGGGATCAAAACACCAATATGGGATGAATAAGCTTTTTTCAAAATGGTTGCAAATTGGGATGGATTGGGGAATGACTGGATAATTCATATTGGCTTTGTTCACACAGCATGGCAAGCCAGACTGTTATCTCCCACAACCTCTTGTGAGCAGAGCTGTTTTCCCTGCTTTTTTGCCCACTGTTTTCCACAGCACTTTGAAAGGGGCTTTGCAGGCACCAGCAAGAGTGGAGGTGTCTACAAACACCCTTTCAGGCCCAGCCCCAATCTTATCTGCCCCACACTTAACATTATATGATTTTGGTGTAGGGCAGGTAGGTGTATGGGACGCAGGTGGCGCTGTGGGTTAAAGCCTCAGCACCTAGGACTTGCCGATCAAAAGGTTGGCGGTTCGAATCCCTGCGGCGGGGTGCGCTCCCGCTGCTCGGTCCCAGCGCCTGCCAACCTAGCAGTTCGAAAGCACCTCCGGATGCAAGTAGATAAATAGGGACCGCTTACCAGCGGGAAGGTAAACGGCGTTTCCGTGTGCGGCTCTGGCTCGCCAGAGCAGCGATGTCACGCTGGCCACGTGACCCGGAAGTGTCTCCGGACAGCGCTGGCCCCTGGCCTCTTGAGTGAGATGGGCGCACAACCCCAGAGTCTGTCAAGACTGGCCCGTACGGGCAGGGGTACCTTTACCTTTTAGGTAGGTGTGGCTTGACTTTGCATGAGAAAAGGAGAGGCTAATGGGCCTAATTAGGCATGTAACCAAGACGTCCCCCACTGCTGCTTTAAGTCATGGTTCAAAGGTGAACTCTACAGAGTATTGGAGCACACTGCTAAAATTTCAGCTGTTTCACTTCTCTGCCATGCTGTCAGAAGCTAAGCCATAGTTTGGCTTAGCATTACATCCAAACCTGGGCTTGCAGTATGCTTCCTCCAAACAAACCTAAGAACAAACCATTATTTTTCAATGTTAATGGAAAAAATTCAACCACTGCCATTTTATGTCATCTAAACAGTGTTGGCCATGCGGCTTTACCTTAGATTTAGAAGTTAAAAGCAGGATACATAGAACAACCCTAACATACCAGCTTCATACATAAAACAAGTAACCTCTGCAAAACAATTTTGGGGTATGATTGTCACAAGACTGATAAAGCATATTACATCTATTTGGAGCCTCACGGGTAGGTTTTGATTTCCCGCGATAAAACGCTGCAAGATATTTGTTCTTCAGTTACTGTTTTACATGTCCCATGATATGATAACTAGAAAAGATAGCCATATCAAACTGACCTGTGTTTTATTCTTGCTACAAAAGGAGGAAATGGTGGTTTCTATTATTTTCTGCTACCGAATCGCTCCACCCTTCCAGCTAGGCTTCATCCAGGCATGGTATTTACTGCATAAGTTTTACTGATTATAATGGCAGCATTTCTATCATTATTTCTAATGTTCCTTTCACACTGCAGTACCTATGTCACACTAAGGAGGTTAGAAATCACTGTCTCCACTCAATAGTTGTTGAGCAGAGGGGTCAATCCTAAAGGAAAGCTGCTTTTGGAGCATCACTCCAATCCCCTAGATTGATCCTACAGTTGAGCTATTATATACTAAGTTCTGAACTATTACTTGAGCTCCTACATTCTGTGAAGCTTCAAGGCTATGATGTAGCACAGCTGTAGAGACAGAAACAGAACTAGAGCAGGAGACTCTTAACCTCAGGGTTATGATTTTGAGCCCCATGTTGTGTGAAAGATTCCTGCATTGCAGAGGGTTGGACTAGACCCCCCCTTATTAGGGTTTTCTCTTATCAGACATAATACACAAACTATGGTTTGCAAACTTACTCAAAACTATTCACTTTCAAATTTGGGTTTCTCAACTCGTGCTTTGTCAATTCAGACATCATACTCAGCCATGTGGTAAGCTTCCTTAACCATGGTATGGCATGATGCCTGAACTGAGCTAATGAGATTTTATATTTATGATCAAAATATGTTGCGCTAAGATACACGAATATAATTTTTTAAGGTTTTCCTCCATGTCTGCTTGTGTTCTGTTATGCCCCATATTCCCCTTCAGTTTTCATCCCAGTTCTTACAGTTCAAACGGGCTTTTATGGAAATCATTGCTCAAAAGCCAATTGCATACGGCACCCTCAGTTTGCAATCTCACAACTAGAGCTCTTCAATTTGCAAAAGCACATTACTGTCACACCATCACATTGGAATGGTCAATTGCCCCAACTGTTAATGCTTTGTTTCAAAGTGTTTAGTAGTATGTGTTAAACGCATGGCGTATGCCACTCTAGCAGCAACCATATTAACACTGAAATGTTGCAGTTTTTATACATTTTCAGGATAAGGCAACTTCACTCCCTGAAGCGGAAGCGCACCTCCATGATACCAGCTGAAAAGCCGATACCTTTCAGACCTCTCTTTTCAATTGCTTCTGGAAAATGACTACAAATATTGCAGTGCTTTGGCAAATCACACTTAACATTCTATGAGCTGATAGTTCATATTCCAGTGGGCAAAATCTAATCTTCACTCTGAGGTAACTGATATTGGCAGGTCTAACATTCCCCAACTCAATGGAATGTAAATATATTTCAAACATACGGACTTTGAGCACTCACCTTCCAACAACCCCTTTGGTTAGCAGCCAGAACAAAACTCGTAAGCCGATTTGTAAGAAGAACAAAGTCACTCCTTTCAGCTAAAAGAGGGAAGAAAGGACAACTTGGATTAGGTAGTTACAGAGCAGGAAAATTAGAGCCTAGATAGGTATTTCCTTTCACAGAGATTCCAAGTTGACATTACAGAACTTGCAGTGCAGTCCAAACCCAAGATCTGTCAGCAAAACAGAGTGGATTTTGGTTTTAATGGCCGAGGCAGAGCCACACAAGCCTAAGTCCCTCAACCCAGCTGGTGTACGGCTCAGTGGACAGAACTTATGGTAACACAAATCTCCCCCAAGGGGTGTTCCAGGAGTGAGGTAGGCATAGGACCAGGCAAGGAGAGACTTACACCAGTTCCCAACCCTTTTCATTCTGGTCACATGACCTAAGCAGCCCGGTGGAACTTAGATGGCAAAAAGTGTTGCAAGTCAATTTTCTCCTGAATTAAATTTGGAATAGGGAAGCAATGCTGGCTTTCTATAATTAGGAGTGCTCTGTCAGAGCCCTATCTTGACAAAACAGTGGAGTGCAGTGTCCTGTAGGCTGCCAGTCCACTTCTGGAGTAAATGGTGTATGGTTTGGGGCACAGGCCCCTGAAGGAGCACCTTCTCCTATAATGGCACTGAGATAATTGTCAGAGCACTTCTCCAGACGCTACAATCTTCTAAGAATGAATGGGAAGAGACTGAGAAAAGGGCCTTTGGGGTATGGCCTTCCATCTCTGGATCACCCTCCCTAGTGAGGCTCATCTGGTGCCAGCTCTCATGTTTTCAGCAACAGATAAAGACCTTTGTATTTCCCCCCAGAGCTTTTAAAAATTGATTTTACCACACTCCGGCGATGATGGTCTGAAAAAGTATTAGTTCTTTTTAAAGCTCGCTGTGTTTCAAGAAGCCCCTTCTCAGGGACACTATGTTCTATGTTCTAAACAGTAGTCTGTATCAACATCATACACAATACAATTACCGGTAATATTTTGGAGGATGAACAAACTTAATGCAGGGGGATATGTACAGAAATTAACAGCAAGGACCTCTTCTTTCCACATGAATCAACCCAGATCCTGCAATCATCATATGCTGTACTGAGAAGCCATTATGTGTTTTGGGGCTCTATTAAAAGGATAAAGAGCAAAGGGGACAAGCTTAATTTCTTAATTTCCCCTGCTCGATTTCATAAAGTAGAGGTGACCCCCAAAAGCTCTGACTGATTTTCAAGGAGCTATAGAGGGCTGGGGTTACATTTACAGCACATGCTCCTCATACACTCTTCTCTAGTAAAATTTCTAAAAGGCGGGGCCATTCAAGAGAACTGACCACCCTCAAGCCATACCAGGATGGTATGACCAAAGGGAACACTGCCTTTTAAAACACTAGAAGTGTAAACATTATATTTTACAACTATACGTATTTACTGTAGGCAATTGTTTTAGACCACTTAAGATATTAAGAGCTGTGAATGAAGACAGAACACATGGACAGCTCAGAGAATTCAGTAACCCAAATTACCTTAAACAAGTATATTACAGATTTACAAAACCAAACCTGAAACAGTAGTTTAAATATTAAGTGTACAAGGATAAAGCCTTTATCTTCCAACATCTTCACAAATAAAGATTTGGCATGCTACCTCAGAAATTTTTTTCAGTTTTTGAGTTCCTATTCCACTGAAGTGTTTCTCAAAAATCCCATACATAATTATGATATAGCACAAAATGCATGCCAAACACTTTACAAAAGATCAACAGATCTCTGCCAGAAGCCACTTAAAATATTTTTTATTTAATAATCCATGTAAAAAGATTTTACAGCTTCCTGGAAAACTGCTGAAGGGAACTGGAAAGACTCACCAATGAGTCAATTCCTTATGGAAATTATGCTTCTTGTTCCAGTGCACTAACTCATGTATGTCTACTCAGAAGTCAATCTCAATGACTTCAACAAGACTTACAAGTGAGTGCGTATAAGATTACTGCCTGAGAGATCTGAAGGATAAGGAAATATACCAGTGGGAGCCTGATTTAAAACAAGAAAACCTACCCAACAGTGATCAAGAACAAAGTTTAACTCTCAAGCATTCTTCTGAAACACAGAAGCTTAGAGTAAAGTTTCAAAACGAGCAAATGATTCCTTATAAGAAACAAAAGCAATTTCAAGAAGGGCTGATGAGTTTATCTGAAGGAGATAAATGTGGCACTAAAAACGTATAACCATTATATAAAAATGCAAAGAAAGAATATGATCAAATGCTTACAACTTACAGGGGAAGAAATACAGGAGGGGAAATTATCAAGGTTTCCACATGCATCATTTGATAGACGGCACAGAATCTTGAAAAACATATCAGGTTTTCCAAAGTAATAAAAAGAAAATGAAGCAAATTTTTAGGTTGTACAGACATTTTTACCCAGAGGCAGTGGTTTTCTGCCTTTGAGACTCCCTCAAATGCTTCTCCTGCTTCCTCTCACTTGCCCCATACTCTGGCTCCTGGTCTCCCCACTGACTCCCCTCTTCCACCAACCCCACATCTGTTTCACAGAACCTCACCAATCGCTGGCCCCTTCGCCTGGCTCATCCTCCTGTTCCCCTGCCTCCTCTGCCTCCCGCCTGCCCCTGCAAAATGCAAAAAGCATAGGCTTTTACAAACTGTGGAACACTTAATGCCCAGAAATGATCTTCATGGATGCTGAAACTTTCATCCTGATGAATTAGATATATGCTTTGAGGTGATTCATGTCATTAGCTACACTGATGGAACAGATATTTCTAAGATGTGGGGAAGTTTCATACAATGAAAGCACTGTGTATCATATACTTGTGGGTAATAGCTTTTGACATGAGGGAGGTTTTCTTTGTGGCAGGGGGACACAGATGTGTATTAAACCATTTCATCCTGGCATATGGGTTATTATTCCTTTTATAAAACATGGTTTCACATTGCTGCATTATGCTTCACTATATTATCTATTGTTTATTAAGTTTCCCCAGGGCCATAAAAAGTATCATTATTATGTATTTTCTTGTGGACACACACAAGAACGTGTCTCTTACTTCTTACACAAATAATCATTTTCAGAAGCGTTTGCTGAAATTATTAAATCTTGCTGGAAGATAATGGAATCAAGCTACAGCAAATTTCCTAAATGTTATTATCACATGTGTCGTAATTAAACAGTCTGATTCACAATGCCTAAAAATAAAGTAAAAATGGTGCTTGCGATCCACATTTTATCCTTTGTAAACCTCTTAGAGGTTTCATTTACAACTAAGCGGTATGTAATTATTGTTAAGTAAACAGTTTTTGCAATCCACTTTTTTATGGGGGCACAATAGCAGTACATGCTTTGTAGCCAATAAAAATTCCTTTCCCATTAAGAATTTACAGAATAAAATTGGTCAAATAAATAATGAGTTAATGAAATGTCTTCTTTTGTTATGGTGACCATCATGTTATTACTAGTAATATCCACAGAAAAGAATGACACAATGGCTATTATACAATTATATAAGTTTGTGAATTGAATTAAACTATCTGTGTACACTGATAACTAATTTTGCTATTAAATGGCTCATTTACCCTGAGTGGTGCAAAACGTTCGAGGATAAGACCCCACTTTGTCAGATGTGTGAAGTGGTTTCCTGAATAGGTATATATACATCCTGAATACAATGGAAAGAA
The DNA here is from genome assembly GCF_964106915.1 of Podarcis gaigeae. NCBI lineage: Eukaryota > Metazoa > Chordata > Lepidosauria > Squamata > Lacertidae > Podarcis > Podarcis gaigeae. The sequence continues at coordinate 16,093,344 of NC_139681.1, forward strand.
GAAATTATTTCCCTCCCATCCCCTAGCCAAAGGTCAGAAAGTCAAGCAATTTAAGAGAGTCAGCGGCAGACACATCACAGTGCTATGCACACCAGAAGTGAACACAAAACCCAATCAGCATGGATATGACCATTGCCAAATAGCAGCCACTGGAGCAGAATTATTTCCAGAGTAGTAGTGATAAGTTTGTTGTTGCAAAAATATTTAAGTCTTAGGGGACATTTAAGCCTGTTATGGCATAACCTTTCATGTCCCACTGTCCACCTCTTGGATACACTTATTTGATTATGTTTATAAACCTCATCATATAAATCCCAGATCTTTACAATGAACTAGTTAAACCTAAAACCATCATTCCAATCAGCATTCGAAACTCCTATTGTTCTAGGCACATTTTGCGACAGGGAATTTCATTGGTGCAGGCAGTTTCTGAGCTCTGGGCGCAGTAGTACACCTAAGATTTCAGATTAAAACTGCACAGTGGAAGGAAAGGAGGACCTTTTTCTGACTCCCCACTTCCAGCTACTCCCTGAAGCCTAGATAAGAGACCCTTTTACAGGGTGGGGAGGGGAAGGACTAGACCATGTGAAAAAGGAACATAATATTTATTTCAGTAGACAGAAAGGGGTTTTTTTTAGGTCCCAAGACATTGGCATATTTATATGTCAATGTTAACACCCTGAAGCAAATAGACAACCAGAACAGATTCTTTGCGACCCGTGTTACAGAGTCCTACCTAGTTGTGCGACTCAATGATCTGACAGTCACACTCATGCATGAAGTGTTATCCTAAATTGGCAGGTATATAGAAGGAGAGGAAGAAAATGTAAGCAGTGAGGTCAGAGGGAAGTAAAACGCAAAAAGTACAGACTGTGATACTTACATTAAATCTTAAACGTCTGCAAAATAATTACAGCCAGTGCCAAGAATCAGATGCCAGGAACCATGAGCTAAGAGTCAGACACAGTGGAGACTCTTGCTGCCTAGGCAAAGTTCCAGCCTTACATATGGAAGCCTTCATGGTTCTCCCAGGTAGGAGGAGACAAGGGCTGGCCTAGTTGGGCACAGTTGCTTAACAGCCTAGAAACAACCATGGGATATCTGGTCCAGGGCCTGCAATGCATGTGCCTTTATGAATTATTACATGATCCACATTCACACGCAGTAGTCTTCAAAAATAGAAACGACAGCCTGAGCATGTCAATCCAAGTCAATTTTGTACATGCCTGGTCCAGAAACAGATACAAACTTTAAAAATGTTGTCGTACAAAGAATTTTAAGAAAACGGAGTATAGCAAAGGTTGATAGCACCAGCCTATGCAAACCACTAGTATGACTTAGTCCAAGGCAGTTTCTTACTGTTTTCCGAGCATGGGTTTTTTTTGTCTTCGCTTTGGTGGAACCGCACCAGTGAAGGTTATGTACAAGAACAATAAAAAGTGTCCTAAACAAAATGCAGCACACACTGGGAGGAGCCAAAAGAAACTAGCTTTTCCTTCAGTTATTACAGAGAAAACCTGTAACACTGGACAATTGATTGACTTTAAGGAGATAATAGGAGATCTGACTACACTTACTGCTGTCATCTCATGTCAAATGCCAGAAGCAATTAGCTATTTTAAGCCACTTAGCCTGTGAAAAACACAAACCATTGTTAAAATGTTTTTTTCAAAAACAGCACAACAAAACCCTCCAGCGGTAAAAACAATAAAATGGCCAGGAAAAGCCCGGTACATTACCTAGCTGCATGTAGTTTGATGCTACACTCTGAATGTTAAGGCTTCTATTACACAAAATTCCTAAAATGGGTAATCCAAAGAAATGAAAACACTTGTTATGTCCAATGTCTTAGTTACTTGTCTGAGCCATGCTGAAAATGAGTAATTAGTCACTCCACAGTCAAGATAACATGATCTGGGGCACAAGACATCTATGGAACTCTTCCTCATCTTTCATATTTTCACCTCTATAAGACCTTAAAAGGCCTTTAAAATAATACTAATGAAGACCTTTGATGATTTTGCACATAAATTCTTCTCATAGTTGCCATGCCTCTTAGATATTGTAGGTGATAACAGTGCCTATTAATACAGCATCACTGAGCGGTACATAAACAAGAGCGTTCAAGGTCTATGTCAGCATTACACACACACACACACACACACACACACACACGGGGTAACATACACAATAGCAACAAACCAATAGATGTCTTACACATAAGCAATATTAGATTTATGTTGGGGGGGGGAGAGACACACACTTTTCAACTCCAGGTGGACAAACATGGGAAGTATCAGAATGATACATATAGAAGACAGGGAGGCTAGCCCTTGCACTCAGGCAAACAAGGTTACTGAACTTTGACCAATACAGTAATGACAAAAGAATTGGTTAGCCGTCAGGCTCCTGTCCGAAAACAAAACAACAGTAACTGGAAAGTAAGGAAGAGAGATTGAATCAGGCTAACAGCAGCACAGGCTCAGTAGCAAGCACAAGGTCCAGAATCAATATTCCAATGTAAATGAATAAAGAAAGAGGTTCTTAACTGTATGGAAGCTGCAAAGATGTTCTGAGCATGTCCATTCCCTCGAGCTTTTAAAGATGAGATGGAGCTCACTCACTCATGAGACTCTCTTGCCCTATGGTTTTGCTCTGTGTGTACATGTCTGCTCCTGCTGGGCAGGTGCATCTCATTCCACTTAGCAAGGTGGCCCAGTTATTGGTGACAAGACTGTGCCAGGGCCCCTCTGCCCACAGCTCTGCTGCCATCTCCTCCTGCTCATCCCTTCCCTCTGACTGGTCCTCCCCCCTCCTTGCATCAAGCAAAAGGGGCAGTGGAGAGACCCAGCAGATCTTCTTCTGTCTTTCTGACATCTAGAGTTACAAAGGGGAGGATCTCCTCCCTCCAGCCCTGGATGCCAGTCTTCCAGCCCCCCATCTGTTCCTTCTCCTTCCTCCTCTTCCATTTGGGCTTGCCAAATGTCAGATACTGATGGAGTCAAGGGGCTCATGAAATCAACTGACCGGTCAATTTTGTAAAATAATGGTCCAATATTGTTATTAATTAATCAATCCATATTATATCAATTAATATCAATGTAAAGTGTTGATTTTACTAGGACAAGAAAAATATAATCAAATGGATCGATATTTGTGCTAATCACAAAAAATGAATGGACACACTGTTTTGTGAAACTTATAAATGAAATAAAGTATTATAACTTGCTAGCAATATTAGATAAGTGTTCTATAAATAATAATTCAGTGAACAATTCTCTTTGCCTTTTATCAAGGTTAGCTTGGAGTAACAAATGGAATTAAAATTTCTTTATGAAAGGAACACCCATTATTTGAAACACCAGATCACATGGAAAAAGTACTCCCTGAATTCCACAGCAAACAAGGTAAAAGTCATGGAAAGTCCAAAGCAGTAACTTTTCTGGTAGCAAAATTCCTGAAGCTTTAGCAGATGGTCAGCAAGGTAATTTTTACTATGCTGCTAGGTTTGCCACCAACTGTTGTAAGAGCCAGGGGGCAATCTCCCCTTACTGGGACCTTAATGAAATAAAAAAGTTAAATTTCCACCTACCATGGTCAAACTATAGGCAATCTGTTGACTATAAATGATCAACAAATTCAGCGGCATGCCAGTTTAGGCTACTAGCATACAATGAATCCAAGATTTAGGTGAACAGTTTGCAAGCAAAGCAAGAAAGTTCCAAGATCCAGGCAAGAAAGTTCTAAGATCCAGACATGCAAGGGTTCAGGAGACAGAGTAACCCAGAGCCAATCCAAATCAACCTGGGAGGCAAAAACAGCAGCCCAACCCAATTAAACCTTTGGAGAGACATCTAGAATCATCTGTTACAGAACCTGCCTGATTTTTCACAGCAGCCAGTTGGTCAACAATCAACACATTTGTTTCACACCTGTTGATCATTGACCAACTGGCTGCTGTGAAAAAATCAGGCAGGTTCTATAACTGATGAATATAGAAATAATTTCCCTCCCACCCAAATATAGCTCCAGAGAGAGAAAGGCATCACATAGTGGCTGGCAGGCTGCAGACTCACAGGTCACTGAAGGTTAAAGTGACCCCATAATACCATGTTGAAATGGTTTCGTCATTCTTCATGTTTACAGATACTTAGCCTGCAGCCTGCCCCACCCTGCCCCCAATTTCTGTGAAATAGGGAGCACAGAAGGTGAAATGGCAAGGGTGTGCATATCAGAAGGGAGATTAGAAATGCTTGCGGCACAATAATTTGTCTATTTTCTTTAGACAAATTACACATTCTCCTTAACATCCTTAGAAATGGTACTGAGGTCAACAGAAACCCACAAGCTTACCAAACCCCTTTATAAACCTGAATTATTTACGTATTTTTTTCCAGTTAGGTTGGAAACACTCCCACGCCCATAAGAGTGACCATTTTGCACAATACTTACTAACTGGCTGTTGGGTCACTGTGACTTCAACTGCATCTGTATGTTTACAAGTTACCTGCATGTTCACCTTAGCAGGTTGCCAGACACAGGCTGTGTCTACATTAGGCCATTCAAGTCTACAAGGGTCACTGTCACAGTTCTGTGTGCACTTTTGCACCTATATCCACACATGAGCACTTTCAATATTATGCCTCCATAATCTATCTTTATATTTCCTATATCCATACTAGTGTGTGGGATTTGATGGGATACATTTGTTCTGTCTGCTGTCCTCTCCCATCAGATGTTCTGGAAATCTGAGGACTGTTAAGTGTATGTGTGCAGGTATCTGTTTAGCTGTGTGAGCAACTTTAAAACATTTTGGAGGTTTTGTTTTATTTTATTTTCCAAAGTAGCAGATTTGTATTAAAAAGTAGGATAATAACAATGATAATAATAAACAGCGCCTTTTCTCTGGGAGGACGCAGGGGTACACATACCCCTAAACATTTTGTGAATCTCTGTACTTTTGTCCATTTACTGTATTTCTTTTTCCCAATTTGAACTATAAAATGGTGATTTTCTTGAGTTAAAATGAGAGTGCCCTAAACATTTTATTAGAAAAAAGCACTGATAATAAATATATGTGTTCCAAAACCAGGTGTCCACAAATAATCCAGTATCTGTTTACCTTTTCAAGCACGCACACACACACACACACACACACACACACACACAGACAGAGAGAGAGAGAGAGAGAGAGAGAGATCGATCAAATTTGCACAAAAGGTCAGAAAAAAATAATTATTTTAAAATGTGTGTGTTGCACCAAGCCAGGGAGCCCGAGGTCCCTTGTGGGCTTACATGGAGGTATCTGCTTACCTGTGCCAGAACACTTTTCTTATTTATTTCCGAAATACAGGTTTTCTGATACACTAGTAAAGGTAAAGGTAACCCTGCCCATACGGGCCAGTCTTGACAGACTCTAGGGTTGTGCGCTCATCTCACTCTAGAGGCCGGGAGCCAGCGCTGTCCGCAGACACTTCCGGATCACGTGGCCAGCGTGACATCACTGCTCTGGTGAGCCTGCACCAGCGCAGCAGACGGAACGCCGTTTACCTTCCCGCTGGTAATCTACTTGCACCCGGGGGTGCTTTCAAACTGCTAGGTTGGCAGGCGCTGGGACCGAGCAACGGGAGCGCACCCCGCCGTGGGGATTCGAACCGCCGACCATGCAATCGGCAAGTCCTAGGCGCTGAGGTTTTACCCACAGCGCCACCCGCGTCCCGTTCTGATGTTCTGATACACTAGATTTGCATAAAAGAACAGAAAAAATAATAATTGTTTGAGTGAGACTCCAAGCCAGGCAAGGATTTGGCATGAGGCTGCAGCTTCCTTTCCCTCCTGTATCTTCTAGGGCAAATTTTATTTTTAATTTTAATACGGCTGTTTTGTGCAAGAACCCTTTTGCACAAATCAGCTGTTTTAAATATAAAAATACCACAAATGTGCCTTCAGCAACAACCAGTGGAAGGGGGAAGGCTGCATCCTTCCCTTTGGGCTGATGGAAAGAAAATGGAAGTAGTGGGTGTAGCAACAGACAGCAGCTAGCAGAATGTCACCACACATGTGGAAAAAGAAATCCAGACCACACAATGTGCTTCAGGGCATCCGCAATTGGGCAAGATGCAATTTTATACGGATTTTCTTCAGATTCTTACCAAATCAGGGAAATTTGGAGGAGGGCAGGTATGGGCTGCCAACTGGATGAGGAAGATGTTGTGTGGACACCACACACACACACAACACACAAGCGGCTTCAAATCCACAGTGCGGATGAGCCCTTAATGGCAACTATCTGACAAAGACCTTCAACTGACCCCTTTCCTCTGTTAACAGAAATATTTGCATCTCTAAGACAATTTCAAGAAAGGCAGTCCGAACCGCAGCACCAGAAAAAGGGTCTGGTATCAATGTGTTTCATGTCACTATTTTGTCTGCCCGACACATGCAGTTGTGAAATCTGATGATCAAACTGCATATGGTATGGTTGCAAGGTCTATGAGATCTGTGATTACCAGTAATTCACAACATATGATAATTGCACATACAGTATATAATTGTTAAGTTGTAAGGGACCACAAAGGTCATTCATTCATTCATTTACAATACCGCCCTATACCCGAAGGTCTCAATTATTCTATCAGTGGAGGGCTAAAGAAACCTGGCAATTTCAATTTATGTACACATTCTGGAATTGCTGGACATTAGCTTCAAAAGTTCACATAAAATATCAAAAACATAAAATCAAAACAAAACCAACAACCCAATAAAAAAACCCCCAAAAGAGCCAGCATTTTAAAAAAGGGTATAGGGTGTAGATCAAGTCAGGCAAAGGCCTGGTTGAAAAGGAACGTTTTTGCCTGGCGCCTAAAGGTGTATAGTGAAGGCACCAAGCAAACTTCCCTGGGGAGAGCATTCCACAGACAGGGAGCCACTGCAGAGAAGGCCCCGTTCTCGTGTTGCCACCCTCCTGACCTCTCGCGGAGGAGGCACACGAAGAAGGGCCTCAAAAGATGATCTCAGGGTCTGGGTAGGTTCATGATATAATTGACCCCACTGTTTTTTAAAAGCATACACTATTTGTTTTATGTTTTAAAAACAGCATGATCAGTTACATCACACTCACCATACCTGCTGGTGTATGTACACAGTGAGATTATTGACTGATTATTTTTGTGCAACTATATTTTATTGGAAATGGGAAGTTCTCAATGAAAGCATAATTTATTCATTTTTAACATGTAATTGCATGATAACTTCTGTCAGCTATTTTATTTGTATGGCTTCCTTAGGGTGCATTTAGTTTAAAGACAGGACTGATACAGTCAATTATTCTATCAATGGAGGGCTAAATCAACCTGGCAATTTCAATTTATGTACACATTCTGGAATTGCTGGACATTAGCTTCAAAAGTACCAGGGTTTCAGATCAATGAAAATTACTAGCGGAGTCTGGAGTTGTTCAATAAAAAGTTGTTGCTGTTTTTTAAAGGTTATTCTTTTATACTGAGATTATGAAGTCAAACATATTTATGGAAAGTGTTTTTATAAGTTTAAGGATGACTAACGTATTGCTCCAGAAATAGCTTTCAATCCACAAAGCAGGTTCAATGGGTAACTAGCAATATTTTATGAGACAATATTTTTTCAGCTGCGTGAAAACTATGGCTAATACTAGTTCTTCAGCTGGTCCTTGGCATTCGTTCCTTAGCCTCACCACACTCAGAAACCTAACAAAAATATTTCCTAATCTGCTCTACACTTTTTTTCCCTATCTTAAACATACATAACCTTAAGGGAAAAAAGGAAATCAAAGAATATTCCCTTCAACCTCAAAAGACCACTTGAATGCATAGAAGTGGCAATTGTGGCACCAGGAATCATGAGGGGAAGGCAGAACAGTCTGCTTCCTGTCACCCACAGCATTCAATTGCCCTGGCCAGTTTACTATACCCTTTCAAACCTAGTGCATGTAAGGGTAGATGTACCAGAAATACTATAAGGGAAACTGTAAGAGCACACATTATAATTAAGCCTATGAACACATTATACCTATATTATGCACAGCTATGTGGGAGCAAAGCACTCTCTTTGAATTCACACAATTACTGAGTGGGTACACACAATCCTAGTTTTATTTTCCAGGTACTACAGCATTAAGCAACACAAATAAGTACGTAGGTGGACCACATTTAGGTTCTGCTGATATTTTCACCTGCAATTCAGATGTTTTTCCTATTGAAGAAAGAACAGCTGCACTGAAATTTGGGAATGGAGCCAAATTCAACACAAAGATGTCACAATGTTTGCAGTAGATTAACATTTAACATACACAAGGTGATCTGTGCAGAAATATTGAACAGGAACAATGTAGCAAGGCAACAAAAATGGTTTTAGGACTAACCAAGACAGAGAACATGCCCCCTTTAATGTCATCAATCCACCATAAAGATGTCTTTAATTTTTTAACGCCCCAATGCAAACTTTTATTTGCTATTTCCATCTTACGAGAAATGCAAAGTAGTTTATAGAAGAGGCAAGAGGAAATTCTTCTTAAGATGGTACTTCCCATCTGCAGTTTTTACAAGTACTTGTACTCAAAATAATAGGCTTTTAAAATGATTTATCAGGAGCACCATTCAGCTGATTAAAAACCCTTCATTTATTTTTTTTAATAATCAATTAAGCATTGGAGCCCTAACAATAATTTCTTTCAATATAATCAAGAGAGAAGTCTAATTATTTGATAACATGCTGCTATGGAATTGAAGAACTACTGGTACCTTTATACCACAAGCCATAAACAATGCAAGAATAAGGTGTTCAACTAAAAGGCATAGAGATCATCAGGTCAAACAAAGAGCACTTTCTGAACAGCCCTGCTAATGAGGATATTTTCATGCCGTGTCCCAATATGAGACAATTAAGACAAGAGTTAACATGCTACACTAAACGGTCTCACATTCCTGAATGAGAAGGAATGAGCCACAATGAGCCTTGAGCTTGTGAGCTCCCCCAGGGTCCTTTCTCACAGCTGAGGAAATGAAGTTTTAATTTAAAACGAGCCAATTTCAAACCATGGCTTCTGAGGCTGGCTGGCTTTAAACTAACCATAGTTTGTGTTACCCATAGTTCACAGTTTGGATCACACAGGAAACTGTGGCTAACTAAAAGCAAAAGCTTCCAATTACCTCCTCCCAGCTTTTGTGGGATTATGTGACCCTGAGGTTTGCTGTAGCTACTTCCTGACATGTGTGCACCAATCCTGCACAGTCTACAAACACGTAAACTAGTATATAGCTACTGACTGTCTATCAGAATATAATATGGCTTTTCCTATTATTTTACAGTCAGCATTTGTTATAAAGTGAAATCTAGGACTGTATGGGAAGAATGAGATGTGCCCATAGACAATAAATTAGTCTCCACTTTTGCAGTAACTAAGAACAGCAACCCAAATGTCATCAGAAGAGAGCAATTCTGTATGGCACAATTAGAAACACATTTTAAAAAGCTGTTCCAGAAGGCATTAACGTACCATGTGTATTAATGAGATGTATATTTCTCAGACCCAGCCTACTTTTGTGATTGTAATTTGTTTTAACTGTTTTTAATGTTTCAGTTGAAATCGTTGTGACTTTAGCGTAAAGAACAGGCTATATAAATCATCATCATCACAGTGAAGGTGCTAAGCGATGCTATTCCATTTTTTGAGATTTAGATGTTTACATTGGAATTTGACAAAAATGGCAAAGAACATTTTCTGACCATGATTCTTTAAAGAAAAAAAGCACAAATCAAAAAGGATTTGTATGACCCAATTAAACCTTGGTTCTATCTGATTATATATTACTAAAGCAATAGTTTTGAAGCAGGAAGGTCAGCTAGCTTCATTAAGTCCATCATCTTCATCTGCCATTCTTCCACAGTTGGTAGTTCTTGCATTTTCCACTTTTTGGCTAGTAAGATTCGAGTGACAGTTGTGGCATACAAAAATAATTTAACATCCTTCTTGGGCAATTCCAAACCTGTTATTCCAAGAAGAAAGGCCTCTGGTTTCTTTATAAATGTATATGTCATCTTTTTTTTTTTTCAATTCATTATAAATCTTTTCCCAGAAGTCTTTCACCTTGGGGCAGGTCCACCACATGACAATACAGGAATCTCAACACATGGTTCCACACCCAATTTGAAACAGTACTGGACCCTGCTTAGCTTTGAAAATGTGCCATCAATTATTTTTAATTTCGGCACCACTAGGAGGCTGTGCTAACAGTGAAATATGTTAATTAGTAATAAAGTCTATTAATGTTTAATCAATTAAATCAGTGATTTAAAAGGGCTTGGAATCAATTTAATATAACCTATTACATCGATTAGGGTGGCGCTAGGGGGAAAACCTCAGCGCCTAGGACTTGCCGATCGTATGGTCGGCGGTTCGAATCCCCGCGGCGGGGTGAGCTCCCGTCTTTTGGTCCCAGCTCCTGCCCACCTAGCAGTTCGAAAGCACCCCTAAGTGCAAGTAGATAAATAGGTACCGCTTTATAGCGGGAAGGTAAATGGCGTTTCTGTGTGCTGCGCTGGTGCTGGCTCACCAGAGCAGCTTCGTCACGCTGGCCACGTGACCCGGAAGTGTCTCCGGACAGCACTGGCCCCCGGCCTCTTAAGTGAGATGGGCGCACAACCCCAGAGTTGGACACGACTGGCCCGTACGGGCAGAGGTACCTTTACCTTTATTACACTGATTAAAGAAGGAGAGGCAACAATCCTGAGCAGCCAACCTTCCATGGGGGGCACCCCAGACACCCCCCACATATATGCAAATACATGCATACACCCATACACAGCACACACAAACATATACACCCACATGCACACACTCACTTAGCTGAGCAGGATCCCCAACAAAGCACCCCTCCCTCTTTTCACTGCTGCTGAGCTATTTTCCAGTCTGCCTGGCATCAGGGTTAGAGAAGATCCACTGGGACAAGGGGTTAAAGGAAAAGTTTGGGGAGTTGCTGCTTCAAGGCGCCCCACACCTTGAGACCAATTCCAGCTTTCCTTGCCTTCACCTGCAGTACTAGTGGCAACACGCCTCTGAATACCAATTGCTGGCGATCGGGACGAGGAGAGTGCGAGAATGCTTGTATTCTGCACTGGGGATTCCCACTAAATGCTGAAGTATGCTTTGGTCTAATTCAGCAGGATTCTTCTTATGCTCTTGCAGGAAAGGCAAGGGATAAGGAAAGCCTTTGAGAACTGCTGCTTTGAGCAGTAGCTAAAGGACAACTTGGGCATCGTACTGCAATTTTAACTAAAAGCAGTCACAGGGGCTCTGGATTAGATCAGTACAGAGGTGCTGGGGGGAGATGGATTTAATCTTTCTCCCATGCCATTTCCCCAAATTCCAATCCACCTCCAGCTGCAGTCCCCAAAAGACCCTCCATGTACCTTCTGAGTGAAGTGACCAGACACACGTCTGATCGAAACACGTTTCAGTGCATGGGCACAGCCACAAAGAAGACACTAATCTGCGGTTCTGCAGACTTCCCACGGCAAAAGAAAAATGCCTTCCCTACAGGCTTAAGGGAATGAGGGGCTCTCAAATGGGTGGTAGGCTCTAGATCTTTAAGAGATTTAAAGATGCTGTAATCATGAGTACATTGCATTGGGCCTGGAAGCAGGGCCGGGCCCATCCATGAGACAAAGTGAGCCAACTACCTCGGGTGGCAGGACCCACAGGGGCAGCAGATCTGGCCTTTACAGAGGCCTCTTGGCAAATAGGAGGTGCTGCTATTCTCCTTTCACTGTTGTTCCCTCTTTAGATCTTTATTCGCATCTGGTTCCTGATGTAGAACTTCACTCATATCATCTTCCCTGACTTGGGGAGGGGGCGCAAATTTTTGTGGCTCACCTCAGATGCCAAAATGTCTTGGGCTAGCCTTTAATGGAAGCATATATTATAGACAGCCATTGCAGTTGGGTCACGAGGAAGTCTTGATGTTCCTTGAGGCAGGTCTGAACTTGCTGAAAGGTAGCATTCTGCACTAGGTGCAGCCTCCAAACATTATTCAATGGCATCTCCGTGTGCAACTGACATTAAAAGGAGTCAATATGTGGTGTTACCAAAGAAGGTATGACTGGGGTCAGGTCTCTGTTAGAGAGAGAGGTCAGCTCAGGATACCATGGACAATTCAGGAGAAAAGTGTGGCACAGGAAACCCTTCTATGCAACTTATCCTTCAAGGAAAGTATAACCTTGCCCAGGCAAGCAAAAAAACTACAAACTACAAACCTCCAGAGCTACACTGTCCTACCAACATAACCTGTTTTGTCCCAATTAGGCTTCAATTTCATCCCTCACTGATTTCGTATCATCTTCTAGCATTCATTCCAAGACCAACTATACATCCAGAATTTAACAAGAGTGAAAAAATGTAAGTGGGTGTCATCTACATGATGTCCCTAGATGTTCACCAACAAAACAGAATTATGAAGAACTGAAGAGCAGTACTCTCTATCTAAAACCAGAATGACATTCACACGAACATTTTCAAGTACTTCTGAATAGCATTTCAATTTCCACTTGTTTCCCTGAATCCCCACCCGCATCTGCTCTGAAGGGTCCACCAAGTATCTGGCGTGTATCTGAGGGGCACAGTGGGAGCTGAAGGAGGGAGGAACCTTTTTTTTTGTCTGTTCCACTGATGGACAGATTCAGAATTTCACCCTTTCATTTTTATTCTGGAGCAGACTTGACACAAAACCTTTTTTAAAAAATGTGACCTTTAAAGCCTTTCACCACTGTATCTTGCAGAGATGCTTGCAGTTATAGCATGTGGCTTCTAGAAGCTATACTGTACCACTCAGCATGGCCTCAACTAATGCAAGGCTAGGAGACAAACAGAACTCGCTCCTGTTACTGCAGACAAAAGACAGTATAATTAAATAAGAAAGGTTGACAGTGGGGAAATAGGCAACTGATTGACTTACATTCTTTGTTTTAATTCCTATATATCTTTCTGTGAAAAATTTACAGTTGCCATGAACCATATCTAACAAAAGGGGATGGGGAGGGCACATCCACACAAATATTCAAATGGAAAGAAAGTTGTAGTTGAAATGTGTAATATCACTATCCAAGCATTTGCTCTGAATTCCTTCAAGTCTCCCCTGTTATGACACATGTTTAGGCAATGTAGTAACCAAGCAATTTTAAATAAATATAAATTCAAATCAATAGCACTTCCATCTAAGCTACAATTTTGAGGTTATTTCCTACAATGAGAGACTATATTTAAAATGTAGAACTAAAAGCAACATAGAAAAGCAATAAAAAGCACCTGATGAAAGGAAACAGCAGCAAATCAGAGCTCATTAGTTGCTGAAAACATAGGCTGGTAAAAATATACCAGCAAAACTCAAAAGCAGCAAGGGAGAGATGAGACAAATATTGGATATACACATACTTTTTTTTTTGAAAAATGAATCCCCAGAGACAAATTATCCCAGTCCTCCAGGAGGGTGGAGAAGAGAACAAACTTTAGCTCGTTAGTTCACAACTTGGTAACATTTTCTTTTAGAATCTATTCTGGTTTTGCTGGTTATTCTAGTTATGCTCCCTATCCCAAGTCCTGGGGCAAGCTAGAAGTTCAAATAATAATCAAGTACCATTACCTTATCCCAAGCCTAATGGCACCCAACACATTCCTCTGGAACCACAACTCCCAAGATTGTACTAATGGGGCATCAGGGTAATTAAAAAAAAAAAAAAAAAAAAAAACCTCAAGGAGAACGGAAGATGGAAAGCACTCTTTCATCTTTCCTATGAAAAAACTAAAGAACATGTGCTTATCTCCACAAATGGCTGGACCAGAAGAGATGGAAAACTCACTCAAAGTCTCATGAAATCATAGCAAGCCATTATTATGCTTACTCTGTGGCAGTGATGTAGGTGAAAAAGCACTTATTCTCTGCTACCATTGTGTCCTCAAAGTGCTTGGGGGTGGGGACAGCATACAGAACATGCTGTATGTTCCTTACCTGGTTTGCTACAACTCCCACAACCAACCCTCCTCTTACACAGAACAACTGCAACTGGGGCTCTTCCTGCTCTCCCCTGCAAGCCAAGACCAACACAGCTGTCAGTCAGAGCAGCAGGGGCAGGCTCTTTCGTGCCAGCAGTGTAAAGCTGGTGTTCTCAGGCAAGAAGAAAAAGATAGGGAGACCGACAGCGAGCAAAGCAGGACAGAGTAAACAGTTCACTTGTGGTTACAACAGCTGAATCCAGTCCAATAAGCCGCTACACACACACACAACAGTTGTAGCTGTATAGGTCTGGAAATTATTATCATAATTGAACTCCATCAGCTGCACTGGCTTTTGGGCCATTTGTGGGCTCAGTTCAAAGTGCTGTGTTGATCTTTAAACCCCCCCTTTACAGCTTGGGACCAGGGTACCTGAAGGATCACCTATCTCCACATGTGGTTGTCCATCTTCAATGGAGGTGGTATTCCAGGTTCCCACCTCATCTGATGAGATGGGTAGCTACCAGGGTTAGGGTCTTCTTGTGCCAACAAGCTGGATGCTTGTCCCCAGGGAGGCTGCCCCCATGCTTACTTCAATGTAATTTTTGCACCAGCCAAAGATCCCCCCTCCAAACCTTTAATTTAATCAAGTTTTATCTCAGATTGTGCTACTACTTTACAGATGTTGATGCTTTTAGGGGTGTGTTTAATGTTTTTATTCTGCTTTCGATTTCTGTGTTGTAATCCCCCTTGGGAATTATTTTAAATGTGAAGTAAAAATTCTTATATTAAGTAAGTACAGCTGCATTGCAACTCCACTAACCCCATTAGAATTCAATAGGACTTCAGAGTAGATGTGGTTAGGATTGCATTGTAAGAAAGTAAAATGTCTAATCTAAAACATTTATGAAAATATCAAACAATCTTTAATAAAGAGTCAGGCCACTGGTTAGTCTAGGCCAGGCCTGTACAGCACACTCAAACTGGCAGCAACCCTTTAAAGTCTTTACAAGGCCTATTGCAAGACATCCTTTCTAAGCATGTGTCCCACCAGTGAGCAATATCTCCTCTTTTGCACTCTCTCTACGATCTCTAACCTCATACATGTTTCTTTTTCTCACTAACCTCACGCACCCACTGAAACCCAGTCAGATTCCCTACACACCTGATGGTTGTTTTCTCTTAGTTCTCTTACCTGGTGCTCAACACACCTAAAATATTTGAGGGAGTGCCTCTCCCTATATGTGCATGTCCAATAACTGGCCATCCTCCAGCGCTGCTGGAAAAACAGCACGGGGTATAGTGCAGGGAGGGCATCCTGATTTAGGGCAGTGCGGGAGGTTATCTTGCACAGTAGCTGAGCCAAGGGGGCGCATAATAATAATAATAATAATCAGTGGTACATCGAGTTACAAATGCCTCAGGTTACAAACTTCGCTAACCTGGAAGAGTTACCTCGAGTTGAGAACTCTGCCCCAGGATGAGAACAAAAATCGTGCGGCGACGGCGCAGCGGCAGTAAGAGGCCCCATTAGCAAAAGCATGCCTCTAGTTCAGTTTCAGGTTAAGAACGGACCTCCGGAACAAATTAAGTTCATAACTAGAGGTACCACTGCAATAAACCCAGTGCTTTTTTTTTCTCCAGAAAAAGAGGTGCCGGAATTCACCTTGTTCTCCAATAATGGCAATGGCACCCACATGAAAGGTGCTGAAACTGAGTTCCGGTGACTTCCGGCTGAAAAAAAAAGCCCCGAACAAACCAAAACTGATACCGGTACCTACTGAATGTTTAAGATATTTGGAGGGTGGGCAATTTTGTCCTCGCTCCAGGAGCCATATTACCCAAATATGGGTATTCCTCCTCACAACAAGCCTGTGAAAAGATACTTTTATCTGACTGCTGTACATCCAATGAACCTCAACTGGGATTTGCTTCTGTTATATTCCCCCCTCCCCTTTTGGAGAGGGTGAGGTTTCTGTACTCCAACCTGTTGTGGGTTATTGTGGGTACAGTATTATTTATTTCCCCCTCTCTTCCTATAAGATTCGTTTGTAACTGAGAATCAATTAAACCCTCTATGTACAGTATATACAGACGGTGTCTCTTTGCTCAAGATACAAAGCCCTGAGCAGCTTGAGACCAAGACGCCTAAAAAGATAACCTATTGATCTGTTCCAATTCCCCAGTGCTGTCCATAGACTTGGGCAGGAGCCCAACGAGTCTGGCTACGGATATATCTTTAGCAATAAATAATAAATAATAATTATTAATAATAATAAAACAAGTCTGCGAGGTAGCTTAGGCTGAGCAACCGAGGCTCCCCACAAGGTCACCCCGTCAGCTTCGGGGCTGAGCAGGGGATTTGAACGGGGCTCTCTCCCCCCGCCTCCGACATTGGAAGCCGATACGCCACGCCGACCCGAGAGGGGACACGGGGGCAGAAACACGGGCGCAGGGGAAGAACGTGAGAACCACCAACCCGGGTGCCCGGCGAAACCATACCCTCACACCGAGCCGGTGGTGCTGCGCCGGCCGCGGACTCCTTCGCTTCTCGCGGCCTCCTCGGCAACCCACGCTCGCTCGGCTCCCTCTCAGAGCTTAACACAAATCCCGGCTGGTATTATTTGCGCCGGCCCCGCCGCCGCCGCTCCCCTCACCTGCGGCGGAGAAGACGACGACACCGGGCAGCAGCAGCAGCAGCTGGAGCCGCCGGAACTGCCCGCTCGCCGGCCTCGCTAGGTTCGGCCCACGGGCCGGGCCGCTTCTGGCCGCTGCTCGGGTCCCTCAGGCCGCGCGTCGAGACCGCGGCTGCCGCTGCGCTCCGCCGCCATCTTCCACTCGGGCGGGTGGGAGGGAACAAGGCAGGCCAGGCCGCGGAGGAGGAGGAGGAGACGGCGGAGACCCCCGCCCGCTCGTCCGCCTTCCCGGTCCCGCCTCCGCTCGGAAGCTGCCGCGAAGGGGAGAGAAATCCCCGGCCGGCGGCCTGGCGGCTCAAGTGGGAAGCCGGCGGAGGGAGATAGCGTCTCCTCACCCTCCACAGAGCCTCGTCAGGAATAATAATTTTTTTTTTATAGAAAAGGGAGTTGTGAAAAGGCATCGACTCCCCCCCCCCAAAAAAAAGCTTTTTTTCTTTCTTTTTTTGGGGTATTACTATCAAGGTACTATTTTTTAAATAAAAAAAATACATATATATTTAGTTAAAAAAATACACATATATTTAGTTGGCATCTGGGATAGCTCAGTCGGTAGAGCGCTTGACTCTGACATCGGAGGGTTTTGTGGGTTCGAGCCCCAGGCTGAGTAAAAGATTCCTTGCTATTGCCAAGGGGTTTGGACTTCAGATACGACCCTCCAACTTTTAGCACTGCTATGCTATGATCTGGGGAGACTATGGAGGAGCACGCCTTTTGGGGGATGGAGTCAAACTGTTGGGAGAGTTGAAATATATCTATGCGTGTGTTTTCATCCTTTTAAAGGTAAAGGGGCCCCTGACCATTAGGTCCAGTCGTGGCCGACTCTGGGGTTGCGGCGCTCATCTCGCTTTATTGGCCAAGGGAGCCAGCGTACAGCTTCTGGGTCATGTGGCCAGCATGACTAAGCCGCTTCTGGCAAACCAGAGCAGCACACGGAAACACCGTTTACCTTCCCGCTGGAGTGGTACCTATTTATCTACTTGCACTTTGACGTGCTTTCGAACTGCTAGGTTGGCAGGAGCAGGGACCGAGCAACGGGAGCTCACCCCGTCGCGGGGATTCGAACCGCCGACCTTCTGATCGGCAAGTCCTAGGCTCTGTGGTTTAACCCACAGCGCCACCTTTCATCCTTTTATGTCCCCCTAAATACTGTTGCAGATCTGGGGTAACAAGCTGGGGCAGAGGCACAGAGATGGCGCTTGGGATGCCCCCTCATGCAATGCTGAGCTGCTGCCAAGAACAAGCCCATCTTGAGATGGGAATGTTGCAGCCTTTGCACTTAGGTTGTGAATATGTGAACCACGTTTGTTAATATGTGTTAATAAGCCCCACATGACAGTAGGGTCCGAGACTAGTTTTTGTAATTTCCTTCGGCGAGGCGTCTTAAAAATATGTTTCCCACTGTGAGGAATTCAAATTGGCTATTATGTTTTGTGACTGGACGTTTAGCTTGGTATGCCTGCGTTTGATGAAGAAGCATATAAACCGTTCTTGGGAAATCGAGGGGTTTTTAATTTTACCTTCCGAGTATGTCAGGTAATGTTTAATAAGGAGGCTGGAGGTGGTACAACAGGATGTAGGGTGGGTTGCTGATTGCATTTTTGTGGGAATGTTTTCTGCCTCAAAGAATGAAATCTCTCTTTGCAAGTAGAAAATTAGCACAGCAGGGGTGGAGCTGGTCTATAAACGTTCTGGCTATGTGTGTGTGTTTTCTTATTCTAGATTTTTTTTAAAAAAATGCACCCCCCTCACTTCCAGTGAAATGATGCTCTCCATTCTACCAT
The DNA here is from genome assembly GCF_964106915.1 of Podarcis gaigeae. Lineage (NCBI taxonomy): Eukaryota > Metazoa > Chordata > Lepidosauria > Squamata > Lacertidae > Podarcis > Podarcis gaigeae. Next base: position 16,111,841 of record NC_139681.1, read on the forward strand.
CCTTTCTTGGACGTTTTTGAGCAGCGATTGGATGGCCATCTGTTATGCATGATCTAGCTAAGATTCCTGCATTGCAGGGGGTTCGACTAGATGACCCTTGTAAGTAGAAAAAACTAGCACAAGATTAACTCATGAAGGGAGCATCGCACTCATGCTCTTATTCCTGCGCCTGGCAAGCTTCCTAGCCTTGCAAAGGAAAAGCCTATTCCCAATAGTGTTCCAATAGCATGGAAGCCCATATACAGGAGCGTTTTCTTTGCAAACCATGCTTACTTGCTAATGCATGACTGTTTAGAGGCAGGGGCAGGCAGCATACTTAAGTGTACAGGGGCAGGATGACAAATTTTCTCTTCCAGCCTAGGCCAAAGCCCAAACCCGAGCACTTTTGGAGAGGGTTGTAAACCTGTTTTGGTTGACCTCTGGGCACGTGTAAATTAACGTAACTTTCTGCTTGATTTGGTTTTAGGTAGATTGAAGTGATCTTGTCTATAGTTTAGTTAATTATCATAAAACCAGTCTGCTTGCCAGGGATGACTATATTTGTCTGAATTGAGCTGCATTTCTGCAATTGGCCAATGCCAGGTTTTATTTAGAGCAGAAGGTTGTGGCTTTCAGAGGTGTGCCTTGGTATAAAAACTTGGCCGCAAGAACAGTGGAAAAGAAAATGTGACAACTTGTTGAGGTCATGATTATACATTGGGTAGTGACACCGCCACAGATGTGAATTACAGAGTTCAATAAAAAACACCGTTTCCAGCTTTTAGCTCAGAGGAACAGAAGAAGCAGACTGAAGACACCAGGAAAACTTCAAGGGATAGATGACAGCAACTATTTCATTCAGCAGGCAGCAACACATTGGGTGTTAAAATGATTTATTGTAGTAAGACAGCAGCCGCCTTGCTAATCAGACTCCAAGTTCATTCGACTGTATGAGACACTAGGAGTATTTCAGGTTCTAACTGGATGTGAGGCATCTCAGGTGGCACAAACAGGTCAGTGTGGCTGGCTGTGAGCCAGAAGGTTGGTGGTTCAAGCCCACCGAGAGAACGCTGTGCGTAGGATTCCTGTATTTGATGGGGTTGATCCTTTGGGTCCCTTCCAACTTACAATTCTGTGATTCTGTACACATCAGAAATACGTGAGCCACAGCTCGCTACTGAACCTAGAACCAGTTTGATGAAGGGTGTTATTAAAACTATTTAAAATAAGTATTCATAAAGCAGTGGGGGGGGGGGGAGAATCATACAGAGAAAGGATTGGGGGGGCAAATAAGAAATTTAAAGAGTGCAGGAAGGCTGTTACTCCCTTCAATTTTTCAGTCCATATCTCATGACCACCTCAATCTCTTGCTGCTATGAAGTGAGGAGGTGCCATAAGAAATGCTCCTAAATTACACTGACCTTTTCCAATTTCACTGCAAATGTAAATCCATATAGTATATGGAATAAATCTTGGATTTATTCAAGCCTAGGCCAAATCACACTGAACCTTGAAATCTTGCTTTCCCCTGCTATACTGAAACATGGAATGACACTCCTGTTCTGGAGTGGGATATATGAAATGCTTTTGGGTAAGGAAGATTGTATTCTATAGTAATCCTTCAGCAACCTTGTAGCGTGAGGGGATTCAGTGGCTGAGCATTTATGGGTACCTCCGAGTGAAAACCCGATAGTGTTAACCTAAAAACATATTGTTACCTCTCGGTGGTGCAGATCATTGATAGCCCTGCCATGTCACATAAGGAGAACACCGAACAAGAAAAGGTTTGTGCCAGGTCAGGCAGCCAATGAATAGCTTAGGTGAGAAAGGCGAGGTTTCCATGGCAACTCTGTAATCAGAACTCCAGTTTTCAGTACAGGTCAAGGCTGCCTTTAAAAAAAATGAAAGGTGCAGTGGGATGGGAACATGTTTAAATGGGCAAAAGTTCACAACCCTAACTGGCTTGTAAGCAGGATTCTGATACTGTATTTGTCAAGGATGGAGAAAGTTTGGGGGTCTTATCCATCCCATCTATCCATCACTGCCTGTATCACACAGCACGTTTCACTTCTAAATGCACTGGCCCACTGGGGTTACTTAAACGCAATGAATTTCCTGCATTGATGTGTGTCTCAAATAGCAAAGGTATACCAATGCAAAGTAGCAGAAATTGTACTCCCGGGAAAATGTTATAGGATTGCAATCAAAGTATATTTTGAAACAGGAAATGGGAGAAGCAGAAAAAAGATAAGGAAGTGCATGAGAAACTCAATTTTTGAGCTGTTCGATTTTGGATAAGCTAGTGTTATATGGTAGCATAAGTTCTTGACACCAAGCTTAATATTTGTTCCTATATAAATTAATTGATGCTATGCGTTTTATGAAGTTTAGAAGGCTTTTTTTTAACTGTGGTAACCATTTATCAGAACTGCGTGATAACTATTCGAACAAACTGAATGAAAATAAAAGATATGCTATTGATTACTTATAAGGTTTTGATAGCAATGGGTGTGAGGAAAACCTCTTATTGTCTCATATGTAATGTGGTCTTAAAATAACAAGAGGATAATGTGGGCAAATGGGATGAAAATTTCAGCATGCATTAGCACTGGAAATGTTACACAATATGCATCTGGTCATATTTGGTGCTAGGAAGATTAAAACAAAGTTATACAGATATGCCAACAAAGGGGGAAATGAGTGGGAAAGAGAAAGGGGGGGAATGGGGTGCTCGACTCACTTTGGTTCTGCCTCCACCCACCATCAGCATATAGCCCTTGACAGAAGAAAGTTGCCCATGTCTGTAGACCACTGGCTGGTTTCTGGAGAACCATCTAGTTCCCCGCTTGTTGCAGGGATGCTTAAGAGATGGGTTTTGATATGAATGAGCAAGGTACTTGCCTTCTTTAGGGTAAAGGTAAAGGGACCCCTGACCATTAGGTCCAGTCGTGACCGACTCTGGGGATGCGGCGCTCATCTCGCCTTATTGGCCGAGGGAGCCGGCATACAGCTTCCTGATCATGTGGCCAGCGTGACTAAGCTGGCGGACCAGAGCAGCGCACGGAAACACCGTTTACCTTCCCGCCGGAGCAGTACCTATTTATCTACTTGCACTTTGACGTGCTTTTGAACTGCTAGGTTGGCAGGAGCAGGGGCCGAGCAACGGGAGCTCACCCCGTCGCGGGGATTCAAACCGCCGATCTTCTGATCGGCAAGCCCTAGGCTCTGTGGTTTAGACCCACAGAGCCACCTGCGTCCCTTGCCTTCTTTAGCAAGTAGAAATATTCAGGAGTACATTAATAAAGATGAGTTATGTCTTAAACTCTTAGGATCCTGAGTACATCCTCCTTGCTTTCTAAATTTAATTAATATCAATAGACCACAGGGATTCTAAAAAAACCCCCAATAAATCCATCAACCAAAAAGTACATAATGAAAGACTGAAGTGGTACAAACACAACAGACTGTGACCTGCAGAATTGGGTCTCCTCTTCCAATGCTTTAGATACATACACATCTAAACTCATGGCAATGTGTCATCTCCCCCTCCCCCCAGCAAATGAGCATGACTTGAGATCCAATTCAGTGTAGTAAATAGTGTGTTGGACTTGTCCCAGGGAATTTCAGATTCAAATTGCCACTCAGGCATGAAGCTAACTAGTGTGCTCTTGACCTAGCCTTCCACACAAGGCGGCTGTCGGAATGAAATGAGAAACCCCTATGTATCGTGCTGCAAGAGCTTTGGAGGCATAGGGGGCAAAACTGATGGCACAAAGCCCACTCTGAGTGTGCAGTCTTTGTTCCAATATGCCTCATATTCCGTTGCTCAGGAAAGGAAAGCCTTCTGCGTACATCGCAAAAGCTTCAGTTTGTCAGCAACTAAAACAAGAAAAGAGTCATTTATACAATATGACAATGCAACTAAAAATGAATAGAGAACCAGCATAAAAAGAGGTGTGTGGCCCATTTTCTAACATCCTCTGCGTCTAGGTTCCTAAAAGGTTGTTTGGAAACCACAAGTTCTGTGACTCAGTATCATCATACATAAACCAGACCAAGAAATACATTTTCTTTTTATCTGCCATGCATGAAAAATTCATGTATTCATCACCCTTCCTAATGCACAGCACTGCACATCAATTTAATGGAGGGGAAGAAGCTTTTAAGTCCATTTCATAATAGCTTGCTGGATCAGGCCAAAGGCCCATCTAGTTGAGCGCTGTGCTCTCTCAACGGCCAATCCCAGCTGCCCGCAGAAAGCCTGTAAGCGGCACTCTCTGCACCGGCTGTTCCCAACAACTTGTATTCCGAGGCACAGTGGAGATAGAAGATTCACTATTGCAGCTAACAGCCATTGCTCTCAAACATTTCTGCAGTCAAATCTTTTCCGTTACCATTCCAAAGCTATTTTCATTCTAAAATTATCTAGATTTGAGAACCCTTTGGCTAAAAAGTTTTTATTTGGGGGTAAAAACTGTTATGCTGTTACTTGCTTTGTGTAAAGTAACCTAGACAAACGAAAGTCACTCACTTTTGGATTTGAATGCTATTCCTTGACCCCCTCTGCACTTTATTTGGCTAAAATGAACTAAATAAGCTCCTTAGATGTCAAAGACAACATCTATTATTTTCTGCAGCCACAACATCCTCCCTGCTCTCCTTTGTTGATTCAAGGTTATACAATCCTGACATAGAACACTCAGAGGCTTCATTCATTCATATTTTTTTTCTGTTAGTATTCCATCTTATTAGTTCTGAACTAATTCTACAAATTAATCTACTCTGAATACTTCTGGATTAATGGAGATAATCTCATGAAATGTATTACTCCCAGAACAGAAGCAAAAGGCCTGAGGATTTCAGCAGTCTGGGCAGTGGTCGCATACTTGGCTTCCTGGAAAATCATCGTGAATAAATGCTCCCCCCACCCCGAAGAACAGGCTTCATTCAGTGCAATGTTGCTTAATAAGTACAAAATTATTAGCATTTACTACTAATACTTCATTAGCAAGCCCAGGGTTCCATTTTATATATGCACTATGCAATGGATTACAGTTCAATACACATAAACTGGAAGGGTTACCCTCAATGCAGAAAATCCTCATAGGAAATCTAGGCCCATGACAGCTTCTTCCTCTCTACCTCTTTTTAAAAAAAGAGTTGATAACAGTCTTCATTGGCATTAAATGCAGTATTTCTGGTGACAACTGCTGCACTCAAGATGGTTAGCGCAATCTAGTGGAAGGTGTTATCACCTATCTGAAAGTACCTTATGACTAAAGATATAGAACAATTATGAACTTCATTTCAATTCAACTGCTTTTTCCGGCAACCTTCATTTTTCATTTTTTCTGGCAAGTTAAACATGTTGCCATATACAAATCTTGGAAATGTCGTCCTAAAGACCTAGGTTGTAGTTCTCAGTATTTTTTTCAGGAAGAAATGCATATAGTTTACACCAAATAATGTTGAGATCACAAAAGTTCCATGTCTCCTCTTAACTGAGGGACACTCGGAACTACCACAATAAAGGTGCAGGCTCAGCTTATATATGATTACCTTGGTATTGGGTGAAAATATTGTTATTATAAACTTTATTATCCAGAAGAGTTGCTCCATCCTCTTAGTAATTTTGGCTGTTCTTTTTTGAACCTTTTCCCAACTCTACAATGCCCTTCTTGAGTTGGGGTAGTAAGAACTGTACACAGTATTCCAAATGCGGTCACACCATAGATTTGTATTATTATAATTATTATAATTTTATTATTTATATCCCGCCCATCTGGCTGGGTTTTCCCAGACACTCTGGGCGGCTTGCAACATATATTGAAACATAATAAAAGATCAAACTTTAAAAACTTCCTGATACAGAGCTGCCTGTAATAATAATAATAATGGCATTATTATACTGGAAGTTTTATTTTCAATTCCTTTCCTATTGATTCCTACCATGGAATTTGCCTTGTTCACAGCTGCTGCACCCATGGTCAACATCAAGGTGCCTTTCCGGTTACTCACCACCACTTCAGACCTCATGAGCGTATAAGTGAAATGAAAATTCTCTGCCCCGGCATGCATCGATTTACACCTGTTTTCACTGAATTGCATTTATCATTTTAACGTCCATTCATTCCGTTTGGAGAAGTCCTTTCAGAGCTCTCTGCACTCTCTTTTTGCCTTAAAATAAAGAGAAGAGAAGCCTACCAATTGCCCACCAAAACCTAGAGCCAGCTCTCCCCATTTTCTACTCAAAAACTCCAGAATCAATCATCACCAAAACTGAACACAGAAAAAGTAAAAAAAAAAGAATGACAAGGCACCTGATGTATCATCAAACAAGACTGGGTCTAATGTAATGCAACATGATTTAGTTTCATCGCACCACACTAGAGTTCATACCTATTTTGTCCTCATAAAAAGGCAAGAGGTTTGCAATAACTTGGGTGGCATAAAACAAAAAGGAGTGTGTAACACAACATGATTTTTAATGTGTAGCAAGTCAGCAGTAATTCAACAAAATTCTATTGCGTCCCACCAATATTTTTTTATGCACTAATTTCTTTGCATTCTTTTTCCTTTTCTATAGGTCAGCGATCATATTTATACACATATCCAAAACGAGCTGATTCACCAAAAATGAAAAATGCAATCAAATGTATTTGCCTCTTATTAGCAGATTTGAGAAAGAGGTGTGTCTAAACAGCCCAAGGCCTATTTTCCCCAAAGATTTAGGAGAATACAAGAGTACTATATGACTTTGCACCATTTAAATGTTATTTTATTAAATATTTCCGGTTCAAGGTTTCATTATAACAAAGCTATGAAGGTTCTACCAACATTCAGAAAAAAGCCTAACTTGATTTCAATTAATTCTCTATCATGCAAAATTTTTGCATCAAACATCTTCCATTTCCTGTTTAAAACTTGATATAATATTATATATAGATGCTTACATTAACCCCATAAGAGAACATTAAGAATGCTAAAGGTTTATAGCTGTGTTGGATAATGGCCATACCAAGCTAAGGTTCTCATTAAATTAGAACATGTCTCGAAGACTGTGCAAAAACAAAGACAAAAAACTTTAACTCAAAACTGTTCCAAAAAAAAATATTTTTGAAAGATGCAGATACAGAGAGGGTTTATCATTAATAATCTTCAGATGAAGAGACAAGGAAAGATCAGACCTAAAAGCATGCAGAATTTGTCATTTTTAAAAAGCTGCATAACTAATTTCCTGTTCCCCACTTCGTGGCTTTATTGTTAAAAACCTGAATAAAATTATCAAGGATTTTCTTTGTCGCCTCACTCACTAAGCTTAGTGCTATCTAAGCATGTTTTACATTAAAAGTCTCACTTCTATCCCGCTACTTGAGACAGCATTCCTTTTCTCCTTCACCTGGCTCTAGAAGAGGCTGAAAAGGGTTGAAGGATTTGCGCAGACAAACCTCGCAAAGGGTAAATTCCCTTTGCTGTGCTGAAGATAAGCTGTGATAAATGCCGTGATAAATGCCATGGGACTGAGCTATCAGCCTTGTTAGCAGTAACAGAAGCTACGATGTTCACTGCAAAGTAGAAAACACATTCCTTCTGTTCCATGGGATCGTCGCAACTTTCTGTTGTCCTAAAACTCCATCAAAAGGTTGTCTTCCTGCTATTCTGCTTAGTCCTTTTTAGGCAGCAAAGGGCTGGAGTGTAATATAATGGAATCCCATATTCTCAAATTTAAGTGACCGTACATGCGAAAGAGATTTGGTGTTCTCCGTGTCTAGAAGACAGGGAGTCAATCTGAACGTCAAAGTTTACCAGGAAGGATTCTATCCTGCTTCTACTACATAAAAAATGGGTAAAACAATGGCCAAGGTGTACAACTGTCAACATTTTCTATGTAGGGAATAAAGAGCAATGCTTGCCCTTCTTGGTGGCAAGGGAGACAATTGTGGCCAATGCAAACTGGCAATCCCCTATATGGGTGTGTTGGGTTCCTAGTTGTAACTACAGCAGAAACTGGAGAACCTTCTGCATAAAGTAAAACCAAAGTTCTGATTCAACGTTTAACTGAGTAAACACACCACCACAGATGATGGGAGGGAGAGAGATTAAAGAAAATAAAATACACCCAATGGAACAACAGGAAACAAAGCTGTGTCAGAGGGACTGGGCTAGTGGAAAAAGCACTTGCCTGAAGTTGCTGGCTCCCTTTGCTCATTTATCAGAAAACAAATAAAACTGGGAAACCAGCAAGCCCCATAGTTACAGGGGTGCATATATATATTTATATATATATAGAATCTATTTCAGTATAAAACACAAACTAAGTTACACACCATACAGGAAGCTAACGCATGTGTGTGTGCAAAACTTCAGGGCAGGATGTTAACACAAAGCTTTTCAACTGTTTCCTAAGCAGCACATATTCCGCAGCAATCTGGATCCCGTCTATTCTAAACAAAACAAAATCAAAACAAGCCATTCATGTACCCTCTTCCCCCTAATATCATTTGCTCTTAAACTTTGCCCTTATAAGCTGACTTCATGCCTCCAAGGAGTGGCTGTTTCTGAAAAAATAAAATAAAAATCAGTGCACCTCTGAAGAGCAAGCTCCTACGCTATTTAATCCAGCTCACAATTGTTCCTTAAAACATTCTTGTTCATTTTAACGCAGTCCATCAGTGGGACCCAGTGGCCGAGCAAACGGCTGGCTGCTGCACATCTCCACCGCTGACCCTTGGGCTCAAGTCAGTCTGCTGTATGGCAAAGGGCTGAGAAATGTCCTCCTTCCACATTGCCCCCTTTTCTCCACGCTGGCCCCCGAGAGCTTGCCGCCAGCCACATCTCGCCGATTAAAGCTGCAGCATAGCCCGGACATGTTAGTTCCCACTCTGCCTTCACAGAGCACAGGTTCCAGCATTTTGCTGCCTGAGCTGCTTTCTCTTCCCCTTTCTTTGCTCCGGTTCCGAAAGATGCTCCACAGCTGCTGCCCCATCATCAGCCCTGGAGAGGAGGCGCTGGACACTCCGTCATGGATGATGATCTCTTTTCTATACAAACAATATGGGTTTCTCTCTTGAGATTTAAAAGACACCTTCGTACAGCAGAAACAGACACGATGGATCCATGGAAAAACAACAGAAAGGCGGCAGCGCCCGGAGCATCAGATTCATGCAGGGTTTCGTGCATTTGGCTGCTGCCGGTTTGTAATTCATATATTTTTTTTTAAACGTCAAAACGAACATGACCGTCGCTGTAATTCAGGCACTCCAGAGCTGCTTGCTGAGAAGATATTGCCCTCCCGCCGAGTATCTCCGAAAGCTGCTGCAGTCAGAAAGAGGAGATGCATTTGAAGGGTGGGAAGACAGAAGAAAATGTAATAATAATAATAATAATAATTTTTATTTATACCCCGCCCTCCCCAGCCAAGGCCGGGCTCAGGGCAGCTAACAAGCAATAATAAAAACAAGTTGAATGAATACAACTTAAAAACAAAATTAAAATTCAACATTAAAATATTAAAATGTAGCCTCATCGCAGGAGGAGAAAGAAAAAGAAAAAAGAAAGAGGGGGAGGGAATCAAATTGGCTTCAAGCCAAAGGCCAGGCAGAACAACTCTGTCTTACAGGCCCTGCGGAAAGAAATCAGATCCTGCAGGGCCCTGGTCTCATGAGGCAGAGCGTTCCACCAGGCCGGAGCCAGAGTTGAAAAGGCCCTGGCTCTGGTTGAAGCTAATCTAACTTCCTTAGGGCCCGGGACCACTAGGATGTTGCTATTTATGAACCTTGAGGCTCTCCGTGGGGCATACCGGGAGAGGCGGTCCCATAGGTATGAGGGTCCTAGGTCATGAAGGCCTTTAAAGGTCAAAACCAGCACCTTAAACCTGACCCTGTACTCTACTGGGAGCCAGTGCAGCTGGAAAAGCACTGGGTGAATATGCTCCCATGGCAGAGACCCCGTGAGGAGCCTCGCTGCAGCATTCTGCACCTGCTGGAGTTTCTGGGACAGCTTCAAGGGCAGCCCCGCATAGAGCAAATTACAGTAGTCAAGCCTGGAAGTGACCGTCGCATGGATCACTGTGGCCAGGTTAATGGAACAGCTGACATTACCCAGCAGCTAGCATAATTAGGCAGGTTTTTTTGGGGGGGGGGTCCTGTTTTTGCAAGCTCCCGCTAAGTATTTTAACTCGAGTTAACTGTAATCTCAGCACTGCAATTAGTGGAAGTCAGGATTCCCCAAGACGGAAATCTGGTTAGCAAACTCCGTTCAATAATGAACCCTGGTTAGCTATGTCTCATGGTGGTGCCAATGAAATGTTTACCCACGGTTCAAAATTCAGTGGATGAAAAAGACCAAAAGGAATTCATGTCAAAGAGAATGAACTGGGAGATGGGTTAGGTGCCTTTAAAATGCAACCAAACTGTAGTACTCCACTTGTGCACGGAACTGACAACATGTTCATAGATGTATAAAAATATAAATGTATTAACAGCATGAGCAGATTAACTATGCTGTTTATCACTGCAGATGATAGCAGGAGTAAATTGTTGGAACAGGTTCAAATAATTTATTTCCTTCTTATCTATGTGAATACAAGAAGTGAGGGGATCAAGTCAGGAGCCAAGAAATGTAGGCTTCAGTGTATGGTACATCCTTCTAACCTGTAGCATTGTAACAACCAGAGGTTGGCTCCTTCCCTGGAACTAAACTCCTATAAAACTAAACATATATTTACTTTATGACTTTCAGCCTTGAGTGCTTTCTGTCTATATTAAATATCCAACACTCTTCTGAAGCTGTCAAAGCTAAATCTTCAACAATTCCAGACACTGGGAAACGCTGCATTTTGTGCATGATTTTGCCCAACACAGTCTTCAACAGGAGACCATGAGAAACACCAGGCATCGATAATAAAATTCTGGCTCGGTGAATTCCTATTCTTGTAGACAGGAGGGAATTCAGCACTGCACCTCCAGGGACTGGATACACTGGACTAAAAAAGCTCTTTTGAGGCAGCTGGAACCTCCCACCAAGCTTCAAGATGGCCGAACAAGGACAACTGTGAAACAATACTAAGGGGAGAAAACCACATTTGTCTTGTTCATCCTTCTCCTTTGCCTTTTCCACCCCTACCTGATAGGTCTGACACCTTCAGCATGCTTTGCGCTTCACTGCTGGGAAAACAGTAGTGAGCACTATCTACTTAGCCAAGCGATTCGAACCGCCATGTATCTTTGCAAGTTCCCATCCACAGGTCTCCTTGGTAAGGCTTCCTCTGCCGTATTATACTTCCTCTTTGTACTGGAGAGACTTTCCTGGCCCAACATACCCATCTTTCAGCTTCACTGGAGTGGAGCTGCTGGAGCCCCAGAGCAGTGGTAGTGGACATTCAGCCACTTGCCGTCACGGCGGTGCCAAACACGGGTTTCTTCCGACTGCGTGGTGCGGGGTCGGCCTTGACCGTCGATATACTGTGTCAAGCGGATGTAGGCAATGCAGGCTGCATCATCACCAATAACGTGAACGTGGGGGTTCAGGATGGTGGTGTGGATTGGCTTGCTGTTGTTCTTGGACAATACTGGGGAGACATGTGAAACAATGAGCATTCCCCCTAACCTCGCAAAGAGAAACAGGTTTATTTCGTTCATTACTTTGGTCACTTCCCCCAATAGATCACATGTCTTTTGGCTTTCTTTCCATCCCAGTCAGACCATAATGAAGCAGTCCGACCAACTGCCCCACAAAACCCCTTCCTTTTTCTAATTGCTTCTATGCTCCAGTCCCTCCAATAAATTTCTTTAAATGAATTAATCTCAGGCTCCTGGAGAACCAGGTTACTTTTTTTATTATTACGCTGTGAACCTAAAGGATTCATTGAAAATTGAAAAGGAACATACATACATATATATATATATATATATATATATATATATATATATATATATATATATATATGCGACACCAGGAAAAGTTGACTGCTAAGGAGAAATAAAACAAACATACAGTGGTGCCTCGCAAGACGAAATTAATCCGTTCCGTGAGGCTCTTCGTATAGCGGTTTTTTCGTCTTGCGAAGCAAGCCCATTGACAGCTTAGCAGATTAGCGCTATTAGCGGTTTAGCGGCTTTTAGCGGCTTATCAGCTTAGCGGTTCAGCTGATAAGCGGCTTAGCTGCTTAGAAAAAGGGGGGGAAGGGGGGGGGAAACCGCAGGAACTCACAATACATTTTCGTCTTGCGAAGCAAGCCCATAGGGAAATTCGTTTTGCGAAGCGCCTCCAAAACGGAAAACCCTTTCCTCTAGCGGGTTTTCCGTCTTGCGAGGCGTTCGTCTTGCGGGGCACCACTGTAAACAACATGCAGAGAAAGGAGCCATCATTTTTCTCTGCCTCCCTCTGGGGAGCCTTCAGAGATTCCAACAGTCAGAGCCTGCTTATAAGTGACTATCTTTCAAGTGTTGGTTATAGCACGGAGGAAAGGACCTGAATCTTGCTTGATACTATTATTATTTATTCATGTATTCCCTGTCTTTCTAAAGAAGTAGACAAGGTGGAGTTCACATTTGTGTCCTGCTACGACCCCCTCCCCTTTTCTTTTGCACATTGATGCTTATTTGCAGGGAATTTCTGTCACCCCATACCTCTAATGGGTATTATATTATATATTATTCTATGTTATATACAGTGGTGCCCTGCAAGACGAACGCCTTGCAAGACGAAAAACCCGCTAGACGAAAGGGTTTTCCGTTTTGGAGGCGCTTCGCAAAACGAATTTCCCTATGGGGTTGCTTCACAAGATGAAAAAATCTTGCGTCCCCCGGCGGGTTTTTTTTTTGCTTTTTTTGCCCTTTTCCTAAGCCGCTAAGCCGCTTATCAGCTGTTCCGCTGATAAGCCGCTTAACAGCTGATCGCTGGAAGCCGCTTGACCGCTCTAGCACTAATCCGCTAAGCTGTCAATGGGCTTGCTTCGCAAGACGAAAAAACCGCTAGACGAAGAGAATCGCGGAACGAATTCTTTTCGTCTAGCAAGGCACCACTGTATCATTAATATTCGAGCAAGGGTGGAAACCAAGAGTATCTTCAAAACCAAATGGTTGATAAATCAGATGGTTGTGAAATCACTGCTGAAGAAACCCTTTTTTTTTTTTTTTGGAATCTGAGGATTTTAACAACTAATTGGCCAGTCACAAATATCCACTTCTGGGGCTGTTATGAATCTTCGGACACTGCTGAATTACACCAATTATCAGGATTCATTTCAATCTAGTTTTAGGTGTGCCATCAGCACAGAAATTAATTGCCTTGGTGTCCCAAATGGAAGGCCCATATAAGGAGAAGCTCTGTTTCTTCTTCTAGATTTTTCTGCAGATTTCAATACCGTCAATCATGGTATCCTTATGGACAGGCTCTTAGGGCTGTGGCTTGATGGTGTCTCAGGCAACTGATACAAAAATTCCAATTAAAAGAAAAACTAAGAGGAGAATTCTGGAGTGCAAATTTCCAGGATAATACACTGCCAATCTAAGTCCAGAGATGGCCTTAAAACTGCAGTTCTTTCCTACCTAAGCAAGCAGGGTAATTTTGGTGTTCCAGTTATCTACCACTCACAGTTCTCAAAGTAAAACTTGTGGAAATCCATTCCCTCCACGAGATTCCCCAGTGCTTCAGGTTCAAATGAGGTTAATCCAGGGTCACAGATCTTCCTGCAAGAAACAAAGTACAAAGGATCTCATTGGTATCTGAACCTACAGCCTGTGTCAATATAGACTGTTTGCACCATGCAGTTTTGATTCAGAGGGCTCCCCAACCAGAAACAGAAAGCCGAGCTTCCTTAAGTATTATAACCTATTTTCCTAAGCCCTAAGCAATCTGAGGCTTCAAGGCTAGGAACCTGCTGCTTCTGCTGCTAACTTCTCATGAAGTGGGAAGCAGATCTTAAGGGAACGGAAGCAGTCTTCACATCTTAGGGTGGAAACACTGTTTTTCAACCCTTTCTCTAAAAGTTAAAAGTGCTTTTACTCTTCTCCCACATACGTGCCCAATCATATTCATTATCATTCCCACATTACAGTTTACAGTCAAGTGCTCTAGGATTGAACCCCAGACATTTTGCATTCCCTCTCAGCCAGCAGCTTTAAATTATTATTTACTTTCAAATTAATCTCTGTCTAAGGGATGCAGAACTTAACAGCTAATAAAAAATTACTAGGTATGCTTTGTGTTGATGGGATGTTGCTGAAAGGTGGTTTCATTCTGACCACACTTCTTGTAAACTTTTTTGAGCTTTTGACTTGTCCTAGCTCCTACCCTCTCGTGAAATGAATCAAACTGGGAGGAATCAAATCATGCCTTTCAGAAGAGAACACTCATCTCCTCCGGAACAGTTTGATGGAACACAGCTGGATTCATATCTATACATGCCTTTGTTCCTTATCAACTTCATATAGGATGCTGCCTTCCCCCTACTTTATGACAGCCCTTTTAGCTTCCTAGAGAATGTGCCGCCAGGAAGAGTTTGCAATGCATTATGGGGGGAAAGAACACTAATCACTGACTTTAAGTTCATATGTTGGGAAAATAAGCTTGTTTGCTTGTGTTCATGTATGTGCATGCTTGCACGCACTCCTCTATGCAACAGAGAGTGCTTATTAGTATTCACCTCTGCATTTCTGCTAAAATAGCTGCATTTATTAATGTAAATCAGAGAATCTTTGGCCCTCCAAATGTTGTTGGGATCCCAACACCCATCAATACCAGCCAGCATGGCCAATAGCCTGGGAAAACAAAAACTGGAGTCAACATCTAAGAGGCCACACATTCTGCACTCCCAATGTAAATGCAGATTCAGGTTCATAGACAGCTCTGTCCATACTTCCTTTCCTGCCTAGTTAGAATTCTTTTATTTTAAGTTGTCACCTTAAGGTAAAGGACCCCTGACCATTAGGTCCAGTCGTGGCCAGCTATGGGGTTGCGGCGCTCATCTCACTTTATTGGCCGAGGGAGCCGGCGTACAGCTTCCAGGTCATGTGGCCAGCATGGCCAAGCTGCTTCTGGCGAACCAAAGCAGCACATGGAAACGCCGTTTACCTTCCTGGCGGAACGGTACCTATTTATCTACTTGCACTTTGAGGTGCTTTCGAACTGCTAGGTTGGCAGGAGCAGGGACTGAGCAACGGGAGCTCACCCCGTCGTGGGGATTCAAACTGCCAACCTTCTGATCAGCAAGTCCTAGGCTCTGTGGTTTAACCCACAGCGCCACCTGTGTCCCTAAGTTGTCACCTTAGAGAACATTTAAAACTGCCCATACAGCAGCAAATACACAAGCACACCTGCCATATTTACATCCTACTTCGTTCATGTAGTAAGATTCCATATAACCAAGCTATCAAACACCAGAAACATCTTAAGTTGAGACTAAGGCCCAGTTTTCACTTAGGTGGTAAAACTGCATGTGGGCTGTGTCGACTGTAGCTGAGGGTTCGCATGGCAGAATACAGAAAAGTAGAATACCACAGAGGTCAGGCGAATAACTTTCTCTCCAGCATACTAGTTTTCTGCTTGCACAGATTTGTTTGTATGAAGGAGTAGGCCATTATGTGAGTCCCCCCCTGCATTGTTAAGTGGTACAGCCCAGTAGAAATTGACTTAGCCTGACAGTAATTGCTTCATGTTATTCCTAGATTCACACCAACAAGGTTGATCCTCATTGCCTCTATCAAACCACAGCAACTAGAAAGACTTGTTATTGCCCTCCCTCATAAGCAACACCGATACTGGGATGATTGATAAACACTTGACTATTGAAATTCATTTATTTTTAATATGACTTAATAAATATAATGCACCAAAACTGTACATGTATCAGACTACTTATATTTACCGTATTTTTTGCTCTATAAGACACACTTTTTCCCTCCTAAAAAGTAAGGGGAAATGTGTCCGCGTCTTATGGAGCGAATGCAGGCTGTGCAGCTATCGCTGAAGCAAGCAGAGCAAGAGCGAGAGCTGCGCAGAGCCTCTTGTTCTGCTGGCTTCCCAGCGAAGCAGGAGGAGGAACGGAAGGGAGCCCTTATGGAGCCCCTTCCGTCTCTCATCCCGCTTCGCTGGGAAGCCAGCAGAGCAAGAGCCGCTGCACAGCTATCGCTCTTGCTCTGCTGGCTTCAGCGATAGCTGCAGAGCTTGCTCTGGCTTTACACGGAGGTGGGAGAAGGGATGGAGGGCAGCCTGCCAGTCCCTTCTCTCACCTCCTGGAAAAGCCAGCAAGAGCCACTCTATCTTTAAAGAGCTGCACCGAGCAAGCCTGTCTACGGCTCTTGCTGGCATTTCTTGTTTTCCTCCTCTAAAAATTAGATGCATCTTATGGTTGGGTGGGTCTTATAGAGCTAAAAATATGGTAAGCTTTTGCTATTTTCTACTCCCCTTCTCCACCTCACCACCCCATGGTTATGACTTCTTTGACCCAAATTATCTGGCTTCGAATGGCCAATTGAACAGCAGGCCCCCGCCCTGTGTTTCTCCACTTACGTGTATGCCTCGAAGTCTCCGTTGTTGATTGCCTCAATCAGCTGCTCCGTTATCTTTATGATCTCTTGTTTACGCACTGGAGAAGGGAATAAAAAAAGAGAGGCAGCTTTACGGCACATGGGAGTTGGGACAAAACATATGGCAAGCAAGTGCTCCCTTCCGGAGATTCAACAGAGCAGCGTTCGCAGCGGTGGTTGCTCTCTTGAATTCCAGAACAGCAGTAATGACAGCTACATATTGGAAGGAATGGAGTCTGGAAGATGGAAGGAATGCAGGAAGAAGGGAGAAGGCGGCAGTTCGAACAGCAGCACTGCTACACCAAGAAAAGGCTCGGCTCTAACAATCTGCGCGGGATTTATGTGGAGAGCACCAAGGGTCACATTTCCATTACACTGTTTCTAAGGTGGAAAGACCTGCTGCATCATCCAAATCTGAGGTGTAGATATGAAGAGAGAGGGGTCGACTGCAAGCATGATGATCCTGACCTCAATCATGGTTACAGCAATGGCAGCAGGGCCAGGAGCTCAGGTGCTCCCTCTGCCTCTTGAGCAACTTTCCTCTCAATTTTCCGTCCCTTATTGGGTGCCCACTGTCACAAAGGGTACTTAATGCAAAACATGGCTCCCTCATAAACCTAGGAGTGGAACCATGCTTTGAAGTAGGTGTGCAAACCATCGTTTCCAATGAAGCTGGTCTGCGTTCACTGTAATTTGCACTGGCACATACAGAGAATACCAAGCCATTGCTAAAAGATGCGAAGGAAAGAATGTGAGAGTCATTCCAGAGGGAGCTCAGGGAAGAAAAGGGTGCCTGCACTAGAGGTTTACAAACTGCATTATGTTTGCACTGGGCCACAGAAGTCCCTCACTTCTTTGAACTGTGGGCATCAGTTCCACAGATCCCCAAAGAGATGAACAAAAGGATGACACATTGACAGGTCTACAGAAACTGCCTATAAATGCCTGTTTGATGGCTCAAGCCATCCTTTGCCAACCTAGTGCCCTTCAGATGTTCGGGACCAAGACTCCCACCAGCACAGGATCCAAAACAGCTCCTGAGAGCCTTCCTGTATCAAGATGTTGTGCCCATGAAAGATTCCTAGCTCTAGTATCACCTTCCTCTTTCACCTGACCATCTCTCATGACACAAACCACCCATCCATCTGTTAGCTTGCTGCCACCTTATTCACATCTGCTCCTACTGAGTAATTATATTGGCTTATGCCTTACTGTACCACTATCAAATACTGCTACACACACTATTTGTAGGAATGATTCTGGCATAACGGAACCTATTCTCAGCCATACAATCAGCCACAGCTCCGGTGGTCTCACCAGGAAGTGTGAACCATCAGGTTGAATGCAGACCACCAGCCATGTATTGTAGCTTGCCAGGAATTTTGCACACAACTTTGTGGGGTTTTTTTCAGTCTGCATCATGCACTGACATATGCTGTTTTGTAAGTGGGTGCAATAACATGTTTTTCAATTCAGGTAGGTAGCCGTGTTGGTCTGACACAGTCAAAATAAATAAATAAAAATTGTCCAACAGCACCTTAAGAGACCAACTAAGTTTGTTCTGGGTATAAGCTTTCGTGTGCATGCACACGTCTTCAGATAATGTTTTTCAATGTTTAGGGGGATTTTTTTTTAGGCTCCAAGTCTGAGCTTGTTCCAAAATGGCCATGTGTACAACAGAATGCCCCTGGGATCTGGCTTTCAAATGTACACTGTCTCTGTATATTAATACCTGTATAAGAGATGTTTCCATTGGCATAGTGGTAAGAGTTGCCCAACAAGAGCTGGTGGGAGTAGAGGTGTCCCCAATTTTTAGAGGCACTGTGACACCCCATGGATTTTTGAATCCCAGACAGGCAGCAGTATCTGCTTCTCCTTTAGTCCAATTCAATTAAAACAAAGCTGAGCAAGTTCTAAGAACTGAACCAACTGCAGGCCTCGAATGCATAGAGATATGGTACCTGGATGGAAAAGAACACTGACTTTCTCTGTTATTAGACGTTTCCATGAGTGTGATTGCCTTGGCCCTTGTTTTGGTCAAAAGAGATAGAGCTCAAGACTTAATCTGATACTATCTATACTTTCACCGAATTCAAAATTCACTCAGTTGTTGCACACATAAATTACAGAAGTGTGACAGCGGAAAAGCTCTTGTTGGAACCATACAGGAACAGGACAAGAGGTAGTTTCTAGGATTCAGGTCTGAGCTGAATTTGTTGGCGCAAGGCACCACACATTGGAAGTCACTGGCTGCTGTTCATAAGAATGTTTCATCTACACAGGTAAGACATATAGTCACTAAGCTTCCCTGGAGTCCTTTGAGGTAAAGGGCAGGGCAGAAACAAATGAATGAATGAATAGCCAATAACAGCAGCAAGACCTCTGTAAAGGGGGCCAACCACTTCATACCCCATCTATCAATGTTTTTATTCCCCAGAGCAGAAAGAACAGCTCTATCTATCAGCAAGGCCATCAATGACTTCACATGCCTTATGAACTTTCTGTATGGATGCTACTGTTACTAGTCTTAAGTGATTATGACAGGACCTATTTCTTCACATTTACAAGTGAAATTGCTGTCCCAACAACAGGGAGAGCATATGGATGTGCTGAGGTGGCCTGTGCATCACATGGAGAGATGCAGTGTACATTTCAAACCTTCACCTCCTGCTGCATCCTCCAAAAAAAAGGAGCAAAAGGCAGCTCTATTTTGTCTCCCTTCAATGCCCCAGCTGCACAGATTGCAGCTGGCCAAATCAGAGAGAAGACACCCCTGGCATTTTCCATGCAGAAATGGTTCAGAAGCACACAGAGGCCATTCTCAGACCCTCAACATCATACATGCAAGCTGCTGCTGAACCGTTTCCCTCCAGTGATGCTTGGATTTCACCTGGAAGCAGCACACTCGCCTTCCAGTCCTCTACTGTGGTGAATGCTTAGGAATTGCAGCTACATAACAAGAAGTGTTGGATGTTGTATGAATATGCCATGCCAGGCCCAACCACAACACTGTCTACACTGTCTGAGAATGCATCTCTAAGGTTTCAGAGTCTTTCCCATCACTGTAGCCAGAAAACTTTTTCAGGGGCGCTATCAGGATTGATGTTTTACATGCAGAACATTATGATCTACCACCACGTAACGCCACCTTACCCTATCAACATACAGGAATTGAGGCTACAGAACAAGGAGAGCTGGATGATATCAAAATACTGGTATTTCTCTAAACATCCACACAGCAATCTCTGATGCATTAAAACTGTGGAAGTGGCTGGAAGGGTGACAGATGGCATATCTATGGTACGGATTCATTTATTCTGAGTTTGGAGCTTTGCTAAGGCTGGAAACTTTAGATGGAATAACTTTTTTTGCTTTTTTGTCTGCAGTTGCAGCTTGAGAATTGTGTTTGCTGTTTGGGGCTGATGTTTTCATGTGCCTAACGGAGGTCTGAACTGGGGCTTCTTGCTCCTAGCTAGCCATTTCAGGAGAAAGAAGTAATTCAAAGAGGGGGAGTGAGGGAGAGGAATATATATTTTGGAAAAATGAGAGATAAAGGTTCAGAAAAGGTAGAGAAGTAAGGGGGCTAAGTACTAGGTTGTTGTTTTTTTCTACTCCTGCTACTACAAAGCTAACTTACATGGCGGATTGTTAAGTGCAAATGGAACTACAGGAGTTAGAACAGGCTCCGACTGAGCGCGATCCAACTCCACAGTTTGCCCTGGGCTGTCCCAGGCAAGTAGTTTCTCTTCACAAGATTGTGTAGTGGTAGCTGCAAGACAAATGCAAGCATTAAAACAAAAATAAAAACCAGAAAACAAAATAAGGACTGCATTGAAAACACACACACACATACACACACACACACACACAACCCCAGAGGCAGCAATGCCACCAACTTCTGCAATGCAAAGCAAGTAGGACAACTGGATCCCTACCAAGAGATTCAGTCTTTCAAAACAGCAACTAAGAAACACAGTAAGATTTGAGGAAGGAGAAGGTGAAGTGATCTAAACTCCAAATCATAAGAGCAACAGAGAAAGCACAGAAGCAGGGTTCCCTTGCCTCCGCCTGAGCCGGGTTTCTACATGACCCTAACATGCCTCATTGTGGTTCTACTTTACAGGAGGGGGACAAAGGCTTTGCAACGGTTTGGAATGGAAAAACGATGTCTCCTTTTGTCAACTAGGCAGTGTTTCCCAACCTTGTGCCTCCAGCTGTTTTTGGACTACAATTCCCATCATCCCTTGCCACTGGTCTTGCTAGTCAGGGATGATGGGAGTTGTAGTTCAAAAACAGCTGGAGGCACAAGGTTGGGAAACACTGAACTAGGCAATGTTGAATCAAATCCTCCAAATACCTTCTCACCAAACCTATAGGTTTTGGAATAGGGTATTGTCTGGAGAGAAGATAAAGATCATCTCCATATAGGCTTTGAATTACAAATGTAAAAAACAAAAATCATGCTGCTTCGTTAGCTGTTCCCTATCGCTATCCTCCCATCCGCCTGCTCTTAATGCCCACGTTCAGCTTCACGCACACGGAAATAAAATGACTTAAGACAAAATTTTGCAAGTTGTTATCTCATTACACAAGTTGGCTGTTTTAAAACAGCATGCACCCAGTCCTGGTTTTAGAGTAAAATATGAGCTGAAATGCTACAGCTGAATGGAGTATTTCAACTCTAAAAACCAAGGGGCACTAACAAAGAAGTCTCTGAAGGATTGATAGCACATAATTTCAGGTGAACAAGAAAAGAGTAGGAAGAAGGGGGCAGGGTTTTCAAATCTGTTTTTTACTAGATAGGGGCTGAATTTGCTTGTGTTTCCAATTCCCTGCTGAAGTGTGCCTCTTCAATGAGGGAGAACCTGAAGTCAAATTACAAGTGTTTCTCATGCGGTCCCTATGCAGGATCATAACCACAGCTCTGACACATCTCTGCAAAAGTTCCCCAAGATGGATAGTGAGGAATCTAGACAGCTATAATATCCCCGAGTTGCTGCTGGACAGAGAAAATATATCAGAAATGGGTTCTTGAGTTCTGATTTTTCTGTGTGTGTGCAAGTGATGTGCATGGGTTCACACAACTGCAGTTTAAGTCTTCTGATTTTAGTTGCTATACCAATGATTTCCTTCCACACCGGTGGGCAATCCTTCATAGAAGGTTTCGTGCTGTGTGCTGTGGTCCCTCGCCACCCATTTCCCATGAATAGACACTTGTGAAGATGGAGCGCTGTGTTGGTTTGCTCCATGTGCAAAAGCTGGAAGAACCAAGCCAATCAGGGCTTCCTGTTTACATCTGCAATCATCACTTGTGGCATGAAACATCTTATCTCATGCTTATCCCTGCACCAATGTTGGAAAAGGATATTGTGTCCATAAGAGCTGTAACCTAACAAACTTTTTGGTAGAGGCCTTCCCAGCCAGCGAGGACTTCAGTTTACTGAATATTTCTGAACACTGGTGAAGAATTAAACCTCTGCCCTACAATGGCTGATTAACATTCAACAGCCTTTTAAATGTGTCTGCGGGAAGGTGGAGTTTTCGTTTTGCTGTTTTGTTTTAAATTATTTACTTGTTTTCATCCCGTATTATATTCTGTGAACCACCATGAGCTATTACGATGAAGGGCTGTACATAAATCTAATAAATAAGATCATAAGATACATATATACCCCCAAACAAAGTGTCATGCCCAAGAATACACGTCAATAAGCACTTTTTTAAATAATTGCAAAGGAAGTATATGGTATCTGGCTAAGGAAAAGAAGATATGAAATTAGCTAGATCATGGTTTCGTTTTATTGTGGCAGGGGGAGGGAAAGGAGTTTCTCGGGAAAGTGTTACATGAGCAGAAATGGTTCCGGGCTGGGGTGGGGTGGGGGAAAGAGATGAATCAGTTTGAAAATATGAAGTGTTGGAAATGAGAATCAATATTCTGGAAGAATATTGCAGAAGCCGAGGAAGACAGAGAAATGGGAGAAGAGAGAGTCACAGTAGGGAAAGGAATGCTGTGGAGGACTGTAAACCCTGGACTTACTGGCTGAATAACAGAGAGAAAGCTGGGACTGCATGGACTCAGTCTGGGTTTTGCTCTCACAGTGACTCCGTCCTTCAAGCACTGAGCTGCCATCCCCGATGGAGAGAGGGGGCGCTTGCATGGCAAAGGATGCAAAACACACACACACAAAACATACACACACAAATAACAAAACAAAATAAAAAAACAACAATGTACATTCAGTTAAAAAAAAAAAGATAATGGAACAGGACAAAACAAGTACAACACTCATTACAAAAAAATATTGCTGGTGAATCCTGCCAAGACATGACGTTATCAGGTATCGTGCACAGCTAAGGGCAGAGCTGGCTGCTTCTCCCTACACCTGTTCATATAGCTAACACTGAAGCTGCCAACTGCGTGAGTCTGTTTACGATTTTTTTTCATGTTTACCTGCACGAATCCACTATCCACCACAAAGCTCATCTATAAACTACACTCACGTAGCAACGACGGATAAGTGGCTCAGCTCTGGCAGAAGAGTGGATTGTGAAAAGGCACTCTAGCAAAGAGCAGCTCATCATGGGGAAAGCAGATGCGTGAGAGAATGGGAAAGAAATGACAACGGTGGAGTAATTATCCTTTCAAGGGACTAGACGGCAAAATCAGAGCTTGGTTCATTCAATGGAGCATACGGTGGCTTCTCTTGAAAGGAATTTATCAAAAGCTCCCACATGCAATTTCTCTTGCAACCCATACCTTTGCTTTAGCTTTGCATACACACTTCAGAATTACAAGATGCTCTTAAGAGGGCACTTCCTATACTGATGTTTACAATATACGGGCACATATGGGATTTGAAGCCGATATGCTAGGTTAGGCCATTTGCCCATGTAGCCCAGTACTGTTCGACTCTGACTGGCACCAGCTCTCCAAAGACCCCGGTGCTCATGCCAAGGACTGATCCTAGGACTTGGTGCGCAGAAAGTATGTGTTCTATAACTGAGCTATGGGGCTCTCACTTCAGAGCACATACTGATGCTCTTTTTCACCACCACACCACTCCTTATTAAAGCATGCACATCCGAGTATTAGTTTTGCCTACAGGCAAAAACAGCTAATGCTCTTGACAAAAAATATTCTGTGTTATGAGCACTCTTGCTCTCTTAGGAGCCCATTTCCTTGAGTAGAGTGTGGATACTCTCACGTACCAGGTCTGTGACCAGTTTCTGTGCCACTAGGCTAAGTTTTGTTGGTATTCCAACAAAGGAGCGGGAAGTAGCACATACTTGCTATCGTGGTCCATTCATAGATGCTAGCCATTGACATCTCTTTGTTTCCCTCTGGCACTTTTCAGGTGGCTAGATTTAGGTTAGGCTCCCCCAAGTTGCTAACACTACACTCAGGGAAGCAGGTCCAATTAATGGCTGAGGGCTGATAGATCAGTCTTACAAACTAGCCAAGGCAAGGGGACATTTCACAACGGCGTTCTCAAAGGTATCTGTGTATGTAGAAACCTCAAATCCTTTTCTGGATCTGTCGGCCCCCATCCCTTCTTTATTTTACTGTGTGACTTGCTCACACATATGGGCGAATGAAAGTGAGCTGATCCTTGATGAGGCACAGCCTCCTGCGTGGAAAGGTTTTTTGCTGAGTATTAAAGAGTCATTCTGGAATGCACTGAGGGTTTGGAACAGCTTAACCAATCTAGCAGTGCCCCCCATCCCAAGTGCTCTTTGGTGTCAATGTTACATCGATGGCTACTGCTACGATGCAGTCTTGTGGCGCTGCTGACATAAATTATGAGACTCGTTCATATGGTCTGTTGACCTATAATAGACTATATGGGTCAAGATCTAGGTACGGTAAAGCTAAAGGACCTCTGGACAGTTAAGCCCAGTCAAAGGTGACTATGGGGTTGTGGAGCTGGTCTCACTTTTCAGGCTGAGGGAGCTGGCGTTTGTCTGCAGACAGCTTTCTGGGTCATGTGGCTAGCAGGACTAAACAGCTTCTGGCGCAGCAGGAAACCGTGACGGAAACCAGAGTGGACGGAAATGCCGTTTACCTTCCAGCCACAGTGGTACCTATTTATCTACTTGCACTGGCGTGGTTTCGAATTGCTAGGTTGGCAGAAGCTGGGACAGAGCAAGGGAGCTCACCTCATCACATGGATTCCAGATCTAGGTGTACTGGTAGAGGCAGAGTTATGTAAGAACTATAAATTGGGGTAAATCCTTTGAGAAAGCCCTACTGACCAGCAAATAACTTCTGGCTGCTCAGCTTAAGCCTGCATTCAGGTTAGGAGGGATATGCCATCACAGCACAGTCTTCCCCGACCTCAAGTCTGCTGCTGAACTATAACCCCCAGGATCACGATAACTGGCCATGCTGGCAGGGACTGATGGGAGACTTACTAAATATGCCAGTTGTCCAACATCTGGGGACTGAAGGTTGGGGAAGGCTGTTGTATTGTGGCCCCCTAATTCTGAGTCTTACTCCTGCACAGCTGCTAGGTAAGGCAGGCAGGCAGGCAGACAGGCATGAATACAAGACATTCTCCCAGGCAAATATCTCTCACAAAGAGAATGCGAAGAGCACCCTCCCTCCCAACCAAATGGTGAGCCATCTGGGATCGGGCCCAACTTCACACAAGTGTTTTGATGAGCTGAAGAGAATGCAAGTTGGTTCCTTATGTATTTTTGGCTGGTGGGACTAGTCTACGAATAGCTCCTTACACTTGCACAAGGAGTGGTGATATAGCAGTCCGCATCCCCAAACTTCCAGGATTAGGTGAAATCTCAAAAGCTTTTAAGAAGGCAGAGAATCGCACATGCCTTCCTTAGACAACAGGAAGTCCTTCAGATAGCAAAATCCTTATAGCAGCCAGCCTACAGCCTCACTACACTTACTCCTCCAACTACAACTAGGGGAGGGGAACACAGATCAGTTGCATCAACAGGTAAGGAGCCTGGCATGGAAAACTGCTCTGTCTCTGCCAGTGGGTCTGGGCGTTCTTGCCTGCCTGCAGCCAAGGAACCTACCCTTCAGGTCTTCATCTTCAGTGGTAGTATTACAGCTCTCCGTGGAACCCTGCAAGAAAGAAGATTGGTAGATGGAAGTATTGAAACATGCACGGCGGGGAGAGATTTCTATATAAATGGGAAACCTATCAAAGAAATGGAATTTAAAGGAGAAATGGGGAAACACGCACGTCCCTTGGTTCGCAGGGCAACAAATCAGCGCTTTTCTACGTAACAAACCTTCTGCCACGTGTGATCTTTCCAAGTTTGAAAATTAAATTCTTATTTCTCCACACTATTCAAAAGGTATAATTTCAAATATTTATAATTTTTTTTGCTCAAATATGAACCCGGACAACCAAGAAGGTATAAGAATGCCCTGCAACACAGATTTGGAATGGGACATAAAGGAAGATACTTGGTTAGTAATATTTGCGGGGGGGGGGGGGGACAATGATGAAGACTCCTTTTCATAATATAAAGAAGCGTCATTAAAGTATAGGGCTCAAGTAGTACATGACTCCTGGAAGACTCTTGATTATAAATGCATCTGGAAACCCAAGGTGCTAGAGGGGATGTTCAGAAAAATGGGTCATGCCTCCAATTTATGGTAGTTTTTGGGCACCTGGTATAAACATTCCTGTTTAGATAAGCCTACCCAGATGCTTAAGACAGTTTGGGGTAATTTTGATCTGTTTTAGTATGTTAACTTTTGTATGTTTTAAAGCAGGGTTGCAATTTTTTCTTGACTTTACTGTTTTATCTTTTGTAAACCGCTTTGAGGTGTTTTTGTTGTTGTTTTTAAATATTACGAAATAAATCAAATTAGCAAATAAACAAAATGTTTCCAAGACTGATGGAAGGCACTGTTTATGATTCTTTAAAGGGCTTAAATAATAAAACAGAGTGTCACAGGTCCCTACATTGCAGGGGGGTTGGATTAGATGGCCCATAGGGGTCCCTTCCAATTCTATGATTCTATGAGAGGTGTCTCCTCTCATATGAACCTTCAGATTCTGACCTTTACCAGGGGAAACCCTGCCATAGGTATTTTATTTTTTTAAGAGGTAGAATTTAGTGGTGCCTGGGCCAGGGCTTTGAGGTGGCACCACAAATCTGGCCACATTTGAAAGAGGAAGAGGTTCCTGAAATTAAGACGAGGTAGCCAGGAACAAGGGCAGCAAAATGCTGCGACTACGTATTGTGAAAGCCATAGAGGTATAACGCAAACCACAACTTGATGGTGAATCGAGTTCTCCAGCTCTCTCCAGAATTTGTAGCAAAAGCTTGTGCATACCCTCAAACCCACACACCCCACATTAGTTGCCAGTGGTAAGGGAGAGGGAAACAAAGAATGCAAAGATCTCGGGGCGCAAGGTAAGTTTTCCTATGCATTAACAGAAACTGGGAGAGATATTGGTTATGATACTCCTTGTCTGGATGCTTTTTATTAGACTCAGTTTTGGGGAACAGTGAAAAGGATGTTTGGGATTAACGCAAGTCCTTTGTGATCTGTCACTTACCTTTATGCCATCATTAGCATTGTGCACAACAGTAGTTTGTGGTTCCTAATTGAAAGAGGACAGAAACACAAGTGTCAGATGTCAGCTCCAAAACTTTTCTCCCTCCGTGTAGTGCCTGTTGGGAGAGCAATGTGACAAGACCAAAGCACAAACACCTCTATCCTAAAACGGTGTAAGTACATCCCATCCCATTCACCTTAAAGGGCCGTTCAAGAGTTTTGGAAGAGAAATATCCAATTGTAATAGATAAACTTACAAGGACACAAAGCCATACAGGCCTCTCTATATCCCAATTTTGTTTGTGAACTTTCTTCGGCCTGGAAGATTTCCAGCAGTGCTCAAGAATTAGTGACCCACAGAGGGTACTGATTATTTGTTACTTTTAAAAGCCAACATTAACATTTCACCCAGATCAGAGAGGAGAAGCAGGGCTTTGTCTCCACGTTTCCCCCACAAATGTCTCTGGAAGGACATTCACAATTTCCCCACAAAAATGGCAGCCAAAGCTCCACAGCAAAGAGCTGCTCGAGTAGGTAAGTTGCAAAGTCCCCCAGTTGGTTGAACTGACGTTTCCAAAATGAGACATTTTCAACAAAAAGAGGAGGGGAGAAGCTGAGCGTCACAAGAGCAGCATTTGAAAAGCCAACGCATGGTGAGGTACAGTGAGTAAAGGACAGGGTTAAAAATTATGAAACAACCCAAGGGGGAGGGGGAACCTCTCCGAAGCATTACACGGAGTAGAAAGCAACTATCCAGTCTCTTAAGACTCCTAACTTGCAGCCATTCCTGTATTCTTTTTGAGAAACTTGCCCAGTTCTGTTCTATGACAGTATCACAACGCCCACAATGTTCATCCATTTCTGTGGCCCACAGCCTACTTCCAAGTCTTTAAAAGAAGGGCCAGAGTGGGCATTGGTTGAGCTGTCAAAAACACAGGAATGTGTGGCCCCGCTGCAAGCGTGTTAATCGGGAAGAGTGAAAAATCCGGTGCAAGTAAGACAAGGGCAGAGGTTTCCAATTCCTTCATTCTTTGGAGACTGGATGTCGTTGACCACTCCATCATGGCCTCCTTGAGGTCAAATTATATCAGGAGAAGCTGCAGGCCTCACACACAGACACCACAGCGCTTCTGCACCTCTCACTTGCAAGGGAGCTTGGGATAAGAGCCGGGGGCAAGAGATTGCAGACAGAATTAAGCAGAAACACGGAGCAGCAACAGGCAGCATTCTGGGCAAGGGTAAGAACCAAAAGTAAAAACCAAAGAAGGGCAGATAAACGGTTGGGAAAGATACCATGGACATCTGCACTGGGGCTGATTCTTTTGCTGGGCTTACTACACTGGCTTTGTTGTTGGTCTGCGGCTAAGACAGAAAAACAGATGGTTTAGTTTCCCCCCCCACCCTGCTGGGCAACAGTCATAAAAAAAAACCATTACATTGCTATTGCTGCAAACAAGACATTTCAGCTCAGTCCCTTCCCAAAGTCACCTGTGGAGGGGAAAGGAAACAGGAGAAGGTGTAGTGGAACAGGTCATGCCTGGTTTGCCATCTTCCATGGCAAAGATGCACCCAGATACCCGCGGAAGATTAAATAGGATTGGGAAAAGAACGAGATGGGTATAGACGGGTTAGTCCAAAAGCAAAGTGGCAAGGAACTTGAGGGAAGATGAGTAGCCTAAATAGGAGTGTTAACTTAGCCAAGGGATGGAGGAGATAAGAGAAGGGAACACATTCAGATGAACTGCAGTATGTTGGATGGAGCAACCTGGTGGCTGGTCACATTCAGAAACCTTGTGGCTGGAGCAGAAGGAAGGAAGATATTCATGACTAATCCCTCAGTGGGCCAGAGAAACCAATGTGTTCAACGACCTTTCCAGCATTCCACATAAGTTTTTGATGTTGGACATAAGTTGGACTCATGTTCACACAAACCTAGTTCACCAAAATATCCTTCCTTCCTTTCCTGCAGTTCTGGATCCTAGCATTCGAAATTGCAAGGGCTGGTTAACTCGTATGCTTCTCTCAAAGAGCGGAAGACTCCCAGCCCAGTGTGAGCAATCCTGCTTGAATTCAGGTAAGCCAGAAATGTACAGGGTTGTGGTCCAGATGCATGTTTTTCAAGAAGCAAACCTGGATGCTTGTTCTCCTTGGCGATGCACAGCAGAGGCCAGCCCAACCCTTTCCTAGCTGCCAAACAGCAGACTGAGAAAGGAGCAGGTAAGATGAACTAGTCGAATGACTATCCTACTATGGGAGCCACTGCCAAGCTGAAACTTATTTAACCTGTAATATCCACAGTGAAGTCATTTGGAAAGCTGAGAGGAGACCACTGGAAGTTGTGCATTTGCAGTTCACAATGCATTGCACTGGCCCAGAGCATAGTCTGAAGGTACATGATGCAATTCTACCGCTGAAACTAAAAGCAAATCTGCTCCTGGTTGGGAGACTGCCTAGGAAGCATATGAAAGCCACTCTGAGCTCTTTAGAAAAAGTGTAATAAATACATGATAAAATAATGGGAGAGGCAGATACCCTTTGGCAAAACGGAGTTATACTGACACAGAAATATCTTATTAACCTGCTCTATCAAGCACCTTCGCCACAATAGCACCATGGTTGCTCCACTATTATGCATTTCAACTGGTACCAAGCCCCCCCCCCCACACATTTGTAGTAGTTCTATATGCACTAACACATCAATTTGCAATATGAGTTAGGAAAACCACAGTGTTTCATGGTAGCCAACCATGCAATTTTCAGATATTCAGAAGAAGTGTCAAGGATCAGGATAGCAGATATGTCTATAGGTAGAGGTCAACAGAAAATTACACAAAGAAAGTTGGGGAGATTTTTGTAACCTGGGATAACCCACAACTAATTTATTTACTTGACAGGGATTGGCTGACACAGTGTGGCCTCTTCAAATATAAACTCCAAGGCATTGGAGATGTCTCTACATCATACAATGCCACTTTGCTGTGTGAGAGAGGGGAAATCAAGCAACCATGTGGGAGAGTACCCCACCAAGATGAGGACAGGGTGGGGAAAGACCCTTCCAATTAATTAGCCCTTCTAACAAGGTTACTTGAGCCCCCCTCTCTCTCTCACACACTCTCACACTGCACCAGTGTGGCACTGCATCATGGGAATGTGGCTCTAACACCGCCAAGTGTGAGTAATGAGTTGGGTAGGTGCAACAAGTACAAGCTGAACGCAAACCCTGTAAATGACCCCACACAAATATCAGCTTCATGGAACCAACCCTAAGTATGTTCCGACTTTAACCATGCCCACTCTGTAGCATGTATAAGCAGTGCTTTCCAGAATTCTGCTCTGTTAAAATTATGCCCAGGACACACTCATCGGCAGACTTCCTTAACCCATGTGTTGAAACTGTTCGCTATGCTATGTGGGCTAGAGGTTTTCAAGTTCTAAAAGGTCCATGAGATCTATGAATCCCTCCCTAGGGAGGTCAAGAGATGCCTCCATGTTGGCAGGGGAGATGATATCCCTATCCCAGATCTCCTCGTGGCTGCAACCCTACACGGGGAAACAGTTCTGCTTTACTTAATCCAGTTCTCGATTTCTTCCCCATAACCCATAATAAAAAGAGGAAGACAAAGCAAGTGTAAAACTGGGTTTCAAAATAGGTTCATTTACACCAGCTAGGCCCTTCAAGACAGAAAGTAACACGTGTGTTTCTGTACCTTCCACCACATGGGACAATGTGCACATCACAGCAGATATAACGGTTACAAATAAAACCAGTAGCAAACGTTCTTGCTGCCTCATTACTTTTCATAAAAACACAAGTCTTTGTGAATGAAGACTTGATTCTCACACTTAGGATCCTGCTGGTTTTCTTCCTTGCTATGCTGCAGGCACCTCTCTCACTCTCTTTTCTTTAAGAATTCTGGTATTTAATGCGGGATAGGTCCCAAACAAAGATTTTAAAAATAAATAAATAAATAATTCTATTCATGGGGGTGGGGGAAGACCCACTCTGCTCCTATTGAAGATTATTTTTAATACTTTAAAACAGGGGTGGAGAACCTAAGGTCCTGTGAGGCAGTGAATGAAGTCCACTGGGCTTCTCTGGACTCTCCCCAGGGCAAACCCCTCATCCGCTGCACTCTGTGCCCTCTGGGTAGAGGGATGCATTTATTATGGGGGTTCAGAAGCCTTTGACATCTGACTGACTGGAACACAGCCTACTATACAAAAAGGTAATGCATCCATCCGTTGCTTCCACTATTTGTTGCTTCTGGCTCCACCTGAAAAGGAATACGGCTCCCAAGCTGGAAAGCCCAACCCTGTTTTATAATGAAGAACTGCACCCCAACAAAGTAAACCCAAAATCTCATTAAGCAATGGTGTAGCCAAGAAAAGCACTCACCATATGCATCTTGTGGTGTCTTTGCCACATCTTTGACTCTCACAAAGGGATGCAGAAGGGAAAGTCGCCTGAGCTACCTAACACTGCAACCTTACGCATGTTTACTTGAAAGTAAGCTCCGCTGTGTTTAGTGAGGCTTACTCCCAGGTTAGTGTGCATAGGATTGTGCTGAATGCATTGGAAATCAGTAGCAGCAGTATTCCAAATCAGAGAGTGAGGACAGGTCAAATACATACACACAGGTTACGCGGAGAATTCACAAGAGAAAGTGGACCTTCACATTAAACCTGCTATTAACAGACATGGGAGAGGGCAGCTAGTTGTCTGCCTTGACAGCAACTAGCATACACAGTTGAAATAGTGGCAGGCAGGCAAAGAGTTCGTTCATATGCTGATTTACCATCTTCCCAATGCAGCAACTGGAAACACAGAAGCTGGGCACTGCTGATAATGAGCAAGACGGAAGAGAGTGGTTTCCTATAGAGAACATGACCTTGAGAGCGTTTAGCCCACACATGGAGGGAAACTGTGGTCCAGTTATCATGATATACACAATTTTAATTTTGCTGTTACAGAGGGCAGGGGCCACTAGGAACAATGTCCACCTCCTGTTCTTGTGTCATCTGAAGTACTAACTAAGGGGTTCAGGAGGTATAAGCGAGAAGACAACAGCCCAAGCTGGCACCTTGCATCAAGGCCATTTGTTCCTATGGTGTACTTGCATTGATGCTTTACCATGAACTTCTCCAGCTGAGCATTCAATGGCAACGTGGCCAGCTCTGCTGCTGGTACTTTATAGTAGTAGCATGCAAAAAACCTGCTGATGAAGAGACCACCTGGATTCTCCTGCTGTGTCAGATGCCTAGGCTATCACCAGATATCCCACCATGATTAAGAATAGGCCAAGTACTGTCCAGGCTAATGAGGGGACTGGGAACAAGTACTTGAGTCTTGTTTTGGAATGAAAACAAAACCCTTAGGCCAAATGGTGAGGATCTCCCTGCCAAATGTAGAAAGCCTCACTCGGCAGAAAGTTAACATTGAGGCCAATCACTAGTCTACTGACTCCAATGAGTGTTATTCTAGCTGGTAATCTCTGTTGAGGGGGGAGCATGGAGCAGCATCCTCTTGTGTACCTTGGAAAATAGCTAGGACCATTCTGCTAGGTAGGTTGTGATGCTGTTTCTTCCGTGTCCTGGAATTGGGGTGGGGGTGGTCAGGTTGGGATGAGCACTCATCAGTGTTGGTGCTAAACTTTAAAGTCCTAAACGGCCTTGGCTCAGTATACCTGAAGGAGGGTCTCCACCCGTATCGCTCAGCCTGGACACTGAGGTCCTCCTCCAAGGGTCTTCTGCTGGTTCCCTCACCGCAAGAACCAAAGTTACAGGGAACCAGGCAGAGGGCCTTCTCAGTAGTAGCGCCCACCCTGTGGAACGCCCTCCCATCAGATGTCAAGGAAATAAACAAGTATCTGACTTTTAGAAGACATCTGAAGGCAGCCCTGTTTAGGGAAGTTTTTAATGTTTGATGCTTTATTATGTTTTATATATTCTGTAAGCCACCCAGAGTGGCTGGGGAAACCCAGTCAGATGGGCGGGGTATAAATAATAAAATCATCATCATCATCATCATCATCATCATCATCATCATCATGGCACATTCAGCAGGTACTACAATGCGACAGACTATAACACTGCCCTCTGTCTGCCTCATGGTTGCTCTTGCTCTGTGTTATATGTTGCTCTGAGTTATACGCAGCTTTGGTCCTGAAGGAAAAATCTTGGCTGGAAGTGTAATGGCAGTACTTAAAATCTCCCACCCTCCTTGTAAGCTGACTTTCATTTACAGGGAAGTGAGAAGGAGGAGACTCTGATGGGGGGTGGCGGGGGACGACGACCCTAAAATTAAAACCTGAGGAGGTGAGCATTGCAAGAGCTTTACCTAGACTCTGTTTCTTGTCTATAAATGGAGCTGTTGAGAGTGCAGGAAGTCTTCCCCCCTGAAGGAAGTCTAAAGCTTTGGCTCAGCCACTACTCTTCCCAAAGGATGCCCAAAGCAATCCCTAAGGAAAGCTAGGAGAGGGATGCTGATGTCACCAGAATTTTGCTTGAAGGAAGCGAGAGCTTCAAATTACGAGCGACATAGAACGAGACTTAATTCTTTTGACATTTGGTTGCATTATATATCCAACACATCCCGGGGAATATACACATTCATTATGAAGGGGGAAATGAATGGGAACAGTTGTCAGATATGTGATTAATGCCAACTCATTTTGGCATTAATGCCAACCATATACTTTTGGAATTTTTTTGGTGCGGGAGGAGCACTGAAGGGAGAAGATGGGAAAACAACTGTGTAACGGAAGAGGGTCTTAGGGACAGAATTCTGGGAGGGAACAGGAAGTTAATGACGGGTGTGAGCCACACCATGGTGCTGCGCCCAAACTTTTCACCCAGGAAACAAGGAAAAGGCCGTTTGTTCCGCACTGCAGGGCTGCTCACCACCAAGGAAGGTAGCGCTAGCGCAGTGCAATGCCGGCTCCTGTTTACATTTCAGCACTTCTGCAATGAATTACCCAAGGTTCCATGCCCGGACGAGAGTGCAGAGACCATGCTCTTCTTGGCTATGTGACCCAGCTTGGGAGACTGTTTGTCAGTTCACTCAATATCAAAAGCTGAATTTAAGGTGCCCAACTTTCGGAACCAAGTCAAACCCTTACCAAGGGCCTCGTCTACAGCATGATCTTTTCCGTGAGAACATGGACCTTTCGAAGTGCGAGATGTCTCCCCTTCCCACCGGCCCCAGCCCCAGCCCGCCCCTTGCCCAGACATGCTATGTGAAGGGGGTGATGAGCACAAGCTGGACGTGCATGGCATGAGAATGGTGATTGCACAGGGTCACAGGCAGTTTTATGGGAGGTGCTCACCATCAAATGCACGCTGGAGCTTGACTTCCTTTTCTGGACACACCATTGAGAGGAGGAAAAAAAGAAGGAAACAAAGAGATGAGAAGAGAAGCAGAGAAAATGTTGGCACTTGTGTGTCAGCACAGACCCTGCTGCCAATCATGCTCCTCCAAGAAAGGATCAAGATGGCACAAACATCTGGGCACATGGAAGGCAGAGATCATCAACCTGGCGACACGGCATTCCAAACTCAGCAAGAGGGTAAAACAAAGAAAGAATGCAGGCAATGTGACATGGGAGAAACGGAAACTGGCGATATGTTCTTCTCAAAATAGTCCTAATCTAGCAAAGGATGAGGAAAGTTTTCCCGTAAACGACACACAGTTTCCTTCCAAAGAAATCACACTTCTAAACTGCCTATTCAATATGGTAACAAAGGGCAATGGACAACTGGTGTTTCAATCCCTTAGCATTGGGTCTTTCTGTTCAAAACTGCCCTCATCTGGTCAAGTGGCAAGCATCTATTTCCTCACACAAATAAAGAATGTTTAATTCACCTGTACTGGGAAGGTGGCTTACAATGACAATTACAGCTGCAATTCCAAGGTATGCACAAATGCACCCACAGAGTCACAAAGCATGCTTGGGGTCTTCCAGAGAAAGGAGCGTTTCAGCACCCTGCCCATAGAAATAGTTTTCAAGATGAGGCAAAGAGAATGGCTGGGTATGTAACAACGTCCCACCCTTTCGATTCTTGTCATCAGAATCAAGGCACATGTCACTCTCTCACATAGCACAGCCCTGGGAACTTGCACAGAAAAGAAGAAACTAGATCAGAGACACTTGCGCACAGATGCACGATGGGTCAGACAAGAAGATGTCAAGTGTGTGCTCCAACAGGAGTGCAGAGAAAAAGGCACTTAGGCACGCTCAACAGGAGGTGTCTGTGTGAATGGAAACAGCTAGGTTTCATCGAGTGAGACCAGAGAGTTTACGAGCCCCTTTTTTGCCTAACCCCAACAAGAGAGAAACGTGGCATTTTCTAAAACAATTCAAGGAAAAATAATGAAGCATAAAACAAGCATGGCTGAGAGTGTGTAAGGCACTTCCCAGGTACGTTGGCAGGGGAGTAAGATTAAGTACCAGCCTGCAATGATTGATGGGCAAGAGAAGAAGATGAGGAAAGCCAGAGATTGCAGGAAAGAAGCATGATTAGCATTGCACCATGCTTATTGCTTAAGCGATCCACCCAGATTGTGTTTCCTCTTTCCTTTCTGGCAACAATTATTACTCACATGGGGCATCAGCCACAGTCTTGTTTAGAAATCCTACTCTCAGCCCCTGCTCCCTCCCTCCAGACCAATAATAAACAGCTGCCTGTTATACAACCTTCTGGGGGCATGTAGATATGTGTTCTGACTCTGCAGAGAAACCCACACAATGCCCACTGAATTGCACATCATATTGTGTTTAAGCAATAAAACACACGCATTTCAAAAAGCAGGATCGTGGTGTGTGGGGATACTGCCTGATGACTGCTGCTACTAAAAGGCTTACATACACAATCCTATGCATGTCTACTCAGAAGTCCCATTGATTTCCAATGGGGCTTAGTCTGTTTATTTTTTTTGCGGTAGATTTTATCATTTTTTTGTTGTGGTTTTGCCTTATAGTAACCTATTTGCTATGTAAGCATGGGGAGAGTGGACTTCTATTGAACAAAGCATTAATTAATTAATTGTTTCAATGGCCTCAACCCATGCATTGCACCAAAGCTGGATGGGGCCATAAGCTGTCTGCATTGCAGTCTTGTTCTTAACACAGCTTGTGCCTAAGGCGATATATTGATATATTATCCAAAACCGGTTTTGCATTCCATATCGTGATAATCGGTTTCATAATTTTTGACCTGGCAATGTATCGTGAATCATGATGTGCGTTAAGGCTGAGCGGCGACTCGCTTTCAACATCACAATATATCACCAGCTAAACATCGTGATATACCGATTATATCATGATGTCTGAAACAAGGATGTAATTATGTAGAGGTGAATGGAGTAGTGTCCTGAAAACTGCTGCTACTTAGGGGTCTAAAACTGATACATTTTTACTTACCTTTAACATATTGTTACAACTGTTATTTTATAGTACAGAGCAACAGGGGCAGAAGGAATCGCGAGGCAAGCGATGATAATGGTTTTCCCCACATTGTGATTTTTTACATAGCACACACACACATCGTGATTCGCGATGTATCACCATGCTGAATAGTATGAAATCGTTACCACAATGTGAATTTCAAACTGGATTTGGATGATGTACTGATACCTTGCCTAGTTTGTGTGTGTGACGCAAAAATCACGATGCGAGAAAAACCGTGAAGCCAGCCAATTCCTCTACATAGCTCCTTATTTCAGACATCATGATATATCAGTATATCACGATGTTTAGCCGGTGATATATTGCGATGTTGAAAACCAGGTATTGCCCAACCCTACCTGAGGACATTGAGAACATCTTTGTGACATGAGAATTCTTCTCAGAACTGCAAGTGTATTGTCAAGGTAGAATACAAAGCCATGCAAGAGTTCAAACCTACGAGCCCTTTTAAAGCGGAGTTTCTCAAGGCATGCCATAGTAGGTTTTCTCAAGCATGCCTTATCACGGGCAGTTAAGGAAAAGCAGAGCAAATAGCTTCAAACCCATTACACTAGCACAAATAATCACAGAACAAGGGGAGAAGGAAGGGGAGACAGCAGGACCCACTCCAGTGGATTGGCAGGGACCAACGGCACTTTGTTCATCATCCCACAGAAAAGTCTCTCTTAGAGGCCACTCCACCCGATCATGAACTATTTATGCAACTTTGTGAAGAATTAGTGTCTGAATTTTATCGTTTTCTTCTTCCCACAACGTCACTTTTCCCCTTTGTATGAAGTCTATTGGATTCAAGTCTGTGGTCAGAGTTTTGTTTTGCTTTTTCATCTTTGCACAGTGCCACAAAACACATTAAATGCTTTACACTAATAATGGCAGTTTAAGAGATTTTGAGTGTGGGTTTTGGGAACTGCCTAGCTAGTTCAAGTCAGGAGTTGACATTGCTTCATATCTTTCTCCTCCACCCATTTTCTGACTTCTGCTCCACATGCAGGTTCCTCTTTCTCAGTTCAGCGCACACTTACTTCAGTAAACTTGACTGGGTTCCCTGTCTCTTAGCTTCCCTATTTCCTGGGACCTCCTCCTGGCCTCAGCTTGCCACACAGGCTTCCTTCTGGCACTTGGGCCTTTGTGAGGTTTAATCGTAGACAATCTCCCCTTCCCTCAGAGAAGCTTGTGTGCAAACATTCTGACAGCTCCATTCCATCATCAAATTGGAAGGTTTATCAGAATCCTGCTCCATCACAACAATTATTATACTACTTCTTCTTCTTCTTCTTCTTATATTTATTTATTCATTTATTTATTACACCTTCACTGTTTAAGCATCCCGCATTTGCTCTCTTTGTAACTTTGAAGACTACAATGGTAGACTACTGGTAGACTACAATGATTTCAGTTAAAAAAATGTAAATAATGCAAACCCTTTCTTCATCTGTTTCTCCTTAACAAATATAGGGGTTCTAGACCCAAGTGTTACCTGACTCAACACAGATCAAAATGATCCCCTTAGCCTTTATTTGAAAAGGCCTCAGAAAGTCATTGCAGAGCTGCTTTCTCCTTAACACTCAAGCTAATCCCCTCCCTTGATGCAGAGATTTAAGACCACTGCTCGTTTTATCTTCTGTAGTCTTGTAAAACATAAAAAACCCCAATAATGTTCTTACTAAGCATCTTCTCAATTGATTTGTTCACCCTCCTCCGATTCCTTTTCAGCTTATTCACATCCTTCTGGATGTCCAGAACTGACCACAAGACTTG
Source organism: Podarcis gaigeae (assembly GCF_964106915.1). Classification (NCBI taxonomy): domain Eukaryota; kingdom Metazoa; phylum Chordata; class Lepidosauria; order Squamata; family Lacertidae; genus Podarcis; species Podarcis gaigeae. The sequence continues at coordinate 16,150,111 of NC_139681.1, forward strand.
ACTTTCAGTAGTTCAGGGATGACATAGTGGACAGGATGGTAGGGAAACCCTGGCTTCATTTTCCAAGTCACGCACAAAGCTCCTCTTAGGCCCAGTTACCACCTCTCAAGTGAACCTACTTCATGGGCTAGTTTCAAGAATAAAACACTACACATTGCCCAGCTTACAGAGAGGATGGGATACAAATGAAATGAAAAACCACCATGACTGAACTACCATTACTTAGGAAGCACAGAAAATCATGTTCCGATGAGGAAGGAGATTCCTATACATCCCTAGGAATCACGTCTCATTGGCTGAACTGCTCCTATAGTCAAGGGATTATTTACCCTAAACTGGCTTTCGTATAAATGAAAAAGTGGGTTTTTGTCACTTACCTGTAAATTCTAATTCTTCCTAGTGGAAGGAGGTTAGTCTGACAATTGGGATGGCTCTGCCTAAGAGCAGGCAGGATGAAAACTGATGACATCATCCAGGATGAATTGGCTCCTGCATGCCTCAACTATGCTAGAGCAGTGCCAGAAGAAGACCCCTCCATGCAGAACACAATTTCAAGAAAAGTAACCAACTATATATCTGAGAAGGCTGCCAACCATAACAGTTTAAAGCAAAACACCACAATACAGAACAGAGGTAATACCCAAAGAGTCTACGAGTCTCTCACGTGGGTGCATGACTCCAAACCAGCCAAGAGTGAGGCAGACTGCCCACATTCCACCGAAAAAGTGAAGGAATTTAAGCAACAAAATTCTTCCTCTGCGCATTCTGTGGGATGGTTCATGTGCATGCACCTGAACACCCTAAAAAGGGGGGGAAAGGTAAAGGACCCCTAGACGGTTAAGTCCAGTCAAAGGCAACTATGGGGTTTCGGCGATCATCTCTCTTTCAGGCCGAGGGAGCCGGCGTTTGTCCACTGACAGTTTTCCGGGTCATGTGGCCAGCATGACTAAACAGCTTCTGGTGCAACAGATGGAAACCAGAGCGCACAGCAATGCCGTTTACCTTCCCGCTGCAGCGGTACCTATTTATCTACTTGCACTGGCGTGCTTTCAAACAGGTTGGCAGGAGCTGGGACAGGGCAACTGGAGCTCACCCCATCGCAGGCATTCGAACCGCCAATCTTCTGATTGGCAAGCCCAAGAGCAGGGGTAGGCAACCTAAGGCCCGGGGCCGGATGCAGCCCAATCGCCTTCTCAATCCGGCCCCCAGATGGCCCGGGAATCAGCATGTTTTTACATTAGTAGAATGTGTGCTTTTATTTAAAATGCATCTCTGGGTTATTTGTGGGGCATAGGAATTTGTCCATTATTATTTTTTTCAAAATATAGTCCGGTCCACCACATGGTCTGAGGGATGGTGGACCGGCCCACGGCTGAAAAAGGTTGCTGACTCCTGCCCAAGAGGCTCAGTGGTTTAGACCACAGCGCCACCCACATGCGAGCTCTCCACACCTTGACTTCTGTCACTGAGGTGAGGCTGGTCCGGGCTAGCAGGAGCCCCATCCTTCCGGATGATGTCATGAGTTTTGACCCTGGAGGAGAAGCCATCCCATCTGCCAGTGTGTCCTATCCGCACTTGAGAGAAAACCAGTGGCGTAGCGTGGGGGGTGCAGGGGGGGGGCCAGCCGCACCGGGCGCAACATCTGGGGGTTAGGGTTAGGGGGTGCAAATCCACGGGTTAGGGGGCGCAAATTACTTGCCTTGCCCTGGGTGCTGACAACCCACGCTACGCCACTGGAGAAAACCGCTGCTTTTCCCCCTTTATCCTCAAATAGGGCGAATTAACTGTTTCCCCCTTCTTTGATTATTATTAAAAGCAACAATAACACATTTCTATATATTGTTTATAAACATGCAATAATGGTTTTATATGTTGCTTTCAGATGTTCAGAGTGCTTTGTACAATTTCTCCTGTTACAATCCTTACAACAACCTTATTGAATTAATTGGCATTATGCTGAAGCTGAAAGTAGCTTGACTAAAGTCATGTGATGTGTTTATAGTGGATGCATCAATTCAGATTGATATCATATTGATTCATGACCCAGTCTCTTAGCTGCTGTGCAACACCAGCTCACACATCCTTTCCAATATGACATTTTAAAACTCGAATTTCTAGGTAGTCATCTCCAGCGCATCCGAGGCAGGTTTTCTCATCCCTTGCTCAACAAGTGTTGGCTTCCATGGTAAGTTACTTTTTAAGCTGCCCAGTATAGACTTATGGAAGAAAGCAGAAATAATAGATTGTGAGTAAAACTAGCTCCTTTGCTTTCTCTGCAACTATACAGGATGAAGAGTAAATTTCTACAAGAGCTAAAAAGAATTTGCCAAAAGCACACACACTTCTCTCTAGTTCATCTGAAGTATTGTAACAAGCCAGGATAAATAAGTTAATGGGGTAAACTTATTCACAAGAACAGGATTAGCAACATGTGGAACAGACCCTGTTAGTATGTTATCTGCTGTGTTCAGTTCCTGGGTTTCCAAGGTATGGCAGTAGCTTCTAAGCGATACGTTATTTTGGGCAGCTCCTATGCCCAGATTGATAGCACATAACCCAGAGTCCTAGCTGAACAACAAAGAAATCCACAGACAAAGGAAAATTAATGGAATTCTAAGAGAAATCACACCCGTGAACATCTAGTTTCCTCCCTAGAACAGTACATCACACACCATTAAATTATCTCCTCATTACTATGGAGCTTTATCCTATTCTATCTCCCTGCCTCTTTCCCCAGCAGGAGCTAAAACTACCAGCAGAGATTATAGGGGGGAAAGGCTGAAATTAATTTGGAAACAGCATTCAGGACTGTAAATTCCACAGAAAAACTAATTATCCCAATGAATGCAGTTCATTTGCTGCACTTGTTGTGAGATAAGCACAACCACAATTCCTTGCAGCCAACACAAATACTCACAGGAAAAGCAAACGGAGAGAATAATCAATAGTCAAGAATTCATTAGAACATCACAGAGGTATCATTTTAGGGTGATGTCTTTCACTTTGTATGGAACAGGAGCAACGCTCCTGTATCTTACATATGAGCTGTGGAGATGAAATGAAGAAAACGCTGCCTATTTAGCGGTAGCAGGATAGACTCAAAATTGGGAAACATGTGCAAAACATGTACAGTTAGGGCGGGCTTCTTCACACACATGCAAGGAGCTTTGGGGTCAGAGGTTCAGGCAATTTCATGGGAGACATCTATCCCCAAAGAAAATGGAACTTCACTTCCCTACGCCCCCCCAAAAGGAAGATGGTTCTGTAAAGCTAATTTCTGTATTTGGTTGGCTCCTCTTTTGAGCTGACCACTGATCTGATGAGTGCAAGGGTCAGAAAATCTAACAGCTGCTTCGAAAATAAGAAAAGCCTTAATTAAAAACAAACATGCAGGAGGAATTCTTCTTGTCCTTCGTTGTAGAGAAAAATATGAAATCTTGTATTAATTTATGAAGCCCTGAACAGATTAGATCCTGGGTAGCTCAGGGACTGCCTGACCCCTTACATTCCAGCTTGATCACTAGGATCATCTACCAGCAATGTTGCTGGTTTTCCTCTGAGTTGGCAAGGACTATTTGACAACAAGGAACCAAGCCTTTAGAGTCAGCCCTGTCCTGTGGAATATTCTGCTAGTAGAATTCAGCAGGCTTCTCCTGTTTCAACTTTGAAGCACCTGATGAAAACTTTCCTATCCCATTAGACTTATGCAGGCAAATAAGAATACACCTTTCCACAACAGTAATCTGATTTTAACTTTTTTTTTGTATGGTTTTTATGGTATGGTTTTATGTACAGTTGTTGCAAACCACTTTGACGTTTTCCTTATGAATTGGTGGCTTATAAATATCTTTTATAAAAGTAATTAATAAATAAAATGTATACCCATTCTCAACAAAACCCTGATCAACTACAGAAACTGGATTACGTACTGGGTCCTAACGCTTTACCAATCTCATTTTATGGATTCTTATTCTCCAATATGTCAACATCACTGTCGTCTTCTTTTTAAGCTCCACAATGAGACACAGTGAATTCATAGCATTTGAAATCTTTGATACCACTTTAATTTATATATTTAAACATAAACTCACTCATACATCAATTCCAGAACCTGTAGAGCAGGGCTGGGAAGACTTCAGACTTGCCAGATATTATTATTATTATTATTATTATTATTATTATTATTATTATTATTATTAACCCAAAGATCCACCAAACCAAAGTGAGAGACATAGCAGGTAGAATTAAAGAATAAGGGTGCCTCTGAGCATATTCTGAGCCTAGGAATTTATTTTCAGTAACAGGAAATAACCTGTTACAGTACTTTCACACATATCCTCTATTTAGCTTGTTTCTTCTCAGTGCCCTACTTTGGGTGGGAACTCATTTTGTGTTGCTATATTTAAACAGTCGGGAGTCAGAAACCCTTGCAGATCTACTGCAAAATCACCCAGGGATCTGCTGCTAGATCCCAGTCTATCTTTTACACAACCCTGGCTTAGGAGAGAAAGAAAGATCAATGACACAGTAAATAGCAGAACTGAGGTGGGAAAGTGGTGAAGACAGTCATAGGAGGAGAAGCACAGTTGTTTTCTGGTGCAGGAATGATTGTGGGCCTTTGGTCAAGGACAGCAATTCTAGTCCAACAGACTGGAAAGGAAGAGGCTGGGCTAAAATCCAAAACCTACCTTTACTCCATCAGACTTCTTGTTCAGTAAGCTTTTGGCAGCTGCAGAGAGAAATAAGAGACACAAGTAAGTTTCATTTTTGTGAACGCCTGTTCCCTTGCCCTTCAACTCAGTCTTATGGGAGTGTTAGCAGAAAGTTTTCCTTGCTAATTAGGATGGCTTTAAAGGCCAAGCCATATCCATCTCAGGCTCCTGCTTGTTCAAAACAACAAATTATGCAACCTGCCTGGTATTCACACCAAAGACACTGCTTAGTAAAACAGGCCTTGAGAGCTCTTGAGGTTTGGTTTCAAATCTTTTACTTTCATTGCTTACCCCATCCCTTCAATATTCAAAGTTAACAGTGACAATAAAAAAAAAGGGGGGGGGATCTCTTAAATTCCAAAAGCTGAACGTTACCCCTTGAATACAGTTGTTAAGGCTGCTTCACACAAGGCAAACTTTCTCCACGGAAGTCATCAGCACTTTTTTTTAAACTTAGAAGTTCGAATCTCACATGTAGTTTTGTTGTGTGCAATGAATTCAAAAGTTGGCTTGACCAGCTGCAAGTTCCTGCTGCATGTACACATGGCAAAATACACGTATGATTTCCATGCAGGAAATTTTGCCTGTGAAGTGGCTCATGCATAGATATTACCTATTAAAAAGTAATAGTCGATGGGCGTGGTCAACGCCTGGGAATTCCAAGTGCTTTGACCAATCCAATCTACCAGCGGGAATCCACGTGGAATAAGAAAAGATGGCTCACGTTCCGCGGTGGGGAATGGGGAACAGAAGCAAGGCAGCACTGGGAGCTGCCAAGCGGGAGAACGCAAGGGAGACATAGTTCAGGCTACCTGTTTCGCCTTCAGAAAGGCAAGGCCATGTCACCTTTGTCTGAACGAACAACTAGCTTGCAGACACACAAACACGTCACACACAAGTATACATGTACTGCGGATGCATGTGTAGCAGAGGGATACAGGGCGACCCCCAATGCACACATGAGACCACCTATACATGCCCAAGGACAACAACTCAGCATATCCATTTACAACAGCAAAGCGGCATTTGCTTGCAACTTTGTGGCCAACAAATTCACTCAACAGGTGCCTATTGGCGTAAAGGAACTGCCCCACAAACTGTACACTGCAGTTGGTAGAGGGTTCTAGGGACACGGTAGGACAAATGAGTTGCAAATTTATGCTAATGCCTCTTGAAAACTGCTTAGGTCACATCCACATGAAGGTACAAGAATAGGGTCAAGGCGAAAGCATGATGTGAAATTTCCGTGGCTGGGACCGCAGCACGGATCAAAGTCTCACAATGCAGAGAATGGCAGGCAGAGAACATTCGCTTTATCTCTAAAAGTGTGAAAATACTAGCCCTTGCAGTCACCATGAAAGCATAGTTAAGTTTCTGCTTTAAAATCCCAAGAGAGCCAAGTTCCGGGTTCTCTGGCATCTCCTACACGTTTCAAAATGGGTTGGGCTAAAAATGGGGTGGGCTTCATGAACATTTCCTTGTCCCTCCTTGTAAAACTATTTTTATATAGAAGCTAGATGGTCACCTATCAGGGGTGCTGCAGCAGAAAATTCCTGCATCAGAAGTGGAATGGATTGGGTTGCCTTTGAGGTCTTGCCCAAATCTAGGATTCTAGTACAGCAAGTTAGCGAAATATAACCTGGTTGCCTTAGCCGTGTGTTCCCTCCTCTCCCCCTTCCCTTTAGCAAGGGCTATGGGAGGAATTCATCCCCAGTGATGTCATCACATAGCCAAATCTGATTTGCTATACAGCACTGGGACATTGTTGTGTTCATTATGCAACTGGTTGGGATCATGTAGTGGTAAGGTAGCACATATTGGGGCTGTAAACAGGTACGAAATAGACTTTGCAGAGGCCACTGAGGTAGTGGCGGTGGCAGGGTTTCTGTTAGAGGAACTCACTGCACTCCCTAAAGCCCACGTTTTGCATAAAATAAATGTAACTCATGGTAATTTGGCCCAGAACTGCACTCAACACAGTTATTGTGTGCCTAAGGAGGTTTTAAACCCAAGACTTGGACAGAAATATTATGCAACCCACATATCAGGCTACGGAAATCTGACCAAGCAGCAGGGTTAAGATCTCCTGCTTGCTGAATTTGGAATTTAAACCCTGAATCCCAGATTATCCTGAATATGGGCAGGTTTGTATGGAAGTTGAAATTCCTCTGAAATGTTGTGCCCACCTTGAAAACAAACGAACAAAAAAAATGGAGGTGTCTTTACTTCCCTATTTACATGAGTAAAAAAAAATGTAGGAACAAAAATGAAACATAAAACTTCTGACTTTCTATACACAAGTAAAAAAAATAAAAATAAAAGACCCAGCAACCACCACCCTCATAAACTGCATTCATAGACACTTGGAAGTTTCACTTGCCCCAAAGGCATACTATCTCAAGTTTCTCCAAGAACTCCTCTACATTTCATGGGAAATTCAGGGCTACAAATGAACAGCCTTAGTTAACAGCGGAGTCAGCATGAAGGAGACATCACCTATATGAATTTAATGAGGCCTACTGCACGGACTGAAATCAATTTTTTACACTTGTGTAATTAGTCCTGACTCCACTCTATGAAACTGATGCTTCATGCTTGGAATTTATTTTTTACAGTTTATAACTGCAGCGCACAAAAACTCTGCTGCGTGCTGGATGACAAAGTGCTCAAGCACATTTCTGAAAGAGTCAGAAATTTCATATCGATCTCTCCCCACCTGTGAAGTTATCATATTGGGAGGAAAGGCAGCACCTTATGTGGTCAGTTGTACTGAATACAGAGACAAACACGAGAGAAAATTCGTCTCTGGGTAGTCTTTCCAGGCTAAAGAGGTGGGGTGGTGGTTACTCAACTACAGCCTGTGTAGTTTGCAATATGGATAGCATAGCTGCCATGGAAAACCACTTTGACGTGAGCACTTTTCACACAAGCTGCTCTGTCCACGGGGTGCGTTGCTTACACTGGCTTTGCAACAAGAAACAGCATGGTGCCTTGGTTATGCAGAAGTGGGTTTGAGGTTCTATCACGCCACCAGCAGAACATACGAAACAGGTCTCGACAAGAGGAGAGTTAAAAGCAAAAAGAGAAACTATACACCACACGGCACACCCAAAGTGGACATACATCGAGTTAGGCCACAAAATTTTGATGTGTGATTTCTAGTTTGGTCTGGAACAGAAGACAATGTGGAGGAGGGGGTGGGAACCAAGGGAGAGGTAACAGGAAAACGCAGTGCTTCTTATTGGAATTTGCTTCCATCCCTGGGGGAAATGCAGGACAAAGGTTTAAGAAATAATAATAGTGAAGAGTAAGCTGCGTAGTTACACAGAACTTACGGCTTTGTTCTGCACAACCCACTTTAAACAATGGAAATCACAAACCAAGAAAGGACACTTCCTTACCTGTCTCGTATCTTCCTTTTGGCCCTGTCAGAAATTATACCCCACCACCACACAGAAAGCAAGGAAGTACCGTATTTTTTGCTCTATAGGACTCACTTTTTCCCTCCTAAAAAGTAAGGGGAAATGTTTGTGTGTCTTATGGAGCAAATGCAGGCTGCACAGCTATCCCAGAAGCCAGAACAGCAAGAGGGATTGCTGCTTTCACTGCACAGTGATCCCTCTTGATGTTCTGGCTTCTGGGATTCAGGATATATTTTTTCTTGTTTTCCTCCTCCAAAAACTAGGTGCGTCTTGTGGTCTGGTGCGTCTTATAGAGTGAAAAATACGGTATTTGCATGGTTCTAGAGCACTTGGAGCTACCTTAAGGTGATAGGTATCACAAATTCCTCAATGCCTGGTATAAAACGTATGCCCACAAGTGCTTGGAGAAGGATGGGGGGCTGGGGGGGGGGAATAGGAAGAGCAGCAAATGTCATAGACCATCACAGATTGTGAACAGGCTGCAAAATGCATTTAGTTAATTCCCCACTCACCCCGAAACTCTTAACACGGAAATAAGTAGTTTGCGTTTATAGTGGGGCTAGAAAAATAGCTGGGTAGGAGAAGCAGTGGGACTATACTGTGCACTGCAAAGAGATGCAAAGGACAGCCAGGAAGCCTGGTAATGCTAGCTTGAACACAATTGTGGAAATCTGCTCACATCCTGACCCTAATGAATGTTCCACAGTTCACATGCTTCACCCACACAGCCCCAGAAAAAAACAACCCAGTTACAGGCCCAGCACTGCAGGAAGAGAAAAATTTGCTACTCATTTAAAGCAGCTCATGCAATAGAAGATGGTTGCGGGGAAACTTTTATAAATTAATTTACAACACGGTGACAAGAGCAGACATCCCAAGCAGACAAGACAAGACAAAGATGCATGTTTATTCAGAGTTGTGGCCTGCAGGTGTCAGCCGACACACTGGAAATGCGGAGGTAGGATTCCCACAGATGAAGCACCACACACAGGCACAAGACATGGTTTAAGATGACTCCAAAAAAAACAAAACAAAACAAAAAAAGCACAGGGCACAATACACAACTCAGCACAAGACGACAGCAGGGGCGACCCCAGGAAAACTGCCTGGGAGGTCCCTTTCGGGTAAAGAAATGTTTTTGCATCCATGCTCTGCAGATTCCCAGACATGGGACACATTGCCATCCACTCTTGACCCCTCTCAACCCTCCACCATGTGATGTTAGGTCAGGTTCTGCTTTGAGAAACTATTTTAACCTTAAAAATATATATATATTAAAATGCTTACTCACAATTTTAGCATAGGGTTGAGTGACCCAGAGTTTGCAGACTCTGCTAAACTTGACGTCACGAAAGCATGTATATGAAAAATTCTGTAGCCGCAATGAAAGCAAGAGCCCCAAATTTCTAATCTTTATGGTCCCTAAATCTGACTCATCTGAGAGAGTCTGATACAGGTTTCATTTAAAAAAAATAATAGTATCTTTAATGGTGTCTGAAGTTCTCTGCTGGTATCAATTTTGGGAACAGTTTCCCTTCCCGTATATATTATCCGGCGGGCTGATCATCCTGGTTTTAAACTAATGGGCAGGGAGAGAAAATGGGAAGCTTTCATGGTTGCAGAAATAACTTGGTGTATAATGACAAAACATTTTCCAAGCAGTCCTGGAGGGACTGATGAGTTCCTCTGCCTTTTCCTCTTGTTTAATTCACGGGAAATTATCAGTTAGTCTGCAAGCCTGAGTGCCAACAACAGAGGCAGGAGAAATGATCTTTGCCAGTGTCACAGCAAACCAGGGGGAAGGCCCCTTTTATGGGGCACCAGAGGCTGTCCCCCACTTCCTCTCATTTCTTTGCCTGCACACTCCTGGATCTTAGGCATCATCCCACCTACGGCACATTGGCTAAAACATATTAGTGAAATTGGGTAGTTACTTTTGCTAGGTTCCTTTCTTGAAGTGGTTCCTTTCTTGAAGTACTTATCACCAATCACTCACAAAAAGCACAACCCTACTGCCCACCCACCGAACTCTGTGGCAGGAACACTGGATCGCGAGAAGTCTAAATTCTGCAAGGTGATTTGTATTTTTATGTATATATATATATTGCATGAAACACCACACGCATAGTGCACCCAGAAACAAGCATGCAAATTAAGTAGAACAAATGGGGGTCTGTGAGGAACTTGTGGGGGAGTAGGGCACAGTGAGGATGACTTCCCTCCCCCTTCCTTCCGCCCCCCACCCTGCATGTTCCTCATCTGACAGGCATGAGGCCTCTGAAAGACTATTCCTATGTCCCAAGAAGCTCAAGGGATGTGGTCCCAGGCATTTTGAGGGCTCCATGGGGCCTAGCCGGCGAGGGGAGCCCAGGGAATCTGGCACTTCAGCCTGAAAGTCCTTAGGTCCACTTCTGTTTATGTGGAGGCTTGGCTTCAGCTCAGCAGATCCATTCCTTCTGAGCCTAAGGCAGTGTAATGGGTTTGGGGCTCAGGTTTGGTTGAACATTAATCCTTAGCTGGCTGAAGACTTGTGTCTGCACACTGCTCTCTGCTGTTGGGGATTTTGGTGGAAGAGGGTACAAACCTCAGATAGCATTAGTCTTGGAGGTGTAGGGAGTTTAACATGCATGTTGATGATCTCCTCCACTGTAAGAGGCCCTTTTCTTGTCTTATTTGCTTCCCCCTTTGCATTCAAACCCACAGGTGCTCCAAACAGATGGTTCGGAACCACAATTTTTGAACTAGAGAATGTAATTTTTCTAAGCTTCTGAAAGCTATTGCTTGATACCCAACCGTGTGGATGAATTGCAATACAACCCTGTATCTCCACTTCCTGTAACGTGACAGGCCATTTTGCTAGGAACAAGCTTCGTTATACAACGGCATCCCCACCCTTGCCAAGCCAGTTTGCTGGCATGTTTGGTCCCCTCACTCCAAGATACTCTCACCTTCTGAAATCCCCTTCAAACAGCAGGCACTGGCAACCCCACATCCGACCAATCCCTGCCTCCAAATCTCATGTGCTGATTCATTGCAGGACTGGGTTAAGAACCCAACATGCATACTTGGTTAGTAGACTTAAAATCCATGTGGTTATGGTTCTTGGTTAGATGGATACCTTAGTACATGCCCATTTCTCAGCCAGCAAGCATGGATGGCTTCTCACTGGGTTCACAAACACTGGCATGCTGGTTTTAACTGGTTGTGGAGTTGGTGGAGGGTAGGCGGATAGGTAACTCTAGGTTCAGGCACTCAGGATATACGACTCATGCCACATACCTTGCTCAGCCAGGCCGGCAGCACTCATGGCGGCCGAAGCAGGGGCGGAGCTCTGCCTGCCAACTGATTGGACACAATCATTCAGTGGGAGGAGCCATAATGAAGCAAAAAGGCCCAACAGCAACGAGAGAGCAAGGTGCAAGTAAATTAGTTTTGAAAGGAAAAGTAGGAAGAAAGAAAGGATCGAAGAAGGGAAACACACTATTACAGGGGGTAAAAAAAGGTAATTGATTCCCCTTAAAACATTAAGATAGAACTACAGAATCCAGCACAGAGGGTTGGACGTCAGGAACGGCGTTCAGAAAATGGCAGGATTTAGCTGTAAACAGTGTTTATAAAACAGGCTCTCAGATACAGAGTTCTGGGATGACAAAGTCAAAGAAGAGGGACATTAACATCAAAGAGGCAGTAATAAAGGCTTTGGGGGAGAAGGGGGAGGAGTCGGAGGGTGCTAAACACTTGCATCCAAATGTCATTGCAACATCTTCTATTACGAAAGATCAAATTGTGAGAATTTCCCCCCCAAAAAACCACACACGCAATCGGTACGTCTGGGTTCATAGACACCACAGCATCTTCAGCCACTGTGTGCCAAACATGTGTTCAGTAAAAAAAAATAGTAAGTTCAGTAATAGGGAGATCAACATCCTTTGCGCGGGAAGTACAGACATGGTGTGAGCTGTAGTTTATTAGGAACGTTTTCCAGAGTAGCATTTCTCACAGCTCTCCAGAGTGGAAAGATGGTAGTTTGTATCTTCAGCACTCAAGGTTCTTAAGCACCCCCTCCCAAACTGAAATGCACTGGGAGGGTCTGGATACTTCTCTTCCAAGAGTTCTGATATGCATTTACTGAGTTTTCTCATAGGCCTGGTTCACACAAAACAGTAAGGCAAATTCTGACTTACTAGGGCTGCACACTTTGCAGCCTCCTCAGTCCTTCTTACTGCTCCAATGTGCCGAGTTAAGCCAAGGTTTTGCTTTGTGTGGTTAAGAGCTTGTGGTTAAGCTCTTTTCACTAACCACGAGCTGCAGCCAAGTTCTTTTCTAACCACGAGCCGCAGCCAAGTTCTGTTCTTGGCTACAGCTTGTGGTTAGCGAGGAGACAGCTTAACCATGAGCCTGGGTTTGGTTGACCCATTAAGCCAAACCTTAGCTTAGCTCAGCGGGAGCAAAAAAGATCATGAAAGAGCCGAGCGGCTGTGAGCCTACACATCTGTGCAGCCATTGCAAGACATAGCATGCAGTATTAAAACCACCTTCCTAATAAAATGGTCAATGAGAAAACAAAGTTAAGATGTGGTTAAACCACCCAGATGATATCAAACAAAACGGAAGAAGAATGTATGCAATTCTACACCACCACTCAGAAAAGAGACCAACGGAGTATTTGGGTGTCTTAGTGGATCTTCAGGAAGGGCAAACGTCCACCTAAAAGCAAGACAGGATAGTAAAACATGCCTGAGAAAAGGGACTTATGGGAGGGGGGGAGAGAAGAGGATGTAGCAGCACCATTTTCTAAGTCAGAGCTTTCCAAACTTTTCATGTTGGTGACACACTTCTTAGACACCCATCGTTTCGTGACAGAGTAATTAAGTTTTACTAGCAAACCGGAGGTTAAACTAACCCCTTTCCAGCCCCGGGAAGAGTGTGGGGTGCATTTGCGTAACACACCTACACACTGCAGCCGACCCACTAATGTGTCGCGACACACAGTTTGGAAAGCTCTGTTCTAAGTGAGGCAGGCAACCCCCGGCAGTCTTCTCGTTAAGTTATAGGAAAGACCAGACCTCATTCTTCCTCAAAGTCAAAACTAAGCAGGTAAGCTCTTCGGGAACCCGCTGAGAAGAAGACTACAGCATTAATACAATGCATTTCAAGTATTCAAGGCACTTCGCAGATGTTATCTCAGTGATCCTTACAAAAGCCATGTAAAATCAGGAAGTATTAGCTCCTTGAGTGCAAAGGATTGAATCGTGCCTGAGGGCATCTAGTGAGTTTGTGGCTGAGGTGGGATTTGAAATGGGGAACCTGGTGCTCACATCTCAAGATCTCAGCTACTCTATACCAGTCTGCAAAAGGAAGAGATATATAGAGAATGGATAGCAGGTTCAGTAAATTAAGACTAGTCACCTTCCCAAATCTACCATATTTTTCGTCCTATAGGACGCACTTTTCCCCCCTCCAAAAATGAAGGGGAAATGTGTGTGCGTCCTATGGGGCGAATGCAGGCTTTCACTGAAGCCTGGAGAGTGAGAGGGGTCGGTGCGCACCGACCCCTCTCGCTCTCCAGGCTTCGCGGACCTCTCCGCAAGCAGCGGGAGCCCAGTGCTGGGCTCCCGCTGCTTGCGGAGAGTTGCCTGCATGCTGAAGCCTGCGTGTGCTGAGCTCAGCGCGCCCATGCTTTGCGGACCTCAGCAAGCAGCGGGAGCCAGCGCTTGGGCTCCCACGGCTTGCAGAGAGCTGCCTGTTTGGGGGCGGGGGAAGCTCGGGCTTCCCCCGCCCCAGCCCCGCGCCTGGGGGGGAAATAATTCCCCCCCTTTATTCCCCCCCCCAAAAAAACTAGGTGCGCCTTATGGGACGGTGCGTCCTATAGGGTGAAAAATACAGTAATCCTCCTGCCTTGCATATTCAGAAGACTAATGAGTTAGTCACTAGTTCGTTCGCTATCTTGCCCAACATTTTATATACCTATATCTGCATTTATTCGAGTGCATGCGCGCGCGCTCTCTCGCTCTCTCTCTCTCTCTCTCTCTCACACACACACACAAAAATTCAGTGTCATAGGTCCAGTCTCACGGGTGGTTCACATTCGCAGATTAATTACTCAAAGACTGGAGCATCAAGAAATCACAGAATCGTAGAGTTGGAAGGTACCCTAAGCCCCATCTAGTTGAATCCCCTGCAATGCAGAAATCTCAGCTAAAGCATCCATGACAGATGGCCATCTGAATCTTGAGCCAGTCTTTATGTGTGACTGAGATGACCCTTGAGCCTATTTAATGAAGTGAGGGCAAGAAGCAGCACCCTCATTCTGATTTGGCCGCCATATAACCACCATATTCCATTGGCTGCATGATGAGGGGACACTGTTGCAATGTCCAGGCTGGCTAGGATCTCTTTCATTCTCCGCTCTGTAAAAGCGCTAAAGCTTCAGATCAGAGGGAGAAGTACTGGTGAATGGGTGGCCAATAGTTTAGAACCAAAACACATGGTTTGAAATACAAAAGAGGGATTGGGGGAAAGGGGAGGGGGAAGAGAGAAGGGTTTCACACAAAATACTTGCTTAAATTACTACTACTACTACTACTACTACTACTACTACTACTACTACTACTATTCTGGGAGGTTTTTAACACTTGATGTTTTTATTATGTTTTTAGATATGCTGTAAGCCAGATGGGCAGGGTATAAATATCATTATTATTACTATTAACTTGTTGAATGGGTGCGTGTGCATACACACACAAACATGGGTGGCATCCAACTGTGTCCGCTCACGAGCAAATAAGACTTTCCCTTGCGCAATGGGAATTGCCCTTCCTCTCCACCCGAGAACACCCCCAGAATCTGCTCTGGAGGGGGACTGCCGTATTTTTCGCTCTATAGGACGCACCGGACCATAGGAGGGGGAGAACAGGAAAAACAAAAATTCTCCCCCTCTCTGCTCAGCGCCCCTTCAGCGAAGCGGCTGGAGAAACGGAGCCCCTTCCATTTCTCCTCCCGCTTCGCTAAAGGGGCACTGCGCAGAGAGGGAAAACTGTGCAGCACCTCTCCAGTGAAGCGAAGCCTGGAGAGCAAGAGGGATTGGTGTGCACCGACCCCTCTCGCTCTCCAGGCTTCAGACGGCTATCCGCAAGCCTTCTGAGTGCAGCAAGAACTCCTGGTGCACTCCGAAGGCTTGCGGATAGCTGCCTGAAGCCCCGTGAGCGCAGCGGCAGTTAGCGCTGTGCTGCGGGTGCTTCAGGCTTCTCCTTTTTAGCCGCGGGGCTGGGGCGGGGGAAGTCCGAGCTTCCCCCGACCCCAGAACGGGTTGGGGAGCGGCAGTCCCTTCTCCCTCCTGGGGAAAGGCCCGCAAGAGCCACGCAGAGCTTGTGTGCGGCTCTTGGGGGCTTTTCCTGCCTGCCCCCTCCTGCATTCGCTCCATAGGACGCACAGACTTTCCCCCTTAGTTTTTAAGAGGGAAAAAGTGCATCCTATGGAGCGAAAAAATACGGTTATTTATTTATTTATTGGAGCTGGGGTTGGTGAGGGGCTGTACCAGGGAGAAGATGATGGTTAGGTCCACTTGAGTGACACTGAATATCATAAAAGTGAAGCAAGGTTTTGTGAAACCTTTTCTCTCCCCTCTGCATTATCATTAATGAACACCCAGCACCAAATTAATTTGAACCAAGGTGTGGTGCCAGAAACTATGCTTAGGGGGAGCCTCAGTCAGCCTTGCCTCCATTAAATATATTTGTATGACACATACATCTGCAAATGTATTTGTCACATCCACATTTCACAACTGTACCTCTAGAAAACCATTTCAGGTATGGTCTGTCGTGCATATTGCATATGTAGCATACCTCATGCTGCACATATAATGTATGGTAAAAACAATGTGATGAAGGGAAAGTACTTGGAAGCAATACTGGTACCCATGGTCAAGAGCTGTATTATGGTACTGAACTTTTATGAAGAATCTAAAGATGGTCATCACCTCCCTCCCACTGTGCTAACCTCTGAGCTGTTGGTTCTAATCCTTTGCCCATCTGGTGCCAGCCAGATGTTTTAGGCTACAACTCCCACCACAGCCCCAGTCCAAAACATCTGGAGGGTACCAAGTTGGGGAAAGGTTTTCAATACTAGTTCAAGGACCATAAATATATTTGAAGCCACAAAGGCTACTTCTAGAGAAGAGTCATCAATGCTTTAAACAGAGCTGTGTTTTCTCCAAACGTAACTAAATTCAGGGGTGCAAACTTGCTTTTTAAAAAGACAAAAGAGGAAAAATCTTTAATTCTCAGGAAGTTGTATTGTACAACCACTGCGGCTTGCAGAACAGGGAGAGATTGATGAATCATAGAATTGTAGAGTTGGAAGGGACCCTGGGGGTCATCCAGTCTAACCTCCAGCAATGCAGGAATCTTTTGCCCAACATGGCGCTTGAACCCATGGACCTGAGATGAGGAGTCTCATGCTCTACCAACTGAGATGGGGGCAAAGACCAACACCTCAAAGCTTGCTCCAGGTGAAGACCCCACCCCACCCTCCTCAAAACAAGACAGTTGACCACCAAATGCCCTGTGAGGATAATTTCGGGAGCGGGGCAGGCAACTAATACATCAGTCTGCTCCAGTTGAACTGTACCACATTACAGGCTGTCTACCACCAGTTGTCCTATGGGAAGGATTCTGACACACTGTTATATTTTATTATTTCTTGGAAGGAATTCTATCCTGAATTGCAATAAACTGTAAACAATTGCAATGAATTGTAATAAAATAAACAATTGCAATAAATTGTAATGAAATAAATTTTCTGCTCTCCAGCAGAATCATGGCTTATGCACAGCCCTAGCACTAAATGAAACATAGTTCCTGCAAATTCTACTTGATTACTTTCAAATATATGTATGTAGAAAGTCCAGTTTTCACTGAGAAATATCAGACACGCTTAGGATATCCAATAACCAGAGTACATGAGCACTTAATGAAAAAACATAAAGCTCTACAGTCAGCATGGGGGGCGGGGCGGGAATGCTATGCTTGATCATTTCTTCAGCTTGTATGGATGAAGTCACAGAAATAAGGATTTGTCAGGATTCTGTGTCGTGAAGGTAAAACAGGACAAAAACAGCTGTCATTTCAAAATCCAAGAGACCCAAGAGATAGTAACTGGAGACAGGCAAGAAAAAATAAATAGGAGTTAACCTGTAGATTTATCCTTTAGTGCGGTGGTTAAAATAGCTCCTCCTTTAGTATCTCAGTTTGGCCAGACTGATTAAATCCACATTATATGGGTCCAAGCCAAATCAAAGCAGTAATCAGAAGCCGAATTCTAAAAGCAAGCCCCTTCTGTATTCGTCTGCTGGAGGGGGTCAAGAGAGCCCTGTGATGTCTCAATGGAGCACTGTCTCTGTTTTGCAAAAACTAAGTGCTGATCTATATATACACAGAGAGAACGCAGAGAATGAAGTGGAAACCAAGTGGTACAGTCCCACAGCGGAACTGTAGCTTTCTGAAAAAGGGCTGTGCTCCCTCGTTTTCTGGGGGTTCACAGGCCAGTGGCAGGCAGGGACAGAGGCAAAAATGGGAGGAGCAATGGAGGAAGCTTTTTACCCTTGTACAATGGGCTGCATTCCATACGAAAGTCAGAGGTCTCTACACACACTCCTCTCATTCCATCCACTTACACATCTATTGAATTTGACAGCAAACCATGGTCACGTGTTCTGAACCAGCTCAACAGCACTTGCATCCCACAGCAGGTCCTGAGTACAATTTAGGATGGAGGGTCACATGCCAGCCACGCGTGGGGCAAGAGGCAAAAGAGGGTGGTCCTGTTAGGTTTATCAGGACAAGAAAGCATGTTTGGCTTTGCTGACTTCTGGAGGTTGTAAGCAAAAAACAAAGCACTTGCAATTGAAGTGGCAACATGCTAGAGAATGTGTTCAGAAAGGACTCATAACGGTGTCCTACATGCCAGGTAATGAAATTCCTGCTGATTTATTGTCTAAGGTTGTTCCAAAGGATCAACACTGTACCTATGTACAGAAATCGGGTTTGTACTGAGATTGTACTGACACACTGCCCAGTGGTGTTCACAGAAAGGGGGAGGATGTTAGTTTCTGTTCTTATCACTGTGCAGCTGCTTGGAGTCACAGGACTCTGTTTACATTCCAGAGACCTTCCAGGCTGTTGGAAGTCTCACGGGAAAGGAGACAGGATGTGACATTAGTGGTTTCCTGTTTCCTTTGCTCTTCAGTTGCTCTCCGCTGTCATAGAGAGAGGATGTCTTTTCTGTCTCCGTAGCTTAGAAATAAAACACTTTACAATGTAGCCCAAACCTCTTGTCTCTTTTCTGTGCTGGAAACTCTGCTAGAGAATGTGCCTTGGATCCTTATCAAAGGCTCAGGTCATTAAACACATCGGGAGGAGATTCCGAAGACTCGGAGGAAGAAAATGAGCTTTATCAGCTTGGCCGAGCGGAGATCCCGACAGGTCCAACAAATACAATAATTTAACTTTCTGCAGCGGGCTGGTTGCTACACAAGCTCATGTACCCTTTCTCCATTGTCCTTCCAGGCAGGCAAGAGGCGTTTGGATGCGTTCCACCTAGGCAGAAGCGCTCTGGAATGGTGTAGAGTAGGGTCACTGATGGGTGCAGCCTGGCGAGAGTCTCAAAGGCCAGACAGACAGCACTGGAGGGACACATTCAGCCTCTTAGCCTGAGGCTTCCCACCCCACATTTTGGAATGTTCCCCCAACGCCCGCCCCAATACTTCCAGCAAGCAAACTGAAACAAAAAAAAATCAAACAGAAAAATAGAGGACACCAGAAAGAAAAGTTATTGTGTTATTCTGCTACTTTTATTACTATGCTCTGTATTATTTTTTATTATGTTCTCAATGTTGTACACTGCCCTGGGATCTTTGGATAAAGGGTGGTATAGAAATCAAATAAATAATAATAGTCCAGCCTGCTGCATTGTTTGATATTTCTACATACTGGGCTTTTGTTACAGACAGAAACAAACCAACAAAAAATAAGATCCATTACTACCGTCCACCCTATCACAAAGCAGCATAAAAAGGCCCAAAAGGATTAGCTGTTGGGGCAAGAATGAATTTTTTATATATATATTTCAAATATCTGTGTAGGAATATGCCATCTTTTTGCCCCTAGTTTCTCTCTATCATATCTTCAAGACTGCAAAGACTTTGTCTCTTGTCAGCCAAACTTCCATGTATGGAGTGCAGAACTGCAGAACTGACTTGGATAGGAAATGGACTGATTCGGCCATCCATAGTTCAGTAACTAGTGTAAAAGTAGGACAACCTGCCTGACCAACCCACACAGTAAACCAGAGGAGAGTCTCCTGTTAAAGGATGGTCAGACACTGCAGATTTTGCTATAGGTCCTGCTTAGAAATAACCTATTCCCTTTGTGCGAAGTCCAATAGTTCTTCAGGTCAAGGATTCAATTAAGCTTTGCAGGATATCAAGCTTTGCAATTAAAGCTGCCCTTCTAATCCTCTTGTTGGTGTCTAGCAGGTTCTTCCAACTAGACAGAGCACACCAAAAACAAACACCCTCGACGCATTTGCTGCTGGAAATACCAGTTTAAACTCTGTTGCCATGTTAACCCAATATGAAGACTCTTTAGGCAAGACTACAACATGACAAATAGCAATCCTTTGAGCTACAGCACCAGCACTGTTGCAAGATCAAGCCAGAATGAGCGGTTTTCGCACTTCCAGCTTGAAATACAGAAGGGTAGAAAGGGGTCTGCAACTGAGGCGAGCAGCAGCACTCTTTGTTTTGCAACCCCAAAGCTCTTGGTGACGTTCACCATCCCCTCTCCCAATAATGCCCTAGATGAAGCATCATTCTAGAGCATTTGGGGAGGGATTGTGGTTGCTTCAAAAGGTAGCCATCATTTTATTCCCTTGACTGGCTTGGGTCGTCATGGGATCCATGGCAACCATGCTTCTGTTCCAAACTGTCACAGGGCGGGGCATACCCATGATTTAGCATTAACCTCAGGGTGTGTGAGAGTAATCTGAATTTATGGAGGGTGTGTGAATTACCGTATTTTTTGCTCTATAAGACTCACTTTTTCCCTTCTAAAAAGCAAGGGGAAATGTGTATGCGTCTTATGGAGCGAATGCAGGCTGCGCAGCTATCCCAGAAGCCAGAACAGCAAGAGGGATTGCTGCTTTCACTGCGCAGCGATCCCTCTTGCTGTTCTGGCTTCAGAGATTCAGAATATTTTATTTCTTGTTTTCCTCCTCCAAAAACTAGGTGCGTCTTGTGGTCTGGTGCATCTTATAGAGCGAAAAATACAGTAGCCCTGTGGTCATGGTCAGAAGTTTGGTGAAGTTAGGCTGGTACACCACCTACAACGTTGTTGTTGTTGTTGTTGTTACTGCTACCCCATCTATCTGGCTGGATTGCATTGGACTACTGTAATATGACCTACGTGGAGTCTCCCTTGATGCAGAATGCTGTGGCCCAGGTTGAATGGAGGTTGTGTTGTTAACATACAAATCCCTGAACAACTGGGGACCACTTTATCTTTCATGTTGTTACTGATAATGATTAAAAAAAATGTTTAGGGGTACTCTCATTTTCCTACTCATATTGAAATACTGCCCCACAATGAGGCCAAACTTAGATTCACAAATGTTTAGGGGTATGCGTCCCCCCAGAAAAAAAGCACTGATGATGATGATGAGGTAAAGTACTCTTGGACGGTTAAGTCCAGTCAAAGACGACTATGGGGTTGTGGCGCTCATCTCTCTTTCAGGCCGAGGGAGCTGGTGTTTGTCCGCAGACAGCTTTCTGGGTCATGTGGCCAGCAAGACAAAACCACTTCTGGCACACAGAGGACTTTGACAAGTGGCAGGGCGCATGGAAATGCTGTTTACCTTCTTGTTGCAGCGGTACCTATTTATCTACTTGCACTGGTGTGTTTTCGAACTGCCAGGTTGGCAGAAGCTGGGACAGAGCCACGGGAGATCACCCCATTGCGTAATAATCCCTGAAAGACCACCTCCCCCTGTAAGATCTGGAGGGTCACTTAGACCACCTGGGGAAATTCTACCTGTAGCACTGCACTGCACCCTACAGAAGATCTTATGGCACTGACACATGCCAATCTTAGTGGCATGAGTTAAAGGTCTGCCATAAGTTAAATTGCCTAAAATTACTAAGTTTGGTGTGGTTGATATCCAAGTTATATCTTGTTTTCCTGCGGTCAATAAAGGGCAACAACGAACTCTCAAATGATTCTCTATGTTGTTAATGATCTCCCAGATCTGTTCAGTCAAATTTGCCATTTCCAGGCAGATTCCAGAACTTGCTCAGTCACTCTTTTAATGCTGGAAGAT
Source organism: Podarcis gaigeae (assembly GCF_964106915.1). NCBI lineage: Eukaryota > Metazoa > Chordata > Lepidosauria > Squamata > Lacertidae > Podarcis > Podarcis gaigeae. Next base: position 16,171,619 of record NC_139681.1, read on the forward strand.
TATGGGCTGCACCATCTGCTAGTTAATAAACCAGTTTTCATCTAAGCTTTTTGTGTGTGCACCCATTCATTTCTGTTGGGTGTCCCAGACCTTTTACATTCCAGGAATTTATGTTAACTTTCCTGGCTGGCAGCTTTTTCAGCATGGCAGAGATAAAATTAAAGAACCGTGGCAATTAACTGAGTAAGGCTTGGTTTTTAGTTCATCAAGAGAGTGACCATGAGTAAAAGGTCAAAGAAGGGGGCTGTAGATGTCATGGAAGAAAATATTTGGAACACAAAGAGTTCTGCATTTCCCCTGAAACAATGAACACTTGTGCTCATTCACTAGTGCCAGGCGAGGGCTTCAAAGGAATCCACTGACCCATGTGGACACGGAACTTAAAATATATCGAGAAAAACATTAAAGCAAAAACCTTCCCTGTAGTCTCTTTAGCAACAGCAGTTTGTTGCTTCCCCAATAAGGTAGTAGTCAGTTGCCTGAGATAAGAACTTATTGGTCAAAGAATATTAATTTGCAGAGCCTTTTTCTATACAGACGCTAGATGGAGCTATCCGCCTTCTTCCCAAGAAAGAAAATTAAGGCAGTTAGAAGAAGGATCTTCTGTCTCGAAAATTTCTCTTGCGAAGCAGCTGTAGGGGGCTCTGAACTGGATCAAGACTGAAAGGGAGAAGTTGCCATATCCCCTCCCACAAGGCCCTCTGGCCCTACCTTGGGGGAAAACCAGAAATGTTAAAGATTCCATGTTTGGAAAATAAGTATTTTATAACACCCTGTGCCAAATGTTCTATACAAATGGAAAGATGGATCAGTAACTTGTTTTGGAATGGTTTTTCCCTTGGTCTCCCTGGGCTGAGGATATTCTTCCCACTCATATTTCATGCATAAAGCATAACAGGGGGGAAATGTGTACAATCCCCAAACAGATATAATTAAGACCCATTTAAACAACCAGAGCAGAATGAAATGTTGTAAATGCACTTCAACCATACCTAGATTAGCAACTGTGTGTTTAACACTCTATGTAAGTGATACAGCCCCCATTACGGTGGGTTTGCAGTCAGAAGATGTAAGCCCCACTGGGTTTAATGGGGCTCAAGTACATTTAGCTGTCTCTTGTTATAGGACTGCCTCTTAGACATTCAATCAACACAGTGAATCTTACAATTACCATTCTATGCTCATAATAATTTGAAGATTGCAATCACTGGATAATGCACTTTAAAACGTGTATCCCTACCAATGTAAACTCAGCCTTCAAATGCAGGCAGCTTGAGTCATACTAGACAATATTCCAATTGGCGTTAGGGGGGAGACACCACGTTCAAATATCTGAAGCATCCGTTGGTTCATGTGTTTTCTTCTGTGGGGGCAAGAATTTAGACCTGAAACCCTCTCCCTATTCTCCCTGCACAAAGATGTAAGATGATGAACTTATTAACCAAGTAAGTACCGTACTTTTCGCTCTATAAGACGCACCAGACCACAAGACGCACCTAGTTTTTGGAGGAGGAAAACAAGAAAAAAAAAATTCTGAATCTCAGAAGCCAGAACAGCAAGAGGGATCGCTGCGCAGTGAAAGCAGCAATCCCTCTTGCTGTTCTGGCTTGTGGGATAGCTGCGCAGCCTGCATTCGCTCCATAAGACGCACACACATTTCCCCTTACTTTTTAGGAGGGAAAAAGTGAGTCTTATAGAGTAAAAAATACGGCACTTGGGCAGCTTCCTCTGTCCCTGCCCCAAACTGAATCGTTCTGATGTTTAATCACTTAAACTGGCAGCTTTCACACACACACACACACACACACACACAGCTTTTTAGACATTCCCCTTTCATAGGAACTCAAAGCTGCAATATTTCCCAGTTCAGGTGTTGCTTTCTACATACAGAGCTCTACAGCAGGGTTGGGGAACCTCAGGCCCAGGAGTCAAATATGGAGCCTCAGGACTTCTCCTCAAGCCATACTGCCTCTCCCCAGGGCACAGCCCTCATCCTACACCCTCAAGTGCTTTTGAATGGCTAGAATGCCTCATTGAACTGTGATAATGCTTCTTGCTTGCTTGCCTGGATGGATGGAGGCTGAGGAGATGTTTGTTTTCTTCTTTTTCTTACCCCACCTACTTTTGCCTCTGGCCCCTACCCAACCCTGGCACGCTGCTCGCCAGGAATAAAGCCCTCAGGCTGGAAATTATTATCACTATTATTTATTTATTATTATTATTGTTAAATCTGTACACCGCCCTTCATACAGCTGATCCCAGGGCGGTTCACAGCATTAAACGTTCCTCACGATGAGTTTAAGATTTAAAAGCAGGTGGTAACCCTGTTTTTCTTGACACAGCTAAGAAGAACTTGTCTCCACAAGTATCTCCCCACAAAAAACACACCCCTAAACAAAGTGAGAAGTTGTGGGGTGGGTGGTTTGAGACTTCTCTCTCTTTCTATAAGTATTTGTTGGAAATTAGCTCTGTGAAGCTAACTATTAACATTATGTATTTTTCAATTACAAGCAACGCTAAAGATTAAAGCTGCAACAACCGCCTCAGTTGTAGCTTCTGTATTCTAAAGGCACGATGTAGCCAAATGGTACATATGAAATAATAAAATAATAATATTTGCACCCCACCCCATCTAGCTGGGTTGCCCCAGACACTCTGGGTGGCCCCCAGCATATACAAAAACTTAATAAAACATTAAAAATTCCATATATAGGGCTGCCTTCAGATGTCTTCTAAAGGTTGTATAGTTACTTTAAAAAAAGCACGTAGCCATCCTCAAAAATAGTACAGGCGGCAACTATTTTAGGCACCTCCAATTGGCGCGTGGTTGCCAATGTGTGGGTCCTTTTGGACCCAGAAGAGGGCAGAACTGGGACGTAATGGGGGCAGGATGTAACAGGGCAGGGGGCACTTATGCATGCTCCGCTGATGTACACAGGGGCCGGGAACGGACCCCCTGTACGAAATGGTTGCCACCTGCAATTCCAAAGGAAAGCAAAACTCTCTTTTTAAAAAGAGAGAGAAAAGGCTAAGATTCACTATCCTATCTTCCCAACCACACCTGCCTACCTCCCCACTGCCCCCTGCCAAGCCACCGATGCACACAAAAAGTAAACATATATAAATCCCCTGTAGGGACAAGATTGTTTCCTGGAATAAATTGCATAAAAGTGAGCAGCAGCAGCAGCAGCAGCACAAAAGGAAGGCATTCCCTGCTTTATTAGCAGACGCACCTCCCAACAATATATATGAATAATAGAAGTTAACAGTCAAGGAAACGTTTTAGGAGAAAAAAGGACATGATTCCATTCCCCCACCCCCCACCTAAATAAGCCACATTTCTTAGATAAGAGAAAGGCACAGGAAGAGGGGAGGAATCACAAAGTTACGTATTATGGTCCAAGACTGCCATAACCCCCATCTTCCAGACACATGCAAAGACTACTCACATGAGAAAGGCACTATTAGAGTAGAAACGAACTTGGTGATTATAAAAAAGCAAATTCAACTGGTTTTTTAAAAAAATGAGAAATCCCCCTTTATGTAAATTCCCATTTTCTGAGGGGTATTATCATATCTGGGATAGTACCAGCTCTTGGCTACAGGCATTGTCAAGGTTGCTGGGATATCAAGGAGGGTGGGAGCCTCCGAACTTTCACAACTTTTACCTGCTTGCTAGGCAGGGCCAGCGTGAAGATTGTCTCCCCACTGCAACACTTAGGACACTGTGACTTTAATACAGAGCACAGAGTGAGCCCTCTTTCTGGCTGTGAACTAAAAACCTGTTTCAAAACACATCAGAAGGAAACAGGCAACAGCCTGAGTGCTTTAGGAGTCTCTGTGATGGGATTTGCGGGACCTACCACTCCATTTCTTCCAGTAATGCATCTTGTTCTCGGACGGAATTAAGCTCCCACTTCTGAGCTGAAAGAAATAAGCCTGCCACCACAAACTCTAAAGAACCGAGTTCCTAATGGAAAACTGAAGGATGCGGAGTAATCCATCTCAAAAGTCGAGTGTAATGAAGGGTCTTCAGGTGAACGAACCGACTCTCAAGTAGAATGACTGCACCTTCCTAACCTCGAGTTATATGTATAATGACTACAGAAAATCTCGAAAATACCCTTCTTTAACAAAACTTGGGATACAATCTGCGTCGTTCACTCTTCATCATTTGTTTAACACATGCATTAAGGCCTATATTTAAAAAAGAATGAGGAAGGAGGAAGAGAAAAAGGAGAGGGAGGGGAATACTTACCTGAAAAATTCCGAGACACCAGCATTGTTGTGAGGATCGCACCCTAAAAAGAGAGAAAATGATTTGTGTTTGATAGCAGGCTCCTGAGAGATATTCCACACCATGTTAGCAGGCACGCATGCTTACTGTAGCCTATAAACAGTAAATGTTAGCCAGATGTAAGGCAGGCCAGCCTAACAATACACAACAAGCTTCCTTGAATGAAACTATTCCACTGCAACTTTTTTTGCAAGAAGGAATGTGATTTTTGTATGTCACAACGGCCGCCCAAATATTACTTGCTAAAAATTGGAAAACACAAGAACTACCAACAGTGGAAGATTGGCAGGTGAAGATGATGGACTTTTTGGAGCTAGCTGACCTGACTGGAAGAATCCGCGACCAGAAAGAAGAGGCGTTTCAAGAGGACTGGAGGAAATTTAAGGACTATTTGAATAAATATTGTAATATAAAAAAGTAGAAATTACTTGAAAGAAACAAATAGGCCTAGGATTAAACTAAGTTATAATTAAATAAATGGGATTTAGAATGTTAAGAAAAGTGAGTAAGATGGACTATAATTGGAAATTGTTTTAGTTTAATCATGATACTGGAAAGCTGTTACTTTTAACTACAAGGAAACTCAGAAGGGAGGGACTTGAGGAAGTCAACCAAGATGTTTAAAAGGTTGGATTTGTGAAGAATTAAGTTTGTTGTTATTGTTTATCTGTTTGTTGTTCTTTTTTTCTTTTTCTGTTTTTGTGTATCATTATGCTTTGTGGCTTTTGTTATCATTGTGGAAAATCTAATAAAAATTAAATAAAAAAAAGGAATGTGTGCAGCACACAATGCAAAACCTTGGCCTCACCCCAATGTCACAAGTTAAGACTTGCATGGGAAGGCCCTGCCATCAGACACCCCAGAGTACAGCATGAACCCCAATGTCTGTGTCAGTAGCAAATATGCACCCCAAATATGTACTACCACCTACCATAACCCTAAACCATGAGAACATAAAGTCTGTGCCTTCAACCCACCTTCAGCTTTCTTCTGGCATTGAACTTCCTCAAACATTCCACAGTCTCCTGTCTGTGCATCATGGAGGCCACAGTTGATCGTTGCTGGGGAGGGAAGCAAAGAACACTGTTAGGAGTATCTCTGATAGGAAAGAAAAGCAAATATCTGCAAAAATTACCCCCCCTTTTTTTTGTCTCATCCCTGAATGTCAAGGTAAAAGAACCCCTGACCATTAGGTCCAGTCGTGACCGACTCTGGGGTTGCAACGCTCATCTCGCTTTATTGGCCGAGGGAGCTGGCGTACAGCTTCCGGGTCATGGGGCCAGCATGACTAAGCCGCTTCTGGCGAACCAAAGCAGCACATGGAAACGCCGTTTACCTTCCCGCTGTAGTTGTACCTATTTATCTACTTGCACTGGCATGCTTTCCAACTGCTAGGTTGGCAGGAGCAGGGGCCGAACAACCTGAGCTCACCCCATTGCACGGATTCGAACCGCCGACCATCTGATCAGCAAGTCCTAGGTTCTGTGGTTTAACCCACAGTGCCACCCGCATCCCTGGTGCTGTCAAGAGCCGTGCTCTTAACACTACTGTAAATGTGCAGGGGGGGGCAAAATGACTGAAACTACCCTTCCAACAAGAGCAGTAGCAGGGAAGGGAGATACTTACACAGACCCATGGGTGCTTAAGAGCCTGGTCAGCTGTGATACGTTTTGCTGGGTTTATTGTCAGCATCTGGTTGATTAAGTTCTTCGCTTCCGGAGTCACAGTGTCCCATTCTGGAGACGGAAACTAGAAGCGAGAGAGGAGACAGGGAAATGCCTTTTGTCCCTTGCTGCACTGAGCTGGCTTCTCCTGCCCGTGGCTCCACAATGAACTCATTGCCACATTCCACCCTTTCAGCTGGCAGCTTTGGCATATTTACGAACATGAGAGCATTCGGAGATTTGCATTTTGGGGCAATGCATAGGCAATGCATGATGCAGTTTTGGGGATGGCTGCAAGTGGACTGCAGAACCCTGCAGGTGCCGTTTTCTTTTTACGCGCTGTTATAATCATTTGTACCTTACATTGGTGCTTGAACTTCACACATCTTCCAGCATGCATAAAAATGTAAAATGCCGTCGCGTTGCAGCTGGACAGCCACACCGACTGCAGCATGACGGACTGACAGGCAGGAAGGCGAGTGAGGAAGTAGAATTGGTTTAGGGCAGGGAGGAGTTGTGAAGCCCCACAGTCTATCTATACTGCCATATTTCAGCCAACTGATTGGAATTAACTGTACAGAAAACAATTCTCTTACATCGTAGGCTCCTGCCTTGATCTGCTGATACAATTTGTGCTGATCCTCATCCCAAAATGGGGGGTACCCCACTAGCAATATGTATAGAATGACACCTGGGGGAGAAGAAAAGATATTGCAGTTACATTGCCCTGCTCCAGTTAGGCCTGCAGCCCATTCTCACAATGCAGTCTTGAAATACGAGCCTAGACACTTTCAAGTCTACCTTCTGTGGAAGGACTTTCTGCCATGGCCATGCCACTGCCCTAGGTGCTGTGATTCATTTGGAACACCAAGAGCTCAATTTTAAAACTAATGCACGGGTCATCAGAGAGTATTTGCGGCTTTGTCAGTCATAATATGTCCCAGCGGTTACTAAACTGCAAGCCCCAAGGGCTGGAAAAGCCCTTTGTGTGATGGTCTTCTCCTCTATGTACAGTCCATTGTAAGGGAGCGCTTGGTGTTAACTTCCTGTGTTCTCATAACCAGACTTGCTTCAGTAGTGAATTGTGGGGGGCATGTTTAGGGGAAAGCCCCATTGCACAAGCGGAAAGTGTATTTTAATGAACTGAATAGAGTGAAAAGACATGGGGACGTGGAGAATGTGTGTATGAACTTAACAGTTCTGAGCTTTATTTTTTTTTAGTCGCTTTTTGTTGCTGATATTGTTTTATAGATTATAAATGTTGTACCGATTTGTTTATCATATAATATGACTTTTGATGTAATTGCGATGCTTAGCTTATTTTTATAGTTATTTTATAGACAGCAATTGTTTTACTGATGATTTGTTAATTATTTTAGACGATTCATGCTGTACTTGTGAAGTCATATTATGCTCTATGATGTTCTATTCATTGTTTGTAAGCTGCTTTGGGATTCATTTGAATGAAAAGATGCACAGAAAGACAATCAATCAATCAATCAATCAATCAATCAATCAAGTCCTTGCACAGGGCTCCTGCTGATGGGACTCGATAGATGAGTTCCACCCTAGCTTTATTTTTTAAATAACTATCTTCCCTTCCTTCTGAGTTATTGCAAAATGAATAATTAACTTGCATAATTCGCTGAAGATATTGTGGAGACCCTCTTTTAAAAACGATGTCAGATTTTAAGCATGCATACCCCTCACTGTCAAACAATATGAATGCTAGGTAGCCTTACCACATGCCCATATATCCACGGGTTTTCCATAAGGATCTTTTCTTAAGACCTCGGGGGACAGGTAGCCTGGAGTACCAGCAAACCCTGTTGAAACACAAGATGCGGAACAGACTCAGCAGCTTAAAATTAAAGTTGCCATTCTCACACAAAGCGGCTGGTGTATGTGTATAAAAGCTAGGATATTCAGGCAAAGTAGAGTCGCTAGGCTATCAATAACAAAGCAAATGAGACAACATCCTATCAGCTCCTAGACCAGGGAACCTTGAGCCATATCATATTATTACTGTATGTTCAACAAACCCAAACAAAAATGCCAGACTCATCCATTTCCAGATATGCACAGGGAGCATTTGGAACAGAAAATGCCACTAAGGTAGTAAGGAGAGAGGGAAGCAAATTAGGCACCTGGAAATGTTTTAGGCGCCAGGTTTTGGTTTGTAGCTGGGATCCCATACTGGGGGGAAATGCTCCAAAAAGAGTGAATAGGCTAGCAATGGGATTTATTAGACTGGTGTAGTTGCCACTGAAATTAACCACCACCAGTAGAAGTGAGCAGTGGTAACTTCATGTTGTTGTTATTTTAGGGTTACTAGGCTTCATGGGTGAGGGAGGAGGAGGTGAAGAGCACGAGGGGCTGACAGATGAAGTCAGAAAATGGTGTCTTAAGTGGTGCAGAAAGGCGTCACTTTTTAGACATTAGTTCTAGCAGAACAGGAGAGCATCATTTGAGCTCCAGTTTAGATAGGAGGACAGTACTTGGCTGGTGACCAATGTACTTTGCTGCTGCTTTTGGTGGCAGTCAAACTACTCTCACTGTGTTACTGCAAAAATAGTACATTTCTAGCTACTGGCTGTTCACTGCAGGTGTGAGCTGTGTGCACATGGAAGTTTGCAAAACACCCAGAAGATAGATATCTCTCTGGGGAAAAAATAAAATTCTTTGATGCACAGCCTAGACAGATTGCATCACTGATTTCCACTGGCACAGTGAATACCGTCATCGATATTCCCTTCAATCAGAGCACAACCCCTTGGACAATCTTAGATTTCTTCCTGTTTGGGGAAAAAACACTTACCAAACCATGCCTGTTGCTCCCCCTGAACTTCAATCGCAAGTCCAAAGTCAGCCAGCTTGACAGCTGCACCCTTGCACTTACTCGCAAGTAGCAAGTTCTCAGGCTAGGAGAGAAAACAAGAAGAGAAGGAAAACCTCGAGTAAATATATTCTCTCTGCAAACGCCTGGTCTATATGTTGAAAAGTTCACACCTACAAATGTCCTCTTCCAACAGAAGAGCTGTCCTTAAAAAGCCAGCTTCAAACTTGCACCAATGACAAGCTCCAACTGGTAGCATTCTGCAAAGGAAACCATGTTCCCCTCCCACCCTACCCCAAAGATTATGCAGTTAATTTATATAGAATTCTCCTAGGCAACCCTTGCAATCCAAGACAAGTTATTAAATATATTGACAGTAGATGGCACTGGCGGTACACTTCCTTCACTTCTGCTTGAGATAACATCCATGTGGAGACATAATGATGCAGCAGACATAGCAAACTGCAGTGATACAACTCCCAATGAACATCATGCCGCGTCCCCAAGGCACAGGACAAGTAAAAAAAAAAAAAAAAAAAAAAAAAAGGAGGGGGGATAATATGCAGGACCATGAACACATTGATTTATTTGCACAGAGCAAGGGATTTGAAGTTATGCACCAAAAAAGAGCAGAAATTCTAAGTTTTGCAAATTAACACACATTTGTGTAATTCACTCCGCTTTTGTGAATCATGAAGGTGGGTAGGCAGGAAGCTGGACAAGCCCGTTCAGTTCTTTCAAGCCTAAGCTGGGCAGTTTTAAGGGACAGAAACTCTTCCATCACAGAACGGTTCTCTTTGTATTCTTTGCTCAATTGTAAAGTCCATCACGGAACGCAGAGCATCCGGCTAAGGACTGCTGAATGGAGAGATCCAGATGGGGGTGGTTATGTAGTCACTGCAGCGCTCTTGTCTGCTGATTCAATGTGAGCTCTGTTGGAAATTTTCATCTGCAAGGATTTATTACGACGAGGCCTCTGTTGCCATGAGGCTGAGGAGAATAGCCACTATATCCTTCCCTCCTTGCTCAGGGCAAGAGACTGTGTCCCCTTTTCTCCCTCCTGGCAGACAAAACTAAAACAACTCCAATGCAGATAATTGGAGAAGGCAGAAGCAAGGGACTCAGAAACAGACTGGAGTAAGGATCGCCCGGGGCTGGAATCATTCCACTTCTGGAGAGACCAGGGATCTTGTATCTTAACACGCAAACTCTTAACTAAGCAGACTATGAAATTCAAGTTAAAGCAGGGCAGCTGGTTCAAGTAATGAAAAACCACACCCAACGTAAACTTTTGGTGGGGGGTTGATGAGGGTGCCCCATGGTGTTAGGAAACAGGATCCTTATTTGGGGGCAAGCACTGAGCACACAGAAAGAATGTTTATTTTCCATGGCCTCTGATATTCGTGGCAACTGAAGCTTTTGTTCCAGGCGGATTTAGAACTGACAGGGTGCCCAGAAAATAGGCCAGGTGGATGTTCAGGGATCAGTTCTATTGCGCTCCATGGCGGGAATAGGTCAAACATACCCGAAGAACCCAATGCGGTGGGAAGGATTTACCAGTAAGTGTTGGAAAGCTCGCACCCATAAGAGAAATGCATTAGGATCAAGTGTCTAGAAAAGATACAGTGGTACCTCGGGTTAAGAACTTAAATTCATTCTGGAAGTCTGTTCTTAACCTGACACTGTTCTTAACCTGAAGCACCTCTTTAGCTAATGGGGCCTCCTGCTGCCGCTGCGCCACTGCTGCACGATTTCTGTTCTCAACCTGAAGCAAAGTTCTTAACCCGAGGTACTATTTCTGGGTTAGCAGAGTCTGTAACCTGAAGCGTATGTAACCCAAGGTACCACTGTATTCTTTTGAATACATTTAAGACTGAGCTGAAGTCCAATACAGTGGTGCCCCGCAAGACGAATGCCTCGCAAGACGAAAAACTCGCTAGACGAAAGAGTTTTCCGTCTTTTGAGGTGCTTCGCAAGACGAATTTCCCTATGGGCTTGCTTCGCAAGACGAAAACGTCTTGCGAGCCCCCCCCCCTTTTCATAGCCGCTTAGCCGCTAATAGCGCTAATCCACTAAGCCGCTAATAGGGTTGCTTCGCAAGACGAAAAAACCGCTAGATGAAGAGACTCGCGGAACGGATTAATTTCGTCTTGCGAGGCACCACTGTACTTACTCATTTCAGGGCTACTTTCTGCTCTAATCTGAATCAGGTGGTAACCATGTTCCTTTTCCCCTTATTTTTGCAAATTATTTTTTATTGCTTTCCAAAAGTTTTAACAAATTAACATCAAATTAATACAAAATGAAAAGTTGACTTACCATCCTGCTAACCTGATGTTTCTCTTCCCTTCCTTACTTGCTGCTCAATGTTACATACATTTCCTAATTCCATTTCAATACTTAAAATAATTCAGCATTATTTTTTCTTCCCCACCCCCTTCATTTCCCATTGGATGTGTATATTTCAATTCCTGCTAGACTTTTATTTAACTAGAACATATTCCCAAATGTTAAGTGGAGTTACTATTCCCTTTGTCAGCCTGCAAAGATCGTTAACCATGTTCCTGTTTTACAACCACTTTGGACTAGTATATGAACATGAAATAAACTGTTGGGTCTTTGGACACAGAAGGTCCAAGCTGAATCATTTTGTGTTCCTAACATACTGTATTTTCTAAAAGCAGGGAGGCATTCCTCCATATGGGAGCATCCAAAAATCCCATCTCCACCTGCAAGGAGAGGCAGTCCTGCCAAGGAAATACCCTGCCCCTAGATTCTGATTAATGCATCAATTCTCAAAATCCTGTTTTCCCTCCTCTTGGTTAGAAATCATGGGGCTGCTGCAAGTGTGTGTGTGTGTGTGTGTGTGTGTGTGTGTGTGTAAAGCAAGAGACCCAGTCCTCCACAAGCGCTTAATATCAATGGCTCCATCAACACTGGCAAGCCTTTACACTAGCAGTAACAACAACTAGAAATTCAACCACTGCTATGCAGTACATCAGATAGGATACTACAGATAGGCAGTGCACAATATTCTTGGTCATACTTTGAAAGATGTGGGTGCATAATAGACTTAGGGGGAGGGAAAAGCATGCAGCAGCTAAGGACAATGAGTTGACAACCACCATTTGCCCATAAAGTTGTCTACTTCCCACTCTCTTCCCTGGCACATCACACAGCTGGCTCAAGATATATATATATAACTGTGGGAGATATTTACAGCCAAAGCCTCGTGCCAAGGGCTGAAGAAATGCCATTCCACTGGTGCATATCACAACTCTGTTCTGCATCTGGATTATGATTCCTGGCTGGTTGTGAGAGCTTCAGCATTCATGGTGGGAGCGTTGGCCTTGCTCTCTTAACATACGAATAGGGAATGCACCTCTTTTAAAATTAAAAATGAACCAGAAAGGCTCAGCACGAACATATGTCACATAACGGAACAATGAAATAGTTTACCAGTAATTCAATTCCTAGGGAAGACTGGACATTCATAAGCAATTGTATAATAACTTCAGTGTCCAGATATTATACACTTATTTCTAGTAGCTCCAGTTTAATCACCTTATTCCCAAAGATTATGCCTATATTGTGAATACTAGTGGTGCATGACCCACCCACCCCAGCTTGCATCAAAGCTCAGCTGTTTTTTGGCAAGCATTCCTGCTGAATACTCAAAAAATGCCAAGGTAATTTTCATGGCCCCCTGCAAGCCTCCTCCTCATAAACAAAATCTATGCGAATGAGGAGGAAATGGCAAGCAGTGAAGAAAGTTCACTGGACATGCCTTCCTGAACCAGAAACCATGTCATCCCCATCCCTTGTTTTTCTAGACAGAGAAAACTACAAGCCCCATGATTCCTGCAAAAAAGAAATACTTGGGCAGCATGTTCAGAAGCATCCTTTCAACCTCATGAGTTCAGAGCCTGCACCCATAAAAAAATAGTTTAGCTAGGCTATTATTCAAACAAGTTGCTTGTTTTGCAGCTGTCTGTGGTCCTATAGACCATGTCTGTCTAATCTCTGCCTGGGAGAAGCAAGCAAATCACTGCATCTGATAAAAACTATGCTGTACTCTAAAGCCAGGAACAGGGAAATGCTGTTTGACTCCAACTCCCATCAGCCCCAGACAGCACAGAAGATAGTCAAGGATGATGAGAACTGTAGTTCGATAATACCTGGAGTCCCAGAGATTTCTCAACCATGCTAGAAGCATGTTGCAATGGGTGTGGGTGGGTGTCTACAAACAGAACAATGCTCTTTGACACCTTTTTAAGTTCTCTTTCAGATTGGAAGTTGTCACACCCAGACTTCATTGCATGCAACTGTCATGATTTATGCACTTGTTCTTTTCCGGAATCATGCCTTAACAGGAATCAGTCATGGAACCACATGCACCACCCCAAAGTCCCTGTCCTTCTGTATGTTGAGCAGGGAGGTCCGACGGGGCCTTCCAAGCACATTCAATGGAATGCACAAAGAAGCTTCCCCCAAATTGGTTAAGCTTGCTTAGAAGACTCGCCACACTCAAGAACTCTAATAACACAGTGTTCCCCAAACACACCAAGAAGCCCCCTTCATAACTCCCCACGAAACGTTGGAGGAGCAGGCGTTGAGCATTTGGAAGTGGTGTGTAACATACTGATTGGACTGTAAGCAGAGAAAAATACATCAACGCACAGCTCAACAACCCCCGTGAAATTCCTAGTTTCTAGACTCCAACTCTGATGCCATTCCAACCCCGAAGAGAAAGTTTTACTCGCTGGAGACAAAGTGGTGGTATTATGCCCAATCAACGTAGTTTGTTCCTAGGTTTGGGCTCTCCGGCCTTTATATAAGCCTCTTCCCATTCCCACAATGACAGCAGAAAACAATATACAGTGGTGCCTCGCAAGACGAAAATAATCCATTCCGCGAGTCTCTTCGTCTAGCGGTTTTTTCTGTCTTGCGAAGCATCCCTATTAGCGGCTTAGCGGATTAGCGCTATTAGCGGCTTAGAAAAAGGGGGGGGAAGGGAAAAAACTCGCAAGACGTTTTCGTCTTGCGAAGCAAGCCCATAGGGAAATTCATCTTGCGAAGTGCCTCGAAAAACGGAAAACCCTTTCGTCTAGCGGGTTTTTCGTCTTGCAAGGCATTCGTCTTGCGGGGCACCACTGTACTGTATTTTGTTAATCTAGCCACATGTACAAAATACTCATTGTAGCTCTTGGCTTTCTTGTAGTAAAAGATGGAACACTGGGAGGAGGAGGAGGAGGAGGAGGAGGAGGAGGGAGTGGGAAGAGGAGGAGGCATCCTGGCACAAGATACTCACTGTTCAGAGATTTTAATTTTCTATGAGAGCAGCAATATTAACACTTGTGGGGTCTTGTTAAAGGCGAGGAAAAAAGCATCTCAAAGTGATGTTCACTTCCATTTGAATCCATCTGCACCATTGGCTAATGCAGGATATAACCCCACTTTGCATGCACTTAAACATTATGCTGCAATAAACTACTCCCTAAAGCATTTCTTGCAGTAGTTTTATAACACTGCATGAGTGGTTTACCACATGACTCATGCAAATGGCTTTCCGGTAGTAAACATCAATTTGAAAGGTGCTTCAGTGATGGGACGCTACCAAAGGTCTGACAGGGCACTTATCCCCCTCCAAACTTTCATGGGGTGGGAGAGCCAATACGGGCAGGTTCTGTGCAGTTCCTAATTTGCATCTAGTTTCCATGTGAGTGACTAACTGTGAATCCTTGCGCAGTGGCAATCTTAAGTATGGAACAAGCATTTCCATGCAAGAGACAGATTAACACCTTGGGCAGGATGGCCTTACAGTTGACTAGTGGAAGATTCGAATGGCTCCACATTCAGCCGAATTCCAGGCAGGGGTGCTTACATTCTTCACCGATGAAAAAGTACACATCAGGGCATATAAACTTAGCATGCAAAGTAGTGTCCCCACTTTACCACCCCTTTGCTCCATCACTGCAGGCACTCTTCTCACAGCCCAACTCACTTCTGGTATCAGAGTTCGGCTAGAGAAAAGAGCTCAGGTGACAAGAGGCGACGAGGTAAGGCTAGGGAGAGGATTCCACTCTCTTAACCTGCATACCCCTGCATAATTTGGGGCTTGAGAAGGGGGCATGAAGTTCACGTGAAAATTAAACATCACAAACATTAGCCCCCCCCCCCGCCTAGCCCCATTATGAATTGATTTTAGAATGCTGTGTTGCTTTTATTGTTGTTAGGCGCTCTGAGCCCGGCTTCGGCTGGGGAGGGCGGGATATAAACAAACAAACAAACAAACAAACAAACAAATGTAATAATTATACATACACAGTCACTGCAGACACCAGATCAAGAACATGGCTGCTCCATCACATTTAGTTTGGTCTTATATTTTAAGCAAGTGGTAGATGTAGCAATAGTATGTATTAGTATTCACTATACTTAAATACTTAAATAAACACTTAAATACTAACACTTGAATATCGGTATTAAAGCAAGTGTCAGATTTAAGAATAGAATGTAGTTCCTTGATACAAATCCATGAATCATACACATTTTAATGTGCTCTTGCAATTCCCCACGTTGATAATGCTACACCTGTTTTCCTCTTTTGATTCCCAGCAAAGTAACTTATATCTGCGTTGTTTAGTTGCCTTTTCCTTAAGCTGGAAGTCGTCGTCCCGTCCCGTCCCCCCCCGCTTCGCTCAAACCTTTTCCTTACCTAACAGATACTGCTTAGGAAGATCAAAGATCACCCCTGTCTTGAACAAACTCAGATCTCCTGTGGTCAGTTTTCTAGCAAAAGTTCACAAAAAAGCAGGCGGGAAGTTAAGACTCTCTCACAAAGGACAGCCTTGCTGGAGTAGCATACAAATGTCCGAGGCAAAAGGAGAAAATCTTATTAGCACTTCAAAGAACTTTCCAGACACTGCCCTGAACTCTTCATGGCCAAAGGCACAAAGAGATACTTTGATGAGGCAGGCCCCGGCACTGACTATAGGTCTTTTCAGAGAAAAGGGGTCAGAGCCATTTTCTCATGATGGGAACTAATTTTCTTTTCTCTGGTTTTGCAATAGACTTCAAAATATTTGCTGGCTCACAGCTGCAACCTGAAGGCTCCAGTATCTTAAAGCTTCATGCTAGCGCAAAACTTCTCTGCTAAGTGAGTGTATACGCTATGAATGATGCCAATGAACACATAGTGCAGGCAAGAAATTGAAAGTGCCGTGGTTTTATAAAATAGCTGCTGAGGAAGACATAAGTCAAAACCTATTTTGGCAGCTTTCATTGGATCGCAGTCTGGCAAGCCAGCAGTTTTCAAACTTCTCACCTGCAGGGAACCTTGTCCACATTGATTTCTCTGCCAACGAACCTTTGATCACCTGCTGTGGAACTCCGAAACACAGCAGAGCTTTGGGGGGGCATGTTTAAGGACATGCGTACTGTTCATAGGGGATGCCAGCCAGGTTTGTTGGTCCAGGCTGTCACCCTATGTGAACAGAGAGCCCGACAAACACACAAACACACGCACCACTCCTTAGCTGCCATGTAAAACAGAGAGTAGGAATAAACGGACCGTTATCTCAGTGCTTAGATGTTAAGATGTGGGGTCCCTCAAAGTTATGTATTGAAACTTGTATTTTTTCCACTTGCCCATAAATGACCGAGTCTTGTGGGTTAGCAGTAAAGTGGCCAGGCTTGCTGACGACCACAAACTATTCAGGTTGGTAAAAATAAAAGCGAAATTGTGAAAAGCTCCATAAGGGTATCTCCAATCGGAGTGAATGAGCAGTAAAAGGGCAAATGAGAGTCAATGAACACTAGTACAAAATGATGGCAAACTAAGGCAAAAAATCATAGCCTCACAAATATATTGATGGGGACTGAGCTGAGGGAGGTGAGACTGAACAGGAAAGAGATCTTGCAGGCTCCCTCAGAAGGTGGTGGACTCTCCTTCCTTGGAGGTCTTTAAGCAGAGGCTGGATGGCCCTCTGTCATAGATGCTCTAGTTGAGATTCCTGCACTGCAATGAATGGACTAGTTGACCCTTGGGGTCCCTTCCAACTCTACAGTTCTTTGATTGGTGGTAGATAGCTCAGTTGAAATAAGATTGTGGATGATGGGACAATGAAGGTATTGACGACATGTGTGGCAGCTGTGGAAAAGGTGAATTTCATGGTAGGAAAGGGGTTGAAAACAAGTGAGTGAAGAAGTATGGTCCACTGCATCCTTGGTAGGGCAGGTATCATTAGATATCATTAGAGCTGAAAGCCAAAACTTGAGTAGAAGCAGAACTAGCTGTAAAAATGTCTATTGCCTTTACTGGCTGTAATTTTGCTGCTGCAATTCGCTCCTGGCAGGAGAGTGTGGACTTCGTCTATGCCATTCCATTTAAATGCAGGCAAAGAAGCCAGGAGCAATAGCAGATCCTTAGCCGATCATTAGCAAACAAAAGAGGAAAACAGGCTAACCCCTCTCCACTGAGAGCTAATGACTAGCAGTTTGAAAAGCCTTAAGCTTCAGGAGCAAAAGACTAGACAGGGAGGTGGGGTTGGAATCCAGAGGCTACTGTGACTAAAGTCAGCAAGGCAGAAGACAATACAGAGTCTAAAGAGGTTGAAAACAAGGAAAACAACTACAGAACAAGCCTCAGAAAATGAGCACAAAAACATCAAAGGAGTGCTGAGGAGAGGAGCTAACGATGAGGCTAAACCATGGGTCGGCAAACTAAGGCCTGCAGGCCGGATCAGGCCCAATTGCCTTCTAAATCCGGCCCGCAGATGGTCTGGGAATCACCGCATGGATCGCCAACGTGCATGTTCTTTCCCTCTCCCTCTCTCTCACAGCGCGGCGGCGCCTCCTCCCTCCCTCCTCCCGGCTTCTTCCTGCCCTGCCTAGAGGAGGAAGGGGGCTGGGGTTTGTTGGTGCCAGCCCCTCTTCAGAACCCTTTCACAGGCCGCTCATCGTCCAGCCTCCCACAAGGTCTGAGGGACAGTGGACTGGGCACCTGCTGAAAAAGTTTGAGGACCCCTGGGCTAAACACACAGATAAATTCAGTAAGAGGGAGAAGAAATAAGGAAAAAACCAGCCTGAAAGGATAACACCAAGAGTTTTAGGAGGAAGCGAATGCTTTCTGCAAGGCAACCAACTTTAGCACTGGGTTAAAGAACAGCAAGATGTGTGTGTACAACAGTCACATAACTAAGAGCATCTTCAGGGTACCTTATTCAGCATACCTCCATATTATGCAGCGTACCTGTTCTGAATATTCTGAGATTCTATAAAATGCAGAATTAGGTAGAGCACTGAGTGTTACAGGAGCAAAGGTATGAGTACCGTAGGTGATTGAGCAGCCCCAAAAGAAAACTGTAATTCATGCTAGTTAGAAATAAGGCCCATCCTGTGTCGCTATCACGATCTCATTTCCATTCCTACCTACGGCAGCTTCAAAGCAACTCTGAATTTTCACCAAAAGTAAGGATTACCTTCAAGTCCCTGTGTACAATATCATGCTGATGGATATGATTGACACTCTCCAAAATCTGGTGAATGCAGTGGCTGCAGAAAAGAAAAAAGCAAGAGTGTTATTCATTAATGTATTTATTTATTGATAATATCAAGGCTCCCAGGGCAGAAGCGTCAAGATTATATCATCACCTATAACTATGACCAAAAGGCAGTGGAACCAGGGAGCAGTAATACATAAATAATGCAACTAATAAATACAGGGCAGTTCTGGTGCAATCCTTTGCAGTAACTGTTACCTGTCTGTGCTTTACTGTGAAGATGGTGTAGATCGCAGTACTTTGCATTTCAGCTTGCTGCAGTGTGGAGTGCTTGGAAGCCCCACAAAGCTTCGACTTCGACCGGTCCCTGAATTGTCCACAAGGTACCCAAAAGAGAACACCACGCAGCCCACAAAATATGAGTGGCAAGCCCTGGGCCAGCTTACAAACTGCACTCGCCTACATTTGGCAGGACTCCTCGAGGCTTTAATCAATCAGCAGCCTCCTCCATCAGTCTCAAGGCTGGGATCCCGCCAGCGTGGAAAGGTTTTAGTAGCGATAAATGCAACCACATTACAAAGATGATGTGTGTCTGCAGAGAGGAGCTGGACACCTTTTAAGTACAGAACCCACTCAGCGTGCATTTTCAGTTCCCTTGTTTCCCTCTTCAAGCTCCCTGCAAGCTCAATGAAAATCTGCTGCCTCTTGTTTCTCCCTCTTTTTGCAGAGAGAGGAGCAACATGTCATTTACACCTATCATGTCAGGACAACACTACACCCACATTGCCTGTGCATGAGGCAACACACACAGATTTCTGGGAATGCTCAACCAGACAGAGGTTTCCAAGCACTTGGAAGGAAGCAGACACGGCAGCTGGTATGTAAGCGACTTACTGCAAGTAGCAAAGTCTCTTTGATGTACGGAGGAGTGTGTATTTTAACAGCTCCTGCAGCACACCATAGGAATCTGTTCCTAGGAAGTTACAGGTTTCAAATCACCCCTTGGAAATTTCACATTGCAGGAGTCAGACCCATCTTGGTGCAAATCCCTCTGAAAAGGTAGCAACAGCAGTGCCTGGGGCGGGGGGGCGAGGCGAGGGGGAAAGTGTGTGTGCTTTCAGAATCTGCTTTAAGTGTTGAGGACACAGGCTTGCTCTAGCAAAGAACAAGGCTGTGCAAGGCACGACTTCCCCCACACAGTAAAAGGGGCTTGCAATGTAAACCACTCTGGCAGGCCCTGTGACTCTATCTTCTCAATCCCAGAAAAGGGGGGGGGGTTGGGGGATCTGTAGAACTAGGACAGAGCCAAATTCACAGCAAGAGACTTTCTGGCCAAAAATGGCAAAAGCGCAATGAGTCTCTGGGAAGGTCAGATTGGCACAAACTCCGCTCTCACTTGCTAGCTCTCTCCAGCCGGCTTTGGAATGCAGCTCAAAGCAGCAAGGGGACAAGCTAGCAAGGACTTAAGCAAGGAAGCGCTAGACCTCTTCAAGCTGGAGGGGGAAATCCAGGGTAGCAGGAGATAAGCTGGGAATATGACCACCCAGAGACATTTACACGGGCGAGATGACCCCCCCCCCCAGCTTTGCTTAAGTGGCACTGTTCTCCTTCTGCAGCCCCAAAAAAAAGTGTGGCTGGCAAGTGTGGCGTTAATAACAGTATTTCCCATGAATTGCTTCTATGCTGGGATAGATTGCATTTATTGGAGGAGGAGGAGGAATCCTTGCCTTGCTTTGCTGCCAGGTTCCTTCAACCATTAAAGACTTCCATACAACAAAGATGCACCCAAATCTCCTCTCACTTGCACACATCTAGCTGAACATATCCACAGCCTTCCCTACCTACCACCATAAAGACTAGAAACTGCTTTTTGATTATTGCAATGAGAGCACCGGTTTCCTGACTGTTTCCACTGCATGTGGTTCGACTTGCTTACTTGATCAAAGTTGAAGAGGACCAGGTAATGTGGAGCTAATTGCTCTGCTGGCACTAGTATGCATATCTTCAGTTGCAGCCTATTATGATCATGACTGCACAGACTGTTCTGCTGGGGGAGGCGCAGTAGACTATCCTGCCCTGCGACGCAGAGTCAGGCAGATGGCCTTTTTTATTCCTTTCAACTGAGATTTAGGAAGGTTTCAGCAGCCTGGCAAAGCTTTCCAAATACACTTCCTAACCGTAGGTGTCGGTAAACCCATGGGCCCAGGTGATGTGGAAATACTGTGTTATGCAAAGATGAGCTGAACTGCAAGGCTAAGCACATTTTTGCTATTTTAGGTGCCTTGTAGGCTGCTCTCAGATTGGCTTTATGCAGGCAACTGAAAACCCTGCCAAAGTTGTGCCTAAAATGTAGGTACAGGGAAAGAAATGCAACAGCTATAGCAGAACTACCCCACCCTCCTAAAAATGCTGCAGCATAGGTGTATGGTTTAAGGAAGTGGGTGGCACTGCGGTCTAAATCACTGAGCCTCTTGGGCTTGCCGATCGGTAGGTTGGTGGTTCGAATCCGTGTGATGGAGTAAGCTCCCGTTTATCTGTCCCAGCTCCTGCCAACCTAGCAATTCGAAAGCACATCAAAGTGCAAGTAGATAAATAGGTACGGCTGTGGCATTGTGTTTTTCCATGCGCTCTGGCACTCGTCACGGTGTTCCGTGCACCAGAAGCTGTTTAGTCATGTTGGCCACATGACCCGGAAAGCTGTCTGTGGACAAATGCCGGCCTGAAGCGAGAAGAGCACCACACCCCACTGTTGCCTTTGGCTGGACTTAACCGTCCAGGGGTCCTTTACCTTTTTTTATGAGACAGTAGTTGGAAGTCCAAACATTAAATACATCCATGTGTTTTCCCACTCTCAGGGGAAGAGGTACCAAACAGAATATAGGACTAACAGGGTGTGGAATGGAAGAAAATTTTGCACCGTACACAGTACAGACTCCACAAACAGTGCTGGGAGAATTCAGTTTGCCCAACCCAAATCAGGGGGCATAGTAGGTGACAAGCTCTTCTTACCTGGCATCCGCTTCACTGTAATATTCCCTAGCAACAATGTCTTCAAAAAGCTCTCCACCAGTGACCCTAGGAAGAGATATAAATTCATGAGGATACAAGTACCCACTTTTCATTTGGAGGCTGTTAGAATTCACACTTCCTGCTCAAAGCAGATGGGATTCCTCCACCAGACTTTCCTAAATACTCTTCAGAAGAATTCAGAGCAATCCAGAAACTATAAAAACTTGCTGCTCGGTGGGCATATGCACAGATTAAAGCCAAGCTATTATTTTAGCTTGATTTACAGTGCCTATTATGCCTTCTGGTTGTACGCAAGATGAAAAGATTGAAAACGTTGTCCAGGTCTGGAAAGCCACCTAAAACATTGCTTTGCTGAATGTCCAACATCATATTGGAATTGCAAACATACGTCACCAACTCAGACAAGCCTATCCCCAAATGGTGGATTGAATAAACTTCTTCAGCACACCCACAAGCAATCCTTGCTTGTGTTTTTAGACCAGAGTTACCCAAACCTGGACCAACTGTGTTTTTTTATGACTAAAACTCCCATCATCCCTAGCTAGCAGAGCCAGTGGCCATGGTTGATGGGAATTGTAGTCCAAAAACAGCTGGAGACCCAAGTTTGGGAAACCCTGTTTTAGACTTATCAACTCCTGACCAAAAAATGGTTCCAAGTACAAGGAAGTACTGGGTCAGGTTTATTTCGTCAACGGCAGAGACAAATGTGATATCCCTGCTGTTGGCAAGAGCCTATTGCTCTGGTTATTTTTTGCTTTTATGATTAGAAAACTTTAAGGTCCAAAAGGATATATCATTGCCAGTATAGGGTGGAAGGTCTAATGACATGGTAGTGAAACTTGGGGTCTCTGCGCAGTAAAATACACAGTGTAGTATTGTGTGCAAAAATCACACATAATTTGGGTTTAAAAAACAACAACCCCACACACCCTTGAATCTATCAATTGCTGTAGCAATGTCTGGAGGAACAGAAAGGGAGGAGAAAATAGAACACCTGGATATATATTTTATTTAGAAACTCCTTCTACAGCCCACACATTTTTGTCAGTGATGATGGATCAAAGTCAAACAGAAAGCACTTACAGATCAAAGACGAGGTAGTGGAAGCCTTCTTCCGAAATGCTCTCATGGAGCCGCACTGCAAACAACAAAAAGAGACAGAACAAACTCAGCAGGAAACTGAGGAACAGAGGAAGTGAAGCAAAGTGTATTGACCTGGACCAAACCGGTGGAGAACCGTCCTCCACAGTGTTCCCTTCATGAAACCACACAACTGGGTTGTGGATATCTTTACATTCCCATTTGGTGTTGCTGCAGTGAGTTGTTATTCACTAATAAGCGAGTACCAACAAACATTTATATAGTGCTTTAGAGTATTCAGAAGTGCACATGTGCTCTCAGTATTCTGTAAGACAACGTAGTAAAAAAGGCAAGTTTCATCTCCATTTTGCAAATGGGAAACTGAAGCTCTCTCTCTCTCTTTTCTCTTTTTTCGAAGCCTGATCCAATCAGGGCTTTGCCAGTGGGGGGAAAGGGGGTTTCCCCAATTTAAATTGCCATGCCGCAAAGCTGGTATAAGACTTGTATGTTTTGCCCCGTGCACAATTAGCAGCTTCCACAGGCCAATTTAGATCAAGGAAACCACGCCGCGGTAAAATCATCATTAACGGAGCTCTGATCCAAACCTGCCAAGCAGGCCTTGCTGCAGTGACACTACGAGGAAGCAGCATTCCACAGAGGGGGTGATCCATATGTCAGATTCCCCAAAGGCCACACTCGAGACATAAAGTCAAGGTGAACATGAACATGGGCACAGATGCAAAGCGAACTACTGCCACAGCACAGATCGAGAGGAGACACCCGACGAATGCAGCCGTCAGCAATTCCGCAAGTAAAGGAGGAGGAAGGAAGAAAAGAAAACCTGAAATGGAAAAGTCAGGGCAAGGATTAGCATTTCTGCTGCTGCTGCTGTAAACTGCTGAGGCAGAAGGAAAGAGTTTCATTGGGCATTCAAGGAGTCGCCAGTTTCTGACAGCCCAAGGAAATGTGAAACAAGGACACTTGCAAGTCAAAAGGTTAAGATGGGGCAGAGAACCTAGGTGGGGCAGCGGGTGAGTGGCATGCAAAGGCGCACAGTAGAGAGGCATGGGGTAAAAAGCAGAATGGTGGCTTTGTGGTCGCCGCTAGAATGGAATATTCAACAAGTAGGTCATCTGGACAATGTACAGCGGAAGAGCAACTTAATTGAAAACAAAAGCAGCATCTTCTCTCTGTGAAATTGCGCTCCTTTCACTTAATTGCCTATTGAGCTCCAGCTCTTCTTGAACTGGAACAGCCCCAGTATTGATTGGCTGCAGCAAACCAAACAGAAAGGAAGAAAGAAAGAAATGGAAAAGGGAAGGAAGGAAGGAAGGAACAAAACCTCACTGTGTGTGTGTGTGTGTGTGTGTGTGTGTCTGTGTGTGTAGATGAAAAGGGAAATGTTCTCTGTACAGACAGCAGAGGATGACGAAGAGGAAGAGGAGCTGCTCCTAATGGTGTTTGCTGGCTTGGTCCCCCTTTATGGGCAGACCCACCTCTGGATTTGTGCTTCCTTCTTTTGTGTTTATTGCCCTGGAAGTGGGCACTGCAGCAAGAGAGGCTAGCAGACTCAGGTGGAATAGACCCTTGGACCTCTCTTGACACCAGCCCCTTAACCCACTGTAAGAATTTTGGAAATCTGCAATGGGAGAAGGGGAGAAAGCTGCATTCAGCATAACCTACAAGATCATTTCTGCTACTCATAACACTGCAAAGGGTTATCTAGGTTATCCAGCTATCTAAGCAGTCTGTGGTATGGCAGAAGTTGGATTAAAAAAGCTTGCCTCCTTGCCAGCAAGTGGGGCACAGCCTCTCCTGAATAGGCTTGAACCTCAGATTGCTTCAGCAAACACCCATGTCTGCCAGTGTCTTGACAAGCTACAAGAGACTTTGCCTCCTGTGCAGCGGACAATTGAAAAGGTGGCATTGGGTGCCAAAGACCTGGTCCTAGGTGCCAAGGAGTCTGTTTAGTAGGTGTAGCCAAAGGAACTGCCCAGGACAGCATTTTCTGTGTTGCACCCCCAGGAATTTGGCACCAAAACCATACTTGGAGGTGTGATTCTGGCCTTCCTTGCCCACCATCTTCCAACAAAGCAGTGTTCCTCATTCTGTGACCCTGGGATGGTGAGAAGTTCCTGTGGCTGTCCATCATAGAGGTCATGCTGTGCTCAGCTGACCCTGGAGGAGGTGGGGCTAAGGGGAAACAGGTGCCATATAATTAGACATGCCAATGAAGTCATAATCCTTGGAAGTGCCAGGAGTTTTCCCTGCTGCTAGCTGTGCAAGCGGAGGCCACACAGGCAATGCAGACCCACCTGAGCACTCCTGCACCTACTTGTGAGGAGGCACAGCTATGGGGACCATGCTGCTGTTGCCCAACCCTCTCCGTGGACCCCAAGGGGTTGGCCCTCCTCCTTCCGTTCTGGGAACAAAGGAGGTGGGGTGCAAACCAAAAAAGACTGTAGGGACAAAGAAGAAACAGGAAAAGAACGAAATGGAGCTGGGGTTGGGGTTGGGGGAGAGGCTTGGAGGAACAAAAGTCAGGAGGAAAGAAGACAGAAAGGGGAAACAGAACAAACACACAAAGTAGAAGGCAATTTGGCTATGCACTTATGGAGCTGTAGCCACACCCTACTGAGTCCAGCATTAGCCAAAGAGAGGTGCCATCCGAAGGTAAAGGAATGCCCTTCAAAAGGCTCTGGAAAAAGAAAAGTGACGATGTCCTCCTTTCCGAGTCCATTTCTTTAAAAGCACGTACCATAGCGAAATGGCAATGAGCGTTGTGATCCAAGAAGTCCTGTTTCGAATCCCATCCCATCTAGGAATTCACTGCATGCCCTTAAAGCAGGCAAACCAGGATCTCACCCTTCTGGCTGTGTGCATTAATGGTAACACTACTATAACCAACCTTGCAGAACTGTCACAAGGTTAGCTGAGAATGTGTGTGAAGTTCTTCTGGACACCGCTGTCTAAATGACTATTTACCGCTATTTCTTCTTGGCATACTGCACGGAACACAGCATTAGCCTAAGTGGATTTCTG
This sequence comes from Podarcis gaigeae, assembly GCF_964106915.1. Lineage (NCBI taxonomy): Eukaryota > Metazoa > Chordata > Lepidosauria > Squamata > Lacertidae > Podarcis > Podarcis gaigeae. The sequence goes on from NC_139681.1 coordinate 16,197,071, forward strand.
TGCTTTGGACTTTCCTCAGGTTGCATTAATGCTCCTCCTCTCTGTGTGTTTTACGGTAGGCACACCTGCCCTGTATCTTCTCTCTTCAGAAAGACAATGTTAGATAAAAACCCAAGGGATTAGACCAGTACCAGGAGGTTCTGTTGCTAATGGACATTTGCCTAGAAGTGATTAGTCAGCTCATTGTTATTTAATTAACAGGCTACATCCTGGATAGTTGACTGTTAAGCTGCCCTTCTTTTGCAATACTCTCTGTCATAAAAGTAGTCCATTGCATTTTCTTTAAATCGTTTACAGATGGAAATGCTGTGTTCTGTGTCTTCCTATGGGCCTCCTTGATTCTGGTATCTTATATTTTTAAAGTTCCCCACTGAGATTCTCAACGAAAGAACTGCCCGTCCCTCCTGTGTGGTTAGGAGAGGTGGACTCGTAATCTGGTGAACCAGGTTCGCTTCCCCGCTCCTCCACATGCAGCTGCTGGGTGACATTGGGCTAGTCACACTTCTCTGCTCTCAGCCTCACTCACCCCACAGAGTGTCTGTTGTGGGGGAGGAAGGGAAAGGAGATTGTTAGCCACTTTGAGACTCCTTAGGGTAGTGATAAAGTGGGATATAAAATCAAAACTCTTCTACTGTTCAGATAGTAAGGGCCATCAACTTCCCATTGAATTTATATAAAACCACCTATGGAAGGTGGACAATCGCAAAAGAAACTTGTTTCCCCAATTAACAATTACCACGTTAACAATAACGACATTTTAAAAACTCTTTACAACCAGGGCTTCCTTGCTAAATAAAACTGTATTCAACTCCATTTACACTGTTCATATGTAAGCCTGGTTATAGACCACAGTTAAGGAAATCAGCTGGATGATCAGTCCAAGCAGTCCTCACTTTGTTCCTCCTTTCCTACAATAGGAAAACAAACTATGGAGTGGCTGGCTTAGCATTATGTGCAAACAAGCATGCATGGTTGACTGGTTTCTAAACAAAAGCATGGACAAAAACTTGGGTCCCCGTTCATGGTTTGTTTGGAGAGAAACAAACCATGAGTGTTGGCTCACATATGATGCTAAGATAGCTGCTCCATGGTTTGTTCCTTGCTCTAAGAAAAGAAGAGTAAAAAGCAGGGACTGCTCAGCTAGCTGCTTACAGAAGTGTGTAGCTCATGCACCCACTAATTTCCCCAACAATTTAGCTAAATTTAATATAAACAAGGCCACTGGAAAGAGCTTCAAAAGCACAGCTCGAAAAGTGAGTGAATGGGCAACAGCATGGCAAAAAATAAATTCAGCGTGAATGGGTGTAAAGTGATGTACAGTGGTGCCTCGCAAGACGAAATTAATCCGTTCCGTGAGGCTCTTCGTATAGCGGTTTTTTTGTCTTGCGAAGCAAGCCCATTGACAGCTTAGCGGATTAGCGCTATAGCTGTCAAGCGGCTTCCAGCGATCAGCTGTTAAGCGGCTTATCAGCGGAACAGCTGATAAGCGGCTTAGCGGCTTAAGAAAAGGGCGAAAAAAGCGAAAAAAAACCCGCGGGGGGATGCAAGATTTTTTCCGTCTTGCGAAGCAACCCCATAGGGGAATTCTTTTTGCGAAGCGCCTCCAAAACGGAAAACCCTTTCGTCTAGCGGGTTTTTCATCTTGCGAGGCGTTCGTCTTGCGGGGCACCACTGTACATTCACATATACAATGGAGAGCTGAACTGGCTACGCCTATTGAGGAAGAAGATACTTGGGTTCTGGTGGATAGCTCAATGAAAACGAGGGATTTTTTTTCCAGTCGGTACTCTCCAGAACTCAGTTCCCGCACCTCTCAGGTGGGCGTCATTGCTATTGTAAGACAACAAGGGAGGTGTTCATTGTGAGTTCTGCCACCTTTTTTTCTTTAAAATAACAATTAAAAAATAGCACTGGTGAAAGCCAACAGCTTTGAAACAAGCAAATTCCAAGCTAGGATTTGAAAATAAAACTGCCAATATCATAATGCCTTTATATAATCTATGGAGCAGTTAGTTTTGGAATACTGTGAACAGTTCCGTTTGCTCACATCTCAGAATGGATAGGATAGAGAGCTGGAAAAGGTACGGAAAAGAGCAACCAAAAATAAGATAGAGGTTGAAGCACCTTCGCTACAAGGAAATGTTGAAGTATTTTTTCAAAGATTCAACGAGGCAATTTGGGGTGCGGCGGGTTGGGGTGTTGGTAAGGACTGCAGAAGCAGACAGAATTACTGTGCGGAGAGAGATAATGATTTTGCTCCCCTATCACAGTCCTAATACTCAGGGTCAACTAATTAAATGGCTTGGCAGAAGACACAGAACAGACAAGACATCCATCCTGCTTCACAACCTGTATAGTTTATGAATCTGTTGTTATCATATTTTATTTTAACTGCAGTATGTTGTTTTGGGTTATTTGTAAGCAGAAAATGCTGACGGTACTAATGAATAACTAGTAAAATAAATCCATGCCTAATACATTGGTTATCCTCCAATTCGAATTAAGCCTGCTGGCCTCCTTTCATCTTTTTTCTTTAAACACACACACACCCCAACACACAAACCACCACAAAAACTATGCCACCCAGCATCGCCTCCTCATTTTCAATCAGATACAGTGCCCTCTTCCACCCGCACAATCCAAAACCTTGAGGTTCACAAAGCCTCTCTCTCTCTCTCTCTCTCTCACACACACACACACACACACACAGAGAGAGAGAGAGAGAGAGAGAGAAGAAGAAGAAGAAGAAGAAGAAGAAGAAGAAGAAGAAGAAGAAATGGGCAGATTTCAATACTGTAGGAATCTCTCTGAGACATTTAGGCTGCTTAGGTGAGACTAATGCTGATGCAAACAGACAAGGCAGCATTGAAATGGGGATCTCAATTTCTTGCCCAGTAACTCCAACATTCTCTTTCTTTCTTTCTTTCTTTCCCCATGTCATGTAGTCTCCAAATTGCTCTGGAGATCCAATTGCAACAAGACACTCTGTATAAATGCCAGGTACTCAGAGTCAGCACTAACCTCATCCCTGGGCACATGCCAGGCAGCCATTAGGCAGAATCTGCATCTCTCCATATCGGTAATGGCTCTCTCGCTGCCCCCATGCATTAGCTATTGGGGGGCGGGGAGGCAGTTGCCCTACTGAACTACCGCAGCAAATTGAGTGGAGATGGGATAAGAAGAACAACCAGAATGAATTTACTCCAGCCTACTCCCTTCCAACCGCCCGCCCGCCAATCCACTGCCACTGTCCCCACCTCAAAATACTACACTCAGCATTAAGGATGTGTTGAAGCTACAAATATAGAATACACACAGGCTGACAGACGGCAAAGTGAGTGCTATCACCATCAGCAATGCAACTGATACACACATTGACACAGATGGCCGACACCCACTCGCCATTTTCCCCAACTGCTCATTATCCCAACACAGCCAGAAACGCGCATGGAAGAGGCTGTGAACAGCCCCGCCACATCAACAACACCCATTGCCAGCAAGACTCCCCATTGCACACCAAGACACAGGTTCCCAGTAGGAGTTCACCGTTCAGCTTTGGCTGTCAAGGGCAGCTCAGCTTCCCACCCCCAGCTTCTCCCTAATTATATTAAAACGGGCAGAGTTTTGCTGCAGCTGCTAAGGCAGCTTCCAGAAAGACTTTCCTTTTAATTAAAAGTTTGCTATTAAAAAGCATTAGCATGTGTAATGCAAATAATCCTTTGTAAATCATCTGCTCCAACAGCTAATGACGGGCTTCGCTGGAGTGGTAACGGGCGACATAAGGATGGTTAGCTAACAGGACACCGTGTGCAATTATTCACTAGTTCCTTGGGATTAACCCTCTTTCCCCCAACCAACACGCACCCCAACCAACCGAGCCACACCAGGGATAAAAAGGGAGTTAATAAATTCCTGTCTTCTGTGCCAACCCCCCCCCCCCGCAAAAAAAACATGCACTGCCTGCCTTTCCAAACTGAATAAACTCATCCTGTTTTTCAGCAGATCCTTGCACATAAGAGATCCACTGCAAAAGCAACCATTGGCAGCAGAAACACCCAAAACACAACTGAAGAGCCCTCTACTAAAAGGGAAAAAAGGTGTCGGGGAATTTGGGACACCACTGAGGGTGGGAAAGGGGGAGTCAAGTCAGAATCACTGCTGTTTGTGTAAGGGGCCAGTTCCCAGCCAATCCTGCTTATTTTTGCTAGCCGGCCCAAATCAAACCAACCTTCAGCACCTACGTGGCTTGAGGCCCAGCTATTTGAAAGACTGCCTCTCCCAGTCCCTACCAACCTGTGCCTTAAGATCTGCAGGAAGACCCTGTTTGCACTTCCAGGAGAAGTTGTAGTTTGCAAGGTAACAGTGCAGAGTAGGGCCTCCTCTGTTGTGGCACCCTGGATCTGGGATTCCCTTCCCCCTGGAGTTATGTCTGAGCATTCCCTCTGCTGTTTTTAGACATCAAGACAAATCTTTTTATTCGGGTCTCTGGAGACGCTGATTTATGTGACATGTTTTTGCTGTTGGATTTCTGTTATATAATATTGTTCATTATAATACTTTAATATTGTACTGATGTGTCATATTTTTATGAACTGTTGCTTACCACCCCGAGAACCCTTGGGTTGAAGGGCGGGTTATAAATCTGATTAATAATAAAACAAGAAAGAAAGCATGTACGGGTAAGGTTGCAGAGAATTGTAAAGGAGGGGGGAGTGGTGCATTTTTCACCTCTAGCACCAAAATTACTTTTGGCCAGCTAGAATAGAATGCTACACTTTCGAAAGCAGGCTCATGGACCTTGTAGGAGGTTCACTGAATGACAATGGAACCGTTTGGCAACCAGCTTCCTGCAGACATAATTAACGAAATTATCACCTAAGAAATCATCCCTGGAAAAATACGAGGAAAAATAATTCAATTTATAAAGCAGCAACTTTGGAAGATGCAAACATGATTCCAAGAAATTTGAAAGTTAAGAGATGGCAAACCTTTCCTTCCATCTGTTGTCTGTTTGGGTAGCTTTAGCCCAAGGAGCATCACTAAGTTATCATTAAAGTTATGGCACCAATGTTTAATCAACTAACTGATTAAAAGCATTTTGATAAATTAAAAATATGCCCTGAATTAAACAAGGCAGATCTAAAACTTTTTTTTTTTTAAAGACATACAGTGGAGCGGTTTCCGAACGTCTTGGAAGCCGAACACTGAAAATGTAATGCTTCCATTTTCAGATGCACCTCGGAAGTTGAACGGCTTCTGAGGCGCGTTTCTCAATTTTCACCATAGACTTTGCTGACAGCCCTTTGATCCTCGGTTTTCAAACGTTTCAGAAGTCGAATGGTCTTCTGGAATGGATTACATTCGAAAACCGAGGTTCTACTGTACAGTGGTACCTTGGTTTACGAAAGTAATCCGTTCCGAAAGTACGTTCATAAACCAAAGCATTCTTAAACCAAGGCATGCTTTCCCATAGAAGTGAGGGACTCAATTTACAAATGGAACACACTCAACAGGAAGCAAAACATGTTCTTATTTCAAGACAAAGTTCACAAACCAAAACACCTACTTCTGGGTTTGAAGCATTCTTAATCCAAGTTGTTCATAAACTAAGCAATTCTTAAACCTAGGTACCGCTGTACTTAGAAGAACTGTAGATGACAGCCAGCATCTTAAAAAGAGGCACACTCTTTCTACCATAAAATAGGACACATCTGTCCTAAAATAGTATTGTTAGGAGATTGTTAGTCTTTTAAGATGCCATGTGACTTTTTACCAATTTATTCTATAAAGCAGGCTAGCATAGGTGCCTCTCAGTTTTGTTGGTAAGTGCCCCAAATGTGTGGAAGAAATAAATACTGTGGAAACGAACGATTTGTACATCGCTACTAAAATGGCCAAATGAGTGATGGAGGCTGCAGCTACCTTGCTAGTAGTGTTTCAGCTTACTTTTCTTTTAGCCTTTCTGATAGCCTCTTTTTCCCTGGGAATGCCCAGCCAAAAAAAGATAGATGTTCAAAGTCTGCACTGCCTTCTCCTATGGTTTTAAGGAAACCTTGTCTGCTGGCTGCAAGACTGGCAGTAAGTTCAGCAGTCCCATTAAATTTTGGAAGGCATGAAGAGAACCAATAGCAACCCAGAGATGCTGAGCAGTTGAGACATAACTTCTGGCAAAGACCAAGATAAGAAATTACACAGGAGCCCAAAGGCTCAATCAGAAGACAGATAATTCCCATACTAAGAATACAAAGATAAATGGGGAAGGAGATAAGGAGGAAAAATAAGGATATACAGATCCAAGAAAGTACTTGAAAGAAACCTAATTTTAATATGAAAGAGAGAGGGTGGTATCATTTGTGCCACCTAAAATCTACACCTGCCTACCACCAGTTAAGAAGTTGAGCTAAAAAGCTGGGGGGGGGGGGGCAGATTCTTTAATTTTTAGGCAACAAACCTCATTAAGCCCCCTGCAAATTAGAGTTCCAATGTACCTCCGATCTCACCATGCCAAATCTCCCACCCCAACAAGCAGAATTCTATTTACTATTCTACATTGGCCACCCTCCTAAAACTTCCAAGAAAGGAGAATTCAAAATGTCCTCAAGCAACTTGTTCTGATATCTCCACCACATCCCCCAGCGCAATGTGTTGCCTGGGAAGTGTTTTTGCAGAGGGGGAGGTTTGATACCAAGTAGGGGAGGGAATGAAGATTACTATTTTGCCCTACAAACAACTCCTGGAACCATGACAACCCAGCCTTCTCTTCAGCAGCTGTGAGATCATTCCAAGGCACAACTATTCAAAGCCGGAGCTGGGAAAACAGCAAACTGTGTCTCCTATCAAAAGGGACTCAATAGCAGGTCCTGTGCCCTTCCCTCATGACTCCAGGTTCACACGGGAAAAATGGAGTCACCCCATGCAGAAAGCATGGGGCACAAACACTGGCTTAGCATACTGGCATGCAAAAGTCCATTGATGTCGCTTTGCGAAGGGAGAAACTGGGGGCACGAAACTGAAGGATGTCAGGAGCCAGAGTTTCCCAAGCCGTTCTCAAAAATTCTCTGCTTCTGAATCCATCTTAAATGCGGTTTGGACACTCTAAACTCAAGGAAGAGGCTCCGTGCAAACTTTCAAGGTTGGGAAATGGATTCCTGCCCATGAAATACTCCTCCTACCTACAGAAGCACTGGTCTCTAAAATTGCATGTTATGAGTTTGGGTTATTGCTGCTTTCTGATTCCAGGTTCCACTTCACCCTCAGTACCCGTGAATGCTGGTGGGCAGAGGACTGGATTTTGACCAAGGTGGAGCTCACTTTGGGCCAGTTACCATCTCTCAGCATAATTTTTCTCACAGGATTCTTGATGCGATTACAAAAATTGTGAGGAGGGAACTCTGAGCTACTTGAAGGAAGGGGGGGGATGAACACAGATAGCATTATAGAATTGTAGTGTTGGAAGGGACACTGAGGGTCATCTAGTTCAACCCCCAGCAATGTAGGAATCTCAACTAAAGCATTCATGATGGATGGCCATCCAACCTCTGCCTCCAAGGAAGGAGAGTCCTGCAGGAGTTCTCACTGTCAGGAAGCTCTCCTGACCAGAGACAACCTTGGAGGGCCCAGCATGACGTGGCCAAGCCATTGGGCACTGTGGGCTTCTAGAGAAGTCTTCTCCTTCTGGCTTCAGCTCACATTTCGACAGGGGTGGGTGAGGAAGTAGCACAGAGATTCCCTTTCTAGCCCTGCTTTCTAATCCAGAAAGAAAAGAATGCTTCCAACATGTTGTGCTGTGTACACACTACTTGCCAGATCCACAATTAAGAAGGGCAACCTCACAGCTGGCAAGGTTAATTATTTTAACCTGCCATTGTGACAAGAGGGTAGCCAAGGGATATTTGGGGCTTTCCCAAATGTCCAGAGATTATTCCCACCACCACTGTCTGGATATTACTCATATTCCCACGCCCATTTAGAGAACTGAACACACAAAAACCATATACTTATTTATATGCGCTGTTGTCTCAATATTACAAGATTAATTACACAGGGTCAGGAGGCACCCAACATTAAAATAAAAAAAACATTAAAGGGTTAAGGGAAGACAGTCTCTCCCCTCTTCTCAAACCCACAAAACAGAATGTAGTAAAAATAATCTCCATTTGGATGGTGGCCAGCAAGAAAGTGCTCATGAGGAATGTGAGAGTGAACTGGTTGCAAATCATACTTTAGTGAAGTTATGCACAAAAAGAAGAATTTCTCCCCCTGACTTATTTGCAAACAATGCACTCAGCTTTTGAGCTGCCTTTACTAGCCATAGCTCCTTTCACACCCCCTTCTTGTCCTTCCACAGAGATGGGTAGATTATGGTCCACTGGTTGATCACTTGCCAATCTACAGCAACTTGCTCCTAACACCTGCTGGTTATCATCATCATCATCATCATTTCTAAAGAATACCCTAAAGTGGGGAAGAGGGTCTTGTGGCCCTCTAGTTGATTTCAGACTCCAGCTCCCATCAGCCTGTCCAATAGACAGGGCTAATGAAAGTTATAGTCTGGCAAAATCTGGAGAGCTACAGGTTGCCCATCCCTGCCCTAAAGCTAGGTATTATTTGCAGCCTGTTAATTGGAATGAGAAGAGCGTACATTTGCAGCTCTCCTAGCTGAACTCATCAGAGAAGATCGATCTATTGGTGCAGCCAACCCTTCATCTGAGTGGGTTGTTTTTTTTTTTTTGCAGTGTTTTAATTTGCATGAACAGTTCAAAAATTACTTCACTGATATATACAGAGGTGAACACAGTGACCCAGTGATGCTTACTCCAATAGGAGATTCGTATTTTCCTCGTTTTCATGATGAAGACTTAAGTGAAAGGTATCTCTGCAGTTTAGAGTGCAAATTCATAACTGTTGTGTAAAATTGCTATATCGCATTGTATATTCAGAACTATTGCATAGATACATGGGCTATGTATGTCTTCTTATATGTTAAAAGGGGGAGCTGGAGCGAACTGGCTTATATGCTGCTATCCATTTTTATCATTATTTGTGACTGTCAGGACTGGGCTCTGAGCGGCAGTCTCCATGAAGCCAGGAACTAGTAGTTGTGGGCTGAAACCAACATTCAGAACTAAAAAGAAAACCAGGCTTGAAGGACAAAACCAGGAAGCAGAAGCAAATGGCAAGCTGAAAGTCAGGACCAAAGGTAGTCAAAGAATACAGAACACACCAGGGCAAAGAAAGAGCTTTGTTGCTCAAGCAAGGGTTAATTGGAACTGGAATTTTATCATCTTTCTGGTCCAAGAGGGTCAAATGGCAAGTCTGGGTGCTGGATGAGTGACCTGGAATCCTGGGCAATCACCCCCACAATCACACTGTACTTCTAGGAGACTCCAAGTGCCTCAAAAACACAACATGGCAAGCATAAATCTTACAGCTTTTCTCATGCTGGGGGGTGGGATGGGGGGCGCCACTGCAGCAATTGCACTCCCACCCCTCACAAGCTTTAATTTTGAGGGGGGGAGGAGAGAAGGGGACTGTGACCTCACAGTTCTAAAGGTGCAACACGAGGTAAGGGGCAAGGTAGTTGTGGGCGCGGGGGGGGGGGGCTGACAATCACTCTTTTTTTGGTAGTAAACTGCCAAAGTCAACCACAATTTGAGGACTCCTGACCACAAGAGTTGTTCCAATTTGAATATAAGTATTAATTATATGATGCGAAGAAAAAATGGGGAAAGGAGAAACTGTAATACCCCAAGGGTATTTTGTCAAACGAGTTCCCAGAGCAAAAAATGTGTTGAATCCTTAGATGTTGTTCTTATATTTTCAACATCTCACCACTTTACGGTTCAACGTTTACAGTGCAAAGCCAGATTAACCATTCTGCAAAGTACTCTGTGCACTAGGATCCAAAGTGAAAGGGGCCCAACTTTTACCCCACAACAGCAACGGCAACCAGCTGAGCGATATATCACGTTTCTAGACTCAGAAAAATTAAGGAAATTGGTAGCTTGGTCGGTATAATAGAAATTGATGGTTGTATTCAACGTTAAAACTAAGGAAAATACTCCGTCAGCACAATGATTTTTCCTTGCACAACTGAATGCTCTCCTTCTGCGCCAGAGAATATTTGGGGGTAGCATGGAGCGTAGAGGGAAAGGGAAGAACATTCAACTGCACTAACACTAATCCTTGCACTAGTGCTAATATTTCATCCAGTACCATGCTGATTATTTTATGTGTATTCTGCTTTTCAGCTGAATTATTGATTCATCAAGCTATTTCACACTCCAGAGGAATTGTCTTCTTTCTTTCCAAATCATCAGAAATCATCTTAGATGTTTCACAGTACAGTGGTGCCTCGCAAGACGAAATTAATTCGTTCCGCAAGTTTTTTCTTCTTGCGAGTTTTTCGTCTTGCGAAGCACGGTTTCCCATAGGAATGCATTGAAAATCAATCAATGCGTTCCTATGGAAACCGCCTTCAGACCAGTTCCGGGGACAGTCTGTCCCCCGACCTCTTCTGAAGGCTGGGGGGACGGGACAAGGGCTTTTCTTCCCACCCCCAGCATTTTAAAAAACCCCGGGACAGCGGAGGACTTCTCCGCTGTCCCGGGGCGATTTAAAAGCCCCCGGGAAGGCAGGCAGGGGGGACAAAGACTTTTGCCCCCGCCGGTCTTCAGAAGAGGTCCTGGACCTCTTCTGAAGGCCGGCGGGGGGAGAAAGTCTTTGCTCCCCCCCGCCTGCCTTCAAAAGCCGTCCGGGACAGCGGAGAAACGCGCTGCATTTCTCCGCTCTCCAGGGAAGGCAGGAGGACCTCTTCTGAAGGCCTGGACCTCTTCTGAAGGCCGGTGGGGGGCAAAAGTCTTTGCTCCCCCCGCCTGCCTTCAAAAGCCGTCCGGGATAGCGGGAAGCACTTCCCTGCTATCCCGGACTGCTTTTAAAATGCTAGCGGTGGTGAGCAAAGCCTTTTGGCCCCTGCCGGCCTTCCTGGATATCTTCTGAAGGCTGGAGGGGGGGGGAAGGCTTTGCTTCCAACCGCCAGCATTTAAAAGAGGTCCCCGGAGATTTCCCTATGGGCTTTCTTCTTGCGAAGCAAGCCCATAGGGAAATTCGTCTTGCGAAGCAACTCACAAACGGAAAACCCTTTCGTCTTGCGGGTTTTTCGTCTTGCGAGGCATTCGTCTTGCGGGGCACCACTGTATGTAAATTCACAGCACAATCTATACATGTTCAATGGGGTTTTGCTCCCAGGTACATGGGTATATGAGTGCAGCCTCAATCATCGCTGGTTAAAAAGCATGCACGCAACTGATTGAAACATTTATTAGCTGCCACCTCTTCCTGCAGTTCCAGTGCTATTCACTATATGTAACCTTCATGAACATCCATTACATAGAATCTGAGGGTATATGCAGAAATTGAAGCACTCAAATGATTTATTTATTTATTTTGGAAGGTTGAAAGACCTCTGTGCCATTATGCTCAGTAAATCTAAAATTCAGAACCACTTCTGTCACACACTGGACTGATACCCCATTCAAGAGCACACACGGAGGTTGAAGAGGCATGAAGCCCAATAGCAGAGTCAAAGCTTCCTAGTTAACGTGGTTCAATTATACTCAGCTTCAGTCCATTTAAGTTTCTCATTTGGTTTCCCAAGGCATCATACCTGGACCTGTTGCCTGCACTAAGTTCTTCCTAAAAGGTAAAGGTAAAGGGACCCCTGACCATCAGGTCCAGTCATGGCCGACTCTGGGCTTGCGGCGCTCATCTCGCTTTATTGGCCGAGGGAGCCGGCGTACAGCTTCCGGATCATGTGGCCAGCATGACTAAGCCGCTTCTGGCGAACCAGAGCAGCGCACGGAAACGCTGCTTACCTTCCCGCCAGAGCAGTACCTATTTATCTACTTGCACTTCATGCTTTCGAACTGCTAGGTTGGCAGGAGCAGGAACCAAGCAACGGGAGCTCACCCTGTCGCGGGGATTCGAACCGCCGACCTTCTGATCGTCAAGTCCTAAACTCTGTGGTTTAACCCACAGTGCCACCCGTGTCCCTGCCCAAGTTCTTCCTATGCAAGCATTAAATGTCAGCGCTAGCTTAATAAAACAAATTTACATTTTCCCAGGAAGAGATAAAGCATCAGCTCAAGGTTAGCTCGCCTACGGCATTAAGGAATTAACATGACGGTGGCAATGCTTGATGGTGGAACCCTGTGGAACGCCTTCCTGTCAGGTGTCAAGGAGATGTGTAACTATATAACATTTAGAAGACATCTGAAGGCAGCCCTGTACAGAAAAGCTTTTTAATGTGTAATGCTCTATCACGTTTTTATATATGCCGGAAGCTGTCCAGAGTGGCTCAGGAAACCCAGTCAAATGGGCAGGGTACAAATGTTGTTGTTGTTGTTGTTAAACTACAGTGGTGCCCTGCAAGACGAACGCCTCGCAAGACGGAAAACCCGCTAGATGAAAGGGTTTTCCGTTTTGGAGGCGCTTCGCAAAACGAATTTCCCTATGGGCTTGCTTCGCAACATGAAAATGTCTTGCGAGTTCCTGCGGGTTTTTTTCCCTCCCCCCCCCTTTTTTAAGCAGCTAAGCCGCTTATCAGCTGATCCGCTAAGCTGCTAAACCGCTAAAAGCTGCTAAACCGCTAATAGTGCTAATCCGCTAAGCTGTCAATGGGCTTGCTTCGCAAGACGAAAAAACCGCTATACGAAGAGACTCACGGAACGGATTAATTTCGTCTTGCGAGGCACCACTGTAAAAGGTTACAAATAGAACAGTGCCATCGCTCAAAATCAGCATGCCCCACACATTACAATCCTGCAATTGGGGCAGGAGGAAAGAAGAAGAAGAGCAGGAGTTTGGATTTGATATCCCGCCTTTCACTCCCCTTCAGGAGTCTCAAAGCGGCTAACATTCTCCTTTTCCTTTTTTCCCCCACAACAAACACTCTGTGAGGTGAGTGAGGCTGAGAGACTTCAGAGAAGTGTGACTGGCCCAAGGTCACCCAGCAGCTGCATGTGGAGGAGCGGAGACACGAACCCGGTTCCCCAGATTACGAGACTACCGCTCTTAACCACTACACCACACTGGCTCTCAAAGAGGGGGAGAGAGCGCATATCTAGAGAGAAAACAACTTGGATGTCCTCTTCCATTTGTAAAGTTGGCTGGCATGACTGCAGCCCCATGCAGCGTTCCCTCATCCCCTCTGAAAAACCTAGTATACAATTCATGCAGCGTAGTGTGTTCCTCTCCCTCTGGCTCTACATCACTGGCTACTGTTGGCAAGCAGGCATGGCACTGGCGTAAAAATGCCAGGCCTTCAGGTAAATTGCATTTGGTATTTCAGAGGGGGGAATGAGCCTGCTGCTTCTAGTAGTAACCCTCTTTTTCTAGGAACACTTTATTGCAGACATAAACGAGGTTGGGTGTGACTTAAAGTGATCTTCTTCAGAAGTATAATCCTGCCAACTTAGCTTTCCAAAGCAACAGAGGAAATCCAAATTGGGGCTTTCTTTTCCCTTGCTTAAAAGAGAGAGAGAGGTCGCTTTACCACACACCCCCGCCTTCCCCAATGGTGCACCACAAAGAGACTGACATGATGGGCAGCTTTCCACAAAGCTGTGGAACAAGCAACAATCCTACTGCTGTTTGGCAGATTCAGTAAATAACGTGGTTTTGTCCCCAAAACCGAACTTTATTTTTTCCTCTCTTTTTCCCCCAGTTCAAGTTGAAGTTTGTTCCCACGATCCCACCACTTGTTGCAGCCCTTCAGCGAACCCTCCAAGCGAACAATTATCCTGCTCCCTGTTCCTTGGGGTGACAGGAAATAAACCTGCTCACAGGATGATAACCATGGAAACACAGGCCCAGAGTGAGTGGAGCTCTCCAGCAACAGACAAAGGAACTTGCAGAGTAGAAATAAAAGACAATCAGCTCTCCCCATTTACAGAAGCTAATGGTCAAAGGGGCCAGGGAACTGGCAGCTTAAGAGCTCTGCATCAGAGACTTCTGGATCTTCTGAATGCAAGACTTCAAATGAATGCTCAAGGAGAGGAGCCAAGGAATGGATGTGGGGTGAGTCCCAAGAGTTCAGTGGAGGATGAGTATGTTAGGCAACAAGTCCCCTGTTCAACAGTTTGGACTGTGCAGCAATGGATGCGTACATAGGGAATGGCTCGCTGGTGTGGTTCTTTTACAGCACATCACCTTTGTTGGGGAGCAGGTTTGTAAACTGCCTATTTGGCGGCAAAAGCAGGATTCCCAAACCCATGGCATGCAAAGCATTGAGTGGGGTGTGGAAGAGTGTGTCTGTTGCATCTGCAGGGCTATGCTTAATTCTTTCCTTGTCTGACATTTTCTTCTACAACTGTCCACTTACTCACCTGCTTTTCCCCACTTTATTTTAATGAAGCTTCTACCTGCCTTTACATTTTGGAAAATGCCTTAGGAACGTACAAAACAGTGAAACACACACAATAACCAAACTAAAGGGGGGGGGAGCAGATAAAACAGATTTAGATTAAAATGCCTAGGACAGAAAGCTTAGGCTGCCAGAACTAATGCTTGACAGGGAAGAAAATATATTTTTGCACTGTGGTGGAAAGCCTTTGGGGAGGAGGCAAGAGGGTTCCACAACTTCAGTGCAGCCATAAAGAAGACACTTTCTCATGTCCCAATCATTATGGTGGTGGGACACAAATAAGAGCCTCTCTAGAAATTCTTAACGAGGGAACAGGGTTCATATGGAAGAAGTCTTTCAAGAGTCATAATGGCCAGTCTGAATTGGAGCTGGTATAGTTCTTGGAACAAACAAGGAAGTTGCATGGTGAAAACAACTGGATCCAGACAGCTCTTCTGAGCCAGCAGAGGTTTCCAGACACTTCTCAAAATTCGGTCTCCCCAGCCCTATTGAAGATCTCTACAGCTTCCAACTAGGGTTACTGGGAAATGCAGTTTCCCCAGTGCTGCTGGCGCTTATTAGCAGCCCTGGGAAATGTAGTTTTCCCCAATATTGCTGGCTAGTGACTCACAACCATGGCTACATGAGAGGCACCAGAGAAGGGAGCCAGGAGAGAGGTACCTTCCTCTGGCTCAGTCTCATATCTGCACCATCAGAGCAGGAAGACTGATAAGCCAGTAGGTGGAAGGCAGGAGGAGATTTGCAGGAGAAGTTTGCACCATCGCTAGTACAAAGTCCTCACCACATGTTAGTGAGAAATCAGACTAGATCTTTGGGTTGTAACCTAAAGAGCAAGCAGCTATGAACTTCTAAAGCAGGGTGACAGTAAGGTCTCCCAAGCATATGACAGCACAGCCCTTTACGGCCTTTGATAATTAATAATAATAATAATAATAATAATAATAATAATAATAATAATAAATTTTATTTATATCCCGCCCTCCCCAGCCGAAGCCGGGCTCAGGGTGGCTAACAACACTAAAACAGTACAACATTATAAAACATTATAAAAATGAATTAAAATCAAAATTGATGGCAACCATAAACTAAAGTTTTGTAAAGATTGCCAAAGGAGGGAGTCAGGCTGCGCCCTGACCAAAGGCCAGGTGGAACAGCTCTGTCTTGCAGGCCCTGCGGAAAGATGTCAAGTCCTGCAGGGCCCTTGTCTCTTGTGACAGAGCGTTCCACCAGGTTGGAGCCGCAGCCGAAAAAGCCCTGGCTCTAGTTGAGGCCAGCCTAACCTCTCTGTGGCTTGGGACCTTCAAGGTGTTTTTATTTGAAGATCGTAAGTTCTTCTGTGGGGCATACCAGGAGAGGCGGTCCCGTAGGTACGAGGGCCCTAGGCCGTATAGGGCTTTGAAGGTTAAAACCAGCACCTTAAACCTGATCCTGTACTCCACCGGGAGCCAGTGCAGCTGGTATAGCACCGGATGAATGTGATCTCTAAGCGAAGACCCCGTAAGGAGTCTCGCTGCGGCATTTTGCACTCGCTGGAGTTTCTGGGTCAGTCTCAAGGGCAGCCCCACGTAGAGCGAGTTACAATAATCCAGTCTGGAGGTGACCGTCGCATGGATCACAGTGGCTAGGTCAGGGCGAGAGAGGTAAGGAGCCAACTGCTTAGCTTGGCGGAGATGAAAAAATGCCGCCTTTGTTATAGCTGCAATCTGCGCCTCCATGGAGAGGGAGGTATCGAAGATTACACCCAAACTCTTAACGGACGGTGCTGGCACTAATTGCACCCCCGCAAGAGATGGGAGTTGCCCCCTCAGTCCCATGTCGTCCCGTCCCAGCCAGAGGACCTCTGTCTTCGAAGGATTTAACTTCAACCGGCTCCCACGTAACCATCCAGCCACAGCCTCCAAGCATCTGATCAGTGTGTCTGGGGCCGAGTCCGGGTGGCCGTCCATCAACAGATAGAGTTGGGTGTCATCAGCATACTGATGGCAGCCCAGCCCAAAACTCCGGACAAGCTGGGCGAGGGGGCACATAAAGATGTTAAAAAGCATCGGGGAGAGTATTGCACCCTGGGGCACACCACACACCAAGGAGTGGTGGGATGACAATTCCCCCCCCAAGCGCCACCCTCTGTCCCCGACCAGAGAGAAATGAGCGCAGCCATTGAAGGACTGTGCCCTGGATCCCCATGTCTACTCATTTGCTCATCATGTCATACAAAAGAGTCCAAAGGCAAAAGTAAAGATACAAATATAAATAGGAGGGCAGGTGGGCGGGGGGGAGGAATCACATATGAGATTAAAAACACAAGCAGCAAAGCACCAAACATGATCACACACAACTTCATAGAACAATAAAAAACCCCACATTCCCCAACGTCAGCATGATCACCATCAAATTAATTAATTAAAAGATGCCCGACAAAGCTGTGCGGGAAAATCAATCAAATGTCTGGGAGAAGAGGAAATTATTTTCCTGGAGCCAGAAATATATGCAAGCCAGACTCCAAAGTTCCCTGCTTCGTAGTTCCAGAATTAGTTTGCTGTTTGTTTGTTTTTTAAAAAAAGGGAAAAACACTGAGTTAGCTGAGAGAGGCATGTGTGGGGAATTAAGAGATGGAAACACCATGACCAGAAAAAGGAACCACGTCAGATCCCTGCGCCTGAACTAACTTTTTTACAGGGAGTCTGAGGAACGGAGGCAAAATTATGGTGGGATTAAATTCTAGGCCAGGGGCTCTCTGGCGGCAGTCTGCCATATTCATTCAGGTTGGTGGCTGAAAAGGGGAGACAGCACTTTCATCACACTAAATATTCATATTGATTTTAGCTGCACTTTAACTGGTTCTTTTATTTCTTATGTTGCATCTTATAGCATTACAATTTAAATTCCATGGAATACAATAAGGTACAAGGTGCAATAAACAACAGGATCAATGAAATTACAATTAAGACATACAGCATCTAGCACAGCACACGACAGTGCATCACTACAATGGGTGGATAGGGTAGTGGGAAAATCATCAAGTGGTCCACCAAGATCCTCAGCAATTTTCAAGTGGCCCATGGCACACACAAAAAATTGGAAACCACTATCCCAAGCCTTCTTGACAAAATAGAAACTGGCAAATCATCAGGTCTAGATGGCATCCACCTAAGAGTTCTTAAAGAACTCAAAGGTGAAACTGCTGATCTAACAAAAATAAATGACTTGTTCAAAAGATCAGCCTCCATAAAAGGGGACAGGAAAATGGTTGGTGGTCACACCGATTTTTTAAAAAAGGGATCCAGTGGAGATACTGGAACTTGCAGGCCAGTTAGCTTAAGCATAAGTTCTAGCTATACTGATGAAAAGCGGTAGGAGATAAAATAGCCAAGCATACAGAAGAACAAGCTTTGCTGAAGCCGAGCCAGAAGGTCAAGTTGTGTGCGGCAGCTGTGAAAAAGCCCAATTCCATGCTAGGGATAAATAGGAAAGGAACTGAAAAGAGGACTGCCAATATCATGGTGTCATTATAGGAATGTATGGTGTGATCACACTTGGAAGTACAGTGTACAGTTCTGGCCACCTCAACTCAACAAGGACACTGTATAGTTGAAAAAGGTTCAGAAATGGGCAACCAAAATGATCAATGGGAAGGAAAAGCTTCACCCTTTAGGACTTTTTCGTTTGGAGAAAAGGCAAGTAATTATGCATGGCATGGGGGGATAGGATAGAAGGTTTCCTTCCTCTCTCACAATACTACAACTCAGGGCAGCTGACTGCTGGAAGATTTGGGGAAGAAGAAAGGAAGTACGTCTTCAAACAAACTGTGGAACTAACTCCCACAAGAGGCTATGGTGGCCATTTACCTGAGTGGCTTTAAAAGGGAATTAGACAAATCCATGGAGGAGGAGGCTACTAGACCTGATGTTCTACCTCCCATGTTCTACCTCCACTGTTGCAGGCAATATGCTTCTGGATTCCAGTTGCTAGAAACTACAGGCAGGTGTCTGTTCAGCCCCTGTAAGAACAGGATGCTGGTCCAGACAGGCCTCTAACTAGATCCAGCAGGCTCTTCTTAAGTCCTTATGGAAATGGGTAAGGAGCTGCGCTGGGCACTGGAATGCCATTTCCATAGAGCAGAAGCCTTGGGCTTATGAGGCTTCAGCAGGGATGACCAACACCATTCTAAGTTTCCGTTTGCTAGGATGAAGTTCGGAGACCCTCTTCTAGGAAAATGCTATTCATTTCAGAGATAGCGCATGTGCATGCATAAGGACAGGGGCCCTATAAACAGTGGTCAGCCATACAGCTAAATGAAACCTCCGTATTTCAGGGGCAGTATACCTCTGAATATCACCTACTGGGGAGGGAAGAGGAAGTATGTGACCTTCATGCTTTGCTTTTTCTGGCTAGCTGCGCTTTGGTCTGTTCCAGCAAGCAGTTCTCATTCATGTAATGGATCCCTTCATTGAATATACCCTAGAGCAGAGCTAACCAAGTAAGCAGTCAGGGACAAGCCAAAGGGAGTGCAACCACTTTGTAATGGCAACCACTCTCTTCTGCTTGGGTGTGGAAGAGTGGAGGAGACAGGTCAGGGGATGGGCTGATAGTGGTGAAATGCACTTTCTCTGAGGAAATGTATTTCGAAGAGGAGGACAGAGGTAATTGCCCCTCACCCTGAGGTAGGCTACCCAAAATGTTTCTCCAGCACAAGTTATCGCTCTCTACCCACCTGGCTCTGGCCCCCACAAAATGGCTTGCTCACCATTTGCAAGGAGAGAAAATTTGAAGACTTTTCTCCCATGCTACTTACCGATATTTGGGTGTTTTAATAATCGGCAGATTCGAGCCTCACGTTCCAGTTTCTGGTGATCTAAGAGTAGGAGAAAATAAAATAAAGAGTTAGTTGGCAACTTCTGCTCCAGGGCCCTCGCTCTGATCTAAACAAAAAACCAGACAGACACACCAACAGACCAGCCGCAAACGGGATGTGGCGGATGTCTGAGAGCAGCCTTCTCTTCCCCAGAACATGCCTTCCTCCAGGATGGCAAGCAACCCTGACAATATTTACATTGAAGGTCGGCAGAGATAGCGTTAACGCGCAAATGACATGGTACTTTTCTATGCGAAAGGAATTGCTTTAGACGGCCCATTCTTTCATTGTGTGAGACTTTCAGTAGTTATACACAAGACCCGAGTATCTTTTCTAAGGCATATATACTTAAATGTGTGTTTAAGTATTTTTCTTTAAAATTCAAATTATTCTGGGTTCAGAATAAGCAGTTGAATGAACATTTTGTCAAGGCCAGACCAAGACATTTTGGCACCTGAGGTAAACCCCAAAATGGCAGCCCCTCCTCCCACCAGGGAAGAAGGGATGAGTGCCAAAGATCGACATCAGGAACAAGGTGTGTGTGGGGATCAACATCAGGATCTGTTGCCCCTGGGGAAGCTGCAGCCTGAGGCAGTCACCTCACCTGGTCTCATGTGTGGGGCAGCCCTGCTTTTTGTTGATTTGTATAATTTGGGTGTAGAACTAAGTTTCCTTGGCGCAAAACATGAACAGAACTTGATATCAGGGGAAATTATTGCTTTGTTTTTGTTATGTATTCTGTGTTTTTATATTGTAATTTATTGTTGTGAACGGCCTTAAGATCTGCAGATGAAGGGTGGTATACAAATTTAAAGAGTAAAACTAAGACTAAGAATAAAAGATATTGGGAAACGGTTTACAGAAGAGAGTAGGATAACGAGTCTAGTCTCAAAAGCCAAAGAATTCACCCTTAACCTGTTTCTAGGACAGATACACAGAAGGTTAGGCTGGACAATCTAAACCCACAATCGTAATGTGGAATGGCTTGGAGGTGGGGACACAGAAGTGCTGCCAGTTATCTTTATATCCTAAGGAGGACATTCATCGCAACAGAAAAGCAACGTCAGTTCCAACAGGGTTGTCATCTGGACTAGAAAGAAAAAGCATCAAGGCAGCAGCTTCTCCATAACCCTGAAAAATCAGACATGATGTGTGTATGGGGAGGGGGAGGTTAGGGAGGGAGAAGATGCCAGAGGGCCCTTTCTCGTCACCAAGGATCAGACAGAGAAGTGATTTGTCAACTCAGTGATCACGTCCCTTCTCTAACAGCAGCAAAAGGGAGAAGATCATCAAGCAAGGTGAAAACAAGGCTTGAAAGTCAACGAGGAAGACTGGAGTTTTTTTTAAAGCAATGCTGGTGCTGACTTTGCCAATGGTAGAGAGTTAATGCCAGGATTTGTTTGCCTGTGTAAAGGAGGGAGACTGCCTCCAACCTCAGCATGCACACATGTTTATGGCACCAATATTGAGCCTGCTTTTCTCTCCCAGGTCAGAGAGATCAACGTCAGGGGCTCATGATCAACAAGCTGAGTTGCAGAGGGGTTTCAAGAGGAGCTCCAGCCCCAGGAAAGAGCTGTTGTTATGGGTAAGAGAAAACCTACCACCAAAAAAGTGTCAACTGCGCCTAGTGGTTTTTGGAAGGCCTTCCATTTCACACAAGACAGGGAGGTCTCATGCACCTTCAAAAACTGTTCAGAAGCAAAATATTTCAGTAGTAGTACTATTACCACTGCAGCACAAAGTCGCATCACCCTGCCACTCTTCCTATAGTAATACTTCTCCCCCAAACTAAGAATTAGTCCTAAGGATCACATCAAGCATCCCAGGGCAAGGAAGGGAAAGTGCTTGAGCTGCATCAAAATGCAGCGTTTCAGAAGCACGGAGCAGAAGTATCAGAAGGTCTCCTCCCTCGCACCCAAAAGATGCCGCAAACTGTGCAAGCAGAACCTCAAAAGATCTAGTGCAATGATCACCAAGTATGAGAACAGCAGCTGAACAGCAGAGCAATGCGGTTCTTTTCCACTCCAACACAGTGGAAGAAAAATACTGATTAATCTTTTATATAGTCTAAGAGCCTTTCTGCACATAATGTAGCTGTGGCTGCAGGTTTGGCTGCAGAGCTGATCTATGTGTCACACAAAACAAGGTGGAAGAATTCTGGATGCTTCCACTTCAGACATCAAATAGGGGGGCGGGGCATGCTTTTGAACACCACGATCCGTATGTAAAGACAAAGCCATCAAAAGTAGGTCTTCGGTGAGAAGACCCTGCTAGGATACTTCCCCCTCTTCATGGGTTAGTTTTCTGAAGGCAGGTGGTAGCCTGTGTGAATGTTCCAAAAATATTAATACCACTCCTCACCCGGAATCTGATGTGCTCATCTCAGCCTCCTAATTCATTGCGCATGGCCTGCATCTTCAACCTGCTCCTGGGGGTTAAATGTTGGGGGCCCCCTTTTTTGTCTGCATGCACAAACAAATGCAAACCTCCTTCTATGGAAAGCATTGGCTTTGGATTTTGGCCAGCAAACTGCTCATACAGCTGGACATAGGCTCACAGGAAGGGCAGGTTTCAGTATGTGACTGCAGATATATGTATATGGATTAGGGACTGAGAAGTGACCATGCGCCAAGAACAATAAGAGTCTCACAACCTACAAAAAAAAAAAAAATAATTGCCTATTCTATTTGTCATTAATCACACAAACTATAAGTGCTAGAAATATGCTTTTCAAGAAACCAACAACAATAGATAAAGTTACAGATAGGTAGCCGTGTTGGTCTGCCATAGTCAAAACAAAAAAATTTTTCCTTCCAGTAGCACCTTAAAGACCAACTAAGTCAGTTCTTGGTATGAGCTTTCGTGTGCATGCACACTTCCTTCAGATACACTGAAACAGAAGTTTCCAGACCCTTCTATATAGTGAGAAGGTGGGGAGGGGTATTACTCAGAAGGGTGGTGGGAATGGGTGGTTGGCAGATAGCTGTAATGAGCCTGTTGACGACTCTTAACGACTGCAATAGGTCTTACAGGGAGAAGCAAGGGGTGAAAAGGTGAAAAATGGCTTTGTCATGTATAATGAGATAAGAATCCAAGGTCTCTGTTCAGGCCAGGTTTCTCCATGGTTTTAAGTTTGGTGATAAGTTGTAATTCAGCAGCTTCTCTTTCCAGTCTATTTCTGAAATTCCTTTGTAGTAAAACAGCTACTTTGAGATCTTGTATAGAATGTCCTGGGAGATTGAAGTGTTCTCCTACTGGTTTCTCTGTCTTGTGATTCCTGATGTCCGATTTATGTCCGTTTATTCTTTGGCGTAAGGTCTGGCCTGTTTGTCCAATATAGAGAGCTGAAGGACACTGTTGGCATTTGATGGCATACAGAGCTCAAGCTCTGGGAGGAAGACCTTTCATTGCCTACAGACAGCCACCCAGTCTTAAACAACTCCTAACCTACAATAATACTACAACCAGACCTAACACGGACACTGGCACCAGAGCCTGCAATAAACCCAGATGCCAACTTTGCTGCCACATACACCCGGACAACACCATTACTGGCCCCAACAACATCACACATACCATCTCGGGACTATTTAATTGCTCATTGTCTAACATTGTGTATGCCATCAAATGCCAACAGTGTCCTTCAGCTCTCTATGTTGGACAAACAGGCCAGACCTATTGCAGTCGTTAAGAGTCGTCAACAGGCTCATCACAGCTATCTGCCAACCACCCATTCCCACCACCCTTCTGAGTAATACCCCTCCCCACCTTCTCACTATATAGAAGGGTCTGGAAACTTCTGTTTCAGTGTATCTGAAGAAGTGTGCATGCACACGAAAGCTCATACCAAGAACTGACTTAGTTGGTCTTTAAGGTGCTACTGGAAGGAATTTTTTTTTGTTTTAACAATAGATAAAGATTTACATACCGCATTCCACAACTACAGAAATGAAGAGCTCCAATTTATAAACCTTTGTGAAACATGTACCTGCATATAAATCTGTCCTGTGCATTATTATTTCCTGCTTGATTAGTACACCCAGCTATCTTTTTAAATACCATAAAAGGGAAAGTTTCCAAGGTTTTCACTGAATAAAAAATATTGGGCCAAAGGAGAGCTGGACAGTGAGGGGACTAAAAACTTAACCAACACATGCCAACCACTTGAAAGGAGAAGTATAGAAAATACAGCACACGCTAAAGGGATGACTTTAAGCACTTTATGAAGAAGTCTCTATCCACCTACTCCTAAAAACTTTATTATTGTAACCTTGAACCCTCTCTCAATGCTCACCTGTCAAGATTCAGCAACCATTTTTAAGAAACTTGCTGATGAAAGTGATGATCAATTGTAAAAAACAAACCCTTCTCTCACTAGAGGAGAGTTGCGTCTGTTGTCACCACCCAAAGATCTGTAGGTGATGTCCACTGCTGAAAAACTAATTTCCGATAAACTGATAGCGATCATGTTGGCCCAATGGGTGAGTTATGTTTGCAGTGAACCTGTTTCTTAGGGCAACAATGCAGGGAAGCAAACAGCTGATCAGGAGAGGGATGAAGACTTACCACGTGCTGCTCAGCTAGCCAGCCAAGATGGACAGCTGACCAGCTCACAGCCTCAGCAGACATGACATAACCAGTGAAATGCCACAGGCGATGTAAATCAAGAGCAATTGCTGCAGGGAACCTTACACCCTCTTGAGACGCAGGAGGCAAGAGATGTAGGGTAGAATATAGCGATACCCACATGCACAGCTTACAACAAGGAGCCATGACCTCTATGCTCCCTGAAACCTACCTCATCTAAATGCATGCCCACACATATACACACAGCTGGCTGCAAACCAAGAAGGAAAGCACTCCAGTCACAAGGTACAGGAAAACTATTTCTGGTCAGGGGGAAAGAATTCCACGCTGTTCTGTCTCCAGGGCAACAAAACAGGCGGACAAGCACAAAGCGAAGAATTCAAGCTCGCTCTGGTTGTGCGGGACTCCTCCTGGAACTCCACGGCATCAGCCACCAAGCACTGTAAAAGGTCAGGCGCAAAAAGAAAAATGGTTTCGGGATCCCCATCACTGACTCACTTGGAATGCAGATGGATCATCAATCCAAATGCTTATTCCAAAAGCTCATGTGACCACCAGAATGCCTGCAGTTATAGACTTTGAAACCAAACTCAGAACAATCCACTTGGCTGCCCCCTTCCATTATCAGCTTTTGAGACAATGCATTTCAAATTTTAAGTAAACATAAAGGTAAAGGGACCCCTGACCATTAGGTCCAGTCGTGACCGACTCTGGGGTTGCGGCGCTCATCTCGCTTTATTGGCCGAGGGAGCTGGCGTACAGCTTCCGGGTCATGTGGCCAGCATGACTAAGCCGCTTCTGGCAAACCAGAGCAGCACACAGAAATGCTGTTTACCTTCCCGCTGGAGCGGTACCTATTTATCTACTTGCACTTTGGTGTGCTTTCAAACTGCTAGGTTGGCAGAAGAAGGGACCGAGCAATGGGAGCTCACCCCGTCGCGGGGATTCGAACCGCCGTCCTTCTGATTGGCAAGTCCTAGGCTCTGTGGTTTAACCCACAGCACCACCCGCATCCCAAATTTTAAGTACTTGCCCACAAAAGGAATATTGGGAGGGTTCTGAGTTCCATCCCAGCTCCTGCAATGGACTGGCAGTTCATGCCTATGCTGTCACACCTGCAAACTTTTATTTTCATTAAAGCAATCAACCAATATGGATTTATTCCTGGGACAATATCTCCAAAGTTTGTCGATAATAGCCTACTTATAGTAAAATATGGCGATGGCATCAGCAACCTAGCAATAGAGACAACCGCAGCCTCAAAATGGGCGTGGTCTTTCAGGTATTCCAATTATATAAACAAATCATTGTGTGTCTATCACTTTGCCTCCTCCACCTAGGGCCCAGAACTTTTTACCAGGGACCAGAACTACAAGTCCCAGAATATAAGGCAGAAACACACACCTCACTGGGGCTGGGTAACACCTGCTGCCTCCTCTTGCCCTTTGGTAAGCTTTTTCAGCCCTTGGAGTGGGGCAGGACAGCTGTAGAGAGGTTTGAACAGGATGGAAGTGAGCACACCTTGTTTCTTCTTGTTAGAACTAAGGCATGCAACCACCAGGGTCTGAATTCTCACAACAGTCATATTCGTATGACAATGCAGGTAAAGTGCATTAAACTCTTGTGCTAACAGAGCATTCATGCAACTTTGAATTCCCCTTTATATTTTTGTTGTGAACTGTACTTTGAAAAGTGGTTTGTCTGCTTGTCCACATGTTCTCGATATGTTTGACCACCTCTCAAGATATCATCTCCAAACTCAGCTTGAGGGTTCCCAAGGTGGAGGATCTCTACACACACACACACACACACTGATTTGGGGCCAGGCCAGGGGTTTCTTGGGTCAGGACAGAGCTCTGGGTTGGTGTGTGGGTGTTTGCGCACAGCCCTAAAACGCACAACTTACACAATCGATTTAAAAACCTCGATATTTTCTGGTTTCTTAAAACTATCAGGCCATACCAGGCACTTTGTGCTAGTAAATAATAAATAAAATAAATGCACAGCAATGTGCAAGCCCATCCCTGGACAAACTGTAGTTAATCTTAACTATGGTTAATGGAAACAAGCCAACTTCAAGTCATAAATTATGAAGGTAGCTTATTCCAACTATTCATACTAAGATGAACCACAGTTTAGGGATCAGACAACATGCTAAACTATGTTTAAATTAAAAGGAGATAAAAGCATTCAATCTCCTCCTTAGAAAAGAAAGGGAAGAGAGAGCACCCAAGTCTAAGTCTCACAGGGGCTCATTCTCATAACTCTAAACACATTCATCATTCAGGCTTTATGCTATGACCTGTAGTAATACAAAGCTTCATATAAAATAAGGATTTGGACACTAAATTAACTGTCTATTTAATTATGTATTCCGAATAGCAATATAGATTTGTGAAAGTTTTGGTGAAGGTGGTTTGCAGCAGCACCAAATCCCAATTCTGAAGTCCTCATTCTAGCTGCAGTTTCTTAAAGAGCTTTTTCTTTTTTCTTTTAATGGGGTGGGAGGAAGCCTGGGGCAGAATATTTTCAGACAGACACACAAAATCAGTGGCCATCTGCAAACCCCGGGTGACCTCAGAGCTGTCAACTAGGAACATTTATGTAACACAAATAAAGAGATATGATGAAAAAGGTCAGTGTGCCTAATCAGCTGTCATGCGGAGAGGAGAGGAGGAGAACACAAGTAAAACCCATCCATCTTGGCCACCTCCTACTTCCCTAAGGGTGAACCGAGTTAAAAATAGAAAGTCACAATAAAAAGTGATCAATCTCACACAAAATGAGGCCAAGCTCAAATGACTTGAGAAGGGAAGAGATTTTTGGTCAGGTGCACTGGCAGTACCATGACCTTCCTGCCATGACACACCACACAACAAAGGCCCTTGCATGCATTCATACAGAGAGCCTTGGCCTTGCCCTCCCCACCCCCAGCCAGCCAGAAGTTCATTCATAAATGTCCCAATGGATCTCCTCAGAGTGATGGCAAAGGAGGGTTTTCATTACTGCTTGGGGCAACTGTAAGACAATGCACCATTTTCTAGTCAAATTCTTCTCGAGGCAGAATATAGGCAGAGCAGAGAAAACTTTAAAGAGGCTGCACAGGATCCCATCCTGCCTCCCTTCTCCAAACACCTACCTAATATCTAATAGTTATTGTTGGACTCTACACACAATTCATGGGGATGAACACTAGGCTGGACCTCACCTTTAAGGCCAGCAGCAGTGTAAGAAATAAATAAACGCAGCGGGCCCAGGAAACAGCCATGTACAGCCAAAGGCGAATTATCAGGAGGAAAGCCACAGAAGGACTAATGGGGAGGTGCTCGTTTCACATTTCAGAAGATTCCAAGCAAGGTAGGGAAGCAAGCCCCATTATTCCCAACCATTACTCAGAAGAAGAAAAAGCTGAGATAAAGGCCAAACCTGCATCTTGAAACATTCAGTTTTCACGTAGCTCTGAGGTACTAACTACAAAATGCATACACAATCAGAGGGTAAATCTCACTTCTGCTTAAGAATAAAGTATAATAATTATTTCGGCGCAGGCCTTCCATAGCCTGATTATTACAAAATGCTTAGCCCCACATTTGGTTCTCTCAGGGGCAAACAACTTGAACCTTTTGAACTTCAGGAGCCTTTAGCTGAAAGTACACCAGAGGTGGTGCTTGGTTTGCATCTCTAGGCAGTTTAGCTTTGGGTAGATGATACCTTATTTCTGCCTGGGTGCTGCTTATATATTTGCATTTCCCGGCTTTTATATCACAGTCTTTGCTTTCTTCCTCAAACATGCTGGGGGGGTGCGTATTCTCTCACCTGGCTGCGCATGCACTGCACTGAGCGCAAGGCCCTCTTAGTTCCATTCTGTCTTTTGGGTCATACAGAGACTCGGGGTACTGAGGAAAATGCAATGTTACAGTAGTCCTATTCACGCATTACTCATGTCCACATACCTGGGCTAACCCTGCCTCTGGCACTGCACAGGTCTCTGTGGACATCCTCACTTGTGGGGGTTAGGGAAGTATGACATCAGGGGAGGGACGGACACAGTTTCTGCTCTGATACATGACTGCCCTACACAAGAGTAATCTAGCAGCTATGTTCAGACCAGAGGCCATCCCTTCTGCACACACAAGGCCCCAAGCAAAATCATTCTCATATCCTAGTAGGCTCTCCAAATAGCATAGCTGGCAAAGGGAGTTGAGACCAACAACTTGGGAGAGGTCACCGCTGGTCATAACCAGTGGCTTAACAGTACAAAACAACTTTGTTATGTTCAGCCCACCAACTCCAGTGTGCACTGGATGCGACTATTTTTGAGGCCATTGCTAACAACAGCCTGATTTTTAAGTGCATTGCCTGAGATCCGTTTCAGGAATGGAAGGAGCCATCTCCACTTATGGAACATGGGGTGACCTCAAGTCGTCCTATTTCCACAGTTGGCTTGCCTTGCCAGTGATAAAGGAATGGAATGAAGATGGCATTATCTTTGCGACCAAGCGGAAGTACTAAAAAGAGCTCCCCTTTGGTTCAGGAGTCCCTTCCAGCTAACAACTGCCAGCAGGAACCAAATAAAGAAGGCCACTCTCTGCTGCAACAGCAAAAGACGCAAGTTCCTATGATGAGTCACTCAGCCCCCGAATCCCTTTGCTGGCCTAGATTAGCACTGCTGCCACTCAACAAGGGAGTTGTAAACCAACTATTCTAGCCTGTGGCATGCTAGCTGCTCCTCTCCCAGCCAGCCCAAGGCCCACACAATGCCCTCCACAACAAAGAGTGAGTCAGTAGCAGGAGGCGCATTAGCCGTCAGCCCACAGCAAATTCTTTGTTTCACCCAAGCCACGGATGGCAGGCGCCGAGAAAAGTTTGCTTCCTAAGACCTCAGAAGTCTGTCTTTCAGAAGGATGAAAACAAGAGTGGTAAGGACCAAGGTAGAAAAGGAGACCATTTAAAGATATATAGCAGTGGAGCTCCCAGCTGTAGAACAGAACTCCTGTTGCTAACATGCATATTCAGTCCTAAGCAATATTCACACAAAGTTATCAGTCTTCTCGTGATGAAAAATTGAAGAATGTACATCCAGGTCTCATCCATATCGCTGCAGCATTTGCTTTTCCCAGTGTGGACACCATCATCCCATAGCTCCCAGACTTGACCATGCTAACAGCCCTTTGACCTTAGGAACAACCTGTGACACACTAAGTCTGCAATCCTATATGCAGTGTCCTAAGAGGAACTCAGTGGGACTTATATCTGAGAACTAGAAATTTCTTATAAGGGTTGGTTCTCATAATGGGATGTGGGTGGTGCTGTGGTCTAAACCACTGAGCCTCTTGGGCTCATCGACCGTAAGGTTGGCAGTTCGAATCTGCGCAATGGGGTGAGCTCCTGTTGCTTTGTCCCAGCCCAACAAAGCAGTTCAAAAGCATACCAGCCTAAGTAAATAGGTACCGCTGCGGCAGGAGGGTAAACAGCATTTTCGTGTGCTCTGGCTTTCATCCAGTTGTGCCAGAAGCGGTTTAGTCATGCTGGCTATATGACCCAGAAAGTTGTCTGCGGACAAACACCAGCTCCCTCAGCCTGAAAGTGGAGATGAGCTCCACATCCCAAAGTCAAATTTGACTGGACTTAAACGTCCAAGGGTCTTTTATCTTTTTACCTTTACCTGTTTCTCATGTTGTTGCTTCTATTGGAATCTACTCAGACATAGTTAAGTGCATGTTCATAAGTTAAGGAAGCCTTATGGATATCAATAATACCCAAGGAACTAACTAGCCCAAGCACATAAATGGCTCCTTGATAGATTGCTTACGGTAGCAAGTCAGAATTGCTTCCAGATATGCAGGCGCAAAGTCTGGTGTTTGGGTTGTGGTGGTTTCTGTCGTTTTCATTTTCAAGCAGTTGACATACCACAAACAACTAATATGGGAATGGGCAGTTGATGGCCCATCCTATGAGCTCGTTGCCTTTTGCAAACTTATTTGTAAGGCTGCATTAACTTCATGCTACTGATCTGTTCCTGAACAGTGACAGAAACAAATTTCCTAAGAGTAGAGTTTGCACTTCAGCACTATATGCAATTAAGTTAACACTCCAGCTGCAGCTCCAAGACACCTAGGATAATGAGTATTTTTAAAAGGCACACTGTGGCCCCAGGATTTGTAAGTAAGTGCTTGGTGTAACTTTCTGTACAAGAGGAAGTGGCAGGAGCCTTGTTACCAAAGCACAGCAACTTCCATACTCTTATATGGTGCAAAGAGATGACTGTGGAACAAACCAGTATCGCAAAAGGAGGACCAGGTGCGATTATGTGAAGGTACTGGGCAGTATCCAGCCAACTTGTTCAATC
Source organism: Podarcis gaigeae (assembly GCF_964106915.1). Taxonomy (NCBI): domain Eukaryota; kingdom Metazoa; phylum Chordata; class Lepidosauria; order Squamata; family Lacertidae; genus Podarcis; species Podarcis gaigeae. The sequence continues at coordinate 16,227,281 of NC_139681.1, forward strand.
TGTGCAAGGATTTCTGCATCTGCAACAGAACTTTCTCCCCTCTTCTCCTTCTGCCCCCTAAATCAAAATTCAAATCCACAGAGATAGTGGAAATCTTGATAGATCAGCAATGTATTTATTTTTATTTAAATATTGATCAGGTGCACTTTCATATAAAATATCACAAGGTGATATACAAGTTGGGGGGTGGGACATATAAAAATGTCAAGCACATCAACAGAAAGCTGGTCGTAAAAGAATCTTATTTACAGGCAGGAATGAGCCAGACAACCTCTCCCATCCCTACTATCCAGCCACAGGTACGAAAGAGATTGCATTTGCTTCTGTGAAGTAGACACCAAGCTGCACCAACTGCTAAACGCTATCAGGCTACCAAGCCCAGCCAAAATTTGTGGACCCCTGCGTTGATGGAAATCGCTTAACGGTTTGGGAAGTTTCCGTTTTGCTTAAATACTACCCTGCCATATCCCAAAGCAATTAAGAGCCTACTAGCCGATCACAGAATTCTAGAACCTGCCCCTTTGCTGCCACTGAGTAAAGGACAGAAGTGCCAGATGGCAGCCAAAAAAACACACTAGCTTTGCAGCAGGGGGCTGAAATGCAATACACTCCTGTCAGATGACTTGGCTCCTCCAATCGCAATGCAGTTTAATCTCTGCTTAAAACTTCTCTGCCGCATCTGCCTCAGGAACACGGAACACACGTCACCAGATCTCAGTGATTACACATCTGTTGCTAAAGGCAGATTTGTATTAGCTTGTCTGTGGAAGGGGGAGGAGAAAACCCCATGGCACTCCTCCTTATGGGTGCATCAGGAGTTAACCAACACCGGCCAGGTATTCTTGGAAAAGAGACACTAGACCTAGGCTCTCCTGTGCCTACACAAGTAATAGGCAAAGACTGCAAATGGTTTCCTAAATTTATTTTTGGTATATTTTTGGTATATTTTCTTAGTGTTTATAAAGAGAGATACAAAACTGAATACCAAATATCTTTTTTTAGCCAACATTAAATAAAATAAAAACATAGAGAAAAGGAAAGAAGAAAAGGAAAACATAGAGAAAAGGAAAGAAGAGAAGAGAAAAGAAAAAAGGAGGGGAAATAACAATGAGAGAGATAGAACATAACTGAAGAGAATAGGAAAAATAAAATACAGAAATTAAACAACTTCTGATTTTTCATCTGTCCACTATATAGAAACTTCATCCACCCCAATATAACACCCAAGAAACCCACCTTGTATAAACCAACATTATATTCAATCCCCAAATCCATATATCATTGTTTCATTTTCTTTTTCACGCAAAAGTCTATGAGAGGTTTCCAATCTTTAGTAAATGTTAATAATGACCTTTCTCTGATTAAACATGTCAATTTTGCCATCTCAGCTAGGTCCATTAATTTTAGCAACCATTCTCCCACTGTTGATAATAATTAATATTTCCATCTTTGCACCTACAATAGAAAAGACTGCAAATGTTTATCACTGTTGCAAGATTCTCTTTGCGAAGGCAAGAAGTGCCTACCTAGGAATCGCTATCTTTGAACTCAGTGGGGCTAACTTCTGAGTACATTTTTCTCTTGGACCACTTTTATAGATCACACTGGCCAGCACTCCAGTTTCACGGCCACACTTTTGTCACTACACATGAGGGCTCGTCTTACATTTCAAACACACGCAAGTCACATCTGCGGCAAAGGAAAGCAGGCTGCCGGAGGAACAACATGTACAAACAAGCTCAAAGAGAAAACTCGTGAATAGGGAGAGTCTGAAAACAGCTCTGTTCGTGGGTCTTATCTTTTCAGATAATTTGTGCACCGGTGTTCTCACATTACATCTGTACATAATTTCAGGGGAGGGTGTGACTTGAGGACACGCACGAAAGCTTTTAAAATTGCAACATGAGGAGCTGCTAGCAATTTCCAGCTTTGGGTCCGTTCCCAAACCACATCCAACGTTATCACACTTCTTTATCTTCACATAAATGTCTTGTCCAGCTCCTGTCCAAATCTGAACTTTTTAGAAGCAATTTGAACAAATAACCCTACAGGAGCTCTCAGTTACACACTTTTCTTGACCACTAAGGGGCAACATTACGATTTAGCTGGAAGTCACCCAAAGGTCATCTAGCCAAACTTCCTGCAATGCAGGAATCTCTGCTAAACCATCCCTCACAGATTTTAGTTTACCCCATTATATAAACCCAGCCTCCAGTCCACCAGCTCAAAGGATACCTACACTAGCCTTCAGAGTATACCGTATTTTTCGTCCCATAGGACGCACCTAGTTTTTTTTGGGAGGGGGGAAATAAAGGAATTTCCCCCCCTTTATTTCCCCCCCCAACCAGATCGGGGAAACCGAACCAGGTCGAGGAACAGCGAGATGGCGGCGCTGCGCCTCCCTGCTGTCCCCCGAGCTTGTGGGGCTGGCCAATGTCTGCCCGGCGCGAGGGGCACTCTGCTTCAGGGCGTCCCTCGCGCCGGGCGGCAGGCTGCCATCCACAGGGTGGGGAGCCCTGCGGGGAACTCCTGCAGGGCTCCCCACGCTGCAGATGTCTGCCCGGCGCGAGGGGCGCTCTGCTTCAGGGTGCCCCTCCTGCCGGGCGGCAGGCTGCTATCCGCAGCGTGGGGAGCCCTGCGGGGAACTCCTGCAGGGCTCCCCACCCTGCGGATGTCTGTCCGGCACGCAGGGAGCTCTGCTTCAGGGCGCTCTGCGTGCCGGGTGGCAGGCTGCTATCCGCAACCTAGACAGCCCTGCGGGAACTCCCGCAGGGTTGCCTAGGCTGTGGGTGTGTTCCCGAAGCGCCGGGCGCTCTGCTTTCAGCGCGCCCAGCGCTCCAGAAAGCAGGCTGCGGATGTCTTCCTGAAGCCTGGAGAGCGAGAGGGGTCGATGCGCACCGACCCCTCTTGCTCTCCAAGCTTCAGCGAAAGCCTGCATTCACCCCATAGGACGCACCCAGATTTCCCCTTCATTTTTGGAGGGGAAAAAGTGCGTCCTATAGGGCGAAAAATACGGTAAGTAGCTCATTGCTTCAGACATTTGGTACACCATTTTGTCTGAGAAATCTATAAGCCATTTAATTAAAACAAAGGCCACCAATCAATATTATTTCACTGCTCCTCAGGAGCAACATGAGAACATGTTGCATTTCTAGGAACTCAGGTTGTTTAGTGTGACAGCACCTACACTTTGGAACTCCCTGCCTATTGATATTAATCAGGAGCCTTCACTGTACTCTTTTCAGCACCTGCTATAATAATAATAATAATAATAATAGTTACTTATACCCCGCCCATCTGGCCAGGCCTCCCCAGCCACTCTGGGCAGCTCCCAACAGAATACTAAAAACATGATAAAACATTACATTAAAAACTTCCCTAAACAGGGCTGCCTTCAGATGTCTTCTAAAAGTCAGATATTTATTTCCTTGACATCTGATGGAAGCATGTTCCACAGGGTGATCGCCACCACAGAGAAGGCCCTGTGCCTGGTTCCCTGTAACCTCATTTCTCACAGTGAGGGAACCGCCTGAAGGCCCTTGGAGCTGGACCTCAGTGAATGATGGGGGTGGAGATGCTCCTTCAGGTATACTGGGCTGAGGCCGTTTAGAGCTTTAAAAGTCAGCACCAACACTAAAAACGCCAAAACCACCTTTGTTTAGACAAGTCTACCCAGATGCTTAGGAAGTTGAGATAATTAATCTGTTTTGTATTTTTCAGGGGACAATTACTGAGACCTTTTGCAGACACCACAGGAGGTAGTGGCAGCCACACTGGCACCCATGGACTGACACACACAGAACCTTTACACAAAGAGACTATATATTCCTCCCATTTTTCTCTGCTCAAGACTTCCCACCCTGTGCTGCAGCCTTTGAAGAAACAAGTACGGAAATTTGTAGGGACTTAAGAAACTTGGGACTCATTGGTCCATCTAGCTCAATACTGTCTGCACAGACTGGCAGTGGCTCTCCAAGGTTTCAGCCAAACCCTGAATCTTTCCCTGCCCTACATGGAAATGCCAAGGTTTGGACCTGGGGCTTTTCACATACAAAGCAAAACGCATCATGACTAGTGGTCATTGAAAGCCTTACCCTCCAAGAATTTCTCTAATCCTCTTCTGGAAGGGGGGTGGGGAAGCAAAGGTAAATATTCCTACATGCAGCTTCTCTCTAGTTCTGGCTACAGTGACTAATTCTACCTGATGTTTCTCAAAGTCTGCTCATTTCAAGGCCCGCACAGTTCCACATAAACAGATTATGTGCGGGATAAACATTGGGGGAAAGGATGAGGCAAACAGGATTTCCTAGGCCTCACCCACAGAAAAAAAGGGGGGGGGGAAATATTTCTCCTAGCCCATCTGCCACCAACCATTTGCAGCCTGAGAGACAAAAGGAAACAATTCTTGCACGTCCATATTAGGGTGATATATTTATTAGGCCAACCAAATAAATGTCACAAAATACTGTGGGGAGTTTCTTCACGTTCTCCAGAACTCCTCACCGGGATAGATGGTAAAGAGGGTGGTGGGAGAGAGAAAAGGTTGGCTGATGGTGAAGTCGTAGTGTCTGCCGCTGATCACAGGCTTTAGGATGGAATGGGAAGGGACGGGACAGAGCAAATGTTCAAATGAGGGACTCCATTAAGTGCTGAACAGGTTTGAGTTTGCACCTATGGGTGCTGGGAAGAAGGAGCATAACAATGGCTCGTTCTCCATACTTAACAATATATAACCCTGGTTATCCTGGTTTGTCTCCATCTTTAGGCAAAACATACAAATGTCTTGGTAGGTAGAAAAAGAATAAGAGAAACCTGTGTGTGTGTGTGATGACAACAACAACAACAACAACAACAACAACAAAGGTAGAGAATAATTTTAGGAGTTGTGCTAGGTTTGAAAAACGAAAGTCAACATAAGCCAAACTGGGCAGCTTCATCTTGCAATAAGAGGGAAAGCATGAAATCCTCTTCCTGAGCTTTAGAATCCTGCTGCTTTATGACTAAAGTTGGCATTATTGGTCACGCGAAAATTAAAAGCTAACTATGTTGGCCCATATGGGACGCAGGTGGCGCTGTGGGTTAAAGCCTCAGCGCCTAGGACTTGCCGATCGAAAGGTCGGCGGTTCGAATCCCTGCGGCGGGGTGCGCTCCCGTCGCTCAGTCCCAGCGCCTGCCAACCTAGCAGTTCGAAAGCACCTCCGGGTGCAAGTAGATAAATAGGGACCGCTTACCAGCGGGAAGGTAAATGGCGTTTCCGTGTGCGGCTCTGGCTCGCCAGAGCAGCGATGTCACGCTGGCCACGTGACCCGGAAGTGTCTTCGGACAGCGCTGGCCCCCGGCCTCTTGAGTGAGATGGGCGCACAACCCCAGAGTCTGTCAAGACTGGCCCGTACGGGCAGGGGTACCTTTACCTTTACCTTTATGTTGGCCCATAAAGAAAATAATCCCTATTAGGGCAGCGACTTTATTAGTACTTCCATTTGTACGGTTTCCCTGCTCAAAGCCGATTCTCGCATTTGATGCAGGTGACCAGGTGAGACTAGCTGCTTGCAGGCCCCTCTCTTCTCACCTGACTAACCCACAGCTCAAATTCATGTTTGTTGTTTCCTCCACATGCTTTCAAAGAAAGGAACCATTTCACTCTGCCCTTAAGAAAAGGCAGTGCAATTACACATTCATTTGAAGGATGGGTGGGATTAAAGAGCTCTTCAGAAACAAAGATGCAGCACCTTTCTGAAGCATTTCAGAAAATGCAGGGGTAGGTGGGAGAGGAAAAAAGAGACAGCTGCCCGACAACAACTGCTTTCCACGCCTCGCCGTGTTGAAGAGTGATCCAGCAGACTCAACAGTTTAAAAACAGCAAAATGGATTATGACCTGCTCTCTTGAACTTCTTAACCTAAAATCCACTTGCTACCAACCTCTTGGAGTCTGCAACTCGTCGGCTCCCCCTGAGAAACCAAAGCACCCTGCTCCTCATTAACACACTAGTAGCATTTCTGTTAGAGGGGACGCAGGTGGCGCTGTGGGTTAAAGCCTCAGCGCCTAGGACTTGCCAATCGAAAGGTCGGCGGTTCGAATCCCTGCGGTGGGGTGCGCTCCTGCTGCTCGGTCCCAGCGCCTGCCAACCTAGCAGTTCGAAAGCACCTCCGGGTGCAAGTAGATAAATAGGGACCGCTTACCAGTGGGAAGGTAAACGGCGTTTCCGTGTGCGGCTCTGGCTCGCCAGAGCAGCGATGTCACGCTGGCCACGTGACCCGGAAGTGTCTCCGGACAGCGCTGGCCCCTGGCCTCTTAAGTGAGATGGGCGCACAACCCCAGAGTCTGTCAAGACTGGCCCGTACGGGCAGGGGTACCTTTACCTTTACCTAGGATTTCTGTTGCTGATGGAAGGAACAGAGGCAAAATGGGTCCCACCTAGGGACACACATACCAAAGGGAGATTTGCTTCAGTTGCATTCTGTCCGATTCTGTAATATGCAGCAAGAACAGCACAACAGAGATTATAATGAGAGCATCTCACAGGTCAGGTCAGGTCCTCCACCCAACTGTAATATGGCTGTGTGTGTGTGTGAGTGAGAGAGAGAGAGAGAGAGAGAGAGAGAGAGAGACTCTGTGTGCTCTGCAACTGCACCAACCCAGGCAAAGACATTGGTATTTGTTTATTTGAAAGTATTTTGATCCCACCCTTCATCAAAAATTGATCCCAGGGCATGGTACAAGCTCAGTAAAATAATGGACTTAAAACAAATTATTCAGTTTCAGACCTCCATACCACAGCAGCAGCAGCAGCAAAAACATGGTAATTATCTACAGAACCAGAAAGCAATTTCACCCTTCAGAACTAAACTTTACATAACACACTGGGTGTTAAGATTACTTGAACTCCAATGAACATTAAACTATTTGTGTGTTAACTGGATAGATCTTCCCTACAAAAATAATCAAGAAGCGTGCCACAGGTAGTTTAATGTTTTTTATTTTGTTTTAAAAGATGTAACCAACACAACAGTTTTGCAACCTCAAGAATTCATCTGTAACACAGGCAATTATATTCTCTTAAAGTATGCATCTACAGCAATATCTATATAAACAGCTAACGTTTCATGGCCAAATGTCAAATTCATGGTAATGTTTATTTGAAACTGCGTTGGGAGAGAGAGTTTTCTAGCAAATGGCCTATGAACAATATAACATGACCGACATAACTTGTGAAAATTGATTGACAATCCAGACACACACAAACGAATGCCTCCAAAGAAAGACCCTGTATATATGTCGGTCTACTATGCATCCACAAATGTCAAGGAAATCCATTTTTAAGAAGATTTCATATGATTCTACATTCACGATCATATTGCCAACACCTGGGCGACACATTTTCTTTTCAGATTCCCTATTTCTAACTCTACTAAGTTGCCAACTTGCACCGGTACAGGCAACCCACAATTTGTTTATGCCTAAACTACCTTCTCCATTTCCATATGCAAGTGCTCTAAACTATGAAATTAGTGCTCTGTGTGGGTGACACAGACAGTGTTAGAAACTGAGATATGAAAGCTAGGAGCTAAATGGCACCTTAAACCTTGGTTATGGGTGCAACAACAGAATGTCTAGGCATGCTTTTTTTATAACAAGAATACAAGCCTGAAAATGAATGTACTACACCTAAAATATTATGTTCATTTTTCAAATGGTCTAGTCCTTCCCCTGCCCACCCACCCCCTAATATCTTTAAGAGGGTCTCTTCTCCAGTCTTCAGAGAGCAGCTGGAAGTGGGGAGGCAGAAAAAGATCCTCCTTTCCTTCCACTCTGCAGTTTTAATCTGAAATCTTAGGCGTACTACTGTGCCCAGAGCTCAAACTGCTCACACCTAGAACAAGGGGAGTTTCAAACACTGGATGTAGATTAAGACGACAGAGTTTCAAGGACAAAAAGTGGACCATGAGGTCATTGCATTTGGAAATACAGCTGGGTCTAAAGTCAACAGCTCAGGCTTTGGTTATGAATGCATACAGATAAGGCTGCAACCCCAATGTCCCTGACTAGCAGCGGGTAGGTAGGCTGGAGCTGGAACTCAAAAAGGAGCCGAGCTAGGAAGATCTGGGGCTTAACCAGGGAGTTCCAGAGCAGGAACGAGACAGCTAAGGAGATGTTCATCCAGAAAAGGTCCAGAAGAGACTGAGAGACATATACAGTAGTTACTCCAAGCTCCACCACCTCTATCTGGTCCACACTTGGGTTATTTCTCACAGCTGGATTTTCTCCCATGTTAGACCCCTAACAATAGAACACTCTGGCAGCTAACAGGTACACCTTCTGTGACTCTGTGTTTCGCATTGGGTCCACTGACCCGTTTATGCTTGATGCAGGGGTGTCCAACAGGTCAACAGCGATCTACTGGTAGATCTCCGTGAGGTTTTGGTAGATCGTGGTTGATCTCTGGCTCCTTTTCCTTCATCCATAGTGATCTTTTCGTGAGTGGCTTTACCCCTTTGTCCCCTGCCTTCCCCCCAACTTTGAGCTGAACCCAAAAACGGGGGTCGATCACTGCCAGTTCTGAATTCTGAAAGTAGATTGCAGTCTCTTTGAGAGTTGCCCACCCCTGGAATATTGGATCTAGGCAAGGCTTGGAATGACATCCTTAGGAGGTCCAGGTGGGGAATCTCTGAAATACAGCTCTTCAGGCTGCTTTTTGGTCTCCTGTGGGTTCTTCGGTTGGAGCAGAGTTTCCATAGGGCCTAACCCTCTTTTTCCAAAGATGCCTCCTAAGCAACTCCCAGTGTTTTCAGTGTGGCTTTCATGCACAGGATTTCAGCAAAAAAGATGGAATAATAGTGCTATGCAGAAGGTAAGGAAAACTGGATAGTTTGCAGTATGTAAGGATAATCTTCTTAAAGGCGATAGAGAAACACTGGTAAGATGTGATTTAAATGCATAGTTGAAGAATCTAAAAATATAATGGATTGGGGAAAGGCTACAGTGGTGCAAAAAATGAATGTACTGCCAAAATGTCTATACTTTTTTTTCCAACTATGGTAATAAGAATGCCATGGCAGAAGTTAAAACTAATTCGGTCTCTAATCAGTCATTTCACTTAGAAAAAAATAAGCCTTCACAGCTTAAAATGAGTGCTACACAGCAGAAGGTTTTAGAAGACGATTTGGCAATGCAAAATATTACAAAACATTATCACCCTGAAAATCCTAACTGCAATGTGTTGCAGTTGGGAAACAGAGACTATGTGTTTTCGTTGGGTTACAAAACAGCAAGATATTCCTGCATTTAAAAGCTCAGGTCATGTTAGAAAGAGACCAAAACATGAATTCACAAACCATAATAAAAAAGATGATTATTATAAACCTATGAGACAACTATCAAAAGGAATTGGCACTGATTGTGTCAGCGAATTATCAGAGAGATTATTCTGTAGCCAAAAAATGTAAGCAACGAAATCAACAAGATTGAAGGGGGAATTGCAAACATGTAACAAGATGAGGAACAGAAGCAAACAATCTTTTGTTTTCCAGTACCCACAAATATAAAGGTAAAGGGACCCCTGACCGTTAGGTCCAGTCATGGATGACTCTGGGGTTGCAGCGCTCATCTCACTTTACTGGCCGAGGGAGCCGGCGTACAGCTTCCGGGTCATGTGGCCAGCATGACTAAGCTGCTTCTGGCAAACCAGAGCAGCGCACGGAAACGCCGTTTACCTTCCCGCCGGAGTGGTACCTATTTATCTACTTGCACTTTGACGTGCTTTCAAACTGCTAGGTTGGCAGGAGCAGGGAACGAGCAACGGGAGCTCACCCTGTCGCAGGGATTTGAACCGCTGACCTTCTGATCAGCAAGTCCTAGGCTCTGTGGTTTTAGACCACAGTGCCACCCACGTCCCAACAATATACCTGGTGGCAAAAAAAAGATACATGCAAATCTGTATGTTTTTACTGGATTTTAAGAAGACACATACATCTCATTGGAAAAAGTTACATCCAAGTAATAAATACAGAAGGAAACAGAATCCGCGAACTAATATTTTAATACAGGAACACTGTATTTGTAAAAACAAGTATAACAACTTCCTTAAATGTTACAAATAAAGAACATTTGGATAATATGCTCCCTAGTGAAATTATATGCCTGTAACACTTAAAAAAAATAAAAATATGCAAACAGTACCACTTGTGGATGGATAAATAAGGCACTGAAAACCCACTTTTTTAAAAAATAAAAAATGTTTGTGGTAGTGGTTGGAGATATGGGGTTATAAAAGGAGGTGGTAAAGACAAAACAAAGACAGAGTTCTGTTTGTACCACATGTCCTCCTAAATGGAGATAAGTATGCAACTGAGAGAGAGAGACTGAATTTGTTTTGGTTAATAGCTGCCAAAATAATTATAGCCAAGAATTGGAAGAACAACATTAAACCATCTGTGGAAGAACGGTGTGGGAAGGCTTGCCATGTTATGCTAATGAGTAAGCTTGCTGCTATCCTTCAGATGAGAACAGGCAGATAAAGGATGACAAATGTACTTACTGAAAAAATGGTAACACTACATATAATTAACCAGGCATTTTGGCTGATTTGACATCTAATGCCCTTCAAAAATGTGTTGTGGAAGCAGGGATTATTGGGTTGTCTTTGCTTCTATTTTTATCATGCATTTTTTGTTCTTTATATTGCAATTCTTAATGTGGTGAACCACCCTGAGATCTATGGATATACGGCAGCATACAAATTTTTATAACAACAAGAGCTGTTTTTCTAGAAAAAGAGGTGCCATATCTCACCATGAACTTCTCTCTAGGAATGGCACAAACCTGAGAGGCTTCGGAGCTCTGGTGAGCTCTGGCAAGAAGAAAAAAGAAAAAGCCCTAATAACAGTACTGTAGTAATAATAATAATCATAGTAATTTATTGAAATGAAAATAAGGCTAGACAAGGAATTGGATCCAATTTATTAAAACATCTGAAAAGTTAGGAAAAACTGCTCTACAATTAATTACCGTATTTTTTGCTCTATGAGAATCACTTTTTCCCTCCTAAAATGTAAGGGGAAATGTGTGTGCGTCTTATGGAGCGAACGCAGGCTGTGCAGCTATCCCACAAGCCAGAACAGCAAGAGGGATTGCTGCTTTCACTGCGCAGCGATCCCTCTTGCTGTTCTGGCTTCTGAGATTCAGAATATATTTTTTTCTTGTTTTCCTCCTCCAAACACTAGGTGCGACTTGTGGTCTGCTGCGTCTTATAGAGCGAAAAATACGGTAATTAGATGCCCTCGAAAAGCCTCCAGTCTTCAGAGTGGCTGCCCAGTCACAGGGAAACATCAGAGAATAATGAAGGAGGAGCGTGAAGGGCAATTGAGGATTTACCCTTTTTCTTCTTGCAATAACTAGGGAAGATTTACCAACACACACCCTACAGATCTTTTCAAAGCCAACAGTGGCTTTGTGTTGCACAGAAGGTTTGAAGCAGAAGCTTGTCAATGAAGGCAAGAAAGGCCACAATGAAGCAGGAAGCAAGGGGAGCATGAGGCGGGATGCTGGGAAAGAATGTTAATTGGCAGGAGGTAAACTTAAGTGTGTGAAGACTCTTAATTACCCACTGCCTAACTCCAAGGCTGAATATGGCCAAACAATTCTGAAGAGCCAACCCCCTGGGGTCATGTAGCTTTAAAACCCACTGAAAAAGGTAAAGGTAAAGGTACCCCTGCCCGTACGGGCCAGTCTTGACAGACTCTGGGGTTGTGCGCCCATCTCACTCAAGAGGCCAGGGGCCAGCGCTGTCCGGAGACACTTCCGGGTCACGTGGCCAGCGTGACATCGCTGCTCTGGCGAGCCAGAGCCGCACATGGAAACGGCATTTACCTTCCCGCTGGTAAGCGGTCCCTATTTATCTACTTGCACCCGGAGGTGCTTTCGAACTGCTAGGTTGGCAGGCGCTGGGACCGAGCAGCGGGAGCGCACCCCGCCGCAGGGATTCGAACCGCCGACCTTTCGATCAGCAAGTCCTAGGCGCTGAGGCTTTAACCCACAGCGCCACCTGCGTCCCCTAAAACCCACTGAACTCCCCTACAAAAATACTTTTGAGTCGCAGTGCACACCCATGTTCATTTAACATGATTACCCTTCCCTCTTCCATTCATATTTTAACTACAGTAAATGTCCTTTGTTGATTGATGGCTGGCCTCTAGGACCAACCAAGTTAGCGGTACTGAAAAAGATCTCCTAAAAGCAACAAGAATGGAATCTGATTGCTGAAACAGTCAACAGAGATCAAGCTCACCATCAAAGAAGAATAAACAAATAAAATAAGGTGGTGCTGGGGAAGGAGACATACTTCTCAAGAACCAGGAAATAGTCTGAAGGCACTGTAAACAATTCCACTCTTCTCGGGGGACATCATATCACCATAAAGTTCTGCCATGCAGTGTCCAGTCCCTTAACTCTGCCCAAGGATATGCTCAAAATAATTGCTCCTAAACTTTGTGCGGAGGGAGACATTCAGTAGTAAGGAAAGGCCACTCTGAACTCTCCCACCCCCCAAGATATTTTACCTGCCACATTCTGCGGGGGGGGGGGGGAATTATTGGAAAAGGCAATAGTTCATTTGTGGAGTATATGCTATGGGCACAGAAGGTCCCACATTCAACAGGGGCTGCCAAACTGACACCCACAGGTGCCATTGTGCCCACCAGCACATGAACAGAGTCAGTGAATACCCCCTCAAAAACTCATACAGTGGTACCTCAGGTTAAGAACTTAATTTGTTCTGGAGGTCCGTTCTTAACCTGAAACTATTCTTAACCTGAAGCACCACTTTAGCTAATGGGGCCTCCCGCTGCTGCCATGCTGCCGGAGCAAGATTTCTGTTCTCATCCTGAAGCAAAGTTCTTAACCCAAGGTACTATTTCTGGGTTAGTGGAGTCTGTAACCCGAAGCGTCTGTAACCCGAAGTACCACTGTAGTGCATAAAATACTGTTTGCTCTTCCTGCTCAGATCCTGTTTGCACCTGCTTAAACATGCCCACATTTCACTGGGTGCCATTCCGGAGAGGTACAAAGAGCTTTCCTCTGCGCATGAGCATGGCAGTGCAGGCAACTTTGGCCCCACACCTTTGATGGTGTCTTGATGGAAGAAGACATGTCGGCCACATGTGGTGGTTTTGTCTCCTTTTCTGCTCTTTTGGGTGTGGCGGCCACATCCAGGGTTGCTTCTACACTAGCAGTTCAGACTGGAGCTGCCGCCATTCATTGACTTGCTTTTTTGCAAACCATGCAGCCTATAGCATCTGGAGTTACCCTTGCTGCAGTTCTCCATTTCTCCAGACCTGCTTTGTGGCATTTAAAAAACAAACATATACAAAACGCAGTGCAAATGTCATCCGGTAAAGCACAACGGAGGTTTTCCATGCCTACTTTAGCCTTAAATTAAATACAATAAACAGAGCCCTAGCTTGGATAAAAACCTGGATTGTGTTGGTCGTGCCATTGTCTGCTAGGCTAGCAAACTCGGTCCTTAACCCAACCCTGTCATGCACAGGTTGTTTGCCTATTTTTAATTGTGAACTTTTAGATAGTATGATGAAGTGACACAATTTCTCTATTTCTCGCTCACACTATGCCCCCACTTTCAGTATGTCAAAAAGAACGAGGGTATAAATATTTCACTTACCCCATCTGTTACCTACAGTAATCTACACATGCATGAGTGTGTATATGACTGAATTTATCAATACTAATAGAAAGTAAATTATTGATAGTAATGCAGAACTATATAGACATTCCTTCCTTCCCATCATCTACTGTCAAATGGGAAAAAACAAAAACCCACTTTTAAAAAATGTAATAGTATAAGGCATGCGTAGGCAAACTAAGGCCCAGGGGTCAGATCCAGCCCAATTGCCTTCTAAATCTAGCCCGCAGACAGTCCTGGAATCAGCGTGTTTTTACATGAGTAGAATGTGTCCTTTTATTTAAAATGCATCTCTGGGTTATTTGTGGGGCCTGCCTGGTGTTTTTACATGAGTAGAATGTGTCCTTTTATTTAAAATGCATCTCTGGGTTATTTGTGGGGCCTGCCTGGTGTTTTTACATGAGTAGAATGTGTGTTTTTATTTACAATGCATCTCTGGGTTATTTGTGGGACATAGGAATTTGTTCATTTTTTCCCTTCAAAATATAGTCCAGCCCCCCACAAGGTCTGAGGGAGAGAGGACCGGCCCCCCTGCTGAAAAAGTTTGCTGACCGCCGGTATAAGGACAAAACCAGCAATTTAGGGAAACCACCAATATCAGAGCCTAAATGAAAATTTATGGAAATCATCTATATTGGAAACCCAGACAAGAGTTGTGGAATTCCATGGGCAACTTATCAACTAACCAGCAAGGCTCCAAGCAGCAAGTACTATTTTGGTGGAAGCTAGTCTGAAAATGCTTTACGCCTCACTGTGAAAAATCACTCTCCCTTTATTAATGTCGCTATTGGACTCGGAGGAGCTCCAGCACCTTTGCTGTGAATGCCCTGAATTACTGTGTGCTGTGATGCCCATGCCAGTGATTAGAGCCCAGAGAAAACTGCATCTGGAGATAAAGTAACTGGGGGGGGGGGCGCGGAGGCAGAGAGAGATTAACATGTTTATCGCAATGCTTACGTCTCTTACTGGCTAATGGTTACAGACGGATGGCAGCAACAGGACTAAAAATAAGAGCTAAGGCATTACCAGTGACTCACCGTGTGGGTGGCGACACTATCAGAGATCAAACACAAACCTATTCCCTGCCAGAGGCTAATGCTGCGAGGCACACAGGGAACATCTCCCTAAGGCAGGAAGGAAAATCAAAATAGAGCGGCTCCACACACTTTCTTCTGTGCTGTGGGGAGGGGGGAATCTAGCCTCTGCCCCCTCTGCTACTACCTTTATATTGGAAAGCTCACAGAGGTACATAAAAGCTGTACTTCTTGGAGAGTACAGAACAGAGGCATTCTCCGAAATCAAGTCCCGGAATCTCACGCGTGAAACACTTAAGAGGATATACCACCATATTTATTTTTTTTAAAAAAATGAGCTATTATTCCTAGGACATGTAGTTTCCAGCGGCATTGCACAAGTATATAAACTGGTACTGGGCACAGAATTTAACTGAAAAGGATTTCCGGTGGTCAGGTCTAGGGAAAGGGCGGTGGCAGGGTGTGTGTTTGTGTGTGTGATTCAGTGCCCCTCCCTGAGACTAGCTGACACAGCAATTTAGGAAAACTTGCTTAATCTGTATAATTTCCGCAGGTGGCAGTATTTCACCTTTCCTTAGGGCACGGAGGTTTGTTTGTTTTTTAAGTGCAGAGTACATGCAGGCATAGCTATTTTGATATGGTTCACATACACAGCCTTCCTTAATTCTATTAATGTCCCCATCCTCAGTAGTGAATGATCTTTAGCCCTCTGGTGAGGGCTACTCCATCCTCTATTCTCCTGCTTGGGAAGAAGAAGAAGAAGAAGAAGAAGAAGAAGAAGAAGAAGAAGAAGAAGAAGAAGACCCCGACCATCTAGATGGGTTGCCATAACCACTCTGGGTGGGTTCCAACACATATAAAAACACAATAAAACAACAAACATTAAGAACTTCCCAATACAGGAAGAATGTCACACTCCTAGGCAAATGTCCCCTCTCCTGCTTGAGGTTGGGGAGGGACAGAGACACTTACTTCAGCTGCAGTGAGCTTCAGAAGGTTCTTAAGCACAACCCAACTCCAGGAAGATCCCTGCCATAAGCTTTTCAGTCTGGCTGTCTGTGCTGGTTCTCTAATGCCCAACCCACACACAGAAACCACAGCCTTCCCCCCTGTCTTTCAGAGAGAAAGGTTAGAACTTCTTTGGGTGGTAGAGGTGCTGCTCAAACCCACAAAGGTCCTGCTCTCCCCACCACCACCTCCAGGTTTGGAGCTAGAGGAAGAGCAAGCTTAAGCTTAGCACAACCCCAAAAACCAACAGCCCACCTCTCCTTTGGTCCCAAAAGCAGGGGGTGGGGAGAATCTCCCCCCCCCCATGAGGGGCCATTCACCCACAAGAAAATTCAGTAGAGGGCTATAGCCAAAACAGGCAGTTTGAAGATTGTCTCTCTCTCTGTGCCCCCCTATAACAGCAGTTATAAAAGTAAAGGGACCCCTGACCGTTAGGTCCAGTCACAGACAACTCTGGGGTTGCAGAGCTCATCTCACTTTACTCGCCGAGGGAGCCGGCGTACAACTTCCAGGTCATGTGGACAGCATGACTAAGCCACTTCTGGCCAACCAGAGCAGCACACGGAAACGCCGTTTACCTTCCCGCCGGAGCGGTACCTATTTATCTACTTGCACTTTGAAGTGCTTTCGAAGTGCTAGGTTGCCAGGAGCTGGGACCAAGCAACGGGAGCAAGAGGGCTTACAAGAAGGAATAAAATGAGCCAAAATTCAAAAGCATTAGAACAGATAATAAAAGAGGGTAACACTGCATAAAAAACCCATGTAGCAAACAGTAAAACAGTTTCAAACTGAAGTAGTTTTAAATAGGTTCGTTGGAAGTGGAGAAAAACCTGCTTTTCTTTTGGCACGGTACTTCTCTATGAGCAAGTAGTCAAGTAAAATGTAAACAGAGCCATCTGGCATACAGACAATATACACACATACATGTTCATTATTTGCTTATTTAAGTGGGATGAGCAGGATCTTAAAGGAATTCATTGTGTACTTTTCTGGGGATTGACCGGACCATCATCTCTGGGATTCAAGAGACCATCATCTTTGAGCCTAATCTCCCTACAAGGGATGGACTGAGTCCCCAGGCAAGTGGGTGAATCAGATTATTAAAAGTGATTCTTCACTTGGCTGCATGACTAATACATATGGAAGCTTTTTGAGTAACACAATCAAGTGATTAAAACAAGCAGACAAGCGTTCTCGGCAGGCAGCAGGGGAAGATACAAGTTTATGGTTTCAACTATCGAGGCACCAAACATCCACTTCTACAGAATAAACAGGAGGAAAAACCTGGGTGCCAAAAAACAGAGAAAAGGTTATGATATGAGCCAGAATATTCATCTTTGGCAGTCCTCCATACGGGGCTATGCAAAAGAATCTGCAATCTAGCATGGAATCCAATTAAGATTATGCAGCTCGGGGGACAGCTGTTAGGTGCTTTGCATGGCTACCTTTCACTCCTTCCCAAACAGCCTTCAATCACATTCTCATTTAGTTGTAACAGAGCCACCCTGAGCTCTACGAAGGAAAGGAAGGTATAAAATGAGTAATAATAAAAAATATTGCCCTTATCCGCTTGGACACACTTCCAAGTACCATACTGCTTCCTTCCGACAACTCCCAAATTTATGAACTGTATATTGACGCTATCAGTATCAGTAAATAAAGAACTTGCACGTTATCAGTAAAGGTATCAACAGCCTTGGATAAAGAACCGCTTTGAATGAAGTTCTATCTAACAGCAGCTCTTCGGTGAAAAGATCTCCTTTGTGCTCCTCAAGACTCCTCAACTCAATATGCCAGAAGCCTACACACTACCAACTTATAGAGCAGAGTTCCCAAACTCTGGCTTCCAGTTGTTTTTGGACAACAGCTCCTATCATCCCTGACCACTGCTCCTGGTAGCTTGGGATGATGGGGGTTGTAGTTCAAAAACAGCTGGAGGCCCAAGTTTGGAAAACACTGATATAGAGCAAGTGGCTTGCTCTGAAGGCTATATGCTACAAAGCTAAGAAATCGTTCATTGGGTAGTGCCACAGATAAGGGTCAGAAGCAAGCACAGAGAATCTTTCGGAAAACAGAAAATTAAGGGAAGTCGTTTCATAATTGCTTCATGGCCTTTGTGACAAGGCTGTAGCCATGGTGAAAGGTGGGTGTTGACCTTGCAAGCAGTGACTTCGCAGACAAATACGACTATATCTGCAACTGGTTGCTACCGTTTTTTGGTTCACCTTAAGAGTTGAAGCAAAGGAAACGAAAAACACTTTCCCTTTGCAGCTAACTAAGCTCCCTGTGAACTCAAGACTTCATGGCAGGGGTGGGGAGCCTGAATAAGCCCCAAAATATGCCAGAATGTTATTTCTCCCAAGGAAGCTACAAGCAATTAGCTCCCCACCACCATTATAAAGACGACAGGTGGTCCTGCCAACTACTTTCACAATTTAGTGATGGCAAGTTCTCTATTCAAAATGTTAATAATAAAAGGTAGAGGCCGTGGCGGCTAACGCGGTGGGATTGCAAGAAGCCTGTGCTATAAAAATAGCTTAAAATCTCACCTCTGCCATGACCCCCCCTAAATAAGCACTCTCAGTCTCAGGCCAACAACACCTGCAATGTGGGGGTGACGGTGAATACCTATTTTATGTGGTTATTGTAAGGGTAAGGTAGTGTACGTGAGGGGCTCTAAAATACAATGAAAATGAGGGTTTCCCCCCATATGGAGCATCAAGTTAAGATTCCACAGAGTTAACAAGTTTATAATCAAGACCTTCTTGCAGAAAATTGTATTGGTGGTGTATCGATTACCGTATTTTTTGCACCATAACACTCACTTTTTTCCTCCTAGAAAGTAAGGGGAAATGTCTGTGCGTGTTATGGAGCGAATGCCTGCGGGTGGCGGGGGGGGGGATCTGCTGCAGGCGTGAGCAGAGGATCCATGGTTCCCCTTCCTTCCCTCCTCCGTGGTTACAAAGCATGGATCCACATGGATCCTCAGGATTTTTGCATTGGGCTACTCCAAACTCACTGTCAGAACACATGTCTGTGGCCACAGCATGAACCACAAAAATCATATATCCACTATTTCATTTAGAATATTTTTTTCTTGTTTTCCTCCTCTAAAAACTACGTGTGTGTTATGGTCTGGTGCGTGTTATAGAGCGAAAAATACGGTATATCTCTAGCCTTTTCTGGGATTGTCAACCTTGCCACCATATTGCATCTTACAAGCAAAGAGAAACAAAGAGGGAGAGAAAGATGCCAATGAGATTTGCAAGTTAAGCTAGTGTGTGTGTGTGTGTGTGTGTGTGTGTACGTACACACACACATACATATATATGTATATATAAGACTACAAAAATGCCACTTGAATTTGGGTTCTCAGAACGGACTGTGACCAGCCCTAGGCTCAAAAAATCCTTTCTTGTCTCAAAGGGCAGTACTGTTCCTATCTCACAGATCAATCCAACCATGAAATTGTAGGCAGAAACTGCTGGAGGTTGCGAAGCCTCGGCGCGGGCATAGAATCTTCTGGAATCAATATCCTTAATCAAATAAGCATGCGAGGCTCAGCAAATGGGATCACCATGCATTGTATGTGCTATTATTACCCAGCTCTGGCATTTAACAGACAAGCAGACAAAAGGGGTCCCGGTTCTTCTTAGAGCAGCACCCAGACCACATAGGCACTGCCACTGAACATTTCCCAAACACACACACATACACAATGTCCACACAAAAGGCCACCGCATCCATGCAAGCCTAAAATTTCATACTCTGCTAACACCAACTACAAAAGCTAGTGCTGACGACGGTCTCTCTGCATTCCCCACCCACCCACCTGCAATGATATTTCACGAAGAGTAGAAGCTTTTAAAAAAGTTTTCCCTCACAAAGGGCTCCATAACTTCACACATATCAAGAACTGTGACTCTGCATTACTACCCTCAGGCAGCAAAGAGCCAATCACAGCAAGTTTCAACGTCAGAGACGATGGCGAAGGCAGATTTCTTTCTACCATCTCAGCTTTGCACTGTTTCACTCCAAATTGTTTCCCCACCTCCTGTTGCCATGGAAGGGGAAGTGTGCTGAAAGCTACGACTATCGCCTTCTTTAGATGTCGCACTAAACGACAGTTTAGCGTTACAGGAACGGTGCGGCTCATGCTCTGAGCTCCTGTACTATCCTTCCTCTCCCCTCAGACATGGTGGAAGGGAAAGTATTTCCTTCCCTGTATTGAGAATCCCATGGACTGCAAGAAGATCAAACCTCTCCATTCTTAAGGAAATCAGCCCTGAGTGCTCACTGGAAGGACAGATCATGATGGAGGACGAGATGACTGGATAGTGTTCTCGAAGCTACCAGTATGAGTTTGACCAAACTGTGGGAGGCAGTGGAAGATAGGAGTGCCTGGCGTGCTCTGGTCTATGGGGTCACGAAGAGTCGGACACGACTAAACAACTAAACAACAACAATTATCTGACTGCAATTTTTCATCAGAGTCAGGCTGAACTGTGGTTTGTTTAAACTAAAGCGGGTCCAATAATTTCACTTGGGACTTTTCCCTATCATTTGCAGGGGGAGAGGTAAAAAAAGAAGAAACCACTCGGGGGGGGATGACGGGGGGAGAATTCCTGCGAAATTTCAGGGTTTTATAATTAATGGTGAAAGGTAGGCAAGAGGTGTGGGTGTTTACTTTTATTTTTTAAAAGAAGAAGAAGAACCACCACCAAAATCTCAGTACCATTCCACTGCTTCCCCCAGCCACCATATCTCCTGGAAGCCCACCAGCCAACACACTTCCTTGAAGGCCTGCGGAAGGACTTCCTGATGGAACATCCTTCCATGTACATTTCAGGAGGTCTGCTAGCCGGGGGGTGAGGACGGGACCTGAAAAGCACCAAGGGGGGGGGTGCTATTTTTTTCTAAGTTAAAAACAAGAACACCCGCATCTCTCGGCCACCTTGTAATATCAATGATTTAAAGATTAGCGAATCCAAAAATGTCACCTCTTTCTTAAAAAGAAGCAGAAAAAACTACCAGCTGTCGCAGAAGTGAAGAATTTAATGGAACTGCTTGCTGCAGGTTCAGCACAGAACTAGCTTTAAAACTATTGCGGGCTGAAAAAAGCCATGCTCAAACCGTGCATTCAAAATCAATTAATTCTGCAAAGGCAAAATTCTCAGAAAGGCAAGCTAAGTTTCTTCAAAAGATTTTTCTTTCTGGTTTAGCAAGTCATGGGTGGGCATTCTCCGGCCATTCCCGCAGCAGCAGAATATTTTTTTAAAAAATAATAATAATCAAAATTAAAGGTCCTAAAAAATGATCAAGTCAAGCTCTGATGGTTCAGAGCAAGAATGCATAAAGGACTTCATTTATTCACTAGGTGCCCATACCTAAAACACCATTCAAGGAGGCCTTAGAACCTAATCACCTTCCCTTCAATCTGTATTGTAGGCGACATATCCATCATTCTCAATCCAGTCTATGATCCTTTTGACGGTATGACTTATAGGCCAGCTTCAGCATCCCTGACATTTGATGCTAAGAAAGCATTTTGACAAGTTCTCTTTTCTGAGTGCCATGTCTGCCTGAACAGTTCATTAAATGGACTCTGCTACAGTGTTCCATTATCTAGAGTGGTTATAAATGGATTATCCAAATAATTTTCACTGCATACAATTAAGCATTAGGGCTACCTCTTTTCTATTCTTTGATCTTGCGCTAGAGCTCACAGCATGTGCAATTAGAGGCTATGAAGATGTGAGGGGTTAAAATAAGAGATTCCCAATTTTATGTTGTTGCTGCTGCTCTGTGTCGATGGTGGGTTACCAACTTGCTCAAATTCTCCCTCTTCTAACCCTGAAATTATACTACAGCTCCCCACAAAATTTGGATTTTCAACTATTAAGTGGAAAAGGTCTGAACAGCTTGGTTTGGGAACTCATCTCACATCCTGCTTTACAAATCATCACCTGCTAAAAGTTGGCCATGGATAGATGTTAAATATTTAGGAGCATGAATCCAAACAAATTAATAAGACAGTTCAACAGAATACGGATATGTTGGTACCTAAACACTACTAGATTTGGAGCACTGGCAAACACTGTTTTTCTTGCTTTGGGAGAAAGCCAACAATTCAAAACAAACATCGGCTCATTTAGTCTACATGTTGAGGGGCCTGCAACACAGTTTCTGTAATGTGTCTGGGGACTCCGACAGGAGGCGGTTTACCCTCTGCACCATCGAGGCAGCTCTCAGGCAAAGGAAGTTATTGGCCCGATCTTTGCTGCACTGCAGCAGCAGCAGCATCATGCAGATAACAACAAGGGTACTGCTGCACATCAGCCCAGTCAAAGCAAGTGATCCGAGCAAACAGCAGGAGGGGCCATGGCTGGTTTGTTTATACCACTTACGTCAGGCTTGCTTTGACAATCAGAGCAACCTGTTGCTCCAAGTAGCCAGATAGACCCTTCCCACACACACCCCTTGCATGATCTCTCTTCCCCTAAGGTGCCACCTTAAAGAATCTGAAAACTGCCTCGCCGTAACTACTTGCCGGTTTCTGACCCCTCTGCTGCTCAGAAGCTTGACTTTCACCTGGTGCAGAAGATGGTAACTCAGCTCTGAACCTTCCAAAGACCTGCCAGACGGCCTGACCCTGAAAAAGCTTGAGGGTTTTCTCTGCACCTCTGAACAACACACGAAGCTCGTTCTCTGAATTCCAGTTATCAATTAAGGGAGGGGGCATCTGCACTCCACAGTTTATCATGCAGCTTAAAACACTACAGGACTATAAGGTACAGCCTACCACTACAAGGTATTGAGCCCCTGGGGCTATGTCAAAATCTCTATTAAGAAATAGTCAGCTGTGAACAAAGTGCCTACTAGAGGAAATCAGATAACGAGTTAAAATTGTTATCCTTTCATACAAGAGAAGTCACCAATATGGTGAAATCATATACTTTTTTTTTTTAAGGGCCCAAGCCTAGAGGCAGTACTCAACCAAACAGATCTTCAAACACAAGCATTTCCGCTTGCACAAAAGAACTTCTGCACCCCTCCTTCCCCCCACCCCAGAAAGTTGGGGGGAACCCAAAAAAGATTTAGGGAGCATGGGATATGCACAAAGGGAGAGGAGAAGGAAGGAAAATTCCTTTGTGCACTTGCAAGTCCTTTCACTAGCTGATATAGATCAGCTAGTGTTGGATATTACCCTGGGGGTTCAAAAGTCTGCTTACCACGGTGAAGTTTCCTTCCCCTCTGGCAAGTGTAACAAGGCCTCCTTTATCCACAACATGATAAGCATGGATTTGTAGACTTCTGGGTAAGAGCCTACTCCTGTTATTTCAAGATCTACACCCCAATCTTTGAGGCAGGGTTTGTGTTTCCTTTTGGAATTGAGGCACAGCGGAGAATGTGGTGTCTTTATGATATATAGTTTTTTTTAGCACATATACACAACCTGAGCCTGCAATAGAGGGGCTCACAGCACCAACACCCATAGCCGCAGCCTTGGATTCAAACAGAAATCAAATATTGTGCGTGCTCTCGCTCTGTCTCCAGCTTTACCTCTAGGTCACATCACTGCAAACTCTCAACTCTCACTTTTTTCTTTTCCTAACTACCAGCCAATTGCAGTGGTAGAGTCTCACACAGGTCCACTTCCTTTGTTCCCTTAATGGCCCATTACCCAGGCGATTACCTGAACAGGAAGCTAGCCTTACTTAAACGTTAACACTTGCTGGATCCAGGGTCTCTGCATACAGCGTCTTTTCTCCTACCCTGACAGCTAGCCAACCATTTCTTGGTCAGCCAGACTGCTTCAAACTGATTGGCCAATGCCTCTTCAATGAGACCCAACCATTAGGAGATGGTTTTCCAATGGTTGTAATATCTGTGTGTCTAATCTATACCTTCCTAAAACTCAAGGTGTAAGTGAAAGGCATGGCTTAGCATTAACATTAATGAACTCTATGCTCGTGCATCCTGGTGTTGTAGGTCTCACTCATCTCTCCCATTTGCCATTCTATATCTTAGACAGCAAACTATTACTACCAGAAACTTACAGATCATGATGGGGGTAAGAAGATGTAGCATTCATGAGAACAGGACTTTTTCATTAACATGGAAACCAGTTCAAAGAGAGAGACACTGCAAGCTGGCTGAAGGGACCTTGAATGTGTGTCGAAATGTGATCCCTGGTAGCATTACTGTTGCCTTTCAGGAGATCCTTTTATCTCTGCTTATGCTCTGTATATTTGTAACTAAAGCAAATATTACAAAGATGCTACAAGTCTCCCAGTGTCTTTATTTCTAAAGTGAAACTAAATAAAGCAGTGTTAGTCCTGGATCTTCTCACTATGTGGGGATGAAGAGAGCAACAGTACTGTACACCCAACCCCACTAATCCAATTCGGAAGTATCTTCACACTTGTAACAAATAGCGCCAAAAGCCTTCAGGTCAAAAATGTGTGCAATTTCAATTGTGCTCCCTTATCAAACATCTCCTGGGATGTACTCAGCTTCCCCTCTCCTCTTCTGGTACCAAATTTGGATCCACTGAGGTGAAATGAAAGCTACACCATTTCCCCCTCACACTGGAAGAAAATGCTTATGGAAATTTCCAAGACCTTCCTCACTTTGTAGCTTAGATTGATTCAGCGGATACCCCACCCATGCAATCCCATACCCCACCCATGCAATCCCATGGCCTTGGCAAAGTTCACCTCCTACACTATTTGAGACTCTGTCTGTTCTTGCCTCCTTTAAAAAAAAAACAAAAAACATTAAACTGTACATTCATGTGCGCACACCAACCCATGTTACTAACTGGCATCCAGTTTATTGAACCCAACCTGATACATCCTTCTCTGAAAGTGGAACTCCAAAAGAATGTGCCAAAAGGCACATAGCTACATGGTGCACCTTTATCAAATAGAGGTATGAGCACTTAGTTAAGAGTCTAAAGTAATTGCTGGGAGTGCTCTGTTTCCAATTCCTGCTGAAGGAGGCCATATAAGTTTTCAGTTTACTGTTTTGGGCATGCAACTGTATTTTTTTTTTTTTTTTACTTATCACACAATAAATAAATACAAATATACCATATACCATCAACAGAAAAAGGGAATGAGATAAATAGGAATGTCTGATTGCCTCTTTAGGCCTGGGCTGAACAAGAAGGATGAATCAACATATGCCATATTTTTTGCTCTATAAGGCTCACTTTTTCCCTCCTAAAAAGTAAGGGGAAATGTGTGTGCGTCTTATAGAGCGAATGCAGGCTGCGCAGCTATCCCAGAAGCCAGAACAGCAAGAGGGATCGCCGCTTTCGCTGCGCATTGATCCCTCTTGCTGTTCTGGCTTCTGGGATTCAGAAATTTTTTCCCCTTGTTTTCCTCCTCCAAAAACTAGGTGCATCTTGTGGTCTGGTGCGTCTTATAGAGCGAAAAATACGGTAATGCAGAAGAACAATAGGGACAATAAAATAAAAAGGATGTGACTTGCACAAACAGGTGTGGTGAAGTTCATCCATTATTGGAACCACTAGTAAACCATCCTTTGATTTCCAACCAATGGAAATCCTTTGGCCACATGGCTCCCCACCCCCACATGAACTCTTACATTATTGAAAGCTCAGATTACCACACAAGGCTCTGTATGCTGCAAGTAGCATCTCTCCCATGTATGCTCTGCAGTGCTGATGACAACCAGATTTCTAGAATGAAAGAGAGCCATCCCCCTCACACACAGTTTCTCTGCTCGACAAAGCCACAATTTATACAAACTTATTTTGAACAGTCATCAATGAAAGGCAGGAAGCCATAGAATCCCTTTTACTTTATTTTGGCTGACTAATTCTGCAGTGCAAATCTACTGGTCACAAGAGTTGAACGGGTGTTTCAAGAATCTGTTTAGCAGAGAAACGTTCGCATTAATTACCATAACCGCGTAAGAAGATTAGATGCCTGAATTAAAGTTAGAAATTGTAGGCGGTCAAAGTGAGTGTTTCTGGGGCTGGAAGAGGGGTGTGGGAGTGTGTGTGTAAGTACAGTGGTACCTCAGGTTAAGTACTTAATTCGTTCCGGAGGTCCGTTCTTAACCTGAAGCACCACTTTAGCTAATGGGGCCTCTCGCTGCTGCTGCTGCTGCGCTGCCGGAGCACAATTTCTGTTCTCATCCTGAAGCAAAGTTCTTAACCTGAAGCACGATTTCTGGGTTAGCGGCGTCTGTAACCTGAAGCATATGTAACCTGAGGTACCACTGTACATGTTTCAAGGTGTGGAATAAGGAGGATAAGTTTGCTTGCTCCAAATGCTAAACTCTTACAAGCTACTTAACCCACAATTCCAGACATGAACACCTACAGATTCTGAGCCTGCACAGTTGGACCACAAGAGGTCATCAACTGTAGGGGCTGGTGAACAAATGTCTATCATGTAAGGTCTCCTTCAAGCGGCAGATTGACAGCGGGAGCTATTGACTTTCCAGAATGTGTGTAATAGCCATACATCATTCACATGAAATTACACATGGAGACTCATGGCATTCTCCCTCGCATGTAGATCTGGGAACAAACTTTTGATTAAAATTTGGTAATGCTACTAAGGGACAAGAAATGGGGTTGTGGGTTGGATTTGGCCTGCTGGCTGCTGACTGGCTATCCCTGCTCTAAACAATTCTACAGAAACATAGTGGGGGATGCAGTCAGAGAAGCTACTCAAATGCACCCACAGGCTCAAT
This sequence comes from Podarcis gaigeae, assembly GCF_964106915.1. Lineage (NCBI taxonomy): Eukaryota > Metazoa > Chordata > Lepidosauria > Squamata > Lacertidae > Podarcis > Podarcis gaigeae. The sequence continues at coordinate 16,253,752 of NC_139681.1, forward strand.
GAGGAGATCAACTTTCTGCAAAGCACTGCACTCTTCTTGGCTGTAGTTTATTGCGTCAAAAGGCCAAAGAAAGGAGACAATCCCCAGTATCAGATGTGCAATGAAGTCCTGGCCAAAAGGATGCAGAAGGATTGTGCCGGAGTGTTAAAGACATATTGGAAGCTTAGGTTCAGCTCCTGTAAGAGGGGGAAAGTTTTGTTGGCAGGACTTGTGCCCCAACAGCTTCTTAGGTTCTAAAAATAAAACACCCTCACTGGTAGATGTAACTTGCACACATATACACCCGCAGCAGAGTACAGGTTTTCCACTTCCATCCTTCAGAGGAGACAGACATAAGTCTGCCAGAGCATAATCAAGACAACTGCAAGCCTGGGAGAGAAACCTTTGGGGGATTGTTGTAATTAAACAAAACGTGCCATCTTCCTTAAGGCAGAGTTCCCCGAGCAGCTTTGGGTTGTTTCAAATTAAGTGGACTCTGCTGTAAATACAGAGCAAATTCCCAGGAAAATTATCCTTGAAATACTGCAATTTAGAAGTGATGAATCTGCACTGAAAGGTACAAGAAGCTGTGAGCAGAGAGCAAAAGGGGAAAGTCGAAGAGCCCCTGGAGGAGTCTTTAAATATAGATGTCAGACTTGGGAAGCCAGGAGTCTGGGCTGTTCCACTTAGGCTTTTTTAAACCTGCAAACTGCCCTTTGCCCTGGGAGCCCAGCATGAATGACAACGGTACACATATAAAACAGTCAGTAAGGAAAAAATAATTTAAGAATAATATAGTAAAAAATGACCTTTGTCTGTTTTCTATGATCCGGGCACAAACCTCCAGTACGAGTGTGTTTTACAGCCTGGGTCCTATTACTAAGACAGCCTTCTGGCAGGAACTTTCCTTAAAGCTAGATTACCAGCCAGGCCTCCCCAGTAGATCTTAAGCCATGGTAGGGTGAATACGGACAGAGGCTGTCTCTCAGATGCTAGGTTCCAAGACATTTAGAGCTTTGTACAGAAAGACCACAAGCTTGAACTGGGCACCTTAGTTAATTGGCAGCCAATTAAATTTCTACAGATTGGTCTTATATGGTCTCTAGACATCAGACCCAGCAGGACTCCGGCTTCTGCATGTAACCATTTTCAAGGACAGCCCAACACAGCATGCACTGTAATAGCCTAAACGAGAGTTTTTACTTGGCTATTTGGGTCTGAGCTATTATGCAATTTATGTCACTCCCATCTTCACATTTCTCCAGATGTTTCTGACTACAACTCCTAAATATCTGACTTATAGATTATCTAAAGATGGCAAGGCTTTATCTCAGCCAGGCAACATTCTTCTGAATATTACCAAGCACCGCAATCATTTTAAACACAGCTTTAGGATGGGAGGTTTTTTCTTGGAAAAGACCTTATCCTCATTAAAATGAGTGGTTGCAAGATTGGAAACAATACAAAAGACCACTCTTGCTTACACCTTAAAAATAAAATCATACAACAACAAAAGTGCCTAAAAGGTGCTTTGAATGCGAAGTCACTTCAACAGACTTGGAGAAAAGTGACACATAACATTAACAAAGCTGGCCGAGGAAAGGAACAAGCACACAGACGACTTCAGTTCTCCACAAGGCACAAAATGTGAGCTCTACCACAGAACAGAGTTGATTCTGAGCTTTGAAGGTTTCAATGAACCTGTTATGTTACATGCTTGGAAACAAGAAAAGGCATGTAGCGTAGCTGGGATTTTCGAGCAGGCAAAGGAACAAGATTTGCTTTGGTCAGCACTGGTCTTCTCTCTGAATACTTGTCCTGCAGCAATGCCCATGAGTTCCCTTTCTGAATGACAGAAAGCAAGCTAAAAATTGCCACACACGCACACACACAGCCCTGAACACTGCCCAAAGCGTATCAAAGGCATAAGTATCTTTTTCAGATCTCTGGATTTTTAGTGCAAAACATTCAGAATAAAGGTAATCTCTCTCTCTCCTCTTTTGGCTTGGGGATACCAGATGGTAGTCAAAGCCACTGTAGTGTACTGGAAAAGGTGGTAGACTTGAACCAGGTATCTTTGCTCATCTATGAAGCTCATTGCCATTGGCTTCAGACAAGTCACTAACAATCCCACAAAGAAAGTTGCAAGGTAGGCGAGAGTAGGCAACACATTTCCATCATTCACATGACTTCATGTCTAAGCTACATTTTTTTGTAAGCAGCCCAGAAGACTGGTCGATAGGTAGTTTAGAATTTGACTGAATGAAGTGGAAGGAAAGGTGTGATATAGACTTAAGGGATGGGTAAGGGGTGGCGCTGTGGGTTAAACCACAGAGCCTAGGGCTTGCGCATCAGAAGGTTGGCGGTTCGAATCCCCGAGCTCCCGTTGCTCAGTCCCTGCTCCTGCCAACCTAGCAATTTGAAAGCATGAAGCGCAAGTAGATAAATAGGTACCGCTCCAGCAGGAAGGTAAACAGTGTTTCCGTGCGCTGCTCTGGTTCGCCAGAAGCGGCTTAGTCATGCTGGCCACATGACCCGGAAGCTGTATGCCGGCTCCCTCGGCCAGTAAAGAAGAGTCATCCGCGACTGGATCTAACAAGTCAGGGGTCCCTTTACCTTTAAGGGGTTGCACACAAGTGCATGTATGCACAGCAGTAAATTTAGCAGGGAGGGAAGTATCTATAAATCTATCCAAGTGTGCCAATTCAAGTGTATGATGATGCAACAGACCTCCTATCCATGCACTTAAGGGCCAAACTACACGTCATTAGTCATACACTGAAACCAGTGTGCTTAAGGTGGCTGTTTTTATTTGGTGAAAAGGCATTTGTGGGACCCTGATCCAGAATATCTTCCCAATTGGGATCAGGGGCCCATGCAGGTTTTCTGCTGAAAATGACTTCCTCCTGGCTGCTTTTTGCCTCTGTATGAACTGTTTACTGCAAATGGAAGCTTCAGGAGCAAATAGCAACCAAGTGGGTGGCAACCTTTAGCAGAAAACTGGCACTACTTATTTCACCAACTAAGCACACTCATGCAGACACGTGATGTGGAGCAAACTACAGTATAATGTTAACTTATCCTGTGCAGCACAGAACAAAGTAAGCTTCATGTTCAATTTTCCTAGTAATCCATGTTCCTTGGTAATGTTTGTACCTAATTTCGTATCTAGTTCCATGCAAAGGATCTTAGCCATTTTGGGTTACAACTTCCAACTTCTGGCAGCACATTAGCTCTCTCCAGTACTGCCACTGCACACATATATATTTTGGAAGGAAAAGCTACTAGCAAAAGGTTTAGGAGCCCTTTCCTATGCCTCGGTGACATTTTCATCAAGATAGCCGGCTGTGAACAGCATATCCCAGGAAGCAGATCCTAAAAATAGCCTCTTACGGCAAAGTGGGGGGGGGGGAGGGAGAGAGAATGGGGCATGTGGCTTATATACAGACCAGTTTACACATAATTCTGTATTGCCAGAGCATGGCAGTGGGAATCCCACCAAAGCTTTCCTAATAAGCTCATTAATGTAACCAAAACAAATATGGAGGAGCCATGATGCTGAACGTTCCACTGCAAGGCTGTACCAAGAAGACCCCAAATTTCTGCACTTAAGAGAACAAACAAAACCAAGAATACAGCACTGTATTTACATTTATTCAAGAAATTTAGACTGGTATTATTGGTAACATTTATGCCCCACCGAAGCTACAGTCATGAATGGGACTTTGAAGTGTGCCCAGGATTTGGTGCATTGGGCCTTAGCTGTGCAAAAGCTGGGCATCCGGGTTGAGGGCTGAATCCAAGACTAAGCCTGAGTTTTCATGGGGGAAACCACCCATTTCAAAGCAAGATAGATCCCCTATTCCTTGACCAGTTTCCTACCGACAAGAAGCATCTCTGTCTTGCCTGGATGAAGCTTCTGTTTGTTCACTTTCATCCAGTCCATTAGCAATGGTAGACACCGACTCAGCACTGCTTCCCCATTTCCATTTTATCTCCACAGATGCATCAAACGTTGGGGTGGATGCTAATCTAAGTGACTTTAACCACCACTTCTCTGATCAGCTTTGGATATTACCTGGCTGCAAGAGGAAGATGGAAGCTTGAAAGAGCTGCACTTCCTGCTACCTTATGCCTACAATAACCCTCAAAAATCAACTCTGAATCGGTCACTCTTCACAGGGACACTTAACTTCCAACATCTTCCAAGCACAAGTTCCTCTTTGAACACTGAAGCAGCTGCAGGAAAAAAACAGGAAGTGCAACTCTCTCATGTTTCCTCCTCTCCCCGCCCCCCCCCCAAGTTACAGTTATAGCTGATATGTGCAATCACCCCTTGGCATTCCCCACACATCACTGGGGCAACTGCCATGTACAAATGGGAACATACAGCATTTCCAAGGCCCCACAAGGCAATAGATGTACTCTGCTGTTCCTGCCTAAAGCTTCAGAGCTCTCAAAGTTATTTTGTCAACTGGGGGGGGGGGGCGTGGGGGGAGGAGAGGAGGAGAGTGAAAGGAACTCTTGGGTTGCTGCTTGAATTGCTGATGTGGTAGATCGGATATGTAGTCAGTTTCCAAGAAATATGGGCGCCACAGAAATCCTGACATATCAGCTAAAAAGCAAGATACCAGATTATTAAGAGAGAAGCACTGAGCGCAACAGGATTTTCCAGTTCCACAACTATGGCCCACCAAGCTATTCAAATACCTTTCAGTCTGCTCAGCCAGTGCAGATTGTGCACAAGTAGGGGGCTCTGGCTAATGCTCCCCCAGACCTATGGAAAACTTCTTGTGTGCCAGTCTCTCTCTCGCACTGTGTGTGTGCTGTAATAAGGAGTTCGCCACGACTGCAGGCAAACGCTTGTTCCTTCTTGGTTTACAGAACTTCCCAGCTAACAGCTGCATTGCAGATGAACCCTCTTAAAGTGGCCAAACATACTGTTAAGCCAGTCAGCAGGGCACTGTGCTACAGCAAAGCAAGCAGGCACCTTTTTTCCCCTGAAATAAGCATAGTAATCCTGATCTCATCCAAACTACCATGAGTAGACCGTGCACCCATTTGTCACCTCACGCAGAACGCCTTCCAAAAACCAACAGATACAGAGCTCTCTTGCTATCTCCGAGTCTGACTTTCAAACAATGCCTCAAAAGAGCACAATGACTGTGAACAGACACATCCCAAAACAATTACAGAATGCTAAAGAACAGGATACAGTATTAAAGGGTTCATTAACCACGGCACTACAATGGTGATTTATGGGATAACATGCCGATGTGGTCTGGGTCAAACTGTCATCCCATATAATTTGAAACACAGATTTTGGAACACAGGAATTCTACTACAGCAAGGAATATACCTACTGGGAAACATTTCTGTGGCTTTAAAATTCATATAGAGAAAGATTTTAGGACTATATGAATAATGGACAGGTGAACAGCCAGTTGTGTAAGAGAATTATTTTGGCATCTATATATGGAGTTTGGTTAAAAGAGGAAACGGAATAAGTAACTGTAGAAAACTTACAGTTCTTTGCTTGCTACTGATTTTTTTAAAAATGTATTAAGTTTATTAACTACAATGTCCAATTATGGCACTATAATTTATAAATTGAGAATGTAGAATTATATGGGATTTTATGACTGGTCACTGGATGGATACTAGATGTAGCGTCCTTTATTTCCTTTGGTTCAGCTGGAAATCTTTGGGGGAAATCTGTCTTCATGGCCCCCCACTTTGTATTTTTTAAATTTCACAGCCTAAAACCCTGTGTAAAATGGGGAGGGGAAGAAGGAGAGAGGAGAGAGAAGAAAAGTTCAGAAAGAAAACTTAAGGCATCGCAAGGGTTGGAAACCAAAGATGCCTAATCCTATAGGCAAGGCTGGTCTAGGAGAAGCAGGTATTCTCCCCCCCCCCCACCAACCCTTGCATGAAGACCCTTCCCTGATAGGCAAGAAGTGGGGCATTCAAAAAATAAAGACAGCCCCACCCTGAAATAATATGGTTATTTCAGAAAACTTCCTTTCACAGCTATACACAAACCAAAAATGGATGGAAGCCTCTAGAGGTGCAGAAAAATGTTTAACTGTTCAGAAGCTTTTAGCACGTTTAAGGGAAAGAGAGAAAGGGCTAATAACCTGAGAAAAGCCACACCTATGGGTTGAAGTAATTGATATCTTGCTACTCTTGTGCCCAAGTACCTAGAATCATAGAAGAGTTGGAAGAGACCACAAGGGCCATCGAGTCCAACCCCCTACCAAGCAGGAAACACCATCAGAGCACTCCTGACATATGGTTGTCAAGCCTCTGCTTAAAGACCTCCAAAGAAGGAGACTCCACCACACTCCTTGGCAGCAAATTCCACTGTCAAACAGCTCTTACTGTCAGGAAGTTCTTCCTAATGTTTAGGTGGAATCTTCTTGCTTGTAGTTTGGATCCATTGCTCCGTGTCCGCTTCTCTGGAGCAGCAGAAAACAACCTTTCTCCCTCTTCTATGTGACATCCTTTTATATATTTGAACATGGCTATCATATCACCCCTTAACCTCCACTTCTCCAGGCTAAACATGCCCAGCTCCCTTAGCCGTTCCTGATAAGGCATCGTTTCCAGGCCTTTGACCATTTTGGTTGGCCTAAATAAGTTAGTCGAATCAATGGCCTGGATCGCAAATGCTGCTAAGCCAGGTTTTATTAAACCACTGGTTTTGCGGCCATCTGAATCTTCCCAGCAGCTTAACCACAATGCCAACAAAGAAACATTTGAAACCATGGTTTGCTGTTAGCTTATGGTTGTTTTAACTATGGCTTGCCGTTATATGCAAACCCTACATCATGGTTCCTTAACCATGGTTTATTTGGCCACCCCAGATACTCACTAAGCTAGAAAGGTACAAGGTAATAGCTGATGGAAAACGTATCAAACCATAAAAGAAAAGGCCATGGTTTGTTTGACTATCCATGCAACAGACTGTAGTTTAACTCGTGGTTTATTAAACAAGCCACAGCTTGGCATTAATAATTTTTTTCTACTGACTTGATAGAACCTATCCAAATCTGGCTGTTTTAAATGTATTGCTACTGAAGATAGCCAATTAGGCTGAATTGGTTTAGGTTTTTATATTAATCTTTGTAGTGAGCGCACAAATTATCACATCACCACAACTGAAAGCAACGGTTCCTTAGAGAAGTGGGGAGAATTCCCTGTTGCTAGGGAGCTACCTGTCACTTTGATTGTTTAAATAATGCCTTGTGAGAGCATAAGATAAATCAGAAAATGGAATCAGGCACTGTGAATATGCTGGTATGTCCCAAACAAAGGCTGAATTTTGGTGGGCCTTCATAAAGGCAAGGTGAGGAACTTCAGCTTTGGGGGGCAAATACAATTTTCCTTGCCTCTCTATCTGATCCTTGGGAATCTCCCTGACCACAGCCCTAAGTATTTTTAGGTAGTACTATGTTGGCAGTTTATGTATGGAAGTGAGAGCTGGACCATAAAGAAGGCTGATCGCCGAAGAATTGATGCTTTTGAATTATGGTGTTGGAGGAGACTCTTGAGAGTCCCATGGACTGCAAGAAGATTAAAACTCTCCATTCTTAAGGAAATCAGCCCTGAGTGCTCACTGGAAGGACAGATCCTGAAGCTGAGGCTCCAATACTTTGGCCACCTCATGAGAAGACTCCCTGGAAAAGACCCTGATGTTGGGAAAGATGGAGGGCACAAGGAGAAGGGGACGACAGAGGATGAGATGGTTGGATAGTGTTCTCAAAGCTACCAGCATGAGTTTGACCAAACTGCAGGAGGCAGTGGAGGACAGGGGTGCCTGGCATGCTCTAGTCCATGGGGTCACAAAGAGTCGGACACGACTAAACAACAACAACAATGTTGGCAGTTTCTACTACAGCTCAAGGGGCAGAAGGTCTTGGTCAAGGGTGCGAATCATGATCTGGCCAGTGGGCCAAATTCTGAGCTCCCACGGCCACTGACAGGTGAATGGGAGCCATCATAATGACATCAGGTGACCAAACTTCAAAGGAAAGTTCCTGATTTGTTCTGAACTGGACTGTCAACTGCAATGCTTGTATAGACAAAAGCTGACCAAATGCTATCATCTTTCCCCATACCCTTGTACTCACATCAATATATTGCCAGCTCTTAATGAATAGTTGAATGGAAGGTGACGACTTAGCCTTCCAGTCTGGCTGACCCTAACGAATGCATGACCCATAGTTCACAGCATACATCCTCATCAGGAAAAACCAAAGGGCTGCTAAAGGTCAGCAATTAAGAGCTAGTGCAGCCCTTTAACTGCCCAAATGTTCATATCCGGGAACGGCACACAGACTCCCTAGGAGCTCCAGGGCAGGAAAAACCTTCCAGAGTACATCAGCAATTAGCTCTAGCCTGAAGGAACAACCCTTCTAGCTAAACTCAGTGTGTCCTAACAGGACAGCAAGGTTGCAATTCCCTAACCTCCACAGGGCCAGAGGAAATGCTACTTCTATTACCCATGAAATGATATTACTTTTTGACATAACTGCACAGTATCATAGCAGAGCACAGCTGCACTGAAGCAGAAACACTAAAACATATCCAGCAATCACTGGACACCAAGACTGCAGGGAGGGTTTAAGAGGTGCCCATTGCTCTTCTCCATGTGTTCTTTCCCAGTGAACACATGACTGACAGTTCTCCCTCAGGTCACGCTTCACTCATCAGATCAGATGCACAGCATCAAGTCCCAGGCAAGGAGCCAGAAGGTTGAACACACGTCATCTATATATCCATGGCGCAAACTGCAACAGAGAAAAGGAAATCCCTCAGATGCTGTCTCACCTGCCAACTGCAAGCCCATGTGGAATAAAAGGAGTATTAAAAACAGAAGGACTGTGAAAATAGACTACAAACCTGAACACACGGGGGAAACGTTTATATATATATACACACACACCTTACATCTAGCCAAACACATCCTGGTGCCCAGGCACTCACTTGGCCACAAGCGACCAACAAGTCAGATGCAAAATGGGGCTGGCACCTGGCTAATTTTGAACACTGGGTTAACTAATTTACACACATACACAAACACACACACCCCAATTCTGGCACCCATCATATGTACTCCAAATCCAAACTCAGCATCATTACTCTTCTAGAGAGATCTAAGCCTTGATTACCAGAACTACAGATTCTTACCTAACTTCCCATCCCACAAGGGAACAAACACAACTTTTAAACTACAGCCAAAGATGCTCCATTTCTGAACTTTTACAAGTGATCTGGCATTGGGTACAGAATCAGTCACAGCCCAAGAATTACTTAATAGCTAAGCCTGGAGTCACAGCACAAAATGACTGCATGCAAGAACCTTAGGAGATCCTAGGGACCAAGAGCAGCACACTATATGAAGAACTGGCCTTCCCTTTTAAGTGGCTCAAAGGAACTGGGAATCCTTGAACAAAGTACTGGTGACTAAAGCAGATAGCAAGTAACAGCGGGCTGAACATGTAGAACAGGGGTCAGCAAACTTTTTCAGCAGGGGGCCGGTCCACTGTCCCTCAGACCTTGGGGGCGGGGGCAGACTATATTTTTTTTTGGGGGGGGTGAACTAATTCCTGTGCCCCACAAATAACCCAGAGTTAAATAAAAATACACATTCAACTCATGTAAAAACACCAGGCAGGTCCCACAAATGACCCAGAGGTGCATTTTAAATAAAAGGGCACATTCTACTCATGTAAAAACACACTGATTCCCGGACTGTCCATGGGCCGGATTTAGAAGGCGATTGGGCCAGATCCAGCCCCCGGGCCTTAGTTTGCCTACCCATGATGTAGAATGAGTCAAAGTTCATTCAGTTATTTTCTTTCTTTCTTTCTTTCTTTCTTTCTTTCTTTCTAGCAAGAACCTTTTGCAGTGGTCCCTCCAACCAATGAAATATTCATGCACAGGCAGCATTTAATCATATTATTGGGAGGGAATTTAAAAAAAAATCTCTGGGGGTGGGATTACTAAGGGTAGGTCTGAGCTGAAAAAGCCAAACACATCACTTCCTCAAGAACTTGTGTGATAATGACATGCCATTTGGTGGAAGAAGAAAATCACTTCAGGAATGTCATTTATGCATCAGAGGGATAAGCCTCCTCTAGCAGCAACCAGTTAAGCAATGCTGGAGATTAAATACATCCAAGGCAGAACATTTTTCACAATCCCAATCTCCCTCTGCCCTGCCAAAGACCCACACAACAACAACAAAAAGGTTAGACATGTCGCTTCATAAAAGATGCAATGGAAGATCAGGAGCTAATGCTCTTATGATCAGATGCACTAAATGGAGCCATCATGTTTAGTGGCAGCACACCCATGAATATATTTTTTATTCATGTGATTTATAACTAGCCCTTCAATAGGTTTCCCACGGTGGACAACAGCAAGTTAAAATTACAATAAAACAAATTAAACCCAAAACTGTAAGCACATTTCAATATAAGAAGGCAGAATAAAAAGGAGTCAGCAGAATTTAAAAATGAGCACTTAATTAAATATGAAGTTTCTGTGCCTGGAACTAAAGTGACAAAAAGACAGGTGCCAAGCAAGCTTTCAACACATGGGGAGCCACCACCAAGTAGACCCTTTCCTCTGTTGTCACCTGTCACATGGGTGGAGGAGGGGGGAAAGAATGGCAGATACTGGGAACAGCCTTCTGCTTGTGAACACCCCCAGAACACCCCCAGGCCATTGCTGGAAATATCTCATTCTCATATATAATGTCAGGAATTATATGTCTTCAATGGTTATACCAGGAATAAAACAAAACAAAATGTTAACGGCGGCAGAATCTCTCTGTTCTCCACATTTGGAAGATGACACCTTTAGGTAGCAGGAGGGGCAAAGAAAATGTATGGAGGCCTATTTGCAGTTTTAAATTCCAACATAGGTGCTAAAACAGGTTGGGGTCCAGCATCTCTGGAGATGCAAAGCATGGTTGTCTTAAATGTTGCCTACTGTAGGGGTGACTGTCTCTGATTATGTATTTGTAAATGGAACAAATATGACAAAGACATGCCCCAGTCCTCTCTCATCAGAAAGAAAACAAGATCTTGTGTCATTTCCCTGAAATACCTTGTTACTCAGAAGGAGGGAGCATGAAACAAATTTATTAGAAGATTGTGTGTGTGTGTGTGTGTGTGTGTGTGTGTGGTGTGTGTGCATCTGCAAATCCTCACATATGTGTGTACAGTGGACACTCGGGTTGTGAATCTGTGAGGGATGCACATTTGCAACCCGCGTCTGTGCACGCACAGGTTGCAATTCGGCAATTTAGCGCTTCTGCGCATGCGCAACTGCCGAAACCCAGAAGTAACCCATTCTGGTACTTTCGGGTTTTGGAGGTCAATAACCTGAAAAAAACGCAACCTGAAGCATCTGTAACCCGAGGTATGATGTACAGGTATAACATACATATGTACTTACTGGTGCGCCTAAACTCTATGCACAATTTTATACTTCTCTAAGTCCCACTCCCTGTTTTGTTTTGTTTTTTGTCATGTCTGGTCCTTCTGCATAGTTAATACCAAGGACAAATGTAGTAATATGTAAATAATAGTTATTCCCTGTGCTTTCATACTAACCCAAAATGGTAATTTACAGGCATTTTTTTATTTGTGCCAAACGTCACCAGTTTCAACATTATACAAAGAAAGGTAAGCTGTAAATCAATAGGTACCAAGCAATTCCTGCTGGAAGACACAAAAACTCCAAAGCAAGCTGACATGATTGGAGAAACAGCTTCAGAGTGATGCTGCATACCACAACTGGCTCAGGAGCTGCCTTTTCCAGAGGCCAACAACCTCAAGAGAAAAGTCAATGGGGGGAATTATATCTCCTAAGTATAGGATATAATGAGTCAACATCTGGAGTTGCCCAAGAAGGTGTCTCTGCTGCCCAGGGTGGACCAGGAATAATATCATTTTGACATATTAGATACTGAAGACTCCACAGTCTTGACATGTATGACAGATGTGCCAGATGTTAACTCCCCATGGCAGATGGCTCTTCCCTGGAGACACTGGAGAACATGAGAAACCCCCGTTCTTCTCCTGAGCTTGACAGAAGGCAGCAGAACATGCCCAATCTTGTGTCATGCTCTGGGGATACTTGACCATTTCAGAACATCAGCAGAGAGTCAGAAAGAAGACTCTTCCCAAAGGAGTGGGAGGGGTAGATAGTCACAGCAACAACAGCTAGTGACCATAATCAACTGAGATGTGTGGGACCTCTACTGAAGGCTTTGGGCAAACTGCACAGATAGAGGCAATAAAGGCAGAAAAGGTCCCAGCCAGTTAAGCAATGTTATCTGTTACAACTCCTACTATTTTTTGGAGATAAAACTTTTCAGAGTTAACATTATCTCATTAAGAGAACAAAATAATAATAATAATTTAAAGGTGTGCATATGAATCTTTCCAACAAAGGCATCTTGGACTGGTGGGTCCCTATCCTTCTCAGGAAAAGGGACCTTCTTTCCATAAGTAGTAAGAAAAGCCCAATAAGGGTGTACCCATTACTTGCATGAGCTGCACAGAGCAAAGTTATGATGTCAATCAAGCAGCAACTCTGTGCATAATGTACAGTACATAATAGTCTGGAGCTCTTTTTATTGCATCTCTGTTCACAGGGGAAAAAATCGCCCTACTAATAAAATACCCAATTCTTCAAGATCATAAACCTATTTGTGCACACTCCTTGTCTGCCTTCCTGTATGTGTTTCCATTAAAGTTGAACTGTACAAGACTTGGGCCCACAAACACAACTGTATAGATTCAGTTACAGATAGGTAGCCGTGTTGGTCTGCCATAGTCAAAACAAAAAAAATTCCTTCCAGTAGCACCTTAAAGACCAACTAAGTCAGTTCTTGGTATGAGCTTTCGTGTGCATGCACACTTCTTCAGATACACAGTGTATCTGAAGAAGTGTGCATGCACACGAAAGCTCATACCAAGAACTGACTTAGTTGGTCTTTAAGGTGCTACTGGAAGGAATTTTTTTTTGTTTTGTATAGATTCAAACAGCTACTTCCTCTTACAACTATCTCCTCTCCCTGGAATACTGTTGAGTTACATTGCTTAACGACATCATTCAGTAACACTACCGTCCAAGTCCATGTGGACAGTTATAATTGACTTACAAGATGGGTGGGAGGGTAAAGCGACAAGCTCGACTTTACTTAAAGCGCCCACAGTGTTTACCAGGCAGTGGCTTTTCTTCCGTCAGAGAGTGCCTGCACAATCTCCGGCCAAAAAGCATGTGGCTTGAGTAGGCCCTACTCGCAATAGTTATGAGGCAGCATAGTGCTTCTCAAGCTGTGGACCACCGGTGGGTCTCCCCTCGCTTCCCCCCTGCCCTGTCATAGCCTTTTGGTTGGGTCAACACCAGCACCTTCCCAGCTCCCCACATGCACAATCCATAGCTACATGTGGGAGTTGGTTAGAGAGCAGAGTGAGGCAGTAGCACCCTAAGTAGGGGAGGAAATGGATGCTAAGCAGAGAGGCAGAGGGGTCCCTTTGAATGTGAGGGAAGAAAGAGAAAGTGTGGGGATGGCTGAGGGCGAGGAAATTGAGAAGGGCCCAGGCAGCGGCTGCTGCACACCCTGCAACCCCATTTTCTCTCTCTCTCTCCTCCTCCTTCCTGCACAGTCTCCTGTCAAGACAGGAAGCCTCTCCTCCCTCTGAAAGGGCCAGAGAGGACACTGAAGGAAATGGAAAAGAGGAACAAAAAAAGTTATCATTTTAGATAAATTGGTAAAGTTTGGAACAGAAAAGGGTGACATGAGGGGGAAGACGCTCCAGGGGGAGGAAGTGAATGTAAAAACCTCCTTTAAAACCCTCTTCACCAGTAAGCTCTGGCCAAGATGAGGAGGGCCCAAGGAGGGATTAGACAGCAGAAAATGATGTAAGTAATTGCTAGCTATTTATGCCAAATTCCACCTCCATCCACCAACGTTTTGTGACTGGTGAGCCTCAGTAATCTCCAGCCTCTCAAATGGGCCCTGGTTAGATAACCCCAATTTAGGAGTTGAATAGCATTGTCTTCTGTTTCATTTTCGAAGCTCTTCGAAGACAAATTGCAACAAACAAAGACTTACTCATTTTTACCCCAAATTTCAGCAGTAACCCAGGTCTGACCCCAAACTGCTGGCAGTTTGGGTCTCATTCATAATATAGAGCTGGGCCTATTGAAGATCTCTATCCCTCGGCCTGGAAGCAACATCACTACTGGTCAGAACGGAAGGGATGGGGGTACCTGGGGGTACCTCCCAGATATTGTGGCACAACTATAATCATCCCTGGCCACTGGTCAACAACATCTGGACTGTTTCCTATCCCTGCACCTAGCCCTGTTACTTTACTCATAAATATGACTCAAAGCAATGTAGAAACACTAAAGCAGGCTTCCTCAACCTCAGCCCTCCAGATGTTTTCAGACTACAATTCCCATCATCCTTGACCACTGGTCCTGCTAGCTAGGGATCATGGGAGTTGTAGGCCAAAAACATCTGGGGGGCTGAGGTTGAGGAAGCCTGCACCAGAGAAATACAAAAAAACAATTACCATAAGTACCATTAATAAAGACCATAACAAACATATCTATGCAAACAAAACACAAGTCTAGCAAATCATGAGCTCACGTTGGGGTGGGGGGGTGGGGTGCTACCCTTCTTGGATGAATTGCATGGGTAAAATGCCACTGCCTCAAACCGGGGCTTTTTACCCAGATCCTGAGTGATCTGTTTACTCTGGATTAGTTCCAGAATGAGCAGGAGGGCACCTGTTCAAACCTAATCTAACCAGGAGGAAAAGGTTTGCAATAAGAATTATTTGTCCTCCATTAGCCGTATTAGACTGAACTGGTCAAAAATTTAGAAAATCCGGTGTAAGGGATACTAGTCCCCATCCTTCAGCCCCCCACTTCTGGAGCAGGTAATCCTAGACTCGACACGATCGCAAACAGGACAGACAAACAGCAGACTGAAATCCTGCCTGCTGTAGCACATTTATAAAATATACAGCGTAAACCGAGAGGCAACTTGTAAGCCAGGCTGATCTTGCCCACGCACCTCACTATACAGAGGGAGAGCACCAGTTCCTTGCTGAGAGAGACCACAGCACGGCAGCTCCCTTGCCCAGACCCCTGGTTCTCTGCAAAAGTCATCCCCAGCACCACAGAGATAGCGTTTCCGTTAAATATGTTCCCAAGCTTTTGGCAAGGTCAGGAGCTCCGTCACGTAAGCTCTTCTATTCCAGTGATCCCTTCTAAGTCAATTTGTTCCAACAATAAATAAAGATTCTATCACTACAGTGTGCATCATATTGCAACGTTGCGTTATAAGCAGGCAATCCCAGAAAGGCGAGGGAGAGTCGAGGCAAAAAGGCAGCTGGCACAAGAGGAAGGCTGCAGTTTATGACATCAGCTTATTACCACTCCCCCCCCCATACATCTATCCCTGGAGCCGGGAAGTGTGTGCAACACAAAGCACAAGACTTCCAGCATCACGGCGACACAGTGTCCCCATTAAATAGAAAAAGACTGACCAACAGCACGATCACTGCTTATTGACCTGTATCCATTCCTGCCCTAGCTGACTTCAAGCCAACAAGACCCAAGACACATACAAGTCGAGAAAACGCTATTGTGGCCGTTTCTGCTTTCGTCCTCTTGAAACAGACAGGATGAGCCCAAGGAAATACCCACTCATCTGCCAATGTTGTGGCAGCTTTTATCTGTGCTCCAACAAGCTAGGAGGAGGCTGAGCAGTAGGGGGGCATCGCAAACCACACTGACTGCAAGGCAGTTTTGACAAACAAGCCAATATTGTGCTTCATCTTGGAGAATTAAGACTGCATCTAAGGCACAAGTGTGTAAATTGGTGGACAGGTCTGGTATTCTTGTATTCTTGTATTCTTGCACTCTGGACACTAATACTACAAACTGTGTTTCCGGCTTCTGCAAACTTGTATTGTGGATTCTCATTTTCCACGACTAACTAACCTGCAGTGCAGCACACTTTTGCCTGCATCCAATTCACTGAGAGAGGGGGAGGGGAACAGACTGACTTCACTCCAGCCCTGCAAGAGAATTCTCGACAAGGAAGAACAGTGTGCCATCCCTGAAGGGATGGCAAACCGATTCCGCCACCCGCCCACTTCCCAATACTCAGCCCAGATTTCACTTTAATTCCTACCAGCCATGTCAACAGCTAATCACAACTTCAAAAAAGCCTAAAATAAACTGGTGTTGTATGTGTTTGTTATATTATTAATTAGCGTTATGAAACAATGCAATTTTGTTTTTAACATAATGGAACCATTTCCGGGGGGGGGGGGGCAGGGGAAATTAGCAATGGATAATTTTCCTCCCCAAAAGTTACTATACGCTTTGCGGTAAAGCAAAGATGTTTTTTTTAAACAAAATGAAATAAAATAAAATAAAATGTATGGGTAATAAGGTCTGAGGCATTTCAAGAAAGCCAAGAAGGTGCAATTTCTCAGGGTGCTCTACACCCTGATTTAGAGAGCACTTTTTTCTGGACTACAAGCAAATAAAGCTTCCTTGAACTGGTTCTGACCACTGGTTCCTCTGGCCAAGTGTTGATCTGGTTGCTTGAGGCTCGCTTGAATGGAGGTCTTTCCCAGTCCGGCTGTCTGGGGACCCTTTTGGCTAAAGGTGATAGGCTAAGACCTGCCGCATCCCAACCTCAGCCCACTTTTGAATGCTCTCATAGACCCTCAACACACTCCTATAAGGTAGACCATTATCATCACTTCCATTTTGCAGAAGATGGGGGCTGATGCTGCAAGATATTGGCTAGATATTGAAGATCGGTGTTAATATGCCCAGACTGTCTTGCCCTGGTGAGCAACCTGGCTGCTGAATTCTGAACCAGATGAGGTTTCTGAACCCTCTTCAGAGGCAGCCCCATGTATAATCTAACCTAGAGGTTACCAGAGCATAGACAAGAGACATTAGGTTATCGCTGTCCAGATATGGGTGCTGCAAGGTCACCAGCTGAAACTGATGGGAGGAATTCTGTGTCACTGAGGCCACCTGAGCCTCAAGCAACAGCAATGGAGGTCTGGCAATTCACGCCCTTCACCACCATGCGACAGCCAGCTCTATTGTTCTATGCATTTACCAAACATTGACAGCCACCTTCAAGAAGTTGCGTGCAATTCAGCAAGAAGCTTCCCCACAATTTCAGTGTAGGTCATGGACTTTCATTTATACTTCCTAAACTCAAGATGCAGACGTGTTGATTTGCAGATGTTCCCAAGACCAACTTTCAATTTTACTAAGCAAGTCTCAGGACTAGCTAAGTGCCAAATATTCTGCAAAGCGGGTCTTTATCCCTTGCATACAAACCTGTATAAAACTATTTCATAAATAAACTTTTTCAGCATCCCTGGCTCAGACATTCTCCAGGTGAAGCTTAGGGTACTCCTGTCCCTCACTAACTTTGAAATTAGGAGGCTGGCCAAAAATTTGTTCCACGTAAACATTTTCTAGTTGCTTAACAGCAGAATCAGGATAGTCGAATATTCCTTCCTACAGAGTTCAATATTTGCTTTATTATTCCATCAAGAGAACAAGTTTGAACAGACTAGCTTCTCAGCACTGTTTTTTTTTTAAAGACATCAGTACTATATTTGCTATGAGGACTTGGGTGAAAGTGCTACAAAAAGAGCGGCAAATTACTGCCGCACAATGACTTCTGATATTTAGCACAACATAATAAACAAAGCTCATTAAATAAGAAGTCATCTATTGACCGCCCAAGATGGATGCAATTTCCTCTACCCAATATTCCTGAGATTCTGTCACACAGTATACTCTCTTTTACATTCAGACATTTATTGGCGGCAAACAAAATCCAAGACAAGTTTGCACCTTACAAAGAGCAGTGCATAACACATACAAGCACACATACAACCAGGCCTTTGGATGATTAATCTTGTAACCCTTTTAAATGTGGGGGTTTTTTTGGGGGGGGGGTATTGGTTTGTTTTTCTTTTTCTTGTTTTCTTGTGTATTTTGTGCTTTTATATTGTAAACCACCCTGAGATCTGCGGATGAAGAACGGTACACAAATTCGATAAATAAATAAAATAAAATGTGGAAAAGCAACATGAAACCCTTGGTTTCACCACAGAGTAATAATGCTGCATTGGACAAGCAGCAATTGGTGGCCTAGAAGCAAGTCTGGCAACCCATGAAGCAGGGATGGGGAATTCTTGGCCCTCCAGGTGTTGCCTAACTATCATAATCTCTGACCAGTGGCCATGCCAAGTGGGAATTTTGGGAATTCGAGCCCAACATCATGTGGAAGGCAACAGGTTCTCAATACCTTCCTTAAAAGATGAAAAAGGCAGACAAGGCTTAGACAGAGGAGGGGAGAGTGCTCTTGTGCTTGAATCCTGCTTGCTGGCTTCCCATGGACAGCTGCTCAGCCACTGTGTGAACAGGATGCTAGACTAGATGGGCCATTGGCCTGATCCCGCAGGTTCTTCTTGGGTTCATATGATTCCATGACACTCTGTATGCCAACGTTAAGCTCTAATGGTCTAAGGCACAGCAGTTACACACCCAGGATGGCAGCCCCTCCACCCCTGGCAGCAGATAAAAGAACCATGAGAGAAAACCATTTTCCGGCAACAAAAACTTACAACCTTCCCCTCTGCCCCCACAAGTAAGTTCCAAAATGACACTTGCCAAAGCTCAGCAGGGATAGAGCAATTGAGCTGAAGAAGAAGCTAAAGTCACACACAGTTAGAACTTTGGCACGACGGACCACAATTCTCTCGTGGGCAAAGAGAGGCATAGCTATTAGTGGGAAAGGTCCTATATGCTTTACACTGAGAGTAAGTAACGGGGGGAGGGGGAGCAGCTTCATTTTAGAGTGAAGATGCCAATAAAGACTTGAGTTGAGTTCATTCCCCTTGATCCGAGCAGAAGACCTACTTGGTAAAAAAAATGCTGATAAATATGGCCATTTTTAATTCCACTCAGTTATACCTTGCTTCAGCTGGTATTAAGGAATTTCTAAGAGAGTTGTGATGTGCTTCTCCCACCCACATTACCAGGGCAGCATCACAAACCGAAAAAGTGTCAACAGTGAGCATACACTTTAACACCAGTCTCCCCCCAAAATCTGGTGCCCTCCAAGCATCTTGGGCTGCAATTCCCACCAGCATGACCAATGGTCAAAGATGACAGAAATTCTACTCCACCATCACCTGCAGGGCACCATCTTGGAGAAGGCTGCTTTCGATGCTGCTGAAGAACTTGCCCTTCTCTGCCGCGGTGTTGCAGTGTAAACAACAACATTCTGTTAAGGCAAGCAATAGGTTTTGTGCCAAGGTCACTGATGGTTCAAACTCTGGAAGGTGGTACCTCAGTCAGGTTAAGAACTTAATTCGTTCTGGAGGTCTGTTCTTAACCTGAAACTGTTCTTAACCTGAGGTACCACTTTAGCTAATGGGGCCTCCCGCTGCCACCGCACAATTTCTGATCTCATCCTGAAGCAAAGTTCTTAGCCTGAGGTACTATTTCTGGGTTAGCGAAGTCTGTAACCTGAAGCGTCTGTAACCTGAGGTACCACTGTACTCTTTTAAGTTTTGGCAGTGTGAGGTTCTGTGCTGCTATGTTATTAATTACCGTATTTTTCGGTCTATAAGACGCACCAGACCATAAGATGCACCTAGTTTTCGGAAGAGGAAAACAAGAAAAGAAAAAAATTCTGAATCTCAGAAGCCAGAACAACAAGAGGGATCGCTGCGAAGCGAAAGCAGCGATCCCTCTTGATGTTCTGGCTTCTGGGATAGCTGCACAGCCTGCATTCACTCCATAAGATGCACACACATTTCCCCTTACTTTTTAGGAGGGAAAAAGTGAGTCTTATAGAGCAAAAAATACGGTATATGTTTCTTTACTACATTCATATCCTGCCTTTCTTCCAAGTGGCTGACAGCTATGCACATAATTCTCCCGCTGTGCCCTGTGTCTTATCTCCACAACAACCCTGAGAGGTAGGTTCGGTTGAGAGTGACTGGATCCAGGGTCACCAGATGAGCTTCATGGTCGAGTACAGATCTGACCCTGGTTCTCCCTGGTCCTAGCTGAGGACTAACTATAGCGGGTAGACAGACGTAAGGTAGGGGAAGACAGGCTGCAAGCATGAGTCAAGCAGAGAGCAGGAGCCAGCCCAGCGATCAGGGAGATCCCCGCCTCCACCAACCTCCCCATCTCTTTATCAAGTCACTGGCTGACAGGTCTTCAGCCATGCCTTCTCTAACTTCTAGTCAGTCAGAACTTGGAACAAAGTAAAGATTACAACGGCTGAAGCCAGTGAAGCAAGCTATCATCTCCTTTTTGAGTGGACCTGAGAATCTTCACTCAAACATTTGCTGTATTAGAAGCTGATCCATTCTAAACTGGTTTTATGCAGCTTTACAAGAAAGTCCATAGGTATGCACCACCCAAAAAATAATACAGAGCTAGAATATGATGCAGCAAGCTACAGCAATGGGAAACGGTAGTTATTTAAGGAAGCAGCAGCCATCAAAGTAAATTCATGACCTAGAGACGAAGCCCTGTGCTTCTGTAGTTTTCTTAGAAAGCTGCTTAGAAGCCATTCCAATTCATAGGGACAGTGAATTGGGGCCTCCTTCGCTGCCAGTATGCAGTTTGACCGCATTATCTGGTGTCACTTTTGCTCCAATACCTTCCAAGCCTAATATTTAGTCACCGCCTTGATTCACATGCCTGCCCTACAGCACCACAGAAACTGAACACCTCTTAGGTCACCGAGAGCTATATCTGATCCTACATACTCTGCCAGATTCCATTCGTTTCCAGCACAGGTTCCTTAGACACAGATTCAAGGAGCCTCCCTCTCTCTCTGCCTCACTCCTCTGCCAGCTTTATACTTCTCCTGTTTTATTCCCTTCCGTTCCAAACATGGCACCCACAAACCCCACGCCCCATGCAGCTATTCTCAGAAATGTTCAGTTTAATTAACTCACAGTCACCATCACACGGAATTTTCCTATGACATTGATGCTGTCCCTCAAAGCTATCCTGCCCTGGTTGCTTCCACTGATTTCAAGCTCATTAGTTTGCCCTCTATGTAGTTGGCAAACGCCGACGGGCCGCAGTTTGCTGCAACCCAACAGCTGTCTGGGTACTTAAAATCTTAGGCGAGCACATTATCTGATGGTTTCGGATGCCATGGCAACTGAGTGACAGATATTTACTTTCCCCAAATCGCCCCAGTTTTTACGTTCCTATCCCAACTTGCACATTCACCCAGGGTAGACCCAGGCAACCTTCCCGAGGTTTACTTTGCAATCAGAGATTCACATGGAACAGTCACACGGCAAGCTTCTTATACATGATGCTAAATCCAACACGCCATCTATTTGGGGAGAAGGGGGCGAGAAAAGCTGGAATAAAATTTTCCAGCAAGGACTACGCTGCCACCGTCCTCTGATTTTCTATCTATCCCTCCTCCATCCAGGGGCACAGCAGCCAATAAGGCCCATGCTTCTTGCTGCCATACAGTTAAATAATAAATAACACATTAAATGTTCAGGAGTTGCTTGGGAGAATATATTCATATTTTCGTTTTTAAATATCTGTCACTTCTTTATTCCCCTCTCCCCTTTACAATGGTCTGAGATGTGGTTCAATAATATTTGGGACAGAGCTAGTTCAGAACTGGGCTTAGAAGAATTGCTAATGGGGTTACAAAGGAAAATACCTTTGATGAAACCTGGTCTCCCTTCTTTTTATACATAAGAAGAAAGGAAAGCTCTCCCATCAGCCTCACAAACCTGTCTGTGGAAAACCTATTATGTACTGCCAATGTTTTAAGGCTGCGTGAAACAATATTTGCCTGGCACCTGCTTCATATAATACAGGTAGGTGGTTTAAAAACTATTTTATTTTCTCAGGTTTGGCTGGCTTTGTGACTGCTTTGTTACAATATGTATTGCTTTGTGCTGTATCGTCTGTTTTATTGAATTTGTATGTAGCCATTTTTAATATAGTTTTAAAACCAATTGTCTGTTGAAGCTGCTTACTTTGGCAAAAAAGTAGCTTCCCACACCTCATAACATATAAACAAAACACACGCCAAGTTACTAAAATCCCTCACCTCCACGACACAGCACCTCTCTTCAACTCCACCACAAAGCCCAGGCAATTGCCTATGCAAGAGGTGACTCAATACGGAAAGGATGCCCATTACTTCTGCACAGGATCTTCCCCAAACATCCACACACTCTTCCCTTATTCACAGCTCTACTGGTTTCCAGTTTTCCCTTTGCTCAAACTAAATTATAAATTAAATTAAAGGGAATTCTTTAAGGCCAACCCTTATTCTTCACTGTTCCCAAGGCTGTACATGGGTTCTACCGACACCGTTGTCACTGGTGTCCATGAAGACTCCCATTTAATTTTAGACTGCAATACCCTTCAGGTTATCTGTCTTACACCCCTGCTCTGCATTGCTGCAATATGGCTAAGACACCATCCTGTTCTGAACAGGGGTGGTTGACACCCACCCCACCTCAGTTTAGGTAGCCGAACCACTCCACACCCCCTCACACAATTTTCTTCTCTATCCCCCACCCTAACAAGACCACAGTGATTTTGGTGACAACAGCACCCAAAAAAAAGTGGAGGGAGGTTAAAATAGGCACAACACTATACCAGAACCCAGACTGAGATGCAAATCACCACCATCAAATTGATCAGCTGATTAGTGGAAAGCTGGCAATAAGCCCTTTACTTAAGCTAGTGTACGGGGTGGGGGGGGGTGTTGCCCCAGAGAGCTGGCCAAGGTTGAATGTGTCCCTCAGTCCAATGAAGGCCTGGTTTCCCCTGGTTTAGATTCAGTCGCCCAAAGCTACACTTAAACTACCAAGATATTAATGAGAATTACTTGCTCTTTCCACCATCACTCGGCACATCCTCAGCTCTTCCCTTTCCCACTCTTACAAATATGTATGTGCGCAAGTTACGTTGGAGAAAGCAGGAAAGGGATTGCAACACAGCACTGCTATCCAGTTGCACACCGATACACTAAGGCTGCAACCCTAACCCTGATTACCTGGGAGGTAAGCCCCACTGAATTCAGTAGTACTTACTTCTGAGTAGATATGGTTAGGCCTGCCCTGTAAATCATCATTTCATAGGCATTTCAGAGTACCAGTGGGAGACTTTCAACACTATTCCTGTTTTGCAATAGGAGACCGAGACAATTTGCCTCAAATTCAGCCCACAGCGGGCACCAGATCCAGAATTCTGGTCCAAGTCCCCCATCATCTTCTTCTACCACCTGCACGAATTCATTTCGGTAATAACAACTTAGCATTTATAATAGCACTTTTATTGAGTATTCACAGGGCTTCACATGCGATCTGTGAGCAATTCTTACAGGAACCTTGTTAAGTACAGCTTTATTATCCCCATGTTGCTGATGCGAGACTTGAAGCAGGGAGAAGAGCAGTTAGCCTAAGGCCACTAAGTTCACGGTCATGGTAGAAACTGAAATGGGGGCTTCCTGGCTTTGAGCCATTAAGCCAGTTCTTAAGACCAGTGCAGGGGGGCAGAAGCTCAAGTCAGGCAACTTCCATTGCAAAAAGGGGCCAAGGCTATAACTGCTGGAGCTGCTTAAAAACCTGGAGAAAATCCAAATGCCTAAATGGAAGAAGTGCAGTTGCAGAACACTTGAGGGGCAACTGCAAAGGGAGCAGAATAGAAACAGTACATTTTACAAAAGGCAAAGCCTTCTGCGGAAGATGACGGCTGCTGCATCTCTTTAGTTACATTAAAACCTGAAGTGTGCGCCTGTTTCTCACCCAGAATGTCCTCATCTCTTGAAATTAACTCAGATCAAGGCTGGTAATATGTACTCTGACTTTAACTGAAAACATGCTTGCTACACATAGCTGATTACTAGACAATACAAATAACAGTTTGCCATAAACGACAGTGGAAGAAGGCTGCTGTTTTGCACCATAATTTCTAGCATCTAATTAATATGGTTGCACCAATGTGTCTACCCTATGAGGAACGGGCAGCAGATCCTGGATCGATGGTCAAATGTTACAGAACATTTAGGTGCCAGCCAAAACCTTCCTCTTCTCCCAGGCCTCTAATTAAACACTCGATGGCCTTTTAAATGGGAGGGGGAAGGTAACTGTTTTGTTTGTTATTATGTTATGTATTTTTGTGTGATCCTCAAATGAAAGGTGGTATAGAAATGCAATAATAATAATAATTATTAATAATAATAATAATACCATTTATGAAGGCATAATACAATATCTATTTCACCTGTTATATTTTCCAGGGAGATTTATTGGAATGTTTTAGTGCAAGTCCTTTGCTGTTATGGTCTACGGCTAGATACAAGTTTTAAAAATCATTTGGAAGATATAATATGCATGCTTCACGGTGACTCGTTGAGCCCTTCGTGCACAACATGATACAGACTTCTTGACACAGAAATAAGTCTCCATGCATATATATTTTTTAAAAGATGCACCACAATGTTGAATATATCCATTAGATCTGGGGGAAACAAAAAGCTCATTACTTTCAACGCCATTAAGATTAGTACTCTTATAAAATCAATATTCCACAAAAGACTATGTATGAACCTAGATTCCTTCAGAGGAGCTTCTCTTTTTGCTCCCAACAGTGAGGACTGCTTCAATTATTTGTTTGTTTGTATAATGCACAGGTGTGTTTTACTTCATGCTACCATGACTAGGTGCGGTTCTTAAGAGCGCATGTTGAATCGTATGTGCCAACTCCATAAATACTTTCAACCCAACCTATACATACCTACTCAGAAGTAGGTCCCTCTTTGTTCAGTGGCAATTAGTCGCAAGACAAATGTCTCTATTCCTATGTACTGCAGAATAACCACAAAAACAGCACTAACTCTTTAACAAGGATGGCTTCCACACGGGTAAGTTCTGTTTCACTAACCTATTAAGATATATTTGAGAATGCCAACAAGCATATAGAGGTGATCCAGTTGACAGGGTGTACTTGGACTTCCAAAATACGTACAACGAAGTACATCACCAAAGACTCCTAGGTAAGCTTCACCATCAGAGAATAAGAGGAATTGTCATTTGTGGATCAAGAACAGGATAAGCAACAGGAAGCAGGAAGTAGGAATAAATGAACAGTTCTCCCAATTGAGGGATGTAGAAAGTGGAATCTCCCAAGGACCGGTCCCGTGTTTTTCAATTCGTTTGTAAGTATATCTAAAACTAGGGATGAGCAGTGAAGCTGCCAGGTTTGCCAGTGATACTAAATTGTTCAGGGTGGTTAAAACAAAAAGGGATTACAAGGAGCTCCAAAAGAATAACTCCAAACTGAGGGAACGGGAAGTGACAAATGCAGTTCAATGAAAAGAGATGCACATCAGGGCAAATAGTCTTATCTTATAGACATATAACGTTCATGAAGTCTGAACTAGCAGTGACTGACCGGGAATGAGAACTTGGGGGGTCGCAGTGGACAGCTCAATGACTGTCAAACCAGTGTGTTTGGCAGGCATGAAAAAGACAAATTCCACGCTAGGGATGATCAGGAAAGAACTGAAAATAAAACTGCCGGTATCACAATGCCATTATACAAATCTATTGGTGCAAATGCACCTGGAATGTGGTGCACAGATCTGGTTGCCTCATCACAGAAAGGATATCAGAGAGTTGGAAAATGATCAGAAAATGGCAACTCAAATGAGGAAAGTTCACAACGTTTGGGATTTTTCTAGCTTTGAGACGAGGGGACACCATAGAAGTGTATAAACTATTAAGCATGGGGCATGGAGAAAACCAGAGTGCAGAGGAAAGCTTTTATCCCCTTCTTGTAACACTAGTATTAAAGGGCATCCAGTTAACATTCTTAACTGGATTCTCTTAACATTTGTTAAGAGAAGACTTGGAGCAGACAAAATAAAATACTTCTTCACGTAGTTAAACGATGGAATTCACATCCCACCAACTTGGATGGCTTTAAAAGAGGTTTAGACAAATTCATGGGCGATAAGGTTTTCAGTGACTACTATCTCAGACATCCCTACATCCACCCTAAGAGGAAATATGCTTCTGAATACCAGCTGCTGGAAACCGCTGGAAGAGGGAGTGTTCAGGCTCTGCTTCAGGCAATGAGGACAGCCACTGCAATAACAGGTTGATCCAACAGGTTCTTATGATGTTCAACGCGCTATTGGTGCAGTACTAGTGCAATACTATAGGCGCCAATCCCAAGTAAGAGACCTAATTCCAGAAAAAAAATGGGACCGATCTAATCCGCTATCAAATTTGAAAACACACACACACCAAAAAAACCCCTAAATTTGAACAATTACACAAAGAAGGGCCCGAAGCTGGCGCTTTTCACAGGATGCAAATGAAAAGTTTTAATGATCCATTCCATGTCACGGAGCTGCAGGACAACTTGATCAAAAACAGCATTCATGCACTCACCTCTGGCCGACAGCTTCTTGGTATTGATTATCTTTGCAGCGTACTCCTGGGATGATGTTTTTTTCACACATCTCCGGACCACTGAAAAAGCTCCCCTGGAACAAAAAGGAAAGGCTGAACCTGTGAAACTGGTTTAAACATGAAGCCCAAATCAAGCATTATAAATTGATGGCAAATCAAAACCTCACCTCATTATCTACACCAAAGTATTTAGCCAAAGTCCATTCTGAGCGGCTACAAGTATTTTTAAAGAACTGAAAACGCAGCACTTCAAGAATTCCAAGTGAAGAGGAAGAACAGAGGTGCATGAAAGGATGATTAGGGTGGGTATAAGATTTGGTTCCCACAAACAGTAGAGCTTTGATTATGAAGTTCTTTTGCAGGAGCTCATTACATCACCTAGACACACACCTGCATCGTACACATAAAATCTAAATAAAAATGATAATCTGATATGCAGACAAGAGGAAGGATTTTGCTGGTGTTTGCATTACCTCTTCTGTAGCGTAATTAATACATATTTATCAACGCAAGTTTAGCAAGGTGTTTGTGGCAAAAAGAGAGAGAGGTGAGTAGGTGCGCTGGTAAGGAAAAGATCCCAATTCCCGGAAAAGCAGGGAGATGTGGCAACAGAGTCTGGAAAACAGCCTCCATGAATGGTGACAGAGAGGACAGAGTAAGTGCAGGACAAAAGATGGGGGAAGGGGAGAATCCACCAGAGCCTTTTCAAAGGAGGGAACGTTCCTCAGGTGCAGAAGGCAGCCTGCCTGCACCCTGAAACGAGAAACCAGCCAGAACAGCAGACAAGCACAAACACTCAAGGAAACAAAGACCAACAGAAACGGCCTGGTCTGGGCAGGAGATACATTTCTTTTCCACCTATCTTCACCCACATCCATTTCTGTAGGCAAGTCAGAAAGAAGCAAGGCCGGTAAGGAAGATGAGAAGTGGCTCAAAAGGGGATGGGGGGGGGAGAGAAAAGATACAGCAACACTCAGGGATTGGTGCAAGAAAGGAGGAGGACTCAAATGCAGCAGTACCTGGGGTGCATCTACCCCCAACCACACACACAATGTATTCATCCCAACCAGAATATTGGGCAAATCTCCTGCAGAATACAGAGGGAAAGAAAAACAAAAACAGTGTCTGTTTAAGATCAGTGCTGGAGTATTTTTTTTTGGGGGGGGGGAAGCATTGGCACAGGGAACCTCCCTTGATGCATGAGAAATGCAGCAATGTCCCTTGTAGTGCAGAAATGAGGAGGGGGGAAGAAAGAATCTTGGAAGTTGCAGGCTGCAGCAACAGCAGGGAGGGTAGCATTCAGACGGAAAAGCAGTTCCTGGGTTAAAGCAGCAGTATCCAGCTCAGCAGTGGGTGGGATCCCCTATTTCTCGGGGCAGAAAGAGCCCCCATCTAGTGGGGGGAAGCAGACCCTCTGGACTGCTTGCCCCGGCTTCATTCCCTCCCTCGAGCTACTTCCTCCAACTGCCTTGGCATATAACACAGCGGAGCACATTTCCTCCCGGGCTCGCTTTTGCAAAGCCCGGAGACCAAGCGCCTCTGCCCCGCTTTAACGGAGCCGCAACACGACGGCCTACATTTGCGCGGATGGCACGGGCTACAAGGCTCCGTTCCAATAACAGGTAAGGGAAAGTCCGCATCGGAGAGGAAGGAGGGAGGGAGAGGCTCCGAGCAGAGAAAAGAGAGTTTGCTAGAAAGACTTCCTGAGTAGAAACTACAGCTAGTAGCATCAGAAGGGAAGGGGAGGGCAAGGCAAGGGAAGGGGAGCCCCGCAAGGAACGGGGGACCCAAGATCGGGATCGGAGAAGGGGCGAGAGGGGATCCAAGGGGGGAGGCGGAGCAGCGCAATAACAGCCCGGCTGCCAGGAGCTGCGCCAAAGCGAGGAGGGAGGAGGAGGAGGAGGAGGAAGACACCGGCGAGGAACGCCTGGGCTGCGTACTTGCCGAGCTCCTCGTACAGCTGGTATTCATCGGTGAAGCGGGTGCACGTTGCCGGGGAGGCCATGTTCGCGCTGCGGAAGGCGTTGCAGGCTCGGCGGGCAGGCACGCTCAGCGCCGCCGCCGCAGGGACATCGGACTGGGCGAGGCTGCGAGGGCTGCGCGGGCTGGGACGGTCGTCTCCTGCAGGAGTTGCTGCTCCTCTCTTACTCCCTCGCTCTCACTACTTCGGCCTCCGTCTCCTCCTCCTCCTCCTGGCGGAGCTGGTGCCGGCGTGCCTCTCCGCCCAGCTGTGCGCTCCCGCCCGCTTCACTGCGCACAGTCACCGCTCCCCGCAGAAAGACGAGGAGGCGGAGGAGGCGGCGTCGGAGGCTGAGCGCGCCCAGCACCGCGAGATCTTCTTCCCGGGGAGGGAGCCGAGGAGGAGACGCCGCCGCCGCCGCCTCCTTCTCTCGTCTCGTCGCCCTCCTTCCTTGCCTCCGCCTACCAGCCAGACCTCCCTCCCCAGAGGTGTGGCCGGAGGGAGCGCGGGCAGACTCGCCAGCAAAGGAGGAGCTGGGCGCGGGCTGCGCTTGCGTGAGGCGGCGGCGGCTGCTGCTGTTTCGTTTTCTTCACAGCGAAGGAGCCCGCCTTCCCCAGTCTAGGCAGCTCCAAAGCGCTGCTTGCCTTCCGCCTCACAGACAAGAGGCAGAGTTACGCTGGTTGCGCGCGGAGCTTCCTCGAATGGAAGCGCGCCATTCAGCTCGGCGAGCGTTGCGCCTCCAAGTAAAGCGCAAGGCGGCAGCGCTTCTCTGAGGCGGGAGGCGCGTTTTTTTCCCCTCAAGTCCCTTCGGAGGTTGGCGGATAGGAGTCCCTTCTATAGAAGGCTCGTGGAATGGTCGAGTTGGAAGGGACCGAGGGTCATCTAGTCCAACCCCCTGCAATGCACCCATGACAGGTGGCCAGCCAACCTCTGCTTAAAAAACTTCCAGGCGAAAGTTCAGGTCCTATCTTATTATTTTTATACCACCTCGCTCACCAGATGCAAAACGGAACGGGGGGGGACACACACAATTGACCCCCCCAGGCCCCACATGGGAACTTTTAAGAGGGTTGGCCGGCGCTCTCCCCCCCCCTTTTTTTTTGCAGTGACAGCAGAGGCGCCGCCGTCTCCCGTGCTCTTTCTAAGCTATGCGCGCGCGCACGAGAGGCGGCGGACCGCAGCCTTGCCTCGCGCTGGCTGCCCGCGCCAATCGGGCGAGAGCAGACGGCTGCAGGCGCTTGGTGACTCTGGCTTTGCATACCCTGGACCGGATGCGCCTTGGTGAACGCGGGGGAGAGGGCGAGGGGGCGGGTCTCGTCTCTTGGAACGCCGTTGCCATGATAGGACAGGAGGCTTCTCCGCCAGAGCAGGGTCTGCAAACGGGGGAGCTGGTGGCACTCGAGCAAGTGCAGAGGGCGCCCGCGCAATTATTTTGAAACGGGTTCTATATCTCGCGCAGGGGCAGTCTCGTAGCCAATGAGGTTGATCCGTGCGATTTTTGCTAATTGAATATACACGCACACATATGAAATAACCCTGCTCTGCAGCCAAAAGCAGCTTTTTGGCGCAGCTTTTTAATGGATGCAGAATGAAATTTGAGTGCTGAAGCCCACGGTGGAAGAGATAATCCGACCCAGGAAAACAGCATTTAACCAATAACAGTCCACGGCAAATTCAGCAACTGCAGAAAAACAGCAGGTGCCTTTTAGAAAGCCAGATCGGGTCTTAGTAAACCGTTGTTGTTGTTGTTGTTTATTGAATTTATATACCGCCCTATACCCGGAGGTCTCAGGGCGGTTCACAGAACAAAATCAAAATATAAAACCACAAAACAATCAAAACCATTGTGTGGGATCTACAACCTCAGCGCCAAATATGAAGCGAGACCTCCTGTCTGGTGCATTTTAAGATAGAAGCAGTGGGAAGGTGGTGACAATAAGAATTTAGGGCTGGGGAAGCAGTGTGGAGAGAAATGGTCATCATCATCGTGATAATATGCTTCTCGACTCCTCCCAGCAGCTTTTTAAACACCCCACCCCCCAAAATCACCAATGTTAACATTGTTATGGTTGGCTACATGATTTAGAAAAGTGATTTATCTGTTAAACCACACCTGCCTGCATTCAGTCTAACTTTCATAATTTCATTATCACTGTGTTATTTAAGAACAAAACAAGAACGTTGTTTAATAATAATGATAATAATAATAATAATAATAATAATAATAATAATAATAATAATAATAATAATTTATCTGCCACCCATCTGACTGTGTTGCCCTGATCTGACCAAAGGCTATTTAGCTCATTGGGGTGTTAGTAATTGGCATTATTTCATTGCAATTGCACGGTGTTTTAAATAGTCGCATATTATAATGCTGGGTTTTATTGCTAGCCAACATGGATGCCTAAGGACTGGCAGAAAGGCATATAAATATGTTCAAAAACAAAAAAACTTTACTTATATTGTTCCATTTCATGTTATAGGTAGTTGGGAGTTGCATATACTCCACACCCCATTTAGAAACCATTTGTCGATAAAAATTTATTTAATGTTTGCATAGGCAATAGGTCGTTTTTCCCCACTGACAACCACCCCCCCCCCAATAATAATTTAAGATTTGTGTTGTTTATTATGCAGATGGAAAGGACAACTCCAGTTAAATAGGTAGAGATGGGCACAGCTGCAACTCTGCTGGCCATAGTGGGATTGTATTAAAATGGAAAGCTTGAAGAGTTTTAAATAATTACTACAAGTCCATTTGGAACACAGCCCAGGACAGCACAGCAACGGAGCGACATGCAAATGCATATTAAGGCAGATCCTGCTCGCTTTGCTAGCAGACACAGAGAGACATGGAGACCAGCTGATGCAGCACAAGTCTCCAAAGAACAACAAACACATTTATAGTACCCAGTCATTTCAAGAGCTAGCTTTGTGGCAGGTATTTCAAAACTGAGCTGAAGGAATTGTTTTCCCCTATCCTCTGTTTCCCAGTTTCTCCTGTAATATGAAGTCCTTTTGTTCTCACAAGAAACTGATTAGGCCATGTCCAAGGGTGCAAAGATGAGACTTTTCTCCCACCAGCAGAAGGCAGTGGCATGTTTCCTCACTCCATTTCATAGAATCATGGAATCGTAGATACCACGAGGGTTGTCTAGTCCAACCATTTGCAATGCAGGAATCTTTTAGCCAATGTGGAGCTCAAACCCACAACCCTGAGATGAAGAGTCTCATGCTCCACCGACTGAACTAAGAAACATCTTCCACCAGTCAACAAACCCCAGGGCAGTTCAGTGGTAGCTTCCACTGATGTGAATTGAAGGAGCACAACTTCCTTGACCTCTCACTCTCTGTTCCAGGTTATAGAGAAAGTAAGGCATGGAAAAGGGACACAGGTGGTGCTGTGGGTTAAACCACAGAGCCTAGGACTTGCCGATCACAAGGTCGGCGGTTCAAATCCCTGCGACGGGGTGAGCTCCCGTTGCTTGGTCCCTGTTCCTGCCAACCTAGCAGTTCGAAAGCACGTCAAAGTACAAGTAGATAAATAGGTACCACTCCAGCGGGAAGGTAAACGGCGTTTCTGTGCACTGCTCTGGTTGGCCAGAAGCAGCTTAGTCATGCTGGCCACATGACCTGGAAGCTGTACGCCAGCTCCCTCGGCCAATAAAGCGAGATGAGCGCTGCAACCCCAGAGTCGGCCACGACTGGATCTAATGGTCAGGGGTCCCTTTACCTTTTTACCTAAGGCATGGAAAAGCAGGAACTGCAGGTTTAGGCATAGTATTGCACTATCACAGAACTTCCCATGCCAGCAGTAGTTCCACACAAAGTAAATAAAGAGGTGGAGCTTTTCCTAGGAGGGAGATAAGTGATGGGAAAAGCTTCAACTGCGTAAGTTTAGGTTATCAGACATCCCCATTTCCCGGGGACAGTCCCCAGATTTACAAATCAGTCCCCATACAAAATCCACTGAAATTGAAAAGTGTCCCTGGATTCATTGGAAAAAATCTGGTAACCTTAGCGTAAGTTATTCATGTCAAAACCTCAAATGTGGAAGAGGAGCAGCAGAGAAAAGTGGAAACCCAAAGGTTAAAGGAACTTACCACAAACCAAAAGGCCCACATAGAGAAAGAAAAAACCCCCGACACTTTCCCCCCATTATCGTAGCCGAAGAAAATGAAAATTTCATCGTTTTTTATTTAGCTGCTAATTTTCCATATTAGAGAAGAGAATTTCTCACCAAACGTACAAAATTGCTTAAAAAAAACCTCCAAATGGCTCTTCCTTGTTTTTCATGCAAATTGAGTGTGAACGCACTAAATTGTACAACATGAGAGATTATAGAATGTGCTTACAGCTACACAGGAAGTTAAGGTGGGTGCCTTAACTTACAATTTCCAGACTGTCTCTCTTAAAGGGAGGGCTTTTTGTTCCTGTGTTTTAGAATTTCCTTGCATTTTGAAAAGGAAGTTCACCTCCCGGCAGGTGAGTCACTTCTGTTTACTGGAAGTGGGAAGGGCAAGGCAGCAGTTAGGTTAGTGTGCTGCAAAGACACCAATCCATCACTCCTGCCAGGGCCAGTTCCCCCTTCCCACCCCACCCCACTGTCCATTACCATTTAAATGAGTTCTCTCAACCATAGGGAGCAAGTTTTTGCAACTCTATAACATTTAGCATTCACACTAAGCTTGAAGTTGTTGGAAGTCCCCCCCGCCCCGCCCCATAGTAATATTTACATTAACACAGTAAGGCTGTTTTTCTTTATCCCCATCTTTTTTATCAACTTAAACTCTAGCAGCTCCTGAACTGCTAACTTGCAGAGATGTGTGTGCCTCTAACCTAGTACAGGGGTTTACGTACACTCTTAATTAAATGAAGGTATCAGGCCTTATCAGGGACACGGGTGGCGTTGTGGGTTAAACCACAGAGCCTAGGACTTGCTGATCAGAAGGTCGGCGGTTCGAATCCCCGTGACGGGGTGAGCTCCTATTGCTCACTCCCTGCTCCTGCCAACCTAGCAGTTCGAAAGCACATCAAAGTTCAAGTAGATAAATAGGTAACGCTCCAGCGGGAAGGTAAACGGTGTTTCCGTGCAGTGCTCTGGTTCGCCAGAAGCGGCTTAGTCATGCTGGCCACATGACCCAGAAGCTGTATGCCGGCTCCCTCGGTCAGTAAAGTGAGATGAGCGCCGCAACCGCAGAGTCGGTCACGACTGGACCTAATGGTCAGGGGTCCCTTTACCTTTATCAGGCCTTATGAACAAGGAATACACTACCTACCTAGTTGCCCAGCTAGGCAAATGGAGTGCTGGTCAGCAACTACTTTACCAAAGAGCGATTCTATTTGCACTCCCAACTTACATCTCTCTGATAGCTGAGGAACCAAAGTGGGACTCTTCAGAACTCTAAAACTTGGCCACAAGGCATCCAGCTGTTGATCCCTATGCTGCAGAGGCAACTTAATTATCTGAGTTAAAAGGTCACTTCGCCTTTCCTTCATTGATGCAAGGAGTTCTGCACAAAGTGTCTTGTGCAAGTAATGTGGAGAGCCCCAATATTTCATCTTGTCCTTAATGCAAACCTTTGTTTATTTCCCCAGAATCGGCCATCAAGGTTTGGCATCCGAATGGTGAGCTTAGGAACTCGGCCAAGCTGCACGGAGTAGATAAAGGGGTTGGGGAGTGAGACATCAACCCTGCAATCGAGTTAGTTTCACAAAAATATGAGGGGAGGATTCAGTTCCCTTTGATTTGACTGAACACTGGCTGCCTTTTCTCTGCAGGAGGAAGAGCAGAAGCTTCAACCCTTCTATTGACAGCTGTGGCACATAGCTAGGAAAACTATAGCTGGGATAAATAAGGTTACTGTCTTTTATTTGGCAGTGCTCCTATGCTTTTAATAGCTGTGCAACACTCTAGAATGTAGCAGGTGAAGTTTTCTCTCGTCATTGCTTTATTTATTCAGGAGCATGTCTAACCCATCTGCTAAGGCAGCTTGCAATATATTTAAAACACAATAACAGAAGCGTCATTACAGCAGGGCAAAGGTGTATATAAGTGGCTCCACTCCCCTTGTTCTCTGATGTTCCAATAAATACAGTTCTTCAGCTGAATCTACTGGCTGCTGAAGCAGGTAGATGACAGGACAGGACATCCTCAATGTGGGGCGGCTGATGTCTGACACAGACCTGGCCCTGGTGGAGCAAAGATGTCACATGCCATCCTCTCAATTCTCAGATGTTCCAACATTATCAGGCTGGGAGAATATACCATATTTTTCGCTCTATAGGACGCACTGGACCATAGGACACACCGGACCATAGGAGGGGGAGAACATGGGGGAAAAAATTCTCCCCCTCTCTGCTCAGCGCCTCTTCAGCGAAGCGGCAGGAGAAACGGAGCCCCTTCCATTTCTCCTCCCGCTTCGCTGAAGGGGTGCTGCGCAGAGAGGGAAAACTGTGCAGCGCCTCTCCAGCGAAGCGAAGCCTAGAGAGCAAGAGGGATTGGTGTTCACCGACCCCTCTAGCTCTCCAGGCTTCAGACGGCTATCTGCAAGCCTTCGGAGCGCAGCAAGAACTCCTGCTGCGCTCCGAAGGCTTGCGGATACCTGCCTGAAGCCTCCGGAGCGCAGCAGGAGTTCCCGCTGCGCTCCGGGGGCTTCAGGTGGCTTCAGCGAAAGCAACGCAAAGCCTCCGGAGCGTGGGGGGAGCTCTCCCTCTACACTTCGGAGGCTTCGCGTTGCTATCGCTGAAGCCAAGGAGCCTGCATTCGCTCCATAAGACGAACACACATTTCCCCTTAATTTTTGAAGGGGAAAAGTGTGTCTTATAGAGCGAAAAATACGGTACTTGTTGAATTTCTACCTGTTAAGCAAACGCAATGCAATCTCATCATAAGAACGAAGGTGATAGTCTTCCTTGCCATGAAATCCTAAGTTTATCTACTTAGGTGTAAGCTCCATTGTGTTCCTTGGAGGCTACTCTCAAAGACGCATGCTTGGATTAATGGGCAGAAGCCCAAAATATTTTGCAAAACCCATACAGTAAGAGATGCCAAGCAGGTGTACTTCCTGTCTGATCTTGGGCACAGGAGCTAAAGATCACTGCTTGACATTAAAACAGACCAGATATTAAGCGATAGGTCAGTTTTCCTATGAAGCATGTAATTAACTCTTGGCACTTAGCCCCATGGGATATCACTGACTTAAACAGCTTAGTAAAATAAAAATGGGAATCGGATGGTGTCAAGGATAAGAATAACAGGTGCACCAGTGGCAGCTAGAAACTAAACGATGGGGAACCTCAATTCTTGCGCATCACAGCGTGTTAAATGCTCTTGCTGGCTCAAGTAGAATATGAGCTTAGAACAATACTCTTCCCTGCCAACATCCTGGGTTCACACAACAACTATTCCCCATCCCCATAAATTTATGTATTCTTGAAGGGCCAATATTTTTCCTTGTGTATTCCGTGGATATCTGGTGAAGTTATATTAATTGAATTGCGTTAATGGCCACCAATTCTCATTTAGAGAAGGCCCACAATTTGAAGGGAACTCCTTGTTTATAATGGCTATTTGCTTTCTGCAGCATTTTCATTAAACAGAAACAACTCTTTGGTTGGCATCCGTCTTGTCTCAGAAGAAAATGGAAGACTTCAGGGGTGAATTCAAACTGAGCATACCTGCACTGATCAATACAGGTATGTATTTGTTGCAGCTGAGGAAGATGAAGGCATTCGGTTGTGCTGATGAAAATACACCATGGCATTTCTTCTTTCTGCACTCCTCCCAGCAGTCATTCCTCCTCTGAATATAATACCTCCCTCACATGTAATGTTATGAACTGAACCATCACTTGGTTTATCCAATCACCCTGAATAGCTAGAATAAACGTGATAGGCATTTTCATGCCAACAGCTCATAAAATATAGCTGTAAATTGCCTTTTGAAAAAAACTCCCCTCTTATTGTAAAGTTATAATTTCTATATTCACTATCTGTTCTCAAAATTCCCTTTTATCAATTCTAGTTCATTAGCTCTACTTTTTGCTTTCAATTCTCTAATTACAGTTCCCCATTGTTTGTATCTTCCCTTCACAGTCTTATATTTTACTTCCCTGATTACCTATCTTAATTTCCAATTCTCTCAATTTCAAGTCTGCCTTGCTCTGTTTTTGGGTTGCAATATTTTATTTAGTATCTGATCTCCTTATGGGTGGAATTCAATGTCTCACTATCATGAACATTCCACCTGTGCTAGCATTACAGCTTATCAGATGGGATGTTTTCCGCCTACCTCCCACTACACTGTTCTAGGGTTCTCCTAACATCCCTCCCCCAAATCAGTTGGGGGGAAAGAAGGGGATGGGAGAGTGGAAACCCCACTGCACAAGCAGAAATCATTGAGCAAGGCTTCCACAGATGGGGCACATTAGGTTAATCCCACCCTTTATCATATTAACATCGTTGTTCTAATTCCTTGACTTTCTAAATATTTCTGTTATTTTTTGCTTCCTGGGGCAAACTGTTGGCTTCTTTCTTCAAATTATTGTACTCATTTGTGAAGACATCATTAATTGTTTCAAGCATTAAATCAACATTAAATCAAAATTCATCATGTATTGTTTTCTTGCATCCTTATTTTTGTTTCCTGTTTACAGATCCATTTTCTCTAAATACATTCAGGTCTGAGCTTCAGCTTTCAGATTTTTCATCAGCTAATCAAATGATAATATTAATTGACAGGATCTATCAGGAAAAAAATCCTTTGACGGCTCAATTAATTATTCATATTCACCCTTCATATATCAGTTATAGTAAATATGAAGTCCACAATCCAAAAAAATGTTCATCAGCCAACTCAAATTATGGCTGTGCAGCCCACAACTAATATGATGGTGATCAAAACTGCAAATGAAATAAAATACAACAATCCCTTCAATAACCATTTCAAAATTCACTCCAAAACTAGATTCCCATTCCCTCAATTCCAAGACAGACAATTCAAAGACTGTTAATTCAATAATATGTTTTATATATTCTGTAAGCCGCCCAGAGTAGCTGGGGAATCCCAGCCAGATGGGCAGGGGATAAATAATAAAATTATTATTATTATTCAAAAGCACTCAATTCTAGACTAATTCACCAATATTAAACTCCAAAGTAATCAATATGGACACTGTCGCTTTAGTTAGTTCAGTTAATTCCACTTAGTTTAAAATAAATAATAGTTGATAGAATATGAAATGAAAGGCAATCAGTACTAATGTTATCAATTCAGAAATCATCAGTTCAAAAGCGATTAAAATGAAACCATCACCACCAATCAGTGACCCAATACAGATAAACATAATTCAATTTAGGGGTTGTGAATTCATTGTGGGGGGCAAGTCGGCGCCTCTGTTACTTGGACCATACTCCTCTCCCCTCTTGACCTCACCGCTTTAAAATAGAACAAATCTTGGTCAGTATGACATCCCCCTATTGCCAAAGAAAAACCATTGAAATGTTGAAATTTTGAAATGATGGCTGCTGTTGGCTGTTACAGACCCTCCAAGTGTCCCCATTTTCCAAGAAACAGTCCCAGATTTACAAAAACCGTCCCAGTTTCTGATTTTATCTGGGAATGTCCTGCTTTTTTTTTAGGACGCCCCGATTTTCATCAAAGAAATGTTGGAGGGTATGGAGCCATGCGACACCCCCCCAAGCCAAGGAAATAAGTAACTCTACAACTTTTAGAAGACATCTGAAGGCAGCCTTGTCTAGGGAAGTTTTTATATGTTTCGTGTTTTATTATGTTTTAATATATGTTGGAAGCTGCCCAGAGTGGCTGGAGCAGCCCAGTCATTTGGGCAGGGTACAAATAATAAATTTATTATTATTATTATTATTATTATGGAGTGGAACATCCCTATTTTAATCAGAGAAATGTTGGAGGGCACAGTCTCATGGCAGGATCGCTTCAGGGGAGGGCAAGAGAAATTTCACAGTTATGAAACATTGCGTCTCTATTCTGAGATCTTAGTAACACGGAGGTTTGTCGGTATTTGTTATCTCTAATTCCTCCCACTTCATCCCATACCAGGAATCTCGCTCTCCCCTGTGAATAAACAATGGCTCTGTTTTTGAAATATTGAGGTGGAGCTGAAAGAAACCTGCTTAGCTCTAGCCTTGGTGAAGCCCGGTTCCATTTACATTCACCCATAGCTAAGAAAACAAACACTCCAGCCAAAAGCTGCAGAAGAGGGTGAGTTGAGATGGCACACCGGAGTCCTTGGGGAGACTTGGCAGTGTAAGCCAGAGTAGAATAAATAAATTAATTAATTAGCAAACACACATCCTGTTTGACTTGAAAAGGCTCCAGAGCCTAGTCTCGGAGATAGAGAGGTCCTGCAACTATTTACAGAAAGAGGCTCAGCTGAGATACGTGACTCAGGGGCAGCAGTGAAGACTGCAGCAAAAAAAACTCTGTCCAGCTCTCCACGAACTGCACTCTCCGGTTTATCAAGCACTCAATAATTCATATACACGACAACGGAAGGTACAAGCCAAACAAAGAGGGAATGGCACACTGCACTGACTTCTAGCTTTTGAGAAGCAATAAACAGAGGGGTTTTTTTATTGATAGTCACTATAAAATCTGTAAGATGGAGGTAAGCATACAGTAGCTTTTATAGATAGGCAAGCTGGTTCAGATAAGGCAAGGTGGTTCTCCCAGGGCCTCAGAGCAAGTAGGAGTCAGGATTAGAGCTTTCCCAAGATTCAGAGACAAAATAATTTTCGGGGAAACCTAAGCCCGGCATGTCCCATTGCTGCAAGGGCTAGACTGAAATGGGTGTTCTAGGTGAAATATGTCTATATACCATGTGGGCTGCCTCTGAACTCCCAAGCCCAGTTCAAGGTGTTGGTAAAGGTAAAGGTAAAGGGACCCCTGACCATTAGGTCCAGTCGTGACCGACTCTGGGGTTGCGGCGCTCATCTTGCTTTATTTGCCGAGGGAGCCAGCGTTTGTCCGCAGACAGCTTCCGGGTCATGTGGCCAGCATGACTAAGGTGCTTCTGGCGAACCAGAGCAGCGCACGGAAACACCGTTTACCTTCCC
The DNA here is from genome assembly GCF_964106915.1 of Podarcis gaigeae. Lineage (NCBI taxonomy): Eukaryota > Metazoa > Chordata > Lepidosauria > Squamata > Lacertidae > Podarcis > Podarcis gaigeae. The sequence goes on from NC_139681.1 coordinate 16,293,379, forward strand.
GCCGGAGCAGTACCTATTTATCTACTTGCACTTGACGTGCTTTCGAACTGCTAGGTTGGCAGGAGCTGGGACCAAACAACAGGAGCTCACCCCATCGTGGGGATTCGAACCGCCGACCTTCTGATCGGCAAGTCCTAGGCTCTGTGGTTTAACCCACAGCGCCACCCGCGTCCCCTTGAGGTGTTGGTACTGGCATACAAAGCCTTCAACCAGGGGTAAGCAAACTTTTTCAGCAGGGGGCAGGTCCACTGTCCCTCACACCTTGTGGGGGGACGGACTATATTGCTGGGGGGTGGGGGAGAGAACAAATTCCTATGCCCCACAAATAAGCCAGAGATGCATTTTAAATAAAAGGAGACATCCTACTCATGTAAAAACACGCTGATTCCCAGACCGTCTGCAGGCCGGATTGAGAAGGCGATTGGGCCGGATTTGGACCCTAGGCTTTAGTTTGCCAACCTATGCCCTCAACATTTTAGGATCCAACTTCTTGGGTCTCCCAATACTTGCCTCTCCCAATAGTTACCACCTTATCTTGCAGAACGGCTGGGGAGTTACTGCTCTTGACATAGCTGGTTTGCAATACAGGATAGGGTTTTCAATGTGGTGGCACCCATCCTTGGGAAAGTACAGTATTTTCGGACATCAACTGAAGACGTATTTGCTCAACAAGGTGTTTGGGAGATAGGTGTGGTCTGAATCCGAGCTGGGACATGTACAGAGGAGGGCGGGCCAAGATAATAAGAGGGCCTGGAAACTAAGCCTTGGGAGGAATGGTTGAGGGAGTTTGGCATGTTTAGCCTGGAGAAGAGAAGACTGAGAGGTGCTTTAATGGCCGTCTTCAAACATCTAAAGGGTTGTCCCATGGAAGATGGAGAAAGCTTGTTTTCTGCTGCACCAGAGGATAGGACCTACACCAATGGATTTTAATTACAAGGATTCTGACTAAAAATTATGAAGGATTTTCTGATGGTTCAACAGTGAAACAGACTACCTCAGCAGATAGTGGACTCTCTTTCGTTGTAGGTTTTTAATCGGAGCCTGGATGGCCATCTTTTCACAGATCCTTTAGCTGTGATTCCTGCATTGCAGGGGGTTGGGCTAGATGACCCTCAGGGTCCCTTCCAACACTAAAATTCTATGAAATGGAGGACGGGGGAATAGTATTGTGCTGTTGTGCTATATTATTCATTTGAGCTTTACAGTTTTAAGATGTTTTAGTTATTGCTGTAAATCAGATATGGCAGATATCTGAAGAAGTGTGCATGCACACAAAAGCTCATACCAATAACAAACTTAGTTGGTCTCTAAGGGACGTGGGTGGTGCTGTGGGTTAAACCACAGAGCCTAGGACTTGCTGATCAGAAGGTTGGCGGTTCAAATCCCTGCTCCTGCCAACCTAGCAGTTCAAAAGCACGTCAAAGTGCAAGTAGATAAATAGGTACCGCTCCGGCGGGAAGGTAAACAGCGTTTCCGTGTGCTGCTCTGGTTTGCCAGAAGCGGCTTAGTCATTCTGGCCACATGACCCGGAAGCTGTACGCCGGCTCCCTTGGCCAATAAAGCGAGATGAGCACCGCAACCCCGGGGTCGGCCACGACTGGACCTAGTGGTCAGGGGTCCCTTTACCTTTACCTAAGGTGCTACTGGAAAGAATTTTTTTATTTTGTTTCAGATATAGCAAGCCTTTGACCACCACCCCCGGGTCTTGCTGAACTACAATTCCCATCAGCCATAGCGAGCCTGGGCAATGAGCCAAATGTTCCCCACAACTGTTGCAAATGATTGTATTTTTACTGAAATGTGCATCACCCTTGACACCTTGGGAGGGGCATATATAAACAAAATAAACGATACTTTTTTAGTTGTCCCACTTAGTCCAGCAGACTGACAAACCCTAATAAGTCCTCGTAGTCTCTCTTTCACCCACTTGCTATAGCTTTGCCAGACAAGTGGAGCTAAATTTCACCTCTGCCTCTGAACATTAAGCCTGTCTCTGAAACGAGGCTCTGCTACAAATCCACACTTCCACACCCCAGTGGCACTGTACTATTTGCCCTTCTTTCGTCCTGCTGCTTTTGGGATTTGTTGCCTGCTAGGTGGCTTCTTCTTGCACATCTGCAACCCGGCCCTTAATATTTCCATTGCTTGCTGCTGTTCCTGAGCAACACCAACAAGTTTTCGGAATGGCAACAGGAATGGAGAGTCCTTTCTACTTGGTGCTGCAGCCAAGAAGGGCTATTCTAGACAGAGAGTCACCCAGGATCACCTGGTGGTAGGCCAGGGTGTCAGTCCTTCCAAATTTCTGAAGGGCAGAGCAAGCAAAAATGGAATCTTCTCTTATCATCCATTAATAAAACTCAGGGGTTGCAGACTTCAGGACATGCTTTTGAGAGACCCATCACACATAGGTAAAGGTAAAGGGACCCCTGACCATTAGGTCCAGTTGTGGCCGACTCTGGGGTTGCGGCGCTCATCTCGCTTTATTGGCCGAGGGAGCCGGCGTACAGCTTCCGGGTCATGTGGCCAGCATGACTAAGCCGCTTCTGGCGAACCAGAGCAGCACACAGAAATGCCGTTTACCTTCCCGCCGGAGTGGTACCTATTTATCTACTTGCACTTTGACGTGCTTTCAAACTGCTAGGTTGGCAGGAGCAGGGACCGAGCAACGGGAGCTCACCCCGTCGCGGGGATTCGAACCGCCGACCTTCTGATCAGCAAGTCCTAGGCTCTGTGGTTTAACACACAGCGCCACCTGCGTCCCTCCCATCACACATAATTTGCTGCAAAGGTTTCAGAATGGTTCGCTTTTATTCAGTGGTGTTGAGTCAAGAGCAAGTGTTCAGGGCACACAAAACTCTTCCAAAGAAGAGAAAGAAGGGGAAAAATTTTGCCAAGTTCAACATGTCCACCTTTAACAGAAGCTCAATCTGTTAATATCCCAGCGGGATATTTGCATGTTTGACTTCTTGTTCCTTCTCCTCTATGTACTTTCCCTCATATTTATAACATGCAAACAATGAACAATGAGCTAATAACATGCAAGAAGAAAGGTCGTTGAGAGACTGGTGTCATTCTGTTTATACAGGATATGCCTGTTCAGATTCACACAGCATTGGGTTGATGTGTGAAAACCCAGAACCAATAATGGCCAAGAGTTGACTGAATTCACAAAAGCATCAAACAAATTGGTTGAACGTAAGAAGAATCCTTCTGGAACAGAGCAAAGACCCGCCTGGGTCAGCATCCTGTTCTCACAGTGGGCATCCAAAGGCTTCTGGGAAATTCACAAGCAGGACAGGAAGACAATAACTATCACTCAGTGTTGTTCCCTAGCAGCTGATATTTAAAGGCATGCTGTCACTGATGCTGGAGGCAACCTATAACCATCATCTCTGTTAGCCATCAAAGACTAGTACGACAGACAATTAAGAATATTAGCAGATGTCAGGGAGGAGCTCAGATCATCCCTCCAAATGCTTTAGCTAGGCAACACTTATGCAACTCAATAAAGCCGAAGAGTGAAGTTCTCTGCTATATGGAGGAGGGAAGCCATTTCCCCTAATTTCCTCCTTTCCCTTGCTATCTCCCACACTGCTCTGGAGAATCTCCCAAATCTACGTAGCACACTTTGGGTGTGTGGAACATAAACAGCCTTGTACTGAATCAGACCATTGGCCCACCAAGTTAGGAATGTCTGTCTACACCAGTGGTGGCAAACCTTTTAGAGACCAAGTGCCCAAACTACAACCCAAAAAACCCACTTATTTATCGCAAAGTGCCAACACGGCAATTTAATGTGGGATAATAATGTTTGTCTGCATGCGCAAATACAAATAAATATAAATAAATAAATAAACCCAGCCAGATGGGTGGGGTATAATTATTATTATTATTATTATTATTATTAGCTGCCATTTGACGGGAGTTTGCCTAAAAACCCCATAAATGCTAACTTTGAGTTCTGTGATGAAGGAAAGGCAGGCTATTGGTGTACTGTGGTACCTCAGGTTACATACACTTCAGGTTACAGACTCTGCTAACCCAGAAATAGTACCTCGGGTTAAGAACTTTGCTTCAGGATGAGAACAGAAATCATGCTCCGGCGGCGCAGCAGCAGCAGGAGGCCCCATTAGCTAAAGTGGTGCTTCAGGTTAAGAACAGTTTCAGGTTAAGTACAGACCTCTGGAACGAATTAAGTACTTAACCCGAGGTACCACTATACGCAGGGGCAGCCATTATGGTGCTCTTCAGATGTTGCTGGACTCCCAACCCCACCAGTGGGCGCGCAACTCTCCCTGACGCTGTTGCGGACGGCAGGCGCTCTAGGCAGAGTTTGCTGGTCACAGCGGCATTGTGGGAGGATGTGCAACTCTTCCTGACGCCATTGTGGGTGGCCAGTGCTCTAGGGAGCATTTCCCACCCGCAGCGGCATTGGGGGGGGGGTAGAGCAGCTGCCCACTTTGCCAACCCCCAGCCGTGCCCCTGCTGGGGTGATGACGCGCGTGCCCACAGAGAGAGCTCTGAGTGACCACTCTAGTACACATGCCATAGCTTCGCCACCAGTGGTCTACACTGACTGGCAGCTGCTATCTACCGTTTCAGACATAGGTCTCTAACCTGGAGGTGCCAGGGGTTGTCTTTTGCAAGCAAATCAGATGTTCTTCCACTGAGTTATGGCCCTTTTCCAAGGGGCTGCAGAGGGAATTTGCAAAAATCACTTGACCCTCCTTTGGGGAGCCGCTGTGTCTGCAGATTGAAAAGCCCTTCTGCTAATGGAGAAGCACAATTGCATCCCATCGATAGTATTCTGCACTACTGAAGCTTTCTGAAACAGGTCAGCAGACTTTTTCAGCAGGGGGTTGGTCCACTGTCCCTCAGACCTTGTGGGGGGCTGTGCTTTATTTTGAGAAAAATAAATGAACAAATCCCTATGCCCCACAAATAACCCAGAGATGCATTTTAAATAAAAGCACACATTCTACTCACGTAAAAACATGCTGATTCCTGGAATGTCCGCAGGCCGGATTTAGAAGGCAATTGGGCCGCATCCGGCCCCCGGGCCTTAGTTTGCCTACCCATGCTTTAGGGTTTTAAGGTAAGGTTACCAGATGTCCCTGTTTCCTGGGGACAACCTCCGGATTTACAAACCAGACCCCATACAAAATCCATTGAAGTTGAAAAGTGTCCCTGGATTCATTGGAAAAATCTGGTAACCTTATTTTAAGGGTAGCTGCCATCATCTTAGATTGTGCCCAGAAACAAACTGAGAGCCATTGAAGTGTTTTTGTGTTGTTGTTGTTGCTGCTGCTGCTGTTGTTTTTAAAAGAACTGGTGTTCTGTGCACAATCACTGCCTCCTGGGGGAGCAAGTTCCATAGTCAACATTCTAGAAGTTGTACCAATTTAAGTTCCTGAGTCATATTCAAGGACAGTTTTGTATATAATGCATTTCACTATTCCTGTTGGGAGGTTGCCAGGTTAACCTCCTGTTGGGAGGTTATCAGAGCATGGATCCCTGTTCATAAATGGTGGCAACTGCTGAACCAGCTAACGCTTTTGAGTGGTGCTCCATTCTACTAAGACGCAACCTGTCCTCTAACAACAAAGCCAGCTCCATCAGAAGTGCAATCCAAAGACCTGCCAACCATCTCACCACAGTGCCTCCTACTTCTCAGCGTTAAAAGTCAGTGCTTTGACTGACTAACTCAGGATTAAATCTCAGTTTATTGAGCAATTCAGCTGAAACTTTTAAGCCTACACTACTTACATTATGCAGCTATGTGCTCGTTCTACCATCAAACAATGATCAGAAAGACCTAATCGAAGTGAAGCGGTATTGCAGTAACCAATCACATGACATTAGGGGAAAGTCCTGATTTCTGAATTATCCAAAAGCAGATCTGGTGGGAGAAGTAGACTGATAGCTGAATTTATACTTTGTCTTGTTGGTTAACCACAATGACCTCCTTTGCAGACATACATCAGATTTATACGTGTTATGCATCACCAGATTCAGATCTTATCATAATTGGAAACACTTATGTGGGCTTACACAAATACAGCTTTGAAGTGCTAGTTACTTCTGAATGACCAAAAATACTAAAGTTATCTGTAACAGATCACTGAAAGCATTGTGCAATGCATTTCGGATGATCTTAAATCTGGCACAACCCGCCTGAGAGCAAATTTGGTTCATCTTTCAGCATTATGTATTCACAATAGAAGGCTACTTCAGATCCTTTAATTTTGTCCTCCATTGACCTTCATTTTACGCTTAAAGGTAAAGGGACTCCTGACCATTAGGTCCAGTCATGGCCGACTCTGGGGTTGCGGTGCTCATCTCGCTTTATTGGCCGAGGGAGCCGGCGTACAGCTTCCGGGTCATGTGGCCAGCATGATCAAGCCGTTTCTGGCAAACCAGAGCAGCGCACGGAAACGCCATTTACCTTCCTGCCGGAGTGGTACCTATTTATCTACTTGCACTTTGACGTGCTTTTGAAATGCTAGGTTGGCAGGAGCTCAGCCCGTCGCGGGGATTCGAACTGCCAACCTTCTGATCAGCAAGTCCTAGGCTCTGTGGTTTAACCCACAGCACCACCCACGTTCCCATTTTAAGCTTACACCCCCCAAAATTAATTTTATACTAATTAGATTTCTTTTTTTAAAAAAAGACCTTGATATAGCTATTTTAAAAAATAACTGCTGATGCAGGTTTACATGCAACTCTGTTCCATGTGATTTGGGAATGCTCTATTTATGGTGAACTTTTAGAAAGTTGTCCTTGGCAAGGTTTATTTAGTCTTGCCCAGAGATCTCATTTATTAATCTTATCATGGGCTACATTTCTGTGATCTGGAAGCTTCAAGAATCTGGACTGTCAGAGCATTGCTTGTAGCACTGCACATTATTTTACACTTTCAGAAATCACATTTTGCACCTATTGATTTGAGGGCCTTTTAGGCAAATCGTATGCTGCAGGAGGGATAAATTAGAGAAATGTAATGCTTTGTCAGCACTCCTATAGATGTTCTCTAATTAAACATTAATCTTTTGTTGGAATCCAAGCCATATGCAAAAACTCCATGTTTCTTTCCTGCTTTTTAATTTCTTTTTCCTTATTACCATAAAATTCCCTTTGTCTTTTATTACTTCTTCTTCTTTTTTTTTTTTTTTGCCAATAATAGTGCTGATCTAATTGAAAACTGTCATTCAAAAGGCACTCGCTACAGGACAGGCCGACCAGAGGTGCCAATAGGTGCTCCTTTCCCACAAACTCAGCAACACAGAGAGCTTCCAGTGTTCTGTATGTCAGCTAGGAATGGAAATATTTGTCCGTTTCATTACTCTCAGTTTCTCATTTCCCCCATCTTAAATTTAGTCCTCCACATTCTGCAGCAATTTGTACTTTTTAAAATGAAAAATCCACATGAAATGTCACCAGTATTTTAGTGTGAATTTCTGCTTCCAAACGCATTTTAGACACAGTTTTGACCAATGCAAGCAATTTCATTCAATATAATGCATTTTGCTATGCTATTTTCCACTAATACTTTCACTTTTGTGCATATTCTCCCCTAATGCATGCATATTTGTAAACATTGCTTGGTTCAAAAAGTGCATTGCAAAAATTCAGATAAGTGCAAAGTTCAAAGGTGGGCTGTGTTTTGGTTTGCATATCATTTCAGAAAGTGCGAATTTCTGAAATGTGTTTAAATGCGTACTGAATTGCATTTCTCCTTCATCCCCAATTTCAGCCATCTATAATACAGTTGGTGGACCATCTTGAGAAATTGTTCTTGGTTGTTGGTGAAAACTGAGACGAAGGACTAAGTGGCCCTGAAACCTGCTTTTGACTGCAATCATGTGTTTACCATAGCATCTAATGATCACTGATATTTTTCATTTGTCCTATGAGCGCATAACTCTCCTTGGTGTTTGGAGGAGGCAAGATTAGATCTCATCCACAAAAGCCTAGAGACAGCCCAGTTACGCAAACCTAGCTTAAAGCAGGTTCACTAGATACAGCAGTGTTGGGGTTGGAAATGGAATGCAGATGAGTTATAAGAATGGGAACCAAAACTGTATAAATATAACCAGGGAATCATTGGTGCCAAGACAGTTAAGCACAAATATTTGTCCTCTGACAATGAATGCTTACCACCCTGGTTTAAATCATCATTCTACACTTAGAAATGCCTTATTTGTCATTCGCCAACCACTGACATGTAATATCTCAACTCTTCGCCCAGCTAACACAACTAAAACTAGCACATGCATTCTAATATTTAAATTCATTCTGTTGACATTCTCATTGGGTCTGATTTCAATTAACTCTCGACTCACTGCTCAATATTCAGGCATTTTTAATTGTCATATGTTAAGGTACTGATGTATGGAAGTGAAAGCTGGACCATAAAGGAGGTTGATCGCCGAAGAATTGATGCTTTTGAATTATGGTGCTGGAGGAGACTGTTGAGAGTCCCATGTAAGAAGATCAAACCTATTCATTCTTAGAGAAATCAGCCCTGAGTGCTCACTGGAAGGACAGATCCTGAAGCTGAGGCTCCAATACTTTGGCTACCTCATGAGAAAAGAAGACTCCCTGGAAAAGACCCTGATGTTGGGAAAGATTGAGGGCACAAGGAGAAGGGGACGACAGAGGACGAGATGGTTGAAAAAATGTTCTCGAAGCCACTAACATGAGTTTGACCAAACTGCGGGAGGCAGTAGAATACAGGTGCGTGGCGTGCTCTAGTCCATGGGGTCACGAAGAGTTGGACACGACTAAATGACTAAACAACAACAAGGTTGAAGAGACAGGAAAGGTGCTCTTGTTCCTTGCCATTTGTAGATTCAGATCCTCTCTAAAGCTACAAATTTCCCCCCCTAAACAATGTAATATTTCTCCTGCATAAATTACACAAAGGTCTAAAGCTTTGGTGTGCATCAAAGTAAGAAGCTCTATAAATAGTCACAACTTGTTGTAAACTTCCTAAAACTTTTCACCATCCATTTCCAATATGCAAACAGGCTGGGAGAGAACGAAAGAAAAGTGATTTGCTAAGCTCAAACCCTTTTCAGCTGAAAGGCCACATTCTAAAGCTACAAATTTGATATTTAGATACTTTTGTAGCATTTGGAATGGCAATTATAGCAACACTAATCGTTGGCTGTCTGCTGACCTCTCTCACCAAGGTTCAGGTAGGTGACTGCCTTTGGGGGGGTGGAGTTAAAGCGCTTTATCAAATTCATCATCTACATCATCATCATCGTTATATTAAATCAAATTCTTAAAAGTCAAAGAACTGTTCCACTGAGGGAAAGGGAAATGAATTTGTGACATCATATCTGACATAACTTTGCACAGCTGACTACATAAAGTTGTGTTTCCATTGAGCTCTGTGCTTAAGAACAGATTGTATGCCCGAAAACACACACATTAAAAGTGTTTTCAGGATGGGTGGGTGGGGCTGCTGCTAAAAGTTTGCACGTCTAGAGATCCCCTGTAATTATAAGCTTCTCAAGTTAGAGAGAGAGCCAGCGTGGTGTAGTGGTTAAGAGCGGTAGTCTTGTAATCTGGGGAACCAGGTTCGCGTCTCCGCTCCTCCACATGCAGCTGCTGGGTGACCTTGGGCCAGTCACACTTCTCTGAAGTCTCTCTGCTCCACTCACCTCACAGAGTGTTTGTTGTGGGGGAAGAAGGGAAAGGAGAATGTTAGCCCCTTTGAGACTCCTTCGGGTAGTGATAAAGCGGGATATCAAATCCCCCCCAAAAAATAAAAAATAAAAATATAAAAAATAAGGTAGGGACATTTTTCTGAAATGAAATCTCTCCCAGTTATGTCAAGCAGGTTTCATGGTGCAGCAGAAATCAAGACACAGCAGACATAAAAATTACACGAAAAATTAAGCAAAAATGATCTTCAGTGCATTTTTGGGGGGTCTGCAAAGCTAAAGGTCTCTGCCCCCCCCCCAGATTAATAGTCATCACAACTTCACAAAACTGGAACCACATATATTTTTGTACCTATGCCAAAACTCCAAAGCGTGGTAGCTCAGTCCTGTTACAGGAAGTACAGCTGATCTACTGAGTCAAGGGCTCCCTCTGCTGGCAAAGTGGTGGTTCAGAAGACTTCAGAGTACCTGAAACGTCAAGAATGGCATTTATAGGGCATCTATGCACAAATTAACAACAATATTTTTAAGAGGATTGTCAAGATTTCTCCCCAAAATCTAGGGCAGATGTCGGAAAATAGGGATTGTCCTGTAATGCACTGTATATGAGGCTAGGAGACAGTCCATCAGGATAAAAGGGGTGTGATGTGATGGGTATGGATTTGAGAAAGTAGAAAATGAAAGCCAGTGTGGCTAAAACATGAAACAATTGCCTTATTGGGGTAAATGTTTGATCCATTGTGGGCTTTCTATAGGCATCTGGTTAGCTACTTGAAAACAGAATGCTGCACAAGATAGGTCTCATCCAGCAGGAAACACCAATCAGACTCATATTTCCAAGCAAAGAAATACACAATACAGTCTTATGGCATCTATATTCATAGGGGAATCCAGCAAATTAAAGGCCAGTTCTGGGTAAATTGGTGTAAAGGGCTATTAAATTTAAAAATATCATGCATATAGAAGAACAAGTCTTGCTGAAGAGGAATCAGCATGGCTTCTACAAAATAATTCCTATCTTAGGACCTCTAGAATTCTTTGAAAGTGTTAACATGCATGTGGATAGGGGATTGTACCTGAACTTCCAAAAAGTTTTTGACAAGTGTATCATTCAAATTGGTTATATCTGGCTGAAGTGAGTTATTTGACCAGGTATGTTCACCAGATAAAGGGCCCTTCCAGAATTATTACCTTTTATGAAAGCTATTGTACAAGTTTGGTATGAAAGGAATGATTTCTGTGGTCTGTAAGGGTCCTTTGTCTCTGGTCTGTGATTCTGTGATTCTGCCATTCTACTGGAAGAAATGTGGGAAGCTAACTTGGGGGAAACTATCCTTGAAGGATCATGGAAGACCATGTGGCACAAAGCTCCATTGTGTGAATATTATTATTATTATTATTATTATTACTACTACTATGTTTCCGAGCACAAAGTATTAGTGCTGACCTTTAAAGCCCTAAATGGCCTCGGTCCAGTATACCTGAAGGAGCGTCTCCACTCCCATCGTTCTGCCCGGACACTGAGGTCCAACTCAAAGGGCCTTCTGGTGGTTCCCTCACAGTGAGAAGCGAGCTTACAGGGAACCAGGCAGAGGGCCTTCTTGGTAGTGGCACCTGCCCTATGGAATGCCCTCCCATCAGATGTCAAAGAGGAAAAAAACTACCAGACTTTTAGAAGACATCTGAAGGCAGCCCTGTTTAGGGAAGCTTTTAATGTTTGACAGACTATTGTATTTTAATCTTTTGTTGGAAGCTGCCTAGAGTGGCTGGGGAAACCCAGCCAGATGGGCAGGGTATAAATAAATTATTATTATTATTATTATTATTATTATTATTATTATTATTATTATTATTATTATTATTTATATTACTATTAAGGTTTTTTTTTTTAGAAAAAAATCTTTTGACAAAGTCCCTCACCAAAGGCTTCTGACAAACTTAGGCCTCCTGAGTTAAGAGGTTAGATCAGTAACTGATTAAAGAACAAGAAAATGTGTGGGAACAAATTGAAAGTTTTCACAAGGAAAGTATATAGCCAGCGAACTTGGCGGAGTTGAGCCACCTCACTGCTCAACTCCCAGATAATTTATTAACAGATTTTTTTAAAAGTGGGGGGTCAATACAAATCTTTGGGGGCCCTAGCTCTTACACTGAAAAGTTGTGGAATACTATTTGTTAAGTTGTGGGCACTTCAGTACATAACACTATTCATTCTCTTTAAGGCTGCAATTCCCTGTCATTGATCAGATTGCAAAACTAGAGTTTAGCAGCTAAGGAACAGCCAAGACATTACCAGCCAGGCTATGCAGAGCTTGTCTGAGGCCTGGGGCAAGAGTCCCAGGTCAGCTGGGTAGCATGAGATGTTCTTGCTATGACAGCGTAAGTCCAGCAGGCCCCTAGTGCCCACCCCCCCAGCTGTCTTAGCCCCCTGAGGGCCTTGACAAGTGCACCCAGCTGCCCCTTCCCATCTGCATGGGCCTGCAGCCAGCCTTTATTAAGTGGCATATTAAATGCCAAAATCTCGTAAACAGAGAACAATACAGGAGCATAGCTCTCCACCCAGCTACAGACAGGTATATCTATAACATTTAATCCTAAACAGATTAGTTACAGACCTAATAGGCGCAAAAGGTTTACCTGCTGAGCAGCAAGCAATCTGAGTTAGCCTTGCATTACCTCTTAAGGATACCTTTGCTTTTAGAAAGACAACGGCAGTGATGAACTGGCCTGTGTATTAAACAGACGACTGATCTGCATGGTCTCTGAAGAAACTGAGAGAGAGGTACAACAAGAGGTTGGAAGACAGAGGCTTGTATGCCCTGCAGCCTGGCTTGTCCCCTCAAAGCTAGCCACCTGCCCTCAGGATCCAGGTCTGTTGCCATTGTTGATGTTATCAGTTGTTAAGCCACTCAACTTCTTTTTGTGGAATTGGGCGAGGGGGTGCCAGCTCTTCCTTTGCCTCAGGCAACAAATATATTGGGCTTGGCCATGTTTGCATGTGTGCAGAGAATTGTGGAAATATACAAATACCTGTTAAAAATCAATTTCTTTATACAGTGGCACCTCGGGTTACATATGCTTCAGGTTACATACGCTTCAGGTTACAGACTCCACTAACCCAGAAATATTACCTCGGGTTAAGAACTTTGCTTCAGGATAAGAACAGAAATCGTGCTCTGGCAGCGTGGCGGCAGCAGGAGGCCCCATTAGCTAAAGTGGTGCTTCAGGTTAAGAACAGTTTCAGGTTAAGAACGGACCTCTGGAACGAATTAAGTACTTAACCCGAGGTACCACTGTATATCACCAAAAAATGAAAACTGGTCATTAAGAATAAACAGATGCTTTGAAGGCATTTTCCAAAGTTAACATCATGCATGGAATCACCTATGGATGTCAGCATTTTTGTTTGAAGTCCACAAATTGCTAAAAATCTGCCTGCAAAGTCACAGAATGTTTTCCCCAAAATCTCAGCTGAAGACAAGGAAACCTTGTTCTGAGCACTACAGAGTCCACAGCACTGCCAGTCCGATAAGTCCTCTGTTCCGAGTAGCACTGTGGAAGGATTAGTGTGGATTTGTGTGATTATGTAAGCAGCTGGATCTTAAACCTTATCTATTTTTAAGGCCTCTCAGCATCTGAGTCATATTTGCATCATTTTACAGCAACCTCAAAAAGTCCAAGCACCAGGCATTAGCAACTTAACGGACACAGTGACAAGATTCCTGTTACCTGCCAATACACTACGGTCGCAGCCCTGCTGCAGGAATCTAGGATGGCAACAGTTAGTGTTGTTTTATAAAATCACCCCAGACACCACCCAAAATGGTTTGTTCTCCAAATACATCCCCAGTGGAGAAGACAAAAACTGTAATCAAAGGCCATTTGGTTGTTTGAGACCTCAAAGCGTAGCATAGATCCTTTGTGGAAATACTACTTGAAAAACTATAGCAGTCCCAACGGTAGAAGAATGGAGACTGAAGCTGACAGACTATGCAGAACTGGACAGACTAACTGGGAAAATCAGATATCTACAAGACCAAAAGTTCATCGAGGACTGGGGGAAATTTGTTGAATATCTGAAAAGAACGTGTGATGTGCAAACAACGCTAGTGGGGTTCCAAGAAGCACTGTGAAAGTTGAGATATATTGTTTGAAAGAAATAGAAGTGGGAGGGAAGGTTAATGGCAATATAAACAGAAGAAATGCGTAACTGGGAGGCAAATACAGTGGTGCCTCGCAAGACGAAATTAATTCGTTCCGCGAGTTGCTTCGTCTTGCGATTTTTTCATTTTGCAGAGCGCGGATTCCCTGGGTATTAACGGCTTTAAGAAAAAGGAAGCAAACTCACAAGACGTTTTCGTCTTGCGAAGCAAGCCCATAGGGTAATTCGTCTTGCGAAGCACCTCGAAAAACGGAAAACCCTTTCGTCTAGAGAGTTTTTTGTCTTGCGGGGCATTCGTCTTGCGGGGCACCACTGTATGGATGATTGTCAGAGAAGCTGAAGGAAGTCCAAATAGAGTTAAATTTGTGGAAATTCTGATATGATTGTTTATTTGTGTTGGAAAATTAATAAAAATTATTATATAAAAAAAGAAAAACTATAGCAGTCATCTAGGAAATACATGGGGACACGGGTGGCACTGTGGTCTAAACCACAGAGCCCAGGGCTTGCCGATCAGAAGGTTGGTGGTTTGAATCCCCGTGACAGGGTGAGCTCCTGTTGCTCGGTCCCTGCTCCTGCCAACCTAGCAGTTCAAATGTACGTCAAGTACAAGTAGATAAGTAGGTACCACTCTGGCGGGAAGGTAAACAGTGTTTCCGTGCGCTGCTCTGGTTTCGCCAGAAGTGGTTTAGTCATGCTGGCCACATGACCCGGAAAAACTGTCTGCGGACAAATGTCGGCTCCCTCGGCCAGTAAAGCGAGATAAGCGCCGCAACCCCAGAGTCGTCTGTGACTGGACTTAATAGTCAGGGGTCCCTTTATCTTTACCTAGGAGATACACAAGCTCATTTAAGCCCTGGGCTGTGTTGCATCCACAGCTACCTTTTGGGGTGAAAGTTCCCTTGGATAGCTTCTAGATCCTGAAGAACCTGAGGGCCACGCCAGCCTGGTATGTTGTGTTTTGTGAATGTATTCTGCATTATGTCATCGGTGCAATAATAGTGCATTAGTGGCAGATTTATACGGGATGATCCACACACCATCCTGCTTTGTTAGTTGTTCTGCAATGCTTCCCCAGTGTTAACATATTATTGATGTCTGGAGGGACACGCTCGAACAACAAAAGTAGGACACACATGCAGAGCCCAGAACATTTGAGGTATGGAAAGGTTGCAGAATTATAGCAGGAAGTTACTGGACATGCACCAAGTGGAAATGAAGCAGTATGCCCACCTTTTGGAGGTGCAGGCAGCATTGAAAATGTGTTTGTGGATAACTGCCCTGATACCAACATGAGCACAAATAAGCACAAGGTAAAGGATGTCTGGAGAAGCCCTGCACACCTGTTAGCTCAAATTTTGCCCTTTGAATCAGTTACCTGCTACTCAGTAGCAGGTAAGTTGTTTGTCCTCCAGGTCTAGCCCCGTGCCCCCGGCTCATAGCATGGCTGAAACAGGACTGCAGCAGACTGAGATACAAACTGTATGCTTTGTTTTGTTTCTATATAAAGCAGCCTTGGAGGAAAGGTTGAGGGGCTGCCTTTTGCTTTTGTTTTCTGTTGTTTGCATACTCAGCATCGTTTTCTACCAGCTATTTTTTTCCAGGAGAAAAAAAGAACGAATTGCCTGTACGTTTTCCTCAACAGGGAGAATAGTAGTTTAGGGTGGGCAGTTCTGAGCAGACAAACGATAAGATGGGTAAGATTTAAGCAGCCCCTCCTACTCTTTTAGACTGGCAGCCTTGGAAATTGCTTTCCGCAGCTCATCACCACCTGCAGTTCGAACCTTGGACAACAGCTCTCGTAGAAAGCAAGTGGATTCCTAGGTAGATCTGTTCATGTCTGGGCTGGGCTGCTGCTGTAGTTACAGCTGAAACCCACCAGATGTCAGATACATCTCAACCATCTAAACATCTCAACAGTTGCTGACTGCTGACTGCTAGTAGCCACTGCGGATAATCTTAGGGACCACTCGATAAGGGCAAATTGCGCAAGGAAGGGGGCTTGCTTGCAATGTCAGATACAACAGTCACATAATTTTGAAGCAGCTTTTTATATGTGACGATTGTGAAGAGGGACAGGGTTTTAAAAAATCAAATCACCCCTTCTCTTAGGGTAAAGGTAAAGGTAAAGGGACCCCTCACCCAGTGGCGTAGCGTGGGTTGTCAGCACCCAGGGCAAGACAAGTAATTTGCGCCCCTTAACCCGTGGATTTGCGCTCCCTAACCCTAACCCCCAGATGTTGCGCCCAGTGCGGCCAGGCCCCCCTGCACCCCCACGCTACGCCACTGCCCTCACCATTAGGTCCAGTCGTGACTGACTCTGGGGTTGCGGCGCTCATCTCACTTTATTGGCCAAGGGAGCCGGCATATAGCCATGTGGCCAGAATGACTAAGCCACTTCTGGCAAACCAGAGCAGCGCACAGAAACACTGTTTACCTTCCAGCCGGAGAAGTACCTACGGTATTTATCTACTTGCACTTTTGACGTGCTTTCGAACTGCTAGGTTGGCAGGAACAGGGACTGAGCAATGGGAGCCCACCCCGTCGCGGGGTTTAGAACTGCCGACCTTCTGATCGGCAAATCCTAGGCTCTGTGGTTTAACCCACAGCTCCAGTTGAGGCTTATTCCAGCCTAAGTGGCATGAAATCTGAAACAGCAAGTGCTTTGTGTTTACCCATTTACTAACTGAAGGGATCTAAAAATACAGTAAGAACCACTTTTGTTAAATATTTTATAAATTTTGTATCAAGATGGCCATCAGGGTTTTTTTTAATGCACTTCTCAGAATGTTAAAACACTATAGTGCATATCCAAACAATATGTGGGAATCTGACCGATTAGCAGCAGTGACAAGGAAGCCTTACATTATGTACCCCTGCCTGGTCATTTTGGGCCTCGTGAGAGATATGTTTAGTAGTGCTGTGTGCCCATGAGGTTCTTTTTAAGTCCACTAAGCCCAGGATATTTATGGCACCTGGACTTTGGAATGTACTTCCAATGAAAATCAGGTTTGCACTTAGTGCTGACATTTTGGTTGTCTGCTTAAAACTCACCTGCTCACCAAGGCTTTCCAGCAGTGTTTGGTGTATTAAATTGATCTACAGCTTAGTGTTGTGTGTTTTCGTCTATTTTGTTAACATATTTTTATTACTTTCATTATACTTTTTCTTAATGGGACTATTCCTAGGAACGTTAGCGCAACGCAAGAAGCATGAAACCTATAGGGAGATTAGTTAGTTATTGAATTTGTATACTGCTTTATCTTTCAAGCAATCTCTAAGCTGTTAGCAATCCCTAGGGATGCCCTGGGATCTGTTTATCAATGATTAATGTTTAAGCTTTACTTGTCTTGAGGTTTGCTAATCCTTCAACACCTCAGTAATTCTTCCTAGTCCCTCCCAACTTCATGCAGAGGAAACCAAATCCAACAGGATTTTCTCTTCTTAACCCAGTCATGAAAGGCAAATGGATGGAAACAAGACTAGTACCATTTTTGTTTGTGCTGAGGGCGACTAGTGTTGGTGTAGCACTGACATCTGTTCTTTGTTAGGAGGAGCAAGCATATTTGCACTTCTTCTAATGCATTGTGCTGCTCTGTGTGCCTTCATTGACTTTCCAAACTCTGCTCCACCCACCTGAAGTCATGAAGATGTCAAGTCTCTGGGATGGTTCAGTCAGTAGAACACGAGACTCTTAATCTCAGGGTGGTGTGTTCAAGCTCCACGTTGGTCAAAAGACTTGTACTAGATGAGCCTCGTGGTCCCTTCCAAGCCTACAATTCAAAGATTCAAAGGTCACCATTCATGCCTCAAAAGTCCCATTCAAAGTGTAGGGCAAGAAAGCACACTAACAGATGTCTTCAGAAGCCCCTCTCCCAAAGTGTGTAGCACTTTGAACCGGGCTTCTGAAGAGCTGACAACCAGCTACGAAGGGGCTGTGCAGGCAACCAGCTGATTGGCAGTGCCTGTCAACACTCATTAAGCCAAGCCCTGCCCTTGCCTGTCCCATAGGTAAAGGTAAAGGGATCCCTGACCATTAGGTCCAGTCGTGGCTGACTCTGGGGTTGCGGCGCTCATCTCACTTTATTGGCCGAGGGAGGCTTCGGGTCATGTGGCCAGCATGACTAAGCCGCTTCTGGTGAACCAGAGCAGTGCACGGAAACGCCATTTACCTTCCCGCCAGAGCGGTACCTATTTATCTACTTGCACTTTTGACGTGCTTTCAAACTGCTAGGTTGGCAGGAGCTGGGACCGAGCAATGGGAGCTCACCCCGTCATGGAGATTCGAACCACCGACCTTCTGATCGGGAAGTCCTAGGCTCTGTGGTTTAACCCACAGCGCCACCCGCATCCCATACCTGACATCATATACAGCTCAGGGGCAGAACATTCGCTTTATGTGCAGAAAGTCCTGGGTTCCGATTTGTTTGCAGGGAGGTTAGATGGCAGCATTGCATCAAAGCAAGTGCCACTCCACTGTTTCAAATGCATATTTCCATTGCTTTCCTTATTGCAGAAAGTCTGATCTTTTTGCTGGGGAGGCCAGTTTGTTGCACAATTAGAACCGTGCAACCTGAATTTGCCAGGATGTGACTGAATCCCACCCAAAAATAGCAACACTTTGGAAGCACCTCACTATAAGGCAGCTTGCTATGTTCGTTCTGAAGCATCATTTGAAATAGACCTGAGCAACTGAAATCAAAAGTACTGCGTTTGAGGATCTCTGTGTGACTCATGGAAACACTGAGAGTCAGTCTCCTGAGATGCCAACTAGACCAATCTCTTTGGAAAATAGGTCAAAATGGTTAAGGAAAGCTAAACAAATAAAAGGAAAGGCTGGGTTGCATGGGCTCATTAGCATTTCAAAAGGTGCACACAAAGCAGGTTCTGCTCTCCAGCATGCTTACTCTGGCGAAAAGGTATTAAATGTAAAGCTCTTTTTAGATTTAGGATTGTGCTGCTTTTTGTTTGTGGTGTGTTTATGCTCTTAAATGCTTTGGGGATGGTACTTTTGCTTTAGCGCTGTAAGCTGCTCTGAGAATCTGCTTGAAGGGTAGAGCATAAACCCAGGAAGAGGTAAGATGGCATAATGAAGATCAGAAGGATCTAAGGGCAAAATTAAATCTTGCTTTTGTAATGGTCTAAGAACAGAAAACCTCTTTCGCTACTCATAATCCAAATCTCCACATACACAAACAAAACCTTCCCAGAAGTTAAAAGCACCTCTGACTTTCAGGATTGGAATTGACTTCAGCCTCATCTGCAAACAGTTCTGACCAGGCTCAGCCTTTTTAACAAACAAACAAACAAACAAACAAACAAACAAACAAACAAACAAACAAAATAAATTCTTATTTGAGCATGGAAGTATTAACCACTGTACAAACATACAACTCATCTTACAGTTCAGATTGAATTTGTTTGTTCATAAGACATAACAAGATCACATAGATTTTCAGTGTACCAATACAATCAAAGCCATTAATTCATATCCCATAATCTCCCCCCCCCCCAAATAATAATCAAGCACACAGGTCTCTCCAGAGCTAATGCTAAAATCACCAATCCCAAGGCTATCCCAAGGCATCTTAAAAAGCAGAGACATCACCTTGCCAACAAAGGTCCGTACAGTGGTACCTCGGGTTAAGTACTTAATTCTTTCCAGAGGTCCGTTCTTAACCTGAAACTGTTCTTAACCTGAAGCACCACTTTAGCTAATGGGGCCTCCTGCTGCCGCCACGCTGCCAGAGCACGATTTCTGTTCTTATCCTGAAGCAAAGTTCTTAACCCGAGGTACTATTTCTGGGTTAGCGGAGTCTGTAACCTGAAGCGTATGTAACCTGAAGCGTATGTAACCTGAGGTACCACTGTATAGTAAAAGCTGTGGTTTTCCCAGTAGTGATGTATGGAAGTGAGAGCTGGACCATAAAGAAGGCTGATCACCGAAGAATTGATGCTTTTGAATTATGGTGCTGGAGAAGACTCTTGAGAGTCCCATGGACTGCAAGAAGATCAAACGCATCCATTCTTAAGGAAATCAGCCCTGAGTGCTCACCAGGACAGATCCTGAAGCTGAGGCTTCAATACTTTGGCCACCTCATGAGAAGAGAAGATTCCCTGGAAAAGACCCCGATGTTGGGAAAGATGGAGGGCACAAGGAGAAGGGGACGACAGAGGATGAGATGGTTGGACAGTGTTCTCGAAGCTACCAGCATGAACAAAAAAATTCCTTCCAGTAGCACCTTAAAGACCAACTAAGTTAGTTCTAGGTATGAGCTTTCGTGTGCATGCACACTTCTTCAGATACACCGGCATAGATACATCTGTAACTACCAGCATGAGTTTGACCAAACTGTGGGAGCCAGTGGAAGACAGTGTGCCATGGGGTCACGAAGAGTCAGACTCGACTAAACGACTAAACAACAACAACAATACCCCCCCCCCCCAATAATAATCAAGCACACAGGTCTCTCCAGAGCAAATGCTAAAATCACCAATCCCAAGGCTATCCACTGTGCACACCCACACCCCAAGAAGCAGAATAAGTTAGGAGAGAATAGAAACAAAATTTGGAAAAGTAGCTGCTGGTGGTTGCATTTTTCAACCCATCTCCCCTTATCTCTCTTTCTTAGTGACTCAGTTTCCAGGGAATGCTCAGCTGTCAAGAAGGGAGGGGAGATAAACAACAGGTTGAGAAAGATAGCCAGCAGCTCTTCCTTTAGTGGGTGTGTAAGTTGCGATCCCACGATCCAACCTTCTCTGCCTCTTGGCAGCGAAGCCTCAGCAGATAAAGGTGGCATGTAGAAGAAGAAGAAGAAGAGTTTGGATTTGATATCCCGCCTTTCACTCCCCTTCAGGAGTCTCAAAGCGGCTAACAATCTCCTTTCCCTTCCTCCGCCACAACAAACACTCTGTGAGGTGAGTGGGGCTGAGAGACTTCAAAGAAGTGTGACTAGCCCAAGGTCAACCAGCAGCTGCATGTGGAGGAGCGGAGACGCGAACCCGGTTCCCCAGATTGCGAGTCTACTGGTCTTTTTTTTTTTAATAGAATATTTATTAGCATTTTCAATAAAAACACAAAAACAAAAAGAAACAAAAAAATGACAAAAATACAAAAATACAAAACTTAAAAACAATTAAACACATAAAATTTCAATTACTTATTTTCTTTTAACTTGCTTCTCAGACCTCCTCACGCCTCCCCTTCTTGTATTCCAATTCAAATTATTAGCTCAGCAAATCCTTATTACTTATTTCTCAACTTTAACTTAATAATTTATTTTAACATATTATTTTATTTTATTTTTCTTTCATCCATTTCCTCAATTTATATTTGCAGACCTTATTTTCATTTAATTTAGATCATTTTAAAGACCAGTTTTAGCTTATCCAAACTTAAACATCAATACTTATACATCAATACTCATTCTTAAACATTTTTCCTAAAGTCGACCAAAATTCCCTTCCACGACTTTCCCAATTTTCGTACGAATAAGAAAACAAAATAAAACCAGAACAAATTATAATTATATACCCTTTGGATTCCCAAACTCCACCCACCCTTTTCCCGGTTTCAGTCCCCAACAAGTGTCCATCAGTCTACTGGGCTTAACCACTTCACCACACTGGCTCTCATGAGATAGGATTGCATTCATATAGCAAGTACTGTATAGCCCACTTCTGGGTAACCTAGATAGATTGTTGAATTGCATCCAGGATGGTGGTAATAACTGGTATTCTGACAAAGATTTTTTTTAAAAAAAAATGGGCCACTGGGCAGCTGCATAGTAAGTGGATATGAACTTTTAAAGCTTGGCTGCATCTTCATCAGTGATTGTAACTAATGAAGCCTCTGGGGACTCTTGGAGAGCCAGGTTGCATGTGTTCCTATTGGATGAGTCTTTAGGCTTCAAATTCGTTAACTGCTATTGAGTGAGGACAAGAGTGTCTGTCCTCACAGCCTGTTCGATCCTTGGTTCTCCTGCATCGCTCAGGTATTTGTCTAAGTGTACCTCACCCTTTGGCCAAAGTAGGAGGACAAAAAGGCAAGGAAGGCTGAATATCTCAACCTTCAATTAATTGACTTGAAAATTGTATCTAAAAGTCAAGAACCAGTGTAGCGAACACAGTGTTGGGCACAGATTGGGGTAATCTGGATTCAAATTCCCCCCCAGTTAATCTTGAAAATGATCATTCACCCTTTCTCAAGCTTGCCTATCTTACAAGGTCTGTTGGGAGAATAAAGTAGGATGACTTCATGAACATTGCCCTGAGCTACTTGGAGGAAGAGCAAGGTACACATTAGGTATGAGTAAACTCAGTTTAGCCCTGGGTTCCCCCTTTCTAAAAATCAAACTAGTTTTAGTTGCTGTTGCAGCATTCCCACAGAGCTCCTTTGTCTTCTATCCTAGATTAGTCACAAGGGAGATTCCATCCAGTCTGGGATCACACAATGGATCAAACCATGCACACAAAGCTTTGAAGCCCATCAGATTTGGTTATGTGCTGATATCCCTGAATTCAGGCAACTGAGGGCAAAAAAAAACCAGACAAAATCACACAAAAACTGCAGATGAAGTCAATGGGGCTCATAAAATGATACCATATATTATAGGAATAGTAGATCAAAAATATGTTTTATGTGCTGTTATTGCTGTAATGTATCATATTTCTCCCCCTATCAAGTTGATCTGTTATATCATTTATGAATTTGGGGTATATTTCTGCAAGGAGTGCTAAAATAATATATAATAACAATTATAATAATACAATCATATTCCCAGCACTGCTGAAAATGTTAGCAAATTGAAAATCGTTTTGTTTTTGTCTCCACTTCTCTGTTCCTTTGAAATTCAAGTCACCCGAATTCTTGAATTTGGACATGACTGTGTCCACCCCAAGCAAGGAGATTTGTGTAACTGGAAATATTGAGTGTGTTCTCCTTTTCCAACCCCGATTTAGAGGTTAGGCCTCATGGGGGCTCCTTACTGCAACTAATACCAGGTATTCTTGCCTTAAAAGTTAAAAAATTAAATTGGGGAGAGGGGGGAACAGATTCCTCACTAACTAGAAATGACTCATAAGAAAATGGCATGTATGATCAACAAACCATTTTTCTGCAGCTGGACTCTCCCAGGCTGCCTTCACAACTGCAATCATGACTGGAATGGAACCCAAACCAAACAAATTTCCATGTATTACTGGAAATGTTTAAAAAATAATACAGAGGCAGGAAGAACAGCTGGGAGGAAGTATTTGCTTTTGGAATTTGAATTTTGACCCACACATCTCCTGGGAGGAATAACTTAGCAGTCTTTGAGGGTGCATTTGTGGGTCATGTAAGTTTAAGAGAAGGAGATGTGGCAGCTGATCATATGGCAAGGACACCCTTTTCTTCACACATGCCAACTTACCCCAAATGCAGGTAGAATTGATATGGTGGAAAAATGAAAGATGCCAGCTAACTGTGAAGATAATGGATTTTTTTTGTGGATTACTATGGGTTAAACCACAGAGCCTAGGACTTGCCGGTCAGAAGGTCGGCAGTCGAATCCCCGCAACGGGGTGAGCTCCCGCTGCTCAGTCCCTGCTCCTGCCAACCTAGCAGTTCAAAAGCACGTCAAAGTGCAAGTAGATAAATAGGTACCGCTCCAGCAGGAAGGTAAATGGCATTTCCGTGCGCTGCTCTGGTTCGCCAGAAGCAGCTTAGTCATGCTGGCAACATGACCCGGAAGCTGTACGCCGGCTCCCTCGGCCAATAAAGCAAGATGAAAGCCGCAACCCCAGAGTCGGTCACGACTGAACCTAATGGCCAGGGGTCCCTTTACCTTTATGGCACACTGCCATGATCATCGACTGGCACAAAATCACAGAATGGAACATGATGAGTTTTTAGGAAAGGCTGCATGCCAATACTATTTCTGCCTGTATGAAGGTCATGTTAAAATGGGGGCGATCAGATGGCTAAGAGAGCATGGCCGTAATAAGGAGGTGGGCTGTAGAATACACAGGGCTTCTTCCTGACATGCTTCCACTGAAACATGGGGGGAAAGGCAATGCCTGTATTTATTGTAATTTTGTATAAATTGTGCAACTACCAGATCCCTGTTTTGGAAGATTGAGAAAATCCCAATACTTGTCTGCCCCCTTGGCAGCTGCCTCATTGCATTCCTAAAGATCAAGAGAATGGGTTGGAGGTAGGGAAACTGCTGGTGCAATGAAGGTGAATGCACTCCATCTAGGACACCCAACACGCCTGTTTTTATGGCTTCCACATGCTGGCAATTCCACACACCAGTTGTACAGGGCAAGAGCCACCCAACACCTAGAATCACCCTCACCACACAAAAAGTCTCAATGACAATGCTGCTTGTTTGTATAGTGGCCACCACTGTAGCAACTCTCTATTTGATGTGTTGAGCAACACTTGTGTGTTTAACAGCCACATGTAGCTTCCGTGGTGTTGGAAGTGCTTCCAGTAGTTTCCACGTGGTGGCCAAAAGACCTACACCTGGAAATGAAACACATCAGGGTGCACACTTTATTTTCCCTATGGTTTTCCCCATAATTATAATTATATATAAAATTATAATTATAATTTTATTTATATCCTATATCTTGGAAGTCGAACGCCTTGCCAGTCGAACGTTTTGGCTCCTGAACATCGCAAACCCGGAGGTGATTGTTCCAGTTTGTGAACGTTCTTTGGAACCCAAACATCCGTCACTGCTTCTGTGGCTTCCGATTGGCTGCAGGAGCTTCCTCCAGCCAATTGGAAGCCACGCCTTGTTACCCAAACGTTTTGGAAGTTGAACGGACTTCTGGAACAGATTCTGTTTGACTTCCGAGGTACCACTGTACAACAAAACATCAAACATTAAAAAACAGAATATCCTATACATATCCTATCCCAGTAAGAACTGCAAATATGGGAATCATAGAATTGTAGAGTTGAAACAGACCACAAGCGTCATCTAGTCCAACTCTCTGCAATGCAGGAATATTTTTCCCAGTGTGGGCCTTGAATCCACAAACCTGTGAAGAAGAGTCTTATGGTCTGCCAACTGAGATGTGGGCAAAGACCATCACCTCAGAGTTTGCCCCAGCTGAACACCCCACCCCACACTCCTAAAAACAAGACAATTGGCCACCATATGCCCAGTGAGGATAATATCAGGAGAGAAAGGGGAGCAGGCAAATAATACATCAGAAGAATTGGATGGGATAGTTGCTGTATTTCTTACTGAAGATGTGATTACTCTGGGTTAAGTTTCCTTTATGAGCGGCATTTAAGTATGAAAAACAACATTTTTTTCATACTTGAGAGACATTCATCTCTGAAATAAGCCGACTCCTTGCCAGTGTCTGTTGAGCTCCGGCAGCAGCAGACCAGGTGTATGTGATAATCCTGACCTGCAATCATGGGATATCTTATAAAAGTGGCGGTGTATATAATTGCTGTGCCCATGCTGAATCAAGTGGCTTTAATTTTTCAACAGCCTTTTCCCACAGTTCAATCACTTCTTCTCTGCCTGCATGATCTCAATGCATTCTCAGTCATGTTCCAGGAATGTGGCATGCAGCATGATGCATGAACAAAGAGCAGGACGGATAAAAGGTGTGGGGCAGCAATAGAAGCTGGCAGCACGCCTAGAAATCAGGCCCTTGAAGTGGCTGGATCAACACGGTCAACTTCTCAGCCTGATAAACTCTGGTTTTTTAGCTGCTTTCTTTGTTTTTGACGATCAGTTTCAATGCATATTGTTGTCCATTGTATGATCCGCTGGGTTGCTATTATTTTAGTGTTCTGCACTCCAGCCTGATGTCTGTACTGATGAAGGGCAGGATAGAAATATTTTTAATTTAATTAATGTGATTTATAGATGATAGATAGATAGATGATAGGTAGATAGAGAGATAGATGATAGATAGATAGATAGATAGATAGATAGATAGATAGATAGATGATAGATAGATAGATGATAGATAGATAGATAGATATAGATAGATGATAGATAGATAGATATAGATAGATAGATGTACTGTAGATAGATAGATGATAGATGATAGATGATAGATAGATAGATAGATAGATAGATAGATAGATAGATAGATAGATAGATAGATGTACTGTAGAGATAGATAGATAGATAGATAGATAGATAGATAGATAGATAGATGATAGATAGATAGATAGATGATAGATAGATAGATAGATAGATGATAGATAGATAGATATAGATAGATAGATGTACTGTAGATAGATAGATGATAGATGATAGATGATAGATAGATAGATAGATAGATGATAGATAGATAGATAGATAGATAGATATAGATAGATAGATAGATGATAGATAGATAGATAGATAGATAGATAGATGATAGATAGATAGATAGATGTACTGTAGATATAGATAGATGATAGATAGATAGATAGATAGATAGATGATAGATAGATAGATAGATAGATAGATAGATAGATAGATGATAGATGATAGATAGATAGATAGATAGATAGATAGATAGATAGATAGATAGATGATAGATAGATAGATGTACTGTAGATATAGATAGATGATAGATAGATAGATAGATAGATAGATAGATAGATAGAAGTGCTTTTCTTCTAGAAAAAGCGTGCTGGTATTCACCCTGAAGTTGTTACAGTAACTGCCACACTTTTAAGCAGTGCTGAAAAAGAAGGTGCCAGTACTGTGTACCCTTGAGTACCCCAGAAAACAAGCACTGGATAGAAAGATAAATAGAAAGGAATTGCCAGGCTGATGTTATTGTCTCTCATTTCCTAATAGGAAACTGTTGGGGCAGTCTTATCTGGTAGGTGCCTTGGGTAAAGTTGCATTAACTTAATCCTATGTAATTGTGTCCCCTTAAGTCAGTGGTGGCCAAACCTGGCCCTCCAGCTGTTTTGGGACTACAATTCCCATCATCCCTGGCCACTGGTCCTGTTAGCTAGGGATGATGGGAGTTGTAGTCCAAAAACAGCTGGAGGGCCAAGTTTGGCCACCACTGCCTTAAGTTCTATGAAAGAAAGACTGCTGTGAGCAAGAGTCTTAGAGAAGCAGCAAAACCTATAGACCACCCGCTAAATGCTCATAAGGAGCAGAGACCACTATCCTTCGTCAGTCACACTGGTATCCCTGAATGCTTCTCCTCTCATTCCTAAGGAAATAAGCAAAGTGCTACATTAGGAAACATAGCTGAGGTAGGAGCTAATTCTGCCCTTATCCTTCCAGCTGAGGCTCCCTCGGATGCAATAGGTGGATCCTATGTTTTTTAGGAAAGTGTATGGTTGTCATGACCCTCAGAGTCCAGCAGTGAGAACACTGACTTGGAGGCTACAGTGCTACCAGCTAAGGAGCCAAACAGGGTTTCTGGTTCTGGGCCTAATGCTGGTGATGAGGTGACCACTGAATGTGAGGTTGGCGGGTAGAATTTCACTGAACCATATGCCATTACTACAGCAGCAGGCTCCATAAAACTGGAGCCACATGGTCACCTCCTCCTGAGCTTGAGAAACTGAGCTTGAGACTGTTTCTCCACAGTATCTCGGCAGACCAGTGGTGCAAGGACTTCTCCAGCCAGAAGGCCATGGAGCACGGAAGAACTGCCCATCTTCAGATCTGATCCTTTCAAGATCCTTTAGTTCTTCACAAAGGGACAGAGCCTATGAGGGATGAAGCAGAGGCAGAGGCTCAAATGGGTTCAGTTCACTCCCAACCCTTGTTGGAGAAAGTTTCTCACAAGGAGCTCTCCATGGTGCTGTGGCAACTAACCTGCCTCTGAACTCCTCCATAGGACCAAAAGATGATACAGTGGTACCTTGGATTATGTAGGCAACATAAGTACTGACTCCTGGGACGAATTAAGTTCGTATCCAGAGGGTCCACTGTGTTGGCGAGGTTGGAAACTTCCACTGCAAAATATTAGCCAAATAATATAATTTGGATGTGCTGGCTTGGGGAATAAGCAGCTGATCACAGCACAAGATCTGATTGGTCTCCCAGTTCACTGTTACTTTTAGTTCTTGCCAATTTAAACGCTGTTGCTGAGGGAGAGAGTGGCTAAAGATTTTCAGATACAGTGCAGCAAAATTACTAAGGCATTCTTTCCTGAAATTCTGACAGAACATTGATTTAGCTTCCCCCGATAACCGCATATAGGATCAGAATGCAAATAGCAAAAAAACCCCACTATTAGTCTGTTGTATGAGGTGGATTATACTCATCATGACATATACTATAATAAGCAACACTCTGGACAAGTATAGGCAACAGCCTTGTCTGGCACAGTCACAGCAATAAAAACCACAGTTGGAAGATCAATCTGATTTGGCCTGCTTTCCATAGGGAGTGTTCTATAAGCAGGTCTTAACGGCACATTTTCTTTTCAAACATGTGACCAATTAAAAAGGGGAATTAACCACCCCAGGTAAATAAGACAATGTGTGCCAGCCAGCTGAATTTGCTTCTGCCTCTAGGGTTAGGTACAACACTTGGTTCTTTAAAAATAGATGCAAACCACCCACGCCCTAACTCATGATCACCTGGGACATTGCAGGGCCTTTTTGTTCTGCAAGAGACTGGGGGCAAATTATTTCCTTGAAAATGTTGTTTTTTGAAAAGCAGTACAGTGGTACTTCGGGTTACATACGTTTCAGGTTACAGACGCTTCAGGTTACAGACTCCGCTAACCCAGAAATAGTACCTTGGGTTAAGAACTTTGCTTCAGGATGAGAACAGAAATCATGCAGCGGCGGTGTGGCAGCAGCAGGAGGTCCCATTAGCTAAAGTGGTGCTTCAGATTAAGAACAGTTTCAGGTTAAGAACGGACCTCCGGAACGAATTAAGTACGTAACCAGAGGTACCACTGTATATAGATTAATTAAGCTAAATGAATTAAGCCATCTGAATGAACCATGCCTTAAATTCATGGGTGGGGTTGCAAACCTTTGCAGCAGGGGTAGGAAAATCCTGGATTTCCAGATCTTGTTGAATTCTAACTTCAGCCCCAACCAACATGCCCAGGAATGTCAGGAGTTGGAGTCCAGAAACATCTGGAGGGCCACAAGTTCCCCACCCCTGCTGTAGAGAATGCCAAATAAGCTAAACATTACAAATAATCCTATCAATCAGGACTCATAACCATAGACTTTAAGTTAGCAGATGAATAAAAAGTATGCCATTTGGCAAAGAAGAACCAAGAGCATAGATTTGGGTGAGACATCAGATGGGCTACTATGATTATCAGGTAGAAAACAAGTCCAGGAAAAGGAAAGTCTAGATTAAATATTCCAGGTAGGCAAATGCAAAGGAAGAGGCCAGACTGCTTTAAAAATAGACTTGGATCAAGCCATCTCTGGTTTTGATGGGACGCTTGGGTGCAAACTGAGCTGGCATGCTAATAATACACTTTTCGTAACTCAAGCACATTTCCCAAACCTTTGCAAGTCCTGATTTGATGATAACAGTTATAGTGTACTATCCCAAAACATTGAATGAGTTTCAATATGTCAGAGAAACCACCCACAATATTGCTATTGGAGCCATGAGAATGGACAAACAGGTAACAGATAGACTGGAAGAGATGGATTTGAGGAGGCAGGCTGTAGTTTCCTTGCCATTATTCAATGGTTTAGATTCTTAAATGGGGAATGGACAAACAGATGGTGAAAAGAGGGGGAAATGAGGCTTTTATTTCGAAGTAAACTAGTATGTCCTAGCTACAGTATGCACTGGGAAAATGTATCTGTACTGAATCATCCCCTACGTGTATTTGACTAAACTGTCACATCTACTTTCTCATATTACAGGGTTTCCCTTAAAATTTTCACTCTAAACCAGAACCTTGTAATTATGAAGACGCCAGGGACGTATGCTTTGTACGTACGTATGAGTCACTTGTTCTCATGGGACGAAGAAGTACCTTCTTGACATGGTGGGAATCATACCATCATTGTCCGATGAGTGTGACTTGTGACAACGTCAGCTCTGATCTTGCACGACATTTTCAGCATGTTTACATTCTCAATTGCGTTATCACTTTTCTACCATAAACAAAGAAAAGCTCCTTCTTTCTGACTATCCATAGCTCTATCTACTGGAATCCAAAAACTGTATAATAAAGTCTTAACAAGTGGAACATTTTGTACAAATATCCAACTGTATGTCAGTGATACAACTGCTAGTAATCCACAACCAAACTGAAAACAACCTCATTCTTTGGTTAACCTTGAATCTAAGCCAGAATTCTGGTGGTTGGGCTTAATTTTAGGTCTAAATCTTTAAACGTCCACTAGGATGTCACAGACTGAATTCCCATCCTATAGAGAGAAGGGCAACACCACCAAGACATAATAAAGGATGTAGGACCACCTAATGAATGTGTGGTGCCAGCCTACATACCTTGTTACTCACCAAGCCAAACATAGCCCAACAGGTGACAGATAAGCTCCATGGTTTTTCAATCCTAAGCAGGCAACAAAAGCAAGATACTTACTGATTCTCTTCTCTCTGTGTATACCTACAACTGATTTGGTAGGTCATACACACAAACACAAATGTATTCACATCAATTCACATAGTGCTTTGATGTCTTTCGGACCGCAGAGGAATTTGGTTAGGTCACTGGTTATAAGAGTAATGCTACAAATTTTATTTTTATTACAGAAAAGAATAAAAGTTTATTGAATGTGTTCCCAATTTCCATGTCAAGTATAATTCCATTTTCAGTATAATACTTATACTCCCCCCTCCCTTAAAATTCTAATGCACAGCTATACAGCTACACATTTTGGGACATGGATGTCAAAGCAGAATGAGAATTTTTGCTCTCTGGGTAGAATGGTTTCTAACAAAATGATAGCAAATATTTATTGTAGAGTCTCCTGTTTTCAGATTTAGAGAGGAGGAACTCTGAAGGGATGGTAAACAACGATTAATCCTTCTTTTCAAAGCAGTTTTAATGTACTTTGCAAAACAATCAAAGAAGGGAGCCTTGCACCTGCATTTTCATGCACAAGCTGCCTGAATGGGATTAACAGATGAGTACTATGATCGAGCATCAAGTTCTGTACATAAGATGGAAGCAACCTAACGACATATGGATCCTATACGTCTGGATTTGAAAACTGTAATTTGCTTTATATGGGGCTGCATTTAAAGAGCCTTTGGAAACTTCTCTTGGTCCAGAAAGTGGTAGCAAGGGTGTGTTGACTAGTGTTCCTCTTTGGCAGGGGCCCTCAAACTATGGTCCGTGCGTCAGATCCAGCCCACTAGGGTCCTGAACCCAGCCTGCCTGCAAGGCCCAAGGCTTGGAAGCGGCCAGGCAGTAAGAGCCCTGAGATAAAAGCGCAGGTGTGTAACAAAGCCCTGGTAATGCAGTTGCTACCGCCGGTGCTGGCTGCTTGATAACGGCGCGCTGCCCTTTTAAGCCGCCAGAGGGCAGGATGGTGGCAAAGGAACCTCTTGCCTTACCCTCCTACCCTCCCCTCAGGCTGGCTCTGTGTTCGACGGAGCAGAGCCTCGCCGGCCAGTGGCCTCCTTAACCTTCGCGTGGGTCCCATGGGCTAGCCTTGGCAACCTTAAAAGTTAGGGAAGCACCAAAAACACAGGCAACATAGGCAAATAGAATTAGCAAGAAGAGTAGACTGAATCACAACAGTTTATTGTAAAGTGGTACCTCGGGTTAAGTACTTAATTAGTTCCGGAGGTCTGTTCTTAACCTGAAACTGTTCTTAACCTGAAGCACCACTTTAGGTAATGGGGCCTCCCGCTGCCCCTGTGCCGCCGCCGCCGCACAATTTCTGTTCTTATCCTTAAGCAAAGTTCTTAACCCGTGGTAATATTTCTGGGTTAGCAGAGTCTGTAACCTGAAGCGTATGTAACCTGAAGTGTATGTAACCCAAGGTACCACTGTACAAGGGAATCTCTATGTAAATAGTGGTGAGTTAATCCTTAAAATAAAGCTCCCACCCAAACTTCCCCAAGTTTGAAAATAAACTTCAGTGCAGAGAAAGCCATATGCATGAGGAACAACAACATCAGAAATAACCCAGAAGAAATGAAGTATAAAGGTGAGGTATAGGTAACTATAGTATTACTGATAGCGCCTGTTGTGTGTCTGTTCTGGCTATTATTTTGAAACAAGGTGTTTTTTTTAAAAAAAAAAACATGAAAAAGAGCATGTTTCTGGCACCTCTTTAGTCTGGCTCCCAACAGTGTCTGAGGGACAGTGAACTGGCTCCCTGTTTAAAAATTTTGAGGACCCCTGCTCTTTGGATTCATTTAAAACCTTTTTACAATAGCTGCACTGGACCAGGAGACCTAAAGGGATATATTTCCCTACCCCACCCCCTCTCCCTTCCCTCTTCCCTCTCCACCCCATGGTGGCTGAAATATGACAGCCTAAGAAATTGGCAGACCATGGGGAAGGCTGATTGCCGAAGAATTGATGCTTTTGAATTCTGGTGCTGGAGGAGACTCTTGAGAGTCCCATGGACTGCAAGAAGATCAAACCTATCCATTCTGAAGGAAATCAGCCCTGAGGGCTCACTGGAAGGACAGATTGTGAAGCTGAGGCTCCAGTACTTTGGCCACCTCATGAGAAGAGAAGACTCCCTGGAAAAGACCCTGATGTTGGGAAAGATGGAGGGCACAAGGAGAAGGGGACGACGGAGGACGAGATGGTTGGACAGTGTTCTCGAAGCTACCAGCATGAGTCTGACCAAACTGCGGGAGGCAGTGGAAGACAGGAGTGCCTGGTGTGCTCTGGTCCATGGGGTCACGAAGAGTTGGGCACGACTAAACAACAACAAGAAATTGGGGGGGGGGGCAAGTTTTTCAGGTCTTGCCTACACTATGGACCTCCTTGCCTCAAAAGATCTGCTTAGTCCCCTTATTCCAGGAGGTTTGAGGATTGTTAAGGAAGACCTCTTTTTAAGATGTTTTGCCTGCTGTAACTTGCCTGCTTTTTTCTTGTTAAACTGTTTTGTTGTATCATGGCATTATGTTTTTATGATTTGTTTTGTATACTGTTGGATTATTCTTAGTGGCTCCAATTTTGTAAATGCAAGCTGAAGAGTGGGATATAACTGCTATTAAGTATATAAAATTGTGGAGGTTTTTAAGCAGAGGTTTGCTGGCCATCTGTCATGGATGCTTTAGTTGAGTTTCCTGCATTGCAAGGGACGGACCACATGACCATCAGGGTCCCTTCCAACTGTTGTGAACGTGCGTAAGTGGGAGGACGCCTGTATTAGGAGAAATTTGCACCAAAAATGCTGATGAATTTTAATGAGCACATTAAAAACTGTAGACAGATATGGAAATGTTAGAGAACTGGATTTGGAAAATGGAGAAACAGAGAAACGGAAATTGAACAGATTTACCCAGCTGATAAAGTCAGGGCCAGCACCAACCTTTAGCATAGTGCATCTGATGGATTCTCTGCCACTAATGACATCTCATGGTGATGCCACTTCCAGGTCAAGATAAATTAAGATGGCACACCGAAACATGACTTTGGCATGACTTCACCCAGTCTTTGGCATGATGAGTTTAAATTCACAGATTACGTGATCCATTAAAAGAACGCAGTATTTTTTGGTCTGAAAAAAATCCTGGGCAGTGTCAAGCACTCCCCGCTAGCTGTATATACTAAAAAATGGGGGAGCATCCCATTTCCCCTTTTGTCCTAATAAACCATACACACACACACACACACACACACACAATCTGCACATTGAGGACCTATTCCACTTATATCTGCAAAACACTTCCTGCTTTGCATACCAAAGTGCCTAGGGGAGCTACTGCACAAGTAGGAACCCCTTAATATCTTGTCTGGGACGCAGGTGGTGCTATGGTTTAAACCACAGAGCCTAGGACTTGCCGGTCAGAAGGTTGGCAGTTCGAATCCCCGTGACGGGGTGAGCTCCCGTTGCTCTGTCCCTGCTCCTGCCAACCTAGCAGTTTGAAAGCACGCCAAGTGCAAGTAGATAAATAGGTACCACTCCGGCGGGAAGGTAAACGGCGTTTCCGTGCGCTGCTCTGGTTCGCTAGAAGCTGCTTAGTCATGCTGGCCACATGACCCAGAAGCTGTACGCCGGCTCCCTTGGCCAATAAAGCGAGATGAGCACCACAACCCCAGAGTCGGCCACGACTGGACCTAACAGTCAGGGGTCCCTTTACCTTTTAATGCAGGACTAATCCTACCATTATACAGAAGGAGGCAGCTTCTTCAAGCAGTGCTGAATACTCAAGCACCAATCTGCTTCAAATGGGTGGCGGGGGGCAGCATCATACTGTGTTTTGCCCCAGACTTCAAACTGTCATGGGTTGCAAGACCACTTGAGAACTCAAAAGCTTGTTCACCATCTGGCAATATTTTTAGTTGGGGCTAATAAGCATACTGTCCTAGTATGGATTTTGGAATTTCTCTGCCAATGTTTCCCTCCACAGGATGTTGCTGCATTTTTTTGTAGCATCTTTCAGAGCAAGTTTGCCTTCCACTAATTGCTTCCCATGGCTCTACC
The DNA here is from genome assembly GCF_964106915.1 of Podarcis gaigeae. Classification (NCBI taxonomy): domain Eukaryota; kingdom Metazoa; phylum Chordata; class Lepidosauria; order Squamata; family Lacertidae; genus Podarcis; species Podarcis gaigeae. Next base: position 16,327,769 of record NC_139681.1, read on the forward strand.
TTTTAGAGTGAGTTATTATGACATCTGGACCATCTGGCTCTGATTTCTATGACTCACTGGATTTTGGATTATTTTCATAGTCTGACAATTTGGAGGTCTAGCTGTGAGTGGTTAGGGTGTGAATGGGCATGTTTCAACATCTGCATTCCCCTTGTTTTTCCAGTTCTGTAGCTTCCCTTCTCCTCTCCAGCCTGCTCCTCTTACTATTTTTGCAGGTTGCAACTGGGAGTTTTCTTGGTTCAGAACTGCACACTTTTGGCACAAGTCAGTCATAAATCATATTCAACCACTCCCTTCTGGCAAGGGCGGTTTCCCACTAGCACTGCCGCTGGGAATCCAACAGATTTAGCTACATTATTCTTCATATTGAACTGATTTTAATCTTGCCTTGCTACAGATTTTCCACAAATGCAAACAAGAAGTACAGCTTAGCCCACAGCTTAAAACAGCATTTATGCATACATGGCAAGAAGTGCAAAGGCTGAGCATTCAGAGACTTAGGCTCCCCTATTCAAAACTGGGCCATGAAAACAACTCTCTAGGAAATGGAAACGATCCTTCAAAAATACTAACATTCATTCAGTTTCTCTAGGAGTCTCAAATCTTTGAAAGCCTCTTGTTGAGATGCCAAACTTTTCAGAAGAAGGGTCACCCCTCTTCCAGCAAAGAATATTGCATAGATGCTGCTATCCAAGTTTGTATTGCACCTGCCTCTCTGGCAATTGGGATGTCCTCAACAAGCATGACACTAGGCTGTTCACCGTCTTGAAGTTGTACACTCACAAGCACACATAGTATAATACAAGTATAATACAGCTGAAGCAATTTTAGGAGGATGTTTTGGAATGCTACCCCCACTTGAAATCCCAAACTCATGCATTTATGCCGAGATTTGCTAAAGCAAACAGACAGGGAAAGCAAGCTTTGTGAGAACTGATCTCATTCCCAAGAATCATTACTATGCCAAGACATTGCAAAAGATAATGCAGTCCTTAGTGGCTTTGCAAAGGGGTACAAAATGACCCGAGAAAGGATGCAAAGCTTGTAACAGTTGGCTATGGATGATTCCCAGTGATGAATGGGATACTTGCCAAAGCCCCTTGCCAGACAGCCATCAGCAAAGCTCATTTTCTGCCCTGGGAAGAAGCAACAATGGGAAGGTGCAGTGAAAGTAGCACCCTTCACACCCTGCCCCAAAGGATGAATCTCCAGTGTGCCTCAGAGAGTCAGCTAGTGCACAGAGGGCATAGCTGCACACCCAAGGAGGAGGAGAAAAACTAGGTCAGTTATGAATCATTGGAGATCAGTTGAGTTGACTCATTGCGGTGTCTGCTGATTATATGTGCTACTTTAGTGACTCTGGTTCCTTGCTAAGCTCTGCTGAGCAATCGTAAAGCCTTGAAGAAGCATGCTCCTTGCATTTTGTGCTATTAGAAGCTGCCTTAACTTTATTGATGGGGCACCCTGTTTCTGTTTAAATTGTGTACATTTGCAAAATAAAAAAGGATGGGAACAAACATTTGCAAATTTTAAAAGCAGAGCATACTATTTAAGGGAAAGACAGAGGAGGGATTGAGCAGGAAGGGGTGGGGATCCCTCAGCTGGGAGGGGAGGCTTTGCACTGCCTATCGGAGCAGACCCAATCTCAACTCCTACTTGCGTGCAAGCAGGAGGGGACAGGGATCTCTCAGTTAGGTAGCGTGATGCCTCCCTTCCCATCGGAGCAGCCCCAATCCCATCAGAGCAGCCCCAATCCCACTCCTACTTGCGTGCAAGCAGGAAGGGGTGATAATCCCTCAGCTGCAGTCCAGAATATTTCAGTTTCACCCTTCGCATTAGTGCAGGCATGTTTGTTTTTCCAATTGAGATGAATACATTGTGAAATCTCAGATAATGTCAGTTGGTCTAAATCAGGTATAAATATATTTGGACACAACAAGTATACTTGGTGTTATGTTCCTGTTCATATGTTGTGAACTTAAAAGTTGACAGACAACCTTTATTACTGCGTAATGTAGGGTACTTTACAATGTTCCTGACATATATTTCAGCTTTCTGGATTCATTTGCATAAAATCGTTGCATAAAATTTGCATTTAATTTTAATGATTCTAAGAATGTCAGGCAAAATGGTCGGGCCCTGTGCATGTTCACTTCATCAAATCATGCCCCAGCTCTCATGCTATCTGTTGCTGCTGCTGCATGTTGTAGTCTCCATCATCTGGGGCAACAGATTGACAAAGGCTGCTGTAGAGTCTCAGGAGTTGAAGCAGCCCAGGAAAGGAGATACTAATAAAAATGGAGAGTTTGTTTCTTTGAAGTTTGACCACAGTCATTGTTCCCTTCTGTCTCCTCAACACCTAAGTGTAAATGTAAGTTAAACCCAGAAATTTCTGTGAGGAGCAATCCTAAAAACAGCTCAACAACTTTGGGGCAAAATCCTAAAAAAAGCTCAACAACTTTGGCCAGCCCTCATCAAATCAGTGGCGTAGCATGGGTTGCTAGCACCCGGGGGAAGGCAAGTAATTTGTGCCCCCTAACCCTGAGTGAGCCAGGTAGGGGCAGAGAGCTGCGAGTGTGAGCGTGCCCCCGCCCGATGTTGCGCCCGGTGCGGCTGGCCCCCCCTGCACCCCCCACGCTACGCCACTGCATCAAATCTGGCCCTCTTTGAAAAATGTTTGACACCACTGCCCTAAGCACTCCATGTAAGGACATAGGAGAAGGAGTGGAGGAGGGTGGAGCTTTTCGGCTGACATATCTAGTGGTAAACCAGGCAGTAACTTTTCCAGGGTTCTGTTTTTCACTTCCAATCACAGTGCCAGTCTTCCTGTCACAAGGAAGGAGGAACTGCCTCTTGTCAAATGAGCACAACAACCCCTCCCCAGTGAACTGTACTTTAGTCATCAGAAACCCTGCATCAATACATTTTGAAACGTTCAGGTTCCCTGTTTAGGGGGAACTGTACCATATATGCTGCTTTTATGCAAATCTCTCTCCCAAACCACAGGGAATCCCTTTTTAGATCCCCCCCTCATCAACTTTAAAGCTGTCCTGCATCTAACACAATATCCCATACCTATCCTGAAATTTGAGAAGCTTTTTATTACTTAGGGGCATCTCAATGGCAGAATGTTCTCAAACAAAGTACGTACAAAACAATATGGGGGGGGGGGAGGTAAGTGATTTTTTAAAAAAGGTGCATTTTAGAAGATTTCTAGAGTGATCTGCTCAGAAGTAACTCTTACTGAATTCAGTGGGGCTTACTCTCAGGAAAGTGGGGTTAGGCTCACAGCCTTAGATTTTGCCTTTTGGTTGCAATCCAAAGCATGACTTATTTGGAGAAAGGTCTAGCTGAAATCAGTGAGATATACCCTGAGTAAACATCTCGAGAACTGCAGTTTTAATGTGAAATACAGTGACATTTCTATTTGGGGAGATTCTAACGGTTAAGAGACAGGTTTTATTTTATTTTCTTTGTTCAACGTTTGTGCAACCAATGTTTTGCTTCTGGTCATCCTCAAGAGAAAAGGAGGGCGAGAACAATGGGCACATGCAATTCATAACACTGATTTGGTCCCATGTTGCTTGTTGGTGAGTCTTCAGCCTGATGTGCCTTTGTATCCTGAAAATAATTGTAACATCTACAAAAGTTTCCAGTCTTTGCTATTCTTTGTCTCTTGTAAGCAGATACTTCAGCTGAGCCAATTAATGTTTAAAATATTTCATGTCTAGATTAGCACAATGTGTTCCTTCAAGACTCTGATTTCTTTTTACTGTGTTACAAACTAACGCATTGAAAACAGAAGCACTAGTCCTGAAATACAGCCTTGAACTTCTCGGCTATTATCTTCTCCCCACTGTGGGAAGTTGGGAACTGATTATTTATGCCTTCATTTCCTCTCCTATGACTGTTATCTGCTTCCTGCTCTAATCCACAGAAATACGTTTCTGCTTATGTGACTACTTATAAAACTTAGTCTTCTTAAAGAAATGCCTTTGGTGTGAAGATCTTGCTTTGTCAGCAGCAGCTGAAGAATTTACCTGTTAAGCTGAAGATCTTAACATTTGCTTTTATGTTTCTCCTCATAGATGCCAGGCTAAAGACCTATATGTCAGACTGAACAGGGACCCACAACGACTAGAATTTATGCCAACTTTTGAGGCAGAAACTGCTGTCAAGAATACCAGGCCACTCAGCCTCATTTGTGAACCACCCTGAGACCTCTGAGTATAGGGCGGTATATAAACTCAATAAATAATAATAATAATAATATACCCAAGTTTAGGTATCTTTGCTTCCTTAACTTTCCAGTGCCACCAATTCACTCAGAGTGCTTTGAAAAAGCCTCCTAGCACACAGATTTGATACAGGATGAATTTTAAACTAATATTATTGGTTTATTAAAGGGATGCTATAAGAGAATACTGATACTCGGGGCTTTTTCCGCCAGCCAGAGCTCACTGGAGCTCCAGCACCTATTTTTCTAGAAAAATAGCCCTGCTGGTACTTACATTGGGTACTTACTGGCAGTTTCTGAAAACTCAAGAGACCATGTTCCTAACACCAGATCTCCAACTCTTCAAGTGGCTTTTACCTCAGGCCAATTTTCCTGGAACTCTACCTCAGGCAATAACTCCCCAACCCAGTCCACTTATTGGGGATAATCTGCCTCTGTACCCCAAAACTCTACTTCTGGTTTCTTGGACATTTTAGCCCATTTGTATAACCTTCCTCTGGTAAGAGGATAGCCTCCTTTCTCTGACCTTCCCCAGATGAGTATTATTATTATTCCTTAATAAATGTCTATATTGCCCTTCATCTGAGGATCACAGGGCAGTTTTACAATATAAAAACACAAAAATACATAACACAGATAAAACACTGGGCATTCTGAATAACACACTGGCCGTGAATATATATAGGCCTCAGTCGTCCCCCCCCCCCCCCGGTTTTATTCCTCACACTTTCCTCATCAAGCCCTTTATTCCCACCAACTTTCAGCAAGAACTACTGAGACAAAGGCTTACAACACCATAACAGAACAAGGCCTCGAACTCCGTAACAGAAGTCGCAGAACATTTTATCCCTTCAGGCACAAATATAAACAGGTTTTATATCTAATTTCTTCACAGCTGCCCTGAGGGAGGACATGCATTTAAAAGTTGGACAAGTTGAGTGTGGCTTTCCTCATCCTTCTAAGAGCTCCATGAAGGAAAGGTGGGGTATTAATGTAAGAATAAATAATAAAATGCCTAAGTCAACTCTGCTGGCTTATACAGGACATGCCCACTTGTCGCTCCAAGTCAAAAACTCTGGAAATGTTTTGAGTTGGTTATGGTTTCTAAAGAATGTCACAACTAGTTCTTCAGCACAAGCAGTTCTCATGCAGAGGGGGCATTTCATACCACATTTAGAAACAACTAAGAGGAAGTAACAAATTCCCTCTGCTTCTTTTTTAGATTATTTCCCTTTAGGAAGGTCAACAAGGATGCAGATCTTTACATTTCTTGCTGACATATCCAAAACTTTCACAGAATCATGTTAGGTCAAGTAAACAATCTCTTTTCCTTTTACGGTCATGCGATAGGAGGCCATTTCTTTCTAAGAAGAAGGAAACTTCCTTCTTTTCTCCCTAGTATTGGAAGATTTACCATGTTGGACTAGGGTTCACGAAGTGCACATCCTCTGCTCTCATCTGAGCTCTCTGACTCCCTGAAGGCTCTTCTCCAGGAAAACAAAGGGCACTTCCACACTGACATTATTATGGGACTGGGATTCAATCACATATCGGCCCATTTAAGATGCACAGTTATGGATGAATGGGATTAACAATTGCTGGATGCATTGTTGTATCATTTTCCGGCAAAAAAATAAAATTAAAATTGAGTGATTGCTCATTTCAGCATACAGAGGGCCACCGGTTCTCCATTCATAATCTAGGGATCTGATGGAAAGTAGTAGTAGCCTGTTTGTTCCCGCTTTATATTTGTAAATACAGCCAACAACACAAAAACACCATAAGCCTCTAATGCTTTCTCAAATAAAGGAAACGATTCACTTTTTAATCCAGATAGCAGCCACTTGAGGCAACATTATCTTGAGGATCCAGGAATGAGTTTCACTCAAAAAGCAAGGTGAAATGTGAAGAGTGGAATTTGTCATTGCACTCTTCTCTCTGTGCAAGCATTTCTGGGATGATTCCCCTTCTCTGTGGTGGACCTTGGGGTCTCAGATTTCAGTGGCGCTTTATGCAATGCCAAAATTCGGTGCCCTCCCGCCTCTTGCCTTACATTCTTCATCATAACTGCAGCACCCCCCGAGGCTCTACCCCAGTGCACTGAACAGGTTGCGCTCACCTAAATCTGCCTCTGCCCTCCTCCTCCCCCCATGTGCTATACTGGGGGCTTTTTCAATCCACCCCAGCCATTTCAGGAGAGCCTGGGTGGGGAGAGGTGGGGGAGGGGAAGCCCCCTTGCCCAAGCCCTTGTTCAAGGCTTCTGCTGGCAGGGCTGGTTAGGTGAAACCTGCATGGTGTGTTTTGTTTTGCATTGCACCAGGATTTTGGTTGATTTTTTGGTTTGTTTTTTTTTGGGGGGGGGGGAGGTTGCCCTAGGTCTTCCAAAGAGTTTTACAATCAATAAAAAGCTTGTAGTTAAACACAGAAATGTTGCAGACTGTTTCAGCGTTCCCATAACAAAATAGCAACCACTAACAAAAGTAATACCCAAAGCATAGTCACTCCAGGCTTTTCTTATGTCAGACCTGGTTCTTGTGTACAACTGGATGGATTCAGTTTTGCTTCTTTTTTTAAAGACAGGTAAAAAAAAAAGACAGGTAAAAAAAAAGGGACGCGGGTGGTGCTGGGGGTAAAACCTCAGCGCCTAGGACTTGCCGATCGCATGGTCAGCGGTTCGAATCCCCGCGGCAGGGTGCGCTCCCGTCATTCGGTCCTAGCGCCTTGCCAACCTAGCAGTTCAAAAGCACCTCCGGGTGCAAGTAGATAAATAGGGACCGCTTACGAGCGGGAAGGTAAACGGCATTCCGTGTGCTGCGCTGGCTCGCCAGATGCAACTTGTCACGCTGGCCACATGACCCGGAAGTGTCTGCGGACAGCGCTGGCTCCCGGCTTCTAGAGTGAGATGAGCGCACAACCCTAGAGTCTGGCAAGACTGGCCCGTACGGGCAGGGGTACCTTTACCTTTTACCTTACGTGTATGTAGTTTTCAAGGGCCTCTGGCTGAAAAACGGATTAGAAACAAACTCTTAACACCCATGGATAACGAGAGACCTCTAGCAAGGGATGTGCAAATATGTCAATTTTGGCTGTCCAAGTTTCAAATCTTTTCAATCTTAAACTCTGTTCTTCATATTTCTGGAACAGATTGCCACACACATGCATGCATATACTTCATACAAATCCATCAGCATTTTAGTGTAGATTTCTTCTAGCATACTTGTTTTTGTAATCAGTTTTGACTAATGCACTTTTTGCAAGCAATTTCCCTTAATAAAATTAATTGTAGCTTGCAATTTTCACTACTTATATGCATTTTTGTGCATGCTTTACTCTGGTACATGGCTATTTCTTGTTATACGTGGCTGGAGATCTGCACTGCACAATTTTGGAAAAAAATGAATTTCAGAGGATGGTTGTGTTTCAGTTCATATATTGCTTCAAATTTGGTAAGTTTGCCTGAATAAAAAATCTCTCTCCTTGCTACCTCTAGAGTAGCAGAAGTATGTCTCCCAATTGCTCGGACCCGGAAACAAATGGGACACAAAGAATAACACATTGTGTATCTACTCTGCCCTATGGGTTGGCGGGCTTATGGGAAGGCCCACTTCTGAATGAAAGAACACATGTTTTGTTTCCAGAAGACTTGGAATTCACCTCTTAGTATTGTCAATTAAAGGGATATTATGGGAGCAGGGCTTGGGAAGAGTCTCTGTCTGAGACCCTTGAGACCTAGCTAGCGTAATGGTTTGAGGTTAGTTGGGTCCCTGTCCTGGCTCTTTATATGTTGCAATGTTTCTGTGGGAGAGCATGTGCTTTGCAAGTGTAAGGTCCTAGGTTCAGTTCCTTGCATCTCCAGTTAAGAGGGGGACTTAGGCAGCGTGACAGACAGCTGCAACCTCAGACAGCTGTTTTCAGTTAGACATGACAGCATCGGTCTGATTCAGTGAAAGGAAGGTCGGCACTGGTGCAGAAACAGGGAGAGACGGAACCTCAAAAGTAAACCGGAGTTATGTTCGATTTCGCCCTAGTTGTGTCTCCTCTGAAACAAACACATAGCTTAGTGCAGGGGTCCTCAAACCTTTTAAACAGGGGGGCAGTTCACTGTCCCTCCAACACTGTTAAGGACTGGACTATAGTTTGAAAAAAATATGAACAAATTCCTATGCACACTGCACATATTTTATTAGTGGTGCACAAAAAATCAGGAAAAACAATACAATATTTAAAATGAAGAATGATTTTAATCAACATAAACTTATAAGTATTTCAATGGGAAGTATGCGTCTGCTTTTGGCTAATGAGATGGTCAATATCCGGTTCCATATTTGTCATTGCTAGTCATAGCAAGTGATGCAAGTGTTCATAAGTTTAGTTGGAATCTGGTTGGAGATTTCAGATGTTTCATTCGGGGAAAAAGTCTGTTCACAGACATAGGTGCTGCCAAAGATGGTTGCAATTTTGAGTGCATGGTTCCTGAGATTCAGATGTCTCAGAGAGAAGAGATGCATAGGAATTAGTGAGACTGAATTATGTAGGACATTAAATTTCTGCACCTAAATTTATGCCACTGCTGTGGCAAAGGGATCTACTATCATTCAAATAACTAAAGTTAAATTATGTGGAAACATGATGATAAAAAAAGCATGCAACAGAAAACCTTACATGGCCAAGTTTCAGATTTAAGCAAATGATAAGGCAAGGCAAGGAGCCCTGTTTAGGGAAGTATTTAATGACTGATGTTTTAATGTACTTTTAATCTTTTGTTGGAAGCCTCCCAGAGTGGTTGGGGAAACCCAGCCAGTTAGGCGAGGTAGAAATAATAAATTATTATTATTATTATTAAGGAGGTTAAAACTTGGTACCCTGTTTCTAGTTTGATGTAGGTGCTGTGAGTCACATGTATAACCGCTAACAATGCATTTAAACATGTTTCCTTTGTTCACTGTCTATTTCTGTATGCTGATAAAGAGGTGCCAGAAACATGCTCTTTTTCATGTTGGTTTTTTTTTAAAAAAAGACCTTGTTTCAAAATAATAGCCAGAACAGAGACACAACAGGCGCTATCAGTAATAATCTAAGTTACCTATACCTCACCTTTATACTTCATTTCTTCTGGGTTATTTGTGATGTTGTTGCTCCTCATGCATATGACTTTCTCTGCATTGAAGTTTATTTTCAAACTTGGGGAAGTTTGGGTGGAGAGCTTTATTTTACAGATTAACCCACCACTATTTACATGGAGATTCCCTTCATGGATCACTGCCGAAGAATTGATGCTTTTGAATTATGGTGCTGGAGGAGACTCTTGAGAGTCCCATGGACTGCAAGAAGATCAAACCTCTCCATTCTTAAGGAAATCAACCCTGAGTGCTCACTGGAAGGACAGATCGTGAAGCTGAGGCTCCAATACTTTGGCCACCTCCTGAGAAGAGAAGACTCCCTGGAAAAGACCCTGATGTTGGGAAAGATGGAGGGCACAAGGAGAAGGGGACGACAGAGGACGAGATGGTTGGACAGTGTTCTCGAAGCTACCAGCATGAGTTTGACTAAACTGCGGGAGGCAGTGGAAGACAGGAGTGCCTGGCGTGCTCTGGTCCACGGGGTCACGAAGAGTCGGACACGACTAAACAACAACATTTCCATGGAGATTCCCTTGTACAATAAACTGTTGTGATTCAGACTTCTCTTCTTGCTAATTCTATTTGCATATGTTGCCTATGTTTTTGGTGCTTCCCTAACTTTTAAGGTGGCCAAGGCCGCCACATGGGACCTGCACGCATATTAAGGAGGCAACCGGCCGGCGAGGCGCTGTTCCAGCGGACACGGAGCTGGCCTGAGGGGGAGGGTGGAGGGGAAAGGTTGGCATGAAGGAAATCGGCCGGTTCAGGATCCTGGTGGACCAGATCTGGCCTGCAGACCGTAGTTTGAGGACCCCTGGCTTAGTGCTTATTTTTTTCAACCACCTTTCAAAAGTAATCAAGTCTCCCTGTCCCTTTATTTTATGACGATAGTGCTGCTATCAATATGGGGTGGGGAGGAAGGAAGAGAGCAAATGTTGTGTCTGATATCCTCGCATGTCAATGGATGCGGTCAACATCTCTAGCCAAAATAAAAGATATGGAGCAGTGGCGGAGTTAGCTGCATGGACAGCCAGAGTGGCAGCCATGCCGTGCATCCGGGGGTAGGGCGAGCCCCCCACGGTATGCCTTTTTGTTACCCCCCTCAGAGATGACACCCGGGGCACACTGCCCCACAGCTCCCTTTCCTATGCCACTGATCTGGAGGTATTTGGGGGAATGGTACACCGCGATGACCAAAAGAACTTCGCTCTACTGATGACATCTACAAAACTGAATGGTCTCTGAATAATATTTTGTTTCCTTTGTAGGGTTACATTTGTACCAAACCTTATGGTACAACTGCCTTTCAGCTTTACAATCCTGGGTTGTGGTGAGAGAGGCAACTAACTTGTGACATATAAACTGTTTGGCTAAGTTAATAACAGGACAAGCTCCTCCATGTTTACTCAAAAGTGGGAATGAACCAGAGACATCCGTAATACATTCCAGACTTTTGATCTAACAGTAATTATAACAAGTCTGCTTCAATATTTCATGTCTATTTTCTGCGTGATTACATTTAAATAAATTTAAAAATTTAAAAGTACAGATGTATGAATCTGTTAATTCAAGCTTTTTTCACTTTCTCAGTTTGTCATATTTCTGCATCAGTTTGCGATTAATAAAAAAAGGTCCACATGAACATTTGTCAGCAATTTTGGGAGCGACTCCAGCCATGGATCAAGTGGGGCACTGGCCGAGGACCCAGGAGCTCTGAGGGGGCATCTCATTGACCCCAGAACAACCACAACCTGCTGACTGATTCCTGCTAGTTCTAACATTAGACAGTGGACTGTTCCGACAAAGCTCTTCTTTTCTACTTGGGATAGGTTTGTGCTGCAGATTTCACCTTTAGTAAAATGCTAAACTTCTTAGTCATATATCAGAAAGCACATACCTAGTGGGTTGCTGTTGTTGTTGTTTAAAGGTGCACAAATGTGCCACAACATTGCATTCTTTGCTGGTGCTCATGTGCTAAAGACAACTTATGTCAACAGCTGCAACGTTGTTCTTGCTTATGCACACACACACACAACCCTCTTACATTCATTACATGTAGATAGGAGATCACAACAGTGTTGCTGAAACGGTACTTCTGGGAGAACTTTGCAATGGCTAATGTGGTTTCTTATTTATTTGACTTCTTGTGCAGAAAGTCTCTCAGTGATTAATTTCCTGCACAAATAAATTACAGTCTGAATGTTGCCTCGTGAAGGTATGTTACGATAATTCAGGTGCAGGGAAGAGCGCACATAAAACGTGTTTATAGCAAACAGTTTTGTCATCGTGCGTATGGTTTGAGGTTGCCTCATGTGAGTGATTGCATTGGTTTGAGTCTGCTCACCCAAATTGCATCAGTCCATCTCCATTTGCCACGGTCATACAGCTTCCTTTGTTTATGCTCAAAAGCCTACTAGTTTAAACGCAGTTTATGGAACTGCGGTTTTACTCTGAGGCCATCTTCTTGCTACATAATTGTGGGCTGAGTTTCTAAACAAGCTAGGATGAGACTTTGAAAAACTCTTCAGAATGAGTGGGTGCTTTCGTAGGCCCATTCTAGTTCATTTCCTTTTTAAGAAAGCACCACATAACACAGGGTTCAGATCTAACTGGGGATTATTATTATAATAAAAAAGCTTAGGAATTGTTCCCTCACTTTCAACCAATCACATACAAACTTTCTGCCCTCTGTATGTAAAATGCTAGGCTTTATTCATAGTTTTCTTGATTAAGCTAAAGGTCAATTTTTAAAACCTCTTAGCTCCACTACTTCACTTTTGAATGAACTGATGAATAGACACACTTCTCATAACTGAAGCCATATTTGCTATGATGTATTATTGTAATAGGAACTGGGGTAGAGTGGGGAGAGAGAGAAATATTCAAGGCAGACATTTCTCCTAACAAGAAGAGGAAGCTGTTGTGTGTTAACCTGCAGGGTACTTCAAAAAGCACTCATACTCAGGTTTTAATAGTGGTAAGCAAAGTTACTGAAATGTAAAAAAGTGATCAAAAGGCAGATGACTGATCAATAGACAGCCTATTATATGCCTAACAGTACAAACTGAGCTCATGACTTTTTGTTCTTTGCCAGGCATAGGCAAACTCAGCCCTCCAAATGTTTTGGGACTACAACTCCCATGATCCCCTAGCTAACAGGACCAGTGGTCAGGGATGATGGGAACTGTGGTCCCAAAACATCTGGAGGGCCGAGTTTGCCTATGCCTGTTCTTCGCTCTTTGTACCTGGGAAGTGCCTGGGCTCCCTTTTCTTTTTATAGCAGTTTTTAAAGACTTTCCAACTCTCAGCCCAACTGCTGTCATGTTCCATAATAACAATAACAATATCCATACAGGGTGTCATAGACAACAAGTTGGTGAGCAACATAAAATTATCAATAACATCGCATGATGAAGAACACATGACAACTAACAAATCAGCAAATCAGACTGCTAAGTTGGCTGAATCAATCCTCAGGAAAACCCTGGGGGAACCAATATGTTTTGAGCAGGCAGGTAAACATTGATACTGTAGGCACCTGCCTGTTTTTTACTGGGGGTACATTTCAAAGAGCAGGTGCCATAACCATAAAGCCTTGGTTTTTGTAGACATAAGGTGAGCCTAGACAGCATCCTAAAAAGCAGAAACATCACCTTGTCAACAAAGGTCCATATAGTTAAAGCTATGGTTTTCCCAGTAGTGATGTTTGGAAGTGAGAGCTGGACCATAAAGAAGGCTGATCGCCAAAGAATTGATGCTTTTGAATTATGGTGCTGGAGGAGACTCTTGAGAGTCCCATGGGCTGCAAGAAGATCAAACCTATCCATTCTGAAGGAAATCAGCCCTGAGTGCTCACTGGAAGGACAGATCGTGAAGTTGAAGCTCCAATACTTTGGCCACCTCATGAGAAGAGAAGACTCCCTGGAAAAGACCCTGATGTTGGGAAAGATTGAGGGCACAAGGAGAAGGGGACGACGGAGGACGAGATGGTTGGACACTGTTCTCGAAGCTACCAGCATGAGTTTGACCAAACTGCGGGAGGCAGTGGAAGACAGGAGTGCCTGGCATGCTCTGGTCCATGGGGTCACGCAGAGTTGGACACGACTAAACGACTAAACAACAACAAGTTGAGCCTCAGAAGCATGTAGCACTGCTAAGAGTGTTTCTCCTGAGGAACATAGTGTCCAAGCAGGGTGCATAAGGTCAAGTGATTCCAAAGATAATTTGATCCCAAGTTGTTGAGGGCTTTCTATGTTAAAAGCAAGACCTTGGTCTGGTACGATACTGACATCCAGCACAGTTCTTTTCAGCAGCGGTGTTCCATGTTATCAAATGGACACACCCTTGAGCAATCTCATTGCAGTAATGTTGCTCCTTCAAACTCGTACACCTTTGCTAAAATACCTTCTGTTTATTTCTGCATCAGTGTATTTCTTCATTCCACTGGTAAATGAGCATGGAAACATGTTCATGGCTACTCTTAGAAACCTAGAGCCTTCCAAAGCTAATTCAAGTGTGTCAGTGATAAAGCAATGGAACTCCCACAGCCCAACATTTCATCCCATGGATGGCTTTGCATGTTCTATGCTGGGGTGTTGCCCTCTACGATCAGGTAAACTTCATGTCCTGAATTTTGGTTGTTAAATGTGAAAACATCTCATTTTTAGACTCAGGGTGCCTTGACCTACATACGCGATGTACCAACCAAACTCTGGCTTTCAAAGTCATTCTGATTTACAACCTGGTTTCCACCCTTCAAATTCCACTGAAGTTGCTCTCACTGAGATCATAGACTGCATTCTTGTTATCAGATCTACAGGTATCTATTTTGTTCAGCTAGCCACTCTGTCCTTCTTGGCTCCCTCCATGTTTTGGACTTCCATTCCTCTGTTCTTTTCTGCTTCCTCTTCTATTTGGTTAGGGTTGTCATATTCCAAAAAATAAAGACCAGGACACCCCAAAGTTGTTTAGCTTTTTAAAGTACAAAACACCAAAAAAAACCCCATGTTTTTTCAATTGACTTGCCTAAGATCCAGGACAACACGCCATTGGAAATTCCCCCCAGACGTCAATTCCGCCTTTGAAATCCTGGTTATGTCCAGCCATATGGCAACCCTATATTTGGTGATCACGATTCAATATTTCTAGAGGGGAAGTTCCTCAGCAACCTTCCTCTGTCTGGAAGACCCACCAAATCATGGCTTTTACTTCCACATGTAGATGGCAACAAGCAATGTCTCTCTAGCCAGTCTCACCTCGCCATCAGCCTGATGGATAGATCAATGGATACAGAGGGAAGAATTGTACATTATATTAAGGCCTAAACCTACAATATTGGCTGTGACTTTTCTGCAGTAGGACAATCTGTAAAGATGGGGAATAGATTACACTTAACTGATATAATCAACTCTAAACTATTATACAAACCTGCTTAATGTCTTATTGTATAATTTACATTGTATACACACGTAATGTTTCTTGGGGGATAGGGTTATATGGGGATTATTTGGTTGTAAGTACTTTCAGAAACTGAAAAATAAAGTTTAAGAACTAAGAAAGAAAGGAAACCTTTCAGCATGTGACATGAGCCATTCTGGTTCTCCTTTGTCTCCCCGTTTCCTGCTACGCTCTGGAGAAGTGGAAGCATGTTTGCACATGAATCATGGCAAGCTGTGACTATAATGAGCATAGGTGCGGAAATGAGAACAGCCATTCCCAAAGCTTCCAGTTCTCTGGGCAGCAGAACTGGTGGATATCCTTGAATTCTTCCCTGAATTACAAACAATACTCTGTAAGGTTGCCTGTTTGTCATAATAGTATAATACCAAGCACACACAAAAATATTTTCTGGACTTCATGGTGGAGAAACCGAAAAAGCACCTTCAACCACCTGTGCAAACATTTTACATCAAGAAAGGTAAAAAGAGGAAGAGGGAAAGGAACTAGAATGGAGCAGAATGTGTGGAGTATTAGGAGTCCTGGGCAAACATTTCATCTGTGTGGACGAAGGAGGATATTATGATCATGCCTGCTGGTCCAGCCCTATCAAAATCTCTATCACTGGTAGTGGCTGGGACAAACAAGACAAGAGTGTAAAGCAAATTCATGGAGGATTAGACAAATTCATGGAGAGCAAGACTATCAATGGCTATTAGCCACAATAGCTATGTTCTATGCCTGACCCACTGCCTACACTTACAGAACAAACCTTTCTAACTAGGAATACGTCCCAGTGATTTCAAAGAAATAAATAACTACCTGACGTTTGCAAGACATCTGAAGGCAGCATTGTTTAGGGAAGTTTTTAATTACTGATGTTTTAATGTATTTTTAATCTTTTGTTGGAAGCTGCCCAGAGTGGCTGGGGAAACCCAGCCAGATGGGCGGGGTATAAATAATATTTATTATTATTATTATTACTATTATTATATATTCCCAAGTCTTATAGGAGAGTTAAATAGGTAGCACCTTAAAGCCCTGAATGGTTTGGGGTCCAAGTTTTTGCAGGGGCGCTTTCTCTAATCCCAGTCAACTACGGTAAGTCTTTAAGATCTGCTGAGGAGCTTCTGGTGGTCCAGCCCATGAGGATGCAAACTATTGCCTTCTCTGTGGTGGCTCCTCAGTCGTGGAATTCCCTCCCCATAGGGTTGTTTGTTGTCATCCCCTCCCCCGACATTTTTAGGTGCCACCTAAGTGCACTTGCTTGTCCAAGCCGTCAGGACAGGAGTTATTGTCATTTTGCCATGTGTTTTTAATGTTTTGTAAGATTGGATGGGGGGATGAGGGTGGCGCTGTGGGTTAAACCACAGAGCCTAGGACTTGCCGATCAGAAGGTCGGCGGTTCGAATCCCGCGATGGAGTGAGCTCGCATTGCTCGGTCCCTGCTCCTACCAACCTAGCAGTTCGAAAGCACATCAAAGTGCAAGCAGATAAATAGGTACCGCTCTAGCGGGAAGGTAAATGGTGTTTCCGTGTGCTGCTCTGGTTCGCCAGAAGCGGCTTAGTCATGCTGGCCACATGACCCGGAAGCTGTACGCTGGCTCCCTCGGCCAATAAAGCGAGATGAGCGCCACAACCCCAGAGTCGGTCACGACTGGACCTAATGGTCAGGGGTCCCTTTACCTTTACCTTAAGATTGCATGGTATGCCAACCACCCTGAACTCCTTTGAAGGAAGGGCAGGGTAAAAATAGAACAAAACAATTAATTAATACTTGGTGAGACTAATGACTCATAAGCAGTTCTCTTTTTACCTTTGCTCCTTCTTCTTAATGTAGGGTTCATTCTTGACTAAAGCACAGGAATGGATCTGCATAGCTGCTTCCCACACGCAAACCTAGAGACCATGTGAGAGGGACCAGAGAATCCCACACTGTCTGCTGGTATGTGAAATAATTGCCTCATCATCAGATCCCACACAATCCAGAGCAATATGAGAAGTGGCTAGGCTTTTGTAACTCCCATGGCACTGGGGCAATGTAGGAAGAGGACTCAAGAGTTCTAGGAAAGTAGAAGTTGTAGTTTCTGCCAGGTGACAGCAAAGCGTACCAGATTATGATTAAAAGATGAGGAAATGGGACCCAAGACCTTAAAAGGTATCAGACGGTCAACTTCCTCAAGATGAACCAGCTCCCAGCTATTTATTTAGAAAAAAACATATATGAGCAATCTTTAGTCCATAACCTTAAAGACAACACCATAAGCTTATTCCCAAGGGTCACCACACTCTCATTCGAACCCATTATGTCATGGGTCTTTGTAGCACCCTGCAATTCCAGGCAAACTTTTGGGGAAAGTAATTGCTAATATGCTTGTGGATTGCCCCTTAAGTTATGTTGATGTCATGTTACTACAAGTTGCCCACGTGCATGGCAACACCATAAGACTGCTCAGCCCATTACACTAAAATCCTGCCTTCCCCACCACAACTGAACATAAACTAGAACAAGGGTCTAGATCCTTGCAAGGAATATACTGTAATGCAAACAGGTATTTAGGAAAAACTCTTTCAAACACAAGTGTCTTTCAGCTGGTTTGAACCCAAACTGCATCTTGTTTAATGCATATTATTATTATTATTATTATTATTATTATTTCAACTTATGAACCGCCCTATACCCAGAGGTCTCAGGGTGGTTCACAACAAGACCACAACATATAAAATCAAATGCCCACCATCCATGTTTCTTTTGATATTGCTATTATTTCAACAATTTATATACTGCTCAACACTGTAGTTTCTAATAGGAGTCAGCTCTTGATATGTGCAAAAATGAAGGCTAATTCTAAGGCTCAGATACTACAGTAGCTTCTAGAAAGGCTGTTGCTGTTTCAGCTAAAACATTTTTAGGGCAGAGAGAAGGACTCTTGAGTGCCTCTTAAAGGTCTCTTAAAAGCAATGTAAGAAGCACCCCTTTCATGAGTAATTCCCAGAGTATTCCTGGGCACATAAGGGGGACCACAAGAAATTAATTAATTAATTAATTAACTGACTAACAGCTCTCCCTCAAATTGTGTGCCTCCTTTGAGGCCCGACTCAAGCTCTTAAGTCCTTTTTTATATAAAGGAGCAGCAGAATTCTTAATCTTCAGGGGAGGGCCGCCTGCTGTGTCTCTGCATGAATCTCTGTAATGGGTTTGCCACCTTTCAGTGAAGAGTCACAGTGAGAGCCAGTGTGGAGTAGTGGTTAAGAGTGGTAGTATCGTAATCCTGGGTAACCGGGTTCGCGTCTCCGCTCCTCCACCTGCAGCTGCTGGGTGACCTTGGACCAGTCACACTTCCTTGAAGTCTCTCAGCCCCACTCACCTCACAGAGTGTTTGTTGTGGGGGAGGAAGGGAAAGGAGAATGTTAGCCGCTTTGAGACTCCTTAAAGGGAGAGAAAGGCGGGATATCAAATCCAAACTCTTCTTCTTCTACCTAGGGGAGATCCATAGCAGGGCATTGTTCTTGCTGTTGGGGACAGAGAATAGAGTCTTCTCCCATTGTTGGTGAGGATTCGGGGCTACCTTAAGACCTAGCAGGTGTTTACTGGGATTAAAATGGAAGAGTGGGTTCTCTGCTGCTGATACTGCATTGTTTTAATTGACTGATTGTTTTGATTGGCTGGTTTTATAATTGGTTTTGCTGTTGCTTTAATGAATATTGTAAACCGCCTTGTTATGTGAAAGGAGACATAAAAACAGAGTAAATATGCAAGTGAGCAAGAAAACAAGTAATTCATAAACCAGGGGTGGTTAGACCACAGCCTGCAGATCCACAAGAGGCATAAAAGGAAACACTCTTGGGTGTAAAAGTGTCTGTCCGTCTCCCCCCAATTTAATTTGGTGGGAAGTGCCTCAGCTGAAGTGTGGAGGGGACTACCTTACCTATTCCTCCCAAATGTCATGAGCTGCAGGTACACGTGACCAAGTTCCATGCGAACTCTGACTGCAAGAGATTGTCTCTCAGTGGGAAAATGACTCATGTATTCTATATTAATACTGTGCACATGGAGTAAACAAATTCTAAGCCAAGGAGTTGAATCCGCCCAGCCCAAATTTAAATATCTTTACAACGAATGCTGTTCCTTTCATGCTATGTTCACAGTGTTATTGGGACTTAGGTAAAGACTTCTTTTGCTGTGCCAGAAAGAACCTTTCAGTTGTTGTTTTGTCTAATCTGAGCAATTGCAAGCCACACCCAACCTGAACAATCATGTTCCCACGGGTGACAGAGTGGTGCTGGTTCCAGATGATTGGGGATATGATATGATTAAACAAGAGGGAGAATCCTATATTTAGAATTTGTAGGCGGAATTGCAAAGTGGTGTACTAATAACACGATTCCTCGTTTGTTCGTTTGTTTTAAATTCAACATGCAAGATTTCTGATTTTTCTCTTTACAGGCATGTTCTTGCAGAGCGTCCATTTGGAATGCAATAAAGATGCCTGGTGTGTACAACAGGCAGATTTATTCCTCTATGCAATTATTTATCATGAAGCTCAAACCATCCCAAATCTCCAGGAACTGGATGAAAAGAAACTCAGCCAAGCCCAACAATATTGACTAACAGTGGTTGAGACCAATGCACTCAGTGTTAACACTGATGTCAGACAATGTATTGATATATATGTAGATTGCGCTACAAAGCAATTTTATTTGCTCTTTGTAGATTTTTAAAAATTATTTTTAAAAATGGATCTGAGAAGGAAGCACACCTAATTTTGATAAACTTTAAATCTTATAGATTCATACTTGGAGGCATCCACCCACCCCTCATCTCCATGTGGATATTTGTGAAAACCTATTAAATCCACGTGGGTGGTGCTGTGGGTTAAACCACAGAGCCTAGGGCTTGCCGATCAGAAGGTCGGTGGTCCGAAGCCCCGCGATGGGGTGAGCTTCCATTGCTGGGTCCCTGCTCCTGCCAACCTAGCAGTTTGAAAGCACATCAAAGTGCAAGTAGATAAATAGGTACTGCTCCGGCGGGAAGGTAAACGGCGTTTCCATGTGCTGTTCTGGTTCGCCAGAAGCAGCTTAGTCATGCTGGCCACATGACCCGGAAGCTGTACGCCGGCTCCCTCAGCCAATAAAGCGAGATGAGCGCCGCAACCCCAGAGTTGTCCGCGACTAGACCTAATGGTCAGGGGTCCCTTTACCTTTTACCTATTAAATCCACCAAGAATACAATTCTCCAAATAAACATTTTTTAAGACAGGATTTACTCCTAGGAATGGCTATAAAGTACCAAATGGAGTTGATAGAATCATGATAGAGCAGCAATAACATTTGGGTCATTATTTCATTGCTGTCTAAAAATGATTCTCCATAAATCCCATAAGAGGCTCACCAGCTATGAGGAAGGAACTATGCACATCAGAAGAACGAAAGAGATCCCAAAAGTAGCACAACAAGACAAACAGGAGTACTTATAATGCAACGTCAGGATTTTCGAAATCCATCAATTAATTTAACACCTGTGTGCCAACAACAACAAATTACCGTGTAATGTTATTTTAAAACTTCCCTCTGGCACAGTTTTAAGCGAGTAGTCTGCAAATGCCATGGTAGCTTCTGTGTGCAAATCCCCACACAAGCATGCCCACAACTG
Source organism: Podarcis gaigeae (assembly GCF_964106915.1). Classification (NCBI taxonomy): domain Eukaryota; kingdom Metazoa; phylum Chordata; class Lepidosauria; order Squamata; family Lacertidae; genus Podarcis; species Podarcis gaigeae. The sequence goes on from NC_139681.1 coordinate 16,348,215, forward strand.
TCATAGAAAAAAACAGACAGTGAAATCATTCAAAATACCAGCACATAGCCAGGGCCGGATTTAGGTTTGATGAGACCCTAAGCTACTGAAGCTAATGGGGCCCTTTATATGTCCAGCTGTCCTTTGTCAACAACAAATTGTCACTGTTTTTTGGTGTTGAATATATGCTATATGGCAATTTATGGACCTAACAGGTATCTAAAGCCATTTGCACGTAACAAAATACAGTGGTACCTTGGGTTACATACGCTTCAGGTTACATACGCTTCAAGTTACAGACTCTGCTAACCCAGAAATATTAGCTCTGGTTAAGAACTTTGCTTCAGGATGAGAACAGAAATCGTGCAGCGGCGGCGCAGCGGCAGCGGGAGGCCCCATTAGCTAAAGTGGTGCTTCAGGTTAAGAACAGTTTCAGGTTAAAAACAGACCTCCAGAACGAATTAAGTTCTTAATCCAAGGTACCACTGTATGTACCGTATTTTATCAAAGTAATTGTTGAAGTGAAATACAATTAAGAAGTACTGTATATTAATAGTGAAATACAATTAAGAAGAAGTATATTAATAGTGAAATACAATTAAGAAGAAGTATATTAATAGTGAAATAATTATTAAGCTCTAACTATATGTAGGTTTTATTTTATTAGTTTTTTATCTTATATTTTGGAAATGTACATCCAGGTTTTTTTCCTTTAAATTTTTTGGGGGCTCCCAAAAGCGTGGGGCCCTGAGCTATAGCTTGCTTAGCTTATACGTAAATCCAGCACTTCACATAGCCAATGAGATTGACAGGAAGGGTTTTTAATGACCCTCCCTGAGCTTGTAATGCAACATGTCACATTTGCAAGGGAGAACAATGTGTGTGATGTGTCCTAAATATGTTCCCCATTCACTAGCAACAGAAGAAACCTGGGCATGCTCTAGGATGCAATCCCAGTCCACAATGAGTGAAGGTAAGGTCCAACTGTTGCATGTGTGAATAGGCCACACTCTAGAACAGATTTCCCTAACCTGCTGCCCTGCAGATGTTTTCGACTGCAGCTTCCATCAATCTCACCTAGGGCATCTTGGTCCAAAACATCTGGAACCCCCAGAACACATTTAGCGGGTGTGCAGGGGGAGGAGAGGGGGAAATTCTGTTGTATAAGCCTAAATCCTTACACTAAATTCCCAGATGGATACAAGCCAAGGCTGGGAAAGGCTGCTCCGCTCTGGAACATGGATCAAACTGTTCTTCAAGAGCGCAAGCCTTATCTAGCGGATGCACAGAAGCGCCTTGGCTTCTGCGCTCCCTGAAAGTCTGAAAACTACAGTGATATTAAATACTCTGAGAACAGGAATTTGAAGTACATCCAACACCAGCATATACAAAGGAGGATTTTGAGAGACATGCTTGGAAGCAAATCTGTTCCAACAAAGGCTCTGAACGGAGGATTTCCTGTTATGCTAAATGGGGTGGTGCTACTCTAAAAACAGTCCCAAAGGTGAATACTGTGTGAACCTATTAATATCACTACATATTCAGAGAGGGCCCACTAATTCATTAGAAAGCGGTAAAAAAAAAAGAAAGAGTACGTAGAATGAACCAATAAAAACACACCACTTTATATTTTTAAGAAAAAAATGTCAGCACAATAAAACAATCCAGAATGAATAATTACTGAAAAAAGTCAGATATAAAGTTTAGCTTCAAAGTACATTCATGATAGCGGCCATCACAAATGGGAGCCAAACTTTTTTTATTTCCTGTTTTCCTTCTTTTCCCTTTCCTTTCCTTTCTTTACATTCTGTTGTTGTTGTTGTTGTTGTTGTTGTTGTTGTTGTTGTCTTCCTTTTGCTTCTTTCTCCCCTCTTTCTTTGTTTTTGTTTTGGCATCCTGGGTCACTATTGGGATCATACACACATGAAGCTGACCGACAGTTTGTGAAAGATCTTGTGTGAGAGGCAGGGAAGGGAAAATCTCCCATGGTGGGCGACTGGGAGAAGAAAGGGAAGATCCCAGGTGAGAGCTAGGGGGATCCATCCCTTTCCGTGAGAAACAAGGGTTCAGCTATACCTTTTAGGAAGGACTTTGTCTTTCTTTCTTTCTTTCTTTCTTTCTTTCTTTCTTTCTTCATTTAGATTAATTTGTTTTTTAATGTATTATGAAAAAGCTTCCTTTTTAATTTTTAAAAATGCTTTATTGATTTTAAAAACAACACAACACAAAACAGTCAACAAAAACGATCCAAAATCGATACTTATTACCAAAAAGAAAAAGAAAAAGAAAAAAGATTTGGGTTCATACATAACTAATTCCTACATGACTTCCAATCCCCCCATTGTGGTTCCTAAATTACATTTTTGACTACACACTTAACTTTATCTCTCCTAAGTTGTTCCAGTTGTATTGGTTTTGTAAAATTCTCTTTTTCATGCAGAAGTCAATCCAGGCCTGCCAAAGAATTTAGATTTTTTACAATGTTCTTTTAGGTATACTCTGTAAATGTCCCACTCTCTATTACATATTTGGTCTGTATCATCTCGGAATCTTGCTGTCAATCTTGTTAACTCTGCATATTCTAACATTTTGCTCTGCCAATCCAATTTAGAACTTCAATAAAAAAAAATTAAATGAAAAACAAATGGGAACCAAGCTCGACTTCCACTCGGAAGTGGCACAAGCCCCCTCCCGCTGCTAAAATGCTGCCTGGGGGACCCAACAATGAGAAGAAGAAAAAAAATACTGGGTAGCCACATTGAGAAAATGGTGGTCTAGCACTATGTTCCAAGTCTCCCCAATTTTTGGTGCTGGCTTTGCTTACCCTAAGAACCATTTTTTTAAAAGGGTGAATTTCAAAAGCTGATATCAGATACAGTTCCCTTTGAACAAACATGACTAATCCACAAGCCCTTCCTTTCCTTCCTTCCTTTCTTTCTCTCTCTCCGTCCTAATACTTCAGCTTCCTGGCTCACACCCTGCATTTCATGTTGTCACCGACAGTTTCAGTGAAGACAATAGCTTCCAGCAATGCCTAGTCAAGCCTAGTCACCTTGGTTTAAGAGGCAATAAACGCTGAGGCAATTTTCTTCCAAGCTGCCTCTTTTCACTGCCTATAGATAAGCCAGGTAGAAGAGGCAAGTGGATCTTGCTTTGTCAGAAACTGTGGGCTCAGCCGTGTTTCCGCTTCCCCCGTGTCTTATTCCACTTATTCCACACTTTCTGAGAGCTTTTTCTTTTGGCCTGCCACTTTCCCCTGCAGTTTACTGCTGAATTGGCTCAAACGACAACCCGCAGAAAACCTGATTGACCTCTGTTACGATTCAGTGGTAAACAACGGCTTTTCCTGGGGCAAAACGACTCAGAGGATTATCTAGTTCATTCCGTTTGCAATGCAGGAATATGCAAATGCCCCAAACAGGGATTGAACCTGCAACCTTGGCATTATCAGCACCATGCTCTAACCAACTGAGCTCTCCAGGCTGTACTCGCTAAACTGTCAATCTTGCTCTTCCCACCCTGCTTCAATCAGGAGTATTGCCTTTTTTTAAGTGATAAAAGTATTGCAAGAACACTCATATACATACAGTGGTACCTCGGGTTAAGTACTTAATTCTTTCCAGAGGTCCGTTCTTAACCTGAAACTGTTCTTAACCTGAAGCACCACTTTAGCTAATGGGGCCTCCTGTTGCTGCCGCGCCGCCGGAGCTCAATTTCTGTACTTATTCTGAAGCAAAGTTCTTAACCTGAAGCACTATTTCTGGGTTAGCGGAGTCTGTAACCTGAAGCATATGTAACCTGAGGTACCACTGTATCTGTTGATTCTTACTCAGGGTGAAAATTCCTCCAGGGATACGAAGGAAAGGTTTATTGGAGACACAGGGGCCAACTCCCTGGGGCACCCACAAAATTCACCATGAAGGGGCCGGGCACCCACAAATTTCGGTGCCAGGGCCATGCACACTGCATGGCACTCTCAGCCCTGGACACCCACGGTTGCAAGGCCAATCTGGCATTCCTGCTTAGGGATACCATGAGGTACCAGCCAATCACAGCTTCCAATTCAGGTTTACTGCTCATAATATGTCACCCCACATTTTCAACTTGCAGTATTAATTCCTGTAGATGTTCATATGCAGAATAGCCTCAGCTGTCACCTGACAACTTGATCACAAGATCAGGCAGTGGAATGCCCCACTCCCTTTCAATCCCATGGCTAAAAGCAAAAGAAAAACCTATTCAAGTCTTATTAATATTTCTCCCCCAAAAGTTAAACAGAATCCTGAATGCATTGTTTCGTAGTTAAAGCTGCTTTCTGTTTTTCACCCAACAAACCAATCCCATCTTTTGTAAGTCAAGCAAACGAAACACCCAACCCTAACCTTTCGGGAATCTGCCATTTCAACAAGAATGATTTTTTTTCTAACTGTTTTCAGCTGTCAGACCGCTTTTTCTAAAAGCCTATTCATGTTATTCACACCTGTGTCATCATGCATGAGCTTAAATATACGTCTTTCTCTGTGTGTACAAAGGCAGGGAAGTTACAACTGGGTGTGGCTTTTAGCAAATGTTCATGCCATGATTTATGTGCAGAAGACCATCTACTTGCAGGTTGCACACAGCTCCTTGCATGGAAGTGCTTTCTACACAGGGAATATGTGATGTGTAAACCAAGTGGAACTCATCGAGACTTTAGGAGAATCACCCAACAACGACAAGAATTATATTTGAGTGTTGGCAATCTGAAGACTGGACTATACTCTCTGTGGGTCTTCCCTTGGGATCGGTCTAGAAACTACAGTTGGTTCAGAATGCTGTGTCCAGGTTGCTGGATGGTGCACCTAAATGCACCCATATTACATAAAGGCGGAGGGAACTGCACTGGCTACCAAACAGTCATCAGGCCAAGGTTCGCGGTCTTGTGGTTAACAACTTGGGACCAGGTTACCTGAAAGACCACCAGGCCCTGTAAGATCACTTAGATCAGGGGGATATTTCTGCTCATGGCAACACACCCTACAGAATATCAGAGTGGTGACTCAAAAAAAGGGCATTTTCTGCTGTTACCCTTGCACTGCGAAATGCCCTCTCCTTTGAAGCAGCACCCATCAGCTGCTTCTTGGAAAAAGTTATCTTTTTGTCCAGGCTTTACCTGACCTATCCATACAATTGGGCCTTGTCTGATGTGTACAAATCCCCCAAACCTCTCTCCACCTCTCTCTTTTGCTTTTTAATATTTTTTAATTAAAAGGTTGTATTTTTGTTTTATTGGTGCTGGGTCCCCAACACTGCCTTGTATTGATGTTGTTAACTTGCTGCATTATTCATTGCTTACCACGCCTCAGAGTGACTTACAATATACATGACACAAAATGTAATATACATCCAAAAAAAAAAAAAAAAAAAATGCCAATTGTCTTAAAATGCGCAGGCTGCAATAAAGTAAAATGGACAAATTATACTCCCACCCACCCACCCAACCCTAGTAAAAGATGAACACAGATACAGGCTAGAGTTTCATCATCCCCTATGAGGAGCCCAATGAAGACTCAAATATCTGGGTGACCAGGAAAGCCTTTGAGAAAGAAACTTTTTCGAGAGAAACTGGGGGGGGGGATGATGGGGAGAAAGGGCCTTTGGCTGAGAAGCGGTATAAGGTAAAGGTAAAGGTACCCCTGCCCATATGGGCCAGTCGTGTCCGACTCTAGGGTTGTGCGCCCATCTCACTTAAGAGGCCCGGGGCCAGCGCTGTCCGAAGACACTTCCGGGTCACGTGGCCAGCGTGACAAGCTGCATCTGGCGAGCCAGCGCAGCACACGGAAACACCATTTACCTTCCCACTAGTAAGCGGTCCCTATTTATCTACTTGCACCCGGGGGTGCTTTCGAACTGCTAGGTTGGCAGGCGCTGGGACTGAACGACTGGAGCGCACCCTGCCACGGGGATTCGAACCGCCGACCATGCGATCGGCAAGTCCTAGGCGCTGAGGTTTTACCCACAGCGCCACCCGTGTCCCGAGAAGCGGTATAAAACCTAACAAATAAAATTTGTGATTTTGCTGGAAAGAAAGGACTATGCATTCCTATTATTTACAAACCTTTCACATTTCCTTTCGTGGGATGCACTCATTCTCTTCCTGGAAAGCTGGCCTTCCCATCAACAGCCTCTTTTACCACATCAAAATGTGATATCAGCCTCAAGGGTCTGACTAAACAGATCTGGAAACCTCATTAAAAAAATCTCCATCCCGTTTCAAGGAAGCCTGAAAAAAAGATGTCAAAGCTCCCAGAGCCACAAAAGCAAATAATAAACATTCAAACAATGTACATGGGATATGATGAATTTTGCACAAAGGAGCCTTGACAGGGTTCCCATCAAGGTAGGACTGTCCCCATGGAAATATGCACCAAGGATCTCATTAGATCTTCAAGGAACTGTGTGCAGGCAGGTGAGAGGCAGGGCTTGCTACTGCATTCTCCCTCCTCCTCAGGGATATTAGGCTGTAGATGTGAAAATCCTGAACTGAATATTCGAAAAGCCCTATTATCCCATTTACAGCCAATGGGCTATAACCATCACCCTTGAACATGCCCATGCCATTACAATGAAGGGAGAGGATAGTCTTGCTATCATTGGAAGTTTAATGAAAACAAGCATCAAGTCATCTCACATTTGAAAATTACTGTATTTTTTGCTCTATAGGACTCACTTTTTCCCTCCTAAAAAGTAAGGGGAAATGTGTGCGCGTCTTATGGAGCGAATGCAGGCTGCACAGCTATCCCAGAACCTAGAACAGCAAGAGGGATCACTGCTTTCACTGCGCAGCGATCCCTCTTGCTGTTCTGGCTTCTGGGATTCAGATTTTTTTTTTCTTGTTTTCCTCCTCCAAAAACTAGGTGTGTCTTGTGGCCTGGTGCGTCTTATAGAGCGAAAAATACGGTATAGTAAGGGAACACTCAACCTCTTTAGAAATTCAAGAATGAAACACTTAACATTTTTCAAGTGGCATACAGAATGGAGGAGTGATAGGAAACCTTTTGTCCCTTTCCGTCTATGGATGGAGAGGCACCAGTCAACAGGAACCCATGAAATTTGTTCTGTGCAACCACAGTCTCTACAGCACTCAGAACAAAGGTTTTTTATTCCTACAATGGCTAATTATATTTTGAGCACTGGAAAAGGCTGTTTCTTCACAGCAGTTCTTCAGGTTATGTGAAATACCCACAACAACCAGGGCAGGGAGAAGCAAATCCAGCCTCCAACAAGTGATTGGATGTAGAAATCTTTAGGTAAAGGTAAAGGGACCCCTTACCATTAAGTCCAGTCGTGAACGACTCTGGGGTTGCGGTGCTCATTTCGCTTTACTGGCTGAGGGAGCCGGCGTTTGTCCACAGACAGCTTCTGGGTCATGTGGCCAGCATGACTAAGCTGCTTCTGGTGAACCAGAACAGCGCACGGAAATGCTGTTTACCTTCCTGCCAGAGTGGTATCTATTTATCTACTTGCACTTTTTGGCATGCTAACAAACGGCTAGGTTGGCAGGAGCAGGGACCTAGCAACAGGAGCTCACCCTGTTGCAGGGATTCGAACCGCCAACCTTCTGATTGACAAGCCCTAGGCTCTGTGGTCTAGAACACAGCACCACCCAGAGAAATCTTTAGAAGCAGGTAAAAAAAAACTAAGAGTGGCACTAATAGTTTTATTAAGTGCCTCTAAAGATAAAATACAAATGTTGGTTAGGGTTACAGTCACAAGTGCATTTGCATGGGAGAATAGCCCCTCTCCAGCTCAGGGCAGAGTGTGCATGTGGACTTATCTTCCAGGGAGACTGGCCCTCTCATCAGCATCCAAAGGGAAATAAAAATAATTCTTTATATATCAGCTATTGCTTCCTCCTCTTCCTTTCTTTGAGTCACTGACCAAGCCCTTCCTCAATTTTTCCTCCCTGACTGAGCTGTTCGTATCCTCTCCACCCTTCCTTTGTGGACCACAAGGGGATTTCCCCCCCCCAATCTCAAGTTGGAGGAAGGCACGGGGGGAAACCTAAACAAAGTTGGAAAGGATGCTGTTGGTTTACGCACTGTAAAATAGTTTGTCAGAGATCGTGGGATGTGCTCAAGCAGGCTGGGTAAAAGGGATGGCATTTTCAGCAAGGGATTTGCCCTCTGGTTATCTGATATAAGGTTTTCCCAGTATTAGGTGTAAGGCATATCTTCTCTGCCTACTGTAGGGAAGGGAGGCACTTGAGGGCCCCCTAAGTTATTAAGTAGGAGGCTGGGACCCCTTGATATTGAGTGGTAACATCACACACAACGTCAGCATTTCGCACTACATCGCTGAGCAGCAACATCGCACATGACGTCAGCACGAGCCACTTCAGCACATTGTGCAATATTGTGATGTCAGCGAGTCAACCCCGGAACTGGTTCTCAATGCCACAGTGCGATTCCTGGCATGAAATAAGAATAAATTGGATGTATGTAATAAGAATAAAGGGAAGCATCTTTGGTCAAGTGCAAAATGCATGTCTCTCATAATTATCTAACATCCCCACAAGGGCTTTGAAATATACTCAGAGTCGAGAGTGGATTTCATGCTCTTTATTCAGCTCATAGTGGTGAGGAGGAATGAATGTCCCCCTAAAGTATCTGCTCTATATACATTATTTACACAATGGGCTGCACCTGATTGGCTAATTCCGGAATTCTCCTGTAGGCCAATCAGGTTGTGGATTCACTTCACCCTGGAGCTGGATTGGGTGGCTCCTATGGACCAATCAGACTGCTGCATTCTGAATCCTATTGTTCTAGGACCAATCAGACTGCTGCATTTTGGATCCTATTGTTCTAGGATCAATCAGACTGCTGCATTTTGGATCCTATTCAACTCAGTACATAACAGGCTTCTTGATCAGAGACCTTTTGCTTCTAGACCCGCTTGAATAATCTCAGCACTTCTTCCTCTAGCGCTGGATTTCTTTGTGCTGCTGTCAGTATGGTTGGGCATCGAAGCAAACCACTGCAGCTTACAAACAGGGTGACATGCCACCCCCAACTTGTTGCATTCGCAGTGTCCGCTAGAGCTAAGCCTTTGCATTCCAACACATCAGGAGTGGCCAGTCAAAAGCAAACAGCAAAATGGTTGCTAGGCCTCAGGGCAGGAAAGTATCTTGCTGTTCATTCAGTCAATTGCACCTGAGAGGGTGGAGAGACAGGTGAACTCTCTCAGCTGTCAGGTGCTGACATCCTCAGGCTGTCAACTCTGGACCACTCCCGTTCACCCCAGAGATGTTCCACAGCTGGATTTTTAAGGACCTGCCCCAAACCCTCTGCACATCCACACATAAATGTGTTGTAAACACCAAGGGGTGTGGCTCCCCTTGGTTACATATACAGTCCAACAAGACAACAACCTAACCCCCACCCCAGTATAGCTCAGTTGGAGCATGGTGCTAAGAACACCAAGGTAGCAGGTTTAAAAAACAGAGACATCACCTTGCTAACAAAGATCAGTATAGTAAAAGCTATGGTTTTTCCAGTAGTGATGTATGGAAGTGAAAGCTGGACCATAAAGAAGGCTGATCGCCGAAGAATTGATGCTTTTGAATTACGGTGCTGGAGGAGACTCTTGAGAGTCCCATGGACTGTAAGAAGATCAAACCTATCTATTCTTAAGGAAATCAGCCCTGAGTGCTCTCTGGAAGGACAGATCGTGAAGCTGAGGCTCCAGTACTTCAGCTACCTCATGAGAAGAGAAAACTCCCTGGAAAAGACCCTGATGTTGGGAAAGATGGAGGGCACAAGGAGAAGGGGACGACAGAGGATGAGATGGTTGGATAGTGTTCTCGAAGCTACCAGCATGAGTTTGACCAAACTGCGGGAGACAGTGGAAGACAGAAGTGCCTGGCGTGCTCTGGTCCATGGGGTAACAAAGAGTCGGACACAACTAAATAACTAAACAACAAAGCAGGTTTGTTCCCCATATGGGACAGCTGCCTATTCCTGCATTGCACTTGATGATTCTCAAAGGTCCCTTCCAACACTATGATTCTATGATATGGTTAATTTGACCCAACAACCCCCACTCTATCAGATGCCCGAACAAAACTCATTGCAGTCAACTGAATGCAACCAACCATGCTCTGGGCTCTCCAGCCTCTTGCACCACCAACAAAAACAAACAAACAAACAAATAACCTATCCACGCAATGCTGACACAAAAACACAGCACATCTGCTATGCAAAAGAAGGGGAGATCATTATCCCCTCTTCTTTCTCTCCACAACCTCACAATGCCTATAGCAGTGGCATCTCACACCGAATGCAACTGACCTGTAGAAAATTTGTTAAAGCTTGGAAACCGCTCAGATTTTTTTGTGCAAAGATGAAAACGAAATAATGATATCTGGATTTGAGGACTGAAGATAATGTTGTTTTTTTGTTTTTTTTTTTTACAGAAAGTGGCTTTGTTGGGTGTTATATTATGGATTGAAGAAAGTGAATATTGTTTTTATATAGCAGACAGATGAAGAATCAGAAGTTCTTTGCTTTCCAAATCTTATTTTTCTGCCTCTCTCTTTTAACCTCTTTAATATTCTTTTTAAAAATTTCTTTCTTGTTTTTTATCTATTCCCCCACCTCCTTTTGTGCTTTTATTGTATCTAGATAAAAAAACTTGGTTTGGGTTTTAAAAATAATAATCAGGAAAAGATATTAAGGTCTATAAACCTTAATAAAAAAAATATTTAAAAAGAGAAAAAGGACTCTATGAATTGGAAACAGAGGTATTATATGTACCTTTGTTATCCATGAAAATCTTTCAGTAAAAACAAATAAGGAAGGAAGGAAGGAAGGAAGGAAGGAAGGAAGGAAGGAAGGAAGGAAGGAAGGAAGGTGTTTTGAATTTGGTCAGCTTTTGCATAACTGGCCGGAGCCTTGACCAAGAATGCCTGTGTCTCTCAATAACCATTCATGGCTTCCTGAACGGGGCTGCACCATTTGCCTAGCAGATCAGTGCATTTTGAGCAGGGCCTTTTTTTCCTAGAGAAGAAGTTGCCGGAACGCACCTCCCTCAGAAGACCCGGTCTCCTCACCAGCCAGAGGCTCGTTGAGGTTGCTTGGCTGAGGTGAAGGGAGCCATCTTCGTCTCAGCTGAGCAGCTTAATGAGCCCCACCCTCTGCACCTGTCCGTCTGACTTGAGCCAGAGCAGCATGGGGGACTCGCTCAGCCGAGAGCGGAGAGGCTTCTGCACCTGGCTGAGCAGTTAACGAGCCCCCGCCCCTCGTCAGCTAATGAGTAGCAGCAGCGCAAGGCTTCATTGCCTCAGCTCAGCAGCCTAACGAAGGCCCTACCCCCACATCTCTCCGATTCGCGGGGAAGGGGGCTTGCTCAGCTGAGGCAAGGCTTTCCCGGGCGTCAGCTGTTAGCTGGGGGCCCGAAGAGCCTCAGCAAAGCCCTGCTGCACCTCCGGCTCACTACTCACCGCACTTTTCTGTGTATAAGATGAGGGTTTTTTTAAAAATTTAAATATTATGTTAAAAATTGGGGGTTGTCTTATTGTCTTATACACAGATAGTTCATTGTGGGGACATGGGATTGGTTGATGCTGCGAGGCGGAGATTGTCAGCGGCTACTGGGCATGCTATTGGTGGCTGCGGCAAGGGCTGGTGTTGATTGGCTGCCGCTGCAGCAATTGGGTGGGCGACTGGCAGCTTCTGCCAGCGAGGGGACAGACGATAGGTGGCTTTTGCGATGCATGCGAGTGGCAGCGTAGGTCAGGTGGGTCAGCGATTTTTGGCAACCCCCTCTAAACAAAGGCTGACACCCCCAAGAAAAGCTCAGCAACTCTGGGCAATTTCCCCCCATTTTCTTAATTTGGAGTTCCCCAAAATAGGGGGCGTGTTATACACGGAAAAATACGGTACTTACTTACTTACTGAGTTTATATACCGCCCTATACCTGGAGGTCACAGGGCAGTTCACAGAAAAGATCACAACATATATAATCAGAATAATAACACCACCCCTCCCGGAAAAGAGCCACATTTTAAAAGGGTATAGGATGTCAAACAGATCAACCAAAAATTGTCCAATAGCACCTTAGAGACCAACTAAGTTTGTTCTTGGTATAAACGTATACCAAGAACAAACTTAATTGGTCTCTAAGGTACTACTGGACAATTTTTTATGTTTTATTTTTTGATATATTTCGACTGTGTCAGACCAACACGGCTACCTACCTGAATCTAGATCAACCAAAGGCCTGGCTAAAAAGGAACGTTTTTTTGCCTGGCGCCTGAAGGTGTGGAATGAAGGCGCCAGGCGAACTTCCCTGGAGAGAGCATTCCACAGATGGGGAGCCACTGCAGAGAAGGCCCCATGGAGGAGGCACACGAAGGAGGGCCTCAGAAGATGATCTCAGGGTCTGGGTTGGTTCACATGGGCCCTTGAGCTATTGCAGTCCTGAGACCCTCTCCAGAGCCCGTAGAGAGTGTCATTGTGAGCCAGAGATGCTGTGGGGCTTTGCTGAGGCTGGTCAGGTCTCCCCCTGCCCCACCTCCGGGGCCCAGCTGAAAAATGCCAGAACACTGTTCTGGCCCATTCCAGCCGAAAAACAGCCCCTGTGCGTGAGATAGATGCCCCTTTTCAGTTGGAAAGCAGAGGAAGGAGCCCCACTCCTATGGATGATATGGTTGTACTGAGCAGTGGCAGGATTTTGTAGTAGAAGACCAGGGCTCCGCTCAGCAGAATGAGCAGAAGCTCCACCACCCCACATGAAGCAGGGCTTGCTTGTTCCATTTCGGAGTGATGCCCTTTGCCATCTTAAGTCGCACAAGGGCCTGAAAGACCATTGAGTCCTGAGTCTAAAATGAATGAACGGCACTGCCGATATGCTCGGCAGCGAGGGAACAAAACTGCAGCAGCAGACTCTGTCTCCAGCTTCTAGGTATTCCTTATGGCACCATCTGCACAATACCTTTAAAGCATAAAAGCACAGTTATGGCTTCCTAGGATTCTGGGAACTCTAGCTGCTAAGGATGCTAAGAGTTGCCAGGAGTTGCCAGGAGACCCCGTATTCCCCTCAGAGAGCTACAATTCCCACAGTTCCCTGGGAAAAGGGGTCTATTGTTAAAATTGCTCTCAGAAGTGTAACTTTGTGAGGGGAATAGGGGTCTTCTAACAACTCTTGTCACCCATAGTAAAGAACTAGTTCCCAGCAACCTTAGAAAACCACAGTTCCCTGCAGTCTCCATAATTACTTAAGTGTTATGAGTCCTTCCAGTATAGACTTGACCACGGACTCACACAGTTTACATATGACTGCTGGTTTCTTTGTCATGGGATTGTATGTTTTTACCCCGTCCCCACTTCTTCTTTCCATCTGAGCCAGAAGCAGCATTCTGGGGTTATTAACAAACAGGAATAAGGTGAACTGAAACTTCATCGGGAAACATCAGCACATTACATAAGGTTTCAGCTGCCCATCTCCCCTTTGCAAAATAACGTGGCCATTCAGTTATGCCAGCTCCCTTTGGGAATTCCAGCTGAAGCAAAGGTTCAGCGTTTACCAATGCTGTGTTTTGGAATTTGCTATGTAGGTTTTCTCTTTCTGAGCAATGCACTGGAAGGAACTGCTGAGTCAGCTGCAGCATGGTGTTTTAGAGATTTTAGAGGTCTCCACCACACAGGAGGTTTTTTTAATTTGTTGTTGTTGTTGTTGTTTAGTCGTTTAGTCGTGTCCGACTCTTCGTGACCCCATGGACCAGAGCACGCCAGGCACTCCTGTCTTCCACTGCCTCCCGCAGTTTGGTCAAACTCATGCTGGTAGCTTCGAGAACACTGTCCAACCATCTCCTCCTGTCTTCTCTTCTCATGAGGTGGCCAAAGTATTGGAGCCTCAGCTTCATGATCTGTCCTTCCAGTGAGCACTCAGGGCTGATTTCTTTAAGAATAGAGAGGTTTGTTCTTCTTGCAGTCCATGGGACTCTCAAGAGTCTCCTCCAGCACCATAATTCAAAAGCATCAATTCTTCAGCGATCAGCCTTCTTTATGGTCCAGCTCTCACTTCCATACATCACTATTTAAATTTTTTATTTAGTGATAAAAGATTGCTTTATCCAAATTCCCAATCATGTTTGCTTTCAAGAGAACCATCTGTGGAATTTGGTCCAGCCAAACTCAAACTCAAAATCAGTCGCTGATTTAAATGGTTTTGATGTCTCGTTGATTTAAAAAGGTTAAGTATGGACTTAATTTCTCTGTTTTAAATGAGCAGAATTTAAAAGAGCTTGTATGTGGCTGGATGGTGCCCAGTTTTAAAGAAACAATCAGTGGCGACCTTTGCTGATGAGGCATGAGATCAGCATTCAGGAATTCCGAAGTCATTTTCACTTGAGATTAAACTTAATGATTCACATTTGTTTCATCAGAGGCCTTACCTCCAGGTGTGTTTACCAAATGAGGAGCAGCGGGCATCTATTAGGAGCAGGAACATCTTGGCAGTGGCACCAAGGATGTGGAATGCCCTCCCTCAGGGAGGAACCAGTCACAGACACAATGCAGTTTTAGATGGCAGCCAAAAAAGAAAGAAAAAAGGCTCTTTTGTTAAGCATTTAAGCTAACTTAATTGCTATGGTATTAAGGTTCACTCTTTCTGCTTCTAGTTTTTGGCATCCTTATCATTGTTTCGTTATTGAAACGTTTTCTTGCAGTATTCAATGCAAATGTAGATCACGAATAAGAGAAAACCAATTATCAACAAACCCCATATTACATGTTAAAATTTTATTGGGGTGCAAATAGTCTGCAAAACCCCAATGTGCTTTGTAAAAAAAAAAAAGTGAAATGTTTGGTGTTGGATAAGAAAAATAATCTTCACAGTAGCTTATGGTGTCTTCCCCCTTCTTCCCCCACCTCTAAATTTCAAAAGGATGCATAACACACAGCTTGTGGGGAGGGGGGACAGCATCTTGTATGGTCAATTGCTCTTTAATGGCTGGCACTGAGTTCTCCTTGTGTTCTTAATGGCCTCGCTATCAACTATTTCCTGAACAGGAGAACTGGTTCAACCTGTATTTTTCACTGGCATGTATTCTTCTCTTCATAATAATAATTTTAAAAATCAGCTAAATTCTAAAGCTTTATTCATTTCTAACATTCACTATCTCTAGCAGTTATGGGTGCCCTGACACCCCACAAACTCTGTTACCCCAGATCTGTATAATAATAATAACAACAACAACAACAACAACAACAACAACAATAATAATAATAATAATAATAATAATAATAATTTTATTAAATATTTCTTAGTTTACAAAAATATGTGTGTTCTCTCTTTTTTTCAAGTCGTGTTTTTCTACAGATCCGTTTCATTTGTTCTGCATGCAGTATTAGGTTGGGAAGAAAAGAGGGGGAAAGGGGAATGGTGAGTGGGGTGGGGTCGCAATGCTTCTATTCTTCTCCTTAGTGTATGTGTGGAGTTTTGTGTCAGCGTCACTTGTGCAGTTTCTCTTTCTATTCGCTTGTTATATTTCCTTGGTAGTGAGAGAGGTTGGGGTGGCCTAGGTTAGGGTGTGGTTGGTTGTCTTTGGTTGGAGATTAAAAGATATGTGACAGTGATTTAGTTTACGGACTCTTTCTTTCTTCAGTAACTGGAGTGTTGCATTTATGAACCTGGATCTCTATTCCAAGCACAGATCTTTCTTTAAAAAAGATTGTCTCAGATTAGAAGACAAACTACACAGTGGACACCAAAGGAGAAAATGTTAATTTTTAAATAATATTAGCTCTGGCCTGTAGTGACTCTTGAAGGGCCGGTCTACCATTGCTTTCAGTGAAATGCTGTTTTCTTAATAAGGTACAGTGGTACCTCGGGTTACATACACTTCAGGTTACATACGCTTCAGGTTACAGACTCCGCTAACCCAGAAATAGTACCTCGGGTTAAGAACTTTGCTTCAGGATGAGAACAGAAATCGTGCAGCTCTGCCGGTGCGGTGGCAGCGGGAGGCCCCATTAGCTAAAGTGGTGCTTCAGGTTAAGAACAGTTTCAGGTTAAGAACAGACCTCCGGAACGAATTAAGTACTTAACCCGAGGTACCACTGTATTCAAGGCAATTATATATACCTAGATGCTTAATTTGGGACGAGAAACATGGGAAAGGCCACTGTTGGAGGTTCTGCCTGACAAGTTTTCAGGTTTAGACCAGCAGTCACATAGCAGAAACATTAAGTTTACTCAAACCCTGCCAAGTCTCTTACTTTCTGGTACAAACCAGGGCTTATCTTTCAGCTCCTGCAGAAAGTAGTGCTTGCAGGGCTTTGATCCAAGGAGAGATCTGCTGCCAAATAAATTGCTGAGCAAAGAGCTTGAAGTAACAGAATTTATGTACAAAGTGATAGGTGCCATTCGTCCACAAGCACATCTTGCCTCCCATGCCAGATTCTTTAAGAGGCTGCTGTTATTTGGATCATTAAAAAGGGTGATTAAGGTTCCTCTGATTTAATCCAGCGCGCTCTCTCTCTCTCTCTGCATTCTGGAGTACTGAATTACTATGAAGGCAGTGGAAGCAGTTCATGTGGGGAGGCACAAGTCACTCACTGAATCATCAAGAACCACTTCCTTCAGCTGCTGGGTTTCTTATTTAGCACCCATCTTCCTGCCTGATACACCTGAAATTGGAGGAGAGGAGAGTCTGGGGTGAGATAAGACTGCAGCAGGCACAAAGAATGTATGCTGAGCAGCACATCCTTCACACAGGGAGTTCTCCCATTCCGAGGGAAGCATTACTCAATTGCCATCAATCTCAGTGTGAGCTCACTGTACAATGCTAATACAGACACTTTCTTCCTGGTAGGGGGGCTTATGTGACATAGTCTTTGCTGAGCAGATAACCCACCTTTCCTTCAAGGTGTTCAAAGTGGCGTACATCATTCCCCTCCTGCCCTCAATCGTATCCTCACAACAACCTTATGAAGTAGGCTTGGCTGAGATGATGCGAATGGTCCAAGGTCCCCCAGGGAGCTTCGTGGCTGAGTGAGGATTTGAATACAGGTTTTGTCCAGGTCCTAGTCCAGGAGTCCTAACTCCACCATACCGGACCTTCCAAGTGCTCCTATTTTCCAGAGACATTCCAGATTTACAGAAGCCACCCCAGTTTCTTATTTGATCCCGGAATGCCCTGCTTTTCCTTAGGTTGTCTCCATTTTCACTGGAGAAATGTTGGAGGGTATGGAGTTGTGCTACAACTCCCTGAGCGTTGGCCCTGCTGGCTGGAGCTGATGGGAGCTGGAGGGGGGACCAGAAATTCCCTAACGCCTCAACTAGACAGGGATAAATGTGCAACTATTCAGAAAACAAATAAATCCCGTGAATTATCTGAAGAATAGGCTGCTCATGCACCCTTAGAGATGGCATAAATAATTTTGTACCCCTAGCTCAATGGGGTGTTGTTGTTATTTAGTTGTCTAGTCGTGTCCGACTCTTCGTGACCCCATGGACCAGAGCACGCCAGGCACTTCTGTCTTCCATGGCCTCCCGCAGTTTAGTCAAACTCATGCTGGTAGCTTCGAGAACACTATCCAACCATCTCGTCCTCTGTCGTCCCTTTCTCCTTGTGCCCTCAAACTTTCCTAACAAAATGGTCTTTTCCAGGGAGTCTTCTCTTCTCATGAGGTGGCCAAAGTATTGGAGCCTCAGCTTCAGGATCTGTCCTCCCAGTGAGCACTCAGGGCTGATTCCCTTCAGAATGGATAGGTTTGATCTTCTTGCAGTCCATGGGACTCTCAAGAGTCTCCTCCAGCACCATAATTCAAAAGCATCAATTCTTCGGCGATCAGCCACCCTTATGGTCCAGCTCTCACTTCCATACATCACTACTGGGGAAACCATAGCTTTAACTATACGGACGTTTGTTGGCAAGGTGATGTCTCTGCTTTAGGGGAGGGGTATTACCTCTCGTGGAGGACACAGTGTGCTCCTTCTGGGATAGTTTGTCCAAACTTTGGATGGTGTCTTGTATGCCTCCTTCCAGCAACTCCTGCAGCCAAACTGGTGACAAACACTGTTCTGCTTTCCTTTGGACCACATCAGTGAGGCAGAGAGAGGGTGCTTGGCATCTGGGCAGCCCAGGAAATCCAAACAGGATTGTCCAGGATTGTGCCACAGGAGGTCACTTTGGTGCTGCTAACACAGTGGTTTGACTTCACCCCTGGAGGCAGACTCCATTGTTCCATGAGGTAAATGGATGTGAACAACAAAAAAAGCTCAGTGGTTCACAAACTTTTTTCACAGAATAAAAATTTGCTCATGCCACACAATTGTTTTTAACTGATAAGAAATACATTGGAAATCAGAAAGAAAGAGCTCCTAGCCATGCTTGATTTATAACATAGAAATTATAATATAATAATGGATATCCAGAAAGTATAAAACAATTCAGCTGCATAATGATGTGAATCATTCCCAAAATATAATTATAAATGAGCCTCTTACACATGTACTTTAGTATGCATACAAATTCAATGAAAGGTGTGAGCTTGCTTTTGCTGGGTAATCTCATTTATTTGATTTGAGACAAACTCATCTCCTCACCAACCCAAAGAAGCCTTTCTCTTTTCTGATCTCACATTTGTCAGAGTTGACAATCCCTGTTCACAACAGGATGTCATGGACTACTGAAGAAAAATAGCCAATGCTTTTGAAGAAAGGTGTGGATAAAAAGGTAAAGGTAAAGGACCCCTGACAGTTAAGTCCAGTCACAGACGACTCTGGGGTTGCGGCGCTCACCTCGCTTTACAGTCCGAGGGAGCCGGCGTTTGTCCGCAGAAAGTTTTTCCGGGTCATGTGGCCACCATGACTAAGCCGCTTCTGGCAAAACCAGAGCAGCGCACGGAAATGCCGTTTACCTTCCTGCTGGAGTGGTACCTATTTTTCTACTTGCACTTTTGGGCGTGCTTTCGAACTGCTAGGTTGGCAGGAGCTGGGGCCGAGCCATGGGAGCTCACCCCGTCGCAGGGATTCGAACCGCCGACCTTCTGATTGGCAAGCCCCAGAGGCTCAGTGGTTTAGACCACAGCACCACCTGCGTCCCTTGGCTGTATATAAATATATATATATATTTATACTATACTATACTACACTACACTTAAATGCTTCCGTGTTTCTTTGATTGTCCTTTAATCTTCTGGCAACGCTTGCCATCCTCTCCTGCTACACCCTTGGAGAACCACTGCCTTAACTAGAGCAGCAATTGATGCCCCCATATTACCCAAGGGCCAGTTGCCTTATTTTGGCATCTGAGACAGATTCCGCTTCTCACCCTTCCTAACAGGAACAATATAATAATAATAAACTAAATAGCTAACAATTTGCTGTCCTTTTATGATGCCCAAAATTAGCCATCTGAGGGCAACCGTTTCATACTCTCTAATGATAGGGCCACTCAGTGTGCCCTGTTCTATTTCTTGGATGCTTACTTTTTATTAAATAAAACCATTCCTTTGAAGTCTTCCACGGCAAATTTAACTTCTGAGTGATAAAGCATATGGAAATCAAGTAGGCATGAAAAGAAAAAAAATCTGTTAACACATCTAATTTTGTCCCTGAGCACGTTGCAGATGAAAAACTAAATATTCATTTCCTCTTCCAGCAAGGGATTTTTCTCTACTTTTCCAAGGTAATGAAGAACACTAATTACTAATCAAGTGTGCCGGCGAGGGTCTGGATGAAGATCTAGCTCCAGACACATACGATACAATACTATGGATGATACGCCTTTCTGTAGTGAAACTGCAATTCACAACGCTTTAGAAATCCCCTCATTGAGTCACTTGTGACTTCTGTTTGCAAAGAGTTAAATGTATGGGGTTTTTTTTTGGTTTTTTCAACTGAATCCCCCTAGTGGTGCAAACCTCCAGGCAGTGTGGAATGATATCATTCTTGTCATCAAGCTGGAATGCATCGTAGGGTAGAGCCGTCCAATCAGGGCTCTGTGTGAGGGTTTATATAGAGTTATGTTTCCTCTGCAGAACAGTCAAAGTGAGCACAGTGAGAGGCTAAGCCTTCCGCTATAGCAATATCATCACAGAGCACAGCACAGTTTTGCCACTGTTGTTCCATCTGGTAAGTCCAACACCTTTAAATCTTAGTTATGTGAAATATAATTATATTAACTATTGCCCACACACAAGTTTTAAAGAGCCCCGTTGAATGATGGCTGCAACTTTTTAATGCTCGGAGACTTTATTCTCTTTTCAGTCATCTCAAAGCTTTATTGTTGTGATGCTCCCTTTTAAAGCAATAAACGCCTCTTTGCAAGAGGCTTGATTGTACATGCAGAAGAGTCTTGCAAGGTCTGGAATATGTTTTTCCAAACAAGATTGGCAATTTAAAAAGAATAGACTGCTGTGATTATACTTAACGCGAATATGTCTTTGTTATGTTTGTCTGCTTGTATTTTAATACCACTTATTGAATCTTTTCCTGCTGTAATATGGTCTGTTTTGGTTTTGAACCTGCATTAGATCTTAGGAAACAATATCTGATTGCAAAGAAACTGTGAACGTTTGGGGCTAAAGGCTAAACACAATTTCAGTGTGTTCTGACATGTCAGTTTCCATCCAGTCAGTTTTGTCATTGCTTGTAGCTTTGTGTTGCTTTGGATTTACATTCATATAATTACGCCGAGTGCTTTTAGAAAGAATGGGGTAGACTTCTATCTGCCAATTTTAGAATTTTTAGCTGCGGATGAAAGACACACAAGCAATTTTTTTCAGCGTCTCTCATCTTGCTGTTCCTTTGTGACCGTCCGGCATGATCTGGTTAAGGGAGTGAAATGCATCTATCTTGCACTTTGAGGCGATTGGATCTGCCTTTTAGATTTCATTGGGATTGTGCAGCTTTTTCACCTTGTGCTTAGAACTTCGGTCCTGCAGACCATTTGGGCAGGGGCTGAGCAGGCGCAAAGGCAGCTCCCTGATGCTCCGATGTGATTCCATGTGCCCTGCTATTGCTAACCTGCACCTTGATCCCTCTGCACTGCAGGCAGGCTCAGGCACTGGGCTGATCCTTCTGGGAAACAGAGTGTGCAGTATTCTTGCTCAGCAAGCCAGTGCTGTTTGAACAGGAGCCAGCAAATAAGCATGGCAGACGTGGCCGTAGTAAAAGTAATGGGCAAGCTGCCATTGACAAAACCAGTAGTCACACTTCCCATTCACATATATGGTGTGCAAATACCTGCCCTGTATCTATGATAGAGGGCTTGATGGGTATATATACAAAATGGACATGAGAAGGGCAGCATCTATACCCTCCAACATTTATCTGGTGAAAAGAGGGACGTCCTATTGAATAATAATAATAATAATAATAATAATAATAATAATAATAATAATACCCCACCCATCTGACCGGGTTGTCCCAGCCACTCTGGGCAGCTTCCAAACCCGTAATAAAATGTTTAAAAACTTCCCTATACAGCGGCTGCTTTCAGATGTCTTCTAAAGGCTGTACTGTATTGTTACTTATCTTCTTGGCTCAGGGGTCATGCAACTCCATACCGTCCAACATATTTCTCCAGTGAAAATAGACGTCCTAAAGGAAAAGCGGGACATTCCAGGATCAAATCGGAAACAAGGATGGCTTCTGTAAATCCGGGACTGTCCCTGGAAAATAGAGTCACCTGGATGGTCTGCAACATCAGAAGAGGGAGAGGGCAACACCTTGATTCTTAAGAGGGACCGGGTGGTTAATATCTGCCCAATGAGTACTACCTAGGCAGGATTCAGTCTCAGCAACATTTATCGAGCAGGTTTGAATTTGCACATAATGCAACCAATTTGCCTATACCAGTGAGCAATGGCTGGGATCTTTGTTTTCGTTTTAATTTGAGCAGATGACAGCTGTGGTTTGATTGGTTTCAGCACAGCTGTGCCCTGCCTTGGATAAGGTCTGGAAAGACGCCACTTACTTGTAGTAAGAAAGGTGTCTCTGAGGAGATGGTCCTGTCGGGATTCCAGCCCTCGATAGCTTGGGCTGGTGTGAGTCACATGCCAGCACAGGGTGTTCACCTTGTAGACATGCTGGTCAGGGATTGCTCCTATCAGAGAGTCAAGTCTGCGTGGGTGTCAGTGGCCAAGTGAGTGAAAGTCAGCCAGGGAAAGCAGAGGGGGAAAGTGACAACCTGCGCAATGATCAGCACTTCGATCACTAGGAAAGCTGAAGGCTGCTTGGAGCTTGAGAATGTATAGCATAACAGGACATCCCTATGCAAGTTGCATAGATCCCTTGAAATTTCTGTTCTCCTAATGCAACTGTTTTACAGCCCAGTAAAAGGTAAAGGTAAAGGGACCCCTGACCATTAGGTCCAGTCGTGACCGACTCTGGGGTTGTGGCGCTCATCTCGCTTTAGTGGCCGAGGGAGCCGGCATACAGCTTCTGGGTCATGTGGCCAGCATGACTGAGCCGCTTCTGGTGAACCAGAGCAGCGCACGGAAACGCTGTTTACCTTCCCGCCAGAGCGGTACCTATTTATCTACTTGCACTTTGACGTGCTTTCGAACTGCTAGGTGGGCAGGAGCAGGGACCAAGCAACAGGAGCTCACCCCGTCACGGGGATTTGAACCGCTAACCTTCTGATCGACAAGTCCTAGGTTCTGTGGTTTAACCCACAGCGCCACCCACGTCACTACTGTAAATCATAAGATTCAGCAAGGGTTGCTCCTAAGTGAGTGTGCATAGAATTGCGGCCATGCGGCCCAATCCTACGCTTTCTTACTCAGAAGTAAGTCCCACTTTTGTCCAATGGGATTTTATTTCGCTGCACTTTTGCTTTCCTGTTTTTAACTTTGCGAAAATTACAAACTGGAGGCGAACGAGTTAAAACTGATATTTTAAGTCTCCATCATCAGCCTTTTGCACAGCTTACCCCTTAATCCTCAGTTTCAACAGAAGGGCTGCCTGAATCAAGCAGGTGGTGGTTTGTCACCAAATTTGGCAATAGATGTGCCCGTTTATTTCCAAACGCCTTCCTGAAACATTGCGCTTTGTCCCTACACGCAGGGATGAAATAACCTCAGGCTTTTTTGAGAATGAGTTCATCCCTTCGTGAAGTTAAGGCGCCAGCTTTTAATGGAGCAATCTCCTGCTATGTGTGCGAACACTTTCTGTAAGAGATAGGAGAATCTCTGCCAGATTGATTTAAAGCTCAATAATTATAATCTACCACTTATACTTTGAGATCAAATTAACAAATTGCTAATTACCGACAGCCTGCTAAATGGTTGTCATTATTGGTAAAAGGGAGCACTGAGGTGTTTCTTCATTCCCAGCACAATCATATGTTGGTCTGTTTGGAAGAAAGTCTCACCAAGTTATTATTAATTATTAAATTTATATACCACCCTTCGGCCGGGGATTCCAGGGCCACTTACAATATAAAGCACAAAACACATAACATAATAACAAACCAAACAATACTCCTACCATAGGATTTACTTCCAGGCAAGTGTGATTGCAATATGATCAGTGCTTTCCCTGAGACTGACACAGACCCTCGCAGTGTAATAATCCAAAATGCTACCTAGGTAGGAGTATGTTTCACAGAAATCAATGGGGCATTTTCATATCACATATTTGGAACAGTGGTATTGCATTAGTGCAGCTCTTCTCTAATCATTCCGACAAAAAAGGAGCTCAAGAGAACACTATTTCCTCAAAATGCAAAAACTGAGGGAGGAATCCAGGTGTAAAGAGCAGAATTTTGTCTTGCAGAAAGGGGGAGAAGTTGCACCACGAATTGCCTGTTATGCTTATTTCTTGTGATTAGACAATAGGCGGGCGACAGACGATGGAATCAAAGGCAACATGATACTGATATTGTTGCTCTTGGCGTACACACATTTCTATTATAATTTCTGGCCGAGCAGGTTTTCAGAACACTACAGAAATCTGTGAAACCTGTTTACTAGTGGTGCATCGTGGGATGACGGGCAACAATACCTTCAACTTTCCGGGAAAAACTCGCATCTGCCTCCAGAGCTAGGACCAGAGCTGGGGCCACTGTGGCAGATCAGAAGAGCCTTGTGTGTTGATCACTCTGTTTGCTACCAGGTGTTGGAGAGAAGGAAGCACGAAGGGTTAAGGAGGACCAGGCAGGTGGGACCTGAAGACACCATCCTGCTGGTGGTTCTCCCTTGATCGACATCCTCAGCTTCAACCTGAGTTTGGAACAGGGAGAGAGAAAAGCAGCTTAACACATCCCTTCACCAACGAAAGGCTATTCAAGTTGGAAAGAAAAAACCAGTTTGGTCCCATCTTTGTTCCACATTACAAACCTGAGCTTATTCCTTTGCTTGCAGAAACCTGTGTAAAGAAGGACCCAGGAAGTGAACCAAACTGGTGGAAATAGCCTTGCCCAACGCCATGAAGTTACTCATCACCATCTCTGTAATGCTGAGCGTTCTCGTCACAGACATAGCATCAGTAAGTTTTGCAACCGTGGCAGGAACTCCAACTGACAAGCACTTGTGCTTATTTCCATGTTTGACCATAAATGCAAAGCTTCCTCTTTCACCCATGGCCCAAACCTATTTTTAGAAATTTCTTTCTTTTTTGGTTACTGCTGGTACGTGCAGGAGGTTGTACCCTGGGATGTATAACCTGATAAATACTTTTTGACATATTTATTTCAAAGCAATATGTGTACCTCAACGTTCCCTTCCTTTTGATCACCTCTCTGCCCTTTCCATCTCCCAGTCCGTACAACACACACACAAACTAGACTTCTTCCTCTGCTCTCCACTCCTCATTTTTCTGGACTGCTTTTTTCCAACCTGCCCTTTAAAGCTATCCTTTCTCCCCTTGCTTTTTCAAGCAACTGTCTAGTTCTTTCCCAAACCCTTGGTTCTTCTGCTTCCTCCTCCACCTCACCCTTCTGCCTGCTTCTCTCTTACATAATAGAAGATTAGATATGATTCTGCCTGCCCCACCATATGTGACTTAGCTGCAGAAAGTCTCTTCTCCACAAAATTGTTTTTTAAGAATTATGGAACACATACATATTATGGAACACATACAGAATTATGGAACACATACATGGAACACATACCTGCTTTACACCCTAAAGCTTAGCGAAATCATCTGTAAGAAACTGCCCTACCTCTCAGGGTTGTTACAAAAAAAATCCTTCCAGTAGCACCTTAAAGACCAACTAAGTTAGTTCTTGGTATGAGCTTTCGTGTGCATGCACACTTCTTCAGAAATCTGAAGAATCTGGTATCTGAAGAAGTGTGCATGCACACGAAAGCTCATACCAAGAACTAACTTAGTTGGTCTTTAAGGTGCTACTGGAAGGAATTTTTTTTGTTTTGACTATGGCAGACCAACACGGCTACCTATCTGTAACTGGATCTCAGGGTTGTTATGAGGGAAATGAAAATAAGGGGAGGGGGAGTTATTTAGGATTAGCTTCATCTAAATAATGCTTCCTTATTTTTCCTTTAGAATAATTTGTGTCTGTCTTTGTTCCCTCTTAGTTTCACCACTGGAAGAAAGATCGCAAGCTGGGAAACAAAGCTAAATATGAACATAAAGGTAAAGAAATCTTTGCAGCTTTTTTGTTGACATCTGAAAAGTGCTGCTCTTTGACAAAGTGCCAAATTCCTTGTTTTGCACATGTAATGTACCTCTGATAGCCCCTTCTTTGAGATAGCACCACTTAACCCTTTCATCGCCCTCTGCTTTCTCACTGCAATATCTCCTGGCGATTCCCAGTGTGGTCTAGTGATTAAGAGCGGTTGACTCGTAATCTGGGGAACCGGGTTCGCGTCTCTGCTCCTCCACATGCAGCTGCTGGGTGACCTTGGGCCAGTCACACTTCTTTGAAGTCTCTCAGCCCCACTCACCTCACAGAGTGTTTGTTGTGGGGGAGGAAGGGAAAGGAGAATGTTAGCCGTTTTGAGACTCCTTCGGGTAGTGATAAAGAGGGATATCAAATCCAAATTCTTCTTCTTCTTCTTCTTCTTCTTCTTCTTCTTCTTCTTCTTCTTCTTCTTCTTCTTCCTCTCTCTCAAAGAAACATTATGGTTCCCATGGAACGAAAGGCAATGGATGGAGAATCTGTCTTTCTTCCTAAAGCTTCTTTTTCTTAGAGCAGTCTTCTGCGTGGGGCTGATGGGAGTTGCATAAAATATCTAGAGGGCAATAGGATGAGGAAGGCTGTCCTTGAAGAAGGGGCTGAAGTTTTGCTATGCATTTGGATGTGATGTGATGTGATGTTTGGCCTACAGTGTGGCATACTACAATTTCCCCGCAATGTCTTGTTTGCAGGTTGCACCTGTCTGAATGGAGGAACCTGTGTCTCCTACTACCTCTTTTCTGGAATGAGACGTTGCTTATGCCCCAAAGGATATAGTGGGGACCACTGTGAAATCGGTAGGTGATCACTTCAAAACTTGTTTCCGTTTTTACTCAACAGCTCACGGCCTTTAGAAATTAAAGAACGCCAATAAATCCTCCAGTTTTTTGGAACAGACAAAGCCACTCTGGACACTTCCCCCCCCCCAAAGAAACAAGAGATTGGGTGGGAGACTTAAAGGTAAAGGGACCCCTGACCATTAGATCCAGTCGTGGCCGTCTCTGGGGTTGCGGTGCTCATCTTGCTTTATTGGCCGAGGGAGCTGGCGTATAGCTTCCGGGTCATGTGGCCAGCCTGACTAAGCCGCTTCTGGCAAACCAGAGCAGCGCATGGAAACGACATTTACCTTCCCGCCACAGCGGTACCTATTTATCTACTTGCACTTTGAGGTGCTTTCGAACTGGTAGGTTGGCAGGAGCAGGGACTGAGCAACGGGAGCTCACCCCATCACGGGGATTCGAACCGCCAACCTTCTGATCGGCAAGTCCTAGGCTCTGTGGTTTAACCCACAGTGCCACCCGCGTCCCTGGGTTGGGAGGCTTATTGAGCTGTAAACCACTTTGAGAACGGGTATCTGAAAAGATAGAGTAAAAATCAGCGCAGCACTAACGTAATTGTTCCACCTGCGCAATCATCTCTGTTTGCTTGATGGAATGATGATCCTCTCCCTCCTCGCTCCTGTCCACTGTTTTGTGGGTTCTCCCAACTTTCCAGAGCAGTTTTGGAGGAAGCACGGGGGGGGGGTGTGCAGGGGGGAGGAGAGCAGAAAAATCCCTGTTGTGCTAGTGGTAGCTGTCAAGCTGGCTTCCACTAGTGGAATTGGTTTGCTGGATCTGGCCCTATAGTTCCAGAATCCAGAGGCAGGGTCATGTTAGTCTGTTGCAGCGAAACAGCAGAATCTCATGGGGCTCACTTCATGAAATGTATGAGGCGCTTTCTTGCATTATAGGTTTATATAAATATGGTTGGTGGGGTGGGACTGACGACGACAAAGTCAGAGAGAAATGAAATGCAGAGAAGTATAGACACGTTGGCAATAACATCCTGGCACTGGCAAGTCAAGATTTAACATGACAAAAATCCTTTGTCTCAATGGATTCCATGGAACCTCTCAGCTGCCAATTCTCCATCAGCACTGATAATCCTCTTGTTTTCTGGACAGATGCTGAAAGTCGCTGCTATACAGACAACGGGGAGGACTACAGAGGGACTTTGTCCGTGAATGAGAAAGGTGACAGGTGCCTGGATTGGGACTCCCCTTCACTGCAGAGATGGCCTTATCATGATGGCATGGAGAATGCCATGAAACTTGGGTTAGGAAAGCACAACTTCTGCAGGTAACTGAAATGCAACGGAATGTACTGCTATAGGTCCAGCTGCCCTATTTTTTATTTCTCCCCCCAACCCATAGTTCCACAGTTGCCATGTGCCAGTAATGCATCAAATCATCTGGCTGGCATTCCACAAGAGCTGTGGTGAATGACTAGATCTTCTACTATAACTTTTAAGAATGGTTAGGATTTCATTCACATTGTCTTTGTTGATGCAAACAGGGATTCCGTATGGTTCTCTTTGGATTACAAGGACAAAGTATAACTAATAGTTGAGCAAAAGAGTTATTTTGCCTGGGGCACCTTGCCCCACCTACTGAAATCCCTTCTTTAGGCAACTTTGCCAGGTTCAAGGGTTCTGTTCAACGTTGCCAATAGTTATACTTGGTAGTTTGCAGGATTAGTGCCCTGCAGGAACATTTAACTAGCATTACTAAGAATATAGGTGAACTGGATGACTTCAGCTTGACCTACATGAAGTGGAGGCATTCTGCCACCCCCTGCAGGTTGGCATTGGTATTACTGAGGATCATTCTTTTGAAGGCAATATTCCATTGTTTTTCAGAAATCCAGATGGCCGATCCAAGCCGTGGTGTTACGTTAGGAATGGCTATCGAACCTCTTCAACATCCTGCAAAATCGACGTATGCCGAAAAGGTATGTTATTACTTAGGGTGCCAGATGCTTATAAACTTTTAAAATCAAAGCAAGGCACACAAAAACCAGTTCATAATGAAGCCAAGCACTGTAAGCCGAAGAAATTCCTATTCTGGGCCAGATACTAACTTTGGCAAGTTAAGTAGCTAAAAATAATTTGTCAGTAGACAGATAGCATGTTCAGTAGAAGGATTTTCGCTTAGCCTGTTCCCCAGTGTGCAAGCATTCTATGCAGAGGGAGCATTAAGAGTGGTGCAGTGGTTAAGAGCGGTGGACTCGTAATCTGGGGAACCGGGTTCGCGTCTCCGCTCCTCCACATGCAGCTGCTGGATGACCTTGGGCTAGTCACACTTCTCTGAAGTCTCTCAGCCCCACTCACCTCACAGAGTGTTTGTTGTGGGGGAAGAAGGGAAAGGAGAATGTTAGCCGCTTTGAGACTCCTTCGGGTAGTGATAAAGCGGGATATCAAATCCAAACTCTTCTTCTATATGTGACCCCTCACCTGCAGTCCTAGCGATACAAATTCTGGAAGGATGTTTCCATATCATCGGTCGGAAGGTGTTGATCAGACCTTAACCTTGGCCTAGAAATTTGTGAGGGGCAACCAAACTTTGGACATTTTCATGGGGATCTTGCTACCCTGAGGACCTAGTCTTTATTGCGAAGAGCTAAAGCTATGTTTGTTCTTCACTGGGGCAAATCCTTGAGGCTCTCTCTTCCTTTTACAGAAGCCACATGTGGCCAGAGGAGTTTCCGCAAGTACTTCAAGATTGTGGGCGGTTTCAAAGCACCCATCGAGTCGCAGCCTTGGATAGCAACCATCTACCACACCGATAAAAGAGGCGGTAGTCAGTTTCTTTGTGGCGGTAGCCTCATAGATCCATGTTGGGTCCTGACTGCGGCACACTGCTTCGGAAGCAAGTAAGTGCTTCACAATCAACTTTTTCCTTTTAATTCTCCACTTCGGAATTGTTTTCTAGATAAGAGATCCCTTAGTCAACATCCCATACTGTGAAAGGGAGGGATTTTAGCTCACTGGTACAGCATATGTTCTGTGTGCAAAAGGTCTCATGCTCCTTCTGCAGGTAGGGCTAGGAAAAGACTCCCATGGCTAGGCAATGTTGGCAACAGGCCAATGAACTGGATGGACCAGTGGTTTGGCAGTATAAGGCAAGTTTCCTGTGTTTTTTCATTTCATTTCATTTCATTATTAGATTATAAACTATCCTTCATCATAGGATCTCAGGGCAGTTCACAGAATAAAATACTGGGGGGCGGGGACCAAGTAAATAAGTAAAACAAAGCAACAAAACAATACCCCACATTCCCATAGACACATTTAAAAGGATGTAGAATATTAATTAGCCAAAGGCCTGGTTGAATATTAATCAGCGAAAGGCCTGGTTGAATGTTTTCTTTTTTTAAAAAAATAATATTTATTACTTTTAAACCTTACAAAAAAGAAGAAGAAAAAAGAGGAAGAAGCAAAAGAAAGCAAATACAATACAATACAATATATAAACACTACACAACGCAACATTAACACATTAGACTAAACAAAACAAAGCAAAAACAATTTTAAAACATACATCATTTCAATGCCCTATCTTTCATTCCCTCGTTTCATCGACCTCCTCTCACCTCCCTTTTTGTATTCCACTTCTGTTAATTGTTTCAGCAATTCCTTTCCATCTTTCTCTATTTTCTGTCATATAATTTTCTTAACTTATTTTAACCTTATTTTCCATTAATACTATAATACTTATTTGTGCTTAACTCCTTATAACATTCCTACTAAAGACATATAATTTCATTCCAACATTTTTCTAACACTCATTAATTTTACAGTATTTCTATAAATAAACTTTAAACTTTTTCCAATCTTCTTCCACCGTCTGGTTGAATGTTTTCTCCTGATGCCTAAAAATATATAATGAAGGTCCCAGAGCTTTCTCCTCAGTGACAAAATTGATGAATAGCCCAGTCTTAGGATTGTTGAGGGTTAAGTCTCATTAAAATCAGTGAAGTTTCCTCTCAAGTAAGTGGGTTTAGTATTACAGCCCATGACTATAGTCCTACACATACTTAGCTTATTGAATTCTGCGTAGGTTTGCACTGTAAATGTGTAAGTTTCAGCTGCACTTGCAGAAGTTATCTTTCCCCTAGATCAATTACTTAACTTACATATATTTTCTTTTGGCGTTTATATTGTAACGGCCACTTGATAGCTATAAATAATATTTGCCTGCCGGTGCAGTACTTGTAAGTACTTGTGTGTTTTTAAGAAATGTCTAGCTTTAAAAAAGTTGGTGACCTTTTCTGTTACCAAAGACTTTTTATTTTCCCCCCTCAGTTAATAAAGCCTATCTGTATGCTAAAATTTCACAATCCTATACAAACATATTTTAATTCTCATCCACAAATGTTCTAGACCAGAAGGAATGTACCCATATAAGGCTTAAGTAAGCGCCATTGAATTCAATAGGTCTTACCTCTGAGTGGACATGGTTAGGGGCATGTTAGTAAAAGAAGACCCATCGAGTCCTAAAATTGTTATAGGATTGCATCCTAAATACTGGAAAACCTATTTAAAAAACCAACCAAAGTTTAAAAAGTGATTTATTAAAATGTAGGATATTGCTACTGCTATATCTTTGTTTACCAAGAAATATATGAAATTAATATATTTGAAGAAGTGCTTTAGAACTTTTTGGAATGCGAAACTGTTGTAAAAAGCAATCCTTTTCTATAAAAAAAAGTTTTGTGTTGATATGTGCTCATGTTTTGCTGGTTCAAAAGGAGATGTCCTCAAATGTCTGTATTTTTAAGACAGAATAGCTGCACGTGCTAGGAGACATGTTACATTTTAAGCCGCACCATTCACCTAGCAAAACAATGAGGCTCAATCTAGAAAGAGGACTGCAAAATTATGTTGCTGTTCTCTTGTGACCGAGGCAGAAAACTGAGCAAATGTGAAAGTTAGAGTGGGGAGATATGCCCCTGTATAAATTTTCCCCTAATCAATGTTTTCATTGCTTTTCAGCACTCCTGACGTATCCAAGCTGACTGTTATTCTCGGGAAGTCTGAATTGTACACTGATGATACGAAGGAGCAAAAATTTAATGTTGATAGGGTTGTCATTCATGAGGACTACACACTTCAGAGAACAGATTATAATAATGATATTGGTAAGTGACATCTCCAGCTTCCCTTCTGAATCATAGACATGTTTTACCCGAGCATGCAAAAAACTGAGCCACAAATGTTTCACCCGAGTACTGCTGCAAAAAAAAGGGCCCGTTTTAGTGAGAAATGGTGTAGGTTGTGTACTTCTAAAGCACATTTGAAGCCAGTTCTTTCTATCAAAGAATTCTAGTCATTGTAGTTTACCTCTCACAGAGTTATGTGCAGTGCCCAGAATCCTTTCACGGAATGAATGTGCCTTAAAATTATAGTGTGTTACACAGCCTTACAGCAAAACACCTCGTATTTCATTGTCATGACATCATCCCCATATTTGCAAACGATACAAAAATGACAGTTTAGGAAAATATACAGG
Organism: Podarcis gaigeae; assembly: GCF_964106915.1. Lineage (NCBI taxonomy): Eukaryota > Metazoa > Chordata > Lepidosauria > Squamata > Lacertidae > Podarcis > Podarcis gaigeae. The sequence continues at coordinate 16,380,159 of NC_139681.1, forward strand.
TACGAATGAGCTATCTTCTTTCACCAAATGTTTGGGGGTGGGTGTTCTATCAGATCATTGTAAGGAAAATACTTTGAGAGTCAGGGAAGATGATTTCTTCTCTCACTGAGGCAGTCAAGAGATTAATTTTCCCTGGGTTGTGCGATGTTTCGCTATCTCTAGCCAGTCCTGGAAATGCTTACAATGTGTTTCTATGGTTAAACAAATTATTTCTATTTATCATTTATCAAACTTATTAGTCGCTTGTCACCCAAAGGTCTTCAAGTGACTTACAGCAAAGACAAATATACAATACATAAGGCGGGGAGAATGGGGAGTCATATAATATGTTATATGAAATATTAATGTAAAAACAAACAAGTAAACCATACCAGCCATATAAATAATAGCAAATTAAAAGGGGTGAGGGGAGATGCACATTAACAAAGTACATATACTTTTTATTATTGTCATTAAAATACTCTATTAATCACTGAACATAATAAAAGAGTCCATTTTAAGCTACATTTTTATCAGATCTGGCAATCTAAATTATCAGCGGGAAGTAGGGATTATGCATACAAGTAAATGCAGTAACATGACTACAGTGGTACCTCGGGTTACATACACGTCAGGTTACATACGCTTCAGGTTACAGACTCCGCTAACCCAGAAATATTACCTCGGGTTAAGAACTTTGCTTCAGGATGAGAACAGAAATCGTGTTCCGGCGGCACGGCAGCAGGAGGCCCCATTAGCTAAAGTGGTGCTTCAGGTTAAGAACAGTTTCAGGTTAAGTACGGGCCTCTGGAACGAATTAAGTACGTAACCAGAGGTACCACTGTACCATCATATGTCGCCTGGAAAAGCAGCTGGAACGGATAGCTCTAAATATATATTATTCTGTTTCTAATGAGTTTAGTGATAGAAGGTTCCCAATATGACATGCATTCTTTATTCCTTCTTTAGCCCTAATGAGGATCCGATCATCTTCTGGCCAATGTGCACAAGAGTCAGACACTGTGAAGAACATCTGCTTGCCATCGCAAGACTCGTTTCCAGACAATTTCCAGTGTGAAGTTTCTGGCTATGGAAGAGAAAACAAGAGTACGTTGATAAAGACCTTTCCCATTCCTAATGCAGGTTGTGTGGCATGTGTTACCGGCACTCTCTTGATCAGGAATCAGGAACCATTAGCCTTCCAGAAGCTGCTAGACTACAATTCCCATCATTCCTGACCACTGGTCATGCTGGCTGGGGCTGCTGGGAGTTGTGAATTCAACAACACCTTGAGTATCACAAATTCCCTATCCTTGCTTTTGAACCTTGCTAGAGGCCAATCACTAAGGTTGCGTGTGCTCTGTGCACCCAGCTCTGGTTCTGCAACAAACAAAGTCATATTCTACATACAAAAGACTTTGTGCTGTGTTCGGTTTGCATAATTTAGTTTGTGTGCCATTACTCACTGAAGAAGAGGAATTTGGGTTTCGTGTATGAGGCTATTCAGTGAGGCAGGTTCTGAAGTTGCTTTGTTTTTGCAACGAAGAAGATCGCTTTAGACTTTGCTGAGAAAAAGAACCCAACCAACTGTCATGTTTCTGGTTTGCAGCTGACATTTACTTCGCAAGGATCCTGAAATCAACCAATGTCAACCTGATACCCCAGTCTTTGTGTAAGAAATACTATAAGAACAGGGTGACGGACAACATGTTCTGTGCTGGAGATCAAACGTGGCAGACAGATTCATGCAAAGTAAGTTTCCTTGTGCACAATGTCTACATTTTATGTCAACCGAATGGTCTGGCTAATGCAGTCCCTTTCTCTAGAATAGGCCTAATGCACATCTGAAGCTTTAGAATTTAATATCCCACCATACCAAACATCTTGCAAGATACATGTTTGCAGCAAGGAACACAATCCTATTTATTCCGCTGGGCTAAGCCAGCTCCTTTATAATCTGGAATCTGTTGAAGGAGGATTCCTTGATGCTAGAGCAACTTTTCGCAAAGTTGGGTCCCCAAAGGTTGCTGGACTACAACTCCCATCACCCCTGACCTCAGGTCCTGACACCTAGGAGTTGTAGTCCAACAACATCTAGGGACCCAAGTTTGAGAACGGCTGTGTTAGAGCTTAAGCTGCCATGGCCACTTCCTTTCCTTGTGTCCCATTATTGTAAAATAGGACACTAGTGCAACCACCGTGGCAGCAGAATTCCTGAGATGTGCTTTTCCCTAGCTTTCTTCTCTTCAAATGCTCACCATCATTCTTACATTCCATCAGGGAGATTCCGGTGGTCCCCTGGTTTGTGCAAGCAGTGACAGGATGGTGCTATATGGGATCGTCAGCTGGGGCGACGGCTGTGCTGACAAAGAGAGGCCGGGCGTCTACACAAGAGTCGCAAATTACCTTCGCTGGATCGAAACCCACATGAACGGCATCCATTTCAAAAGTTCCTACCTTCCTAAATGAAGATATGGCAGCTTTCCATGGAACATGGAGCTGGAGCGTGGAAACTGAGGCAAAGAACGTTACAAGCCATTGAAACGCCAAGCCTTGTTTTGGAGTTGATAGTTCTTTGGTGGCTACCTTGACTGGACTTAACATCAAGTTAATTCGTTAACATTTGTGTCACTATGTCCGAAGCGGAAACCATCACTGAGCAACACACATTCTCCCATGGTGGAGTGGGGAAGCTCTTCAATATTTAACATTTAAATAAGGAGTGTTTTAGCCAGCCAATGTAATATACATGTGGCCTTATCTACAGGAGTCAGTATTTCACTTTGTAAGTAGGTTTTTTGGTAAGGTTTTTAAATTGGCTACTAACGTAATATTTGTGCCATCCAGAAAAACAACTCAGACTCATTTAATTGAATGAGATTTCAGGACAACTGTGCTGCCCTATTGATTCATTATGTGCGTTTAGATATCTGTGGGATATAGTGTCAGGGTTTGTTTGTTTTTTAAAGAAAAAAAAGTCTAAGATGCAAGCCTGTGTCATAACCTGAATTTGGAAACCGTTTGAGGGCAAGCAAAAATCCCAGGGACTTCCTGGGTGTCATCACCCAGGTCAAGAAACAGTGAGTTGTCCACAGGAACAGCCAAATATATTTTCCCATTCCCAAATGGCTCTGAATGTGCCATAATATCTGAGAAGTTTGCAGTGTCTCAAAGGTTGCTGGGGGCATCATGTGCAGATACCAGAACTGCTTCTTTGGTGTCCCTAAGATATTGTCACAATTTGGATTGCTTCTACAATGAAGCTGGTCCTGTTTGTTTAAGGCAGCTTAGCAACTTAGAAGAGTAGCCAATTGAGCATATGTCTGTTGACCTCACAATGATGCCTTGCTGAGTCATAGACCAGATTATTGCTTGAGAAGTAGCTTGCAGGGATGCGCATGAGGTCATCACCACTTTGCTGGAGCTCAGGAGGTCTGGGGCTCCACAGTGCCTAAATGGGTATCTGTGTGAGAAACTCATGTATGAGGTACCGCCATAGTTTGGGCTTCATGATGGAAGAAAGGCAGGATTAAATGTAAGGTGAAGGGGTGGGGAGTTATATAAACCATTTCTGGCATTTTCTACCAACTTTGAAAAACAGCAATGGGGAAAGTATTTTGAAAAGAAGCAGAATGGAAACAAAAAAATCGTTTTGATTTTTAATTCCAAGGTTTAGCTGTCTCTGGCTTCGTACGACTTGTCATTCCACAGGTGCTGTTGAGATAAGAGCGCTGCATTTCTAACGGGGTTTACTAATGAATATTATTTCAACAAAAACCATCAGTACCTTCCTCTATGTTGGCATTTGCACTCCCGGTTGCTGCCCAAAGGACTGGTTCTACCATATTTGTCTGACTCTCTGTGTAGATTTCTGACAGTATTTCAGCTGCCAATTTTTTTAATGATAAGGTGACTAAATTCTGTTACGCACCTTAAAAAACAACAAAAAAACCTGTTGTGGTATAATACATGGTGCATACAAGGCAAAACTCAGAGCATAGCTAGACCAGAGAGGTCATTTTTGACATTGCAGAATTTTACAGACCCTGAACTGGGTCAAGCTTCAGCAAATGAGGGTGTACCTCATAATGAAGAACATTTGTAAATATTGCTTGCCATTTTTACCTGTTTTCCTAAGACTCCTGGCAGTAGCTTTTTTATATAATTAAGAAAGAATGTTTTATTCAATGAATATGTAATATATGTGCTGGGGCTGGAACCCCAACTGTTATTTAATAATCTTACTTTAACTTATTGTTTATAAATCATGGATTTTAAACACCAATAAAATATTACAGCTGTGTGGACTTCCTCTTGTTTATATTACTTTCGGGGGGGGGGGTGGCAAACCAAGAAGTTGGTCCTTTTCAACAAGGTTGGGGAGCCTTTGGCCCATGGGCTGAATCCACCCTACCAGGCCTCCCATATGGCCCACAAGGCCATTTTGGGCAAGCCACGCCCATCTGATGTCAAATATGATGTCATGTGTTTGGGCGTTGGTCAAAAGGGGCTTTGCAAGCACCACCAATCAGCTGGGCCTGCCAAGCCCCTGTGAGAAGCGCTTCCCAAGCACCTAGGAACCAGCTGGGTGCCAGGTGCTTAAGATGTGCTGAGCACAGGGCTTGCAAAGCACTTTGCACTGCACTTCTCAAACACTTGACAGTTGGGTCCCCATGCCTGTTTTGCAAGCTGTACTGCCGATTACACAGCCATGTTATATAGCTGTCAACTTACAGATTTGAAAATAAGGGACCAGCAGCCTTGAAAATAAGGGATCAGCAGCCAAAATAAGGGATTTTCGGAGCACAGCTATGTTCAACTTCTGAGCCCCTCCCAGCCAAAGGCAGAAAGCCCAGCCAGCAGCCAAACGAAGCCTCAAGCGGTGGTTCCCACAGCGCCACAACCCAGCAAAGGGGATGCAGCAAGGAAAACCACCATCACCTCTCCGCTGGGAAGTGCTGAGCAAAGGCAAGTCCCCAGGCAACGCAGCCGATTTGATTGGCACAAGGCATGCAAGCTCCACCCCCCAGTCATTCTTAGACTCCTTATTGGGTGAGCAACGCAGCCAAGCAACACAGTTGGAGCCACCCTCCTCCCTGGCCAGCAGCGAGGGAGGGAGAGGAGCTGCTTCCTTTGAAACCCAGGAAATTTAAGGGACATCATCAATAAGGGACAGCAGCGGGACACAACTCTGGGATTAGGGACTTTACCGCCAAATAAGGAACGGTTGACAGCTATGCCATGTTAACAGATTGGAATAGATTCCACTGGCCTGCTTGACTGCATCCTTTAAGTTTACAGACATCTGCAACCACAATGAGCTCAGTTTCGACCAGCCTTGGACATCCACCTATGCTGTAAAGAGGGACAACAAGAAGGCTAGCAGGGTTGATGCTCCCAGCCTATGGCCACTAAAACCTCACCATCACAAATCTTTGATGCATCTTTTTCCAAGCTTCCAATTTAGCTTCACACAGCCCTGAAACTTGATGGGTGACCTTATACCAGTCACAGTCTCTCAACCAACCTCACCAGGGCCATTGCGAGGAGAACGTTGTTCACCACCTTGAGCTCCTGAAGAGAAAAAGTGGGTGTAGGGTTGCCATATTTTGAGGAGCAAAAAAGAGGACGCTATGATAAGACTCGTTTTAAATACCCCTACTATATGTAGGCTATAGAAGCTGTGATATATTGCTGAGGATGGGGGCAGGAGAAGAGAAGAGGAAAGCAAGTCTTCAACCACTAGTTATGTCTCTGTCTCATCCAGAAAGCATAGCCAGGGACATTTTGGCAAATGTTTAAAAATTCAACTGGACAGAAATTTCACCCTTGAAAAAGGAAGTGTCCTGGGGGGGCGGGCAGGCGGAGACACATGTCCAAACTGGCCATGGCTGCTGCTACTGTACAGACACTCCCTGTCTTCACTAAACGAAACATATATCCTGATGACTGTGACATTCAGGAGTGAGGTTAAATAACAGACCACAGTTATAAACCCATCAGTTGTTGTATTTTTGTATACCAGTAGATGGAACTAGTGTGTCTCTTGTGGTTGTGAACAACCCACAAAGAATTTACTGTGAAGTCAGACATAAATCAGAGCTAGATAAAGAGTTCATATCTGTGCCTTATCATTTGATCTCCTTTAGCTTTATAGTTTCCCACCATGGATGTATTTATGACGTTTTTGAGCACGTTCTCTAGAGAAAGCCGGTTTCCTCTTTAACAGCAGTGCTAAACAGGGCAGATTATTGTGTACCCAGGCACAGTCCCCCCCGCTTTCTGGGAGCTGGACTTTGGGATCAGTCAGACAACATCTTTTGGGATTAAAATGGCCACAACTTTATTGAATTTCAGATGCAGGAAACTTTGGCATAGGCATTGGGCGTGTATCCCTCTCAGGCCCCTGCTGGGGGTTTGAGGCAAGTCGGGGGCCAAAAGGGAATACAGTGGTACCTCAGGTTACATACGCTTCAGGTTACACACTCCGCTAACACAGAAATAGTGCTTCTGGTTAAGAACTTTGCTTCAGGATGAGAACAGAAATTGGGCTCCGGCGGCACGGCGGCAGCAGGAGGCCCCATTAGCTAAAGTGGTGCTTCAGGTTAAGAACAGTTTCAGGTTAAGTACGGACCTCCGGAACGAATTAAGTACTTAACCTGAGATACCACTGTATTGGGCCACTGCGGAACAATGTGGCTTCAGGAAGACGGGCAAACCACAAAAGGCGCCCACCGCCAGACCCAGTGAGCGGCCATTTTAATGCTAGCCACATTTTAATGCTAGCCAAATTTGGCCATTATTTAGCTGTTCATCCACTTTCCTCACATTTAAATTGGACAGAAACAGTCTGCATTGGCACATATTATCATTAGTATATGTGGTGATCCCCTGGCAGACAGACAGTGTGCCAAGACCAAGTCCAAAATCTGAGGGTTGATCAGCATCCACAAAGTCCACAGTCTGAGATCCAACGTTGAAGGCCAAAAGTCAGGAAACGAGATTCTGAGTCAATCCAAGTTTGAAGTCAGGATGCAGGCCAGTGTCACACCCAAAGTAGAAACTGTTGAAGGCCCAAGGCAAGATCCTGTCAGTTTGCCTTTCTTAGTACAGAAAGTATTGATCTGATGTGTAGAGATCTTTTCTATTCTAGTTAATTCAAGAGGCTTCTGGAAGCTTCTCTGTGTGAAAGAAACAAGCAGAAGGTTCATGATGTTTGGGTTATTCCTTCTGAGAAGCTGAGTACAGCTGGTTTAAACTGGTTCTCTCTTCTGTCAAGGTCATGCTAACTATAATAAGAGGCCAGAAGGAGCCTGAGTTTCACTTTTTCTTTCTCTCTTCCTTCTGGTGTGGTGTACATAGCACGCTTAGTGTTAAGGTTTTTGGCTTATTATAAGTTTAAGTTAAGTCTGCTGCAACTGGATTTCTTATGGACAGTGCCAACCAAATATATTTATTTGTGACCATTATGTTCATTTGCCTTCAGTAGCAGTAAAGCAGTGCTGGATGAAATATAATAATGTAGTCACTGCTGTTCCGCAGCATTTGAGATTTTCATTTATATACATTCATTCGAAATAAGATGGGTTTATGAAGCATTCTCTATCCACCCACCACGCTGATGAAGAATTCTATGAAACAGTAGTCAATATCCAGAATTACTGTTCAGTGTTGGACATCATTGTTGAACACACAAAGCTTCACAGCTTGTCTTCCACCGTACTACGTTTGGTACCTCGCCTCATTTAAAGATTTTCAGAGACTTTGAGGCTAAAGATTTCATTTTGACCTTTTTATGATTTGAAGGAATTCTATAAAGATTGTCTATTACATGTATATATATGGTCATTGTGTTGCCTGGACATTGTTGAGTGGATCAATACTGAGCAGAATTTCAACATGGGCAGCTGAGCAGACACAACACCTCCGCTCTGCTGCCTTCTGATACTGTGCCTGCTGATTGCAGCATCTGGGCTTGATGAGGCAGGTGACCCTCACCTGCTTTCAGCTTCCCCTGCTGAAGAATCACTTGCCTCCTTCCCCACCTGGTCAGCTAGTGAATTGGGCTGCAGGCCCCGGCCTGACTCTACTTCCTGGTGTGCCCAGCCTGCTGTTCCCTACATCTCAGGACCATCCGTGTTTGTGGGGACGGGGCCTCTCTGGCTCTGGCAAGGGGTCGCCCTGCTCGACTTCCTCTGCACTGACACCTCTGTCACCCCGTGAGTATTACCTACCCTAACCCCTCTTTCCCCATCCCCATCTTGCCCCTGTGTGACCCAGTCCCAGCTGCGCCCCTGGCCGGCATCCTCTTTCTCCTCCCCAGAGTCTTACCAGTTTGTGGCAGTACTGTATATGAGGGAAAACTTTGATCCAGTAGGCGTTCCCTTTTGTGCTAATTTATTGATACCATTATGTCTATTAAGTATCAGGCTAGGTGTGTGCTAGTTACACCTACAGCTTGGTTCTTGTTCTTGTTGTTGTTGCTGTTGTTGTTTTCAGTGGCGTAGCGTGGGTTGTCAGCACCCGGGGCAAGGCAAGTAATTTGCACCCCCTAACCCGTGGATTTGCGCCCCCTAACCCGTGGATTTGCGCCCCCTAACCCTAACCCCCAGATGTTGCGCCCAGTGCGGCCGCCCCCCCCTGCACCCCCCACGCTACGCCACTGGTTGTTTTAAATGGAAAGTTTCTTTTCTGCCCAGAAAGTGTACCAAATCACACAATCTGGCAATTGCAGATTCTCAGGACACACTTCTGCAGTTTTCTGGTTTTGTGGAAATCAAAAGAAATAGTGAGCTAGGTAGCTAGCTATCCATACTCCTCCATTCAGAGGAGCGTGCTGAAAATAATTACATACATAACCAGAAAAGGCATGAGAACACTGAGGAAGTTGTACATGAGGAAAGAGGAGTAGCAGAAGATCCACCCGTCCAAAAGGAAAAAGCACCAAAACAAATAATCTGCAGATAGAGCCCAATTTCCCCAGTTTACCAGATTATCACCATATCAGGTAAACCCAAACAATTTTTGTTTTTGCTGTTGCTGTTGCAAACCTCTGGTTTACTCAAAGTCTATAGATACTTCTCTCTTGCGGTGGCCATAATGTGCTGTTATGGTTATATAAGGTTGACACTCAGTTTTAGCATAGTTTGGAAATAGCATAGTTTGAAGAAGAGATGGTTTATAAGGATTATAACCACAGTATCTATCATTTCTTGTAATGACACTTTTTAAGCATCACTGCAGTGATAACTGGATCTACAGAACTGCACCGCTTGCAGCCATCCACTTGGGGGAGATGCAACATAATTCACAGCTAAGAGATCGTTTCAGTATTCAATGCAGGTGATATTTGCGAAAGACTTTTGCCCGAAATAAAAATTCAAGGCAATGCATTTGAATGGATTTTAAGGTACGATGAAATAATTTGGAAAGATCTGTAAAATGTGGGTGGCATTCATTCAGGGTAAGCAGAAACGTAACTGCAGAGTTCGGGTGTTTCGCTCCTGTATCAACTATGTGCCTCGGTGTGTCTTGCAGTTCTCATAGAAATGAACTAGCAATAAATATGCTTATTTGATAATACTGTGTACACTGGTTAAAAAAAAACATATTGCCCCAGCTCAACCTAAATATTGTGTACGTGTGTAGCAAAAGGAAGGGAAATGCATAGACTGTATTCCTTCATATGCATCCCATTGAATAAAAATAAAACAACTGCTGCCTTAGATAGAACATTAGGATTCCCAGGAATAATTGGCACCATTAAAAGGCTCAGTGTTACATCCACTTATGATCCTCACCATTTTATTCATGCAATAAGCCCCATTAAGAAGCAGCTCCTAATAATAATAATAATAATAATAATAATAATAATAATAATAATAATAATTTATTATTTATACCCCACCCATCTGGCTAAGTTTCCCCAGCCACTCTGGGCGGCTCCCAATTGAGTGTTAAAAACAATACAGTAAAAACTTTCCTAAACAGGGCTGCCTTCAGATGTCTTTTAAAAATAAGATAGCTGCTTATTTCCTTGACATCTGAAGGGAGGGTGTTCCACAGGGTGGGCACCACTATCAAGAAGGCCCTCTGTCTGGTTCCCTGTAACCTCACTTCTCGCAATGAGGGAACCGGCAGAAGGCCCTCGGCGCTGGATCTCAGTATCCGGGCAGAACGATGGGGGTGGAGACGTTCCTGTCAGCTTCGCCTTTGAGCCAGTGCCACCGACTGGGCTCAACCACTTCAGCCCCGACTGGGCCAGGTGAGCTGGGACAGCACTTCCAGAGACCTTCTTCTGCAGGAACAGGTCTAAGTGCTGTGGACTCACAACTCAGAGCTGTGAGCACCGAACTCACTTCCAGAAGACAGTTGTGCACAGCAGAGTACAGCAGAGCATAAATCACTCGGATGACAGCACTGAAGAATATCTTCTTTTATTCACTAACAGCTACTGTACTATACAAACTATATACAAATGGAGACGCTGGACTGCACTGAGTGTTACAGCTGCTTTCTGCAGTGACCTTATCTACACAGAGATAACACTCAGTCTCCTCCTCTCTGGAAAATCAGCAGATTCTTGCAATGGGAGGGGTGAAATCACCTCAGTTCCTTCAGGTATACAGGACCAAGGCCATTTAGGGCTTTAAAGGTCACCACCAACACTTTGAATTGTGCTCGGAAACGTACTGGGAGCCAATGCAGATCTCTCAGGACCGGTGTTATGTGGTCTCGGCGGCCACTCCCAGTCACCAGTCTAGCTGCCGCATTCTGGATTAATTGCAGTTTCCGGGTCACCTTCAAAGGTAGTCCCACGTAGAGTGCATTGCAGTAGTCCAAGCGGGAGATAACAATAGGATGTGAGAGATGGGGAACCTGTGTCCCTCCGTATATCGTTGGCCTCCAGCATCTATCAGCCCCAGACAAGCATGGCCCGTGGTCAGGGATGATGGGAGTTGTAGTCTTAGCAAAATCTGGAGGACCAGAGGTTCCCCACCCCACATTAACTCTAGCAGATCTGACTCACTAACGGTTTGCAGGCAACCGTTCTGTTACCATATATCTGAGAAAATGGAACAGATAAATCTGAACAATTTTACACTAAAGAAATCCATAGGGTGATATTCAACTAAATATTTGATTATGGGGGGAAAGGAGCAACACCTGCAAAATCTTAAAGGATTGTACCATCCTTTCCTGGCCCACCCTTTCAGAAGTGATTGATTGTGCTGGAACGCCGCTAGAGGGTTACAAGATAAATCTTGCTTTGTTTAACTTCCAAAAGTATTGGGCAATCATTGGATATTTTGAGCTAATGATGCTTCCTACATGTTTTGCGAGAACTGGCAGAAACAAATTGTCGAAGAGTTCTGTCGGTTTCTTTTTGCAAACAGGAGAGGATTAGATTCCCTCGGTTTAACTCACCCTCTTCCTGATCCCATTTTCAGCCTTACTGCTACGGTCACTATGGCAACAACATCTGTTTATCTGCCTGTCAATATTTCATAGGAGAGACAGAATGTGGGGGTGCACTGCCAAATGCAGATTTCTCAGGAGTGCAGAATCTGAACTGTGTCCGCTTCTGAACCATTTTAACTGCTCCCAGCAGAAAGATATGGGGAAAGGGGTGTAGCGTGTTAGCTCAGAGAGTAAGTTAAGCATCTGAAAGCCCCTTCTTCAAGCCTCGCCTATTCTAAGACTTTGCCAAGTGGCTTTAAGCAAGCCACTCTCCCTCAGTCTCTGGATTAAGGGGCTAATAATGTTGGCATGGGACATGGGTGGCGCTGTGGGTTAAACCACAGAGCCTAGGACTTGCCGATCAGAAGGTTGGCGGTTCGAATCCCCGCGGCGGGGTGAGCTCCCGTTGCTCGGTCCCTGCTCCTGCCAACCTAGCAGTTCAAAAGCATGTCAAAGTGCAAGTAGATAAATACCGGCGGGAAGGTAAACGGTGTTTCTGTGCACTGCTCTGGTTCGCCAGAAGCGGCTTAGTCATGCTGGCCACATGACCCGGAAGCTGTCTGCGGACAAACGGCAGCTCCCTCGGCTTATAGAGTGAGATAAGCGCGCAACCCCAGAGTCGGTCATGACTGGACCTAATGGTCAGAGGTCCCTTTACCTTTACCTTTAATGTTGGCATAGCCTACACAGTTCCCACCCACCCCTTCCCAGGATCATACGCATAGAAATCTTCAGTGTGCTCATCTTCCAAGTTAAGTAGACACTGGATGCTGCAGTGAGACTGAATGTGCTACTTCCACCCACCCACGTAGCCATTGCTGTTCCTGCCATCACCCTCTGTACATTGCAGAGTGGATATCAGCCCCTACATTTTTCAGTTCCTGATTTTCCAGACTTCTAAAATGCAACACCCACAAGTACAGGAGGATCCTCACTTCAGGCGGGATCTAGACATATAAAAAACATTGCAAAAATGCTTTTCTAAAAAAAAAAGTTTTGGAAAATATATATTGAATTTGCCATAGCTCACCACTGCCATCTAGTGTCACATTTGTATAATGCGCTTTACAACACACATTTTATTTGCAGGTGTATACAGTAGTACCTCAGGTTAAGTACTTAATTCATTCCAGAGGTCCGTACTTAACCTGAAACTGTTCTTAACCTGAAGCACCACTTTAGCTAATGGGGCCTCCTGCTGCCACCGCGCCGCCAGAGCACAATTTCTGTTCTCATCCTGAAGCAAAGTTCTTAACCTGAAGCACAATTTCTGGGTTAGTGGAGTCTGTAACCTGAAGCGTATGTAACCTGAGGTACCACTGTAGCTGAGTCCTCAGAAGCTGATCCTCCAGCTCATGAAGGGTGATGGTAGCAGAAATGGGGCTGGATCCAGCATATCTGTTGCAGAAATTTTAAAAAGGGGTTCCTAGGCTGGAGGTTGCCATCCCAGAAAACCAAAAGAACAGGATGCAAGCTGCAAGTGAAAAAGATTTATTGAAATACAAATGTGCAAAGAACCACATCCAAAGCAATGTTTTTAATACACTTCCAGATTGCACTTTCCATTTCATTTCACCAATTGAAGGACCACAGCAATCTTAACAGTTGCAACCCAATGTCATCACCCTGAACCAATCAAAATAATTTGGCTCTTCAGATCAGCCCTCGTCATAATATCATGTGATTACATACAACCATTTTTCCTTATTAAGACTTTTGACCAATTTTCCTGTTCATGAAAAGTCTTCCAGTGTCCTCTTTCATCTGTCTACAAAACAATTCAAGATTAATCACAGCTGCCATGCCTAGATGGTTCTCTTTTCATGCATACAATGGCCACCATAGATTATAATAGTTTGTTCTTTTCAGTGTTCTGGAACAGGCACTCAAAGACTCTCCAAGTGTCCCTATTTTCCAGGGACAGTCCCGGTTTTACAGAAGCCCCCCCGTTTCAGATTTGATCCCGGAATGGATATAATTTACAATAAGTTAAAAAAAGATGTTTAAATTATCATTTCCCCAAAAGACAGAAGTTTTCCTTTTAGGAATCATTGGGGATGAGATTCCCAAAGATCTGAAGAAGTTTTTTATGTATGCCACCATGGCAGTGAGAGTATTGTTAGAACAAAACTGGAAAGGAGACCAAATTCCAATGAAGAGGGACTGGTAAGTGAAGTTGATGGACAAGCTGACAGGGCAGTTAAGAGACCAAGAGTACAAAAAATTCAACAACAATTGGAGTAAATTCAAAAAATATCTGGAAGACTACTGCAGCAATTTAAATCTTTTGACTGTGCTAGAATCACTCTTGTAAAGACAACTAGTGGAAACAGTGGGAAAGATGGTAAATAGAATGTTAGATACAATTGGAAAAGCATATAACATAGAATTCCATGGACCCAAGTAAGAGGTGGAAGGAAGTCCAGCGCAAACAAAGTAACAACAAAATAAGTAGATAAATAGCATATTTACTTTCTCTTTAGTTTATGCATACATGTTAAACGTTGGAATGCTCATTGTGTCCAATTGTTTATTGTGAATATTGACGTGTATGAAAAGGATGAGTGTAAACTAATTGAAAAACCAATAAAGATGTCTACAGATGGGGAGGAAAGAGATTTGATACCGGAATGTCCTGCTTTTCCTTAGGACGTCCCTAATTTCATCAGATAAATGTTGGAGGAGTATGGAGTTATGCGACTCCCAAGCCTATCCAACCTTTAGAAGAAATTGGAAGGCGGCCCTGTATAGGGACATTTAAAAAAACAAACGTTTAATGTTTTATTAAGTTTTTATGTATTTTGGAAGACTCCCAGAGTGGCTGGGGTAAACCAGCCAGATGGGTGGGGTATAAATATAACATTATTGATAATAAATTACTTAAATAGTAAGGGTAAAGGGACCCCTGACCATTAGATCCAGTCGTGACCGACTCTGGGGTTGCGGCGCTCATCTCGCTTTATTGGCTGAGGGAGCCAGTGTACAGCTTCCGGGTCATGTGGCCAACATGACAAAGCCGCTTCTGGCAAACCAGAGCAGCGGACGGAAACGCCGTTTACCTTCCCGCCAGAGCGGTACCTATTGATCTACTTGCACTTTGACGTGCTTTCAAACTGCTAGGTTGGCAGGAGCAGGGACCGAGCAACGGGAGCTCATCCTGTTGCGGGGATTCGAACCGCCGACTTTCTGATCAGCAAGTACTAGGCTCTGTGGTTTAACCCACAGCGCCACCCGCATCAGGACATCCCTATTTTCCTCAGATAAATGTTTAAGGCTATGCTTGGTTATACACAAGGGGTGCTGACACAAGCAGGGCAGGAGGGAGATGGGTAGGAAGATCAACAACACCTATGGTTCACGGTACTAACAAGCCATCCACCAGTATCAAAGAAGCTCATGCACAGGCAAAAAACAGAGCAGGCAGTGGCTTTGTGCGCCATCCCACTTTCCCTGTTTCCCTCTCACCTTCTAGCAGTCTCCCTTTTCACGCTGCCAGCCTGAATAGCAATGTGCTCTGAATAATTCTCCTCATCATGCGGATGTCAGCACCTGATTCAATAAACACACTGGTTACAGCTCAGGCAGCAACTTTTCTGTATTCGGCCAGCAGACCATGTGCTTTCCTGATTACTCCTCCAAAAAATAAATCTTTCGTACAATAGATTGGAAATTCCTAGCGATGGGGAAACTCACCTCTGCTCGGTTCGAATCTGGGACCCAGCTGTTTTCCCAACACACACTGGAATTTTCCTTGACGTCAGATCTAGTCACATTCCCAGTGACATAATGGAGAGTACGACAGGCTTAAGAGTCTCTCCCTCAAGACTTCCAATCCTCCTCGCCAAAAGTCTCCAGATTCCTGCTTTGAGCATGCTACCAGGTGCCAGGGACCTGGGAAATGTATTTTCCAGGGCACTTGAGTCCTTGGGTAAACTGAAGCAGACACATTCACCCATGGCTAATTGGAAGTCACTGAAAACAAATATTCGTGGCCTGGATTAGTAAGGGTGCATACATATGGACCAAACCAAAGCTGTCCTTTGCTTTTCTGACAGAATTTGCCAGTCATGTAAATGAGAACGCCAGCTAATCTGTACTGAATTCAGGGCACAGCAGCCCCTGCCTCTGCTCAATAGGCTTTTAATCTTCCCTACGCTCTTATTTCCATTAAAACTCCAGAATCTGAGGGTTGTTTTCTGCCGTTTATTGCCTTTTTGATGCTGTTAATATCTCAGGCTTCATAGTGCAGCTCGAAGCTAATCACTGACATTTCTCCCAGCTCGCGCTATGGGATTGTATTTATTGTTACTTCCCTGGAGCTGTTACTCTGTTTCATGGGAGTGCTTACAAAAATCACTTCAGCGATGAAAAGCACAGGGTATTTAGCCCTGACTCACATATAGGCCAGCAGCACCAGGATGTCTTTTGACTTATGGAAAGTCTCATCTGAAGGGGATGATATTGTGCTGTATAACTAGGTTCTTAGGCTGTTGAATAACTAATATTGAAATTGTTTCTTTAATGTGTTTTTTTATGACTGATGGCTCCTCATTATTAATACACTGCACGCGCTTTAGTGACGGCTGAGAAGAAACAGTCTGGCAGCGCTGAAACACAGTGAGCAATGGAGACTGAAATGAGCTAAGTAGATATAGTTTTTTTTATTCTGCTGAGGATACTTTTAGGAGAAGAGTGGATTATTATTATTCTTGCTGCTGCTGCTACCAGTAGCATTTTACTTCATTTTCACTTTTAATTTACATACCGCCATTCTGTATTGCTATACACAAGGCGGTTTGCAAGCTGAAGAAAATACATCGTTTCCACAAATACTGCCTGAAAAGGATGCATTGTCCAGAATCACAACTGGTTTAGAAAAGGGAATTCAGTGACAAAAAGAAGCAAACCAAAATCCCAGGACAGCCTTTTACAAGGTCCGATTCCTTAAGGAGTACTTGAGACTGATGGTGCCTTTTCTAATCTCTGTTTCATATTTACCAGTATACAACCTGTTCAGGAGGGAGAAAGCAAGCACATACACACTGTAAAGGTAAAGGGGCCCCTAACCATTAGGTCCAGTCATGGACGACTCTGGGGTTGCGGTGCTCATCTCGCTTTAGTGGCCGAGGGAGCCGGCGTACAGCTTCTGGGTCATGTTGCCAGCATGACTAAGCCGCTTCTGGCAAACCAGAGCAGTGCACAGAAACGCCGTTTACCTTCCTGCTGGACTGATACCTATTTATCTACTTGCACTTTGATGTGCTTTTGAACTGCTAGGTTGGCAAGAGCAGGGACCGAGCAACGGGAGCTCACCCCGTCGCGGGGATTCGAACCGTCGACCTTCTGATTGGCAAGCCCTAGGCTCACTGGTTTAGCCTACAGCGCCACCCACGTCCCTTTACTAGCCTTTAAAAGAGCATCGGTTCCTCGAAAACAGCCACCTATGCTTGGATCCCCCACCTCAGATCTTTCCTTTACCATCCAGCTGCAAAACTCAGACCTCCTCCGCCTTCTCCAGCTACATTCAAGCTGCCAAATTGTTTCCGGCTTCAGTTCCAACTCAAGCAGGTGGAGAGTGCGCCTGAAGCTATATTAATTTATTACTATTTATTACCAGGATCGAGTAGGCTGCTACTCTGCCTGAAGGCTTCCAGAACAGCTTAAAATGTTTTAAAAATGGCTTATCCAGCAGTTTCTCAGATGACATCTGCTAGGAGCAGCTGGGAAATGCATACCTTTTGTCTGCGGCGGGGGGGACAGAGGGGAAAAGTGGAAATTCAGGGTTGCGTTCATTCATGCATTTTTATTTTTTTTAATCTACTACCTTGAGATTTCAACCTGTCTCGAATTTTCCTCAGCAAGGTAGAACCGGGTGCAGACCGCCTATTTCAGCAGAGTCTTCAAAGAGGCCACAAGTCACTCCTACTATTGCAAAATTACTGACAGCTTGGAATTGGTCCCAATTAAATCATCTAAACAGAACAGTGAGATCTGGAATCATTCTGCTGTGGACCGGATTACCTCAGCCTAGGGATGGAAGGGATCAGGGAGAAAGTGTGTAAGGTGTTAGTTGCTGGAGCTGGAAACTGGAAGTGAGCACCTGAAGGGGGGGAAATGCAATAAACAGAAAGTACTGCTCTATTGACCACTCAGGAAAAGGCAGAAGGCCAGGCTCTCTGTAAACATAACAACTCTAGCCAATCCAGAGGCTTCAGCTTCCAATTTCAGGGACGGATGCCTTACACCCCTGTTCCCATCTGTGACAGTCGCAAGCAACATAGTAAGCTAGCTTTCCCCAATCTGGTGCCATGCAGAGATTTTACACTACAATTTCTATCAACTCTGACCACTTATTGCTGTACGTGTGGGAATCCTTTGCAGACGACCGCAATGCCTGGAGACAGTCAGGTCGTGTATCTATAGCAGTGACCAGAGGAGGGACGACTGCTGGGAGGAGTGCAGAGAAAATAAACTCCATGGTGCATCTGCAACAGCACAATCGGACGCCTTCACCTGCCCAGCTGCAACAAAACATGTCTCTCCCATAACAGTCTCTGTTTACAGCAGGCGCTGTAACTTTCCAACAGTTTGACTTCACTCCCAAAGGTGCACACCTCAATCATCTTCCGAGGCAGACGGATGCCGACCAAGTTACCTTCCCTGTTTTTGTTTCGCATACATGTTCACCAAAACCCAACACGCTGAGATTCTTTTCTAAGGGCCCTACACCAGGAAAGGCAAACTCGGCCCTCCAGATGTTTTTGGGACTACAACTCCCATCACCCCTAGCTAACAGGACCAGTGGTCAGGGATGATGGGAATTGTAGTCCCAAAACTTCTGGAGGGCCGAGTTTGCCTATGCCTGCCCTACACGCAAGTTTGCCTGTATGTAAAACCCAACCAACCAACTCCCAGGCCTTGCGCCACCAGAATATGTAGCCGAATGTTATGTTATGTTATGTTATGCCAGTCAGCTCCTCAAAGTCGATTCAAATTTATCCCAAGTAGGCCATCCTGCTCTGATGATAAATTACAAATTACAAATCCTCAAGACAACTTGGAAATTATGTTGTAATGTGGTCAGAGTAATTGCTGTGCTGTTCCAGCTTTGGTTCAGGAGTCTCGGATAATGGCATGTTTGACTCCCCAAATCTCCCATCATGCCATGCTTGTTAACATGCACTATAACTTAATGGTTTGACATTTGGGAGATGTAAACTTGTACTTAAGAATCATTATGACAAAGATCCCTGGTGAAATGATCCGAAAATTAGGACACATTTATATTCCGGACTTAAATTGGCCCACATTTTGGAGCTTCCACTATGGAAAACCAGGTTAGGGTTTAAGCAGAACAAATATGACAGGAAGCAGTGAATTAATTTGGGATTGGTACATAAGCAACTAGAAAAACAAAAATGAGGTTTAAAAAAAAAAGCTGGCAAAATATTTCATTCTAATTTCTCTCTCTTAAAATTACAAATCAAGAATAAAATAAATACATGAGTTTTTCATCGTTCTAGATAGGTTTTGCACATATACAACAGAAAAATACTATGTTGTGGAAGATACACTGTACAGTGGTACCTCTGGTTACGAACTTAATTCGTTCCAGAGGTCCATTCTTAACCTGAAACCGTCATTAACCTGAGGTACCACTTTAACTAATGGGGCTTCCCGCTGCCACCGTGCCACCGCCACACGATTTCTGTTCTCATCCTGAGGTAAAGACCTTAACCTGAGGTACTACTTCCGGGTTAGCGGAGTCTGTAACCTGAAGTGTTTGTAACCTGAGGTGGTGTTTTGTTTTGTTTTAAATTTTATTCATTTTTCTTTTTCATTCATTACATACATCTCAATTTCTTAACAGTTATTATATATATATATATATATTAGTAACCCAAGGTGTTTGTAACTCGAGGTACCACAGTACTGCAGAAAATATACAGCAATGTGCTATTATAGAATATGCATGATATTTTATTTTTCACTTTTAAAAAAACCATAAAAAGAGGAGGGAAGAAAAAAAGGAAATATTCCTTAGCGGGATGTGTATTTATAATTTTGCCAAGAAGCCAGGGAATCCTTTGAATAGATCAGCTTGCCTCTTGTAT
This sequence comes from Podarcis gaigeae, assembly GCF_964106915.1. Classification (NCBI taxonomy): domain Eukaryota; kingdom Metazoa; phylum Chordata; class Lepidosauria; order Squamata; family Lacertidae; genus Podarcis; species Podarcis gaigeae. Next base: position 16,399,712 of record NC_139681.1, read on the forward strand.
ATAAAATTATAAGGATGTTGTGTTGCTGCAGTTTGCATTGCCACAGACAGGTGGCACTACAAACTACAGTGTCCTGAGCTGGCAGGTTGGCAAGGTGTAAAGGGAAGGGGTTGGAGTGGGTCAAAGAAGGTTGATGAGTGAAGCAAACAGGAGCATCCCACTGCTGTTAAGCATGCATAACTGCACTGGGATTCTCAGTAGCACCAGTCCCCTTAAGATGAATGGGTGTTGCACAGCAGCTTGAGCAGCTCCCGTTCGTTTCAATGGCTTGCTTACAGCAAAACTCCCCAGTGGGACATGTCCAGCGTTTCAAAATTCCCAGGCCACAGAAAACGGAAGTTGTGGAATCAAGAACAAGTTTGCGGTCAGGTATTTGTGCTCATTTGCTGACCAGTTGTTTTGCAAGGCTTCATTCCTAATTCCGGTAAGCTTTCCTGGGCTGGTTTTCATTTTCCCTCCTCCTCAATTGTAATATCTGCAAAGGCTCTGCTGCATGCCTTATCTTATTGCGCATTTTGTCTCTTAGCCCCACCTTCTTATTACATTCCTAGAGGGGAAAACTACATACACACACAAAACACAATTTCCTAGTTGCACTGATGCTCAGATCAGTTTGTATATTTCTGGATTAACAGTACTAAAGTGTTTCTGCTGCTGGGAAACTCAGGCCCAAGCAATCGAGACTAAGAACGAAGGGAATAGTTGTCGCTTCAAATCTTTGGTTTATTGTGCATTTGCCAATCTGATGGTTCCTGAAGTGTTTTGACAATGGCTGTTTTCAAAAAGCAAAGATGGGGGGGGGGGGAATTATTATGTGTGTTGGTGGGGAAGAAAGCAGCAGATTAAACTATAGCTGGTGCAGGACAGTGACTAAGAGACCGAGGGCACCTGCAAACGGGCTTTTTAAAATGTGAATTTAGGATGATTTGGTCTCTTAACTATTGGGGTGTCATATGCACTCCTGCATTCAATATAATTTACAACCTCAAAAACTGTGAGCTGGTCTCAGTGCTTTTTTCTGGGGGGAACGCATACCCCTAAACATTTTGTGAATGTAAGTTTGGCCTCATTGAGGGGTAGTATTTCAATACAAGTAGGAAAATGAGAGTACCCCTAAACATTTTTTTAAAGAAAAAAAGCACTGCATGGCCTCATTAGTAATCGGTGTGTGGCCCATTGCTTCCTGCTGAAATCCCAAAAGAGATTCTTGTGGACTTTAGGAAATACAAATTGAATATTCACCCACTTATTATTGGGGGAAGTGTGTAGAACAGGTCTCGGTGTTTCGATTTCTGGGAATGGAATTGAGAGATAACCTAACCTGGGAGAAAACAGCAAAGACCTGATGAAGAGAGCACAGCAGAGGTTATATATTCTGAGAATCCTCTGGAAAAATAATCTCTCAAAGGACCTGTTGATGGCATTTTTCCATTGTACTGTTGAGAGTGTATTAATGTATGCTCTGTGTGTGTGGTTTGGGAGCTGCAGGGTCAGGGAAAAAACAATGCTGTCCAAGGTTGTAAAGACTGCGGAGAGAATAATTAGGTGCACTCTTCCCACCTTGGGTCAAATCTATGTTTCCAGGTGCCATAAGAAAGCTGCAGAGATAGTGCAGGATAGTGCGCACCCCGGAAATGATCTCTTTCAGCTTCTGCCTTCTGGAAGACGGTACAGGATTATAAAGACTAGGACTAGCTGCCTGAGAAACAGTTTCTACCCAAAAGCAATTTTGGTTTTAAACGCAGTGTAATGTAGTCTCTATGGGAGTATATTGTATTTGATTATGGGGTATCAGAGTTTTTAGGGGCTAACCAGGCTGGGATAGTTGGGATTGTTGGTTTTTGAATGTCTGATGTAGATTTTTTCAATTTTGTTGTTCTGTATGGGACAATGACAAGAAAGATTATCGTATCGTATTGCTGTTTTTGTTTTGCCAACCAACTCTTGCTCCTCAATCTTTAACACAAAGGCGGAGAAGCTGAGGGCCGTATTCACTTATGCGCAACATCCCGAGGGCCGCATGGAAGAGGTGGGCAGGCTCAGCAGCCAGACAAATGTAAACATTACCTTCGTGCAGTAGGCAAGTTTTCTGTGCACACACACACACTTCTATTCAGTGCTGTTTTTTCTGTTTAAAAAAAAAGAGGTGAAGGAATTGACCACCTCCTTCAACCTCTTAGAATGGCAGTGGTGCCCACCTCTGAGGTACTGGAACTGAGTTCCGGTAACTTCCGGCTGAAAAAAAGTCCTGCCTCTATTGTTCATCTGGACAAAGAACAGTTCTTGTCATTCCAGATGAGGCAAAAACGTTTGGAGTTTGAAGAAGGACTGTGGCCTGGAGAGACTTCTCAGAGCTAGACAGTGGGTTGCTTTCAGCTCCCTGGGCTTTACAAGCGTGATTAGGTGAGGATGCTTCTCCCTACGCCATTTGTTGTTGTTGTTTAGTTGTTTAGTCGTGTCCGACTCTTTGTGACCCCATGAACCAGAGCACACCAGGCACTCCTGTCTTCCACTGCCTACCGCAGTTTGGTCAAACTCATGCTGGTAGCTTCGAGAACACTATCCAACCATCTTGTCCTCTGTCGTCTCCTTCTCCTTGTGCCCTCCATCTTTCCCAGCATCAGGGTCTTTTCCAGGGAGTCTTCTCTTCTCATGAAGTGGCCAGAGTATTGGAGCCTCAGCTTCAGGATCTGTCCTTCCAGTGAGCACTCAGGGCTGATTTCCTTAAGAATTTGATCTTCTTGCAGTCCATGGGACTCTCAAGAGTCTCCTCCAGCACCATAATTCAAAAGCATCAATTCTTCGGCGATCAGCCTTCTTAATAGTCCAGCTCTCACTTCCATACATCACTACTGGGAAAACCATAGCTTTAACTATACAGACCTTTGTTGGCAAGGTGATGTCTCTGCTTTTTAAGATGCTGTCCAGGTTTGTCATTGCTTTTCTCCAAAGAAGCAGGCATCTTTTAATTTCGTGACTGCTGTCACCATCTGCAGTGATCATGGAGCCCAAGAAAGTAAAATCTCTCACTGCCTCCATTTCTTCCCCTTCTATTTGCCAGGAGGTGATGGGCCCAGTGGCCATGATCTTCGTTTTTTTGATGTTGAGCTTCAGACCATATTTTGCGCTCTCCTCTTTCACCCTCAGAAAGCTACATACATTGGAATCTATGCATTAAATTGCTGTTACTCCAGCCACAAGAGCAAGATGGTTGGGGAATTTTCTGTCAGTTGGTAACCTTGCACCTCAGTATACCGAGGGCGTGGGAGAGGAAGGAAGCTGTTAGTACTCTGCTCTGCTTCTGAATTTTCAGCATCCAGTCATAATCGGAAACAATTATGTATCTTTCTTTCTGTTCAGTGCCAGGAAAGATATCTACTGCGCAGAATATTCCACGCAGGCTAGCCTGCTGCAGAGTCTTCTAGCCATAAAACACCTGGAACCAATTGGACATTCTGCATTGTCAATCTGGATTCCAAGGCTCTCTGAGGGAGTGTCCAGTGCAGGAAAGCTGTAAATGTTTAACAGAGCCCCTCAGGAAATATGGAAGGGGGGATAGGATTTCTAGGTTGTTTAAACAAGAGATTCTTTGATAACCGAAAGCCATCTCATGCCTTCAGGAATGAACAGAATAGCAGGGGGAAAACATTATGGAATAACTTGACTCTCCTTTTCAAATCTTTATTTTAATTTCACAGCACATTCCAACAGCTAGCAAAGTAAAATGATACCTGTATGTCGCTTTGCTGAAATGTCATTAACTGATTGTGTCAAATTCCTTGTATCCAAAATCTTTCTGTTAACCGATTAAGGGCTGATAAAATGGGATAACTTCATGTTTGCCACCCTGGTGTTCTTGGGGGAAATGTGGGGGGAAGAAATAATGAAATGAAGAACTGTCAGTTATTTGCAAGGGACTGGGAAATGAGCACGGATAGCAAGGAGATAAAAAGGTCCAGAGTCGGGCCTGTAATCCAAACCCCACCTTGGCAGGCTGACCACCACATCCACACAACTATCAGGTACAATCCAGAGTCAGACCTGATCCCATCAAGTGGTAGTGGTAGAGCTGGCTCAGGATCCAGTGGATCCCAGGCCAGCACATCCCTTTCTCCCCGCCCCCCCCCCCAGCCTTGCTGGTTGGTACTTGTGACTTGGTTGAAGGTTAAGTTTACCTTCGTGTGCAGATGCCATATCAAATGATCCAATTTTTTACCTCGTCATCCAATTTTCTTAATATTTTCTACACTTGTTGAATGATCAAACCTAAGTTTAAATGAATTTTTTTTTTGCTTTTTATCTCACCCATTTTTGAGTTTTGTGAGGGTTTGAAGTTTCAACAAATTGACAATTTTTGCCTTGTCGCACTACACAAAAACCTTAAAAGCTCAGTCCAGCATTGACATATGCCAAAACTAAAAACACCGATCTCTTCAGAACTTCATAGGCTTTAATATGATATGTCACAAGTTGGACTTAAAGTTTAAACTAAGTTGCAAAATTTTAAATTTTAAAAAGTGATAAAAATATGATTTAAAAATTTCAAAAATTGTATTGATTATTTAATATTTCTAAGATCTATCTGCAAGATTTCATCTTGGGATCTCAATGGGATCACATGGGGGGGAATATTTTGTACATACGTGTCTGCCTTATTGGGTTCTATTTAGGATAAATGGGTCTTCTTGGAGTAAAATAACAGAAGAAACAAATGATTATATCAGTTACTTTAGGCATTTCTTTAGAAAGTTATGCAATTAAAAGGTATCTGAAAAGCTAGTCAGGCTTTTCTTTTAAGAAACATGTTCCAAATCAGAGCGATAGCTTGCTGTTGCATGACAGAATTAATGCTTTGAAAGAATTATTGTTAGTTTCATGATCATTACATGAACATTATTTAGAGAATCTGCTTCAGGATTGGGTGATTTGCTACCTGGTCTAGTAGTTCCAGCTTACTTCCAAAACGCTCTTCTTCTCTATTTGCAGGCAAAACAAATATTACTGCTATACTACGAGTCTCCGGTGCTCTCGGATCCAAAAGAAACTATAATGTTATTTTTTTAGCTGTTGGTTTATTACTATTATTGTTATTATTAAGTCACTGCTAATCTAGACTGTTTGTCCAAAGCCCGTGAAACAAAGACAGGCTTCAGAAATCCCCAGCACTTAGTGCTTCACTTGGCCCAGAAGTATCAGCCAAACTCCAGGTATTTTGGAATGACTATTTATGGATACAGAAAGTTCCGAAGTGTGATTGCTTCATTTTGAGTCCAGAAAGAAAGTCTGTCCTTATTTGGGCTCATGCATCTTGTTATAGGCTGTTGGTCATAATATATGTGTTGTATTACATTGGGTACCATAGAGGCTCAGCTCACTGTCCCACCAGGGTGTTTGGCATGCGATGTGCTGGTTTTTGGGCAGAGGCCCCGCTGTGCAGCTCACTCTTCTGGAAGTATGGAGGGCTACATCTTTATGAATGCCTAGTTAAAATATGCATGCTCTCTCAGGCCTTTGGAGCTATTTATTTTAGTTTTGACTGGTGTCATGCCTTACTCTATCGGATCTATTGCCGTTCACCTTTAATTGCCGTCCCTGTTCAACTTACTACGACATGTGAATGTGTTCCTATTCCTCTGAGCATTTTGATCTTAATTGATGTTCATCTTTAATAATAATAATAATAAATTTATACCCCACCCATCTGGCTGGGTTTCCCCAGCCACTCTGGGTGTCTCCCAACAGAATATTAATATTAATAATAAAGCGATAAAACATCAAACATTAAAAACTTCCCCAAACAGGGTTAGGACAGACCCTTTCTTTGTTACTGAAGAATGAGCACTTTTAGTTAATATTTATTTTTGATTCATTTTAATTTGTATTATGAGTCGCTCTGAAACCAAACAAATTCTAGTATGTGACCCAAAAAATTAATATGGTAATCAGAATGATAATGCTGTTAGATACTATGATGGCAGATGTCCTGCGATTACTCTGTAATGAAGGGTGTCCTATAAATTTTGCTAATACAGTGGTACCTCAGGTTAAGAACTTAATTCGTTCTGCAGGTCCGTTCTTAACCTGAAACTGTTCTTAACCTGAGGTACCACTTTAGCTAATAGGGCCTCCCGCTTCTGCTCTGCCGCCGCCGCGCGATTTCTGTTCTCATCCTGAAGCAAAGTTCTTAACCCGAGGTACTAATTCTGGGTTAGCGGAGTCTGTAACCTGAAGCGTCTGTAACCTGAAAGATCTGTAACCCGTGGTACCACTGTAGACAAATGCACACATTATTCCACTACTAATGGGTTCATAACAGGGTTTCTTTTTTCCTTCTTTACCAGACCCACCACCTGGAAAAACCTGGGAAGCAATACTGACTGAAGAACCTGCCAGACCACTCATACCCCAGGAGCTATCCTATCAAACATATACATATTAGTCAAAGGGAAAGAACGTAAGTACTATTGGAACAATTTCTTTCCTCCCGGATGTGTCTGTGATGTTTATTGCTAGGGGACAGCTGCAGCAAACCAGGGGACAGCTTGCAACTACTTTTTACATTTCTGCTTTTTTAAGTTTACTTTTTTAAAATTGCATTTGGGTACTGCTGATAGTAGTAGGACAGCCAATATAGAATGTGCTGCTTAGCCCGGGGTTACAATGTGGAGCTTTAAAAGCACAGCAGTATTAGGATTTCAGTTTGTTCTTTAGCTCAGCAGAAATAGAGAATACCATATTTTTTGCTCTATAAGACGCACCAGACCACAAGACGCACCTAGTTTTTGGAGGAGGAAAACAAGAAAAAAATATATTCTGAATCTCAGAAGCCAGAACAGCAAGAGGGATCGCTGCGCAGTGAAAGCAGCAATCCCTCTTGCTGTTCTGGCTTCTGGGATAGCTGCGCAGCCTGCATTTGATCCATAAGACGCACACACATTTCCCCTTACTTTTTAGGAGGGAAAAAGTGAGTCTTATAAATCAAAAAATACGGTACTTGACTTATCTCACCCCTGTTGTCTTCTCTCTGCAGGTAGTTTGCTGTCAGTATCACTTGCAACCTCCACCTGCAAAGAGTCTCAGCCCCCTCCAGAACATTTGACAACCCTCCTTGTTCATCCTCACAGATGCTATAGTTATCAGGAGATAGTTTAGGAGTTCTTCAGGCACACCCCTCTGTTGGCAGCTGAGCCACATTCCAAATATCCCATCTACAGTTTTGTAAAATGAAGATCAGAGCTGGCACCAGCACCTGACATCTCTGGGCAGCTGCCAGCGCTCACTGCTGACATCCCCCTTTCATTCTTTTCCAGCCCAGTAGTCCAGCAGCATCAGACAGCTGGACCTAGCTGCCATTTAATTTTTTCTCAATGCCCCAGAGCATTGCAGGACATAAAAAGGATGTCCCCCTCTCCACCCAGCTTTCAAGGTTACTAGGCTGCGGGAGAGGATGTAAATGTACCTGGTCTGCCACATCCCTCCCCTTGCTTGCAGAGCTTGCTGGAGTAATCAGGACTCCAGTCCTCAGCATCTTGGGAAGGAGTGGGATCCAATGGAATTGATGGAGGAATAGAGATGAGCATCCTGTCCATCCCTAGAATCTGCAGTGTGGAGGGAAACTCTGCTCATCTGAGAGTTTAAGGCAAGAACACAATGCAGTGTGGAGGGAAACTCTGCTCATCTGAGACTTTAAGGCAAGAACACAATCGCTAGTTGCCAACCAAGCACCCTCGGGCATTTCCCTTCTGAAGAATTTACCTTTCCTGCTTCTGTCTTATATTCTAGTCCTTTTAATCTCCATAGTTTGCCCTACCTTTCTCCCTAGCAGCCAAGTTGCATCTTCCCCATGGTGGTTTGGTCTGAGATCAGGTAGTCCCTATAAATTATTTTCTGCAAATACTACTACGCAATAAATGCGGGTGGATTTTGAAGACTATCTCCCTCCCCCCCCCACACACAAAAAAAGGCAAATGTGAAAATTTTGTAAAGAGCCTTAGACATGTCTTCTGCTGCATAGGAGCTAAAATACATGGTACTTATTAATAATCCACTGTATACTGAAATTACAGTGCAGTAGTATACATATCCACTTCAATGTATGTCTCTTTGTGTTTAATGGGGCAGCCTAGGCTGTGGTTCAGGGTTGGCACTGGGAGAAAACAGGGTTCTCGTAACTTTAACCACTGCAACGGAGAAAGAAATTCAACAGGTTACGCCTTTTCTGGTATGGAAATATAATTATTGGGAAAGCTTCACCGTGTACTCTTTCTAATGTTATGTTATTCCATGCCCCTCGCACCAGCCATTTTGTGTAATATGATGCCCTCATAGCAGCCATTTTGTGACTGGTGCCCACAGCCCTCACTGGTCCAAAAAAGGTTGGCAAGCCCAAGAGTCTGCAGCGAAAAAAATATTTTAATACAGTGGTACCTTGGGTTAAGTACTTAATTCGTTCCGGAGGTCCGTACTTAATCTGAAACTGTTCTTAACCTGAAGCACCACTTTAGCTAATGGGGCCTCCTGCTGCCGCCGCCAGAGCATGGTTTCTGTTCTCATCCTGAAGCAAAGTTCTTAACCTGAAGCACTATTTCTGGGTTAGCGGAGTCTGTAACCTGAAGCGTATGTAACCTGAAGCGTATGTAACCCGAGGTACCACTGTACTTCCTTCTATGTACACTAGGCCAACCTCTTCGCAGCATGTATCAAATAAATTTGAAACTAGACAAGCTCAAATTTACTTGTGACGGATCTTGCAAAACATCTAGGAATGTACAATAACTGCATACATCCTGTTGCCACATACAGTGCAACATGTGGTAACTTCTGTACCAGTGCAAAATGCCGAATGCCAACAAAAGAATAACTTGACTTTTAAAAGTGCACTCAGCTGGTATAAAAGGGAGCATTTGAAAGACTGACTTCACTCTCAAGCGAGTTCATTCCTATTTTCTATGGACAAGTAAAACAGGCACTTCTTTGTAAGGTTTTTTTAATGCATTCTCCCCAGCAGCTTCCTTCTCCATTTTCAGAATGGCTGGGCTGAGTAAAAGACCTTCTCATAAAGGTCGGTAATTGAGGCCTGAATTAACCACAAACTAAGGGGTTCACAAGGACTTTTCCTTCTAAATGATGGAGGGGGGGGGGTTGGAATTAGCGAAAAAGTGATGCTCAGTTCAGCGGCATTAATTCAGCCTCATAGCTACTCAGCACTTGGTCTCTTGGCAGGGCGACAGGAAATAACACTGTACTTGCTAATGTTTGACGGTCCAAAGTTGTAATCATAAGCACATTTAATTTCAACTAAGACTCATTCAACTAAGTAGGACTTCCTTCCAAGTAGCTTGCTCAGGATTGACCTGCAAAATAGGGCTGTCAATATGTCTGGATTTTCCCGGACGTTACTGGGATTTCAAAGGCGGAATTGACGTCTGGAGGGAATTTCTGAAAGGCGGCTAAAAACAGCTCAACACTTTTTAAAAAAAATACAGTGGTACCTCAGGTTAAGTACTTAATTCGTTCCAGAGGTCTGTACTTAACCTGAAACTGTTCTTAACCTGAAGCACCACTTTAGCTAATGGGGCCTCCCACTGCTGTCGGAGCCCAATTTCTGTTCTCATCCTGAAGCAAAGTTCTTAACCTGAAGCACGATTTCTGGGTTAGCGGAGTCTGTAACCTGAAGCGTATGTAACCCGAGGTACCACTGTATGGCGATCCTACTGCAAAAGGAGGTGAATTTGGCTTGCTTTTCCTGATCTCAAAACCCCCAACACCTCGTTCCCCAAAGGCTACCCTGAAAGGACTGCCAATGAAACATGGGGCAGTTATTCTAAAAATTAGTTTCATTCAGATGGTGTTCCTGAAAGTATGCTAAATGAGGGCACTTTGAATTACTTAATATGGCCGTTTTGCTGTTTGCAAGGTGATAAAAATAACACGTCTCTCTGTGATAATGTTAATTATCATTATCATCAATTGTTAGGGTTGCCTGGTATCCTGAAACTCAGACCTTGAGGCTCAGAAGTTGGAGTCTAGAAGCTCAGAAGTGATGCCTATCTCAGGGTAGGGGCAATAGGAGGCATTTAGTGTTTAAAATGAGAATGGCCTTGAACTTCTACTATCTTGTTTCCAGTGGAGAATTATTGCCCGCTTCCCCCTGTGTTTTCTAAATAGATTTTTTTATACCTAAATTGCACCTACCCCCCTTACTCTCCCCTCACAGAAATAGCAAGAAGCTAAAGCTATGTACACAATTTGCAGCGTCAAACACAGTGAGGTCACTTGGTTTCAATGCAAAAACGATCATGTATTCTTTGGGTTAGCAAAGATGCAAGCTGTAAAAAATATCCTTTTAGAGAGATTTTTCACATGGTTTTCCTTCAGTCATAGTCACTGAATGCGGAGAGAGAAGTGAGGGAGATGGAGTCTGCTGGGGACCTGCTAAGCCACACCCACTGGCAACTTGAGCACAGGGCTCCAGTTAACCCTTTCATGCATGCCAGTGTGTGTCAGTAACTGTATATTACAACACTGAGGTGTTACGTACTGTCTTTAAATGAGGAAAGCCCAGAAAGCCTTGGCACCTCATGTGACTGAACTGGAAGAAACTGTTTCACTTTGGCAGCAGAAACCCCTAGGAGCAGTTGGGCCAGCGTACTCTGCTCAGAAAGCACAACATTCCTGGGTCTATATGTACCAGCAAGAAGGGACAATTTTCAGTTGTTGGAACTGCTTGTTTTCCCTACCGTCTTAGAGTATGTTCATAGTAGAAGCAAGGTCGTTCTTACTCCATCTTCTGCTACATTTCCACGTCACTTCCTTCTGCTCCTGTTCACACCGGGGGTTGGGGTTGGGTTGGGTGTATGTCTTCACCTGATTATTCCACACCCGCCACCCCACCAAACTGTAATTCAGTGAAGCTTTCTCCTGCAAAAGCTGCCTGAACTGTTCGTGCCGCAACAGAATCGTGGCTTCTGTTTTGGAATAGCCTGGAAGCTGGATTGAGGGAAAACTGTGCCTAAAAGCTAAAAATAGATTGTGGCTAGGGCTGCCATATTTCAAACAGTGAAAATCCTGACAGAAAAGTTATTGAGCTTTTTTTGGGGGGGGGGGCAAACACACACACACAGTCATTTTTGAGCTATTTTTATGGAGAATTGTAATAATACAATTTGGGAATCTGGTTTGTGTTGCTATAATAGCTATAATCTCAGATGTTAAGATCAGCAAAGGGAGCCATTTTGGTAGTTCTACCACCCTCAGAGGTTGGAGGGTGTGTGTGTCCGGGGAGAGGGCACTATTTGTGCCAGCCCCTAATATATGAAAATCCCTCACCCCAGAGGTGCATCTGGAGCCTTCGTTGTATGGCTTCCATCATATGTAGGAGAAGCACCTCTTTGTCCTGGCCTGGAACATCTGTTCTTCTGATGGTAAATTGTTCAAACTGATCTTAGTTTTGCATTTTTATATTGTTGAAACCTGCCCAGGGAACTTATAGCGAAAGGTGGGTGAGCAAGGAAGGGAAAGGACATGGTTAAACAGAATGGGGAGAAACCTTGGAATGGGCCCTATGGAAAATAAATGTGCCCCCTTACTTATGGGTCCTTACCCCTTGGTCGCAACTTATTTTCTTAAAAGATCCAGAGAAGGAAGTTAAGAGCTCTTATAGTTCAGGGTTAGGCCAGAACACAATTTGCCAGTCCTTTGCATGCCAAATAAATCAGTTTATTGTCTCAACAGGCAGGCAGGCAGGCAACCAAAGAAATAAAAGAACAATCTGCCAAATGAGCTGAGCAGAGGATGAGAGAGATACTTAGGGGAAATTGTCTAATTTAGTCCCCATGGAAACACATTGCAGAGCTATTAGCAGTCCCTTTTTTCTCAAGAGGCTCTGACCAGCTACTGCCTCACAGGGATCACTCTGTTACTCACAGAAATCTGACAGGAAACCCATCACATTATTTTCCAATCTTGTTTGCTGAGATAAGGTTCAGAATGCTGCATTTTTAAGTAAGCAGCAGCTTAGCTCTAACAATTACAGACCCTCCAAGTGTCCCTATTTTCCAGGGACAGCCCTGATTTAGAGAAGCCGTCTTGGTTTCTGATTTGATTCCTGAATGTCCCACTTTTTCTTAGGATGTCCCTATTTTCCTTGGAGAAATGTTGGAAGGTATGGAGTTATCCGACCCCTGAGCCGTCTGAAGGCAATCCTGTATAGGGAAAAAAAATGTTTAATGTTTTATTATGTTCTTATATATGTTGGAAGCCACCCAGAGTGGCTGGGGCAACCCAGTAAGATGTGTGGTGGTATAAATAGTAAAATTAGCATTATGGAATGGGACGTCCCTATCTTCACTGGAGAAATGTTGGAGGGTATGCAGTTTTACTTAGGAGAGAGACAGCATGTGTGTTCTAGTGGAGGAAAGATGGAGGACTGGTGAAGCCTTCATCTCATTGGTTCACAGTCAAGTTTGTAAAAATGATGTCTTTGATCTCTAAATATTTCCTGAGTCTTCATGGGCCTTTTGGACTGTCTGACTACCCTCTAACATTGCCCTTGGGACAGTGTGTATGTTGCAAAAATGGGCAGAGTGTAAATTCTAAACTAGCCTTTAGTTACTAGAGGTAGAAGACAGTTAAGAATATACTATACAAACCTTTCACTATCCAAAGTGATTTCATATTGTGTGGTGAATTAGCCCTTTAAACTACCAAATTTAAAATTGCAGCGGGTGCATTGTCTCGAATGAAACTCCGCCTTTCTTTGTTTCTGTTGTTTGACTTAAAAGTGACCAATGTGTTCTGACCAGTGCTTTGTAGACCGACTCTGATAACTGTTGATGAGAGAGTCACTGTTTGTTTCTCTGCCCGGCAGCCCTCTCTGTAACATGAGATCTTTTGCACAGTTCTCATCTAATTAAGTCTTGCAGGCATTTCTTCAGGGGACGCTTTAAGGCATTGAACTTGATAGGCCTTACTTCTGAGCAACTAATGCTTAGGATCACCCTACAGAACTGGGACAAAGTGCAGATAGGGCTGAACCCCACACCCTTCGCTAGAAAGCATCTTTGTCTCTCTTTAACACCCAGCAGAAGAACGTATTCTGTGTAACTCAAAAGTCTGAATACTTCTTTGTTAAATTCCTTCCAAATAAATCATCTTTGGATTCTAACAAAGCAGCACAATAATGTTTCCTTGGGAGTAATTTGCATTATTTTTAATGACAGGGCATTCTGTTATGCAATGGAGATAGGATGACTGCCATGCACTCGAATTCTGAGGACTTCTCCAGACAACTTGTTTATTGAAACTTACACGGAGGTTAAATGGTATCCAGTCTTTATTGAGCATTTATGCAGATTCGTTTAGGGAGCAGTTATACTACAATCAGCACTGGCCCTTCATTCATCCTGATCTGCCGCGTTTTTCCTTCTGCCTCTTAGTAATTTGTTCACCCCACACTTTTCAATGTATTTCACCATCATGTCCAAATCCGCAAAAAGTCCAATTCTTTTTAAAAGTGCCTTTGTTGTGCCAGGGAAACAGAGTGCTTTGATCCACTTAATTGCGCAAACCTAAATTTATAGTATGTGCTAGAATCTCTCTGACAAAACGGTGACAGTCAGCAGGTACCCTGAATTCAACTGCAAAGTCCCATCGGGTTGGAGTTTTACCCCCAAATAACACAATGCAGGTGGCGCTGTGGTCTAAACCACTGAGCCTCTTGGACTTGCCGATCAGAAGGTCAGCGGTTTGAATCCCCATGACAGCGTGAGCTCCCGTTGCTCGGTCCCAGCTCCTGTCATCCTTGCAGATCAAAAGCACACCACTGCAAGTAGATAAATAGGTACTGCTCCGGCGGGAAGGTAAACAGCGTTTCCATGTGCTCCTCTGGTTTCGCCAGAAGTGGCTTAGTCATGCTGGCCACATGACCTGGAAAAACTGTCTGCGGACAAATGCCAGCTCCCTTGCCCTATAGAGCAAGATGAGTGCCGCAACCCCAGAGTCATCTGCAACTGGACTTAACCGTCAGGGGTCCTTTACCTTTACCTTTTTAAGAGTGTATAAGACTGCAGCTTTACAGTACAACCCTATGCATGTCTACTAAACGACCTCGGTCCAGTATACCTGAAGGAGCGTCTCCACCCCCATCATTCTGCCCGGACGCCGAGGTCCAGCGCCGAGGGCCTTCTGGCGGTTCCCTCATTGCGAGAAGCAAAGCTACAGGGAACCAGGCAGAGGGCCTTCTCGGTAGTGGCGCCCACCCTGTGGAACGCCCTTCCAGCAGATGTCAAAGCAATAAACAACTACCTGACATTCAGAAGACATCTTAAGGCAGCCCTGTTCAGGGAAGTTTCTAACGTGTGATTTTACTGTATTTTTGGTTTTTATGGAAGCCGCCCAGAGTGGCTGGGGAGGCCCAGCCAGATGGGCGGGGCATAAATAATAAATTATTATTATTATTATTACTTAAAAATAAGCCCCACTAAGTTGAATTAGGCTTACTCCCTGTAACTGCATTTGGGATTGCAGCCTTAATCTCTGTGTGCCTGGGAACATATGTTAATACAGTGGTGCCTCGGGTTACATATGCTTCAGGTTACATACGCTTCAGGTTACAGACTCCGCTAACCCAGAAATAGTACCTTGTGTTAAGAACTTTGCTTCAGGATGAGAACAGAAATCGTGCTGCGGTGGCGCGGCGGCAGCAAGAGGCCCCATTAGCTAAAGTGGTGCTTCAGGTTAAGAACAGTTTCAGGTTAAGAACAGACCTCCGGAACGAATTAAGTACTTAACCCGAGGTACCACTGTAGTCACTTTCTGCAGTGCTTCTCTGCTTCCACACAAATGCCTAATGGTAACTGAGGCTGAGCAACTAAGAGGAAAGATCTCTTAAAGGTGCAACATTCTCTCCCCTTCTCTTTAAGGAAATGTTAAACATCAAAACTAATGTTTCATATCAATCCATTCAGAGAAATTTAGTAGCTCCATTAGCCCTGTGCCAATAGCCCTGTGTTTAATTCCCTGAAGGACTTGTACACTGCCAATGCATTCAAGCACAATTACAGAACCAAGGAGCAATCATTCAATAGGTGTTCAAATATTTTGTGACAGAATCCCATACAGCCTTAGTCCATTATCATCATTTTCAGATCATTCACCGTGTGGCTGGATGCACCCAGACGCAGGAGGAGAGTAATGATTATACGGAGGCAGGGCTGCTGCTGCATTGCTTCTCTAGGTCCTGCTAAATTTAAACAAGCTATTATTTAAACGGAATCTATTTGACACGCTTCCGGTTTTCGTTTCATTGCTTTGGGAGGCAAGTGAAGCGTTCAGAACTCTTTAGGGCACATCCAACAGATGCCAAACTAGAACCGGAATTTATTTTATTGTAGTAGCTGTATTGTGGGTCCAGTGTGAAAATAGGAGGATTTGATCAGTGAAGCATTCCTCCCACACCAAGAGCTGTATGGTTTGCCCCACCAGCAGCGGTCTGCCCCATTTTTCCATACTGCTGCTTTTCAAGTTGGGTGGGGCACCCGTGGCAGTGCTGCCCCAGAAGCTTCTGCCACCTGAGGCAGCTGCTTCACCTTGTCTCATGGTTGGGCCGGGCCTGTTCCTCACACAGACCGTCACTGATCCACAGTGGATTTTTCCTTTTTGCAAAAGACTAGCACTGTCTGCTCTCCTATAAGCCAAACTTGATTTGGAAATATGTGAAGCTAACTTACACTGAGTCAAAACATTGATCTGTCTAGTCCAACATTGTCTTACTTGCCTGCTAGCCAGGGTTCTCAAGCAGAGAGCTATCCCAGATACCAAAATTTGGGCCAAATCTTCAGTGGTGGTCAGATTTCTTTTCTACAAGGTCTCTGTCTTGGGTGATTTTAATGAACCAAGATATGCTGTCAATGATTGTTTCCACTGATGGCTTTCTGGTAGTCAAGGAAGATAGTTTTATTGTTTTATCTGTAGGAATTAAGGACAGATGGTCGGTCTCCTATGAGCTGGGAATCTCTTAAAATTTTGCGCATCAAAGTGATACTTTCCAGCTTTTGGAAAGGGCAGAGAAATGGTTTAGAGTCAGTGTGCATAAAGAGATAATGTTTGCTGGCAGAGATTTGGCACTCAGCGAAGCATTTCAGGATGCAAGGGATCTGTCTGAGGATCTGATGCAGGGTTTACTGATGTATAAAAGCAGCTGTTTGCCTCCAGTATGCTCTGCTTGCTTGTTTGTTTGTAGATAAAACAAATATTACCTGTGCTCTCTCACTGAAGGGAAATCAAATGCTGTAGCATTGACCTTGGCTATCTTACTATTAAGGGAAGTGGAGATCATGTGACAAAATCTCTCCCAATAGGACGGTTTCCATATTGTAAACCACAATTCCTTCTGTGAAGATCCTAAACTTGAAAGTAAATTTAGTGTTCTGAGGATCATAAAGTAGTTAAAATAAATTGGAAGGACAGAATATGCATAATTCTGTGGGTGAATATTGTTTGCTGTGAAGATGAACAATGCTGAAAGGGTATTGGATTAACCTCACAGCAAATAGTGAAACTGCGGGGATAAATACCTTTCTTGTTTCTGGCAAGATGATCCTACTCAGATTCCTTGGAGCTGACCAAATCAGCCACCGCCAGTCGAGAGAACAGACTGACTGGGCTGAGGAATGCTGTATAAATGGTCCTCACTGAACACAGTGTGACCCAGATTGCCCTGTTTTGTATAAATTTGTGTAAAAGTACTTGGTGTTAGTCAGATGCTAACAAGAGACATATAAATGTCAGCCAGTAGGAATTAGGTCTGGAGTTAGCTCATTGGTGTGATTTGGTGGCCAGTATAGCACTGTGGTCTAAACCACAGAGTCTAGGGCTTGCCGATCAGAAGGTTGGCGGTTCGAATCCCCGCGGCGGGGTGTGCTCCCGTTGCTCGGTCCCTGCTCCTGCCAACCTAGCAGTTCAAAAGCACATCAAAGTGCAAGTAGATAAATAGGTACCACTCCAGTGGGAAGGTAAACAGCGTTTCCGTGCGCTGCTCTGGTTCACCAGAAGTGGCTTAGTCATGCTGGCCACATGTCCCAGAAGCTGTATGCGGACAAACGTCGGCTCCTTTGGCCTTTAGAACAAGATGAGCGCGCAACCTCAGAGTCATCCACGACTGGACCTAATGAACAGGGTTACCTTTACCTTTACTTTATGTCATAAGAGCATTTCAGCCTTTTCCCCAAACCTCTGCAGCCAAAATGTAGCAAGAGCACAATAGTTTGAAGTATCATAGAATTAAAGAATTGTAGATTTGGAAGGGACCAGGAGGGTAAACTAGACCAACTCTGTGCAATCCAGGAATCTTTTGCCCAACATGTGGCTCGAACCCACGAACCTGAGGTTAAAAAAATCTCATGCTGTACCAACATAGCAAAGAGGGAATGCTACAAGCAATTCTCTGACCAAAGTGACTGGTCAGGAGGGAGACTGGTGCCCTAAGAATCACATGCCGTAGTAAGTAGGATATTTAGGGCCCTGAATTTGTATTTATGACTGTCATGTCTTTTTACACGCCCATCTCAAAAACATGTGCATTTAGGACAGCTTTCCCCAACCTTTCTTTCCAGATGTGCTGCTGCTGTTGCTGTTTAGTCGTTTAGTCGTGTCCGACTCTTTGTGACCCCCTGGACCAGAGCACACCAGGCACTCCTGTCTTCCACTGCCTCCCGCAGTTTGGTCAAACTCATGCTGGTAGCTTCGAGAACACTGTCCAACCATCTCGTCCTCTGTCGCCCCCTTCTACTTGTGCCCTCCATCTTTCCCAACATCAGGGTCTTTTCCAGGGAGTCTTCTCTTCTCATGAGGTGGCCAAAGTATTGGAGCCTCAGCTTCACGATCTGTCCTTCCAGTGAGCACTCAGGGCTGATTTCCTTCAGAATGGATCGGTTTGATCTTCTTGCAGTCCATGGGACTCTTAAGAGTCTCCTCCAGCACCATAATTCAAAAGCATCGATTCTTCGGCGATCAGCCTTCTTTATGGTCCAGCTATGGCTAATTGGAGCTGTAGTCTAAAATATCTGGAGGGCATCAGGTTGGGCAAGGGTGGTTTTAGTCAAAGCTGCTGGGACTGCTTGCCTTCTCAATGACATGTCCAAGGCAGAACTTACACAAAGAATTCAAAGCCTGCAGATAGTATGTATAGGTTTTCACAACGCAATATGACTCTAGAATCACCAGCTAAAACAGTGAAGACCAGCGACACCAGTTAGATTGGTAAATACTCTGTGGTTTCTATAGTTCTGGTTCTCAGTAAAAAGTATGACCAAAGACCAAGAATCCTGGATTGGACAAGCATTTCATTCCATCCAAAGAGCAGCTGGGCTGGCATTCTACTTGGGAGGCCCCCAGATGAAAAGGGAGATTTTGCACAATCTCTGCCAAAGTTTAGGCTCAAATCTGCATCAAAGCTAAGACAAAACTTAGAAAAACGCTTCGCCTGGATCACAACCTTCCAGGTACTGATCACAACCAGTTACCAAAATGACAGTATTCTGGTTGATAAGCAAAGCAAGCTCTTAACTCCGCACAAGTATATAGAAATGTGCCTGAAGGATCTCGCACCATTAAATGAAGCAATGCTTCTTGCTGTTGATAAATCAACCATGAAGAAACATTTAGTGAAACTACTTTTGAATGCAGCAGGTGGCTTTGGTATTCTGCCGCCAGTTTTTTCATCACAGGGCTGAAGAAATTCTATGGATAGATGAACCTTCTTCTAAAGCCTGAGGTTGTAAAAGTTATTTAATCCAACCTGGATGTAGAAATCTGAACCAATTTAAAATCACCAAACATTTCCCTATTATTCGTTGTAAGTGGCAGCAAACACCATAGTTTAACTATTTGATGTGTGGAGTACATTCTTTTGTCTGCCCTGGATTTCCCAACATTCATTGGATGCTCCCAAATTCTGGTGTTATGAAGCAGAATCTTCTCTCTATCCACTTTTCCTATCAACATGCATAATTTTGTAAAAACTGAGCCTAATGAGGAACGGTTGAGGGAGTTGGGTATGTTTAGCTTGGAAAAGAGGAGATAAGATAGCCATCTTCAAATATCTCAAGGGCTGTTACATGGAAGATGGAGCAAGCTTGTTTTCTCCGGCTCTGGAGGGCAGCACTCGAACCAATGACTTCAAGTTACAAGAAAGGAGATTCCAACTAAACACTAGGAATAAATTTCTGAGATGTTTAACAGTGGGACGGGCTCCCTCAGAAGGTGGCGGACTCTCCTTCCTTGGAGGTTTTTAAGCAGAGGATAATGTGCACTCAGGTCCAGTTTAAGAGCCAATATCGACTTTTTACTATAGTTGAGATTCCTGCATTGCAGGGGGTTGGTCTAGATGACCCTCGGGGTCCTTTCCAACTCTACAACTCTGTTTCCCCGTATTCACCTTTCTTCTAAACCATGGGTAGGCAAACTAAGGCCCAGGGGCCGGATCCCGTCCATTCGCCTTCTAAATCTGGCCTGCAGATGGTCCAGGAATCAGTGTGTTTTTACATGAGTAGAATGTGCCCTTTTATTTAAAATGCACATCTGGGTTATTTGTGGGGCATAGGAATTCGTTCATTTCCCCCCCCAAAATATAGTCCAGCCCCCCACAAGATCTGAGGGACAGTGGACTGGCCCCCTGCTGAAAAAGTTTGCTGACCCCTGTTCTAAACTAACCAACCCCCAAATATAATAATCTCTTCCTCAGAGGGGCATTATCCCCAATCAGTTTGATTGCCCTCTTCTGCACCTATTCCAGCTCTGCAATATCCTTTTAGAAATACAATGACCAAAATTCCAGTAGGTAGTCCACATATTTGTCACACTGTTTGAGGGCACATTCATACACCACCTTCCAAGCCATGGGACTGTCTGACTGTGCATCTGGTAGTTGTTTCTCTGAATGATCTAGTGAACAAGAAGAGTGTTTATCAGCTACCAATATCAGGTACCACTTTTAGGTTTTTCTTACAACCAAGCAATATATAAATTTTATGAAATAAATGATAAATTGGGTGAGATTCACCAGCATGCTCTCCCAATCGCTCTGCCTCTGCAAGCATTGCAACTTGCCAGATGCAAGAACCCCCTCTCTCCTTTCCCCATGCACTTTTCTGGGGGTTCTCTCAAAAGCTTCCCCCCCATAGCAAATTTGGGGGGCATGCAGAGTGGGGCAGGGTGGGGTGGAAGTGGAAGTGCTTTCACCGGGCTTCTGCTGACAGAGCTGGTTTCACGAATCCCGCCTGTAACATTGTGGTCTGATTGTAAATTGCCACACCTTCTGCTTGTGGTGAGCAAGAATCGCCAGGTAACCAGGGCTGCAGAAATTGTTTGTTTTTATTAGCATACAGAGGAGGAGGAAGAGAGTTTTTATGGAGCTCTCAGTGCACAGGGTCCATCGCAAACCAAAAACACGCGGATTGCACTGTTATGTACTGATGATCTCACCCTGGGCCAGCAGGGAGATACTGTAGATAGTTATGCAAATAAGGGATCGAAAGTGACGTTCAGTGATTGGATAGTTTTAGAAAATTGTTACAGTTACGTTGTACTGGAGCTCTATATAAGCAGGCTGACTGAACCCTTCAGTTCAGTTAAGTTCTGGCCTGTGAATAAACAAGAGCTGTTTGAAGAATCGCTGTGTCGTCTGATATGTTCACCCACAACTTAACATGCACCATTTAAATTTCAACAGTGATGAAGGATGCGAGAGCAACAAACAACAGAAATGGGAGAAGCAAAGGGAACAAGGTCACAAATTACTAATATATACGTATATGGGCAGATGTGCTACCATATATATATATGATTAGTAGTGCTTGCAGGCTTATGCGAGGCTGATATTATTGTGTTAAGGAATAAAGGCAAGAAATAGTCGCACAGTGATTTGCTAATCCACTTTGGAAGAGCCTCCCAACAGCAAGATAAATAGCTGAATGTTATTAGTCTGCCTGCCTTTTATTTTCATTTACTGAGGGTATGTTCACATTAGTATATTGGAATGCAGTGAAGTCACACACACACACACCCTTCTGTGTTTCAAGCCACATTTGCACATGTCAGAGGGGATGTTTCACCCAATACTAATGATCTTTTTGGTTTCCCCACCCATGCAACCGCCCTAAAACTCTTGTGTGCTCATCTGCGAGAATATGGTAGCTCAAACCCGAATCTCCCAGTCAAAGCTTGACACCTAGTTAGCACCCTTGCCAAAAGGATGTTTTAAAACTAATTGATATCCTAAAAGGGACACATTATTTCTATTAACAGCAGCCATCGATTACCTTTTAAAGGTCGCGAGTGGCCTGTATTTATTAAATGGGTTGCAGCAGCTGAAGGTTTGGCTGGTTATTTGAAATCAATAGATGAGCTTTTGCTTCTCGGATCTGTAGTTCTCGGCAGCGTGCGGCTTTTGTCCTTTCCCTCTACATGATATAAGTGCCCTGGCTTGAAAGATTTGTGTTGTAGAAGGATGGCCAGCATCTGTTTCGGAAAATGACTTCCACAGACTTATGGCAGCCTGTACTTATGCCAACCTATTCAAACCTGTGCCTTCTCAGTGACATCGCGTCCTGGCTCGCACTCAGAACCATGCGCTCCCCCCCCCCCGGCTCTCCACACTCTATGCCCCTGTGTCTTCTTACTCTTCTATGTCATCCCAGTGGAAGTTGCCTGCAGCAATAACGTTCCTATGGAAGTCCAATTCAGGGACAGAACTGACGTGAAATAATTGTCTCAGGGCCACAGTCCTAAGAATCCTCTGTAGCCTGATCTCACGACCCTTCCCCTCCCCAACCCCTGAACCCAGTTATTGGCTAAGAAGATGTGATTTCAAGGAATAGTCACGTATCATGCAGGTGGCGCTGTGGGTTAAACCACAAAGCCTAGGGCTTGCTGATCAGAAGGTCGGCGGTTCAAATCCCTGTAATGGGGTGAGCTCCCGTTGCTCGGTCCCTGCTCCTGCCAACCTAGCAGTTCAAAAGCACGTCAGATTTCAAGTAGATAAATAGATACCACACTGGCGGGAAGGTAAACGGCATTTCCGTGCGCTGCTCTGGTTCGCCAGAAGTGGCTTAGTCATGCTGGCCATATGACCCTGAAGCTGTACGCCGGCTCCCTCGGCCAATAAAGCGAGATGAGCACCGCAACCCCAGAGTTGGTCACGACTGGACCACTGAAGCAAAGACTTGACAAAATAATGTTTTTGTTTCGTACACCAGCTTCTACTGCACCAGCAACAACGGGCTTCAGTTCTGACATATACAAAGGCAACTGTAGGTTGCCAAGCCTGTAGCTCAGATACCCAGATGCTGAGGTTGAAGTTGGGGAGGTCAGGAAGGCCTGGACAGTAACCGCTTACCACCGCTTGGTGTGGTGAGCAGTGTCCCTGCAACCTCTAGTGAAGAACCTTGTTTCTGTCCAGACTGGCTCCACCTAGGAGTATAAGAGATCTTCCTGCCTCATAGGCACTTGGATTGAGTATCAAGGTCTTAATTTGTATTTCCGATTCTGACGACCTGACTCCCAATTTTACTTCAGTTCACTTCATACCAGTTCACTTCATACCATCGTCGACAGCTCAGTCTTGACAGGGACATCTTGGCTGTGTGAGTAGAAAAAAAAGATTGCAAGCCAAGCAGAAAACAGCTTCCCCCTTTGCTTCTCACTCCTCACCCTAGAGGAGTTTGTTCCTTCCACTGGGGTTGCAGCCTCTGTGGTGGTTAAATCCCTGAAACTTCAGGTCCCGCCTCACCCCCACTGGATGAGATCATAAGGACAAATGCAAGCAAGGTCAGGAAGCTTATGTTCCGTCGCTATAAGGTTTTGCGGGTTCTGTATTTGTCTAAAGAATTTATATTAATTTGGGGAGGACAGACCAGGAAAGATTGAGGAAAGTTTAGAGAATGAAGTCACATAGGGTCTAAATAAACAGATATTCGAGCCCCGGTTTTTTAAACTGCTGCCGGTTTAGGGTTGATCTCAAAATGTGATTAAGCTGGTGTGGTATTTTGCTTTCCAGCGTATTTATGTGATCCCTCTTGGTCTGACAAAAGCATTACAGCACCTTTCGGGAGAAATGCTAAAGGGGCCCATATGGTGGAAGCTTTGGCAAGCTCTGAATTCTGTCTGTCATGCTGAGCCTGATTTCCTGCACCGCTGCTGCCTCCATTCTCCCATATTTGGAAGTTGGCCGATGGCTGAGAAATCCCTTGCGGGTTCCTGTTTAAATTCCAGAGTCGCTGTTACACTCAAGTTGTGTAAATCAAGCACAATACAAAGGGAAAAGCCAGGGAGCAGAAACTTCACTAACTCCCTCAGGAGGAAAGCTGTCTGCACTTGGGTGTGTGTGTGTGTTTGTGCACACAGTCCTGCTTTGCTTCTGCTCATTTTGCAGTGGTTGAAAACCCTCACTTTCCCAACTCTGCCGCAATAGACATTCCTGCTCACTC
This sequence comes from Podarcis gaigeae, assembly GCF_964106915.1. NCBI lineage: Eukaryota > Metazoa > Chordata > Lepidosauria > Squamata > Lacertidae > Podarcis > Podarcis gaigeae. Next base: position 16,423,195 of record NC_139681.1, read on the forward strand.
TTGCAATGTAGGCTCTGTGCCAATCTAACTTGTGGGTTTTCCAGACCCCACCTCAAAGTGCACTTCTCTCAGACTCGGGCTGTGTACATGTTAACTTGTTTGTAGCATAAAAATGGACCATAAAGAAGGCTGATCACCAAAGAATTGATGCTTTTGAATTATGGTTCTGGAGGAGACTCTTGAGAGTCCCATGGACTGCAAGAAGATCAAACCTATCCATTCTGAAGGAAATCAGCCCTGAGTGCTCACTGGAAGGACAGATCGTGAAGCTGAGGCTCCAATACTTTGGCCACCTCATGAGAAGAGAAGACTCTCTGGAAAAGACCCTGATGTTGGGAAAGATGGAGGGCACAAGGAGAAGGGGACGACAGAGGACGAGATGGTTGGACAGTATTCTCGAAGCTACCAGCATGAGTTTGACCAAAATGTGGGAGGCAGTGGAATACAGGAGTGCCTGGCGTGCTCTGGTCCATGGGGTCACGAAGAGTTGGACACGATTAAACGACTAAACAACAACAACAAAGCATAAAAATGTATATTTTCTCAATCTGGATGCTCATCCTCAACACGCTGCTTTGCATCTAGATTGATTCTAGATCCTGCTGTCCACAAGGAAACCCTCCCCTCAATTAGGTACCCATGCTTTTTTCTCCCTGTGCATGCCTCAGGTGAATGAAGAAGGATGCCCCTCCACATACTAGCTAAAAGCGTGGCTGTTGAGATGTTTCACCGGTGCACACAGTGGGTAACGGTGTGTGTATGTGTGTGGGTGTGGGTGTGTGGTAGCTGGAGTGACCCCATTCTTTACATCAACACACAAAGTACCGTATTTTTCGCTCTATAAGACACACCAGACCACAAGACGCACCTAGTTTTTGGAGGAGGAAAACAAGAAAAAAAATATTCTGAATCTCAGAAGCCAGAACAGCAAGAGGGATCACTGTGCAGTGAAAGCAGCAATCCCTCTTGCTGTTCTGGCTTCTGTGATAGCTGCGCAGCCTGCATTCGCTCCATAAGACACACACACATTTCCCCTTACTTTTTAGGAGGGAAAAAGTGAGTCTTATAGAGCAAAAAATACGGTATGTTCATTTGACCACCCTTAATGTCAATCTGAATGCCAGGAAGAAGCTTCTGCTCATTTCTGCAGATCGAATTTCAGTTGCAGATGCAAAAGCAGAACAGGAAGTTTGGGTGATTTTTTTAAATTTATTTTTTTGGCCATCTGGCGACCCTGGTCCAGAATGGGTGTCCTTTTCATGCACTACAAGTTCCTTAACTGTCTTCTGACTTGCCACTTTCAGATGTGGCAAGTGTCAGCAGCTGCCTACACCACATTTCTGAGCTGGACAGAAAAATGTAAGGGCAATAACGATTGCCTCATATTGCCTCAATATGAACAGCCCTCAGACTTATATTTCCAAGCCTGGAAATACCAGTCTTGATGACATGAGAAACCCAGAGTAACTGAATGACCCAATCATATGATGCAGAGATTCAATAATCATCCGCACTTGTAGGAGGCCAGTTGGAAAGAAGGAAGTCCAGATGGCTCACTGGGTTCATACTGGATAAAGTAAACACAGCTTTACTTTCAGCTAGAATGCTCCTACCATGTATCTGGGAACCAGGAAAGGTGGGTCCTGGAAAACCTCTGTGCTATCTCTGAGCACTATCAAGTTCTGCAACAACGGACATAGTCCAAAGTTTCACAACCACCAGCAACTCCGCTATACAGCTATAACGTTTTAAGTACTTTTAAAGTGCATTATAAAATGTGACACTAGATGGCGATGGTGAGCTTATGGGCAATTCAATATATGTTTTAAAACATTTTTTTAATAAAGCATTTCCACAGCATTTTTTTACATATGTCTAGATTCGGCCCAAATTCACTCTGTGTGGATACCAAACCCACTATTCTGGTTCTGTAGCATTCTTGCAGGGTACCTTGACGATGGCTTAGACTACGAGAGCAAAGGCACCATCTGTGCTTAGAGTGTAAATGTGTAGATAAAAAACCCCTGAACCCAGAAAAACAAGAAGGCAAAATTTGAAAGTTGCTCCACAATCTCGTGTTCTTTCTGTGGCAGGAATGTTTGGTTTTGAGAAACATTCAGTTGTGCAAGCTTCCACCTGTAGCCCAAAGTGGTCCATACATGATAAAAACCAGCCCTCTGTCTTCCTGTACTCTTACAACTTAAAAAAGCATTTTAAAAAGCAGAGACATCACCTTGCCAACAAAGGTCCGTATAGTTAAAGCTATGGTTTTCCCAGTAGTGATTTATGGAAGTGAGAGCTGGACCATAAAGAAGGCTGATCGCCGAAGAATTGATGCTTTTGAATTCTGGTGTTGGAAGAGACTCTTGAGAGTCCCATGGACTGCAAGAAGATCAAACCTATCCATTCTGAAGGAAATCAGCCCTGAGTGCTCACTGGAAGGACAGATCGTGAAGCTGAGGCTCCAATACTTTGGCCACCTCATGAGAAGAGAAGACTCCCTGGAAAAGACCCTGATGCTGGGAAAGATTGAAGGCACAAGGAGAAGGGGACGACAGAGGACGAGATGGTTGGACAGTGTTCTCGAAGCTACCAGCATTAGGCTAGCTATACCAGCCACAGAGAGTAGCTGGTAGGATATGAGAGATTCTTGTGAATGAAAACCCATAGGGCTGCCTTTTGTTTGAATGTGAACTTTTCCACCTTTAGGCAAAAACATTCCTCTTCTCTCAGGCCATTGGCTAATTAAACAATCTATAGTCTTTCAAACTGAAGGTATTGTTTTCCTTTGTTACTGTGTTCTGTATTTTTGCGTTTTTACCATGTAAAACATGGATGAAGAAGTGTCTGTGCAGAAATTTAGTAAATCGGGTCCTCCCTTAAAGAGGGCACGTATTGGGGTGAGACCTGGACAACCGACACCCTGAGTTGCGGGTGGGTACAATTGGTGAGCCACAACACCCGATTGGCAGGTCCCTCAAAGCTGGGTACAATCTGGCCAATGGGACGCAGTCTAAACAGTTTGAGGGACCTATTTATGCCCAAGCATGTGCATTCGGAACACCCACCCTTGGCTGATTGGTTGTGGCTGTTTGGGTTTCGCTTGCCTCGTAACAAATCGTCACAACTTGTAAGGTTGAGGATAGGCTCTGGTTCAGGGGATAAGGATGGGGGAACGCTATCGCCATCCTTATGTGAAGGGTATTCCGTTAAAGGAATCCACGGATTCAATGGTTTGGTCAACCCCTGAGAGGGGGTTGTGCCCGTGTCTGAGTCCAGGGGGACATTTGGGTGGCGGAGATAGCCTGTGCCCAGCTTTCCACTTATCCAGGTGTTCACCCTTGGCTGACCTATGCTGGTACCCTGGGTCAGTGCTACCTGCATGGCAGGGAGCTAGTCGATCCAGAGCCTATGCAACCACTCACTTTCTGTCATCAATAAAGTTGTGGCCTAAATTTTGAGCCAAGTGTGACTTTATTTAGGGGGCAGGTTTCTGGGTCTGAACATGCAAATAACAACAACAAGAGCAGCAAAGATGCTGTTGCACTTTCCTGGAAATTGTATCAATATCCCCTCTTACCCAGACATTGGGATAACCGGCATCAATATCCTCTCTGTATAGGCATGTAAGAGAAACCTTTTAGCTGCTCTCTGTTTGCAAACTGCATGCTTCCTCCAATTCCCCAATGCCTCACATGGTTTGGCTCCTGTTGCGAAGATTAAAAGCTTTGCGTAATTCAGGTGCTAAGCGTTGCTATCTCAGGGGTTGCTTTGAACATGGAATATTCCTAGTAATTGCTCTGGAAGGCACATTTTGTAATTCATCCTGCTTTATCTTTGGTTTGCGGCATGCTTATATTATGAGCAACAACATGGGCGCTTGTGGGTGGGTTGGCCACATTGCATGTTGTTAAGACAACAACAAGGGCACTTGTTGGGGATGGATTAGTCACAACTCTAGCCTTTTACTGCACATAATATCTTCATAAACATTTTTTCCCTGAAGTCCCACCACTATTGGACACTCTCCGCTATAATAATAATAATAATAATAATAATAATAATAATAATAATAATTTATTATTTATACCCCGCCCATCTGGCTGAGTTTCCCCAGCCACTCTGGGCAGCTTCCAATCAAGTGTTGAAAACAGTACAGTGTTAAATATTTAAAACTTCCCTGAAGAGGGCTGCCTTCAGATGTCTTTTAAAGATGGGATAGCTGCTTATTTCCTTCACATCTGAAGGGAGGGTTTTCCACAGGGTGGGCGCCACTACTGAGAAGGCCCTCTGTCTGGTTCCCTGTAACCTCACTATGGGCTATGGGCCTTCTTCCCCATTGCTTCACCTCCTAGTGATGCAGCACTAAAACTGTTGGCACAGTTGCAAAGCTAAGTAGGGTCTGGTACAGTTTCAAATTGGGTGGGGACCCATGTGTTGTGATCCCTGCATTGCAGGGGGTTGGACTAGACGAACCTTGGGGGTATCTTCCAACTCTACGTACTATGATACTGTGGTTCGCATGACCTACTGAGTCACCCCGTCTTCGATCTCTTTTCTCTGTGATCTTCCCAATACAGCCGTACCTTGGATTCTGAACGTCTTGCAAATCGAACGTTTTGGCTCCTGAATGCCGCAAACCCAGAAGTGAGTGTTCTGGTTTGCTAACGTTCTTTGGAACCCGAACATCCAACGGAGCTTCCGGGGCTTCTGATTGGCTACAGGAGCTTCCAATCAAAAGCCGCGTTTTGGTTTCCAAAAGGTTTGGAAGTTGAACGGACTTCCGGAACGGATTCTGTTCGACTTCCAAGGTACCACTGTATCTGCATTTCCCAGTATTTTTGACTCTATACATTCACTTCTGTGCTTTGGTGGTGCGACAACACAGTCTCATCTTACCATGCGCAGTCGCAATTGCATGCTTTTTAAGTTAACACTGTGCAAATACAGTACAGCAAAGCTAGTGTGTGATGCGCATTATGTTGTATTACACATACAAGTCTAAAGTGTATGGTTAGTTAAGCAACGATGGTGTTGATGCTCATTTTTTAAATATGTCATTATCATGGTTATTATTAACATAAAAATGAGATCACAACTTTATTTTATATCCCGTGCAAAGATTTTTAACCAGTCCACCTTGCTGGGGGCCCCTATTCCCCCCCCCACTGGGACTCAACCCCACTCCTCCAAGTATTGCAAGGAGGCAGCTAAAAATGTAGGGAGGGCCTCACTCTCATTTCACTTTGAGATGCATTCCTCCAACTTCAATCTACTATTGAAACATCTTGGAAAACCTATGGGTGTAATAAGATTCTGTATTGTCATTGCTCAGTTCTTGGATAGCAGTAAAGTAAAAGGGACACAAAGATGTAGCTCTCTTTATAAAAAGCAGCCAGAGATTAACCTCCTGAATTATCCATTAGGTGTGTATTGTGAAGGCTGAGAATATCTTATTGAGCTTTCATTTGCCTCTCCATATGCGGGTGGCGCTGTGGGTTAAACTACAGAGCCTAGGACTTGCCGATCAAAAGGTCGACGGTTCGAATCCCCACGACGGGGTGAGCTCCCGTTGCTCAGTCCCTGCTCCTGCCAACCTAGCAGTTCAAAAGCACGTCAAAGTGCAAGTAGATAAATAGGTACTGCTCTGGCGGAAAGGTAAACGGCACTTCTGTGCGCTGCTCTGGTTCGCCAGAAGCGGCTCAGTCATGCTGGCCACATGACCCAGAAGCTGTACTCCGGCTCCCTCGGCCAGTAAAGTGAGATGAGCGCCGCAACCCCAGAGTCGGCCACGACTAGACCTAATGGTCAGGGGTCCCTTTACCTTTACCTATGTTGACTTTCTCCATTCCATGTAGGAACGTAAGAAGATATTTATTTACATTCCACCCTGCATTTGTCGCATGCAACGCTGTTTCCATTCTACTGCAGTTTGGCTTCTGACAAAAGCTATGTTGCTCAACTTTCTGTCTTTGCTGGCAATTTTTTATAGGATTTTTATATTTTATATTTTATAGGATTATGTTTTTTCCACACTATTCTTTTTGGTGCAAAGGAAACAATGCAAATGGGGGCCATTACCAATTGCGTATCATATATACCATTTGCAGTTGGAAAACAACAAGAAGAAATGCTAATATGGAAAGGAAACGATAAGCAAACATTGGCAATTTCTACTCCCATTTCCTTTTTAGCCAGAATTCTCCAAAATTCCTAGTTCCATGTGGCATAAAGAAAAATGTGCACAGTCTCGTCAGACTATTATTTGGGTAGTTGTTCTTGTATGGTTTGGCAAATAAAAAGCTTTGTGGATTCATAAAGCTCTGGAGTGCATATTTAACTAAAGAATGGTGGCAGATTAGCCTAGTTCAATTATGTGACCTCTAACTCTGTCAGAAAAGCCCTCACTGGAAAAGAAGCACATTTGTGGTAGTGCTTGGCGATGCCATGGAATATTCATGAACATTCCAACTGCTCAGGGAATTGATGTTGGCACCTGAACGTGTACAAACAGTTTGAAGGGAAGGCAAAGGCCAGTTTGGCTGGGATTAAAACCCGACAGAGTGAGAGAGTCCAGACGTGATAACAGCTATGTGGGACAGACCGTGGCTTGGATAGCTAAGTAGGAAAGAGGTCCCAGGAAATAAGGAAGCTAAGATATAGCAATTTCCCTGTTGTGGTGTCATGTCCCCAGGGAGAGTGACTTTCATCAGCTTTTATATGCCAAGTAAATACAGTGGTACCTCGGGTTAAGTACTTAATTCGTTCTGGAGGTCCGTTCTTAACCTGAAAATGTTCTTAACCTGAAGCACCACTTTGGCTAATGGGGCCTCCTGCTGCTGCCGCGCCGCCGGAGCACGATTTCTGTTCTCATCCTGAAGCAAAGTTCTTAACCTGAAGCACTATTTCTGGGTTAGCGGAGTCTGTAGCCTGAAGCATATGTAACCTGAAGCGTATGTAACCCGAGGTACCCCTGTACTTATTTATATTTGTGCTCCTTTGAATAACTCTTTGGCTTGCTCCTGCTTGGTTAATTGGGTGTCAGCTGTTTTGTAGTCATTTGTAGTCTGGTTACATTTATATTTTAAGGAGTACATAAGAACTCAGGGGCTGAGGAAGGAGTTTGAATGGTAGGTATCAGCCAGGTTTTGCTTTGCCGTTGTGGTAGATGCTTTGCCTTCTGAGAGGTGACCTCCATTGAGAAAAGAAAATGAGAATGAGTCTGGCCCAATGCAGGCCCCACAGACAGCCCAAAAAGAACCGGGTCTGCCATGTGACAAGGTGAAGTACCTGCTCCAGGTGATACCATGGACGGATGGAGTATGTGAAAGCAGGAAACGAATAGTGCACCAAGACTTTTTTTTGAATTTTTGGCTCTCGTAGGGGAGCATTTGAGCTCTGTTTCGGGCAGAAACCCCCCATCCCGGCTTATAGACCAAGCTAATTTCTTAATGCTGCAGTCCTGTGCACACAGTTGTACCTTAGAAGTCGAACAGAATCTGGTCCAGAAGTCCGTTCGACTTCCAAAATGTTTGGAAACCAAAGCATGGCTTCTGATTGGCTGAAGGAAGCTCCTGCAGCCAATCGCAAGTTGTGGAAGCCCCGTCAGACATTCGGGTTCCAAATAATGTTCGCAAACCAGAACACTAATTTCCGGGTTTGCGGCATTCAGGAGCCAAAATGGCTAAGTACCAAGGGCGTTCGGGATCCAAGGTACGACTGTATTTGCTTAGAGAGTGAGCCTTACTGAATTCAATGAGACTTGTTTCAGAGTACATTTTTTTTCCTTTTTTTGACACCACTCAGGAAAAACAAAAACCACCGGGCAAAGTATGTGTGGACTGTGCACCACAAATGGAAAAATTCAGACACATTAACCTCCAAAAGGAGCAGCCCTTATAGAAAGTGGAGACACCAGCATATTGATCACAGAAAAAGATGGGTTTAGAAAAGCCACGAGCTACGATTCTGTGTATTTTTAACAGCATTGTTGCTGTGTCATGCTATATAAAACGAGATAGGGCAGACTTGTTTTGTGTCATTAGACAAGGCAAGCGCTGTCTTAACTTTCAAATATAATCAAGCCAAGAGTTTATATTTGGCCTCATGTGGATTTACTTTATTTCCTTACAACACCTGCTTTCTGTCCTTCAGACATTCTTCCAATCCATACTCATGCTGCTATCGTTGTTGCTTCATTCCATGGTGTTTCAAGATAAACCACTTAGAATGCAGTACGGTTAATAAAATGTTTTGTATTCCAGAGCAGTTGGCACTCAAAGGGAGAGGCCAGAAAGGCATATTAAGCTTGTGGTTTCTTTTTGGAATTACTAGGCACCCTCCAACATTTCGTGGCTGAGAGTAGGGACACTCTTGTTTACTTTTAACAGTCCTTTTCTTGCACTCAACATCACTCCCCAGTGCTTCTGCCTCCCTCCTCCTGTTACAAACTGCTTTTCTTTGCTAGCTGAATGCTATATTAGTATACCCCTTACGCTGAATTATGAGACAGCTGTATAAGGACCAAACTAGATGCAACATTTGTCGTATGGTTAGCCCTGGTGTGTCAATTGTATAGGGTGCCTGTGGCAGCAAGCTAGATCAGAACCAGGGAATGAGGTTTAAATTTTCACCCCCACTGTGTTCCAATCAAAGTTGGCACTCCATGCCTGCTGTTTGCAATGTACCATGTTATATACTGAGTTGAATAGGATCCAAAATGCAGCAGTCTGAATGGTCCTAGAACAATAGGATCCAAAATGCAGCCGTCTGATTGGTCCTAGAACAATGCAGCAGTATGATTGGTCTGCAGGAGCCACCCAACCCAGTTCCAGATGGAAGTGAATCCACAACCTGATTGGCCTACAGGAGAATTCCGGAATTAGCCAATCACTTGCAGCTCATTGTGTAAATAATATATATAAAGCAGATACTTTGGGGGAACATTCATTCCTCTTCACCACTATGAGCTGAATAAAGAGCATGAAATCCACTCTCGACTCCAAGTATATTTCAGACACAAACAGTGGTGTGCAGTCACTGGACTCCGGGGACTAGGTAAAGGTAAAGGTACCCCTGCCCGTACGGGCCAGTCTTGACAGACTCTGGGGTTGTGCGCCCATCTCACTTAAGAGGCCAGGGGCCAGCGCTGTCCGGAGACACTTCCGGGTCACGTGGCCAGCGTGACATCGCTGCTCTGGCGAGCCAGAACCGCACACGGAAACGCCGTTTACCTTCCCGCTGGTAAGCGGTCCCTATTTATCTACTTGCACCCGGAGGTGCTTTCGAACTGCTAGGTTGGCCGGCGCTGGGACTGAGCAGCGGGAGCGCACCCCACCGCAGGGATTCGAACCGCCGACCTTTCGATCGGCAAGTCCTAGGCGCTGAGGCTTTAACCCACAGCGCCACCTGCGTCCCTACTCCGGGGACTAGGTAGCCCCTAAATGTTCCCTGGTGCCTCCTTCACAAAGCCCAGCTTCTGCCCAGCTTAGGCAAGGAAATGCAATGCTCTGATGGGTCCAAAATCCTGATACCTGATGCAGGAAGACTCCAGCATCCTGTTTGAGCCCTGGCACATCCTTCGCAAAGCCCGGGAAGCTTCTGTCTGGCTTAGGGAGCTACAATGCTCACATGCACAATGTCAGGATCTCACAATTTCCACCTCACGCCACTGGAACTAGGGAATGAGGGGTGCACTTCTTTAAATTTTTGGCCCCACTGTGTCCCAGTCAGAACTAGGAATCCTCCATGCCTGCTACTTCCAGTGGGTACAAATCTTCCATTTGTGCTTCCTGGCGTTTTCCTCCCATTTTGAATAGTAGGCTTTGGGGTCCCTGATTCTAAACAGGTTGGCAGCAGAGGGAAATAATTAAAGCCCATCCCCACCCAAACCCCCTACTGACCCTGCTTGTCCACCCACCCCAAACCAGCTAGCTTAATACTACTACTAATACTAATACTACTAATAATAAATTAACTTATACCCACTGGCGGAGGAAGAGGAGTACGGGGAGAGCACACCACCCCGCAGCGTGATCCCGGTGGGGTGCCATCGCAGCTGTCCTCCCACCCGCGCTGGGCACCATGCCCCTGCAGGCGCGCCAGCCCCGCTCCTGCCTGCTCTCTGCCACTGTTTATACCCAACCCATCTGGCTGGGTTTCCCCAGACACTCTGGGTGGCTTCCAACAAAATATTTAAAATACAATAAAACACCAGACATTAAAAACTTCCCTAAACAGGGCTGCCTTCAAATGTCTTCCAAAAGTCAGATAGTTGTTTATTTCCTTGACATCTGATGGGAGGGCGCCACTACCGAGAAGGCCCTCTGCCTGGTTCCCTGTAACCTCACTTCTCGCGGTGAGGGAACTGCCAGAAGGCCCTCAGTGTCCGGGCTGGACGATGGAGGTGGAAATGCTCCTTCAGGTATACTGGGCCAAGGCCATTTAGGGCTTTAAAGGTCAGCACCAACACTTTGAATTGTGCTCAGAAACATACTGGGAGCCAATGTAGGTCTTTCAAGACTGATGTTATGTGGTCTCGGCAGCCACTCCCAGTCACCAGTCTGGCTGCTGCATTCTGGATTAATTGCAGTGAGAATGTTTAATGGGATTTTGACTAGCACATAATGGGTTTGCTTTTCCTGCTCACCTCTGGGAGTCCTTGTAAATGAATGTCAGTGCTTTGTTTGTGAAGTAAAACAAGAGGCAGAATTTCCACATACTCCAATGTGCATTTGGATGTGCACCACTGCACAACCCATGAAACATGTTCACAGGTCTATAGCTGTGTATTTTTATACATACAGTAGCAGAAGAAGCTATATTCCATATAAAGTAGCTGTTTATAAAGCCCAAGAGCATCTGTTTTCTATCAGCAGAATCTATATGATCACAGCATTGAACTCTGAATAAACCGGTGTGTGTTCTTTAAAATGAAAAGCAGGGGGTCTTTTGCTTGTGGTTTTCGTTCTTCTTTTTTTTAAGTTTCAAAAGCCTGGGGTGATCTCTTTACACCAAAGGTTGCATATTTCCCTATCATGGCATGTAATGGATGATTAGGTCACATAAATGAAGTGACTATATTCCAGTGTTCTTCACTGTTGCGTGCTTATTATCTGCAATCCATACTGGGTAAATGAGTAATTACTTTGAATGCAAAATAGTAATAATGGATGCAACGTCTGGCATGATGAAAATCGGATATATAATTCCCATTTGTGATTTAGAACAGCAAAGGCTGCTTAAACTCACAGCCATTAATAGTGAATGATGAGACTGAAATAGGCAGCTGAAATAGGGGTTACATTGTCCAGTATGATTATGAAAAGGCCTTTTTGGAGGATGTTTTAATCATCCCTCCAGATTTTTTACGAAGCCTCTGGTATATTTCTTCACAAAAGAGCTTATATCCAATTACAAACTCCCATTTGCCAGAGACTGTATAACCAATTAATGAAACAAAAGAGGAATAACTTTGCTGTAACAAAATAATATCACAGAATCACGGAACTGTAGAAACTGGAAGGTTCTCTTCCCTCAAGGGGTCAAGGAGGGGTGTGAACATCACACATTGGAGTGAAGCTACCATGTCAAGCAGCACAGACTCATAAGTAGCCCCTGAATATTCTTCCTACAGCCCCAGCTATTCAGCTACGGTAGCCTTTCCTTTGCCCCTTGCCTCAAATCTTCCCTGCTTCCTCAGGTCTGGTGGGGACACAAACACCAGTGTCCCTATTTTCCAGGGACAGTCCCAGATTGACAAAAGCCGTCCTGATTTCTGATTGGATCCTGGAATGTCCTGCTTTTCTTTAGAGCATTCCTATTTTCATCAGAGAAATATTGAAAGGTACGGAGTTATGCGATCCCCGAGCCAAGGAGATCAGTAACTATACAACCTCTCAAATACATCTGAAGGCAACCTCTCAAATACATCTGAAGGCAGTTTTAACAATGTTTAATGTTTTATTATATTTTTATATATGTTGGAAGCTGCCCAGAGTGGCTGGGGCAACCTAGACAGATGGACAGGGTATGTTGTTGTTGTTGTTGTTGTTGTTGTATAGGACATCCCTATTTTCATCAGAGAAATGTTGTAGGGTAGGCAACACTGAAGATTCAATTGTCAGTCCAATTGGTTTATGTATGTGGAATTTGGATAGGATGCTATGCTATCTTATTTATTAAATTTGTATCTGCCCTACATCCGTAGATCTCGGTGCAGGTCACAACATAAAGAACACAAAAGGTATAATAAAAAATAAGAACAGAACAAAACCAATAACCCCCCCCCACCTCTTTTAAAAGGACATCGAATGTCAATCAGCCAAAGGCCTGGTTGAAAAGGAATGTTTTAACCTGGCTCCTAAAGGTTCATAATGAAGGTGCCAGGCGAGGCTCTCTGGGGAGAGCACTCCACAAACAGGGAGCCACCACGGAAAAGGCCTGTTCTTGTGTTGCCACCTTCCAGACCTCACGTGGAGGAGGCACATAAAGAAGGGTGACTTCAGGCTCCGGGGCAGTTCATATGGGGAGAGGTGGTCTTTGAGGTATTCTAGTCTCCTCTTTTGCCTCAGGCTTGCCATGCTGTCACACACCTGAGAGCAGGGCTGGTCAAAGACATTGGCTGCTTAAGATGAACAGCAAGATTCCACACATACGTACCAATTCTGGATACAGGAGCTGACGGCCCTGGCAATTGAACCTTTCTCCACACACTGTCCATGGACTATACACTCCTTTTGCACCTGATGGCCAATGGTTAGCTTAGGTGGATGCAGCAGATAGGCTGCGTGTCCTCCAGCAGCATCTGTTGCCTGAGGCAGCTGCCTCCCTCTGCCTAGGCACAGGGCTGGCCCTAGGATCAGTGTCAGTGCTACCCAGCTGGGGAATGGGGTAGCACTTCTAAGATTCCTTTAAACCCCATCACACCAACCCACAGACCCTCGTGCTTTCCACAGCTGCTTTCATACGGCTTTGTGCTGGGTGTGTGCTCATTCTCACAAATTCATTGTCTACTTTATGTGTTAGTGGCATATGGGCTTTGCTGATGGCACAGTCCCTTGTTGATGGGTCCTGGGATGCTCTTTAATGTTTGGCTGTATGTTTCCCCCCCCTCCGCTTCCAGGCTGAGCACACACTGGATATGGCAGTCCCGCAGCCGATATCTTCGATTGCAATGTGAGTATAAAACTACTCTGTATGATTCATAAGCAGCAACTTGCCTACCGTCCTCCTTTGGCTAGCCTGTGGCAGCTCCCTGCCATATTGTTGTCGATCCAGCATACCAGAGTCTGGGGGTGCAAAGGTGCTCATAATTCTAGGATGCTGGTGAATGTTCATAATTAATGAAGGCCAGGATTTAGCTAATGATTGGGGTACAGAAGGGGAAATACAGCAGTTCTCCTGCCAAACACGGAAATTCCGTTATGGCGCAATGGTCAGTCATCCACGCATCAAAGGAAGATTCTCGGGTCTCTGCAACTCCTTGACATAAATTTGTTGTAAAAGGTGGCACATCAGCGTTACCCGTGCCACATTAATGTAAATATTACTGCAAGTCATTTCTTCAAAGGCATCCAGCAAAGAGGGAAGTGGTTTTACAGCCCCTCCCTTCCTGCTATGGCATGTGCGGTTTTATAAAAAACTGACAGGAAGATGGGTAGCACTTAGCTTTAAGAGATACTGATACTGTCGAGTTCCCGTTCAAGTCCAAAAGAGTAGCTTTGGCCTATTGAGAAGACAGCTTGGCCGGCCCAGCTGAAACAGACTAAGTGAATATAATTCCATTTCCCAGTGCAAGACTAAATACAGACATTAAGGAACCCCTTTCCTTGGAATAATGCGCACTCAGGTCCAGTTTAACAGCCAAGATCGACTTTTTACTTTAGTTGAGATCCCTGCATTGCAGTGGGTTGGACTAAATGACTTTCAGGGTACCTTCCAATTCTACGATTCTGTGAGTCTATAAAAGGGGGGCAAACCCACAACATATTTTCAGAGCAAACAGATTTAAAGTATGTAGGATGACTGTAGCAGCTGAAGATTGCTGCTGTCCAGCCCAATCTAGCACGTATTTACTCAGCGATAATGACCAAAATAGCTACAGCGGTTGCTGTGGGTAAAGCATTTGCCCAGTTCCTGTGCATCAATAAATGCACCGACCCCGTGCCAGCGCAACCCGTCAAGAGAGTTGGCACCCTAACTCGCCTCATTATTGCCGGCCCCCTTTACCACCAGGCAGGCCGACTTGCACAATACCCGTGCTTATTATACAAAGTCTGACTTTGTTGTTGCAACCATCCTGGTCATTTCATCCAAAAAGGAAATAAAAGTATTCTGTGCACGTTGTGCAAAATATGCAGAGATCCACTGTTGAAATACAATGTAATACACATGTACAGTGGTACCTCGGGTTACATACGCTTCAGGTTACATACGCTTCAGGTTACAGACTCCGCTAACCCAGAAATAGTGCTCCAGGTTAAGAACTTTGCCTCAGGATGAGAACGGAAATCGAGCTCCGGCGGCGCGGCGGCAGCAGGAGGCCCCATTAGCGAAAGTGGTGCTTCAGGTTAAGAACAGTTTCAGGATAAGTACAGACCTCCAGAATGAATTAAGTACGTAACCTGAGGTACCACTGTATGTTAAAATGTAGACCCCCCCCCAAATAAGTTTCAATATGGTCGCCACAACAAATAAACTTAAATTTTTGACTTATTGGGAGGAGTGTTGGTACTGGCAAGAACATGATCTGCCCCGGTTCTGCCACACTCTCTGCGCTCCATATTACTCCCAATAATTGTTTCCCTGCACAGAAGGGCTGGAATCCTCTTGGTCCATCAAAAGTAGTTGGAAACTCATCTTTCCAAGTATATGCGCATGGAACCAGCCTCTGAGGCTACAAGTAAGCTATATGCTTCCGAAGGAGCCTTAAGTAGGGATAGGGATGCGCGCGGGGGAGGGGGAGGAGGGGAGGGGTCGTCCCCCGCTGTGGAATCCTCCTCTCCCCCCACAAACGCCCTGGCTTTCACCATCTCCTTATATGGACTCCAGAATGTCTGACGTCACCTCCAACGCTGGGAAAACCAGTGTCGGAGCAACCAAACCTCCTTTGGGCAGGAGAGCTGGAAAGAGAAAAGGTGGAGGGAGGGGGGGGAGGAGAAGGCGAGGGCAGGGAGGACCCAGGGGGTGGAGTCGGAATGCAGATCGACGCGGGCGCTCCTCCAATGAAAGGAGGGTTGGCCTTCCATCATTGGCCGAGGAGGGGAGGAGGCGGGGACAGACGGTCCCCTTCTGCCCAGGGTTGCAGGAGGAATGCAAGGGAAGGGCAGGGAACGGGTTAGGCTGCGCCGGCTGAAAAGCGCCGCCTGCCTGCAGAAGGGGCGTCAGTCTGCGCTGCCGGGCGAGGAGTTGGGAAGGCGCTGCGGGAGAGGCTGGGCGTCCGCGGAGACTTCTTCAAGGGAGCTGGGTGGGGTGGAGAAAAAGAAGGAGATAAACCTATATATATATTTTCAGCCAGTTTTGTTCCAAACCTGGGGGGAACTGCCCGCTTTTCACTCGCAGAAGTTACATAAATCTATTGCTTCTCCTCTGCACCGTCGTGGGAACCTGAGCAACCATGCCCGTCTTCCACACCCGCACGATCGAGAGTATCCTGGAGCCGGTGGCGCAGCAGATCTCCCACCTGGTCATCATGCACGAAGAGGGCGAGGTGGACGGCAAGGCCATCCCGGATCTCACCGCTCCCGTGGCCGCCGTGCAATCCGCCGTGAGCAACCTGGTCCGGGTGAGTTGAGAGAGACAGAGCCAGCTTGCTTGCCTGCCTGCCTGCCTGCCTGCCTGGGAGGCTCGGTATTCTTAATTTCATTGCGGAAGAAACGCGAAATGAAAATACACACCCAAGCCTCTTGCTCTCCCAAAGCTCCCTAATGCAAAAACTGCATTAGGGAGCTTGGCTGCCTGTTTGATGGCGGAGTGTTTGTCTCTCTCTGTGTGTCCCAGCAAACTTCAATCGGGCCCCACCTTAAGCCCCCAACCCCCGCAAAAAAAAAAAAAAGAGTGTTTAGGGAATGCAAGAAAAAGTTCTGGCAGCCACGAAGTTGTCACTGCAGGAGGAGTCTTGATTAATCCCCTTGGTGTGTTCCTGGTCTTGCCTCACTGGCTGGGAAATGGCTGAGCTGTCCCATGTTGATTTTCCAGGTTAAAAGGTCTTCTCTTCCCTCCACCCAGCAAAAAAGGAAGGAGGGAGGAAAAATTCCTTCCAAGGCTTCCTGAAAAGTCTCCCCTTCTGCCTTCCTCCTCCTTATCAAACTCCCGTTTAGTCGCTTGACACACCCAAACTTGCTTTGCTTTGCTTTAAAGCAATAGTTTGTTTAAAGTTAATTTTAGTTGAGTTTAAAGTCGAACAGGGATCATAGGGCAGCAGGCCGGGTGATTCAGAATATGATTCACAAAGCTTACGGAATCAAAAGAATACAGAGTAATAGCCGTATTTTTGATAGCAGAAGAAGCTAGGGATATAAATACCTCAACAGGACCTTAACGGGGTGTGTTAATCATAACTCTCAGAATATAACCTAAAACTATCCCTGGATAACCGTAAAGGCGCCGCCTCAAAGAGTGCTAGCCAATTAAAGCAGCCAAATATATTTGAAAGCTGGAGGAGGTTATTGTTCATGTTCTTGGTTAGTGATAATGCACTATTAAATCATAACCAAATAGAAATTTGTCCTCCTTGTGTTGGCTTCTCAAGACCAGTAACTTATGAGTTAATTTTTCCTTAAAGAGCTGTTTCCCATACCTTGGCAGACCAGAATAGTTTCATTTATAGATCTCCATGTTTTATGAAACACTTAAAAGTAAGCCCAACAGGTATCGTTCAAAGTTATTTCTGTGAATTCCTTGCTGAAGGTAGATAGGATCTGAATACGTCCCAGTCCTGGGTGTGTGTTCTTCTCAAACTCTGCATTTCCCCCCTCTTCTGCAAAGAGAGAATGCTCCACATGCCATCTTGCAATCGCCTCCTGGCTCTCTTACTTCCTCCTCTTAGGAATGTCGGAAGCTACTGTTATGCTGAGTTGTATCCTTAACCTACATAGCTTAGTATTCCCTTACACTGAATCCAGGGTTTAAGACGTTGACCTCTCCTGGCCCTACTTGGAGATGTTGGGGTGGGGTGGGAAGTCAAACCTTCTGCACATGGGCAGATACTCTGCCGCTGAACTATGACCCTTTCCATTGTGTGCCCCCACTCCGGCTTTCTGGCAAGGCTTGCTTTTTATAGTATCATAGAGTTGGAAGGGACACCAGGGGTCATCTAGCCAAACCCCGTGCAAGGCAGAAATCTTTTGCCCCCACGTGGGACTTGAATCCACAACCTTGACATTTAGAGCCTCGTGCTTTACCAACTGTGCTGTGTAGTGGATTGCACCATTTTCTGATGCCGCCTCTGAATGGTGATGCCCCGGTTCCCTGACCCACATCTTTCCTGCACGGTCTTCGCCAGCTATGACAGTGGAAATGTATTATTGGCATAATGTTTTCTTGTGTTTCTGTGAAGGTTTTTTAAAAAATAAAATAACAGAGGGGCGGCATCACTCTCTCGCTGTTCCCACCCCACCCCCTTTGCCCCTTAGCATTGCTGCTTGGTGGGGGCAGTCGGGTGGCGCTGTGGTCTAAACCGATCAGAAGGTTGGCGGCTCGAATCCCCGCGGTGGGGTGAGCTCCTGTTGCTCTGTCTCAGCTCCTGCCAACCTAGCAGTTCGAAAGCACTCCAGTGCAAGTAGATAAATAGGTACCACTGTGGCAGGAAGGTAAACAGCATTTCCGTGCGCTCTGGCACCTGTCATGGTGTCCCGTTGCGCCAGAAGCGGTTTAGTCATGCTGCCCACATGACCCGGAAAGCTGTCTGTGGACAAATGCCTGAAAGCTAGATGAGTGCCGCAACCCCATAGCCGCCTTTGACTGGACTTAACCTTCCAGGGGTCCTTTACCTTTTTACCTGTTACTTGATACCAGGCCAGACTTCTAAAACTGTTGCGAATGCTGGGCTGGGGGTCATTTTCTTTGAGAGCATGCTCTGTGGTGCTGAGGAATCTGGAAACAAGGAACAGACTGCACAGCTGCCCCTCCTCCCATTTATTCCCCTTCCCTGCATGTCCCTGCATTGCCCTCAACTTTCCAACTTTCCATCGCCTCTAAATCGTTGTCCTGGTCCCAAAGGAAGCCCTTGGACTTCTTCTAGTGTGTTGTACCTCATATGTACGTCTGCTCCTGCAGTAACAGTGTTGTTCCCTTCAAATCCGCCTTGACCAGCCCTCAGCCTGACTGTTCTACCCCTTTCCCCTTCCTTAGGCCTTAGACAAATTTAGACAAACTAACGCCCAGGGACCGGATCTGGCCCAATCACCTTCTAAATCCGGTCCATGGACAGTCCGGGAATCAGTGTGCTTTTACATGAGTAGAATATGTGCTTTTATTTAAAATTCATCTCTGAGTTATTTGTGGGGCCTGACTGGTGTTTTTACATGAGTAGAATGTGTCCTTTCATTTAAAATGCATCTCTGGGTTATTTGTGGGGCATAGGAATTCGTTCATTTTTCCTTCGAAATATAGTCCGGCCCCCCACAAGGTCTGAGGGACAGTGGACCGGCCCCCTGCTGAAAAAGTTTGCTGACCCCTGCCTTAGATACTCTGAATCACCACTTTGTTTTGATAAAGTTTCTATCCTTTCAGGTCCAAACAGTGCCTTTCCCCTTACTGCATCTTTAAAAAGATTTAGGAAACTCAATGATCAGAGATAATACCCAACCAATTAATTTTCCGCAGCCAGTTAGCAGTGGCAGCAAACGGAAGATTCCAGTTTACAAACTGTTTTCCTGTGTTAGATCAGTTTCACTGTGGGCGGCTGGGTGTAGGGTTCCCCCTTTGCATTCCTGCCCTTTCATTGACAAGTCCTTCCATGTCCTTATTACACCTTTCCCTTGCGAGTGAGAATAAACGACACTGTTATGGATCCACGACATTCGTTCTATGATGCTTACTTGAGCTACTGTTCCTTTGAAGCTTCAGGCTCTGTGACTTCTGATCTTGGCACGCATTCCCCACTCTCCTTTCCAGCTTTTCCCACAGTCCCCTTCCAGGCAGATAGAAGCGAATGGCAAGTGGAACAGCTGCAGAAAACATCCCCGAATCCCAAAATATTGTATTGGACAGTTGCCAACCACCAGGGTTGGTAGGTAATATAGTGCTTGTGCGTTCTCCAGTTCTCCCGTTTTCTTCAGGTAGACTGTGGTGGGATCTACACACATATGAAAATGCTTTTTTAAAAAGGTGTTTTAAAAAATACATTGAATTTGCCATAAGGCTCACCACTGCCATCTAGTGTCACATTGTGTATTGCACTTAAAACCCACTTAAAAACGTTTTATTTGCAACTGTATAGCTGAGTCCTGTGTATGTATTGTTCTTTCTCCACTTTTTCTCCATGGAGTTCATGCAGGATTCTCCCCCTGCCTCCCTATTGTTGCCCATTGAGAACTCTTGTTTCCCCTTCATATACTGCCCCTGCTTACTTCATCATGCTACATATCTGACACACATTCTCTCTGTGCATTCTTTTGCAAGGGGGAGGGATCTCTCGCATTTAAAAAGCCCAATGGTGCTTGGTGCATATTTTCAGTTCAAGCCCACACCATCTGTGTCTTCTGCAGAGTTGTAAATCCTTTCATATCGATTGGTTTTTGTGCGTGCGGTTAATTAGACGGATAGTTCAACAGCCCTAAATGCAACAGTTGCTTACAACCTCACGGCACCAGAATTCGTTTTGGAATCTATTGGCCACCAACTTGGACAGCTTTAAAAGAGGATCAGAAAAATTCCTGGAGGAGAGGGCTATCGGTGGCTACTAGCCTATGCTCCTCCTCCACAGTTGGAAAGGCAGCAGTGTTCAAAAATACCAGTTGCTGGAAATCATGTGAGGGGAGAGGGCTCCTGTGCAGATCACATTCATCCAGTGCTTTACCAACTGCACTGGCTCCCAGTGGAGTACAGCGTCAGGTCTAAGGTGCTGGTTTTGACCTTTAAAGCCCTCTGTGGCCTAGGACCCTCGTACCTACGGGACCGCCTCTCCTGGTATGCCCAGCGGAGGACCTTAAGGTCTACAAATGACAACACTTTGGAGGTCCCAAGTTGCAAGGTGGTTAGATTGGTCTCAACTAGGGCCAGGGCCTTTTCAGTACTGGCCCCGACTTAGTGGAACGCTCTGTCACAAGAGACTAGGGCCTGTAAGACAGAGCTGTTCCACCTGGCCTTTGGTTTGGACTCAGTCTGACTCTTATGTTTACCTGCCCCTTATGGTTTTGATTTATGGGCTACTATTAAAATGAGGCTGCGTTTTAAATTTTAACCTGTATTTTAATAAACTGGTTTTTGTTTGTTTGTTTCTCTCCCCCCCCCATTATGTTTTATTGTAATTTTATTGGTGTTAGCCACTGTGAGACCAAGATGCTGGATTGGATGGCCATTGGCCTGATCCATCAAATTCTTCTTATGTTCTTATTTCATCTTGTTGGTATCTAAATGCCAGTAATATGGCACAGTTTGTAGATTCCGATTCTGAATATTACGCATATTTTCTATCAGTTTCTGTGATAGCAGGTGGTGGGTGGAGCTTGTTCCTACATTATACTGCCAGTTACTTTTCCTTAGCGGTGAAGTGGTTAGAACTGATTTTCTTATATGCGATTTTCTCTTGCATGTGGTTGGTTTGTTGCATCTGTCGGTGCAGGGGAAACAAACCGCCAACTTTCTTTGACCTGCAAAGTTTATAGCTTGTGTGAGGCTGGATTGCAATGTTGTTGGCATGTTAGCAGCATTTATTTCTGAACGGATGCTGAGGTTACGTTTTACCACGATGTGTTCTGCCACTGTATCATAGCTCAGTATTGTTGATGTTCAGAAACCAGTGCTAATCTCTTGAGGGAGCCATACTGAACCAATTTCTTTCGGAAGCCAACTTTTTAAATTGCAAGTGGGGGATAAACAGGTTGGATCACTTTTCATGAATTCAAGTCCGGGAAGAAGAGCTCTTGTCACTTTTTAACCCTTTGGTTTTCTGCTTTCAAACATACAAATTTAATGAGGTCTCCGTGCATTGGATATCTGGGCTTGGGGCTGTTTGTTAATTGAAATTAATTCTGTGCTTCACTGCAAAAGTTTAGTAAGGGGTAGGATAATGCTTTAGCTCTTGTGTTGAAAACTTCTGCTTGTGTTATTCTTGCTGAAGTGTGTGTGTTTGAGTGTGGCAGGGTAGGATTGGATTGACCGGCTAAAAACACTTCATTCCTTTGATGTGCATCAGGAGCTGATTTAGGATAGTGCTAACAGAGCTATCCTAAGTGTGTTTACTCACGTGTAAATTGCACTGAGTTCAGTGGGCCTTACTTCCTCTCATTTTAGGATTTCACTTATAAAGAAGGTAATCTGAGTGTAAGTTCAAAACTCACACCGGCCATGATTTTGCTAAGGGCCAAAGCAAACCAATACAGTGGTACCTTGCTTTGCTTATGTCTTGGTTTGCATACGTTTTGGATTACAAACACGTCAAACCTGGAAGTGTGTGTCCCGGTTTGCAACCTTTTTTTGGATTACAACCCATTTTGGGGGGGATTACGAACAAATTGTTTTGGGAGGTCCCATTGGCAAAAGTGCGCCTTGGGTTACAACCTGTCTTGGTTTACAAACGTAGCTCTGGAACGGATTATGGTTGTAAACCAAGGTACCACTGTATTTGCAAACACTCTTGTTACATGACAGTATTCTATTATACAAGTACAGCCACCTTTAAACTATTCCCTTCCAACAGTTGTTGGACTTCCATGATCTCTGACCACTGGCCACGCTGGCTTGGGTTGATGGGAGTTGTAGTCCAACAACATCCGTATGGCACCAGGTTGGGAAAAGATGTGCAAGACTATTCAAATAATTGCTTTGAGGGTTTTTTGGGGGGGAGGGGAGGATATATCAATGATAGATAAATGTTGTTTAATTGCAACATTGAACTTGGCACCCCCCCCCTTTAAAATAAATAAATAAATCATGTTTTAATCTGAACTACGGTCAAAGACATATGCACATGTATGTGCAAACCGATGTAAAATTAACTTCT
Source organism: Podarcis gaigeae (assembly GCF_964106915.1). NCBI lineage: Eukaryota > Metazoa > Chordata > Lepidosauria > Squamata > Lacertidae > Podarcis > Podarcis gaigeae. Next base: position 16,445,360 of record NC_139681.1, read on the forward strand.
TTATCTTTCTTTTCTTGATGGTAGGTGTGTTTTCAGCATTTACAGTACTCCAACGTTTGCTAAGCGTGGAGTTTCCCTTGTGGTAGTGCTTCAGGGCATAAAGTAGCATTTATTATTTAAGATGACTGAAATCTGAGATGTGGAATTTCATTTGAAGGGGAATGCAGTTGAGTTAGGAAATTAAACCTAAGAACTATAATAAAAACTGGAACATACAACTTTTGCAACACATCACATGTTGTTTTAATTCAGTTTTGAACTTCTGATATGGGTGTTCTGCCAAATGTAGTGCATCTTGATTTTAAAACGAAAAACCAAGTTCCAAACTATTACTCTTTTCATTTAGGTCTGATTATTTAGCACGAAGGGATGCAGGTGGTGCTGTGGTCTAAACGACTGAGCCTCTTGGGCTTGCCGATCAGAAGGTCGGTGGTTCTAATCCCTGCGACGGGGTGAGCTCCCGTTGCTCGGTCCCTGCTACTGCCAACCTAGCAGTTCGAAAGCACGTCAAAGTGCAAGTAGATAAATAGGTACCGCTACAGTGGGAAGGTGAACAGTATTTCTGTGCGCTGCTCTGTTTTCGCCAGAAGCAACTTAGTCATGCTGGCCACATGACCCAGAAGCTGTCTGCGGACAAACGCCAGCTCCCTTGGCCTATAGAGCGAGATGAACGTGCAACCTCAGAGTTGTCTGCAACTGGACCTAACGGTCAGGGGTACCTTTACCTTTACCTTTGTTTAGCACGAAGCTGGTGGCAGTCATGAATGGGTTTCATTCTTTTTCTCCTTAGACGATGTTGTTGGACTATAACTCACTTTGACTTGAATCTTAATTTTAGAGGTCAGGAACCTGAAATCCTGTATGAAATGAACACAGTAATCTGGTATTCATTCTTGCGTCGTATGGGATAGTTGCACTTATTAAAAGGTTTGGGGCACGTTGGCTATGCTAGTCAGATTTAGTGAGGAAATACCATACAGCCACCAACTGTGTAATCCTATACACTACAAGTCCCATTGCATTTAATGGAGCTTACCCCCTTTAAGTGGTCAGCACTAGATCTCTCTTTAAAAATTGGTTGTACTCCGTTCATAAATTATAATTGGCAGGCTGGATGAGATTCTAAGCAGTATTTGTTTGCACACATGGACTCATCTATTTCCTTTTACCAGAAGTAATTCCATATACCTTCTGAACCCCAGCAGTCCTGCAAGCTTGCCCCCACCCCCTGAGGATGTTGTTGGAAGAAAGTATTCTCTTCCCTCCTCTGTGTCTGCAAGGAGCTGCTTTCCATTCATGCATGGGAGGGTCGGGTCGGGTGTGTGTTGCTCCCAGCACCGATATATATAACCTGTCTGGACTCTGTAGATTTGATAATAAGGTCCCCTGACCATTAAGTCCAATGACCATTAAGTCGTGACCGACTCTGGGGTTGCGGCGCTCATTTCTCTTTATTGGCCGAGGGAGCCGGCGTACAGCTTCTGGGTCATGTGGCCAGCATGACTAAGCTGCTTCTGGCGAACCAGAGCAGTGCATGGAAACGCCGTTTACCTTCCCGCCAGAGTGGTACCTATTTATCTACTTGCACTTTGATGTGCTTTTGAACTGCTAGGTTGGCAGGAGCAGGGACCGAGCAACGGGAGCTCACCCCGTCATGGGGATTCGAACTGCTGACCTTCTGATTGGCAAGTCCTAGGCTCTGTGGTTTAACCCACAGCGCCACCCGCGTCCCGTAGTTTTGATATTGCTCTTTAAATCTTATGGAATTAGTGATTGGCTGGCGGTGTTAACCTTATTGATTATGCCACCGTTTCGAAGAGCTTGCATTGGGATTGACCTCTGCCTGTGTATCCAGAAGTCAACAAAAGAATGTACTGTTTTGGGGTACGTCCAATTTCTAAACCACTTCAGACAGCCTTGCTTCAGAGACTCTTCTTAAGTAGTACGCTGTTCAGAGTACTGGTCCTGTTCTTGAGGAGGCAAGAAATTTCTTGAGCAAGCAGCTGCTTTAGAGGAAAACAGAAGCCTTTTCTGCTGAATGTGGCTTCTATCAGAGGGAGAAGGTTCTAGTAAATTAGTGTTTCCCTCGGCAAGTCCTTGATCATAAACAAGTGAAGGAAAATTTAATTACTCACCTAATTGTCTCTTTGCGGCAGCTGGAATAATGCAGCCTCTGGAGGGAGAGGGAGAAGTCTCTCTCCTTTAGCAGTCAAGAGGGAAGTTCTGCTCCCAGGACAAAGGCCTTCTGGAGCTATAGCTCTTGTTGCTCCACCACCAATAACATAGATGTAGCTCTGTCGCCAAACTCCTCCAGAGGCAGTGATCTCTTCCTCTGCTTTCCCCTTCCCCAGAGGACCAAAGCTGACATGACACCAGTATCCATGCTTGTTGAATCATATGTTTTCCATGTTCTGGATTAAAGCAGGGGGTGGCTTCCAATTTTTACATCAATAAAGGCAGGGAGACGAGGGGAGCCGAACTTTCCCCCGCCTTGCATTCCTGCGTTCTGTTGTCACTGGTACTCCGCTCCCCAGTTTGGTACACTTCTTATATTGGAACCACACAGAGACAAAACAGGCTGGTGGGGGAGAGTTTGGATCTGCTCGCCCGCACTGCTTCATACATAGAATCACAGAAGGGAAGGGATCCTGAGGTTCATCTAGCCCAACCCCCTGTGATGCAGGAATCTCAGATGCAGGGCTAATAAATGGAGCCACCCCTATTGTTTCTAGTTTGGCTCTCAGAGACTTTGCCACCATGCCGCTGCATTTTAGACCGTTCTGTCAAGGGAAACTTTGGGCTTTGCTGGATTTCAAGGCAGTACTGGGCTTCAGCCCAATATACCTGAAGGAGCGTCTCCACCCCCATCGTTCAGCCCGGACACTGAGGTCCAGCTATGAGGGCCTTCTGGTGGTTCCCTCCGTGTGAGAAGTGAGGTTACAGGGAACCAGGCAGAGGGCCTTCTCGGTAGTGGCACCTGCCCTGTGGAACGCCCTCCCATCAGATGTCAGGGAAATAAACAGCTATCTGACTTTTAGAAGACATCTGAAGGCAACCCTGTTTAGGGAAGTTTTTAATGTCTGCTGTTTTATTGCTTTTTTATTATTAGTATCATTAATTCTGTTGGGAGCCACCCACAGTGGCTGGGGAAACCCAGCCAGGTGGGTGGGCTATAAATAATAAATTATTATTTTTTATTTATTTTTTTTATTTTATTTTATTTCATAGTATAATGTTCCCACGTGGGAGCACATGAGCGCCATACAGGCTCATGCACTCTTGTCTACCTGCCTTTTAATTGCTTTGAGAAATATTCTGCGCCAAAGCGCCAACTCTTAAAAGAGATGTGTGTACTCTTCAACTCAGATCACTGTTTCACTGAGTCTAACACTTCTCTGAAAAAGTAGCTGTTATCAGGAAGTAATCTAAAAATAAGCCTGATAATGTTGAGAAGGGTCTGGTCATGATCTTTCGGATTTATAATTATAGCTGTCCAAGGACCGTGTGAGTACATGTTTCTAGTAGTTATTAAAAGTAAGGCAGATGATTAATGTCGCCATACTGATCTTATCTATTTGCTCTGATGTAAAGGGTGTGGGTGCTATTATAGAGTGGCCCTTGGCCATGTTAAAGGAATCAAAGCATGATCTGACTTTAACTGTGGTTAGCAAACTTAACTCTGATTAACATTAACCCTGATTCCATCTTAACCAGGGCTTGCTAACTAGTTCTTAAGGCCTTGTTAACACAGAGCTTTCATTAGTGTTAATCGTAGCTAACTATTGGTTCCAGTCAATGTTAGAAATTAGCCAGGCACCAGGTGCGTTTTGCGACTGGTGCGGGTCCAGTTGCGACCATGTGGAAATCTCTCGATGCCAGCTTGGTCAACCGGACGGCTCCATCTGGCTGGCCTTTCCAGTTTTCTTAAGCAGGTTATTTATGGCATTTATATATGGTTCACTCTACCCCTACAGCAACCCTGTGAGGTAGGTTACGAGGCAGTGACTGAGCTTCATGACTGAGTGAGGACTTGAACCCTGATCTCCCAGGTCCTAGTCTGACACTTTAATCCATGGGTAGGCAAACTAAGGCCCGGGGGCTGGATCCGGCCCAATTGCCTTCTAAATCTGGGCCGCAGACGGTCTGGGAATCAGCGTGTTTTTACATGAGTAGAATGTGTGCTTTTATTTAAAATGCATCTCTGGGTTATTTGTGGGGCATAGGAATTCGTTCATATATTCCCCCCACAAAAAATATAGTCTGCCCCCCCCCCAAAATCTGAGGGACAGTGGACCGGCCCCCTGCTGAAAAGGTTTGCTGACCCCTGCTAACCACTACACCACCCTGGCTTCCTGGAGTACTTCTGCTATGGGGCAGCTGTATGAATTATGTAGGTAAATAAATATGGAGAAAGCAAATTGTCACTTAGAGAAGGATCTGAAATATTTTCCTTGAAGCTTGAATTCGCTTTATTCTGGATTGTTTTATTTGATTTTTCAATGTGGTATAAAACGCTTTGGGGTGTTCTCTTTAAAATATAAAGTGGTATAAGCAATCCCTGGAATTGGTTCACCACCTTGCCTAGAAAGGGAATTTTGTGGGCTGGCTTGAAATCTTCCAGTACCGTGCAATTTAGAGAGGGCTAATTCACTGAAGATCTTAACAATGGCTTCCTTCAGACTCCTTGGTACAATGTATTATGTCGAGGAAACGTTCTGCGCTTTTTCAGCCCTCTTGGCCAAGTCTCTTCCGGCTGCTTTGAGCAAGTCAGTGAGGTCAAATGCCAAATGCCCAGCTGGGTGACCTCAGCCATTCATGGGATCTGTCCACACCCTCGGGCTGTATGAATTTTACGCAGTCTTTTTCTGGTTATCAGTCCTAGTTTGAGGCTAAATCTCGTTGAGAGTTAATGAAACAATTAAGGAAATTGCAATTGCTCTGCATCTGTTGAGTCGTAAAGGATTTGCTCTACGTCAGAGGTCAGCAACCTTTTTCAGCCGTGGGCCGGTCCACCGTCGCTCAGAGCATGTGGTGGGCCGGACTATATTTTTGGGGGGGAAATGAATGAATTCCTATGCCCCCAAAATAACTCAGAGATGCATTTTAAATAAAATCACACATTCTACTCATGTAAAAACACCAGGCAGGCCCCACAAATAACCCAGAGATACATTTTAAATAAAAGGACATGTTCTACTCATGTAAAAACACGCTGATTCCCTGACCATCTGCGGGCCGGATTTAGAAGGCGATTGGGCCGGATCTGGCCCACGGGCCTTAGGTTGCCTACCCCTGCTCTACATGGAACTGGGCTTTGTGGAAGCAGAAGCCAATGCTATACTGCAAGCTTACTCCAAACTCTTTGCTATGCGAGTTCAGCTGAACAATTCAGTAATGCTTTAGTCTTTAAACTCCTTTTGTTTCTCTGTAAGGCTGTCATCAACACTCCTTCTGGCTTACTATTTTTGTAATTGTGAATCTTGACCGTGGTTCCTGCTGTGGGAAAATAACCTTTGCATCCATGCTAGGACATTCTTAACATGGCTGAAAGCAAAGTTTATGCAAGTCTGTCTGGTTGTTGTTATATTCCGGAAATGCCTGGCAAATGAGCTGATTGGTTGATAAACTCAAAAAAAATGTCTCAATTATGGGTTCATGTGTTTTGAATTTGTGAAGTAAAGTCATTAATGGGGGTCTACACTTGCAGCTAAACTTCTTTTAGCTAGAATAGTGGAGAACTCCTTAATACAGACCTTTTTTGAAGCATGGTTGTCATGGGAGGGAAATACTGTTAAAAAAATAAAAAAATAAATTAATAGAGATCATGAGGCAAAGGATGAGGCATTTGATTATTCCACAAACCACTCAAATGTTCTAGGAGAATAGTTTCTGTGAATTGGTAACTAAATGCAATGGACTGCATTTATGTCAAAAGGTACGATCTGTTGCTTTTGCCCCAATAAGTATTGTTGCTGGTAGTTAACTGTACCCAAGATTATTTGCTGCAGAAAGAAAACAATATGTAAAAATCATTATTTCTGTGAGGAAATATTGTGGCATTCATTCTGGGCCAGCTGGGATTCTTGCTTAGTCTTGCACCCTAATACTTGTGGGGTATTGCGCACAAGCCCCCTAAGCAGCACTTGTGGTTTTAAAACCAGAGGGAAGGAACGCATTAGCCGCAGAATGTGGCTTCTCTTCCACCTTAAAACAGTCAGTTAACATACCTGTGGGTTACTGTACCTGCATAGTGCACTTAAACATGTGCTTTCCCCCATTCGTAGTGGCTTAGTGATAGGATGTAATTGCATTTGCTGATTTTGCAAAAGCCCGTCATGGGAAGGCTGCACACTGGAGGGTGGGAAGGTTTATTTGTGGCATTAGTGGTTAATAGCGTGTTCTTCTTCAGAGACAATTAATCTCTGCAAGTATCTGTATAGTTGAGCTAGCAGTCCCCCCCCCCCCCCACAGCTTGGCTACTTCTGTGAGGAAGTTCCTTCATTCACAGAGCTCATGTTGGCTTGTTGCAAAATGTAGGCGTTTGCATCACTAGCTGTGACACATGTATTAGTGTTGCATAGAACTTTGTGGGCCAATCCTTGTTTGTGATGGAGATTGTCGAGTGTTGTAAGCCTCCTGTGGGATTCACAAATTCTGGCTGGCCTTGGTAGCCGGCGATTTTCTGCTAAGCAGTGGTGAAATCCAGTTCCGCCATGATTCTCTGACAAAGGCAAGGCTGCAGTTATTATTGAGTTATGATTTGTAGAACAACAACTAAAGGTTTATTAAGTCGTCTGTTGTGTGTGTCCCTTGTCCACAGTTTTCTGGTGGGGCATTTGAGAACTGCTGCTTCTGTCAGCTTCCTCCATCTCCCATTTTTATAAATTTGTCCTGATGATCCAAACAATGATACACATTAAGGTCTTCCTGAGCTTCATCATGATCACCTCTTTTGCTCCTGCCAGAGAGGAGGGAAGTAAAATTGGCCAGAGTTGGGAAAGGTAGATGCTACACCATCTATGGCGAGTGAGTGCATTTGTTTTTATTTTAAAAAGATGCTACTTTTTTCCAGATCTTAACTTTAGGGTGCAAAGTGCACAGAGCTAATTTAGATGTTGTGGAAATATTCATCTTGAACTTGCTCATTTTCAACTTCCAGAGTCGGGGAGGAAGGTGTCCTCTCCTGGAAAATGTGCAGAAACTAGCTGTACTTCAGAGTTAAGCTGTAGATAACAAGTTGCAGATTACATTGTGGCAGCTGTTTGCCACCAACCTGGCAAACGTTTCCCGTTCCTTGAGCTACAAATGCTAAAATGAATATAGAGATAGTTTGTTTCAGTGTTGTGACTTCAAGAATAACAAGAATGAAACTTATTTAGGCATAATATCCGACCAAGCTGAAAACTTTGCTCTGAGAAATGAGCCTTCAAGACCTTCCAAAAACCTTGCAATGTAGTCACTCATCAGAGGTCTACAGGAAGTGTGCTTCAAAGCTGTGAGGCCACCATGCCAAAGTTCCTGTCCCTCCTGACCAGCAACATTACATCTCTGTGGCACAGTGGGTCAGTGTGTTTTGCTGTTAACCAGAAGGTTGGTAGTTCGAGCCCAACCAGGGGCAGCTGTGGGCAGGATTCCTGCACTGCAGGGGTTGGGCTTGATGACCCTTGAGGTCCCTTCCTACTCTACAATTCAACAACAACAACAATTTATTATTTATACCCCGCCCATCTGGCTGGGTTTCCCCAGGCACTCTGGGCGGCTCCCAACAAAATATAAAAAATACAATAAAACAGCAGACATTAAAAACTTCCCTAAACAGGGCTGCCTTCTATAAGTCAGATAGTTGTTTATTTCCTTGATATCTGATGGGAGGGCGTTTCACAGGGCGGGCGCCACTACCGACAAGGCCCTCTGCCTGGTTCCCTGTAACCTCCCTTCTCGCAGGAAGGGAACCACCAGAAAGCCCTCGGAGCTGGACCTCAGTGTCTGGGCAGAACAATATGGGTGGAGGCGCTCCTTCAGGTATAGTGGGCCGAGGTCGTTTAGGGCTTTAAAGGTCAGCAGCACCGACACTTTGAATTGCACTCAGAAACATACCTGGAGCCAGTGTAGGTCTTTCAGGAGCAGTGTTATGTTATCTCAGCATCCACTCCCAGTTACCAATCTAGCTGCTGCATTCTGGATTAATTGTAGTTTCCGGGTCACCTTCAAAGGTAGTCCCACGTAGAGCACATTGCAGTAGTCTCTGAAGCAGGAGATAACCAGAGCATGCACCACTCTGGCAAGACAGTCCGTGGGCAGGTGGGGTCTCAGCCTGAGTAGCAGATGGAGCTGGTAGACAGCTGCCCTGGACACAGAATTGACCTGCGTCTCCCTAGGAAGTGGGCATACTTAGGGGGGCCTCTGACGCAGATCTCAATGTGGCGACCTGGTGGGACCAGGTGCAAGCAGTCCAGCAAATCTTACTGACTTCCTATTCCAGAAATTGACTTTCTGTTTCAGAAAAAAATGCTTTCTGGGATAGGTATGCTGCAGCTGCTGTCAATCCTGCTGGTTCTCTGCACTTTAAAAGTTGCATACCAGGTAACATCAGAAAAATCTGCAAGTATTTTTCGCTCCATAAGATGCACTTTTTTCTTCCTAAAAAGTAAGGGGAAATGTCTGTGCATCTTATGGAGCGAATGCATGGCCCCTGGAGTCGAATTGCCCAGGGGCGAAAAGCAGATCATGCTTTTTTTTAAAAGAAGGAAGTGGGTGTTGAAGCAAAGCTGCTGATTGTTTGCCGATCGATCGGGGAGAGAGATAAGGGACGCTAGAGATAAAAGAGGCTGCCTGGGAGAGGGGAGGTAAAGACAGCAAACTTGCAAAGGGGGGGAAACAGGAAGACTAAAGCAATAAGGAGAGAAATTAGAGAGAAAGGAGGAGCAAAAAGCTGCTTCAGCTAAGGAAAAGACACTAAGGCAAACAAGAGGGAAGGGAGTGCTGAAAGGAAACAGCTGATCGGTGGGATTGGAAGAGAGATAAGGAAGGCTAATGGAGGCTGCCTGGGAGAGGGGAGGTAAAAGCCCATGGATCCTCAGGATTTTTACATTGGGTCACCCCAAATTCACCATCAGATCACATGTCTGTGGCCACAGCATGAACCACAAAAATCATACATCCATTATTTTGTTCAGAATATTTTTTTTCTTGTTTTCCTCCTCTAAAAAAACTAGGTGCGTCTTATGGTCAGGTGCATCTTATGGAAAGAAAAATACGGTACATGAAGTGTTGATCTCGTGTGGGGCAGTGAAGAGAATTAAAAGCCCCATTCCCCAACATCTCTTCTCCAATCAAATTAATACACACCCACCCCACAGTGCCACTTTGCATTAAGGAAAAAGACATGGGATTCAGCCACAGGCCTCGCTTTTTGTGCGTGGTTTGGCTCTTGGATTCTCAGTCTGGCTCCTCTGCGGGTTTTTCCTCCTTCATCTTAAGCGCTGAATAGATTGAGGCTGTCTGGAGACACTGCAGCTGTTCTCTCGCTTCACTGTCCATTTGCTTCTCAGGGCCAGATCTTCTCTCTTGTCCTGATGAATAGGCTGCAGTAAATTTTGATGGGGGAATCCAGAGTTGTCTGCCTGCCTGCCTGCCTGCTACAAAGTGTTTCAGTTCAACTCTGCTCTGCCAACAGTGTAAATCTTTGTTCTCTGGGCTAGCAGTCTTGGCAGGATGCAGGAGAAACTGATGGAGACACTTGAAAGAGCCAGGCATCCATTGAGGACAATTTCCTTGTAAGGATCTGATGGTAATAAGCCCCCCCCCCTCTCTCTCTCTCTCTCACACACACACACACACACACACACACGGCTTAGTTTCAGCTTCTGAGTGGGGAGTGATATAACCCAGTATTTTTGACAGTCTAGGTAAGGTTGTTGACAGTCACATAATAAATCTAAGTGACAGATGGGCCGTAAAAATGCCAGTGGGGGGAGGGGGGGAGAGAATGTAATTAAACCAGTATGTGGGGACATGCTTTGCTTTTTGACACAATAATTAATCTGTTTTTACATTAACAGTATCGGAATGTCACCTTGAGCTAATGGTTTGCCAGTGGAGAAGAGGCATCAGAGTGCAGGGCTAGGGCAGAAATTCAATGTTTTCAATTTCCCTGCCTTCCACTTCCTTTGTGTTGCAACTTCTGTGTGCTGCTGTGGGGGGTCCCCAGTTAGGAACTATTTAATGTTCCTTATTGGGTAAAGCTAGGAAGTTTACTAGCACACAATTCCTAAAGGCTATCAAAACTGGAAAGGGTGAGAATTATTAGCAGGTGTCTGCCTTTATTAAGCATCGAGTCTTGTAATGTTGCAGATCACTATGTGGCCCAAATTCTGCTGATGGGTTTGAGGTTGGAGTGTTGCATTGCCAGATCATGGAATGCGCTAGGGAACTCTGTGTAAATTCCTGCTAGTAGTTTGAGTTGACAGTGGAAAAATATAGATACATTCTGATTTAGCTGTTTTTGAACCTGTGAAATGGACACACGAGTAACACTGTTAAAAATATCTATATTGTGTTGTGCATGTGACAGTGTGGCTCACACACTGACTGTCTGGACCAGGGGTCAGCAAACTTTTTCAGCAGGGGGCTGTCCCTCAGACCTTGTGGGGGGCTGGACTATATTTTTGTGGGGGAAATGAATGAATTCCTATGCCCCACAAATAACCCAGAGATGCATTTTAAATAAAGGCACACATTCTACTCATGTAAAAACATGCCGATTCCCATGGTCTGGACTGTGGTTGCTAGGAGTTTTTGGTTGCTTAATGAATAAAACAGTCCGTGATCCTGCTTCTTTGCAGGAAGGTAAAGTTGGCAGGAGGTTTAGGTCAAAGCTTCAAACACACACACACAGAGAGAGAGAGAGAGAGAGAGAGCGCGCGCTGTGAATTGGCAAGAGATGCTAGGCAGTGACACTGGTTTCCCAGAAAATTGTGACTTAGAAAATTGGGGGGGGGGGGATTCTTAATACCTTAAATCAACATGGTTATTTGAGTTGTATTCAGTATAATATAATTGAAAAGTACACATCGTCATAATTTTTTGTTGTTGTTTATAAAATTTAAATACCGTTCTTCATCCAAGATCACAGAGGGGGGTTACAACGTGGGTAGGCAAACTATGGCCTGGGGGCCAGATCCGGCCCAATTGCCTTCTAAATCCAGCTCCCAGATGGTCCGGAAATCAGTTCGTTTTTACATGAGTAGAATGTGTCCTTTTATCTAAAATGCATCTTTGGGTTATTTGTGGGGCTTGCCTGGTGTTTTTACATGAATAGAAGGAGTGTTTTTATTTAAAATGCATCTCTGGGTTATTTGTGGGCCATAGGAATTCGTTCCTTCCCCCCCAAAAAAAAATATAGCCTGGCCCCCCACAAGGTCTGAGGGACAGTGGACCAGCCCCCTGCTGAAAAAGTTTGCTGAGCCCTGGTTACAATATAAAACACAAATCATACATACCATACTATCCAACCAAAAAAATGCCCCTCGTAGATGGTTTAATTAGCCAAAGGCCTGGCTGATTTAATTTTACATGATATAAAAATATTTCCCCCACCCCAGTAGGTAAGTTTAGTTGAGTTGAAATATTTGATTTCAGGAGAAAGGTCAGTAGAGCACATTTAATACTGTTATAGTCAAACAGACCCAAAGCTTATTTTTAGTGGACTATTTGTAAATATTTTAAGGCAGACTTCATTAGCAGCCAGTTTCTTAACTTGGAAGACACATAGAAGAAATAACATTTATACCACTTTCATGTCAATTGAACTGCCTTGGTTTTCCCCAAGGAATCCTGAGAAACACATTTTTATTTTATTTTTTTGGCAAGCGTTCTGCACATTTGCTTACAGATAGAAATGGCTGTTAAACTGGGTTAAGTCTGTGGTGTGAACTGCTGGACTGAAGCTATCTTCCCTCTCCTGCCCCCATGCCGAGAAGAAACCCTGCAGATTTTTGTTTTGCCTGAGAAATATACTGTACTAAAGAGTATATTTATAGAAAGGGACACAGGTGGCGCTGTGGGTAAAACCTCAGTGCCTAGGACTTGCTGATCGTAAGGTCGGCGGTTCGAATCCCCGCGGCTGGGTGAGCTCCCGTCGTTCGGTCCCAGCTCCTGCCCACCTAGCAGTTCAAAAGCACCCCAAAGTGCAAGTAGATAAATAGGTACCGCTTTATAGCGGGAAGGTAAACGGCATTTCCGTGTGCGGCGATGGTGCTGGCTCGTGAGCTGCAGCTTCATCACGCGGGCCACGTGACCCGGAAGTGTCTTCGGACGGCGCCGGCTCACGGCCTCTTGAGTGAGATGAGCGTGCAACCCTAGAGTCGGTCACGACTGGCCCGTACGGGCAGGGTTACCTTTACCTTTACCTATATTTATAGAAAGACATGTGGGGATGTGTATTTGTTGTTTCTGGTGAGATTATTGATAAAAACCTCCAACAGATTATTGAGGAAGTGATAGAGTCTTAAGTCCGTAGCACAAGATCAGTTCCATACAGTTATTCCAAAAGCAGTTACAGTGTGGTGCTGATAACGCCAAGGTTGCAGGTTCGATCCCTGTATGGGTCATTTGCATATTCCTGCGTTGCAGCGGGTTGGACTAGATGACCCTTGGGGTCCCTTCCAACTGTACGATTCCATGATTCTCTCTCTCCCACCTGCCTATGCCCAGTAGCATCGTCATAGTTCTTAGATGCAGTAGATGAACCTATAACACAGGTCTCAGCATGCCTCAGCAACTGAGTTCTGTGGAACTTACTCCCAGTTAAATGTGTTTTAGGATTTCAGCCAAGTTTCTTAACAAATGGCAGTTTCATGGTTCACATCCTCGACCCTTTGAGGAGTGTCCTCCTCCCATATTTTTTCCTGATACTGACAACACACTTAGGCAGTTGGTTGCCCTGAGGCATTGTGTGAGTGACTCCTGTCAGTTGATAGGAAAACCAGCCGCTTGCTCTGTGTTGTTCGCCTGACATCGTCTTTTCCTTTCCTCAGCAATGGTAGCGAAGCCAGTTTCATATAATTTAGAATCTGCAGTAGCCAGGGGACCAAGAAATGTGAAGCTTCAGGGGGGAAATGACAAAATCTGTAGCAAATTTTGCATGTTCTGTAAATTTGTATCTGTATAGCTAAAGGCCTGTTCTTTATGGGGCCAGTGTGAGCTGTTCGTTCATTTTGTTAGATTGCGATGTAGCCCACAGTAGTAGTCTCTGGCTGCTTGTATTCTGAAATGGAAAACGTGTGTTGTCTCCCCCTCCCCCTGATTTTACTTACATTCATATTCATATTCTGAATTTTGGTGGTTTATAGTCTCACCATGATCATTAAAAAGCTCTCTGTAATACATTACAATTGGTTCTCTCTGACCAATTCTTGTTTATCATGTGGATATTAAGCAGGTTGGTTATTTTTTTGGTGGGTGGTCAGGGGTTGTGTAGTTTTGCATGCTTATCCTTTAAAGGCAGTTGTAAAAACAGCCAGCCAAACACAAAAGCATTATCAAGCCTGCAAACCAAATATTTACTCATGTTCGTTCTGATTTTAAGACGCAGCATTGACAAGCTGGTGGTAAACAAATGATTTATAGAGTGTGTTATCATTGGGGCTCCCCAGCTGTCTTCAGAATTAAAGAACAGATTAAACAGATTAAATAATAGATAAATATCTGATGCTGTTGCTAGCTAAATAACAAATCAATTAAACATGAATTCATTTTTCATCTGCTGGTAACAGCACAAAGGGTAGGAGCTATAATGTTCTATGCGTGTTTGTATAGAATAAGGTAGTTCAGGAGAATCCCAGCAGAATATGAAAACCTGGAATTGAGTGTATTGGTGGGCAGAGGCCACATAAATGCGCTAAGGGTAAATAATAGCAATTTAAATTTAGTTGTAGTTAAGGTTTCAGAGTGTTAAAGGTAAAGGGACCCCAGACCATTAGGTCTGGGGTTGCGGCGCTCATCTCGCTTTATTGGCTGAGGGAGCTGGCGTACAACTTCCGGGTCATTTGGCCAGCATGACAAAGCAGCTTCTGGCGAGCCAGAGCAGCGCACGGAAACGCCGCTTACCTTTCCGCTGGAGTGGTACCTATTTATCTACTTGCACTTTTACGTGCTTTCGAACTGCTAGGTTAGCAGGAGAAGGGACCGAGCAAAGGGAGCTCACCCTGTCGCGGGGATTCGAACCGCTGATCTTTTGATTGGCAAGTCCTAGGCTCTGTGGTTTAACCCACAGCACCACCTGCGTCCCGCTAAGTGCCTATTTATTTTTACATATCCCCAGTGCAGCATCGCTTGTATAAAGTTTGTAGCAGCAAATGCTGCAGTAAGGAAACACCTCTCACGAACTGCCTCTCAGTTGAGGACAGAAGATGGTATTCTTTTTGGGTTGGCCATACGCCTGGAAACTGAACAAGTCACACATCTGCACCAAGCTGTCACGGACACTTCTCTATAAGGTTTCCGTCTATATTTATCTTGAAATGCAAAATAATAATATAATAATAGTAATGACCTGGCCATTCTCTTCATTTAAATGGTGGTGTGTTATAAAGATGCATCTATTCCAGGGTTCAGCAACCTTTTTCAGCCATGGGCCTGTCCACCATCCCTCAGACCATGTGGGGTGACCGGACTATATTTTTTGGGGGGGAAACGAACGAATTCCTATGCCCCACAAATAACCCAGAGATGCATTTTAAATAAAAGCACACCTTCTACTCATGTAAAAAACACCAGGCAGGCCCCACAAAGAAGCCAGAGATGCATTTTAAATAAAAGGGCACATTCTACTCTTGTAAAAACACGCTGATTCCTGGACCATCCGCGGGCCGGATTGAGAAGGCGATTGGGCCGCATCCGGCCCCCAGGCCTTAGGTTTCCTACCCCTGATTTATTTGATAGAATTATTGGAAGACTTTCCTGGGAGGAATCCTCCCCCCCAATCAATTTAGCAGTTGGCAACAGATTGGGGGGCGGGTATCAGATTACATAGATACTAATGTGATCACTGCTGAAAGACAGTGCTGATCACTGCTGAAAAACAACAACCCAAACAGCTCTCCTTTGTTCATTATAACACTTGGCATAGTATTTGCATGTCTGAAATGTCAAGTGTGACTGAGCAAATCTGGAAAAGGGTAATCATCATAGGCTGTTGTTCTGTTCCCGTGGCTCTCCCTGCCTCCCGCTGTTTGATTGTCAGAACGGCAGCAGCGCTGAAAACCTATTCGAGGCAAATTGAAAATTAGAACGTTAGACTTTTCGTTTTCCTGTCTTCAACTGACCTTGCCATGGATATTATTTTTCTTCCCCTTGGGAAAGGAGAAAGGGCTGCTCATAAAAAAAAACAATGGGAACACCTGGGAATTTGAGAAAGCTCCGATTAGGCAAAAGTTTATTCTCGCCTCCTCCAAATGCAAACAAGCAGGAAAGAGAGCAGTTCTTGTCTTGATGCTCAGCTTAAATGAGTTGATGAAGCCCTCTGGAATTGTTTTCCTCCATGTCCTCAACAGTCCACAAGTCCCAGAATAACTAGGACTTCGACATTGGAACGGACTCCCACGAGAGGTAGCAGATTCTTCTTCCTTGGAGGTTTCTAAGCTGAGGTGGTATGACCAACTGGACTAGTTGAGATTCCTGCACTGAAGGGGGTAGGACTTGTTAGAAGAAAAGCTGCTGCCTTTCCCTTATGCAGTATTCCAGAGTCCTTAGGTGGGTTCCCTATCAGTAGGAGAAAATAACAGAGGCCAACCAGAGTATATTGAGAAGCAAAGTGGCTAGTAAGCCTGATCTTTATTCAAGGAACTGTTGCAACAGGGTCCCCACTCATCATGCACAAGAGGGAGGAGAACCCTGAACAATGGTGCACAAGGCCTTATACAGTGGTACCTCTGGTTAAGAACTTAATTCGTTCCAGAGGTCCGTTCTTAACCTGAAGCATGCTTTCGCTAATGGGGCCTCCTGCTGCCACTGGTGCACGATTTCTGTTCTTATTCTGGGGCAAGGTTCTTAACCTGGAACAACCACTTCCTGGTTAGTGGAGTTTGTAACCCAAAGTGTCTGTAACCTGAGGTACTACTGTATAGACTTTTGAAACTGCCCACCCTGTAGCCCAAGACCACCCCCAAAAAACTTCATACATACATCACAGAGGGAGGTGGTCTACAGCAGAAATGACTGATTGCATTACCTGGGAAGTCTGGCCATTCTTTGGTGATGGTTAATACTTTAGTTCCTGAATCCAGGTCACAGGCTCACCCTAGTCATACAGAAATGCGCCCTGAAGACAGGATTTGTATGCAAAAAGGCGATGGGAAGGATTTCCCCATTTGCCTCCCTTACCGCAGAGGAATATTTGAGGTCATTGGGAGAGTCAAAATGGCTTCAGGATTGCTCTCCCGTACTATTTCAGACACATGGTTCATATATTTAGATATGTGTGCATTTATGAACATTTATTCTATATTTGAGAGCTTAAAATTCTTATAACAGACTAGATGACCCCCGGGATCCTTCCCAGCTCTGAGATGTTGTGATTCTATGATTCTATGTAGAACTACTTTGCAGAGTTCTTTTATGTGGGGAGGGGCCCTGTCAGACCAGAGTCCCTCCCTGCATGGACAAACTTTATCATAAATTGCTATCTATGGAAAACCCTTTCCCACGCTGTCCAAAATGGGGAAGCATTTCTGCCATGCAAGTCTGCAGAGAGAGAGAGAGAGAGAGAGAGAGAGAGAGAAAGAGAAAGAAAGAAATGTTCATGTTAGCCCATGTGTCCTTCTGTATTCTTACCTTTTGTTTCAACACGTTCTGGATCCATACTGTGCAAGAAGAGAATGTCCAGATGTATTTATATAATAACCTGCAGAAAATGGGGGTGGGAAGGTGTTGTGTTGGTAGAGCTGTAAATAGTAATTTCAGTGCATCAGCGCTCCTAAAATACACCTCTCTTCCTTTTGTGGGCTGGAAGTATTTTGCTTGGCTTGCAGAGATTTCATAGTACTGTTTCCTTGTAGTTTGCGGCACTAACTGGAAGTACTCGCTTCTCTGAGTGAGGAATGCCAACTACCTTAACTCCCTTTTAAAACTAGGCTGTGGCTTAGTTGCCTATTCCTTATCCCCAGCCAAAAATGAACCTAAGTATGAAACTGTTGCATTTGCTCATATTCACCGCTTCTTCCCTTTCCTTGCTTGTGTGCTCCCATATTGAAATTTCGACTGTAAGCTACATTGACCACCAGGAACCTGAATTCTTATTTATGTTGCAGTGGCTCGGGTTCAAATAAGCCACTGTGCTAGCAGAAGTTAGTGCAAGGGCTCCCACTAGTGCAGTGGTGTTTTCTCCCCCCGTTCCCCAAATCTGCTCTCAAGGGTCAGGAGACCCCCCCCCCCCCCGAGCAGTGCAGGGGGCAGGCGAAATGGGATTTGCTTGCTCTGGCAAAACGATCAGAGGGGTGCAATGTTGAATTCCTCCCTTTGATCATAAAAAGGTAAAGGTACACCTGACCGTTAGGTCCAGTCGCGGATGACTCTGGGGTTGCGGCACTCATCTCGCTCTATAGGCCGAGGGAGCCGGCATACAACCCTTCAGATTTGTGACCGTACTAGTGTGCTGTCACTTTAGTCTGCTTCATTCCAATGCCTTGGGTATCCTTCTCCTCTTCAGAGGAGTGTTCGAAATTAGCCAGGCGCCAGGAGCTTTTTGCACCTGGCTACTGGCTACTGGCTACTTGCAACCAAGTGAAAATGCCTGGATGCTAGGTGACATCGCCATCTGGAGGTGCATGCCTGGGAATCATTGGGTTGTGACTGTTTTCGCACACTAATGCCACATTCTGTAGAATTCTATCTTTTATATTTTACCTGCATAATTGGTATGAATTTCAGGAACTAAAATGCTTTTTCTGGGCAGCCTGAGCAGGAACAGTGAACAACATTATAGTTAATTGTTGCAGCTTGCCTTCTCTGCACCCCTCTGCCCTGCTCATGGTTGTGAAGAATATTCTTACCTTATGAATGGTCTATGTCACCATTAAGAAAAAGAGACTGGAATAGGCCAATATATATGTGGACTGTCCCTGGATCAAGTGATTTTTGTTCTTGAAGTTCTCAAAGCTCTTAACCTAGCTCAAGGTGGTCCTCTGAAGTAGCCAGAGCTTTAAATGAGAATCAATCACAGTCAGTCCATCACTTGAAAAACACAGTGGTACCTTGGGTTACAAATGCTTCAGGTTAGAAACTCTGCTAACCCGGACGTAGTGCCTTGGGTTGAGAACTTTGCCCCAGGATGAGAACGGAAATTGTGCGCCGGCAGCAGCAGGAGTCCCCATTGGCGAAAGTGCGCCTCAGGTTAAGAATGGTTCGGGTTAAGAACGGACCTCTGGAACGAATTAAGTTTGTAACCTGAGGTACCAAAGTAAGACTTTAGAACCGTCTTGCCCCCAAATGGCAACTCAACATTCCCTTTTGGTGACTGTAACCTTTCTTTAAGGAGCTATTTGGCACCTAGCTTATATATCTGAGTTTCTAGCACTGCTTCCGAGTGCCGGGTAAGTAGTGAACCATAGGAACAGGAAAAGCTGTTGTTCATATTTTGACTTTATTAAGAAATTTACATTGCAATTCTGAAGCTGGTGATTTTAAAAAACAACTTTTTTTGCTCCTGCTGCAGGTTGGGAAAGAAACTGTGCAGACAACTGAAGACCAGATTTTGAAGAGAGACATGCCTCCTGCATTCATTAAGTAAGTAAATAAACATGGCAAGTCTTGGTAGTGGTTTTATAAAAGCCTCGCTAACCTTGTATCGGTGCCGTACTATTTTGGAGTGCAAGTGAGACCTCCCTTGACTGAATGCTTCTCAGTAAACAAGCAAGCAAGCAAAAATCCCTGCACATAGCAAACTAATACATCAGGAACAAGATTAGACTTCTTATTCATCAGAGATTTGGGTTAATTTGGACTGGATTTTGTAACGTGGTCTTAGCTGTTCCAATATCCCACTTCTTCAGTACAGAGTTCTCCAACAACTAGCTGCACAAATAATACTTTTCTTCCCAAGATAAAAGTCCCTTTTAGTTTGGATGACAGTGTCAAGGGGTAGCGTGTCTGCTTTTCTCTCTGTGTGCCCTTGGTCTGGCTCAGATTTTGTTTGATACCTGAAAGCTAATTGACTGGCACTCGTAATTAACTTCGTGCATCGGCGCAAAAGATATAATGATTTTCTTCCTGGAGGTTTTGAAGGCGTAATAATCACTTTCGTTATCATTAAGCCAATTTCCTTGACAATGTCAAATACAAATTCCTTATTGAAAAAGGCTGTTTCTGGCCAGCTTCTGAATAGTGTGTGTTCTTTGTTAAGACAGATGAAGGTTTTGCTAAATTGTTGGGGGTGAGAGCATCCCATGATCTGTGGCAGAAAGATGTTGCCTCAAGCACATGAATGCCTTTGCCAGGAGGTGGGAAATCTGGGGCAGTGAAAAAGCTAAATGGAAAATTGTATGAAGATCTATTTGCATTGTGGATTGTTTTGAATATTTGCTTAGTAGCTTCTCTGCCTGCTTTAAATATCAGATATACTGCACTATGATTACATCCAACTTTTTCTCTAAAGCATAAAGGTAAAGGTAAAGGTACCCCTGCCCGTACGGGCCAGTCTTGACAGACTCTGGGGTTGTGCGCCCATCTCACTCAAGAGGCCAGGGGCCAGCGCTGTCCGGAGACACTTCCGGGTCACGTGGCCAGCGTGACAAAGCTGCATCTGGCGAGCCAGAGCCGCACACGGAAACGCCGTTTACCTTCCCGCTGGTAAGCGGTCCCTATTTATCTACTTGCACCCGGAGGTGCTTTCGAACTGCTAGGTTGGCAGGCGCTGGGACCGAGCAACGGGAGCGCACCCCGCCGCAGGGATTCGAACCGCCGACCTTTCAATCGGCAAGTCCTAGGCGCTGAGGCTTTAACCCACAGCGCCACCTGCGTCCCCTATCTCTAAAGCATAGGAAGATCTAATTATGTCTTGGGATTTCATAGTGTGAATGAGAGAATATAATATGCTGCATTACACACCTGTCAACATTTCTCCCATGAAAATAAGGACATCCTATTTCATAACAATAACAATGATAATTTTATTATTTATATACCACTTTTCTGCCTGGGTTGCCTCAGCCGCTCTGGGCAGCTTCCAACATATATAGAAAACACAATTAAACACTAAAAAAAAATGCCAGGTGTCTTCTAAAGGTTGTATAGTTACTTATCTCCTTGGCTTAGGGGGTCACATAACTCCCTACCATCCAACATTTCTCCAATGAAAATAGGGATAGCCTAATGGTTTTCCCAGTAGTGATGTATGGAAGTGAGAGCTGGACCATAAAGAAGGCTGATCGCCGAAGAATTGATGCTTTTGAATGATGGTGCTGGAGGAGACTCTTGAGAGTCCCATGGACTGCAAGAAGATCAAACCTATCCATTCTGAAGGAAATCAGCCCTGAGTGCTCACTGGAAGGACAGATCCTGAAGCTGAGGCTCCAATACTTTGGCCACCTCATGAGAAGAGAAGACTCCCTGGAAAAGACCCTGATGCTGGGAAAGATGGAGGGCACAAGGAGAAGGGGATGACAGAGGACGAGATGGTTGGACAGTGTTCTCGAAGCTACCAGCATGAGTTTGACCAATCTGCGGGAGGCAGTGGAAGACAGGAGTGCCTGGCGTGCTCTGGTCCATGGGGTCACGAAGAGACGGACATGACTAAACAACAACAACAACAAAGGGAAAACGGGACATTCTGGGATCAAATCAGAAGCTGGGATGGCTTTTGTTGATCTGACAATAGGGACACGTGGAGGCTCTGGTATTACTGCATTTAAGTGAGATGAACAGGGTTCTCCTTAACAAGCTGCAGTTACCAGGATGCTTTGGGTAAGGTTACCAGATTTTTTCCAATGAATCCGGGGACACTTTTCAACTTCAATGGATTTTGTATGGCGACTGATTTGTAAATCCGGGGACTGTCCCCGGGAAACAGGGATGTCTGGTAACCTTAGCTTTGGGGGAAGCCATCACTGTTGGAAATGGCATGATACTGCTTTAAACGGACAGCACAGATAGGGCGTAGGGTTTGAAAATGCCATTGGACACAACAGCAACTTTTGGAACTGGTGGGTGCAAAAAGTTGTGACATGGGCGATCCATGATCAGGTCTCTTTTCGCTTGACTGTTTTTCTAGGGTGGTTAACCCTTATCCCTCCCCCTACAGTCTTTATTTGATTTAAACCACCTTTCAAAGCAGCTGTGAAGGGAAATAGGGACCCACACTGCATCCTTCTCTCTCCCCCTGTCTCTCCCCCCAGCTAATACCAGTTGTTTTGGTGATTGGGAGGGAAGGGAGGTAAGCTTTAAATTGGGGAAATGGCCTGGCTGCTTTAAGGCTGTGGGTACCACATTAGGGACCCCTGTGTTATGACATGGGAGTCAGCTGTTCAAACCACCTGGCCCGTTGTGTTGGATCCGAACCTATGTTGCGTTCCCAGTGTTGCTGGCTATATTTACACTGAGGTAATAAATATATTTTGGGGCTGTAACACTGAAGACTGCAGGTGAGGACTTGCCTTAATGAATGTTCCTCCATGGGAAAAAAAATTGACTGAGCAAGCTTGTTTGTTAGGGAGAAGACTAGGCTGAACCCTTCTATGTGGAAGGGGTTAATTGCATATGGGGAAGGGGTTCAGCGATGTGAACTATCTGTAATATATAGCTCCAAAATGGCTCTACCATCTCCATGGGAATTGTTTGCCTTCATTGCAACAGTCCCAAGCGCTCTTAGCACCTCAAGATTAATAACTACGGCTTATATGCAGTCAAACCTCGATGCCAGTTGTAAAATCAGATTAGCCATAAGAATAAGAAGTTGTTAACCAAAGTCAGGACCTGTACAGGCACAAATAGGAGGACTTGAAGGAAATGGTGCAAAATAGGCAAGAGAACAATACATACGTTCACTCCTGCAGAAATAATAGTATTTTATTTTTAGACACTGAAGTTCTACCTTAAAAATAAATAAATAGTGCTGTGTTTTTATCTGGAAAGGACGTAGATCTTTTAGCACACACAGCTCTAGTGGCATTTACAAGATACTTGGCTGCTATCTAAAACCAGCCAAGTGAATTATATTTAATCTTTTGCTAAATTTGGCTTGTAAATAGGATGTTACTCTCTCATCTGTGTTACAGCTTAGTTCGCACGTCCAGTAGCCTGCTGTCAGTGCAACACATCATTTTGTGTATTGAACTCGACAAAATCTGCAGATTTTATCAACAAGTTGGTCGTGGCTCCAGGATTATCTTGCATTATGCTAATCAAAAAATTACTGTAGGTGAGAATTATGTTGCAGCTCCGAGTCCCTGAGCTACCAAAAGTGCTCAGATTAGTGCTCCAGGAAATTAGATTATTGTGTACATTGCAAGAGCATATTGTCTGATTTCAGACTTGACGCTTTAGAAAGCTCACTGTGAATAAAAGGAATGTAACCGTTTCACAAATGGCATTTTAATAATTTTGGGCTTAGAATTCTTCATATAAGGTAATGCCTTGTTTTAATGATATTTCAAGCCAGCAAATAATGTCAGCCTGCCCTAGCTGATAGTCAAATGGTCTAGACTAGTGTTCCCCAACCTTGGGCCTCCAGCTGTTTTTGGACTACAATTCCCATCATCCTTGACCACTGGTCTTGCTAGCGAGGGATGATGGGAGTTGTAGTCCAAAAACAGCTGGAGGCCCAAGGTTGGGGAACACTGGTCTAGACTATCGGGAATCATTTTCCTGGTTAAAGCATAATTTAAAAACAACCCAACAACCTCTGAATACCAAACCTGTATGAGTCATGCACAGATTTTTGTATTCCAATCAGAACAGAACTGAGTGATAGCAGGCTGGTAACAGTTCCTCAAGCTTCCTTCTTCTCCCCTCCCCTCAGGGCAAGATGGTCCTTCAAATAGCCCTGGGGGGAGGGGGAGGTACATGAGCAAGGCAAGAGGTTAATTGACAAATGGAAGCTATGGAGATGTCCCAACAAGTGACCTCCCCCTCCTGCCAATCTTTGAAAGAAGAGGTGGGGTGAGCTCCCAAGACTCGCTGCATTAAGGCATGCAGTTTTAGGGAGTGAAACTTAATTTTGCAAATTTCTTCAGTGAGGGTTCTTAAAAATAGGCTTCTGAGTATGAATAGGCTTCTGCTATTTTTGAGATAGCCGGAAGAAATATCAACAACCTCAGATATGCAGATGACAGACCTTGATGGCAGAAAGTGAGGAAGAATTAAAGAACCTTTTAATGAGGGTGAAAGAGGAGAGCGCAAAATATGGTCTGAAGCTCAACATCAAAAAAATTGAAGATCATGGCCACTGGTCCCATCACCTCCTGGCAAATAGAAGGGGAAGAAATGGAGGCAGTGAGAGATTTTACTTTCTTGGGCTCTCTGATCACTGCAGATTGTGATAGCAGTCACAAAATTAAAAGACGCCTTCTCCTTGGGAGAAAGGCGATGGCAAACCTAGATAGCATCTTAAAAAGCAGAGACATCACCTTGCCAACAAAGGCCCATATAGTTAAAGCTATGGTTTTCCCAGTAGTGACGTATGGAAGTGGGAGCTGGACCATAAAGAAGGCTGATCGCCGAAGAATTGATGCTTTTGAATTATGGCGCTGAAGGAGACTCTTGAGAGTCCCATGGACTGCAAGAAGATCAAACCTATCCATTCTGAAGGAAATCAGCCCTGAGTGCTCACTGGAAGGACAGATCCTGAAGCTGAGGCTCCAATACTTTGGCCACCTCATGAGAAGAGAAGACTCCCTGGAAAAGACCCTGATGCTGGGAAAGATGGAGGGCACAAGGAGAAGGGGATGACAGAGGACGAGATGGTTGGACAGTGTTCTCGAAGCTACCAGCATGAGTTTGACCAATCTGCGGGAGGCAGTGGAAGACAGGAGTGCCTGGCGTGCTCTGGTCCATGGGGTCACGAAGAGTCGGACACGACTAAACGACTAAACAACAACAATTTTTGAGATTGGGCAGCATTTAGCTTCGTAAGTCTACATTTGCTGAAGCAGCACATAATTTGCTTTCGGAAAACCAAATAATTTTAATGTTGCCTTCTGAAAATGTCAAGTGATGCCTAATAATAATAATAATAATATTGGGCAATCATTTTTAATGATTTCGATGCAGTTTACTCGAGTGATGCACACAGTTTACTCGCCAAGCAAGACTAAATTATATTAATTTAACTGAAATATATTTTGAATCCCCAAGTCATGTTACAACTTTCTAGGACCCCTCATTTTTGGAATATGAAAGTTGAAAAATTCAACGTGTCCTATTGCTACATAGTTCCACCTATGAAAGTGGTGTCTGGTTCTCGGTGACACCTCTCTGCCTCCAACAAGCAGCTTTTAAACCAAAATGGGCCATCGGTTAATAGTTTTTAAATGCACGTAGGCATGTAACGTGTAGTGTCCCCCAAACACTGGCCTTTTCAACATACGTCATACATGCTTCAAAGGAAACCAGTTTTATGCAAGAGGAAGGACCATTGCTCACGGGCAGAGTGCATACTTTGCCTCCAGCAGGTCTCAGACTTAATCCCAGTAGCTGGGAATCACTCCTGTCCAAAAGCGTGGAGAAGTGCCTCCAGCCAGGCTTAAGGGTACTAAGAGCTAGATGGACCCATCTTCTGTTTCTGTGTTTTACATTTTAACTAGAAAATGCACCCTGGCATGGGAGTAGAGGTAAAGGTAAAGGGACCCCTGACCATTAGGTCCAGTCGTGGATGACTCTGGGGTTGCGGCGCTCATCTCGCTTTACTGGCCAAGGGAGCCGGCGTACAGCTTCCTGGTCATGTGGCCAGTAGGACTAAGCCGCTTCTGGCGAACCAGAGCAGCGCATGGAAACGCTGTTTACCTTCCCGCCAGAGCGGTACCTATTTCTCTACTTGCACTTTTGACGTGCTTTCAAAATGCTAGGTTGGCAGGAGCAGGGACTGAGCAACAGGAGCTCACCCCGTGGCGGGGATTCGAACCACCGACCTTCTGATTGGCAAGTCCTAGGCTCTGTGGTTTAACCCACAGCGCCACCCGTGTCCCTTGTAGGAGTATGTTAAATAATCTGTGTACAATGCGAAGGAAGATGATCTATTACAGTGTTTCCCCAACTTGAGTCTGCAGCTGTTTTTGGACTACAATTCCCATCATCCCTGACCACTGGTCTTGCTAGATAGGGATGATGGGAGTTGGAGTCCAAAAAACAGCTGGAGCATTTGGGAAGCACTGGTCTGTAGTCATACTGCTCCAGAGTTGGCTCCTGTCTGTCCCCTACAGGTAGCGGGACTGACACTAATTTCTCTCTCACAATGGTTCCTCCTAGGGTGGAAAATGCTTGCACAAAGCTTGTGCAGGCCGCGCAGATGCTCCAAACGGACCCTTACTCAGTACCTGCTCGTGATTACCTCATTGACGGATCAAGAGGCATCCTTTCTGGGACATCGGACTTGCTTCTGACATTCGATGAGGCCGAGGTGAGCTTTCTAATGCCAGTTAGCAACACCTATGCGGTACCTGGCTGCAGATTTAGAGCACTGCCTGACTATTGTTTTCTGCATTAGTGGTTTATAAAAGCATGATTGGTAAAACCAGGACTGAGTATCAGGGCTGGGGAGGGTTTTCCCTTTCCCTCACTGAGCTGCACACCATGTGCAAAATTCCTGGCTTCTGTGCCAGGGTTGTATTAAGCCAGGGTTCCCTGTTCTGTCCAAACTGTGGCTCTGAGCTCTGGCTTAATGTTGTTAAAAAGCCAGGAAAGTAAGGTAGAGTGACTCTGGCTAAAATCTGCATTTCACAAGAGAGTGGGAAGGAAAAGGGAGAGCAGAAGTGCGAAGCACACTCCCGGCTTCATAAAACACGGTTTATAAAGCCCCCAACAGTTGTCTGAACTGCAGCATTGAAAAGTCTGAAATGCATCAACTTGTCACGATGGTATTACAGTCATACCTTGGTTTTCGAACAACTTAGTTCTTGAACGTTTTGGCTCCCGAACGCCAGAAACCCAGAAGTGACTGTTCTGGTTTGCGAACTACTTTTGGAAGCCAAACATCCGACGAGGCTTCTGTGGCTTCTTATTGGCTGCAGGAGCTTCCTGCAGCCAATCAGAAACCGCACTTTGGTTTCCGAATGTTTTGGAAGTCGAATGGTACGACTGTACGTGTTTTTTAAAGTAAGATTTTTCTCACCAGTAGTCTTTATGAAGTTTATTTCTGCATGTTTTGAATTAACATTACAGCATGCGGCTCTGGCATTGAGAATAAATGTAAGATGTTCCTTAGCAGACACAATGACTGTGTATTTTTTCAGTGCTTTTTAGTTAGTACTGTGGAGGCTTTAGGAGAGGTGCATTAAAGCGAAGCTTATCAGCCATGCTATGAATATCCTTGGCATCTGATTTATTAGCAATTACTCTCCCATTTCTTATTGATACCATTGGAGATAATAGCTCTTGAAATTGTGGAGTAGTTAATTTGCCTTCAGGGAAGCTGATTTCTGGAAAGTGTTTGCCCTTTCCCCATCTTTGCGATCTGGATAGTGTGTTCTCAAACTTGCATTGTCACGCTGGAAATATTAAAGAAACGATAATATAATGCAACATTTGGCTGAAGCTTTAAAATGGAACATTCTCTCCCGTGCTGCACTTAATTTCACACATTCAACAGTGCTCATATAGCATCTAAATATAGAAGGCATACATTTTCCTTCAAGGGATTTTGTATTCATCGCTGCACAGAAAACATTAGAGTGGACCCACTGGATAAAAATTTCATTCCAGAGGTCCGTGCGCACTCCCAAAAATCCGTAACCAGAGGCGCTGCTTCTGCGCACGTGTGTGGTGTGATAGAATGCTTCTGCGCAGCACGATAGAGCACTTCTGTGCATGCACACAGCCTGCAGAACATAACCTGAAGGTTGCGTATCCAGAGAGGTGCGTAACCCAAGGGTCCACTGTACTTGGAAGAACATGATGGGAAAAAAGCGTCCTTGAAGGCAGTCATGTGCAACTCTGCAGGCAGCTTTTTCTATTGATGGGTAATGGGTAGCGCATTGCATTCATCCCAGAGCGACTAAACGTGGTGTTTTATTGTGAGGGAAAACAGACCTATTGCAAAGTATGTGGAACAACACACGTTTGTTGCCCTGAAAACAAATACAGTGGTACCTTGGTTCTCGGAACGGCTTAATTGTCGAACAAATCGGCTCCCGAACACTGCAAACCCAGAAGTAAGTGTTCCGGTTTGCGTATGTTTTTCAGAAGCCGAACATCTGACGCGGCTTCTGATTGAGTGCAGGAGGCTCCTGCAGCTAATTGGAAGCTGTGCCTTGGTTTTTGAATGGTTCCGGGAGTCAAACTGACTCCTGAAATGGATTAGGTTCGAGAACCAAGGTATCACTGTATGCTGGAAAGCACTGGATGTTTGTTCAAATCGCTTCCACCATGTCGTCGTGTGTCTCTCTGTATTGTCACTGATGTTGTACATGCTCTGCTTTTGACCAGAAACAGTGCCTTTGGCCATGTTGGCCCGTTGTGATAAAAGGAAAAAACACTAATGATTACCTTTTTTATTATTATTTAAGGTCCGTAAAATCATTCGTGTCTGCAAAGGAATTCTGGAATACCTAACAGTGGCAGAGGTGGTGGAAACTATGGAGGACTTGGTCACCTACACAAAGAACCTAGGGCCAGGTTAGACATTCCCAGTATTCCTCTTCGTGCATTCTAGCATGTTGAGACCGTGTTCCTTGCAGCCAAAGACAATGTAAAGCATTGCCCACAGCAGCTGTTTCAGATATTTAATACATCAGCCTATCAAAAGTTGCTTTAAGTGAGTGCTTTGCTCTCAACTTGGAGGGCAATGAGGTTTCCACCCTTTTTTATCACCGGAGTTTTCTGGGACTTCGTAGGAAGTGGAGTTTTCTCGCTGAAGGCCTTTCTAGCCAAGGCACTGGAATAAATTCAAGACTCAGAATATATATTTTATCCTGGTGGAGGCCTCTGTTTAGATAACACTTACTCTTGTCAATGTGTCTTCTATTCTGGGAGTTCTGTCTGCCTTTTGCTGGCAGGCCTTGCTTTCGTTACATTCTCTTCTCACTTTTTGAATGTAGTGTGGCCTGAAGAGTTAGTTTGTGGGACAAATAGATTTGGGCTTCCAATTCTACTCCAAACTTGCCCAAATTATGGGATGCTGTTCCAATATCTGCCTCTACTCTTGCAATCCCATAGGCTGTCCAGTTGCATCAGATAACTGTTCATCTTTTTTGTTTTGTTATTCCCTTCCTAATTAAACGCATCATTAATGTTGGATATGCCGACCTCCGTTTCTATTTCACAGAAACAAGATGGCATGAAAATGAAAGGAAAGGTTTTTTTAAAAACAGAAGCATAAAAATTAAGGGAAATAATTTCCATGTTTCTGTTTTAGAAACGTTTCCTGTCCTTTTTGTTTACGTGTTTGTTTTGCTCAGTTGCTCTAGTAGTTTTGCTGTGGTTGTTTATTTTTCAATGGCTATCTAGGTCTGCTGGCTGCGGCCGCAGTCATCTCCTTCCTATTGCTGCCACCTTTTTGGGCATGACCTTGTCTGGTATGCTCATAATATTTGGATCACTGTCTCCCAAGAGATGTGCAGACGATAGTTCAGAGAATAAATATAATCGATGTGCTAAGTTGGGAACATATTAAGACTAGTAGCATTAAAGCCCTATACGGCCTAGGAGGACCGCCTCTCCTGGTATGTCCCAAGGAGGACCTTACGGTCTTCAAAAAAACATCTTGGAGGTCCCAGGCCACAGAGAGGTTAGGTTGGCCTCAACCAGAGCCAGGGCTTTTTCGGTTGTGGCTCCAATCTGGTGGAACGCTCTGTCACAAGAGACCAGGGCCCTGCGGGACTTGATATATAGATATATAGGTACCACTGCAGCGGGAAGGTAAACGGTGTTTCCGTGCACTCTGGTTTCCGTCACGGTGTTCCGTTGCGCCAGAAGCGGTTTAGTCCTGCTGGCCACATGACCCGGAAAGCTGCCTGTGGACAAACGCTGGCTCTCTTGGCCTGAAAGCGAGATGAGTGCCCCAACCCCATAGTCGCCTTTTACTAGACTTAAGGGTCCAGGTGCCCTTTCCTTTTTACCTTTACATAGAAGACTCCTCTTTCACAAATCTGCATGTGGGTAAGCTATATGAGATGGTGGCAGCACCAGAATGGAGCTTGAGAGGAGTGACATGTCCTCTTAGGACAAACTTGTGGGGTCACCTCATATATAAAGGTAAAGGTACCCCTGCCCGTACGG
Source organism: Podarcis gaigeae (assembly GCF_964106915.1). Classification (NCBI taxonomy): domain Eukaryota; kingdom Metazoa; phylum Chordata; class Lepidosauria; order Squamata; family Lacertidae; genus Podarcis; species Podarcis gaigeae. The sequence goes on from NC_139681.1 coordinate 16,474,781, forward strand.
GCCAGTCTTGACAGACTCTGGGGTTGTGCGCCCATCTCACTTAAGAGGCCAGGGGCCAGCGCTGTCCGGAGACACTTCCGGGTCACGTGGCCAGCGTGACATCGCTGCTCTGGCGAGCCAGAGCCGCACACGGAAACGCCGTTTACCTTCCCGCTGGTAAGCGGTCCCTATTTATCTACTTGCACCCGGAGGTGCTTTCGAACTGCTAGGTTGGCAGGCGCTGGGACCGAGCAGCGGGAGCGCACCCCGCCGCAGGGATTCGAACCGCCGACCTTTCGATCGGCAAGTCCTAGGCGCTGAGGCTTTAACCCACAGCGCCACCTGCGTCCCATCACCTCATATATAAAGCAGCCTAAAGTCCCTGCTCTGGAAAGTTCATTTAAAGCCTAGAATAGCATCACATGCAGGAGTTTCTCTCTCTCTCTCCCCTAACCAATATAGTGTGTATGGAATTGCTGTTCTGATACGCAGGTTGAATTTAAGTCTGTCAGCCACTCCACATATTGAATGGAAAGGTCCCTTCAGATTTCTTGTGTGTCGTTCATATTTTTGAAGATTCCCTCTTGTAAGAAGCATCTTGCATGACTAGCTCATCGGGGGGCGGGCGGGCTGGGGGAACCTCTCTCCCTAATTTGCTAGTACCCAAGGGAGAGGGGTTTAGCCTATCCCACATCTTAAGTATTACATGCAGTATGAAATGCTGTAGCCTAGAAATCTAATGTTTATTTCTGTATGATGTGTAGAACCTAATCACTAATCACACTTGGAAGTGCGGTATATAAATTCTGTCTTTGTCGTGATGCTTGCAACAACCTTGTGAGGTAGATCAGTATTATTGTGTCTGTATTGCAGATGTGAGCAGAGGCTGAGAGAGAGATTGGCTTGCCTAAGACCGCCTAGTTAGTTCATAGCAGAGGTGAATTTTAACCAGCAACACTTGGATGCATAGTTCAGCATCTTAGCACAGTAGTATGCCAGCTCTAATACATGGATATGTGGCATCATCATCAAAATTTTATTTATATCCCGCCCTCCCCAGCCAAAGCCAGGCTCAGAGCGGCCAACAATAGTAAAATAATACAACATTATAAAATCAATTCATTATAAAATCAGTTCAAATCAAATTGATGGCAACCATTGGGCTAGAGTTCTGTGAAAAATTACCAAAGGAGGGGGGTCAGGCTGTGCCTTGGCCAAAGGCCTGGTGGAACAGCTCTGTCTTGCAGGCCCTGAGGAAAGATGTCAAGTCCTGCAGGGCCCTAGTCTCTTGTGACAGAGCGTTCCACCAGATCGGAGCCACAGCCGAAAAAGCCCTGGCTCTGGTAGAGGCCAGCCTAACCTCTCTGTGGCCCATTTGACTCCTATTATTATAAGAAGTTTGGGTCCCAGATTAGGCTACCCTTGATGTATGTTTCTGACATAAACTAAGCCAGGCGTAGGCAAACTCTGCCCTCCAGATGTTTTGGGACTACAACTCCCAGCATCCCTAGCTAATAGGACCAGAGGTCAGGAATGATGGGAGTTGTAGTACCAAAATATCTGGAGGGCCGAGTTTGCCTATGCCTGAGCTAAGCTAATGGCATGCTCTGTGTGTTTTGTTAAGCAGACATTTAATGAAATGTCCAAAGGGCCACAAATTGCTGATCTGATCTCTTGATTTAGTATTGTTTTTTTGTGTTTTAAAAATGCAAGTTGCCTTAGAAAATAGCATCCCTTGAACACTGGGGATATACTATTTGAATGAATAGTTGTACAGCATCTTTGCAACTGCGGAAACGTAACATTTAAAATTGCTGTTTGGCGTAATCTTCTCCTGCTTGAAATTGCAAAACCGTAAGGGAAATACTGTATCGCTTCATGACTTCCTTGACTTCCTTCACATAGGGATGACCAAGATGGCCAAAATGATTGATGAGCGGCAGCAAGAGTTGACTCACCAGGAACACAGAGTCATGTTGGTGAACTCCATGAACACCGTGAAGGAGCTACTGCCGGTTCTTATTTCTGGTATTATTATTTTTTGCTTTTCCACAATATTAAAAAGTGCTCTGAAACGCATTGGGTTGTGTTTGTGCCCGCTTCATAAAACTACGTGGGAATAAAACTGCTCAGGTAAACACACGTTGAAAGGCTTTGGAAACGGAAGCTTTCAGCATGCCTTGTAAACCGACTATGGGTAAGTTAAGCGAGTGGTTTTATTTGTGGCTGTCTTGGAAGAGAAGGTTGTGCCTCCCAAATTCTGGCTTGCATATCCTGTGCATCTCCTATTTAAGCTCTCGGAGCTGATCTCACTGTGACATGTGAACTGATGGGCTATTTATATGCAATTATATCTGTGATACTTCTCTGTAACTGAGCACTTTATTTACGACCTGATTCTCATTGAGGTAGACAGACTGGTTTCCTCGTTTAATGAGAACTAAGGAGAAAAGGATATATGCAATAGTACGTGCTGCTCTGCCATAGGGTAGGAAACCGTAGGTGCTGCTGCTATTTTGGATTTAAATTACATGGGCTATAGCCCTCCTCTATCCCCGAAACCTTCCTTACAAGCATTACAGTTGCTGTTGGTGGGAAGAGGCCTGTTTAGCTTGAAAAATAAATAACAATCGAGCACTTTCTGTTTCTCGTTGAATTGAAAAGGCCTGAAATTAAACTGGATGTCATAGTAACTTTAATCAGCTTCAAATCTTTGCTTGCCAGAATGCCACCGATTTAATTTGAACAGTAATTATCTATTCTGCGCACCCCACCCTCCTTTTCCGCTACCAGGCTTACAAAGTGACAAATTTATCAAAATGCAATTACGTTTAGCTGACGCGCCTGGAAGGAAACCGAATAGAAGCAATATAAGAAAGACACGGCAACAAAAACTGACTTTAAGTCAATGCTACTCAGCCCTTGAAACCTTGGACAGTAGCTAAAGTTTCCGTTGACTGTCTCAGAGAGGCAAAAGAGGGTTTGGCAGGTTATCTTCCGCAGTGAATTCCCCCTAGTTTTTAGCGCAGCTCTTGAGATATAAAGCCAGGACCAGCCTAACTTTGCAAGCAACCAAACTGGTACATGGGATCTGACACGTGTACCCCATGACTTCTTCCAGGACCACAGAGGATACTGGGGTGCAATTCAAGATGTTGGTGATCTAAAGGTTGCACCCCGGTATCCCATAATACTGCATAGGATCAAGGAGGGCATGCCTCTTGTGTAGGGCCAGTACTTTGGTCCTGCACTCAGTTGGTCCTGCACTGAGTTTGACCCGGTATTCTGTGCATGAACTGGGCAGTTTGAGTGAGGCTGCAGCAGAAGCATCTCGGTACTGCATTGCATGCATTGATGGCTATGATGGACGTCACAAACAATTCAAGTTTGTCAAACTTAAACATGCATCCTTGTTAAGTGCGCCAAACATAATGGGAGATGATCATCTACTGCAGAGGTGCACAAGCCAGGCTTGTTTTTCATAATAATTTTTATTAGTTTTCAATCCTACAATAGACTCATTATAACAATACCACTTCTTATTGTTATTGTTAGTACAATTATTAATACCAATAGTTCAAATACCAAATTATATAATGGCTTGGTTATTCGCTTTATTTCTGCATTCCAAAATCTTACTAATTCCCATTACATTCCGGTCATCATCATAATCCCTTCTACAACACCTGCAATATTAATAACTTCTATTCATGTTGACACATTAAATGATTTATAAAACTGCAAGTGAGGAACTCAGACTATATCCTTGTTCTTCCTGTGTGTGGCTCAAACCAGGCTTGTTTGATCTATATATATATATATTGGTCAGATTGACAAGGCCTCTACCAACCAGAACCATGGGCAAATGCCACATCATTAGAACTAAAGGACAGGGTTCCCCCGTGCACGCTGTGAGCTTAAGAATTTGTTATCAGAACTGAACTCATCTCACAGTACTTTCGCTCAAAAGTCTATTCTGCTTAGCTTCCTTCATTTTAGCAGCCAGATTTTAGCCGGAAAGAAGTTGCTTTGTTGTTGCTTTTGTCAAACAGTTTGGCATCAGGAAGCTTTGATGATCCACTGCAAATCACCCAGAGATCGACCTGTGTATCTCTTATCTGGCGTCTGCCCATCCCGGATCTGCTGTGATCATAACTTAATTATTCTTCCTGGTTTTAGCCAAAGAGGCGTTTTGTACAGCATATTGCATAATAACCTCCTGATAGGCTTTTCTGTGTAATCTTCGCAGCTATGAAGATTTTTGTAACAACGAAAAATTCCAAAAGCCAAGGGATAGAGGAGGCCTTGAAAAACCGCAACTTTACAGTGGAGAAGATGAGTGGTGAAATAAATGAAATCATCCGTGTTCTGCAACTCACGTCCTGGGATGAAGATGCTTGGGCGAGCAAGGTGGGGTTTTTGTCCAGTTTCGGAACAGCTTTAGAATTCTCCAGTCCCAGTTACCGTAACTGGTTTCAAGAAAACATAATCCTTACTTGTAACAAGTCACAAGGTGATGCTGGCTGATTTGGTGTAAAATACCTTCTCTAAGATGGTGTTTAATAAATACTTTGTTAGTAACAAGTAAGTTAGCTATATTAAGAATATTACAGCATCGCTATGCCTCCTTCATACAAGCGAAATGTATTTGTATTTTTATTATTATTATTATTTTAAAAAAATTGGCATCCCATTAGGAGAACAAAGTAGATACCTCAAATTGTGTGATACTCCAAGCCATGGTTTGGAGGATAGAAATTGAACTATGGGCTTGAGTGTGCCCTCTCCCTGCCCCTTTGGGTGCAGATTCCCTCTTCATTTCCTGTGGATTATGTAATCATAATTTGCTTTGATGTCCACATCGACGTATGCTTAGCACTCGCCCTGCAAACCAGAACTGGAACCTCCACTTCAGACTCTGATATACCGTATTTTTTGTTCTATAAGACACACCAGACCATAAGACGCACCTAGTTTTTGGAGGAGGAAAACAAGAAAAAAAATATTCTGAATCTCAGAAGCCAGAACAGCAAGAAGGATCGCTGCGCAGTGAAAGCAGCAATCCCTCTTGCTGTTCTGGCTTGTGGGATAGCTGCGCAGCCTGCATTCGCTCCATAAGACGCACACACATTTCCCCTTACTTTTTAGGAGGGAAAAAGTGAGTCTTATAGAGCAAAAAATACGGTATATTTTTAAAATTATTGTTTGGAAAGTTCTAGCCATAGTTTGCCAGTGTGGATGCCATGGCAAAGTCTAGTTAGAACTGAACTGGAATGAAAGAGGGGGTCCTGTAAGCCTGTGGCTTGTTCATAACCTGAATTGAGGCACTCTAGTTTTTGTAGCAGCCCATTGATTTTCAGTAGCGCTTACTCCCAAGTGACTTGACTCAATTAAGATCAAGTTCCTTTGAAATCAATGGAACTTACTTTGTATGTGGTATGAACTTGGATATGCTTGATGCAAGTAAATGATATGAAAAGACAGTTCCTTTTTTTCATTTAGGAAGATCAGTTCTTGAATTGCACACAAAAAGCACCAGAATTACTTGTGTACTGAAGGACCCCAAAAGATAACTGGTTCAGTGACCTTGGAATGTAGGTGGAGGTGCAAATAGGAAATTATAGTTCCTGGACTTAATGGTAGAGGGGGGCACCTTAGATAGCCATGCGAATGTTCACATTTCTCTTCTTCCCATCCTCACTGTCATTCTTTTCTTTATACCTGCTTCTACATCACTCGTGTATTAGAGCAAAAGACGAAAACAAAAAATCAGCTTGTGAGCCCTGATAAAAAAGAGAGAGGGAGGAATACCCTGAGAATGTGCTGCTTCACCTTTTAAACTCACTTAAATCACCACGACTGCAGGAATAAACAGAGTTTGCTTTTGCTGCAGCATGTTAACGGGAGAACGAGCACCATTTTGTGGTTGAAAGGGAAAATATATTCATAGCTGTCAACATTTCCCCTTTTTAAAGGGAAATTCCCTTATTCCGAATAGGATTCCTCGCAAGAAAAGGGAAAAGTTGACAGCTATGAATATATTTATAATAAGTAATAAAATGAGCGTCTTTAAACATGCACTTGCCAACTCATCTGCCCACCTGGTATGAAATGCAATAGAAGTCCGAGGAGAAGATGCTGCGATGGTCAGCATCGTCTGACCCACATGTGGACAACAGGGCCTGCTTGCTTCTGCCACTCTCTGAGTGGTTATTTGGGAGGGGGTTGGCCTGTAGGGGCCGTGGGCTTTGGCCGCAAGGTCCTACACCAGCTGCACCACTGAATGAGCGCAGACTAATCTTCTGCATCTCCTTAGCCAGTGGTTCCCAAACTTGGGTCCCTGGCTATTTGTGTACTACAACTCCCATCATGCCTGACCACTGGTGCTGCCAGCTAAGGATGATGGGAGTTGTAGTCCAACAACATCTGGGGACCCAAGCTTGCCCCTGACCATTGGTAAAGATAATTGATTAAGAGAGTCAGCGCAAGTGGGGAGAAGGGGATAGTACTGTTTTCAGAAGCGTATATACCGCCTTGTAAAATGCAGACTAAGAATTCCCATTCTTGCGGTTTTCTCAATATCATTTTAAAAAGCACCTAAGGAGCCAGAACAGATGAAGATGCAGAATTCTACATTCCACTGATCGGATGCATTTAACTAATTTTGCTGGAGGATGAGAACCCTGAAACATTTGTAAATGGGACACGGTGACAATGAAATTGAAAGTGGAGGGTGGACTCCACCCCCCCCCCAACTGCAGATCCTTTAGCTAGAAGGCCAAGTTAGTTAGGAAACCTAAAAGACGGAATGATGTTTAGTCCTCCTCTTACGGAAGTGTAAACTGGGGGTCTGAAGGAATGTCAATGGCAACGTCCTCTGCTTGATAGGAAACCGCCTTACATTGAGTTAGACCATTGGTCCCTCCAGCTCATTAGGTCTGTTCTGGCTGACAGAAAGTCTCTCTGGTTTCCTCTCCAGTCTTTCGTGGAGATGTCAGGGATTGAACCTGTGACCATGTGCAGGACCACTGGTCTATGGCCCCTTCCCCCTGTTCAAGCATTTTGAAATCAAAGTGGGGAGCCTGAGGATTCTCCTGTCTTCTACCCCACTGGTGGTTGAGGAATAGCTTATCTTATTTGACTTTTCAAAGATAACAGTGCAGAGCAGGTTGCTTGCATGTCTGTGCCTGTTGCCTTTCCATGATTCCTAAACCCAAGTTAAGTCTGAAACCCACTTGAATTTTAATCAAAAAAGACTTGTGGTCCTTCTTTTTCTTCCTTTGGAAATTACATTGACTGACACTCCTGACTTTTTTGTTGTTGATAGCTGTGGAGGCAAACCCCTAAGGAACCATTTAGCAACGTGTTGGGGATCAAATCCCTTGTTTCCAAAAAGAACTACAACTTTCACAGCCCCTTAGTTTAACTTTATATCCATCACTCTTTTATTGTGAAGTAATACTTCGTCTACCTTTCATGACTCCTTTTGTTTTTCTGTTTCTTTCCTCCGTTTCTATTATTCTTTTCTCGCCTTTTAGAAGGTAAGACCGTCTTCCGCAACCCACAACCTCTACCTTTCCTACTAAAACAGAAGAGCATGGTCATGAGTTGTTGTCGTGCCGTGTGCAGACTGTGTGCTGTGCATTTTCCTGTGTGCTGGTTGTGACACTGTACTCACTCCTAAAGTATTAAGATTCACTTAAAGCATTGCCAGCTAGGCTGTGAGGTATGGAGTTGTTTATGAGGTGTTGACAACCACCCCATACTATCTCAAGGCGTGCTAATGTGGATTTAATGATGACAGGCTTCCTGGTGGATGCGAAATCTGCCTCTGGGATTCTTGCTTCTGAAACATATAACCATCATGATATCTCAGAGTAGGTGTTTGCATTGACTCTGCTTTCCCCAAGCAAAGTAAAAATAAATAAATCAGGAAATGCTTTAGTGACAATTTCAGTTTTGTGAAAGGGAGGTGGCTGTTTGTGAACACTATAGTGGGACTGCCATGTAACTGGAAACAGCTGGGTTTTATTTTTCTCCGAAAAGTACCACTACTACTATATCACAGGGAGATTAGAATTTATTATTCAACTTCTGATTGTTGTGAACCAAGGAAAGCAGCTGTGTGTGTGCTGGATATCATATGTATTCTTACAGGGTTTTTTTCAGAAGGCTGGCTGCAGGAACAAAAACTGTTCAGTGCAGAATCCGATACAGCCACACCCCAAGCCGTAGGAGCTTGACCGGGTTTCCCACGGCATTTGAAAAATCCTGTCTTGCATTAAAAATGGCTGGTATTTTTCTGCTGAATGGCTTTCTACCAACCCACCCCCATTGTCCATATTTGGGTATTACAAATAGTCCTGTTAGGGGAAACCTACCTATTTAGGCATTTGGAGTGGATGTGGTTTCTAAAAGAGGGGAACAGTTCATCCAGCGATATCAGAATGGGTTCAAAGAGAGGATATTGTGTAAGAAGCACCTGTGAAATGGGGGCATCTTCTGAAATGAAAAGGCTTTCAGATGGAAAGATGCTCAAGAATAATCCTGACTGTAGCTCCCCTTTCCTGTTTAGTAAGCTCCCCCCGCCCCCCCAAATACCTGCTGGCATTTAGAATTCATTCTGATATATATTTATCGCTGAACTGCCAAGGTACTAACTCAACCGATGGATCTTTCAGAATGAGAGCTTTCGTACTCTGCACTGGGAGCTGCTGTGGAGAACAAAGGAATCTATTCCCAGGCTTTATACCTTTTTAGAAGGAAAATGTTGACTAGCCTGAAAAATCCACCCACACCTTCCAACTATTAAGCTGCAAACCAGGAGCTCAGTATGGAGTTTTCCCTTGTCTTGTCTGCCATTGAATGGCTTGTATTCATGGACCAACATCCCCCATAGGGCAGCAATGGGGCTTCTTCTGCACATATTGGATTGCAGCCAATATTTCTCTGTGCAGGGTTATAATATTTAATTATATCCTGTTGCTAAGCTTTGCTGCTATAGATTACCTGTCAGTGATGTAATTTTTTGATCTGTCAGAGAGCAGACTAAGAAGGTGGTTGTTTATCCTCTCATTGCCTTCCTTTTTCCCTCATCCACACCTAAGACTGTAAACTCAGTGGGACTTGCCTCTGCACAGTCAAGTATATGATTGCACTGTAAGACAACTAACAGATTTTCTTTTGCATGGTTACGCGAACATTTTAAGTCTGACCATTTGAAAGGAATTCTACTTGAAGTTTTCTACTTGCAGTCAAAGCCAAAAGCACATATGGTCGTACCTTGATTCTCAAACATAATCCGTTCCGGAAGTCTAGTCAAATTCCAAAAACGTTGAAAAACCAAGGCACGGCTTTCGATTGGCTGCTGGAACTTACTGTACTCAATCAGAAGCTGCGGAAGCCACGTCTGACATTTGGCTTCCAAAAAACATTTGCAAACCGGAACACTTACTTCAGGGTTTGCGGTATTCGGGAGCCAAAATGTATGAGTACCAAGGCGTACGAGAACCAAGGTACGATTGTATTGCTAAGATTGTACCATTGCAGAATGCAGGTGGGTGTACATTGAAATATTCTCCCATGTCACATAAACCCATACTCTCCAAAAAAATTCCAGTGAAAATAAGGACACCCTATTCAATAATAGGAGACGCGGGTGGCGCTGTGGGTTAAACCACAGAGCCTAGGACTTGCCGATCAGAAGGTCGGCGGTTTGAATCCCCACGACGGGGTGAGCTCCCGTTGCTCAGTCCCTGCTCCTGCCAACCTAGCAGCTCGAAAGCACAACAGTGCAAGTAGATAAATAGGTACCGCTCCGGCAAGAAGGTAAACGGCGTTTCCATGCGCTGCTCTGGTTCGCCAGAAGTGGCTTAGTCATGCTGGCCACATGACCCGGAAGCTGTACGTCGGCTCCCTTGGCCAGTAAAGCGAGATGAGTGCCGCAACCCCAGAGTCGTCCGCAACTGGGCCTAACGGTCAGGGGTCCCTTTACCTTTATATAATAATAATAATAATAATAAATAATAATAAATACTAAATAATACTAAATAATTAGTTTGTGTTCCTTTTGTCTTGGGGGGGGGGTTAATTTGAATTTTGAAGGCAGGGGAACGATACTGTGCTTTTTCTCTCTGTGTGATTCTATTCTGATTAGTTCCCAGAGAGAAAATCCCCAAGCTGCAAATGGAATACCTTCTTCAGATTAATCCTTGTTGCCCTTTTGATTTTAACCTGTAACCATCTAGATGCTGTGTAGTGTCCTACGAACGGACTACGTGGGTTTACCCCTTCCCTCCCATTTTAGTCTGCAGTATGTGAATTAGATTCCTAGAAGGTGTCCCGCTCTAATTGGCTGTTTGCTCTCCAAAGATTCTGGTACCAAGAGACGTTGGAGACCCTTTACGTGGTGACTAACTTAGCACTTGTGTCAGAAAGTTGGGCTTGGTGTGTTCCTTTGAGCGTTGCCTTTTTTGGTAATGAAATGCAGATATGGCTCAGGCTCTCCAGACTATATCACTTCATAGATATTAGAGCCTGGCTGGCAAGTCATCTGTATAAAGGGGCCATATTATTTTGCATCAAGTGAGAGCTTGAAAGGCCAGTAATGTTGCCTATACCTGAAAACTTGCTTCTCCACCATGGCACAGGGAAAGGGTCCTTGTAACTCCTTCCTCCTCAGAATCAACCAACACAAACTTAGGCAAACCTTTCAGATTAGGCCGCTTCCCCTCTGATATCAGCTAAGAATTCCTGAAGCATCTCTAATACCTTCCAACGAGAAGCTACACACCGCCAAGCACCTATGGAGCATAAGTTCCAGATACAGCTTCTGTTGCTGCGGAGGTGTTGATGGAGAATCACCTTCACCTGCATCTTGGCTCTTGTAGTAGAAAGCACCTGAGGTGCATTGTAAGAGGGGTCCGTGTCCTTGGGTTTAGATGAAGACCAGCCTGGGAAACAGAGTGAACCCCTGGTCAGCCAGTTCCTTAGAGGAAAAGTTGCATTTTCTAAACAATTAGAAACCAATCAATCTTTTACTTTCATCCTTTGATCGTACTACCTACTTCCGAAGGCTCTTTTCCTGTGAAAAAAGTATGTTAAAGCTGCATTTCTTGCTATTGTTGCTTGCAGTATATATCATATTGCTGATCTTGCCCAGGCATGAGTCTCTCTGTGAATTGTTTGCTTGTTACTTCGGGTTGCCTTGGGCAAGATAAAGCAACTAACTAACCAGTGGCATTTGGGGGGGGGGGCACAGACCAGGAAGTGACCTCTCCAGACAACAGACTGACTCTTCTTTTCTTATTTCTGTGCCTGCGATCTCCTAGGTGATATCATTAGGTAGTTGAATGTGCATGCGTACTCTGTCCATTTCTCTCCCACCCACCTTCACCTCTGTGTGGCCCGGGGTGTTGGCAAACCATGCTACGACACTGTAACTAACAGAGAGATAATACAGTGGTACCTCGGGTTACATACACTTCAGATTACATACGCTTCAGGTTATACACTCCGCTAACCCAGAAATAGTGCTTCAGGTTAAGAACTTTGCTTCAGGATAAGAACAGAAATTGGGCTCCGGCGGCGCGGCAGCAGCAGGAGGCCCCATTAGATAAAGTGGTGCTTCAGGTTAAGAACAGTTTCAGGTTAAGTACGGACCTCTGGAACGAATTAAGTACTTAACCCGAGGTACCACTGTATAGTAAGAAGCAGAAGATTTGGGGTTTTTTGGAAAGCTTATAATGTGACGCTGCAGTTCATAAGTAATCAGTTAGTTATGATTCTGCAAAATGAGCCTCTGAAGATTTTTGTAAATTTATTCATGTATTTTAGGGGATTTTAAATGTAATCAGTATGAACAGCATGAATTAGAAGGATGAATGGAAGCTGGAAATAAAGGTGGGCTTGATGAGATTGCAAAAAAATGGAAAATAGGGGGGGGGGGAAATAGGACTTTAAGCAAAATATCAGGCTTCAAAAAATATCTCCTTGGACGATATGTCATATTCCAGGTCAGAGGTGCCCATTTACCTAGAGGTACCCTGATAACTCTGAAAGATGATGACTTGTGGTCACATCTGTAATTGTGATGTCGGTCTACTTGTCATATTTCAAGAGACAGAGGGAGTGGAATATGAGAACTCTGGGGACAGAAGTATTTGGGGGCAAAAACTTCCACAGCACCCGTGGGAGCAGTAAGAATCTTCCACCACTTCCCCATCTCCACCCACCCATCTGTGCTACTTGGCTGGCCATCTGGTTAGACTGAGCAGCCATATAACTATTATCTCTGCAGAGCATATGTGAATGTGAATGTGAATGTGTACGACTGAGATGAATTAATAAATCCTTTTTTAAAAAAACACACCTGGTACCATGGCCTTGACACCTGTGCTTTCCTCCTCCGAACCTGGGTTGCATCCATGACACCTGTGTTAGATTACAGCAAACTGGAGCTATTCCACTCTTCTAGCGCGTCTTGAAAAATGGAGAATGCATGCAGAGAATTGTGTGGTGGTTTCATTATTCTTTTTTTAAGATTAAATATTTAACATTTAGGGTAGTTCTGAAAAGCCCATGCCTCATTCTGGAGTTGCTGTTCGCTTGGGAAATAAAACCCTAAAACAACGCATGCTGAGACTTTCTGCATTTTGAGTGATAGGAATGTGTCTGATACTTAACATTAAGCCGTTGGTTCTTCCGCGAGTTGTGCTTCACTTTGTGTTTCTGCCGTTGCACCCATACCTGCATTTTGTGGGACATGATTAAGATAATCTGCCTTTCCTCTCCTCTTTCTAAAAGGATACAGAAGCTATGAAGAGAGCATTGGCCTTAATAGATTCCAAGATGAACCAAGCCAAGGGCTGGCTTAGAGACCCCAACGCTCCAGCAGGTAACATTAAGTCCTCGCTGCTTTTGATCAAAATTGGACTCACGCTTAGAATGGGAAGGCCAAAAATTCTGTACTAAGGACAATTCTGTACCCAGAATATGTAGCCTGTATAAATCAAGCCCTTCCCCCCCATCCAGTATACACCAAGCTTATTTTTATTTTTCCATAACATACTTTGCTCTTGTAAATAGTTGGGAAGGGCAAAGAGCTATCCAGGACACGGACGAGCCATCCCTGGAAATACTCCTTAGCTCTGTCCTCTCCCCAGCCTTTGAGTAACTAGCATGACCTACACACTCTCGAGCCTGAATTTGAAGTCGTGTATGTCACCCTTTAAAACATCTAGCACTCTTAGCACTGTGTTATGTACTGAAGTTCTCACCCTGGGTCAGCAGGGGGTATACTGTAGATAGTTTTCACTCAGGTCCACATATGCAAATAAGGGATTGAAAGTGACGTTCAGTGATTGGATAGTTACAGAAAGTGTTACAGTTGCATTGTAGTGGAGCTCTATATAAGCAGGCTGGCTGAACCCTTCAGTTCAGTTCTGTTCTAGCCTGTGAATAAACAAGAGCTGTTTGAAGAATCGCCGTGTCCTCTGATATGTTCACCCACAACTTAACAGTTATTATCATTAAAATGAAAGCTGAGATTCTTGGGATTCTGAACAACAAGCTGTAAGCTAGTCTGTGATGTGATAACTCAGTTACAGCATTACTGTGGTACTCCAAATGGAAGCTCTTAAGACACTGTTCTTTCAAATATTAATGCAAAACAAATTGATTCTCTGCTAAGTGGTTTGGAAAGCTTTGCTTATCTTACCATCCAAATTATTTAGTTCGGAACCCTTCCCAAATTAGTATTCTGGTACAGCTGCTCTTCTTGGAAAGATGTCGCATATTTATTACCGTACTAGCAGAGCTCTGCTGTTCCGAAATGTGTCCTACATTTAAATAAGCATACAAGAGTGGAACACTGTAACTGATAAAATTTAATGCTGCCTCTGCATCTTGACTTGGTTATGTTGGCTCTTGAGAGCATTGATCAGATTTTGCATCTGTATTTTATTCACTGGAACCCGTAAGAAAAGCCTATAAAAATGCAGTGTATATGTCATGCCGTCATGAGTTAACTTCATGAAACGTTGCTGGATTTGGATTGTGAAGAATCTTGTTTATTTTCCTTTCCACATATAAAGTAAAGATGTTGCTTTGGACAGGAGATCAAACTAAACTGGAAGTTTGCTTATACCATGTATACTTTATGGCCCGGGTACATTTCACATGCTCTGAACCAGTGTTTCCCCAGCTTGGGCCTCCAGCTGTTTTTGGACTACAACTCCCATCACCCCTAGATAGCCAAGTCAGGGATGATGGGAGTTGTAGTCCAAAAACAGCTGGAGACCCTGCTCTAAAGCAAAGGTAGCTTACCTGTGGCCTTCAGGGTGCTGTTGGCTCAATACATTTTGCTACCCAAAGCAAAGGATGGCATGGTGCCCCAGTCCCATGGCATGTACCAAAGCTCATCAGACTGGTAGACTTGTACTTCAAGACAGGCAATGGAACAGCATACCATATTTTTCGCTCTATAAGACGCACCAGACCACAAGACGCACCTAGTTTTTGGAGGAGGAAAACAAGAAAAAAAAATATTCTGAATCTCAGAAGCCAGAACAGCAAGAGTTGAAAGTGAAAGTTGCACAGTGAAAGCAGTGATCCCTCTTGCTGTTCTGGCTTCTGGGATAGCTGCACAGCCTGCATTAGCTCCATAAGACGCACACACATTTCCCCTTACTTTTTAGGAGGGAAAAAGTGAGTCTTATAGAGTAATAAATACGGTATTTCACAACACTGGGAGGCAGCACGAAAACCTAGGCTGTGCAGGACAGGCTACATGGCATACACAGCTGTGTTCTCCAATGCCACACTGCTGCTATCTCCCCACCAGTTGCCCAGTTCTACCCAATGGTAGTGCCACACTTGTGGCTGACAGTCAGTGGTGCTGGGACCTGTAGTTCAACAACATCTGGAGGACCTCCAGGAGATGGCTATCACAGTTGTAAAGATTGCTGTACATGCCGAAGAACAGAAACATATGGAAATTTTTGAGAAGTGTGTGTATCATTCTTTCTCTAAAATTATGCAGGAGAAAAACAACGCCCACTTTAGTCTTAGCATTGAAATTAATTGGGTTCTAGTGGCATGCATTATACCTAATCCGATGAAATGATATGCCTGGTTCTAGAACAACATTACCCTGCTGCAAGTACGCTGTTATATTACAATGGATTCTATTTCTTGTACAACACATTCAGTAATTTTATCCCGTGTAAATAATGCATGAGTCTTCATTGTCTGCATTCCTACATTCTTGCTTCCTAGGAGACTCTGGCGAGCAAGCCATAAGGCAGATCCTGGATGAAGCAGGGAAAGTTGGAGAGCTCTGTGCAGGCAAAGAACGCAGGGAGATTCTAGGAACCTGTAAAATGCTTGGCCAGTTGACTGACCAAGTGGCTGATCTTCGAGCTAGGTAAACATCTTCTCGCTAACTAAATACGTTTAACCCTGGGACTATGAAATGGCAATCCTGCCGTTCTAAGAAAGCAACACAAATGATAAATTAAATGTCTTTATTTTGTCAATGTGCTAATAGTGGTGGACATCATGTTTCTGTGCGTTGTCTCTGCCCTGCATTCTACCCCACCTGCCTCCATAATTTTCATGGAGGATCCCTGTAATTCAGTTCATGCACAGTTTTGTCTTGCCAAAGCTTTTTTATATTACTTTTTTTATTCAAAATTATAACAAGACATATTATCCAAAAACATATCATCCTTATTCCCCCCTCCATTTTTCCTCCCTCCCCCCTCCCACACAGAACCCACCCCCCACCCCACCCCCGACTTCCCTCAGTTCCAGTCTTTGGTTTCTCTAATAATGCTGTTTTCTGCCTGTTACAAAGTTGTATAGATCCTATTATCAGTAAAAAAAAATGTGAATGTTTATTCAAAACCTGCCAGGGAGTCCAGTTCACTTTGTTGCATCTTCAGATACTTTGTAAAAGGTTCCCATTCATTCTTAAAGTCACAGTTATCCTTGTCCTGTAGCTTATATGTCAGTTTTGCCAGTTCTGCATAGTCCATCAATTTTTCTTGCCATGATTCTTTAGTTGGGGTTTCTTCAGTCTTCCATCCTTGTGCTACCAGAGCTCTCATGGCTGTTGTTGCATACATGAAGATGTTTTTCAACTTTTTTGGCAGGTCTTTCCCTACAATCGGGTTTTTTAACAAATGTTAAATGGAACATTTTCTTCAATTCATTGTATATCATTTCCCAAAAAAATTTAATTACCTTACAATCCCACCACATATGGTAAAATGTTCCCTCCTTTTCCTTACACTTCCAACATATATTTGAACTAGTTTTGTACATTTTCCCTAACTGCACTGGTGTTGTGTACCATCTGTACATCATCTTCATGTCTTGCCAAAGCTTTCTGTTCCTTTTGTGCTATTTCTTCCTCCACTCGTTCAGGAAACCCAAATGCACAAGTGATTGTGGGTTGAATCCACCTAAGGCATATTCAGTTGTAGAAATCAAACTGAAACCTATTTGACTTCAGTGGGGCTACATTGCTCTGTTGATTACAACCTTCTGTGTATTAAAATACTGAGCAGTTGTTGTTTTGTTCTTCTTTTAAATAATGTGATCTGATGCATTATCACGTCAACATCCCTTCTGGTTATTTGGAAGATCTCATGTTTGCTAATGTTGACTTGGGTGTGCATCGTCTCCCGTTTATTTAAAGGAGCGTAGACCTTTCCCAATTTTAAAGGGAAGTGCTTATGTGCACATTCTTCCATTTAAAAATAAAGACTGCTTTGTGTTGGGGAGAAGTGACTGAATCGTGTAGGTACCCCCTTTTAAATTGTGGCCCTTAATGCTTATTTCGTTCCTCATTTAAGGGCCTTTCTGTTTTGATTTCACATTTGCATTCTAGTTCTGATCTTAACTACACTCGGGGATACATGAATTTTCACATGACTTGCTAGCCTTCTGTCGTTTCTGGTTGCCACTGAACCCTCTCCTCCACCTGGTGTACTGTGTCTGCCAGAGAACTCAGGAAAGAGCCTGGGGATTTTAAATTATTATGCGACTTGGAGCTGGCAGAAGCGGCATGAGCATTATGCTCATTTAATGTCATGCTGAGAACCTTTCAGGGGACTTGTCGTTGATGAACTGATGAGTGGGTTTGTGGAGGCCTGATTGTACTGCCTAGAAAAAAAAATACGCTTATGCTTTCACATCTGGATTGGAGAATGGATCCCCGGTGTCTTCAAAACTTGCTTTCCAATTAAGCCAAAGTAATTTTAACAGTTCAGCATGCATGAAATGCTTCCTTTGAATTTTAGCTTTATTGGCAGCAAATGGACAGCTTTCACCGAGTGGTTTATTAATCAGCATTGTGACAGCACACCAAGTATGTTGTCCTCTGCAAATTTCATTGCAGCAAGGAAAAGAGAACAAAGTGCAGTCTGAAATGAATGGATTGTAGGTGGTTCGGGCAGGAGTAACACCAATTCCCTGCCACGGGCATTGAGTCCCAGCTTTTGGGGGTAGAGACAACTTCCCCCCATCTTTGCAGTGGTTGCTTGTATCCTACAATATTATATAGAAATACTTCTATAAATCAGCAGCAACTACTGAGCTATTTGGATGCGGGTGGCGCTGTGGTCTAAACCACTGAGCCTCTTGGGCTTGCCAATCAGAAGGTCAGTGGTTCGAATCCCCGTGACAAGGTGAGCTCCCGTTGCTCTGTCCCAGCTCCTGCCAACCTAGCAGTTCAAAAGCATGCGAAAAATGCAAGTAGATAAATAGGTACCGCTCTGGCAGGAAGGTGAAGAGCGTTTCCATGCGCTGCTGTGGTTTTGCCAGAAGCGGCTCAGTCATGCTGGCCACATGACCCGGAAAAACTGTCTGCGGACAAACACTGGCTCCCTTGGCCTGTAAAGTGAGATGAGTGCCGCAACTCCAGTGTCTGCGACTGGACTTAACTGTCAGGGGTCCTTTAACTTTACTGAGCTATTATATGGGATTAGTTAAGTCAGTAGTCTATAACTGCAAGAGTGTGTTGGGTTTTACATGCCTTTCTTTCCCCTTGAACAGAGGACAAGGTGCTACACCGCTCGCCTTGCAGAAGGCTCAGCAAGTGTCCCAGGGTTTGGATTTACTCACAGCAAAAGTGGAAAATGCAGCTCGCAAGCTGGAGGCTATGACCAACTCTAAGCAGGCAATTGCAAAGAAAATTGATGCCGCTCAGGTAATCGCAGTGCAAATGATCCCTCCCAGTTCCGCTGAACCGCAATGAGTCCTGGTAAACTAGCACACAAGTTAGTTCTTACATCGGGTCCTCCTTCAGTTGTTTCACACCAATCAGTCTCTGGAATTGGTTTCAAATTGCTTTGCCTTAATCATTTTTAAATACGCAGTTGTTTTCTATGCATTCTGCACTGGCAGCAGATTTATATGCATCTTGTATTGTTTTGTGATGCTTCATAGGAAGTGAATCAATATCAATAATATAATTTGGATTTCTTCTAGCCAGGGCATCCTATTTTGTTTCAGCCGTTGCAGTTATTTGACTTTAAAGGGAGGACAGGGAATCAGCTCCCATCAGACCCAGCTAGCCCCATGGCCAGTGGTGAGGAGCCGATGGGGCTTTGTAGTCCAACATCTTCGGCAGTGCAATGTGTTCCTCATACCTGCTTTAAAGACTGTCCACCAATGGCTCTCAGATAAGGGCTTCCTCTTGCAGTACTTTGAAAGGCTTGGGCGGAGCGAGACTCCTATTCTGACGTTCACATGTCAAGGTGGAAGAGAGAAAAGGGGAGTGTTCTAGCATGACATTTTTAAGGTCTCTTCCTGCAAAGGTGTGACTTTCAAGTGTGACACTTCTGTTTCAGAAATAATAATAATAATAATAATAATAATAATAATAATAATAATTTCATTATTTATGCCTTGCCCATCTGGCTGGGTTTCCTCAGCCACTCTGGGCTGCTCCCAACAGAATAGTAAAAACATGATCAAACATTAAAAACTTCCCTAAACAGGGTTACCTTCAGATATCTTCTAAAAATCAGATAGTTGCTTATTTCCTTGACATCTGATGGGAGGGTGCCAGTACCAAGAAGGCCCTCTGCCTGTTTCCCTGTAACCTCACTTCTCGCAGTGAGGGAATTGCCAGAAGGCCCTCGGAGCTGGACCTCAGTGTCCGGGCTGAACAATGGGGGTGGAGACGCTCCTTCAGGTATACTGGGCTGAGGCCGTCTTTCAGCTTTGTTAAACTTGTCCTCCCATATTTTTTAAAAACTCAAACAAAATCTTACTTACTTTTTTTTAAAGAAAAAGAACATCAATATCTTTATTTCAACCTAAGTAAATTTGAGGTGTAGGATAGCATTTCAGACTATTGCACCACAGAAGGTTCGGATACTGTAAGCGGATCTTTGTGCGTCAACATGTTCTTTTTACATCAAGAGCTGGCTGGCGGATCCTCATGGGGGAAGCGAAGGAGAGGAACACATTCGAGGCATTATGGCTGAAGCCAGGAAAATTGCAGAGCTCTGCGAGGACCCCAAAGAGCGAGACGACATTTTGCGGTCCCTCGGAGAAATCTCGGCGCTGACTGCTAAGTTGTCGGACCTCCGAAAACAGTAAGTATTGACATGGGCATGACTGCTTCCATGTAAGTTCCATTGGCATTAAGTCTTATGTACTCTGTAGTTTGCTTTGTGCGTTTATGACTGGCTAGCAGTATGGCTGTATGGCTGTCCCATTAGCTTCTGTTGGCGGAGGAAAGCGTTCTCTTGGCATGTCCACACCAGAGACTGGAACTAGTTCAGTGGCCATTTCCTCTTCCCACACAACTATGGGAATCATTGTTTTTGTAGCTATGATTTATTACATTTCTATACCGCCCTTCATCCGAAGATCACAGGGCAATTTGCAATAAAACAGAAAGAATACATACCATAACAAAAACAACACCTGCCAGAAATCGTTCACTTAGTCAAAGGCCTGGGGGAAGAGGAATGTTTTTGCCTAAAGAGATGTAGCAAAGGTGCCAGGCAAGTCTCCCTGGGGAGAGCATTCCACAAGTGGGGGGCCACCACAGAAAAGGCTTGTTCCTGTGTTGCTGCCCTCCAGATTTCTAGCATAGGAGGTGCATGAAAAGCGCCCTCAAATGATGATCGTAGTGTCCAGCTCGGTTTAGGATGTGTGTGCAATGGATCTCTCAACAGAATTCTCTGCACTTTGCCCAACTACCATACCCCAGGATTATTTGGAAGAAGCCTTGGCGGGTAGCGCTGTGGGTTAAACCACGGAGCCTAGGACTTGCTGATCAGAAGGTCGGCGGTTTGAATCCCCGCAACGGGGTGAGCTCCCGTTGTTCAGTTCCTGCTCCTGTCAACCTAGCAGTTTGAAAGCACGTCAAAGTGCAAGTAGATAAATAGGTACCACTCCGGTGCGAAGGTAAATGGCGTTTCCGTGTGCTGCTCTGGTTCGCTAGAAGCGGCTTAGTCATGCTGGCCACATGACCCGGAAGCAGTACGCCGGCTCCCTCGGCCAATAAAGCGAGATGAGCACCGCAACCCCAGAGTCATCCACGACTGGACCTAATGGTCAGGGGTCCCTTTACCTTTAAGTGACATGCATTTGTAGTGTTGCTAGGGCCCCAGTATTTTTAAATGTGTCGGAAAGGGTCTTCAATGAAGAATTTCACTTGGTGTTGTTAGTTGAACTTTCCTTGCCGGAATTGCTTTCATTCATTAAGCTACTTGCTTTCCTTTTTTAAAGATTGCCTTGACTCATCCTTTGTGAAAATGCAGACCACGGTGCTTTGTTGAATGCAGTTAAGCGTAGTAAATAGCATATTCACAGCTACGATACATAAACGTCTTATTAACAGAAACCAACCTTATTTTTTTTGAACTGATTTTAATGAAGTTTCCTTAACAGATTTTTCTTCTTCTCTGCAGTGGAAAGGGGGATTCTCCCGAAGCCCGTGCATTAGCAAAGCAAATAGCGACATCACTGCAGAATTTGCAGTCTAAAACCAACAGGGCTGTTGCAAACAGCAGACCTGCCAAGGCTGCTGTCCACTTAGAAGGGAAGATTGAGCAAGCTCAGAGATGGATAGACAACCCTACAGTTGATGACCGTGGAGTAGGTGAGTGTTTTAATTTTTCTGTGCGTGTGAACATGAACTCAGGTGGGAGTTGAGGTCCACCTAGTGGCTCAATGCAAAATCGCTGCTCCAACGATCATTTCCAACAATCCCTCCCTCTCCTTTGGAACCGGCAGCTCTCTATTATGGGAAGCCAAAGAACCAGAGCATTATCAAGTTGGAAGAGGGACCACAAGGGAAGCTTTAATATTTGATGTTTTATCTCTTTATTATTAATAATCTGTTGGGAGCCGCCCACAGTGGCTGCGGAAATATTATAATATAGGGTCATCTAATCTGCAATGCAGGAATCTCAAAGAAGGAAAATCCAGGAGAGAGGATAGCAGAAGCCAACAAAATAACAAAGAACAACCTCTGCTAAACATAAGATAACAAATAAATGATGGGGAATGTCAGGCAAACTGGAGAATGAGTAATTGAAAACAACAGGCAGCCCAAAATAAAAATCTATATAGCACCATGAGGCCATCTTTTTTTTTAACCTGCACAGAAATCCCCTTCACAAGTGGTCTTTTCTCTGTGATGACTTCAGGTGGGACATCCCAAAGCCGACTCGTATAAGCCCGGAAAACTACAGAGAAAATAGGGCTGCCTAGTTATTAGGGAGGACGTGTTGCAGCATGGTAGCGTTTCAGAGTACCTAGGGGAAGGTAGTGATTATGCTGGCACTAAAGCTTAACAATAGCAACTCTGCTTTACTTTCGTGAGTGGTTGTCAGGCTTCGGGGTCATAGATAAGCAGGACAAAGCAAAAAGAGTTGTTTACCATTTAAAGAGATTTTAATGATCACAGCAAAAGAACAAAGCAGCCATTCTCGGAATGATGGTGTTCCCATTTAAGGTTTCCACCCACTTCCCTCCTAGTCACTTCTGTGCCTTGCAACCTTGATCTCACAACCACTGTGCTTTTTGTGTAGCCACCTTATCTGCTCTACGTGACCTTGGACTGATAGGCTGGACACTCTCCAGCGAGAGAGAGTCTGTTAGCGCTCTCTCTCTTTCAGTTCTTCTTCACTTTGCTGTTCAACCCAACTTTTGTCTTTAGAACTGTGCCCCTCTGCAAACCACTGTTCCAAATCTATACTGCTTCACTGCTCCTGGGCAGCTTCAGGAGCCTGGTCAGGAGCAGCGGGAGGCTCTCACCATTTCTCATCAAAGCAGTACTCCTCAGCCTAGTCTCTGACAGTGGTGGAACTACTGTTCTAATTTCTCTTGCTCCATAAATTAAGCAAGATGACTCACTTTCAATGCAGGTCAGGCTGCCATCCGGGGTCTTGTAGCCGAAGGTCGCCGTCTTGCCAATGTCATGCTGGGACCTTATCGCCAGGACCTGCTCGCCAAATGTGACCGTGTGGAACAGCTGGCTGCCCAGTTAGCTGACCTGGCAGCACGAGGTGAAGGGGAATCTCCTCAAGCCAAGGCAATTGCTGCCCAGCTGCAGGACTCATTGAAGGTAAATAAAAACAGTATTTGAAAAGAGAAGGAAGAGCTCATGTCGGACAGTGTGTTGCCAGTCTGTATGCGTTAACTAACAAAGCCAGAGAATCTTCCTGTTCAAGCTACTGGTCTTTGCAACATAGATTATAGACATAAATGCTTTGGACACAATCTACATTCTTTTGCTGCTGTGCATCCTCCATTAATTTAACTTAATTCCAATTAATTCCAATTCCAATTACCCCTACCACCCATTGCTGGCCATTTCCTGACGGAAGTGACGTTTGGCAGTTTGGGGCATAGAGCTCCTCACAGAACTCTTGTGGATTGGGCCCAGTTCTTGCTCAATAAAAGCTAAAGGATCCCTGGACAGTTAAGTCCATTCAAAGGCGACTATGGGGTTATGGCACACATCTCGATTTAAGGCCAAGGGAGCCGGCGTTTGCCCACAGACAGCTTTTCAGGTCATGTGGCCAGCATGACTAAACCGCTTCTGGTGCAACAGGACACCGTGATGGAAACCAGAGTGCACAGAAATGCCGTTTACCTTCCTGCCACAGCTTTGCCTATTCACTTGCACTGGTGTTCTTTCGAACTGCTAGGTTGGCAGGAGCTGGAACAGAGCAACGGGAGCTCACTCCATCGTGGGATTCGAACTACCGACTTTCTGATCAGCAAGCCCAAGAGCAGGCTTCCTCAAACTTGGCCCTCCAGATGTTTTGAGACTGCAGTTCCCATCATCCCTGACCACTGGTCCTGTTAGCTAGGGATCATGGGAGTTGTAGGCCAAAAATGTTAAGTTGTGGGTGAACATATGACACAGTGATTCTTCAAACAGCTCTTGTTTATTCACAGGCCAGAACAGAACTGAACTGAAGGGTTCAGCCAGCCTGCTTATATAGAGCTCCACTACAGTAACCATTTTCTGTAACTATCCGATCACTGAACGTCACTTTCAATCCCTTATTTGCATATGTGGACCTGAGTGAAAACTATCTACAGTATCCCCCTGCTGGCCCAGGATGAGAACTTCAGTACATAACAAAAAACATCTGGAGGGCCAAGTTTGAGGAAACCTGCCCAAGAGGCTCAGTGGTTTAGACCAAAGCACTAGTGTGGAGCCATGTTGGTCTTGCTCCATGTCAGCCACTTCACATTCTTAATAGCAACCTCCCTTCTTTCCTAGCTTTTTTTTTTAGTGTTCTGGGTTAGGGGTATAGACTAAAAATCTAGCTAGATGGTGAATTGGGAGTGGGGCGTCAGGGGCCCTACTGTCACGGTCCTTCTCACAGTCATCTTCAGCTTTATGGCTGAGCCTTGTTTGAACCTAGGCTGTCCATATTCAGATCCACTGTTTTACTTTTGCACCACACTTCATCATGGCAAACCCATTTCTGTGTTTTGACGCGGAGCCTTTGCATTCCTATTAAGGATCTGAAATCAAGGATGCAAGAAGCCATGACCCAGGAAGTATCTGATGTGTTCAGCGACACGACAACACCAATTAAACTGTTGGCAGTAGCGGCCACTGCTCCTCCAGATGCCCCCAACAGGGACGAGGTGAGTCTGTTCCTAGCATGCACCAGTCTTTAAGTTACAGTGAGCAATATAATTCTGCATAGGCCAAAGTAAGTCAGATGTTAGACTTTTTATACTTGAATGATCCCCCCCCCCACCCTTGAGGAAAAGGAATGCAATTGGTGTCCACAGTTTGAAACATTACTATAACTTAATCCAGGTGTAGCCAAATGTTTTGGAGTAGGGTTACATTCTGAGTCTAGAGAGTGTTCTGCGGGTGCCAGTCACAAAATGGCTGCCTTGGGTTGTGTGACTTAACACAAAATGAGAGAGACAGCCACCCCAACAACCTTATGCTTATCACAGGAAGTCAGTTGTGTCCTTCTGGTCCTTACACTGGAGATCACACACAGATGTTATTGCTGTCTAATGACAACAGGGAGTATTCCTCAGTACCAGAAAAAATATACAAGGCAGACATGCCGCTCACATTCCACAGAAATCACTTGGAAGGGTACCTTTACATTTTGTCACGTCTTTCTTTCTAGAAGAGCTTACTTTTATTTTTTTAATGGAAGCTCAGAGTCTGGGGGTGCCAAGTTGGTGACAGCTGACTGTTTGAACCATCTTCCTTGAAAAGAATTTCGCTTTTAAGAGGAAAGCTCTGTCTTTGGTACTCATATCTATCATGGCGCATTCACGCCCATTATCATTGTAGCCTTGTGTGTGTAAAAGTGTGTGTAAAGGTAAAGAGACCCCTGACCATTAGGTCCAGTCGTGACCGACTCTAGGGTTGCAGCGCTCATCTCGCTTTACTGGCTGAGGGAGCTGGCGTACAGCTTCCGGGTCATGTGGCCAGCATGACTAAGCTGCTTCTGGCGGACCAGAACAGCTCATGGAAACACCATTTACCTTCCCGTGGGAGTGGTACCTATTTATCTACTTGCACTTAGATGTGCTTTTTAACTGCTAGGTGGGCAGGAGAAACCCCAGGGCTTAGAATTGCCAAAAAGAGTTCTGTCCATAAGAAATGTGTGCGTTACTCTGTTCATCTTTCAGAGGGACAGCTAGTCGGTTGCAGCAAAAAAAAAAGAAAAAGAGCCCTGAAAGATTAGGTATCTCTGCTGAACAGTTTTAGTTTTCTAATAAATCGCCAAAGAATTATAAATTCATCATTGATTAAACTAACCTTAATTGAAGCAGCTAGTCTGTAATTGAATGGGTTACTGTGAGTTGCTTGGGGGGCCCTGGCTTGGTATAAAACTCTGAACTGGCTGCATGTTTTAATCTGTGGTTGTTGATGTATTTCAACTTTCAGGTGTTTGATGACAGGGCAGCCAATTTTGAAAACCATGCTGCCAGGCTTGGAGCTACTGCGGAAAAGGCAGCTGCAGTTGGAACAGCCAACAAAAGTACTGTCGAAGGCATACAAGCATCTGTGAAGTCCGCAAGGGAGCTCACCCCTCAGGTATCTTTCCCTCTCACTGTCAGAAACTCCGGTTTTGATCGGAGCTCACATTCGTTTGACAATGACAACAACCCCTCTCAGTTACCCCAGTCTTTCTTCATTTTCTTGGTATAATTTATGCCACGGAATGGGGGTCATTTTGCTGCTGTTATTGTTAAACAATTGGAAGTCAGAAATCCTCACCGATCTACTGCAGAACGCCCAAAGATCTGCACACTTTGGGTTGAACGTTCCCCAGTTTGCTGCTCAGTTTGCAGCCACCAAAAACTTCACCTGGACGAAAAATTCAGTTGTTCAGTTTCTGTTCAGAGAGTTCATCTCCAATAAGCATGTAGTGGGGTTCGAGATGCCAGTATCTGAAACTGAAGTGAAATAAATTGAATGAGAGAAGGAGTCGAAGAATAAAACATGAGCATTTAAAAAAATAATATTTTTTTTATTAAGTTTCTTACAATTATATATATTTTTAAAAATATTTTTTATTAACAGACCAATCAAATCACATAAATTCTGAATTACAGAGCCTAATTTTAAATTTTTGTTGGGGGTACCCATATTTCAAGTTCCGAAAGGGATCCAATCCTCTTGTTGCTGCTGCTTTAAAAGTCCACAAATCTGTCCAAAAGTTTCTTACAATTATAACACATACTACAACAAAGAAAAAAGAAACAAAACCACAAATATAAGCAAAAAAGAAAATAAAAAACATAACAACAAACACCTAAACAACACAAATTAATTGGTTATTTAAACTTCTAACCTCATAAACATGTTTTTGACTTCCTCTGGGCCCTCCCATCTGAATTTCCTTGTATTTGAGTTTAGCAGTTTTCTAATATCATTATTAAAACACAATATTCCAATTAAAATCAAATTTCTTAACTTTTCTTAAAGTTCTAGATCTCATTTATTTAACTAACTCCTAATTTAATCCTAGGCCTATTTGGTACTTTCAAGTAATTTCTAATTTTCAATATTACAATATTTATTCAAATAGTCCTTAAATTTCTTCCACTCTTCTTGGTATTCCTGTTCTTTCTGGTCGCGGATTCTTCCAGTAAGGTCAGCCAACTCCATATAGTCCATCATTTTCATCTGCCATTCTTCCACAGTTGGTAATTCTTGTGTTTTCCATTTCTTGGCTATAAACATGAGCATTTAAATATTAGGATGAGATGATTCTCTGTGTGAGAGACAGCACACAAATCAAGGGGTTGAGAGAGGGTAACTTCCTTAAATTGTAGGCTATTTTTAGGAGACTGTAAAAAAAAATCAAAATCTATAAAATCTCATAACAATGTATGCATAGGTTGGCTTAACCTACAGAAGCAGAGGCTCGCTTTGACTACAGTCTTAAGGACTTACTTTCTAAGTCCCATTGAAATTAATGAACACTTTCAGGTGAACATTGCACTTATTTTATAGCTTCGTCCCAGCCAAAAAGACCTTTTAGAAGTTAAGCTACAATCTAAAAAGCTGCAAGAGGAGGGAGTTTCAGTGGGAGCTGGATCCGGGCATAACAGAGGGGTGTCTGGCGTTAACTTCCTTCACGAGAGTGGTTCATAGCATCATTGGGATCATGCCTGCCCCTTTTGCGTTTTTCAGTAGCAGCTTAAAATTCCTCTGAGGCTCAGTTGAAAACTAGAGAGCACCATAATCTTCCACCGTATTCTCCTAAGGAAAGAAGGACCTGACAGATTTTATAGTGTATGGCGAATCTTTTACTGACCAGTGGAATATGTTCCACTGTCATGGAATATGTTCTCTCTCTGGTCAGTCTTCACACTTGGGTCTCTGGATAAGCAGATCCTTTGTGCATCTGTTTCCTACTTTAGGAGCATGTACTTCGAGTAGGAATAAATCTGAAGGATTTCCTGTATAGAAAAAGTAATTTTTACAAGCTATTGTGTAATAGTCTACTTACGTTCATGTGATGAAAGTATTTTAACAATCACTATTTGCACTAGAGACTTCCGTAATTTCTTGGCTTTATTTTGTTGTTTTCTTCTAAATAAAGGCAGTAATTAAAAAATAATAATTCTGTGCAGTCCCCATGTCATGATTGGGAATTATGCTCTTCGGAAATTCTCAGTACAGTCATACCTCAGAAGTCGAACGGAAACCGTTCTGGAAGTCCGTTCGACTCCATAATGTTCAGAAACCAAGGTGTGGCTTCGGTTGGCTGTAGGAAGCTCCTGTAGCCAATCAGAAGCCGCATCAGATGTTCGGGTTCCAAAGAACGTTCGCAAACACTCACTTTTGGGTTTGGGGCATTCGGGGACCAAAACGTTCGACTCACAAGGCGTTCATCAACCAAGGTACGACTGTACCTCAGAGTGTTCTTGAGTGGTATAAATCCATCTTTCAGTTGGAGACTTCTTGTGAAACTCCCCAAACTGGGACCCATTTCAGATGAGAGATGCTTAACTTTCAGATTACCTACACTGCAAAATAAATCCCAGTGCACTTACTTTCTGTTCCTGTGCATCATTACTGCCATCATATTAGGGTGTTTTTGCATTGGCAGGTAGTATCTGCCGCTCGCATCCTTCTAAGGAATCCTGGAAATCAAGCTGCTTATGAGCACTTTGAGACCATGAAGAACCAGTGGATTGATAATGTGGAAAAAATGACAGGTAAAATGGAGGAGCTTGTGGCCATGGTTTTGTAGCCCCAAATCACTGATGACGAGCCTGAGATATAATTGGAAGGAAACTAGAAAGGGAAGAGCAATTCCTTGATGCAGTTGACTTAAGCATGTGACAGAAAGGGAAAAGTCACCCCACCCAAAAAAAGTCACAGTGGACTCAAGGAAAACATTGCGCCATACTTTTGTTTGGAATATGTCTTGCCTGATCACTGGCAGCCTACAAACACAACTTTTGGATAAATTATTGTCATGCAACTCTATTTCAATCACTTGTTCATTACGGCAAAATTGCATATAGATTTGGATGTGTTTTGTGTTTGCACACAGATGCTGTTAAGGGAAGAAATATGACATCCATTTTTACATATTGAACTTCCATCCAAGCTCTCTTGTCCCACTGAGTTCCCTTTCTGTAAATCTAGCACAGGGTTTCGCAAACTTGGGTCTGCAGCTATTTTTGGACTACTCCCATAATCCCTAGCTAGCAGGACCCAGTGGTTAGGGATGATGGGAATTGTAGTCCAAAAACAGCAGGAGACCTAAGTTTGGAAAACATTGATCTGCGTGTTTTCCACTATCTGCAGTACATAAATGTACTCATCCCCATGTAAATGAAACCCATTCCTGTTTGAGGATTTGATAGAATTTGGAGGCCCTCTGGTGGCAAGAGCCAAGTGAGAAGGGTGATAAGAATTTAAATGCTCATAATCAGGATTGTGCCAAATCAGCACAGACAAATTCACCTGGCCAAGGTACCAGAACTCCATCCTGTATTTAAGGGTGACCTTCCCCTCCAGCGTCATTTCCCCTTGCCGTATACGTGAAGGGAGGTAAATCTGTAAACTTCTTACCCTAGGGATGGTGGACGAAGCAATTGATACCAAGTCTCTGTTGGATGCTTCCGAGGAGGCCATTAAGAAAGACCTGGACAAGTGCAAAGTCGCGATGGCCAACATTCAGCCGCAGATGCTTGTCGCTGGGGCCACCAGCATTGCCCGGCGAGCAAACCGGATTTTGTTAGTGGCAAAGAAGGAGGTGGAAAACTCAGAGGATCCCAAGTTTCGGGAAGCTGTGAAAGCTGCCTCTGATGACCTGAGCAAAACCATTTCGCCAATGGTGATGGATGCGAAAGCTGTGGCAGGCAATATTTCTGATCCCGGTAAGCATTAGACAAAGATGCTTTCTCCAACTCTTCAAAGCGCCTTGTCACTGAATTTTCAAAACTAAATACTAAGCGCTCTCTTTCTCTCTCTCTCTTGCTTTTCCTAGGTTTGCAGAAGAATTTCCTTGATTCTGGCTACAGGATCCTGGGAGCTGTGGCCAAAGTCCGAGAGGCTTTCCAGCCCCAGGAACCCGACTTCCCCCCTCCGCCTCCTGATCTTGAGCAACTTCATGTAAGTGCCGTGTTACGGAGAATTGCTCTGGAAGAACAGAGGTAATCTGCAACCATTTGGTTGAGCCACTTTCAATTATTTAAATGGCTGTGGTTTCCTTGTGTGGGTGGAATCACTTAATGCTGAAATCTGATTCCAGTCACACAGTGTTCTTATATAATACACGCTGGCATACACACAAGATTGCGTCCCCAAGTTTTGTTTCTTTAGCATCTTGCGAAGCCAGATTTGGACTTGGGGCCCTTGAGAGCGGAGTACAATGCCCTCTGTATGAAGGTAATCCAACCAAAAAACACAGAAGTGGCAAGAAAAGAACAGAGTCCTGGGTCCTTGTATTTTGCTGAGAAAAGCAGCAGTTTAAAGCCAAGTGTGTGCCTTTCAGGCCATCTGTGATTATGTATAAACTTTGAACTTGGGGAAGTGTTGTTGTGAACACATCCATTAATAGGAAGAACTTAAAGGTGGGTAGGTGCACATTTTTGAGATTTCAGAAAACACTGTCCATGCCTTTGAAAGCTGTCTTGAAAACATGGGCATTTGAATCCAGGAGTTGAATATATAATATGATAGCGTATTAGTAAAGGTAAAGGTAAAGGGACCCCTGACCATTAGGTCCAGTCGCGGACGACTCTGGGGTTGTGGCGCTCATCTCGCTTTACTGGCTGAGGGAGCTGGCGTACAGCTTCAGGATCATGTGGCCAGCATGACTAAGCTGCTTCTGGCGAACCAGAGCAGTGCACAGTAACGGCGTTTACGTTCCCGTCGGAGTGGTACCTATTTATCTACTTGCACTTGACATGCTTTTGAACTGCTAGGTTGGCAGGAGCAGGGACCGAGCAATGGGAACTCGCCCCATCACGGGGATTTGAACTGCTGACCTTCTGATCGGCAAGCCCATGGCTGTGTGGTTTAACCCACAGCGCCACACAACTTCAGTTACCTTCTCTGTAGAAGGACATCTGAAGTGAGTTATTGTCCCTCACCCTTTCTACATTTTCCTGCTGGTTAGCATATCAGGAAACCAAGTGAGAGGGATGAAGGACGCTTTTGCTAACAGTTGCTAACTTAAGAGATCATTTTGTAAAGTCTACCATAATGGATTTTAAGATGATGTAAATCAGGGCTGAGAGCCACATTCATGCTTGGGCCAACCCTCCAGGAAGTATGTAAATCATATTCTTGGGTAGGTGTCTTAATTTTCATTATTCTCAGCTTGGCAAAAGAGGTGAATTTGAGTTTGGAAAGTTTGACCAAATTTTTATTAAGGACTAGAATAATTTTATAACATACCTTAGAGACCACTGTAAACAGTTGAAATCACTAGCGGGAATACAATAACACTTGTAAACTTTGGATACTATGGATTTATAATAGATAGATTACAGTAAAAGATGCAGGAACAATTTTTTAGAAATGGAACCCATGGAGGTCAGAAGGTTTGAGAGAACCTCTTTTTTTGTTGGAATTGTTATGTTTGATGTGTATAATTAATAATCACTAGGTGAAACTAATAAGTATAAAATAAATAACTAAAGGGACAGCTCAGGTGCAAAAGCTGAAAAATAAAATAAAAGAAGATTCCCCATTCTGTGGATTGCTATAGATTTGGCCATTTTGCATTTGTATCTCTGCGTTGGGGTACTGCAACCCATTTCCTTTTTCCCTTAGCTTACCGATGAACTTGCTCCTCCCAAGCCGCCGCTGCCAGAGGGCGAGGTTCCTCCTCCCAGGCCCCCTCCTCCTGAGGAGAAGGATGAAGAGTTCCCAGAGGTGAAGGCTGGGGAGGTGCTCAACCAGCCCATGATGATGGCTGCCAGGCAGCTCCACGATGAAGCCAGAAAGTGGTCCAGCAAAGTAAGAACGGCCAATGCATCCCTGTCTTCTTGCTTAACTGCTGCTTCTCCGTTTAACCCAAAGAAATTGAAGACCGGTGTGTTTCGTGGGTATTGCATTGATGTCACTTGGGGATATCCCAGTGTTGTAGGCAGATCTGTTTGTATAGATCAGGGGTCGGCAATGTGCGGCCCATGGGCAGGATGCGGCCAACAAAGACTTTTTTACCGGCCCACGACACCAGAAATCGTGTCTGCACATGTCCAGATGCCGAAAATTGCTTCTGTGCAGGCGTGATTTTCGGTGTCTGGGCATACACAGAAGCGATTACTGGCGCCGCGGACATGCGCAGACACGATTTTTGGCATCACACTGTGCCAGTCTGGCCCACAGACAGTCTCCGTGGGAGTGATCCAGCCCATGGCCGGTAAACCTTGCTGACCCCTGGTATTGATCTTCAGACATTGGGCTCTTTTTAGAGAGTGAATTGCTGATTACAAATCCTTACCCTTACGTTGACCGCTCTTATCACTGCTATGCAAAGACCTCGCTTAAAAACCTTCCTCAGGTTGCCAGGAAATTTTATGCCCTGGGTGAGTTGGAATTGGGGGTCAAATCCAACAGATGAGGGAGAAAACCAATCCGTCTCACCCAAATGAAGTGAGAAACTCCACAAAGGTTTCCAGTGTGCTCTGGAAGAGCACTGAAAACAAACAAACAAAAGCTGGATAGTGCTGTAGGAGTTAGGAAAGAGGCAATCTAAAATTGACTTTCTGCTGTTGCATCCAGAGTTGCTTCTCCCCATGAAGCCATGAAAACTTTTGTGTTGTGCTGACTCTGTAGTGCAGAAATGGGGAAACCTGTGGTCCTTCAAGAGAAGGTGCTGGACTCCAACTCCTATCATCCCTGTCCATTGGCCATGCTGCCTGGGACCGATGGGAGTCGGGAGTCCATCTGCAGGGCTGCACGTTTCCCCATCTTGCTACAAGGCTTTGGAAAGGTGGTGTGTAATCTCCAACAATATCCACAGTATTTTGCGCACTCTCTCTGCTTTTCACATGTCTACCCAGAAGTGGGCTTTTTCAGAAGCAGCTCCAAGGCTATTTTTAAACCTTTGCAAATTATTGATATAAGCATGGGACTTTTCACGTCCCATCATTTCATTAAAACCGTAGAATCGTTCCCAAGACTCTTATTGTGCACGGATTTCATAACCACGCCTTGGCGTATGTAGAACTTTAGCGGTAGCAAGAAGGGGGAGGGAAACCTCACTGGACTTGAGCCTTTAGCTGAAATGAGCCTTAAGAATTTATGCCAGCATTCGGGACCTTCTGCTTGAGTTGGGGAATCAAGCCAATAGCACCTGCCTTTTGCCCTTTATGTGTTCTGCAAGCTTTCTCCCCTGCCCCACCAGACTATTGCAAGAAGTGGACCGCCCCAGAGGTCAGTGTAGAAGGGCTATGCAGAATAGCCACGCTTACCTCTGAACGGGGGCTGTAACATGGGTGCCAAACGTCTTGCCATGTTTGGCAGATTCGTTTAAGATTGCTGCAACAACGATGCCAACCCTTGCAAGTGAGTTTTTTGGGGGTTGTTGTTTTTTGTGTGTTTTTTTGGCATCTCATCACAAAACAAGTATCATTTTGACCTTGACAGTTTTTATTTTTGGAAGGGATAACAGGAAAGCAAACAGTCCAAAATGAATTTTCCAAGCAAAGCAACAATGAATACACACACACACACACACACACACACACACTCACTCACTTTCTCACTGATTTTAGTAGCATGCTTGAGAAAAAACAATATTATTTAATTTATATTCCACCTTTTTACCCAAGGTGTCATACGTCGTCTCCTCTTTCCTCATGTAATCCCTACAACCACCCTGTGAGGTAGGTTAGGGTTAGGGTTAGGGAAACCCAAATTCACCCAGCGAGCTTCGTGGCTGAGTGTGGATTTTGAACCCTAGATCTTAATTAAGTCTGACACTTTTCACTACATCGCACTTGCTTCAGTTTAAAATGTAGTTTTAAAATATCATTTAAAACCTGTCCTGGTAGACATTGTAGTTGATATTTGGTGCCTTCCGAGCTTTTAACTTTAAGGTTACTGGGGTGTGTGGGGGATCAATAAATAAACCCAGCTGTTGAGAGAAGCTGATACCTAACTGCTGTATCTTGGTAATTCCATTCAGGGGAACATTATCTGCCCTGTCCCAAGGTGGCTGCAATGTGGGGGTTTCCCCCCTGCACTTAAATATTGTGGGTTTATGGGTCTCCAAAAGTAGGTGGAGAATAAATGGCTACACTCTGAGCCACTCTTCCAGCAGAAGAGATTGTGTGTAGAAGCCAATGGCTCTGAGGGGAGGTGCAAAAACCGAGCAGATTGCTTTGAGCTGGCTGTCAAAAATAGTTTCAGTTGTGTATTACTTGTTTATTCTGACTCCGTAGTAAATTAACTTTCCCCTCCTTTTCTCTTCATGCTCTGCCAATTTAATTTTTCCTTCTTCCTGGACAATAAATTTCTTGCCTTGCCCTCTCTCCTCCTTCCCAGCGTTACTTGAACATTTGCAAGGATATACACCCTATTTTTGTTGGCTCTTGTGCTACTCAAACGTGGTGAGACAGAAAGAGAGGGATATTTATTAGTCCCATTTCCTCTATGAAAGTGCACAGAGTCCCACAGAATTTTCACTCGGCAACATGGAAAAATAAATTTGAAAGAGAGCCCCTAAGATGGGTTGTTAATGCAAATCCCTTTAGTGGCAAGTGTGTGTGGTTTAATTGCCTAATGCTTTGAACCACTTTGGGCTATGGACAGCATGAATGACCCTAGAAATAAGGTGCAGTATCCAACTAAACAGTCCAATTTGCACAAGCAGTGGAACTTCCTCTTCCCCTCCTCTCCCTGCAAGTCCCCCTAATATGCCCTGGGTTTCCCCCCAACCCTCTGGAGGCGGGAGAGGAGAGGGAGGGAAAGTTCCATTCAACAGCCAGAAGAGTGGATTTATTTGGTTGGATACCACCCAATATTTTTTAAACTGACATGTCCTTCATATTTAGTAAACACACGCACCTTAACTTTCAGGCACTCCCCACACAGCTCGCTGTCCCTTGTCCCCTCATTTTGAGTTGTAGGATCAGGATGGAGAAGGGAGGTGGTCACATTGGGATCAATAATTCCCCAGAAGGCAACAAGTTGCTTTTGTCCATAAGTGCTTGCTATCTCTTAAGCAGGTGTTTAAGGCTGCCCGACAAAAAGACTTCACCACTTGGTCCTCATTAAAAGAAATGGCCCTTACTTAACACACTGCATTTAACTTCTGGGTTTACCCAGAAAGCAAAAAGACATGAAATCCCACACTGCCACCTTAAACTGCATCTAAATTATTTGGGAGCATATAATTGCATAAACTGAGTAATTGGAGGGGGGGGGAGAGAAGGTTTAATACTGAAAGTCGCTGTTCTTGAAGAAGGAAGTGTGAACATGCAAAAACAAGGGGAGGGGGGGAGGGTTTGTGAAGGACGTGGGGGCTGGGGGGGGGGCAAACTGAAATAAAATGTGATAATTGTGTCTGGTTGCACTTGAAAAGGCGGTGTTTCATCTGCCCCTTTTGGTCTTCTCTTTTTGTAATGGATTGGTACCCTGAAGATTGGCTGCGATAATACCGAGCTGTTCTGTTGTTTTTTTAGAGACATCCTTCCCACAGGATGTGATTCAGGATACTCTGACAAACGATTTGAAAATCCTCATTTGGATTTTTGTAGAACAACATTGTGGCAAAACAATCTGGCACCATCTCATTAACCTTCTGCTAACAGAAACATTTCCGGCTGGCTTTGTTTGTGTGTGCTGCTAACATCCCTTTCTGTCTGCTAACAATTAACACACTGATCATGTCCTTCTAATGAGCAGTCTCTCCTGTTTCTTCCACAATCCCTTGGCTTTCTGTCCTGACTTCCTTCCTGCATTGTGTTTTGCTTTCACAATAACCTCCTTTTCCATGGCCTGGACCAAGACGTGGTGGTGCCTGTAGAATCCATATGGCATCTTTGTCCCAATTCCCCCACCCCCACATTCCTGCCACAAAATAATGGACACGGAGCACGATTTGCTTGCAAATTCTCCTGTGCAAACCTTGCTGAAATGAATAGGAGCTCTTTTCAACA
This sequence comes from Podarcis gaigeae, assembly GCF_964106915.1. Lineage (NCBI taxonomy): Eukaryota > Metazoa > Chordata > Lepidosauria > Squamata > Lacertidae > Podarcis > Podarcis gaigeae. Next base: position 16,510,376 of record NC_139681.1, read on the forward strand.
AGGACACACACAAAAGCCCTAGAGCAACTTCCATTCATATCCGTGAGGCTCCGTAGGGTCAGGTCTGCCACTTCCCCACCCTTAATAGCACCCAAAACTTGCTTGGGGTGCCTGCCTCGATTGTCTTGCGGCAAGGCCTCTCCCATCTCTTTTGGGCACAGAAAGCAGCCCCTGGCGTCTCTGCTCCCTGGCGGTTTTTTCTCAGCACTCAAGCCTCATCGTTGAAACTTTCCTCTTGCACCCCCCTAAGTAATCTTTAAGTGTTGCACTTGCTTTTGTTTCTCGTTTCCTTTCCTGTCTCCATGGCGCCATTGTCTTGCCAGAAAAGAATGTTGTGGTGAAATAGAAGACACTTTAGAGAGGACCTCGAGTGAAAAACGATGATGATTCTTGGTGTGCTTTCTCTAAACTCTTGTTGTTTCTCTCCTTGAAGCCTTTGTAGATTCTCAGGTCAAGTGTCCCCTTGGAATCGCGTCCCTTCCTCCCTGCCCCTCCTTCCGTTGCCTTCCAGAATAAAGGGATTTACTAAAACCAGCTCAGTTCTTGCTCTTGAACCAGATCCTGCTTCTTTATACTAACTGTCCCTGTTTCTTCATCCCCCCCCTCCGCATCCCCCGCCCCGCCCAACCTGCGAAGCCTGATGTGACTGATGAGGTTAAGGAAGCCCCTGAGGCTGATGTAGATGTAGATCAGGAGGAGGAGGAGGAGGAGGAGGAGGAAGCAGATGTTGAATTCACTCTCCCCTCTGACATTGAAGATGATTACGAGCCTGAGCTGCTGTTAATGCCAACCAACCAGCCCGTTAACCAGCCCATTCTGGCCGCTGCTCAGTCTCTGCACCGGGAAGCCACCAAGTGGTCTAGTAAGGTACTTCCTCCATTTCCCCCTGGCGACTGACCCGCGTTGCATCCAGCCATTTTGGAACGTTGACACATTTGCATTCACTCTTGATCCTTGCCGGGTCCCATTTTCGTTTTCTTTCTTTCTTTTTCCTTTTCTGAATTGGAATGAAATTCGAGTTTGTCTGCACTTCATTGTTGAGGATTGAGAGTGGCTTCACATGTTTCTGACAGGCCTGCTGGCGATGATGGCCGGGCTTAAAAAGCTTCATTGGGCTCACAACTTCCTTCGTTTTACTCTCCTTCTTAATCAAGGCTTCCTTTCCCTGTCGTTGCTCTCTGCCTTACCTGTCTCTTCACGGCAGTGGTTCTTTTTTCGAAAGGGAAGAGAAAACAAACAAACCAAACAAACATACGTACAAACCAGCCGACTACCTGTGAAGCCATGGTTGACAGTCTCTCAGTGACTTCCAGATTGTGAGGGAGTCGTCGTCGTCATTCCCAAAGTCATTTAACACGCATCATTGTGCTTTTCCGCCTCTTATCAATGGCTTCCACTAAAACGTTGGACAGACCAGGAATGGCTTGGTATGGCGGCGTTGCCCAGGAGTTGGGCCTGCTGATGTGCACTTGGCTGTAATGTAAAAAGGCTGGCCCATGGTGAGAGGACTTTGGTCAACAAGCTATGCTGAATGTGTTGGTTGCTAAGTTCAGACTTCGTTGGGTTTTCTAAAAAAAAATACAAAACCCATGATGTTGATGGAGATCCTCGGTCCGTGGCTGGGAGTGATCTTAGTCCTGAGCTTGCTGGCACTAATCGCAAACAAATGTTTTGGGAGCTGTCGGGTCACTTTTTCGCTTTTGGGACTAGCATGCTGCAAGGAGTTAAGTGTGTGGCTGTGCAGTTACTAAAATTTAGGTATGTATGTGTGGAAACCCCCCTTTTTTAAAAATTGAGTCTTTCTTTCATTGTCTTTTCAGTCAGTAATGGTGATCTTTTGGTGCCTGTGCGCAAAATTCACATGTGGGGCACAATTTAGCACACTTTTTCTCCTTTGCAAATCTCCTTGAAATGAATGGAGAAGCCTCCCATTCATTTTAAGTGAGATGTGCATGAGAACAAGTTGCTGCATTGTGCTTCGTGGGTTAGATCTCTCTCTCCCTTAAATGGTACCTGGAACCTGCCATTGCCACCGCTTGCCTCATGGTGCGAAGGCCTCTCTCATTTTACACTCTGCTTTGCCTTCTGCTCTTCAGAAACCAGCCGAGAAGACGCATGGCCTTCATTGCTCAAGGGGGCTGGCAGTCCACCCTTAACCGTTACTCATCAGGTTAAGGGCAAGCACATGTTTAGCACCCTGGCTCATTGCTCCTGCGATGGTGATACGCAATTTGTGTGGTGGAACATGCATGTTTGCACATGCATTTTTCATTTGTACAAATACACACAGTATTTTCAGTGCACTGGTTAAAAACAAATGTGTGAAGAGACTCTTGAACAAGGATATAGCTCTTCAGACTTTTGCAACAGCAGCCTTTTGTAATGTGTACAACATGCTGGTTTTTTGCACTGCATAGTGGAAATATGTCCTTAAGGACCACAAGTCCCCTTCCACAGCTATCATCACACTGTGTGCCTTTTGTTCTTGCCGTTGTTACAAACACTTTTCTCCCGGTAGTCCTAATGCCTAACAGCCACTTTCCTGCATGCAAAAGATTACAGTCCAGGCACTTTTTCCTATTTTCTTCACTGCTGTTGGTCAGTATGTCATGTTAACTAAGCACTCTTTACAAAAACACTGCACAGATTTATTTATTTTTAAATGAATTGATTACATTGATCTTGAATACTTAATATAGAGAAATGTTATTTCAAACACCAAAACAAAAACAATTCCTTCCAGTAGCACCTTAAAGACCAACTAAGTCAGTTCTTGGTATGAGCTTTCGTGTGCATGCACACTTCTTCAGATACACGGCTACCTATCTGTAATTTCAAACACCAGTTATTTATATTGTCCCTCAAAAAATAAAGAACTCCCTCTCAAAACAGTGGCTGTTTAAAAGTTGTATTACAAGTTGAACTGAATGGTTGCGTTTCAACCTCAAGTTTGCAAACTCTTCCACATCCGCTCTGGTGTGGCTATGAGTAGGCAGGAGTTCAGAAACTTTTGATACTACTTTTGATTAACTGTAGCTTGTCAATTTCATTCACCCCCAACAAACTACAGCCATACCTTGGTTTTCGAACAGCTTAGTTCTCGAACGTTTTGGCTCCTGAACGCTGCAAACCCGGAAGTGAGTGTCCGGTTTGCAAACGTTATTTGGAACCCAAACGTCTGACGCTGCTTTTGTGGCTTTTGATTGGCTGCAGCCAATCCAAAGCCGCACTTCGGTTTCCGAACGTTTTGGAAGCCAAACAAACTTCCGGAACGGATTCCGTTTGACTTCCAAGGTACAACTGTATTGCTAAGCCAGCTGCATAACCTATAGTTTAGCGTGATGTCCAAGTGCAGCCCAATGCCTTTCTTCTCCACTGAAGGAAGATGAGATTGTCCTAAGTGGAGGAAAGGTGGCAATTCTTACAGCGCGGCTGTCAACTTGATGAATTAAGTGGTAGTTGGTTTTCAAGACAGGAGAGTTTGCCAGTTGAGAAATAATAGCTTCATATGTTTGCAAATGACTAAGTCCTGAAGATTTTTCTCTTTTGAGGTTTCAGATGATGCGCACACACCTTGCAGCAGGCTTCATCTTAGAAGCGCCGCTTCTTTTTACGTGGAATAACTGGTGGTTTATTAAAAATAATTTACATTATTTTTTTAAAAAACCTGCTACCATCTAAGCATGCCTTTTTACATATACAGTTAATCAAAAGGATTAACTGACACTCTGACTTCTCCCTCAGCTGTGTCCCCCTCAGAAAAGTTAGTTGTCATCTGTGACTGTAGAGTGCCAAATTGGGATGCGCCATGTCCATTTGTATGTTGATATTAAGAATATTCACCTTCATAACACTGGATGCTTTAAACTTAAGGCAATCTTCTTGCACCCTTATTAAAAGGATAGATGTTTAACTGGTAAAACTGTCTGAACTTAGCCGCTTTCACTTCAGCAACAAACTAACACTGCGTGTCCACAACGTATTTTTATTTTTTTACGGGCCAAAGCTTGTTTTTCACTTTTTGGGGGAGAGAAAGTATTTCGCAACTGGCCTTTGGGGCAAAGCTCTTTTCCAGTGCTCTTTGTGGAGCGGCCTCTGCACCACACAGGACATCTCTTCCTTGCCCTTCCAGAGCGAGGGCTTGCTTACAGGACGGGGGTGATGGCGCGGGCCGATGTCTGGCTCCCAAGCTTTCATGGCTGCCCTTGCTCTTTTCCAGGGCAACGACATCATCGCCGCCGCCAAGCGGATGGCCCTCCTCATGGCCGAGATGTCGCGCTTGGTCAGAGGCGGCAGTGGGAACAAGCGGGCTCTCATCCAGTGTGCCAAGGATATCGCGAAGGCTTCCGACGAAGTGACCAGGCTGGCCAAGGAGGTGGCGAAGCAGTGCACTGACAAGCGCATCAGGACAAACCTTTTGCAGGTGGGTCATCAGCCACTGCCTGAAGAAGGCAGGGAAGCGGTGAGAGCTGGCATTGGTAACAGAGATGGCATGTGGTCAGGGGACTAGGCTAGTGGCAGGGACGTGGATGGCACTGTGGTCTAAACCACTGAGCCACTTGGGCTTGCTGATCAGAATGTTGGCAGTTTGAATCTGCACGACAGAGTGAGCCCCCATTGCTGTGTCCCAGCTCCTGCCAACCTAGCAGTTCGAAGGTATACCACTGCAAGTAGATAAATAGGTACCACTGTGGCGGGAAGGTAAACGGCCTTTCCGTGCACTCTGGCTTCCGTCACGGTGTTCCCTTGCAACAGAAGCAGTTTAGTCATGCTGGCCACATGCCCCAGAAAGCTGTCTGTGGATAAACGCCAGCTCCCTCGGCCTGAAAGCGAGATGAGCGCCCCAACCCTGTAGCCGCCTTTGACTGGACTTAACCGTCCAGGTGTCCTTTACCTTTCCCCCCCCCCTTACTAGGCTAGTCTCCTAAATGTTCACCTGACGTCTCCTTCCCAAAGCCCAGGAAGCTTCTGTCCAGTTCAGGGAGGGAGGTGTGATACTCACCTGCACATCATTGCGACGTCACACATGCAGTGTCCTGGTCGTCCTCACAGGCTGTTGCCTCTGGCCCTAACTGTACTCCTATTTCACACCACTGAGAGATGGGTTTGTTTTGGAGCAGGGGGGTTGCTTGAGAGCCCAGACAGTGGGCTGCCTTGCTCAAATTCGCCCTCCTTGTTCTTTTGGACCTGTGGCCTACTTTAAGATTGCCAGGTCACAATGCGGCAGTAACGGTAGGTGCCACAGATGGCAGAACTATCCAGCCAAGGTCTTTCATCCCGGCAACAGCTTTGTTTTAGCCTGCTTGTTTCTCGACTGGTCTCAACAGCACTCCTATCTTCTCCTGCATGACAATGCAATCCTGGCCAGACAAGTTTATGGTCTCACAGACATCAGACTGCGGACTATCTAATTCCCTGAGCAGCTGCGCTTTCTGTGGCCCTGTACCACTTCAGCCTGAGGCTTCGCTGCCACGAGCACAGCACAGTGCAGCTGAACGCAAAGGGGCCAGCAAGGAACAGAGAGCCTTGCAGAGCAGGGTGGGCAGGTGCCAGCCTTTGAATAGATAACTGGTCCTCTGAATCTCTAGGGCTTGTGGCAAAGAAAGCAATGATATTCTGCAGCCTTTTAAATGTGTTTGTGGGAGTGGGTAAGGGGAGCTATTGTTTTGTTGTTTTTAACTAGTTATTTGTGTATTTATCTTGCATTTTTATCTTGTGAACCACCCTGATATAAGGGTAATATATCAATAATAATAATAATGATGATGATGATAATGATGGAAAGTGACCCCAAACTTGCCCACAAGTCCTTGAGGAAATAAGACAACTTAGATGATACCTTAGTTCCCTACCACTGATGCAGCTTGCCTTGTTTCTTGAGAAAAAAATGGGTGGCTTGAAGAGGAGTGGAAATTACCAAGGAAAAAGAATGTTTATGCTTGCCACTGCTGTTTTTTTGGGGAAAAGACACATGAGAACAGTGGTATAATTTTATATAGACAGTTTCTCAGCCATGCAATTCTGTTTCCATGCAGGTCTGCGAGCGAATCCCAACCATCAGCACGCAACTCAAAATCCTCTCCACTGTCAAAGCCACCATGTTGGGCCGCACTAACATCAGCGACGAGGAGTCTGAACAGGTAATTCTCACGCCTGCCACAAGGGGGTGCGTGTGTTGCAAGCTTGGAATTGTCCACTGCATCAGACTTTGCACAATTGGTGAAACGATGTCCACTGCCAGCAGGGCCTCCCTTGCTATCATTTTGCTCTCGTAAGTTTTCTTGCTAGAGTAACTGAAAGGTGTGGCTCAAGGTATGCTTATTTCTATGTGCATGACGCTTTGTAGATTCAAAACAAGTATGACTATGACAAACTGACCCTCATTAGAAAACTAGGATGTGCTTTTTTGTCAGGTACACTCAGTGGCAAACTTGTTTTTGCTGTGTTCGTGTCCTGCAACAAAATATAATTTATGATCCAAAGGTAGACGTGGTTTTCTTGCTTAATAAAATTTCCCACAGCCTGTTTAAATAGCTATTAACTAGCACCCTCTGGTGGATATAAATGAATGGTTCTTTGGCTTGCCTGAATGCTGCCGTAAGCCACCAGATTTTATCAATATCTAACGCAGATGTTGTTTTGCTGTTGGGGACAATTATCCCAAACCTTCCCAGTGGCTGTCAGGTTTTGCTTTCCGTTAGAAAAATGTGGCCACTGGCTTTGTTGGTTTTAAAAGGGGGTTAGACAAATGCCCGAAGGACTGATCCTCACGGCTGCTAGCTGTGTTAAGATAAAGGGACTCCATTTTCATAGGCAATGTACCTCTAAATTCTTGGGGTGGGATCCAGGCTTCAACGGAGATTGGGACTGTTTCTTCACGCCTCACCTATGGGCTTCTCTGCCTGGGTGCTGGAAGCTGGAGAAGATGGGCCTTTCCTAGACCCCCCAGGGCTCTTCTTACAGATGTATGTTGTTCTTTTTTTTTTAAGTAAGGCAGGTGAATGGGCATCTATCTCTCGTGGATGCTTTTGCTGAGATTGTTGCATTGCAGGGGGTTGGACTGGAATGACCCTCGGAGTCCCTTCCAACTCTACAATTCTATGAAATACTTTTGCAAAGCTAGTTGCAGAGGGGTTAGAGCAGAAGCTGAATGTACATCCCATGAACTTGTCTCTCAGCACTCTTTTAACTCTGTTGGATGTGAATGTCCCAATCACTGCCAGCACAGTCAGAGCTCACCATGTGCAGCTAAGAGCTGTATTGGCACATATAGGGCAAAACAGTTGGAGCCTACAGCTGGCATTTTCCAGAATAGTCTATGGCAAGGTATTTGATGTGGTCTCCCCCCACCCCCCGATGTTGCTGCACTCCAGCTCCTATTAGGGAGCACAGGGAGGCTGAGTGGGAAATTCCACTAAAATAAAAACGTCTCTGTCAGATGTTTGCATAGTTGGTGTCATTTGGGCTGTGTGTGGTGCTTTAGAATCATGATTTTCAGGTTGGACATTGGATATGACACTGTTAAAGCACACAGCTTGTCTTCAGATGCCCCCCCCCCCTTGATGAAAAGCCAGATTTTAAATATTAGCATGAAGTTCTTGAGACCTTGTTAGATGCCCACATACTGGAATGGGCTTGCTGCCAGTTCAGCCTCTTTCGTTGATGCTCTTTATTCTAAAAATGAGCCATGCCTCTCAGGTTGTCATCTGAAAATGCCTGTGTGGTTTTTATGATGTTTTTAAAGTGCTTTCAAACAACTCTCTCTTCTGCAGGCCACGGAGATGTTGGTTCACAACGCCCAGAACCTTATGCAATCTGTCAAGGAAACAGTTCGGGAAGCTGAGGCCGCCTCCATTAAAATAAGAACAGATGCTGGATTCACTCTACGCTGGGTCAGGAAAACTCCTTGGTACCAGTAGAGCGCTGCCTTTCCCCTAAGCATATTTTTTTTATTATAGAAAACCCCCTTGTTGGAGCAAAGAGAATTCTGTAAACAGCCAAAAGGTGCTTGAGCTATTAAAACTAGCCCCCTCCCCTGGAACTCCCTCTCTTAAGGGCTTTCATAAGTGTGCTGAGCTACCTTTGGTATCTAACCTCACCACAATTAGCTTTCACAATGACAAGCTTTTCTCTCTTTGCTTTTGAGGGTTTTTTATATCTCCCGTTTTCATGAACTCTGTAACCTCAGTTCCCCCTCCCTGTTCTGCAGCATATATTCCAGTGGTTTTCTAGGAGAGGCAGTATATGCAGATTTCACTTTAGCATGGATGAAAACTCTGGGAAGCTGGTTTGCTTAGCTGTTTATTGTGAGGGACAATCAGAAGACAGAACAGTCCAGCACCTCCGTTTTCTGCTCCCTTTCCTCTAACTTTTTTAGAACCAGTGTGTTACTGAGTTTGTTTCATTTCTTTCAAAAGTTTTCCCTTGCTGTAAGGGAAGAGGTGCTGTGTTCAAAAGCTGCTGATTGTCATTCTGCTCAATAGTGATCTCAAAGCCATCAAAATCTGGGAGTAGCTGCCATTAGTCAGTTCAACACCTTATTGGTGATGAAAATGACCACTAATAACTGCTAAGAGCATTTAATTGAGAGGGAGCAGGGAGAGATTATGCAGCATCCCTTACTCCTTGGTCAGGAACAAAACAGCTGGGAGAGTTTTAAATTAAATTTCAGCCTGTTCCCACTGGCATGAGGCTATGTCTTGCTTGTCCTCCCTGTCCTTTTTTTAAAATTGTACCCATAGGACAAAAATGTGTGTTTATATCAGGTTTTGTTTTCATTATCCTGCTTGCTTTAGCAGCGGAACAGTTCTTTCTCTGTTCTAGCCAATCACCATTGGGATGTGTTGGAGAAGGTACGAAAGCAGAACGTTTCCTATGAGGTAACACAAATAATGATCACTTTGGGCTTTTACACAGTGAAACACTCCTCAAATCCAGTGCTCATCAATTGAATCGGCTGGCAAATGGAATGTTCTCTTTCAACCATGGTAGGGAAACTTAGGATGCTTAGTGCTGAAGCAGTATGACTTTATTTTCGTACTGATCTACACACCGTTGTCTTCTGCAGTTGCATAGAGCAGATAATTGAGGGCCCCGTGCATCAGAGATACCTCTCGCAGAAGCGCCACTGACACTAATGAAAGAGCACCTCTTGTCTTTTGCAGGGCGATGTTCCTGCGGAAATCACTAGTCCTACTTCTGAATTGCTTGTGTATTTGCAAATAAATTATGTACTGATGCTGCAGTGCCCCTATGCTGTCACGCAACAGAAGTTCATGCTCAGGAGACCTATAGAAGTGAGAAGAGGCGGCACTTGTTTACCTGCTAAAAGTTTCTTTAAACTTAAGTTCTGTGCCCCCTCTTTCTGGTGCAATTTAAAAGGGATTTTTTAAAAAAACAACAACCCAGAAATGACCTTTTAATGACTTCTTTACAACTGCCTAGAGCAAGGGAATTTGCTTGCCCACATTTTCCTGAATACTTAGTGACTGTGCGGTACTCAAAATTGTCAGATAGGTTTCTGGCAATAAGTAGCAACAACCAGAAGATGAAAGGGAACATTACAGCCTTAGTCTGGATGCCTTGTTGCCTTTGCTTGGTTTGCATGAACTCAGCAGGAAGAGGAGACTCTGAATGTCTTTTACCAACATATAGTCCAGCCTTTTCATCACGAGCTTTTAAAATCACCACCATTTAATAGCTTGACTTTTGTATTAATGCAATATTACTAATGCCTTTAATTACATGACGGTTTATACCAAAGACTGCTTTTTGTTAAGGAATGTTTGAAGGAAAGCTCTGACTCATATTTGCCTTGGATATTTCTTCAGAATGTTTTACTAAGTTCTAAAGTCTTTTATAGAAGTTAATATCCTCCACACTTTATGCAATTTATGCTTTCCTGAACACTTGTTCATCAGACCTAAGATGAAGCAAACTTGAATGTCCGTTAGGAGCATTTTGCCACTAAATACCTTTGTTTATAAACCAGAATTTTGTTGTATATGCTAATATTTTCAACCTTCTTTGTTCTGTTCAAACAAAATAAAATGCATTTGTATAAAAAGTCCACTTAGGTCAGTATTTTCAGGTTTGAAGGGGAAACGACTTTGCTCATTGAATATAGACTGTTTGGCACAGTAGTGCCAGCACTAAATACACAACCATTTAATGAAAGCTCATTGTGTACACATTTCAGTAACTCAATTAACCGAATGACAAGTACAGCTGAATTCCCTTTTATTTCATTACAAATAGCACAACCTTGTTAAGCTGCTTTTGAGGTTTGCATGGCACAAACAAATTGCGTAGAGGGGGGAAAAAACTTTCCAAAGTGGTGGCACCTATTGGACAATGCAAAGACTCCACTACCATACATTTTTCACCTTCAAAGTAAAGCAAGTTGTAAAAAATCCAGAATTGGCTACAGATTGTCTGCTGAATGCACAAGCTTGTAAGGCAAAAAACAGTTTAGGTTTGAAAGGCAGCATGTTGTAAACATTGCAGGGAAAGCCTTGTTCGTACCACTGAAGATCCCTCTGGCCAGAGGACTGTGCCCTTTGCCCCCCTCCCTTTTGTTTCTGAAAAGGACTTAGAAAGTGACATGCCCTAATACCCTTTCCAACAGGCTATAAGAAGAATGTCAGTTACCTTCAGCGATGTCCAAAAGTGGGTGTGGGTGTGTCCCTCTGTTTCCAGACGTTCCTGCATTCCTCTTGTGCTTTGGTAGCTTGCTTGGCAGTGTACCGTATTAGCTGGCTCTGCAGAAAGTCCTCAGTTGCAATCATAAGTCGTTTAACCAATCAGCCCACAAAAGGGAACTGTTACAGAAAGTTAATTTCAAAGCCATATATAAAGACCTATTTAAACTATGATTTAATTTGAAGAGGTGTAGTGCATGGGAATGAGTCTAATCAAGAGGAACTGTTAAAACTGGCATCTAGTGTAACTGGAGTCACCGAGTCTCCCCTCAACTGGGGTGGGGGAATCCCAAGAAAACCCAACGTTGATCTGCCAAGAAAGCAGGGATCTCGAGTCTCATGTTCGCACTTGGAATTTCCCTGCTTTCGTGATGTACTTCACACCTTTAAACGGTTTGTACTTTTCTCCGTACATGTCAAGGCGGTTTACTTTCAACCCTGAAATAAGGAAGAAGATAAGTTTTAGGGACACAATCTTTAAACAGAGTCCAACTCTTACAACGGAGGAACCCCCTCATGAAAAAAATCTGTTCAGCACAACTACTGACAGCAAGTGAGTCCTTCAGAGTAGCCAGTTTCCCAATTTATAGGAGATATAACTTGGAATGAGCTTTATTTCCCCAAGCTGGTGCCCTCCAGTTGTTTGATACCCATCAGCCATAATTGGCAGTAAAAGATAATGGGCATTGTTGTCCAAAATAACTAGAGAGCACCAGCGTGGGAAAGGTCAACTGGGTATGTGTCAATTTCAGGTTACAATTCTGCACCATGAACAGCTGAATTTGTTCAAATTAGCCCCCTTTTGCTAGTCATGGAGAAAGATGCTGCTATTATTCATTGCTGTCAGAGCTGCCTCTAGGTCCCAGCTCACAGAGGACCAACGCCAGGTTGATGTAATGTACAAAAGTCTTTATTGAAGTTTAGTTTCCATTTCAACGCCAGAGCGTGCAGCCCTACGTCTTAGACCTTAGATCGGCGAAGTCCCGTCTGAATCACCTCCCCTTCCGCACCAGTTTAAGATCCTAGCCCTGCTCCACCTTCTGCGCTGTTCTCTCCTCCTCTGGGTCCTCCTGCCCACCGGGACATTGCCCTTTCTGGACTCCTCCGACGCTGAGTTGCTTAGCTCCTCCCCCTGCCTCCGGCGGGCTTTAGGACCCGGTTCCCAATCCTCATTCTCTGCTGTCCCGCGCTCCTGTACATTTGAACTTGTTTCTCACGCCAACCCAGTGACCTTTCTCCTAACCGTTACGCTGCTTCTATCACTGCTTCCCTCTTCCGTGACACTGGCCGGATCTGACCTCCCCTCCGTTGCCTGACTCTCCGATGGAGGCGTGGTCAGCTCTGCCTCGTCTCCTCTCCCTGGTGGGGAAAGCACTGGGCCAGATACCTGGGACTCTTCCCCCCCACTCTGCTCTGGTGGGGAAGCTGGCCCTGATTTCCAACTACTGCTCTGGGAGTCCCTGCTGCCCCCTTGCTCCTGGGGCGTTCCCCTTGGGAACCCCCTGCCCCTGGCCACTGGCGCCCCCTTTTGTGAATCTTCCGATTCGCTGGAGAGGCTCATGGAATCCCTCGGACCACTGTCCCCTCCTACGCTCCCCTCGGATTCCTCCCCCTCCCCCTCGCTCTCCATCTCCCCTCTTCCCTGTGCCTCTGCTCCTGAGCCCCTGACAATTGCATTTGTCGCTTGCTATAAAAAATGCCACACTGTAACAGAATTCAAAACATCACATAGAGAAAATGTTGTCTATAAGTGTTCATCTTGCAATATTATAGAAGGTCAAATTCTGAACCACCCCACTAAAATATGAACATGGTAGAACGTTAAGCAGGGCTCTGAGGCCACTGCCCTTTAGGCAGTGGCAATCTTCAGCCACTTCTGAGACTTTTAAGATTTCAGCAGGCATCAGACATTTGCTATCTTCATAGCTATAAGGGGAAAATACACTCTTTATGGTGGATGCCAAGATTGTGCCCCAAAGCCCAGTTCTGCAGTCAGCAAAACAGACAGCTCCTTCCTCTAATAGCAAACCTGGGTGACTGATTATCGACAGGACTGGAGCCAAAATGGGACTGCTAAGGAACAAGGAGGCCGGGTCAATGTGTTCAGATGAACTCTGCAGTATGCAGAAATGCAAAACTTATTTAAAGTTCAAAAGGGGGCAAACCCCACCCAATAAGAGCCCAATGAAGACTGAGTGTGCTCACCGACCTTTGGGAGATGGGAAGTGCCAAATAGGCTACCCTCTGCACCACCTCTTTCCTAACTATGCAGCTCTTAGTATTCTGGAGAAGGAGTGGCTGGTGCCTTGAAAAGGAACATTCCTCCTGGTGGACAAACTGCAGTATTTTTGCAGGTCCCACATTCTATAAAGGTAAAGGTAAAGGTACCCCTGCCCGTACGGGCCAGTCTTGACAGACTCTGGGGTTGTGTGCCCATCTCACTTAAGAGGCCAGGGGCCAGCGCTGTCCGGAGACACTTCCGGGTCACGTGGCCAGCGTGACATCGCTGCTCTGGCGAGCCAGAACCGCACACGGAAACGCCGTTTACCTTCCCGCTGGTAAGCGGTCCCTATTTATCTACTTGCACCCGGAGGTGCTTTCGAACTGCTAGGTTGGCAGGCGCTGGGACCGAGCAGCGGGAGCGCACCCCGCCGCAGGGATTCGAACCGCCGACCTTTCGATCGGCAAGTCCTAGGCGCTGAGGCTTTAACCCACAGCGCCACCTGCGTCCCGTGCCCCACATTCTATACAGACTACTGAAATGCCAGCAGATTAGAGGTACTGAAATGCTGTGGCAGATAAGAGGTAGAGGGGGCGGCCTTTATTGCAGGAGATAGGGTGGATACTTTTAGATACTGATTTAAATTAGATTTTTATTTTTATTAAGAAAAGCTCCAGCCCAGTGATTTCAGAATTAAACCCAAACTTCACGCAAACATTATCTCCTTATAAAAGTACTTTTTCCTCCGTAAAACACATTTTTCGTCATCATACAGTACAATCTCTCTTGTATGAGAGAAAGTGGCGGGGGGGGGGAGCTGGTGAGAGCTACATCTGTTTTGCAGTTTGCTCAACTTGCCTGCAGTTTGCTGCCCCTTCCGTTTGTCCCACTTTGGGAGCCACCGCATGGTGAGAAAGCTAGCCCCTCTCCTGCTTCTTGGCTGTGCTTGTGAGCTGAAACTCAGGAACTGGCCAATCTCTCTAAGCATGTTGCCTTCAAGAACTGAAATATGCTACTGAAGTCTAAAGTTCACCCCAACCTGCTGCGTGTTCCCTGACGTCTGGGAGAGAAATTCAGCGCTAAGTCCTGCTCCAGGCCAATGGGAGATAAGCACCTTACCTGAAATAGCCAGCTGCTGTATCTTGAACTGAACATTCAGGTTGGGGTTTTCTTCTGGCTTGGGCGCTCCAGACTGCAAATTCACCACCCCTTTAAGGCTGGGCAGCTTCTGAGGGGTGATTTTGCCAACATCCCATGTTAACACCTAAAAAAACAAACAGTAGTGGTAACAGTGCCTTTCCAAACTGCTTTTCCTATGAACAATAAGTCAATATTGTCACCCGCATATTATAGTGTGCATGTGCTGAAGATGAGATTTAAATAAGTGGCTAAGGCACCCTGCTCCACTTCCAGGAAGTTTTGAACCGGCTTGCGGCTTTCTCGTGATGAAGCAGCTGCTCTTTCAAGCAGGGCAAAAACAGAGAAAACTGTTTCGCAAAAGCTGGACAGGATAGACGCTAAAGGCCTGGCTGAGGATCCTGAAGGAAACGGCTTTGTTGCTGCCACCAAGCTCTTAACCTACATTTCTAAACCAAAAAGCAACAGAAACAAGGGAAAGAAAGCAACAGAATATTCTTCCACTGGGGCTCTTTCCAAGAATGAGCCTGATCCTCACCCCCTAACCCTGTTTGCTTGGAAGGAATTCTTTGTTTGTTTGAGCAGGATTTACAAGGGCTCATGTGCATGAATGCAGCCTCACACCCTAATCCTATCCATGTTTACTCAGAAGTAAGCCTCACAGTTCAGTTGGATTTACTGCTAAATCGGGTACTTGGGACTGTAACCTTAATAGGACAAGCTGAGAAGCTGAGGGAGAAAAGCTGGCCAGAAACATTTGTTTCAGTCGAGGCAAATGGAATGCAAAATAACTACCCTAATTAATATCCATTTGAGGACATTCGTGCACAATAAGCAATCTTTGGGTTTTATTCTGCACCCAGCTGTTTTTGCAATGTTTCTGGCAAGCAAAGAAATCAGCAGAAAAATGAGGAGTCAGTGGGATGTACAGGGAAGACGATGGTCACGAGGCCTTACCCTTTCGAGTGAAAGATTTACAGGACTCCAAATTCTGTGCGATTCTCGAGTGTCATTAACCTGGCTATTTCTAATCATTTGCTCAAGAATCATGAGCCAGGGCTACACTTGCAACATCCCTGTGTTAGGTAGGTGTGTGTGTGATGATAGGGCATTTAGCTCACACTGGCAAGGCTGTATTCAAGTAAAGCAGTTGTGTGAAACAGCAAGGAAAGCTCAAGTATGAGGCGTGAGCTTGTATCCTAGGCTGCCGATTTCCACTTGCGCAATGGAACTTCTCCCTTATCTCCTCTCCTCTGAAGCCCGCCCCCCATGCACTCCCTGGATGGAGATTTTGGGGGGTGCACAGGGAAAAGGGAGGAAGTGGGGGTCCTGTTGCATAAGCAGAATGCTGCTTGCACAGTGCTGAATACAACCCAAAGGTGTCTTGTCACGTGTTCCCAGCATCCCATAAGGCAGTCGAAGGTGAGCACACTTAAGCAGAGATTAGAGAAGGCCAAGCGGCCATATGAATTGGTGCAATGCTCCATTACACATGGCAGCATCACCCCTCTTTTCATTTCATTGGAGCAAGCCCCTCTAAATTATACAAAAGGTGGGTTATAGAACCCACAGAGGACAACAGGACTTACTTTGGTGACAGGATCAAACGTGTGGTTGCCTTGTGTGGCTGTAAGGTTCACGTTGAGCACCGCTTTTGGCATGTGAACGGTCATGAGGACTCCTTCCACCGTCTTCCCCATGTTCTGTTTGGGCCCAATTGTGACATCGAATCTTCCCGAAGATGAGTTGTCCTTGAAGCCAATCGCATGCTTCACGTATACTGGGATGGCCACCAAACTATACATTCAAAAAGGAGATTAAATGCAGTCATTAGCCGTGTGGACACATATCAAATATGAGATGCTGTTTTACACACTGGGAAGTGGAGGCTTGTAAATGAATGAAGGCAAGTGGTCAGAACAGTGAACTCCTGGTTCTGCTTCCACTCCCTAGATAGCTCAGTTGGTTAGACTATGGTGCTGATAATGCCAAGGTTACCAGTTCGATCCTCCATAAGGGACAGCGGCATATTCCTGCATTGCACGGGGTTGGACTAGATGATCCTCAGGGTCCCTTCCAACTCTACAATACTATAATTCTCTCTCCCTGTATTATAAATCAAGCCCAAATCTAGTTTGCCTTACAGCCCCTCCACTCTCTTTCCCACCCGGATCTAAGGCATGTCTGCAGCTATGAGTTGGGCCAAACTTATTCAGGGACAGCCCCATGGAAGCCACGCTTTCCACGAAGTCCCAAGCAGCCCCTTGCAAGGTTGTGTTGGCATGGATGTTAGAATTCCCTAGGACAACCAAACTAGGTGTCTCCAGCAGAACATCTGTCACCACCTGAAGCAGCTCAGGGAGAGAATCGTTGGTGCAGCGGGGAGGTCAGTACACCAAAAGGAATCTCATATTGCCCCAATTGCCAAACTTCGAGAACATGCACTCAGAAAACTGGGTCTTCCCAATAGGACACCTGATGCAAACTAAAGGTAAAGGTAAAGGTACCCCTGCCCGTACGGGCCAGTCTTGCCAGACTCTGGGGTTGTGCGCCCATCTCACTTAAGAGGCCAGGGGCCAGCGCTGTCCGGAGACACTTCCGGGTCACGTGGCCAGCGTGACATCGCTGCTCTGGCGAGCCAGAGCCGCACACGGAAACGCCGTTTACCTTCCCGCTGGTAAGCGGTCCCTATTTATCTACTTGCACCCGGAGGTGCTTTCGAACTGCTAGGTTGGCAGGCGCTGGGACCGAGCAGCGGGAGCGCACCCCGCCGCAGGGATTCGAACCGCGACCTTTCGATCGGCAAGTCCTAGGTGCTGAGGCTTTAACCCACAGCGCCACCTGTGTCCCAAACTAATGACTTCCTAAAACCCACTGCAACCCCCCTCCCCACCCATATGACCTGGGTTGCTGTGCATAAGAGAAACCTGGTGGACAAGCAGCAGCAAGAACAGGTCCATCTGCCTCATCCAAACAAGTCTCTGTTACACATGCCAGGGTCAAGTCCTCCATCCACGATCAAGTTGTGGATGACGGTGCTCTTGTGAATCATTGACCTGGCATTGCACAGCAGCACCTTAGGGTCATGTAGGTCTCCCTTGTTGATTCCAGTATCCTTCTGGTCAAGGCCAGACCTGGAGGCCAGGATAGTCTTCAAACAACGACTAAACCTGCCTCCTCAGTAATGACATGGTCTGGACCTAGCGTAACTCCTCCTCCTACCTGTGATCACTAAGACCAGGTGTCCCAGTGCATCCCCCACTGTGGCACCTGTCCCAGCCATTCTGCTGGCTGGGGCCCACTCCCAGGCAGCCATGACCTTCTCCCCTTCAGAACAGAGTATGCTATACAACTATGCAATAAATCAATAAAACAGTTGAAACTAATAATAAGAAACACAATTTACAGTTATACTAAATGGACATGAGAGATTGCCGCAAGACTCCTACTAGACAAACTCCTAGACAAATGGCTTTGAATCTTGGAAATGTTCTGCCATAGAACTGTTCCGCATAGCTGGTGTTGGCTTGCTAACAGATTTCCCTGCTTTTAAAATAACAACAAAAGGAGTTTGTCTCAGTGACTGCCATCCACCTCCCTGAGTAACCCACATACATGCCATGGAGGGTGGCAATGGCAGTCACCAAAAGAACCTCCATTACTGTTACGAGAAAAAGCCAGCCACTCCCACCACTGGTGAAAAAAATCCTAACCTTTAAAAATAATTTACACCTAAATTAGGGGGGGAAACCCACCCAAATGTCACCCACCCTCATTTGACAACAGGTGAATGGGTATGTGAACTGGAGAGAGCGTGTCATTTTCTTTGGATTTGATATCCTGCTTTATCACTACCCTAAGGAGTCTCAAAGCGGCTCACAATCTTCTTTCCCTTCCTCCCTTCCAACAAACACTCTGTGAGGTGAGTGGGGCTGAGAGACTTCAGAGAAGTGTGACTGGCCCAAGGTCACCCAGCAGCTGCATGTGGAGAAGCGGGGAATCGAACCCGGTTCACCAGATTACGAGTCCACCGCTCTTAACCACTACACCACACTGGCTTTCATCAACAGTGTAAAATGGCTTTCAGCAAACTATGGGATCCTCATAACAAAACCACCTCTGAGTCTGTGGGTAGGGATTTGCCTAATTTTTTGCACACAGAGATGCTCAGTTTTTGTTAGGCACAGAAATAATAAGCAATATTAGCATGTGTTTCTAAGACCTGTCTTAGAAACTATGGAGGTTACAGAAAGGTATCAGCATGCATACGGCACCAACGAAAAGATTAGAGTTTAGCAGGATCGTGGATGACAGCAAAGACAACTGTTGTGTATATACACAGCCCCTCATCTTCAGACTTACTTTTGTGAGCTGACTCGATAGGAAATCAATCTGAAGTTTCCATCTGGGGGAATGAAGGAGAGCACTCTTTCCGACTCCCAGCGCTTGAATCGAATACAGGGGTGAAAGCTCACATCATCCAGGAGTCTTGGATTCTATAGAAGGTGAATCAAGATAAACACTTTCTCCATCATACTAATTATTGACTAGATGACCTAAGGGTTCTTTCCAACTCTACAGTTTTAGGATTTCATTATTCATCCCAGAGCATCACAATGTTTTTTTCTCATATTCATTAGAATGCATTGATCTTGGCAAATCTAGAGATTTTCAAAACCTGGCCCAGTTAAACTCACAGCCTTGGTATTTGGCAAGTCACTGTCATGTGCCAACTAGTAAGGTTTTTGGAAGATAGGAGGAGACAATAGCTGCAAGCCTATGCAAACTAATTTAGGGTTAAGTGGGACTTTCTTTTGAGTCAACATGAATAGGATTGCGCTAGTTAATGATTAATGATTTGGGATGAGTGCTATGCTTCAACTCTCAAGAGCCAACATCTATCCCCGCGTTCATTTCTGTATAAAACACACACACAAACTGTGATAGACCTGAGTCCCTCTGTGTCACATAATACACATATTTGCCTCCTCCTCACCTTCAAGGTGATTCCTGGCGCTTATAATAGACTCATTCCCTACATGCAGCTTGCAAGTGCTTCAGTTAGCCTTTGCCGGTGGATCACCCCTAGGCTGTTACTCATTTCCTTCCCAAGTTATTTTCTCCTTTTTTTCTGGGCACTTCATGGAGCCCCAAAGTGACTCTCTGTACACAACTGTGCACGTTGGTGCTTAAATAAATGAATAATAAATACTCACTGCCTTTCATATATTTCCCCTTCTTTAATGAACTTACTGCATTTAGAATTTGAGGCACAGCAGGATTCTCTGCCACCCAGGGACAGGGCTCCCTCCACGCTGCCCTGACAGCTTGAAATACAGTACCGGTTTTAAGTTAACAGGAGGTAGGGGGAAAGGCAGGCTGATGCTTGAGTGGTGCAGACTGGGAGCTTAGACGGCGGTCCCCTTCTCATGGGTTGAATAATCTAGATCATGGGTACTTCACTCAGCCAGATTTAGGCTGGCCAGAGCGACCAGAAGCAACAGTAACAAGGCAAAGGACACACTGCTGGGAGTCTGTCCAACACAGTTAGTGCTGGGATAGTGGATCCCTCTCCTGCACAATTATTTTAATTCCTCTCATTCACTGTTATTTAAGGCAGGGATGGGGGGACCTTTGGCCCATAAGCCTGATTAAGCCCAGCTGGGCCTCAATTTATATTGCAAACCAATCTGTCATCACTGGATGAAGTATAGAAATTACTCAACGTAATTTGGGTAGTTTCCCCACAAACCATGCCCATCTGCTCCCACACCTGATATCATATACCTACATGGCTACAAAAGACCAATCAGGAACCAAAGTGAGATCTTGACTGTTTTTTTCCAAGCGGAACTCGCTGACTGCACCAATCAGCTGCTTGAGGATCCACGATTGTACGGAGGGTTCTATTTGCGTTCAGGTGAATGCAGACCTCTACTACTATTTAGAACGAATATGCACACACACTATAAACGAAAACTCGACTTACCATAAAAGAAAGTGAAAGATCAGGCATCCCCGAGAGTTTGATGCAGGCATCAATGACCCCTTGAATTTCTGCAAAGACTGTGGAGCCTGGCAGCAAGGAAGGAAAGATCACAGAGCGATCTCTTAAAAGAGGATTATCAGCAGATCACACCTTAAGGAGTCATTTGCACCATGCAAGTGAACAAACTACCGTATTTTTCACTCTATAAGACGCACCAGAGCACAAGACGCACATAGTTTTTGGAGGAGGAAAACAAGAAAAAAAATATTCTGAATCTCAGAAGCCAGAACAGCAAGAGGGATCGCTGTGCAGTGAAAGCAGCAATCCCTCTTGCTGTTCTGGCTTCTGTGATAGCTGCGCAGCCTGCGTTCGCTCCATAATACGCACACACATTTCTCCTTACTTTTTAGGAGGGAAAAAGTGAGTCTTATAGAGCAAAAAATATGGTAATTTAATGTGCTTCAGGCAGACTTCAGTTTATTGGATATTATTTGCCCTGGGGCTATGTTTTTGAATTGCCACAACAACTGAAGATGTTTTTTAGCAACTGTGGCATAGCTGCTAGAAGAACAAGCTGTGCCATTTCCAAATCTTGTTCTTCCCATGACCTCATTAAGCGGTCTTATGAGAGTCATTCAGTTTCAGCCTTGGCCCCTTATCTACAACATGTGAGTAGTTAATATTGACATTACAACAACCCTGTAAAGTAGGCTTACTAAGATATCAAATTCCACTGAGCCCTTCAAAATCCAAGCTACGATATAAAAGATATTACTTTAGACTATTTGTGAAGCACTACCCTAGCTCTAACTCTTCCATTTCACTCTGCCAAGGATAAGAACACACATTTGAAAGCCTTGTACCAGATTTGTCTATAATGGCATCTATTTCTTCAATCACATCGAAGTAAGCTTCATTGTTGGTGTACTTTACTCCTGCTCTTCTCCAGGGAATGTTTGACAGCTGCCCAGTTGGAAGAGTATCACCCACATTGCTGCTGCCTTGGAAATACAAGAATAGCCAAAAGAAACCAGTAAGAAATCAATATCCTAAGAAAACAAAAAACCTGTCACACACACACACACACAAAAAACACCACCTTCCTTACTGAATGACTGGAAAGTAGGCAACGTAATGCTGATTTTTAACAAGGGACTCAGGAAACTACATGCCAATTAGCTTAATATCTGTCCGAGGTAAACTGGTACAAAGCATACATTATCTTTAAAGGCACTGTGCACCAATTTCCCCAACGTGTATATGGACGAATAATCTTTGCAGAAGAATCAACAAGGAAAATCTTGCTTCAGCCAGGGCTGGGCGATATCTGGTTTTCAACATTGTGATATATAACCAGCTAAACATCTTGATGTATCAAGGATGGAGCTATGTAGAGCATTGGCTGGCTTCATGGTGTTTCCCACTTTGTGATTTTTGCATAGCACGCACATACATCATGATTCATGATATATTGCCAGGTCAATATATATATATATCGCCCAGCCCTAGCCTCAGTGCCATCTGGAGTGATTTGAGAGTGTCAACAAGCAAGTGGATAGGCTGGTCTGGTAAATACTACATAGTTCTTTGACAGAGCCCCTGCCTTATGGGATGATGGATAAATTTAGCAGTCACGGGATAAGAGGTCTGGCCCTCTTTTGCAGGAGCAGCCAACAGGGCTGATGCAAATCTCATCAGCCCTAGCCAGTTTCTCAAAGGCGGGGGGCATGTTATCTGATCCCGCTCTCATAGCTCAGGAACTTAAGAAACATTCAAAGGTTTCTCTTCCTGAATTTGCACAAACCAACTTTTTTGGAGAAGCACAAAGTGGTCAAGCCTTTGATTTCAAGAGCGCTAAGAACTAGTTGCGTTTGGAAGCTGTTGTGGTACCTGTGATGGAGTTGACAACGGAGCGCAGGATCGTGGGAGGTTTAATGAGCTCTTTCAGGATGTTGGATTCTGTTGCCAGAGGAAAGCCATTGTCCAGCATTTCTTCAAGAAGCTCATAGACAATAACAACGTTGTCTTTAATTGCAGTCTCTGAGCACTCTCCAAAGTAATCCTAAACCAAGCAGAGGATGCAAAGGAGGAGATTTATTCCAGTTAAAAGCTTTTCCTTCACCTAAAAACCATGTTATATTCAGCAACTGCCACAGCCTAATGCTCTGCAAGCTTTCTGAACCACACTTAAGATGAACTGCTGAGTGCAGCAAAAGCAAGCAGACCTGATATTTTTTCTCCATTGCAATGCAATGGAGTAGTCCTTGCCAGAGCTGATGTCCAGCTCTCCCTGCTCTCCCATGCTCAGATGGGACTGCAAAGAATTTTGACAGGTGGCCAGGGCAACCCACCTGTGACATTAGAGTGGCGCCTATAATTCTCAGGTGAGCTGCCTTTATCACCTGTCAAAGTCTGCCACCCCTAATATAGGCAGATGCTCCTCTTAGCAATAAAAAAGGTAAAGGAGACCCCTGACCATAGGAACAGTCGTGGCTGACTCTGAGGTTGCGGCACTCATCTTGCGCTATTGGCCGAGGGAGCCGGCGTACATGTGGCCAGCATGACTAAGCGGCTTCTGGTGAACCAGAGCAGCGCACGGAAACAACGTTTACCTTCCCGCCAGAGCGGTACCTATTTATCTACTTGCACTTTGATGTGCTTTTGAACTGCTAGGTTGGCAGGAGCAGGGACCGAACAATGGGAGCTCACCCCGTCGCAGGGATTCGAACCGCCGACCTTCTGATCAGCAAGCCGTAGGCTCTGTGGTTTAACCCACAGCGCCACCTGCAATAGTCCCTCTCAACAAAAAAGCTAACTACCACTTTGTTTTTGTATTTGACTAAAATTATTTCTATTTTAGTTACCCAATTTCACCCACTCTGTGCTAATTCATTACATTACTAGTTACCGGTAATTGTACAAACAAAGCATTTCTAAAAGTTAAATGCTTGTTGTATATAAAAGTGGGCGAGAAATCCTCCAGGCCAGGCTTCCTCCAGATGTTTTGAGACTACAATTCCCATCATCCCTGACCACTGAGGTCAGGGAGATGTAGGCCAAAAACATCTGGAGGGCCAGGTTTGAGGAAGCCTGCTACAGGCAAACAGGCCAGAGCATGTGACAAGTACATTTAAATGGAACTGAGCACCCTGTGGAATGCTCACATGGCCAAGAACAGGCCATGGGACTACAACTCCCATCATCCCTAGCTAACAGGACCAGTGGTCAGGGATGGTGGGAATTGTAGTCCCAAAACATCTGGAGGGCAGAGTTTGCCTATGCTTGGCTGAGAACTTCCCCAAGGCCTGCAACTCGTAGGAATTAGACCTTCGTTTCCCCTCTGAAACCCTACAATTGCTCCACAGACTAACCTGAAAAGTGTCTGCTACACGGTGAAGGAATTCAATGACAAAGAGTGGTGGCACTTCTGTCTGTATGACAGACACAAAAAATATTTTATCCCGATAGATGCTGATGAGGTAGTGATGAGGCGTGGAGATGACAGGAGGCACATTTTCAACATCGGCCGCTCTCTCCTGAGCTTCAAAGAAATAATCACACACAGATTGGCTGACAACGCTCTTCCAGTGCTTCTCCAAGAATATATCACCAGAACAGTTTATAAGAAACAGACTGTGGATCATTTTCTGTTGGAGACATATTCACACACATTAATGCAAATAAACAATTATTTTGGGCTGTTGATCTGCTCCCTCCCTCCCCCCCAGAAACTTTTGGGGAACCAGATGCACTAGAAGAGGTAGCTCAGGCTACATATAAACATAACTGCTGTGTGCTCTTTGGAAGAGGGTCAGTGGAAGAACCCATCCTTTGAAGCCCAGCCTATGAAACTCAGAATTTTCTGCAAGGTAATCCAAGTTAGCAGTCAGGAAAATTTGCCTGCAGAGCTGCATCTGAAACAATTTGCAGACTAGCTAAATACCACTTGGCTGGAGTCAACGTATGGAAAGTCCGACGTTAAACTCACCAGAGGTTTTTATTTTACTTTTACGTTTACAAAATACCTAAGTAGTTTCTCATTATAGGAATTTTTACTGGTTTATGAGGGTCATCTGGGTTCTACTGCCAGCTGCTTTTAAGCAAAGATAAACAAATCAAGAGTAATGGTAGCAGCCATTTTGAAGTGCCCCATTTATTTCCTAATGCATTATTATCTTTAATATGCCACTGTAAAAGGCGTTACTTAAATACTAAAAAGTGTGCTACCTGGTTTAATAAATTTGCTACTACTATATACACAGCCGGTTTATGAAAGGTTTTTCTAGCATCAGTAAAAACCACATGTTTTAAAGCTCCATGACGAGATTTTCCAGGAACCTAACAGGACTAAAGGAACACACCAGTTAGAAAATCTCAGCCTTGGGGAAAGTAGCAAGTCGTATTCTTTGTCTGCTAAGTCGACAAACCCCGTTTTTGCACAGACTTTCATTGATACAGTCTTCAGTGAAACTTCAATGGAACTTAGCTGGAGGAGGAAATAGTAATAGCTAACCAGGCATAGCCTTTAGATTTTATTTGTGTATCAAATCAGAATTAGGCTCTGCAAGTAAATCTTCAAGAGACAACAAATTTCAGTAGCAATAGCAAAAGTTGCAGTTAATACTACTAACTTACAGAGCTTCAAAAGAAGGACCAAGGAAGTTCAAGAGGGATAGTTCAGAGAGTGATGGAGTAGATCTGGGGTGGGGGACCTCTGCCCCTCCAGATGTTATTCGACATAAGGAAGAACATTCTGACTGGAAGAGCTGTTTGACAGTGGAACAGACTCCTTTGGAAGGTTGTGGATGCTCCTTCCTTGGAGGTTTTTAAGCAGAGGTTGGATAGTTATCTGTCTTGTATGATCTAGTTAAGATCCCTGCATCGCAGGGGGTTGGACCAGTTGACCCTTGATGTCCCTTCCAACTCTACAGTGCTTTAATTCTATGACTCCAACTCCCTTTAGCACCAGCCAGCAGGGCCAATGGTCAGTGATTATGGGAACTGCAGTACAACAATATCTGCAAGCAGCGTTTGAAATTTTCCAGCCCTGGCTATTGGCCACTTGTGAGCAAATGAAAATGCCTATGCACCAGGATGGTATCTGATGTCTCCATCATCTGGAGGTGCATGCCTGGGAATCCTTGGGTCTTGACTGTTTTCACACACTTATAACACCACTGTAGAATTCTGTTACATTATATCTGCACAATCAGAATGAATTTCAGGAACCAAAAAGCTGTAGTGAAAAATACGACTTTTGAGCCACCTGGCCCCAAAATGGCAACTAGACATTCCGTTTTGGCAACTGTAACCCTGGTTTAAGGAGCCATTTGGTGCCTAGCTTTTTGGGGGTTGCTGGGAAACAGAGTTCAACAACATCTGGAGGGCTTGAGGCAAGTTCTTCACCTCAAGACTGTGTAAGCCTCAGGGCAAGTCAGTATCATCCCAAAAACATGCCCTATTGTTCTAGGCTGAACAGAAAATTCTACATGATTAATGTCTTTTTAATAGCTATCAATACAACCATTAATGTCTTTGGAAGATCTTTGCAATTTGCAACGCAATCACGGAGAGCTTCCTTTTCTGCCAGTAGCACTGATGAAAATGTTCATGGGCTTTTAAGGATGCTACGAATGAATTTTCCATTTTTCACATCTCAGTGATTCTTCTTGCTCCCAAATTGATCTGCCAAAAGCTGGCTGGTTATGACTGTCCTTCACTAGGATAGAAATTGCCGGTTGTTTGTTTTGAAAGATTGCAAAGTTGAAAACAAATCTGACTCATGACATAGCATGGCAGCAAAAAAAAAGGCTGCAACAGGACCACTGCCCCAACTAACCCTCTGAGTCAGCAGAACTTGCCTTTTCAACTACCGTCCTGAACATTAGTGTATACTGAAAAGGAAATATGATATAATCCAGGATTAATTTAACAACTGTCAACATACTGGATGCCTATTTTGCACTCCTTACTAGGATCTGCCCACAGCAGGTGCTCCATTGCTCCTCTCCTAGTTACACTAAAGGCAAAGAAATTCAGCAGACAGCTGTATAGAGGTAGAGAAATAATTATGGAAACCCCTTCCCAGTGCATTCCAGTGCCAAAAGAATGAGCACCTTGTGCTTTAAACACAACACCATCCCCCAAAGCAGAAGCTACTTTTGACTTCAGTTGCTATAACCCAGCCTAATAATGAAATATTTCATTGGGTGCTTTGTGCAGCATCCATACAGACAAGAGCACCCTTAATTCCTAAAAAGAGCTTCAGATGTGGAAGGGAAGGTGTTGACAACACTCTGGATCACCCTCCTTTCTTTCCTATCTCTATAGTCCTATCTCTGGTTTGTCAATTATCCAATAGCACAAACCATTGTTTGCATATCCATTTCAAGCTAGGGTTTCCAGTTCTGGATTGCTAGCCAGCTGCAAACTATAAATTGCCAATGGCCGCCACACAAACATGTAATTAAGATTCCTTAACCACTGCCTGGTGTGAAGTCTGATATGGACCATTCAGATCTGCCTGCCCCTTGTTTGTGGGGCACCCAAACCCCTGAGGCTTAGCCAACACCAACCAATATTTGAAAGTCTGCAGGCCGGTTTGTGTAACAACAGTTAAGTTTATTTTATGGTACTGCTGGAGGAGGAGATGTATATGGGTGTTTGGTTGGGTTTTTTTTGGTCTTTTGCTTTTTACATCTTGCCACGCCTAAAGGACAAACAAGCATCTTCCAAATTACAAGGAAACAGCCCAGTTATTTCATTCACCTAGAACTTCAGCCCTCATGTAATTTAAGTTATATTGCTGCCATTAGCTCAACGGTGAACGTGCATGCAACCCTCGGGACCAGCTGTATTTCTCACGTCTCATTTCCCCACCCAAAACAAACCCGCAACAGTTGAAAATATCTCCAAATTAGTTCAGCAAAGGATTACAGAAGTGGCAGCAAGATTTCTAGCATTTCCAGAAATCGCATTTCTTTTTACAAGCAGCCTGGACTCGAGAAATATCTGTTAGTTCTCTAACCAGCTGGTACCACCCAAAGAGTCACCGACAGCGCAAGCCTCAGCATGTCTACTCAGAAGTAAGCCCTATTGCATGCAGCGGGGCTTTCTTCAGGAAAGTAGGGGCGGGGGTCAGGGACTAAGCAGCCAGTTCAGTCTTAACCTCCAACTGAAACGTAACTACGCGCAACTAAGTGCCTTTACGCACGAACCTTCCACCAACTCACCCTCCAAGCGGAAAACTGACTCTAGAGCAGCAGGATCCGGCACAAGCCAAGCCACACAGCAGCAGCAGCGCTGGCAAAAAGATGGCTGCGAAGCCCTCCGATGGGGCCAGCCCCATCGCTAACCACACCCCGGCAGGGCGCCCTTGCAAACTGCCTGCACTGAAATGCAAGCCGCGGTTGGAAGAGGCCCGGGCGCCTGCCTTCTAAAAATGTCCCTGCCATCTCCATTGCACTTCCTAGTCCAAAAGGAACGATGCATCCTCGCTCCGGAGTTTTGGAGAGCAGCGAACTTCGCTGGGCGCGTTTTCATCCTTAGCTGCAATTTTTTGCTAACAATTCACCCAGGCGCAGAACTGGGAGTTGCATTATCGCCGGTCCTACCTGAAAATCTGGGGCCAAGTCCTTCCGCCTTTTTTATTTTTAAGCCCAATGCCCTCGCATCCCCTCCGTTGCTGTATCAGGCATTCCGCTCAGCCTACCCTGCGCGCTTTCGTGCGTAAATCTCTCCCCGCCTCCTCTTGCTCCTCCTCCGCCCCCCCCCCCGCCGGCTTTCCAGAAAGGAACTGGGTAAATTCGTCTGCAAAATAAATAAATAATAGGAGCTGGGAGCAGTTTGCAGGCGGCCGCTGGACGAGCATGAAGATGGCAGAAGAGGCGCCCCAAGCCAAGAAGCAAAAGCTGGAGCCCATTCAGCTTAGGTAAAGAGAGAAAAGACGGAGGAGAGGGGGATGGGATCGTATCGACCGTAAGTTAGAGAAGCCTGGATCAAACGAGATGCCGATCACGCTCCCACCCAGCCCACCCTCGAGGCTCAGAGAGTAGTAGGGTGGTGGGAAGCGCCTGGCAAGGTCGGTCAGCGTTGCCTGGTGGGCAAGGAAGGGGCATTTCGGTGCCATAAGTCCCATAGATGGCACGGGGCCCCGACTGCACCACGAACGCTTACCCGCTGGCATGGTTTTTAGTGACCTCCTCCTGGAAGCAAAGGTTGGATTTATTTGGCAGGAGTCTACATTGCCCTGAGCAGTCTGCCCCGAGCACGGTCCGCATTGCCCTGAAAGCGATCCTTTGCGCTTCAGGGAGCCGAGGGCCATTCTTCCTCTTGCACGCCGGCTAGGGTGATTTATTTGGATGCCAGAATAGGTTATTCGGGCAGTTTGTTTCCTCCTTACTCTCCCCTGCCATTATTCTGGAACGTTTGACGGCGCAATGAAATCAGGAGGGGAAATGTTCTATTGTTCATACAAGACTAATGGCTGGGAAATCCGAGGCTGCGTTCGTGGTGTGCGCCATTTGATTTGTTTTTTGGTGACAGTTATGCGGTAGGCGTGTAGGGACTCGCTCGCTCCACGTGGCCTAATCGCGCACGCCTGGATGTCTGCTCTGGTGAACTTCTTGCAGCTGTGACCAAAGAGGAAGAAGCGTTAGCAAGAGGAGAGCAGGGAAAGTTCAGGCTTGAGAGAGGTTATTTCACAGGGCAGCATCAATGGTTCGCTCCAAAAGTTTCCCCTCCGGGGCTACTTTAGACGTTACGGTTTGTGCACGGAATATACTGTAAAGGCACAAAGTGCAAAGTGAAGTTTGGTGGTAATAAACAAGTGTTTGCAAATGTGTGTGTTAATCAGACAGGGTTGTTAGCATGGGTCCCAACTGCCTGCAGCTTCCTGTAAAATATACATTTGGCAGCAAACAGTGTTAGAAACTCAGATGTATAAGCTAGGCATCTTATAGCTCCTTAAACCAAGGTTTCAGTTGCCAAAAAGGAATGCCTAGTTGCCATTTTAAGGCAATCCGGCTCTAAAGTCTTATTTTTCAAATAATGGTCTGACTGATTCTCAGTTAAACATCTGACTAGTTCAGGTGACAGCCCTGAGCAAGATTAAGGACTTTGAGAATTTACAGAATAAAAGTCACTTGATCCACAAATATATTGGCCTATTCCTACCTCTTTTTCTTAATGGCAACACGGACCATTCATAACGTCATAATATTCTTCAACAACTGTGAGCAGAGCAGTGGGGTGTGGTAAGGGAAGACAAACTACAACAATTAACTATAACATTTCCTGCTCCTACTCAGGCTGTACAGAAAAAGCAAATTGGTTCCTGAAATTCATTCTGATTGTACAGGTAAAATATAACTGCTAGAATTCTACAGTGTGTGGTACTGGTGTGTGAAAACAGTTGAGATCCAATAATCCCCAGGCATGTACCTCCAGATGGTGATGTCAGGCGCCATCCTGGCCCCAATACATCTTCATTTGGTTGCAAGTGGCCAATAGCCAGGTGCAAAAAGCTCCTGGCGCCTGGCTAATTTCGAACACTGGTAGCAAACCTACATCTTTGTCTTTCTAGCAAAGGCTTCCCCAACCTGGTGTCTCCACTCAGTCTAACTGGACTACAGCTGTCACCTGCTCTGCTCCCATGTGCTGGTTGGGATTGATGGGAGTTGTAGTCCAAAACAGCTGGTGGGCACCAGATTGGCGAAGCCTACCCAAACTTGTGATAAAGCTCTGGGTTAAGAACAGAAGAACACCACCACTGGGTCAGACCAAAGCCCATCTAGTCTCACAGTAGCCAACTGGATGCTCTGGCAAGGGTTGCCTGACAAATGCACTTGTGTGCTCATGTTTATATACAGACCTTTCCCACTGTGCACATCCACCTTAGGTGTAAATTATTTATTCATTTTTTAATTGCAATTATAGCCCACCTTTTCCTCCATGATGCTCAAGGTAATGTCTTCATTTAATCTACTGTGTGGCAGGTCAGGCTGTGGCCCAAGGTGATGCAGTAAGCTTCATGGCCTAATGCAACACTCTAGCCACTATACCACACATACTCTTTGTGGCTCTCAGAAAGTCTATGTCAGACCAATTGAGATTAGGGACAGGCCTAGAATGGGGGAAGGTTAGAAAAAGTAGTTTGGCAAGTTTCTGAAGGAAAAGGTGCCCTCTTAAGAATGTTGGCTGGAGGAGTTGGTGGGGCGCAGAGGAATGAATGTCAGAACTGTGGACTTTGTACACTGTTATAATTTGACGGCCAGGGCAGCTTTACAATTAGAGGAGACCAAATGGGCAGAAACAATGTAAGGGATTTTGTCAAATCTGAAGAGATTAGTGCTGAAAGGAGATTGATCCAATTTGTGGCTTCATTTCTAATCAGTGCAATGATTCACATCTAAAATAATTTAAAAAGACGAATTTTTAACAGGTCTTTAAGGTGAGCTTATACTCGAAACCTTTGTTTGCTTGTTTGGGAGTCAGCTGCACTGAACAAAAATGGGATTTGCTTCCGAATAAATTTGCACAGGGTTTTGTTGTTAATCTTCAACTCAGTAATCGCACAACAGGAATTGCTTCTGTGTGAACAATAAAGCAATTACGGCAGGAGGCAGGGGCTCTGCCACCCAACCCCCCCAAACTGCTGTATGCACATTTGTGGACATGTCTCAAATATGCGTATGTCCATACATATATGCATATGCAGGCCCTTGGGTTCCTCATCATGAAGAGCACTGCCTATATATTTAGGAATATTGCAGATGTGCCTTAAAATATCCGTATGATGTATGTATGGCTTGCTACCGCCCTCCATATGTGTGTTTCTTATACATGTGAAGGCTGAGCCCTCTTGTATACATGGAACTAAGGCTTCCAGTAAAACGGGGTTTATAGCAAACATGCCATCATCATCGAATCATAACATTATAGAGGTGGGAGGGACCCCGAGGGTCATCCAGTCCACCCCCCTGGAATGCAGGAATCTCCACTAGATCATCTATGACAGATGGCCAGCCAACCTCTGCTTGAAAACCTCCAAGGAAGGAGAGTCCAATACCTCTCATGGAAGTCTGTTCCACTGTCAAACAGCTCTTACAATCAGAAAGTTTTTCCTCTTGTTGAGTTGGAATCTCCTTTCTTGCAACTTGAAGCCATTGGTTTGAGTCCTAGCCTCTGGAGCAGGAGAAAACAAACTTGCTCTCTCTTCCAGGTGGCAGCTCTTTCGATATTTAAAGATCGCTATCATTTCTCCTCTCAGTCTTCTCATCACTGGGCTAAGCATACCCAACTCCCTGAACCGCTCCTCTTAAGGTTTGTTTTCTGGACCCTTGATCATCTTGGTTGCCCTCCTCTGCACACGTCCCAGCTTGTCATTATCCTTCTTAAACTGTGGTGTCCAGAACAGGACACAGGACTTGAGATATTGGCTGACCAAGGCAGAGTAGAGAATTTTCTTGTCATGATACTTTTGTTATAAATATATTTCTCTTGATGCAGCGTAGAGTAGCATTAGCCTTTTTTTGCTGCTGCATCACACTGTTGACTCATTAGCAACATGGCTGGTTATCTGTGGCAAGTAAGAATGTTTGTAAACTGGTAGAATTTGTTCTCTCCCCCCCCCGCCCCCTAGCATCTTATCTGTCATAATTGCAAGGGTTGGGACTTTTCGCATGCTTAGTTGAAAGGCTGGAATAAGGAGATACAGAACAGCTTACTGTCAGGTCAGTAGTTTATCTTAGTTGTTTTACAACTCTACAACATAGAGGCTTTCCCCATATAGGCTTTGAAGCCCCTAGGACGAAAGCTGCGTTACATGAACACCATCGAGTTCTTCTCAAAACAGTGCATAGATGGGGGAGATGGTAAAACTTGCTGTGCTGGTAAGGGTAAATTGCAGCTGCCTAGAATTTAACCAGTGTAAATGCGCCCCTGAAGCAGATTTCAGTGCACAGGCAGGACTGTGTGGATGAAGGAACAGACAACTGACCTCAAGTTGTTTATGGCTTGACAGGTTCAGCCCAGTATTTTGATTTGAAAGTACTGGTGGCTAATGTAACTAGTCCACAAATGGTACTATGCCTTCAGACTTAATGGCATCCATATTGCTGAATCTTGCATTCACTTTGACTTCCAGACCATCTTCAACAAAGGCAGCCCTACAGAAAGCTCATTACAGTAGTCCCGGTTGCAGGTAATTATAACATGGGTGAGCATGATCAGATACGGCTGCTCTAGATAGGGCTGCAGCTGATGGGGAAACCTGAACTTGTGGATAACACTCCTGGGCACTGCCATTACTGCCATTACCTACACCTCTCCAAACAGCAACTGGCATCTTCCTGTCAGTGTTCGAAATTTGCCGGGCGCATTTTGCACCTGCCTATTGACCATTTGCGACCAAATGAAGGTGACTTGGTGCCAGAATGACGCCTAACGTCTGCACCATCTGAAAGTGCATGCCTGGGAATCAATGGATCTTGAGTGTTTTCACACACTCATACCACAACCTGCAGAATTCTATCAGTTACACTATATCTGCAGAATCAGAATGGATTTTAGGAACCAAAATGCTTTTTCTTTGCAGCCTGAGCAATGAACTGTCCTGCTCACAGTTGTGAAGAGTATTATTACGTTATGAATGGTCCATGTCACCATGAAGAAAAAGAAGTAGGAATGGGCCAATATATATGTGGACTGTCCTCGGATCAAGTGACTTTTCTTCTTTAAGTTATCAGAGTTCTTAATCTAGCTTAAGGTTCTCACCAGAACTAGCCAGATGTTTAACTGATAGTCACAGTTTAGAGCTTTAGAACTTTAGAGCCGTCCCGTCCCCTAATGGCAACCAGACATTCTGTTTTGGCGACTGTAACCTTGGTTTAAGGAGCTATTTGGATGCCTGAATTTCTAACACTACTTCCTGTCTGTGTCTGGCGAGCTTTGCTCTGCTATGGAGGGAGGAGCCAAACTGAGCTGTGCGCTAATCCGTAGAAAGAGGAGAAAAGTTGAGGGCAAAAGTGAATAAACAACTCCCGAACAGTGAGTTTCTAGTTCTTCTAATATTCTAAAATGCTCATGAATTGTAATCATTCCAGAACAGCCAGGAGCTCTTCTTAATTTAATATTTAATATTGTGCTTTGAGTCCTCTCCCTGCCAGCTATAAAAATACTTCCAGGGTCCCTGGCTAAACCAGCGCATAAGTGCTGGGAATGATCTCTACCAATGGCTGGGCCTGGGTAGCTTCATAGTGAACGGTTTTGTCAGGTACTACAATTTTCCATAGCTTTACAAGACACTGCCTTCCTGCTGCCAACAGTTTCTTCTAGTGTTGTGTGTTAGGTTGCCAACTTTTTAAAGTGGCTTTTTAAAATATGTGCCTTTAAACCTTTTGATGTGCACTGATTAATAGGTGATTATGTTTGTTCCATGCTGAGAAAAAAAATCACCTGCTTAATCAGGCAGTGCAAGTTGTTTTTAAAGGCAAAAGAACAAGCCAATAAGTTACTTTTGTTCTAGGCAGTTGGCAACCCCACCTCTGTGAGCCTCCCCACCCCACCGCCGCCCCTACAACTTTAAAATTGGTCTGTTCTTAATTTATTATGGCCACCAAACCCCCTCTTTCTTTCAGGCTTCTGCAGTTCTGTGAGATCTATGCTTTTCATCCCATCACTCTGCGCTCGCTCGCTCTCTCTCTCTCTCTCTCTCTCTCTCTCTCTCTCTCTCAATTGAATTTATAAATCTCCCATTCACAAACCACCCTGATGTCCATAAAGAGGCAATACATCTAGGTTGCAAGCTGGCAACTCTACTAGCAGCATTATCTGAGATGCTTCAATTTCTCCTGGGTGCAGTGGGGTGCAGACTTAGAACTGTACTGCTTTAAAGGGCCAGGATGGGCTGTGATACTCTGAGCCCAGATGCAATTCTAGCTCCTGAAATGTTATGCCATAATACATATATTAATCTCTTTAAGGTGCTACTGAACTCTGTGGTGTTTTTGCTGCAGCAGACTAACATTTACACCTCTAGAAGTTTGTAGCTAGCGAATAAACATCCTTATTTTATTGCAAAATACTGAACAAGCTTGATTTTTTAGATTCCTCTTTCTCTACTTGAATATTTTCTTTAGGGAATTTAGGACAGCATTTCTCACAACTTCAAAGTTGTTAAATTAGTTTGAAAAGGGCAAAGCTCCTTTGCACTGCAGATATCAAATTACTTAACCTTTCATTGTAAGGAGGAGGCAGAGGGAAAAAGAACCCCCCCCCCCGACTACAATGGCTATTAGTTTTTGCGGAACAGAAAATGCACATCTAACTTAAATCTCAGATTACTTTCCTAAAGCCAAGCACTTGTCATATAACAAAGAGATATATATATCCCTTTAAAAAGTAATCTCCTTTTTTCTTTTTTACTGCATCTACAGTATGGAATTGTAGCCTTCCAGACTGAAGCAAATAAGGTCAGAATCATTTGCTTTTAGCTTTCCAGACAACCAGATCAAAGGCCCAAAGTTCACAGATTCAACCTTGTACTTCTGATGGAGCACTCTAGGCCATAGCAAAATTAGTTTATAAGCTACAGCAAGACTTTTGGGTTTGTTTTTTTCAGCAGACTAACATCAATACCCCTTTGCAAACCCAGCTTCTGAATTTGTTTTTCTTTAAATCCTTCCTGGCCAGCTATCCAAATAGGCTTGGTAGGTCCCTTGGTAGGTGGCGCTGTCGGTTAAACCACAGAGCCTAGGGCTTGCCGATCAGATGGTAGGCGGTTCAAATCCCCGTGACGGGGTGAGCTCCCGTTGTTCGGTCCCTGCTCCTGCCAACCTAGCAGTTCGAAATCATGTCAAAGTGCAAGTAGATAAATAGGTACTGCTCTGGCGGGAAGGTAAACAGTGTTTCCGTGCGCTGCTCTGGTTCGCCAGAAGCGGCTTAGTCATGCTGGCCACATGACCCGGAAGCTGTACGCCGGCTCCCTCGGCCAGTAAAGCGAGATGAGTGCCTCAACCCCAGAGTCGTCTGCGACTGGACCTAATGGTCAGGGGTCCCTTTACCTTTACCTAGGTTCTTTGTGGGCCCCCCCCCCCGGAAGTAAAGATATTACAAGGGACTTTCAAACCACTTGTTTTCTAGTCCGGCTAGTTTTGCTGCATATATTATTATTTGTACTGATATTATCTGTTAGAATAATAAATTAATTTGTGTATCTCAAAACAAATAGCCCAATCATACCTTTACACAACAGCATTTAAAAAAAAAGCAGAAGAGGTTCGTAAAGGCTATTGTACTCACTTTTTTCTGCAATAATTTAGGGATCTAACTCTCCGCAAAACAGTACTGCACTCCTACTTTCATGTGGATGCTGTCTTCTACTGGACCAAACTACTGGTATGTTTACTCTTTGGAGATAGGCAACCACAAACAGATGTACAAATTATTCTTCTTTGGCGATCACTCATAGTCGAGTAAGGTGAGTCCATAAGTGACTGTGGAGGCCAATTCTGGATCCTTCCACAGTGGAGACATAGGTTTTCAGACTGGAGTTGATCACGGTCAGGGTTTGCCAAATGTGCCTTCCTTTTAGCTTATTTCTCCCCTTCTTCCTGAGTTTGAGCATCTTCAAAGTCCATGACACCTTTGGTAAAGGCTGTTCTCCAATCAGAGCTCTCACAGGCCAGTATTTCCCAGTTGTTGGTGTTTATACTACATTTTTAAAGACTTGCCGTGAGAGAGTCTTTAAACCTCTTTTGTTGACCACCAGCATTACGCTTTCCATTATTAAGTTCGGAATAGAGTAGTTGCTTTGGAAGACGATAATCAGGCATCCGCACAACACGACCAGTCCGACGAAGTTGATGTTGAAAAATTGTTGCTTTGACGCTGGTGATCTTTGCTTCTTCCAGTACATTGGCATTAGTTCACCTGTCTTCCCAAGTGATATATAAAACTTTTCAGAGGCACCGTTGCTTGAATCTTTCAAGGAGTTGGAGATGGTGTTTATAAGCGGTCCATGTTTCACAAGCATACAGTAAGGTTGGTAGTACAATAGCTTTGTAAATAAGCATTTTGGTTTGCCTGCAAATGTCCCGGTCCTCAAACTGTACTTCAATCGGGAGAAAGCTGCACTCACAGAGCTCAGGCAATGCTGGATTTCGGCATAAATGTCGGCCCTTGTGGAAAGATAACTGCCCAGGTAGGAGAAGTGATCAACACTTTCCAATGTTACACCATTGAGTTGGATTTGTGGCACTGTAGAGGGGTTGTTTTGTTCTTGTTGGTGTAGCACTTTGGTTTTTTGGATGGTGAGTGATAGGCCAAACTTTTTGTAAGCTTCTGCGAAGTTATTTAGGATGGTTTGGAGGTCATCCTCTCTGAGTGTGCGCACACTACGTTGTCATCAGCATACTGAAGCTCTATGACAAAATTTATGGTAACCTTACCCTTTGCTTTCAGCCTGCTCAGATTAAAGAGTTTTCCATCTGTTCAATACATGATTTCTACTCCGGTGGGGAGTTTCCCTTCGACAAAGTGTAGGATCATGGCAGTGAAAATAATGAATAGAGCTGGGGCGATAACATAACCCTGTTTTAACACCTGATCCCACTGTGAATGGTTCACTTTGAGAGCCATTGTTATCTGCGATTGTTGCTGTCATATTATCATGGAGGAGCTGAAGGATGCTCACAAATTTATCTGGGCAGCCAATTTTCAGAGGGGCCGTCCACAGAGACAGTCCACATACTGACTGGACCATACGTACGAATACTGCACATCTTGTTTATAGAAATCCCCGTAGCTTCCTTCTGAGGCTTGGCAAGTTAGCTAAAATGATGAGCCCATATAGAAGGAAGCCGGCAGAGGAAACAACCAAGCGTCAGCTAGGGACGGAGTCTTGCTTTCGGAAACTTTATGTGCAAAACCGCCTCGGTTGCAACTCCT
Source organism: Podarcis gaigeae (assembly GCF_964106915.1). Classification (NCBI taxonomy): domain Eukaryota; kingdom Metazoa; phylum Chordata; class Lepidosauria; order Squamata; family Lacertidae; genus Podarcis; species Podarcis gaigeae. The sequence goes on from NC_139681.1 coordinate 16,547,370, forward strand.
CACCGATGCCGCAAGATGCCACCTGTGGCAGGTGTCCAATGATGAAAAACCATGTTCTGCACAAGCACTTTCGACCATAGTTAGCGTGCGGATGAGACAGATCCGAGCAGCTTCATTTGGTGAAGCGAGGGTGCTGAAGATTGCATTTGAGGTGTTGCTCTTTGTCCAGGAGGGGAAGCCCAGGGAGCTTGGTGGAATTTAAAATCCCGAGTCCCCGTTTTTGGCCATTGGCCTTTAAACTGTTGACATTGGATGGGGCAAGCGAGGATTATTCCACAACCTGTGTGCGAAGAAGGCTTTGTGGACTATTGCGCAGACTTGTGCTACGTTTTCCCCACCCAAAAATATATATTTTTTTGTCGTCTAAACTGCGTCAGCCAGCATTTCTGGTGCCCCAGTCAAGCTGGTTCAGCATTTTCTGGTGCCCAGAAACTTAAATCGATAACTCCGGTTACGCAACGCGTGGCGTGGCTCTGTCAGGGAGGCCCCATTCCTCCTGCTTGTTTCGCCACGTGAAGGGAGGCCTGGCTGAAACCGGCAGCCGAGAAAATCCCCCTTTCTCTCTCTCTCTTTTAATTTTAAGAAGAGGGAAAGCCGCCACGACGGGTGGAGAAAGCGTGTGTGTGGTGAGGCAGACAGAGGCTGTACGGTATTAGGCGCGCTTGTCAGTTGCCCACAGCAAAGATGGCGCCCTCCGCCTCCGCCAGCACCCGGCATGGCGGACCCCGCGCCTTCCCCCGACCCGCGAATGCCACTACGGCGCGACCCCTTTGCCGGGGCCGGCGGTTTCGAGGCCGCCCGAACGGCGGCCGCCTTGAAGCGCGCTGTGGCTCCCAGCGGCCGCCGGCCCGCGCTTTTCCCCTTCTGCTCATGCCCACCGCGTGTCAGCCAATGGCGGCGGCGGGAGGCGGGGATTGGCAGGTGGCGGGGCCTCCTCCTTCTCCTCTGCTTGAGGCGGCTCAGTCCGTCAGTCGAGCCGCTGTGGGGAGAGGGAGAGAGAGGCGGAGCGGTTGGGCGTCGCGTGTCGAGGAGACGGAGGACGGCGCTCGCTTGGAAGTCCCTGCTGCCCGCCGCCGCCGCCGCCTGTCAGGTTCGAGCCCCGGAGGATCCCCCCGAGCGACAGCGCCGCCATGCCCACTCTGAGGTACCTCCGTTGCCAGAGAGGCTTCCCCCGGGACAAGGGAGCCGCCGCCGCCGCCCTTTCACCTGAACCGGCTCTGAGGCGCTTTGCATTGGGTTGGGGGTTACGTGTACGCGCGTGTACGTGTGTATGCAGGAGCGCGGGGCGGGGGGGGGGAATAACCACGATCTTCTTTTGGCGGGGTGGTGGCTTGGCATCCTCTCCGCCGCCCTCCTGTTTCCTCTCGCTCCCTTTCCCCACCTTGAAATGCCTTCATATCCGTGTCGCGGTTATTCTTCCTATGGTGGCGATGTATTAATTGTGCATGCCGCCCTTCTTCCGAAGACTACAGGGCGGCTCACAGCAAAAAATGAATTTTTAAAAAAATGTAACTGAGAAGAAGGAGCAGCTGCGAAAAGCTTCAGGATATCCACGTGCTGAGTTTAGAAGAAAAATAATCTTTATTTGCATCAGCCACTAGCCATAGCAATAAAAATAACAATAATTTTATTTATATCCCACCCATTTGGCTGGGTTTCCCCAGCCACTCTGGGCAACTCCCAACAGAATATTAAAAACACGATAAAACACCAAACATTTAAAAACTTCCCTAAACAGGGATTAATAAATGAAATCAAATGTACTGAAGATAGAGGTAAAAAGTAAACTATAGAAAATACATTTTGGGGGTTTACATCAACAATCAAATAATAGATCTTATTCTAATTGCTAAAAACCTTGCAGTTTTTGCTGTCACCTGATCATCTTGATCTGCTAAAAGCAATGGCTGAGCGACCCGGGATGGACAATGATAGAGGGGTAATAACCTCACTTCTCAAATCATTATAAAGAGTGCAAGCCAGAAGCACTTTTCTTCTAAAAAGAATTCAACTTAATTAACCGGCATTGACTTCCAAATACCTATGCATCAGATTACCGACTTAATGAACTTGCCATCGCTTCTTCCCAAAGGCAGGCTCCTGCCATTCTGGGGTGGAGTGGAGTCGGTTAATTTATTTGGCTTCCCAATTAAGAAAAAAGTGAAGAGTCAACTCTTCAAAGCTTGCTACTCTTGTTCTGAATTTCTAGATCTCTCGGCCCAGATGTTTTCAAAGATTGGCTTCTTTGGGCAAAGGAGTATGTGCAAGCTTGCGAGTTACAACCGGTTCTCCGTAGCTCAGAAGAACCTCTTGCATCAGCAGTAGTGTGAGCAAAGTGTTCTGGCATTCTGCTGTCTTCCTGCTTTGTCAGTATCTTGTCCCCAAAATATAGGTGTTTGTTGCTGATATAAAAGTGCGTGCTTGGAGGTTGTATTGCAGAGAACCTTGCAGAAAATTCCGGGAAGCACATTCAGTTCATGTTGGGTCCAATGATACTAGCCATCTTTGTGCAAACTGAAAGTGCCCCCTGGAAGGCATTCTGAAGCTGTGTGTTGCAGGGAAAAAACAGTAATGGTACACAAGCTGTATTTCAGACCATTTACAAATCTTCGAGGAAACTAGAAAACATTGTTTTTCTTGTGGACTTCAGTGTTTTGCTGAAAACAGTTTGGATACAAGTGCATTAAAATCTGGATTTGGTTGCTGAGTAAAATACTACTCTGAGGGTCTCCTCAAGGAAGAATAAAGTTGTGATGAGAGCTCAATTGACCAAAGGCCCATCAAGTCTGGTGTTTCCCAAACTTGCTTTTGGACTATAATTTCCATCATCCCTGACCACTGGTCTTGCTAGCTAGGGATGGTGGGAGTTGTAGTCCCAAAACAGCTGGTGACCCAAGTTTGGGAAACACTGAATTCTAGTCTGACTTTCTGCTAGTCAATTTCAACATCTCCCAGTTTCTAGGGGACAAAGGTACTGTTTCTGAACACAGGCTCCGTTAAGCTACTATGGTTAATACCCATTGAGAGACTTATTCTCCACAAATTTGGCTAATTCTGTTTTAAACGCAATGCAGTTTTTGACCATCACCCAGACATGTGGCTGCATCTGAAGAGTTAACATTTGTCTCCTGTATGATGATAATCAATGGCAGCTTCCTTCCCTTTCCTTCTAGGCACTTAAATTTGGCAAAGTATATCAGCTTTTAAAATTTGAGTTTTAGTATGTACATAATCCAGGGCTGCAGTGTGTATCAGTTAAAAAGTTTGATACTGAAGCAGCTCTTGGAGATTCCAGTAGTTGGATTCAAGTGATGTCAGTTCTGTGAATGGTAGGTGTGCTTCCATTCATGGAATTGACGTGATTCCATGCTGGAGGAATGCAAGAGCTGATACTCACCAATTTTCTTGCAACCATGCACATCACCTCATGCTGCTCCAGAGCCTACCCACCTCCTCCAGAGCACATTTTCAGGAAGAATAGAGAGGAGGAAGAATTGGCAAAAATAACCTCCTCCTCCCTCCAACACAGGCTTAATGCTATTAGGAGCAAATGGTTCCGGCCCCAAGTGGTACACTTTGTAAATGGTTCAAGCTTTCTTGTGCAGATTGCTTCCTTGTGGTTTCTCGAAAAGAAAAGAATCCTCCTAAGTAATTTCCATTGTGCAAATAGTCACCAAATTAGCTGGTGTCTTCATAGCTTGTCAGGCACCATGGGACAAATTGGAACATGTACACTAGTATAAAGTTGCAACTCCAGAATTTCCTTATCTGTTAAGGATATCTCTATGATACTCTTCTTTGCACCAACAGTATCTGGTGTATCAGATATCTCTTTGCCTCTAGTTGAGCAGCACAGACCAGTGTCCCTCTGAAAACATGATTCAGTTCAACAACCAGATTACACTGAGCCAACATGCTTTGAGATGTCTCTAGGAATAGAACAGCTTTCGTTATGATTGATTTAATGTCTGTAGTCCTTGCTTTTAAAGAAACTGGCAGCTGAAGTGCTGAGTGTGTGTATTTGACTCTTTTTGCAAGACTATGCCCCACAAGTGATGTGCAACATTATCATATCATGGGGGGATCAGTTATGCAACTCACACAGTGACTTGAGGAAAATTGCTTCCTCGTCTCTGTTCCTGACTTGTAGGATGAAGGGTTGCAGGAAAAAAGCAAATTAACTCCATCCACTATAAAACACTTGGATTAAGATTGCAGTCTTAGATGTACCTGCCCAAGAACAGACCCCATTTAATTCATTTGGGACTTTCTTAATAGGACCAGGGTGCTAACCTCAATACTGACACATGCTTACCTAAAACTCCCATTTCATTCCCTCAGCTTTTTTATGTGGAAGTATTGTGATCGATGGACGCACACAGCAGAAACTTCTTCTGGGCAGTCTCTAAAGATCTCATGAGAAGCTGGGGAGAAGAATAATAACTTATTAGCAAAAGAGATTTTAGTAATATAATCTTGCAAGCACAGCAAAGATATGTCTTCAGATGTTGTCTATGTTTTTGCAACTTCAGGTGTTCATAAGCAAAAATTCCAAAGTTGATCTGCTTCTCCTGATCACTTATTGATCCAGGAGCCTCAGAGCAGCTAACAGGTAGTCTTCAGCACTTTATTCACAACATTTCTATTGCGGTTAGTTGAGTGACTTGCCCAACATTACCCTGTAAGGTTCATGGTTGAGCATTGATTTGAACTCATGTCTCCCCAATCCTAGCCCAGAACTCTGTTTAATCTCTGCTTCTGTTTGTATGACACAGTGTGGGCTCACTTGTTACAAAAAGACAGATGAGAGTGTGTATAACATTAATTGCTGACTTGGATTCTGGCACACAAATCATGAGCCCAAGACTAGAGTATATGTATCAAAGACATTCAGGTAAATAGAGAAAAAGCTTATACTATGATGGTTGCAACGGAGTTCTGAGTTTGTGGGCCGTATTCAACTAACATTTCCCATTAACACAAGGATTCCCACTTGCACCACAGGAGAGCATTCTGTTGCACAAGCAGAAATCCTTGCACTGATAGAACATTTACATAGCTCTACTTTGTTACTCCATGAGGCGAACCCCTTGAAATTGTTTAAAATGTGCATAATCTATCATTAATTTTATTTTCTATTTCTAACAACCTTATGCTGGTAGCAGAGTTGTCCTTAAGTGACGTGGCAGCCAATAAAAGCTGGCAAATCATTAATACTGGCTTTGCTATGTTAACACTGTTTTACAAACAGTGAACTAGCTTACATTACTAAATAATCCTAAATTTACAGCATGGAAACAGCTTTTTCTGAAGTCGGTGGGGCTCTGTTAAGGGCCTGAATTCAGGATCATTTGTTGTGATGTGTTTCTTAAACAACTGCTCTAAACTTATTGGCTGCTACCTTAAAACTGTCTTTTGAATATGAGCTCAGGACTTGGCTCTGTACAATTTAGTTGCTCTCAGTCCTCTGACCATAAAACTAGAAAGATTATAGGAATACCCTGTGATTACTTGATCCTAAATTTGGTCGTCCCTCCCCCGGTTCATATGATAAGCAGACATAATCGTTTCAGTGGGAAGTGTCCTCTCTTTAAAATAACACCTTCATCTTGAACTGAGGGCACAAGGCTGGCTTCTCCATGCTACACTGTGAAGCAAACTGCTTTAGACAGTACAGTGGTGTGGGTAGATGCAGGCATGTTCTGGTGTCTTGAGTAGTGCAGGGAAGACTTTTTAAAGCAGGACTGCAACATGAGACTCTCAGCCTAATTTCATCCAGTTGCCACAGAGGAGGAAAAGGGTGTGGCAGAAAGAGAGAGGAGTGCCCTGCCCACTTTGGGATTTGTGTTTGCAAATCCCCTGTTCCCTGTGGTGGAATGCTGCCCTCAGATTAAATCAAGCTCCCCCACCCGACCCCCCATCATTTTAAAAGTGTAATGCTGTTTGGTTTCTTTGCTTAGGCCCATTATCTCTTCTTTCCCCACCCTCCCCAAAGCTATGTGCTGTTTGTGTTTCTATCTCAAATAATCGTTATCAGTTCACGGGTGGCAGCGGTGACTTTGTGATCTCAAAATTGTTTTACCAGTATGCTGCAATTGTTTGAACTGAATTAACTCTGACAACTTTATCTTTCAGTGAAAATGTGCTTTTTGGAATGGGAAATCCTCTTCTGGATATCTGTGCGGTTGTGGACAAGGACTTCCTTGACAAGTAAGTCTTAAACCTTTTCCATGTTTAATTCATTCGCAAAGTTAAATGTGGAGCTTGTGGGGACATCTCACAGTACATCTTTCTCTTCAAATTCTAGGCGAGTTTCTTAAACTCACCTTCCAATAACTGTGAGCTTGCAAAATTGCATTATGCCTTCAGTTCAGCGTGCCAAAAAGCATATCTTAAAGCAGGATGGGAAAATAGCCAGCTTAGCTTTCCACTAAAAGAAATTGCCTCAGTCCTGAGTGAATGGGTACAATGATCAAAATTCACAATTGAGAAAGGCAGGGTTGGGTAGGTTGGATCTAATAAAGGTTGGATTGGGCCATGGCCAAAAGAAGGAACAGCATGAAATTCCCCTCCATAGTAATTGTGGGGGGAAAGATGTTTTGAGGATAAAACAGTTCACTCCAAAGCTCCATGGAAGTACAATAGCAATAATGATGGATAAATAACTGGATATGGTAAAGGCTACCAACTCCATGAGCAGCTTATCTAGAAAATTATGCTTTTGAATGCACCCTTAGAGTCTAAATAGCATTAGAAATAGACATGAATCCTTTTCTTTTTTTAAAGGAAAGAGATTCTCTTTCAAATCAGTCAAATGGACTCTAGTAACAGAAATGAAAAGCCAGTCCCAATAAAATATTGGAAGACTTTGGGGAAATGCTGCAGATCTCCCCAGCCAAGGTGTGACAGTCTTGAAGTCCATGCTGTCAGTGCCATGCATGTTACTTCTCCAATAAACCAGTCTTGTGCAATGGGCCTTCACTTGACTAAAAAAAAAATGCTTGTTCAGCATTGGAAGCCTCTATACTGAGTCAGACCATAGGTCCATCTAACCCATTATTGATGGTGCTGACTGGCAATGGCTCCAGGGTTTCAAATAGGAGTCTTTCCAAGCCTGCCTAGAGATTCCAGGGACTGAACCTGTTACCTTTTGCTTGCAAAGCATGTATCCTACCACTCATCTACAAGCACAGGGACAGCAAAGCCCGTGTTCCTTATTTATTTGGTACAGGTGGAACTTAATTTTCAGGAGCAACTGCTCTTTATTGCAGATCCCCCCCCGACCTTTTTCTGCTTCCGTGAGAACATGAATTGATAGCCTTTCTGGCTATCATTCTGATTCATTTTCTGTTTCACAATAAACTTTTGTGGGGCTAGTGGGGGCTTGAGAATAATAAGAGAACAGATGTGGCCTCAGGGTAAAGCTAATCGTATCCATTATTTTTTGCCACACTGAAACATCAATCCATTGGTTGTTGGGTGCAGCTTTGTTTCTATTTGCATGCTGAATATAAGGCAGCTGGCCTTTATTTCCATCTGTAGGACTGAAAGGCAGAGTTGCAGTTTGGTACTTCTGATGGTTTGGTGCAATGTTGTAGTCAGGTGGAGTACATGGAGGTTATACATTCTGAGTATTGCAACAACCGTATCAGGTTAGACTGAGTGAGTGTGACTAGTTCAAGATCACCCTGTGAGAATAATTTTTTATTTGTGATTTTCAGTTATATACATTTCAATAGTTTTACAGTCATTTTAACATTTCAAAACACGACTTCCTTCCTCCTCTTTCTGCAGTTCCTTAAATTTATATTTATCATTTCCTGCATATTATAAATTAACTTATTCTTTTATTCATCTACTTTAATTATTTACTGTTCATCTACTTTAATTATTTACTGTTATGAAACTGCAAGTTTTTACAATAATCCTGCCAATGTCTTAATCTGTTTATAGTTTGTTTGTAAATACTCAGTAAACCACTTCCATTCCTTTCTAAAAAGTTTGATGTCTTGATTTCTTACTCTTCTGGAAAGTTTTGCCATTTCTGCATAATCCATGAATTTTTGTATCCAATCTTCTTTCGTCGGGACTTCTTCCTTCTGTGACTACATTTTTGGGCAAATGACATTCTTGCCGCTGTAGTCACATACATGAATAAATTTCTATACTGTTTAGGTAGTTCTCCCCCTATAATATCAGTTGTTCCCTCCAAAATGTTTGAATAAAATTGTATTAGAGTACAAGGAGGCCATTAATTATGTACTTCACTTATTATGTTCCAGGCATTCTAATATACGTTTGTAGATCATATTTTGTTGAAGCACTCGTTCATTCAGAGTCTGACTGGAGTGGAGTTTTCCATTTATTGACTATAGTGGAGGTTTTTTCCTTGCATGGAAAAACAGTTCTGACTCAGTCTTTTTGGGTTTTGTTTTCCTGTCTTGCATATGTGTGTGTTGGGAGAGTTCCATGCTGCGTCAGTCAGTGGGATTATTATTACAGTGACCTCGCAGATAAGTCTGCAAAAGCAACTACCCAACCCTACTCTGTCTGTATTTACTTTTTGAAGCCCACAAGGCAAAAGAACCAACTCTCATGAATCTTTGCTGTTTGGGGTTGCTTGAAGGTGATCATTATCTTACCTTATGTTCCAGGGACTACATACTAGTCTGTGTCAGAAGGGGCAGCTTACTTTCACCCTAAGAATGAAAGTTACTCAAGATAAGTGGGCTTTGGATTGCAGTCTTAATGTTTCCTGCTGCTCTGTTGGCTGTATTTGATTGCCAGTGCTTAATCATCATCAGTGTCGGAGCCAGAGACAAATCTTTCTACCTAGCCTGTGTGCCCCAAATACATACAGAATGAAGCAGGGCCTGGTTATGCTCCATTGATGACAGATACAAGTATTCAACTGTTTGAGATTTCTAGCTACGGTACTGTGATTTTCATAAAAGTGTGGTAGGAATAGTAACAAGCTCCTCTGCAGACTGTTTCAGCTCACCTCTATAATTTGTCTGCGATCTTGGGTCCACACATACATAGAGATCTGGTGGAGTAATCAGATCTTGGTTGGTTTCTCTGGTGGGTGCACTGTTGACTGCCTTGGATTTATGTAATGTAATGTTGACCTGTCCCCGCCGCATCCAGATAAATGGAAGCAGCGTTCTTGAAGCATGATTAAGTTTGCACCCAATCCAGTTTTTCTAAATTGCATTCTCTCCCCCCCCCCAAAGAATTTGTGATTATTCCATTTTAGAAAACATGCAAACTCAAAATACATTTAAAACAAAATCATTGACATTTAGGAAATCAAAGAAACATTTCTAGCTTATATGTAACAAGCAACTCGTGTTTTCCTCTTGGGAATAGAAATCTAATAATGATTTTTAGCGAGAGTTTGTGGGGGATGACTAATGGAATAGAGAACTACAAATTGAAATTATGCTGCTGCTTATTGCTTAATGCGAGAGTGGCCTATTTTAGGTACCCTGATTAGAGTTAATACTTATAATGTAAGCAGGACCCAGGCTTATGGCAGGGCTGATATGCTTGCGCAGACAGAACATTTGTAGTAGCGTGGGAATGAATCCCACCCATAGCGCTTTGAAACATAGAGTGTGTTTGCTCTCGAAACAGCAGCTTTACTTCAGCAACAAAGTATATAACAGGCAGGTGGCATCTCTCTTACTTTGTTGCACCCATTGAAGACTTTTCTTTTGCAACAAGCCTTGTAAACTTTTAATCCCTATCTACCATACAGTGTATATCTGTAGCAATTTAGCAATGAAAGCATCAACAATAAAGACACTTTATTGCTACAGAGTTTTAAAAATGGGAAGTGGTTCATAAACAAAATAAATTCAAATATCAACACGGGTTCTTCGCTGCCAGCAACATGAGATGTAAAATGGTGTGCCAATTTGGGCGGAATGGAAATGACATCATGCTCCTGTGGCGCATAGTGGCGGCAGAGGATTGATCACCTGCTTTTCTTTAAATGGATACTTGCAGTGGTTCTACACTGATTTCCCCCACCCCAACCCGCTCCATCCGGTGAGCAGATGTTCTGATGTTATTTAGACTTGGAAATAGAAACTGAGCTTAGTTAACCATCATACAGGCAGGGTTATAATTATTCATTAAGCTCTTAAACTCGACAAATGCTATGCAAAGCATATTTGAAAAATACAAACAATCCTGCCTCAAGGCTAACAATAAAAAAAGCAAAGGTCATGTGTAAATAGCTTCTTAATTTAAGGACGCATATGTTTGAAGTGGCTGCTTATTTAATTTTTTGTCTTCAAATGAAGTTCTTGAATCAAACACGTTTGGGGTGAGGGAACCCTGACATATTCAGAAAAACCTCTGTGGAGTTGATGGGTGGGTGGGGGGAATGAAGTACATGACTAATAACTTGGTTTTCTTTTGATTTTGGAAAGGAAAAAGGAAAAACAGGTTGTAGGGATGTTCCATTAGTCATAATTAAATTTCAGTGTATTAATGGCAAACTGAAGGAACCAGATGAGAGGAGTCCAAAGGTCTGGTTCTACTCTTGAAGTGCTGTGACTCACAACAGTGGAGACGTAAGCCAAATGCAGAAGAGCTGCTCTTTTTTGCCATTTACCATATTTTTCGCTCTATAAGATGCACCAGACCACAAGACGCACCTAGTTTTTGGAGGAGGAAAACAAGAAAAAAATATTCTGAATCTCAGAAGCCAGAACAGCAAGAGGGATCGCTGCACAGTGAAAGCAGCAATCCCTCTCGCTGTCTGGCTTCTGGGATAGCTGCACAGCCTGCATTCACTCCATAAGACGCACACACATTTCCCCTTGCTTTTTAGGAGGGAAAAAGTGAGTCTTATAGAGCAAAAAATATGGTATGTATTGAAGTGCATTTAATATGTGATGGGTATTTTGTCCTTTTCAGGTACGATGGTGGATGATAGTAGAATACAGTGGTACCTCAGGTTACATACACTTCAGGTTACATACGCTTCAGGTTACAGACTCCGCTAACCCAGAAAGAGTGCTCCAGGTTAAGCACTTTGCTTCAGGATGAGAACAGAAATCAGGCTCCGGCGGCGCGGCAGCAGCAGCAGCAGGAGGCCCCATTAGCTAAAATGGTGCTTCAGGTTAAGAACAGTTTCAGGTTAAGTACGGACCTCCAGAACGAATTAAGTACTTAACCTGAGGTACCACTGTATAAAATTAATTAGGATACACATTCTTGGGGTTGGACATTTGACTTGTCAAAAAAAAATCTGTTTAAATAATGATCAAGGGTGGAATTCAGTGTTGCGCTACATTGAACATTCTGTCTGAGCAAGCATATCAGCTTGCCAGATGGAACAACCCCCCTCCCTTCTCCCTGTACACTGTTGGGGGGGGGGGATGTCATCACACCCACACACACACCAAGCCAATTTTAGGTGGTGTAGCAGGGGAAACCCCTTTCTGTAAGTAGCAGCCCTTGTGCAAAGTTAGTTAGGTGGCTCCAGCCCCAAGAATTAGTGCTATGAAGACAAACAGAATCATATGAGCAGGTTTGATACTTAGGTTAATTATGAAAAGTAACATCTGTGAAACAATGGCATTCATTTAAAAAATAACCCCCCCCCCCATCTCCAGAGGTCCCAGAAGGCAGCAGAGGTTTAGCACCAGAGTTTTCCTTTTCAGTTTGTCATGTCCATTAATTTCACCGGGTCTACTCTGAATAAAACCTACCGGTAATTGAATACCACCCATAGCTTCCTTCCCCACCCTTGATTTATCTCCAGAGCAGCACTGTGATGATTGACCCAATGCTGTCTAATGAAATGTTATGGCTGGGTGAGAATTTGAACCCTGGTGTATCTGTTTCTAATCTGACATTCCCCTGGGCCTTTGATGACTGCTTGTGTTCCAGTTTTTGCCATGGGAGAAGGTTTGTTAGTCTGCTAGGCTTGCACCTGAATGATAAGGTTAGGGTGATCTGCCCTCACTCCTGCTCCACTTAACAAATAACACCATAATGAAAATTTTAAAAGTAAACTGCAATCTACACAATGACATTCTTGGAACAATGCTTGGCTGGTCAGTTGACTGGCTGCCAACCCTAGCTTTGCCAGTCTTATATTCACTCTGCAATACTCTAAGTGCTTCTGTCCTGCTATAGAAAATGAGATGGGGAGCAAAATATGACCTTAGATTCTCAACCAAGAATTATATGCTGAATTTGAGCTCCTCTAATACCAGAGTCTTCAAAGTGTGAAGGTTCTCCTTGGAGATGCAGGGTATTAAAAAGAAGCTTGCATTCCCCTTATGAGTTTCTCCCTTTCACTTTAGTTTTTGTCTGCCTTGCTTTGAAACCATAGGTAGGTAAACTGCTTCAGCAACCGCATTATGAACAGGCCTCATGCTAGACACAGCTGAAGCACAGGCTCGGTAAGGAATCCGATCTCATGGACAACTTAGCATCTTGCAGTGACCAACTCTTTTAAAATAAAGAAAATAACAGAGCAAGATTATTTTGACACAGGAATGCTTTCAGACTCAACACTTTCCATGGCTAACAACTTAACTTTCAATGTTCTTCCCCTCCTTCCCCATTTTCCCAGTTATTCTTATACATATATAGAATCATAGAATTGTAGAGTTGGAAGGGACCCTGAGGATCATCTACGTCAGGCATCCCCGAACTCAGCCCTCCAGATGTTTTGGGACTACAACTCACATCATCCCTAGCTAACAGGACCAGTGGTCAAGGATGATGGGAACTGTAGTCCCAAAACATCTGGAGGGCTGAGTTTGGGGATGCCTGATCTAGGTCAACCCCCTACAATGCAGGAATATGTAGCTGTCCTGTGCGGTTTTCGAACCTGCAATCTTGGTGTTACCAACACTTTGCACTAACCGGCTATACTATGTGACCTGGCTAATGGTCCGTAACAGGGCACATAACAGCGGAATAGTAAGAAGGATAGGGACGCAGGTGGCGCTGTGGGTTAACCCACAGAGCCTAGGACTTGCCAATCAGAAGGTCGGCGGTTCGAATCCCTGCGACAGGGTGAGCTCCTGTTGCTCGGTCCCTGCTCCTGCCAACCTAGCAGTTTGAAAGCACGTCAAAGTGCAAGTAGAAAAATAGGTACCGCTCCGATAGGAAGGTAAACGGTGTTTCCGTGCGCTGCTCTGGTTCACCAGAAGTGGCTTAGTCATGCTGGCCACATGACCTGGAAGCTGTACGCCGGCTCTCTCGGCCAATAAAGCGAGATGAGTGCCGCAACCCCAGAGTCAGTCACAACTGCTAATGATCAGGGGTCCCTTTACCTTTACCTTTAAGAAGGATAAGTGGTTCTTACATAAGAAAAATATTCTACTTAATTTTTTTTCAGCAATGTAATTTGTCAGCTACTTTTAATTTCAGCTTCTAAAAGAAAAGCAAATTTAAAATTCAACATTAACATTGCCCTAGCTTGGAAATGATGATTTTTCTTGCTATTTAAAAAACAAATCAAAATAGCCTCTCTTTTATGTTGTAGAAGAACTTGCCATTTTGAGAAGAACTAAGGCAGCACTGTCTATTTTTGGTACCCTTTCATATGTGTGGCTTTCGGCATAAGACTTTGTGGCTTGAGGATAAATACTCCTTGAGCAGATGTGATATAATTGGTTGAGACTTGTGTTTTGAAATGCTTTATTTTTAACTTCCCCCTTTTGGCCATTTAGAAAATTTTACACTTCTGGGCAGAGTTCCTAAGTTTAACTTCCTAATTTCTGAGGCAGTTGTACATTGATATAAATACAACATGTTTTATGGAAAGAGGAAGCTCTGCTGTATACCCTTACAGAGTACCAGGTTAAAATGGACCTGGTCCATCCTCAAAATTTGTACAGGTCGGTTTCCATTTTACGCTTTTTTATGTCTTCACCCTTTTCAACCTGTTGGTGAGGTGATTGCACGGAAATCTTGGACTCTTCCTCACTTCCAATCCCCAGTGTTTCTATGTGGCCTTCAAAGGGTGGTAACACTAGCTTAATGCTGGGAGTTTGCAACCTGTTCTCTCTATATATCTTTACAGTCACCGCATGAAACATTTGAACAGCTGTTGCGAGACTATTACAAGACATTTCATCTTTCTGCTTTTGAATGAGGCCAGCAGGGCAGGCAAGATTAAGTTTTTCATAAACTACAAAGAATACAAGGGGGCATAGTTCCTATTTCTTTTTGCCACCTCTCGTAAAAAATAATTGTGATATTGGATTGTAGTATTTGCATCCACACATGGAGATGCTTAAGCCCCCTTTGTGTCTCTTGCCTTGAATTCCTAATCCTCTGGTTCCATTGGGCAATCATAATTTATTTTAAGGCTCAAAATTGTGTTGTATTTCAATCCAGAGTGACGAAGGCCTGTCTGAATGTAATAAATGCACCACAGTTGGCCACAGTGCAATGATTAACAAGCTTTAGGCTTTCCTTGCTTTCTCAATCCATTTTTAATCATTTAAACCTATTATTTTGGTGCTAAGTTCAAAAGCTCTTTAAACCTTATACAGTATTGATTGCAGCTTATAATCTTGTTGTCCAAATGCATGATAAGAGTGAGCCTGCCTGATAGAATGGGCAGTTTCAAAACTTTAGCTATACAGAAATAATTATATGTTATAAAACGCAACTACATAAAGCAATACTGACATTTTAGACCATATAATGTGGTTAATAAAAGGAAGTGAATATCTCAGGAATGGGGTGAAGGGCTAGTGACTAGTAAGATGTATATGTAACAAGAAGCTGTATTGTAATTTACATTGAACTCTTTAATTGTGAAGCCGATAGCGCTTTCAGACTTCCACTGACTTGATAAAAGGCAGCTCTTTGGAAAACATTTATTTATTTTAAAAAAGCAGCTGAAATGATGTCTCATTGGCTACAAGATATTGATGTTTGTACCTGAAGGAACTCCTTTAGTGCCAGGCCTGCCACAGGGCAAATTTGATTAGTAGCAGAATTACACCGGCTCCCTTTAAATTTTATTTGTTAAATTTGTATACTAGCTGCCCTCCATCCATAGATCTCAGGGTGGCTCACAACTTAAAAATACAACGGGGATGCTGTCAGAAATTGTCATTTTGTGCTGAGTTCTCCAGCATAACTAGGAAGATTGCTCATCACATGTTGTAGCATCCTCCCATTGTGCATTTTCTCATGTAGCATCATTAATTGCCCCTGACAAGGGCAGGAAAGCACATAACACACTGATGCCACAAAACGAAGTAACTGATCCTAAATGCTATGAGAAAGAAAATGGAGATACTGTATTGACTACATCTTTGTGCTGCATGCAGTATATATTTCTGCCTTTGTTTGAGTTAAAATTATCATCATTCAGCTGAAACTCCATACACTAACACCCAAAGAAAAGTTACACTCAGCAATTGGATAAATGTTCCTATGGCGGCCAGAGCAAACTTTGCTGCTTGGTCAGCAACCATGTCACTGCACACAGAAATTGCTAGATGCTATGCAGCTTGCCCTGTGATCTGGCTCCATGCCACCTCAGTAGCATACGGACGCTTTAATTATATTATATGAATTATATGGGATTGCCTTGATAACATCAGAACTACTCACAACATCACCATTCGTTTCTAGTGTGCATTGTAACGACTTGAGCTTCATAACTTGTTGAAATGTGATGGGGCTGGGCTGCTTTTAAACAAATTTTTGTTGTTGTGTATCTTAATTATGGATTTTTTTAAAAAAACCTTTTGATGGAATTGTTTTATTGTGTATTTTAATTATGTGTGGATATTTTATAATTGATTTTATACTTGTAAACTGCTTAGAAGTCACTTTGGCATGTAAGTGGTAAATCAATCAATCAATCAATCAATCAGGGAAGTGTGTTTTGCAGCTGCTATTATATCTCTGGCATATTGCATGACTTGCTATTGGGTGCTATTTACAAACAAAACTAGTTGATTAGAAGGTTCAACCTTGTTAGCAATAAGTTAATGGATATGATGTTCTCATTTTTTGTTAAGTTCTCCGTTTTTGGCTGTCTAAACTATCCTTGGTATGCCTTGGGCTTTGGGCCTGTTGGGATTTCATTAATAGCGTCTGAGTTGGATGTAACTCAGGCTTTATTTTCTAATATCCACATTTTATGTTTGTCAAGGGATGGGCTTAATATGATGTGGCTTGCTTCTAATTGTGCTATGTATCTAAGCCATTTCCTCCATTAAAGGTCTTATCTTCCAAATGCTAACTTCAGTCAAGGATCATTAGTTTTCAAAGTGTCTCTTAAGTGCTTGGAAAGGAGCTGAAGTACCATAATATTTCATTTGGCTACAGCTGCTTGCTTATAATTTGCTCATTGTCCAGCTTAGAATCTTGAAGTTTCTAACAGTCATGCATGATCATTCTGAAATGAGAAAAAAAGAAAGTGTTTGTTATGACTGCTTTAGTGTAAAGGACCGTATTTTTCGCACCATAGGACGCACCTTGTTTTAGAGGGGGGAGAACAAGGGGAAAAAATATCCCCCTCTCTGCCCAGCGCCCCTTCAGTGAAGCAGCAGGAGGGCGCGCAGCGGAGAGGCTGCTGCCATAGTCGCGCGTCACCTCTCCAGCCGGGAGAGGGTCGCGGGGCTATGGTGTCTTCGCTCCATAGGACGCACACACATTTCCCCTTCGTTTTTGAAGGGGGAAAAGTGCGTCCTATAGAGCGAAAAATACGGTAGTTAAGATCTGAGGGGCACCTTATACATCAAAATGGAATTGGTTCAGAAATAAATAGACTCAAAATGTGCATTGAAAATGTCCATTAATTTTTAATGACCTGAACTGATTTTTTTAAGTTTGGAAGCTATGTTCATGGAGGCAGTAGGATATCATGACTAATAGGTTGGATTGGCCTTGTTTAAAAGCTGCTTATCTGTGAATGTGAGCCTTGGATCAGAGGATAGTAAGTTAAACAGTTTCACATAAGTAGGTGGCTATCATAAAACTTAAAATTGCTTAACCAGTTAAAAGGATTCATATACACCTTGTTTTTCAAATGCACACACATCCATTTATTGGAAACCTAATTTCCAATAAGTTTTGTGAGTGGGTGGGTAAGTGATGAGTATTGTGCCAAAGCTGGCTGTTGTTCTGGAAATTTGACCTTCAATTTAGCTTCAAGTTCTGTACCCTTTTGGTGGTGTATGTGGTTTGCTATATATTGCACTCTGATGCCACAGTGCTGCAAAGGGAATACTTACAGACAAATACAAGGGCACACACCCAGGTTCAGAAAATGGGTCATTACCGTAAATCACTCTAATAGGTACAAAGGAAAAACCTCTTACTATTCAGCAGCTAGCGAACCTGTTGGAACTTGTACATGCTTTGTGCTTGCAAAAGTTGCAAGTGCTGTCTTTAGCAGCTACTTACCTTTTAGAAAATGGGATGCTCTGAGGTCCTTCATTGTTTTCAAAAATTTGTGCCATACTCCCCCAGGTCAGGTGATCGGTGAAGCGTCAGCCTTTTACCGGCTTTTTCTAGACCACCAATATTGTGACAAGGGAGGACTGCGAGAAATTTGAGAAACATACAAGTATACTGAGGGGAGAATATTTGAAGGAGATTGGAGAACTCTTTGATTTAAAGGAGGGCACCCACCAATCTCAGCTATTGAAGGAGCAGTCACTGAAACCAGAGCATTTGCAACAGATTTGTGGTTCCGTATCCCCTCTTTGTTGGAGAGTTTGCTCTACCCATGGTACCTATCTTCATATGTGGTGAGAGTGCCAGGTTGTTAGTAAGTTTTGCGGTGATGTTTCCTACACAATTTCAAACTTTTTAAATTTCACAGTGGTTAAAGATGCTGAGTTGCCTTTACTGCCACTATTTAAGGGAATTAATAAAAAACATACTATTCAAACCATTGATGGTTCACCACCTCGTGGCTGTTCTTATGGAGCTTAATTTTCTGTGGAAGAGAGATTGTCAATTAATTAGGGCAAAATTGGCTTGGTAGAGTCTGGGAAACTGTGCTTGCTGAAAAACTAATACAGCATTGCTGAGTGGTTAGAGATGAAATTGAAAGAGACAGTTTTTATGACAATTTCCTTTTCTTGATGAACTCTTCTGCAGGGAACCCCAACCACTTGCTGCTCAGCATTTTTGTGGCCGGGGGGGGGGGGGAGGTTATTTGTATTGACATGTGTTTTATGGGGGAGGGGAGCCACCTTATTTCTTTTTGACAATTGATCTTTGTTGGTGGTTTGTGCTGGTGCAGTTTGGTTGCAAGCCTTATGGACTTTTTACTTCTGCTTGTTTTGTTTGTACTTCCTTAGCATGCGAAGGAGGGAAATGGCATTATGTTATGGAGGATGCATAGAGACTTCTTATCCTTCTCAGAATTTGTACATCCGAACTGTAGTTCCTTCCTTCTTGAAGAGTAGCTCCCATTCATAGTACACAACGGCAAGAAGAAAAATATATATGTGAAAGACTGAAGAATCTAAGCCCCTTCTTTATTTTGTAAAATGAGCACTTTACGTGACATGGATCCATGAATTAGAAGTCCAAATGTATTAAATGTTTTTTGTCTGTCTTAAAAGTAGAGGCTTAGATAGAGACAGAAAAATGTGCATACGTAGATGTTGCTGTGAAATAAAAGAAAAAAAGAAGTATCGTGATACAATTTTCCAGGTGGATGAGAAAGTCTCTCTCCCATAGGTGTACATTTTCTGTTTTTTCTTAAAATCATATTCTGTTAATTTTTTTGTGCTGCTTTGCAACTGTTTTAAAGCTGTTTTTATTAAATTTTGTACATCACATATGTGGAAGCAGGTTAATAAACAATACTAGTAATGTTGGTTATTGTTATTATAAACTTACGTTAGAGTGTCCAGTATATAATAAAGAAGTCAGTCATATTTTCACTTCCAGGCTCTAAAATTGAAAATGGATTTGAGTAAATTTTTGATTTCAGTAACTCTCTTCCCCTCTCTATTTTCAGATATGGGTTGAAACCAAATGACCAGATCTTGGCAGAGGAGAAACACAAAGAGCTGTAAGATATTAAATAAGTTATTTCTTAAAATTGTGGTTTTAGAAGTATATGCTTCTCCTTTTTTAGCTGGGAAAATTGCTCTTTTAAAACTATTTCAGAAAGATGTGGTCATGGTGAAAACTGCTTTACTCTCTTGGCTGCTGCAGTTGTATGTCTGAATGCTGTCGTGTGTGTGTGTGAGAGAGAGAGAGAGAGGGGGGGGGGGAGAGATGTTATTGCTTTCTAAAAGATGACATTTGAAATGTGCTCACAGACAATGAGTTAGATAATGAATTAAGATCAAATCTGCAAGCTAATAACTTCTGATGAAGAACTCTAAAACATTCTGGTTGGGAGGGCGGAAATATTGGATGACAGCAAGTTCCAGCAAAATCACACTAAGTGTACACAGCTTTTGCAACTGTTACCTTTCTTTGTGCTTGTAAGTATGGTTTTGCTAAAAAACTAAGTCCTGAAAACTAAGCCCACTTAATCCTGAATCCTGTTCTCACAGTGGCTATTAGTTATAATGTTAGAGGTATCCTTTAAATACTATTGACATCAATAAAAAGATATTTTGCAAAGTCAGATAATCAGTATCTAGCAGCTTCTGTTCTTAAACTTAAAATAGCATTGGCTCAAACCATGGTTCTGCTCTTTTGCCTGCCTTCCTCTTAGCTTCATAAACTCATTCCTGCCATAAGCTCGTTCCTGTTTGCAAACCATGGTTTGGCATGATGTCAAACTCGTCATTTCTGATTCTAGTTGGCTTCCTTTCTTAACAAAGCTTTGATGTGATGTTTGATCTGGACCTCGCTCTGCACAATGGGAAATAGCAAGGTCTGAAAGATATTTCAAATCTTAGATAAAATGTTAGCATTGTATCTTTCTACAGTTCGACTACTCTCAACTGCTAAATGTGCCGCTGCTATTACAATGGTATTGACACGTTGACTTACATGAAGGGGGCAGACTAAAAATAAAAGTACTGTTGGCTGCAGTCATCTTAAATGGTGCATGTTATGGGGAAACTGGTAAAAGGAGAACTGTACTCCAGCTTTTATTTGTTTTGGAGTGTGGAGGATGACTTGTGTCTGTCTGGTTTTAAAAATACTCACATAAAATTATGTTTGTTTCCAAGTGCTGTTTATCCTTTCCGTAATGTGGGAGGAAAAGCCTCTGACTGATTCCTTGAACATTTTTTTCCATTCCTATTTTCAAGAATCCCTTCTTTAATACAGGCTTCACCACTCTTTCTTTAGCTGCCCATTCTGGTGGCTTCTCTTCCACTGAACGTAATAATTCAATGAAGATTCTTAAACATGATGATGGTAAATATAAATGTCTCACTTGAGCTCATCAGTTGTTTGGTGAAAATACTCTTTATACAGTGGTACCTTGGGTTAAGTATTTAATTCATTCCGGAGGTACGTACTTAACCTGAAACTATTCTTAACCTGAAGCACCACTTTAGTTAATGGGGCCTCCTGCTGCCGCTGCGCCACCGGAGCACGATTTCTGTTCTCGTCCTGAAGCAAAGTTCTTAACCTGAAGCACTATTTCTGGGTTAGCGGAGTCTGTAACCTGAAGCGTATGTAACCCGAGGTACCACTGTACTTCTGTCAAGAAGTACAGTTTTACACCATAGAATGATTTATACTTTTTTAAAAACAACAGCAACAGCAACCCCACAAATGTTGCTGAATCTCTGTTACATCTTTTTCCTGAGAATATTTGAAGTGAACTTGAGTTGCATGTTTAAGGACTTTCAGTTCTAAAATTTGTTCTGTTGCAGCAATATATATAAAAAACCCCAGCTGAAAGAAGATAATTTATTCCCCCTACCTGCAGTTCTTATTTTGGACACATATAAAGTATTGTGCATGTGTCTGTGGAATATTTGTCCATTTGAAAGTGACCAAACTTTCTGTTTCATGCTGAGTTTTTGTTATTGCGGATCTCACCTCCTGTTTCTGTAATAAAATAAGCACTTCTATTTGTGAACAAAGTGTGCCTTTGAGGTTGAGCACCCTTCCTCTATAATAATATTGAAAAAGTAACAGCTTTTTAGCCCTTTTAAAAGGTTATGGAAGGGTGTGAGTGAAAGTGCAGAAGTGATGGGGAGATCCTTTCCTCCTCCATATTGTGATGTCCTTTTTCTCTCCCCCCCCCATTTCAGAGGGATGTGGTTAATTCTTGATTTCCTGTTCAATGAAGAATTATCTTCTTTAAAGCAAAAGGCTAAAGTTCCCAGCTTATTTCTGTGCCTTTTTAATACCTGGTTCTCAGCAAGCAGTAATTGAGTAAATGAAGCTTTTGCCAACTTAGAGAAGACTATGTCACAGACAATTGGTAACTTGCTGTATTATGTGACCCACACCCCTGGGTTGACCTATATATCCAAGTCTGGACTGCAGTGACACCACCCACACCAATTTTGTGCATAGCTGGGGGGGGGTTAGGGGGGCACTTTTAGAGTATGTGAGGGTCATTCCTATGAATGTCTATATAATAAGCTTCATAGAGTTCAGAAGGACTTACTTCCAGGAAAATGTTCGTAGTAATGCAGCCTACATGCTTGTGTCATTTTTAAAACATGGGATACACAAAAATATGCCTTGGGCAAAGACAGAATGTGCTTACATCAGCAATACTCTATCAGGGGTTGTAATTCCCTCCCTCCCTCCTTCTCTCTCTCTCTCTCTCTCTCTCTCTCACACACACACACACACACACACACACACAATTTCACCAGGCAGATGCATGAGCAATGAGGCTTGGGTATCTCTTCATAAAGAAGTGTTAGTTAATCCCTTCATGTGGTGTTCTGGAAGCATTTAGGAGTACATATAACTAATTTGCACTTTGCCATGGCTTGCTAGGTGGCCCAAAGAGTTTCTATAGTGTCATGATCTTTGAAATTTAAAGAAAAAGCATTTAGAGTACATAAATTTTTTATAGGGTTTTCAAAATGCCTACAAAATTGCCTGTTATAGCTGGAACGTGCCTGGGATGCGGTTCTTGGGCTGCCATGTGATTGACTCATGACTAAATGTGATAATAGTCTGGTTTGTTCCCCATAAAGCTCAGTTTATAACTGAGGATGGATTTCTGAAATGTCTCTTTTTAGTACGTCAGCTTGGCACAGATGTGACTGAGTTGCAGTCGCTCAACATCAGCACCTCACAGTCAAAGAGTTTACAGAAGCACTAGTGAGTGCTTCTTAAGAACAACACAGCCCGCTTAATCTGCAGGCATCCCTTTATAGATTTGGTTGTTCCATACTGCTTAAAAAGACAGGGACGTGGGTGGCGCTGTGGTTTAAACCACTGTGCCGCTTTGACTTGCCGATTGGGAGGTTGGCGGTTCGAGGCCCCACGATGGGGAGAGCTCCCGTTGTTCGGTCCCAGCTCCTGCCAACCTAGCAGTTCAAAAGCACACTTTGCAAGTTGATAAATAGGTACCACTCCGGCAGGAAGGTAAATGGCGTTTCTGTGCGCTTCTCTGGCTTCACCAGAAGTGGCTTAGTCATGCTGGCCACATGACCCGGAAAACTGTCTGCAGAAGTGGACAAACACCAGCTCCCTCAGCCTGTAAAGCGAGATGAGCGCTGCAACCCCAGAGTCGTTTGTGACTAGACTTAACTGTCAGGGGTCCCTTTATCTTTACTGCTTAAAAATGTTTACTGTCTTGTGTGAAACCCAAATGTGAGTGAGTGAGGAAAGTACCACCAGAAAGAGGGTAGAAAAGCTTTTGGATTTTAAAGCAAAAACTTCCACTAAGCTCTTGAGACTTCAGTAAATGACCTGTGCGGGAGGTCAGTTGCTTGCTAGATAGATGACATTCTTTCTCCATCCCTCCTTGTGGTAGCAGAGGATCTAGAGAGAAGAAAAACAAAAAATACATTTTTATCTTTTAGCAGAAGAGGGAATTTCCCCTAGCTACTCGCATGTGAAAGTGTAAACCCAACCAATTGTTTTAAACTGATATTGCTGGCCAGGAACCTTATCAGATTCCTGCCAGTCCTAAACACTTCAAAACAGATGCTGAAGTGTTGGTATGCCAATATGTTGTTCATGACTCAACACTACTGGAAGTGAAAGCCTCCCCTGTAGAGGATACTTGGAATTCTTGAATCCCTCCACAATTGATTTCTAATTGATCTTACACTTGCAATGTACTGTCAGTTCACTGTGTCAGGTTGCCAAGCCATGGAACAGCACCAAGAAACCAGATATGTCATCCTTTGAATTCTGCAGAGCACACATAGCAGATAGCAAATGTTTAAAACAGTTTCAATGCTTAGCATGTTGATTTTACTGTCTTAATGATGTAAAACGAGAACTGCAAAGCTGTCACGGCTTTTGAAAAGCTTTCTGGAAGTACTTGTACTTGATAAAGCATACTTGCAGCTTTGTACGTTACAGCCCATGTGCAAAGGCTGTCAAATGTTTGCATGCTGTGGCTTTCTGCACGGGGATCATACCATTTGTGAGCCAAATAATCTCTGTGTGCCAGCTCTGCATGTATTGGCAGCCATGGGGCTGGTGTGGATGCTTGCTACAAATTTAGGCCGTGGATATGATAAATTTTCTAGGTGGTTTTCAACAGCCTGTCTTCGTAAATTGTAGGTTATGAAAGTGGACATTAGTGGAGAGGAAATGAAAATACTGTTTTGAGAATAACAGCAAAAAACCAGTCACAATTTCAGTAAAAATTATAATTGTGGAGTACATGGAGAGTAGTGCTTATAAAGAGTGTATCTTGCAGCCTGATTCTAACAAATTGTTTTGGCTAAGCCTAACTTTGTATAGGGACGCAGGTGGCGCTGTGGGTTAAAGCCTCAGCGCCTAGGACTTGCCGATCGAAAGGTCGGCGGTTCGAATCCCTGTGGCGGGTTGCGCTCCCGCTGCTCGGTCCCAGCGCCTGCCAACCTAGCAGTTCGAAAGCACCTCCGGGTGCAAGTAGATAAATAGGGACCGCTTACCAGCGGGAAGGTAAACGGCGTTTCCGTGTGCGGCTCTGGCTCGCCAGAGTAGCGATGTCACGCTGGCCACGTGACCCGGAAGTGTCTCCGGACAGCGCTGGCCCCTGGCCTCTTGAGTGAGATGGGCGCACAACCCCAGAGTCTGTCAAGACTGGCCCATACGGGCAGGGGTACCTTTACCTTTTTAACTTTGTATAAGGGATGCGGGCGGCACTGTGGTCTAAACCACTGAGCCTCTTGGGCTGGCCGATCAGAAGATTGGCGGTTCGAATCCCCGCCACGGGGTGAACTCCTGTTGCTCGGTCCCATATCTTGCCAACCTAGCAGTTCGAAAGCACGCCCAAAAGTGCAAGTAGAAAAATAGGTACTGCTCTGGCGGGAAGGTAAACGGCGTTTCTGTGCGCTGCTCTGGTTTTGCCAGATGTGGCTTAGTCATGCTGGCCGCATGACCTGGAAAAACTGTCTGCGGACAAACGCCGGCTCCCTCGGCCTGTAAAGCGAGATGAGCACCACAACCCCAGAGTCATCTGCGACTGGACTTAACTGTCAGGGGTCCTTTACCTTTACCTTTTTAAACTTTGTATAGAATTGGATTGCCAATGGTGTAGCTTTATATTTCCACTGGAAAAATTAACAGGTGTGGGTGGGTGTTACTTTTTTTGTTTTGTTTTATAGCAAGTATGCCCTCCAGATTTTCTTTTCTATAATTCTCATCAACCATAGTCAGCACAATTGGAGTTGTGGTTAAAAACATCTGGAGGGCAACAGATTAGGAAAGGTTGGTGTAGCTAAGAGCATGTGAAAATAAGCTTGAAAACACACAGTTTCTCACGAAATCTCAGATTCAGGGCAGTGTGGTGTGGAGCTGAGGTAGATTTCTGGTGGTCAGAGGTGGTGCTTCAGCTCTCTGAATAATTTTTCCTTGTGGGTATCAGAAAGAGATTACACAGGTTTGTTACAACTACTTTGTTCAAATGGCAAAACATGAGCCACCTTTTGATGTTAAATTTGGATTTAGTTCTTTATTACAAAATGTGCACAGCTCTGTTTATAAGCAGATAGTGTTGTTATGAGAAATATATTGAATGGTACTTCACTCAATGTAGTGAAGGAAGGTACACATCCAAAATGCATTCTGTACCTATTTTGGTGTAGCAGCTATGTGTCTCCCCCCCTTCCCAGCAGCATATCTTTGCACAGGTAGATTCTATCCTACGCAAAGGGGGTTCTGGCAGAAGCATTGGCAGGAACTGAGAGATTTCTGTCTGTTGGCAATGGAGGACAAAAGCTCTTAATATATGTCTTACATTCTGGACTTTTAATTCCTGGATTGAATTAACCTATGAATGAAACTGAAGTCTCCTGCAGCTATGATTGGCTTATTCATCTTGCTGCTAACTGTAGGTTTTCCCCTGCCCATGCACTTTTGCAGTGCCTGAGCTGCTGAAAAAGAGACGCATATTATTCTGGTTCATTTCTTTTAACCAAATCTTGCTGTGCTGATGATGCAAATGCACAAGTTAGACTTTTGAAATTGCAGTGTAGTTTATTTTGAAACTAATAAACTACAGTACATAGATGATGCCACTAGAGGTCATGATGTACATTTGAAGTGGAGTTGATTTGTGTATGCTTTTCAACTGGGAGGCAGGATACTGCACTGTGACCTTCTGCCCACTTGAATATTTCACATCAGCTAGCACCCCCACCCCACCCAATATACACCATATAGTGCATTTATTCCCAGGCTCGTTCCATTGCACTTTAGTTTGGAAAATGATGACTGAAAGCTGCCTTTTCGTTTCCTTTTTGTTTACGGTTTATTTCAAAAGTGTGCAATTGTAAACTTGTCTGTTTCGTACTGGACAAGATCCTGGCTTGTTAGAATAAAAGTGCAAGGGTTACATAACCTTGGATTGGTAGTTTCAGTTCAAGTCTGTTTCTACAAAAAAGGAAACCTGAAAGGTCAGAGCTGCTTTAGCACTGAGCTGTGAATTGGGAAGTTCAAGGTTCAAACTTTACCACTGCCATGAAATCACTATATGATTTTAGTTCAGCTCATAGGTTAGATTACTGCAATGCGTTCTGTGTTGAGCTGCCTCTGAAGACTGTTTGGAAACTTCAAGTGGTGCAGCTTGCATACTGGAGCAAGACGGTTTGAGCATATTACACCGATTCTGGCCTGACTGCACTGGATGACAATTAGTTTCTGGGCCCAATTCAAAGTGCTAGCTTCGACCTCTAAAGCCTAAAATGGCTCAGGACCATAATACCTCAAGGTCCACCTCACCAATATAAACCAACCCCAAACCTGCAATCACCAGAGGCACTTTGTCTTTAAATACCTGGGGTAGCTCAGTTGGTAGAGCAGTATTATTACTTATTATTTATTGAATTTATATACTGTACCACCCTATACTTGGAGGTCTCAGGGCGGTTCATGAGACTCTTAATCTCAGAGTGATGGGTTTGAGCCCCACGTTGGGCAAAAGATTCCTGCATTGCAGGGGTTTGGACTAGATGACCCCTGGTGTCCCTTCCATCTTTACATTTTATTATTCTTCATGTGCCCCCTCCACAAGAGGTCAGAGGGTGACAGTATGAAAACAGGCCTTTTCTGCAGTAGCTTCTAGTTTGTGGAATGTTCTCCCCAGGGAGGCTTGCCTGATTCCTTCGTTACATACCTTTAGGTGCCAGGCGAAAATGTTTTTCTATAACCAGGTCTTTGGCTGATTAAACAATCTATGGTATTTTAAATGTGTTTGTGGGACAGGGGGTTTATTTGTTTGCTTTTGTTTGCTTTTTGTATGTTTTTTGTGTTGTAGTTTTTAAATTTTATGTTGTGCCCTCCACTGTGATCTTTGGATGAATGACAGTATACAAATTTAATAAGTAAGAAATAAATATCTCTACCAGTCTTACATCTGCAATATGGGGATAATAGTGACCTGTCTTACAGAGTTGATATACAGATTACTATGGTAACATTTGTGACATGGTTTGTGGCTTTACATAACTGTAGAAACTCATCCTATTTTGTTCCTTCCTTCTCCCCTGGCAAGGTTCCTTTTTTAATAAAAACAACAGCAGAGAAAGGCTTCAAGATGCACTGGAAGTATGCACCATATTAGACCACAAGCATTCTGACTGTTAAGACTTTTGCCAGAGGCATTATGAAAAATATAATTTCATACATTCATTTGGATAAAGTACTGTTTTCAAAAATATCTCCCCAGCACATCCCTGGGACAGCTTGTTCTTTCCTCCGTTTATCAACATTTTGATGTATCACTCACTATATGGCAATGTTTGGCTGGTGATACATTGCAATGTTGAAATGCTGCTATCGCCCAGCCCTAGTTACAATCAAGTACAGCATCACTGTAGTGTTGTGATTTCTGTATGTTCAGGACACCACCTCAGAGTTTACCTTGCCATTTTTCTCCAGAAAAAGTAAAGCAGAACATTTTACAAAACTAAACAAAACCAGAAGCCCATGGTTTAATTGGATGTTTGCTTTAATGGTTAAATGGCAAGTTGCTACACTTAGGAAGCTGACGTAGTTAAAAAAAGTGTAGACAGCTATGGTTGCATTGGACACTGGGGACTAATAAATTTGGAGCAAACAGCTGTTAGCATAGGAGCATTCAGATTTTGATGCAGATATTGCCACACTTATTTTGTGTCTCAGAGGAAACAGATCTTTGTGATGTTTCTGTAAAGCAGTGGAAAGATGGGCAGCATTATAAGAAAATGTTTTTATGTATGAATGACATGTTTGGCTGAGGGGAAACAATTATACTTAATTTGAGCTTAACATCCACAAACAAGGCCTAATTTATGTGGGGGTTGGCTCCCTCTGTAGTATTTGTTGAAAACTGCAGCCTGTCTTCTTGCCCTGCGTTAAAACTACTCCCATGCTAAATGTCTCAATTGTCTTTTGTGCTCTGTTACCTCAAACAAAACGGCCAAAGAAAAATTTCAGCTAGTAGCAGTGTTTCTTGAGCTGTAAAATTGAGAATGTTCATCACAGTCAGAAAAAAAAAGTATTTGCCTGTGATGCCAGGAGTGACAGTTGCACATCTGGGAAAGCACCTACTCATGGCTGCGACCAGGATCAAGTTCCTACAACAACCCAGGACTCCAGCCCAGACCTGTTTTCTCTTGCTCATTTCTTAACCCCAAACAGCGAGAGAGAGATTTATTACTTGCTGAAGAAAGAAGCACACTGTATTGCAGTCACTGATGACACCACTGCCTCTGTTTACTCTGCACGACTAGGAAAAGCACATTCCTGCATCACCTAGCGGCAAGGTACAAGCCAAATTCTAAGATTATTCTCTTCCATCACTCTGGCCTTCTCCACTAATGTTCTCCAGCTTTACCAGCCCTCCTCTTCCTTTCTTTGTCTCCATCTTCTCGCTTTGGTCTCCATCACCAGTTCTGTTGTTCCTCCTTGGTCTCTCCACCCTCCTCCCTGTTCTGCCACCATTCAGGATTTAAATGCTTTCCACCTATTTAGCAACCACACACCTCTGAACATTCTGAGCTGCAATGGTTTTGTTTCTTTCTGGGCCAGTATTCAAGTCACTATTTTTTCCATTTTTTCCAACTGTATTCTCTGTACAAATGTGCACTTGGAATTTGCATATGGTTTCCATGTTTCAGCACTAGTTTATGGTGGTTTCCCCCACCCTATCCTATAATGCTCCCATTCTAAAATGACAGGACCGTCAGTGCAATAGTTGTCTACCCACTGGGCTGGCATTTGTTTGTACTTTGCAAGATGGAGGTTTTTAGAAGAAGTTTGGATAGCTTTTTGTCAGGGATTCTTTAGCCATAATTCCTGCATTGCAAGGGATTGGACAAATGACCGTGGGACCCACTTCCAACTCTACGACTCTATGCTTCTACGTCATTGGTGCAATAATAATGCATTAGTGGTGGGTTTATAATGGACTGTCCAAACACCATTCCACTCTATTAGTTGTTCTGCGATGCTTTCCCAGTGTTACTGCATTATTGCCATCCGGAAGAGCTGTCTTGCACTATAGTTCAACAAAAGTGGGACCCTCCTCCCTGAACATCTGTGGTATAAGAAGCTATAGCATTTCAGAACAAAGCTACTGGACTTGCACTGATTGGGAGCAAAGCAGTCTGACCACCTTGAAACCTTTGCAGGCACAAATAGTATTGAAAGCAAGATTGGTTGTAACCATTCATATACCATCCTGAGCGCATGTAATAATGAGTGCAGAGTAAAAAGGAGATCTGGAGGGTCCCTGTCACTAGAATTGTATGGTTACAGCCTCCCTCTTTTTATAACTAAAACATCCTTGGCCAAAAAACATTCCCCTTATGAGGAATCTGTTCCACTTCTCTTGGACAGGGACACTCACCTGAAGAATTTCATGGGGCATTTAAAAAACACTATAATATGCACACAAAGAAGTGAAGAAGGTAAAAAAGACCAAACCTAGCCAAAAAGACCAAACCTGGTACCCAGGAGTTGCTTACTGTTAGGTCCAGGACACAGCTAAAACTATTTCAGCATATTGGCGGTCCACAAGCCAGCCTAGATTATATTTTTTTCTTGCAGACTTTGAGAATCAGGGTTGTCCTTGCTTCCAGACTGTCCTCTATTCCAGTGTTTTCCAACCTTGGGCCTCCAGCTGTTTTCAGACTACAACTCCTTGACCACTGGCTTGCTAGCTAAGGATGATAAGAGTTGCAGTCCAAAAACAGCTGGAGACCCAAAGTTGGGAAACACTGCTCTAACCTAAAATGACCAGTCTGCAGCAACAGTGGACTGCCTAACAGAGACATAAGTAAGCATACAATGTTTCTGTAGATGTGCAACATACTCATTGAAACCACTTCAATTAATTAATAATGTGTTGGCTCCTTGTACAAAAGCTCATCAGCTTTGAGCTATGTTCCACCTGGATCCCTGTACTTAACATAAATCCCTTTAGTTTATCTCAATTCTTTTAGGATGATGCAGTTGCTAAGTCGCCAGTGAAAAATAGGATGCAGTCACTTTGAATGAATGTGAATAGACCGCCACTTGATGGTGCTGCTGTTATGCAATTTGTTTAATGTGGTCACCATGAAATTAAATTGAAAAAGCTGTGTAACACGAGACCTGCTAAAAGGAAACCTGATGATATTGCACCACTAAACCACAGGGAAAATAATTCATTGCTACCCCCATTCAATCTGTTCGGGTTACACAATCTGCAGAGCTCAAATAAGGATCATAAAACAGATCTTTAAAATAAGCTTGGCAGGAAGCCTGCCATTCTACAACATAGTCACTTTAATAGTGATGGCATGCCTGGAAAAAGGGACACGCACCCAGTCAACTCTGTAACATCTGCATATTCATATGATGTCTAATTATCCTCAAAGAGATATTGTTATTGAAATTGTCACTTGGAATGCCTTTCTAACAAGGATGCTGTCTTTTAAAACAGCAGGGAGTGCATCATTATCTACCTATTACATTTTTTTGGTAAAAAGTTTTGACTCCTTTATGCAAATATAATGCACTGCACCATACAGATGAGAAGGTAAATAGGCTTTGAAAGCCCTTCACTTTTTAAAGTAAGAGAGAAAAATGTGTTCTCAATATAAATTTGCATTTCAAGACGTAAGCAATTATATGAAAAGGTGTGCTTCCATCTGAAGGCTGCAGTTTAATAATAGGGTAGAGATTGAGAAGCAGAATTGTATATATTTTGAAATACAATATGGGAAAAACTGAAATGTACTTCACTTCCCACAGAAGCTGAAGCTTGCTAATATTATGATTTACACTCCTTTTTATTCTCTTTTATTTTGATTAGTTTACATTTTATTTTTAAGTGCTCAACTGTCTGATTTTGATGGCTAGAATATATTGCAAAGTGTCTTGTCTTTTTTCTTGTATGGGATCCATTTTGAATGTCTTGAATGAAAAACTAAAGACTCCACAAACCACACTTGTGGCAAAATTGGGAGAAGAACAAAGGCTGCTGTAGTCAGTCATCACACATAATGTGACCACCACAAAAAAGGAAATACATTTCCTGTTTGGTTTAAGAGGGTATTTTTTGTTTATTGAAGACAATGGAGAGGGAAAATGGCTCAGCCACCTCATGCTTGTGCCAGTCTTTTGTTCCACTTGCAAGCTTTATTTGGGAGGCATTGAATTGATTTTCTGTTACAAACCAGCACTTCGTATACTGGGTATTCAGCTGGAGTTCTGAATTACACACTGAATTATCAACTGTAGTTCAGTCCAATAGTTATGTTAAAGAAAGTTCTGGGTATTAGGTGCCTTGATGGGTCAGCCCAAGCTACGCCCTTTGAAGTTTGTAATTATGCAGGGTTAGCTAGTTCAATGCCCTTTTCCCCAGAGCAACCAACCAGATGCCTACACAAAATTTACAAGTACGACATGAGCATGATAACCCATTGTTTCTCAGCAACAAGTATTCAGAGGATTGCAGTAGGATCATGTCTTGCACAGGGGTTATGTTCTGGGGATGACACACACATGGGGATGGCACACTTATATGCAAAAATATATATGCAAGAACATGTATACGCAAACCACCCCCACATGAGTACCCTATCTTTCCAGAGCTATGTGCCAAGTGGGCCTTCCACGCAAAGCAAGGCAAAGAGCTTAAAAGGCTCTGGGATGCTCTCATGAGATCTTGTGGGGCCATCTGAGTTTCCCAAGATCTTACGAGATCAGCCCAGTACCCGGTCAGCGAGGCAGAGAGCTTAATAGCTCTTTCCGCACTGAAAAAGCCCTCTGCAAAAAGTGTTTTTAAGCTCTCCACCCTCTGTGCGTGTAATTTGTGTGGTTTCACCTGGACGGCCTTCATCTGCGTAAAGTTGAAATCATGCAGATTAAATGTTCATACGTTTCAATCATATTGTATTGGTATCATAACAAGCTGTCATTGAAAACTTTATCTACCAGGGATTTTGTCTAATTTCCTTTTTTGGCACATCTTGTGTGCCATGGAAGTCCTGATGCTTTCCAAATACTGATTCTTCTCTTTTTCAAATAAATCTTTAATGCCGAAAGCTTTTTATGTTGTACTATTACCTTTATTGACTTGCTCCATATTCATCTCTCCTAAATCTTCTGTGAAATTTGGTTGTGATGAGTACATATATGTACAATACTACATGTGTGTGTGGTTTTTTTGCCATGGCAAATGCCATAGGACCATTCCTTGAGCAGATGTTTACTCCTTTCTTACTCAAGCTTTCTTACTCAAGCCTATGCAGTGGGATAAAAGAGAGTATCACTTACTCCATAAAACAGGATGCAATTCAGTTGCCTTTTATATCATGCAGGATAACAAGGGGAGCCAAAGAAAATGAACGAAGGGCACAACATAGACTGCATAATAATGGTAGAGTCTAGGGTTAATGTGGGGTTTCTGTTTCCACTTGGAGATATACATTTGCTCCTTTTCAAAGTGGTGCAAGCTGAATGGTTCAAACTCCGTTTCCAGTAGCACTGCTCAAATTCCAGATGTGTCTTTTGCAGGTTTTGCAGGACACTGGGGGCTGACCTGATCAACAGTAAATCTTGACAAAGTGTGCAGATGTGTGATCCACAACAGCTTCTGATGATGTTGTGGACTGGAGAAGCATCAAAAAGAAGCAAAAGATCAAACATGCTAAAATTGTAGTGGAAAGAAGCCCATTTAGATAAGCTCAAATAACTGTGGATAGAAAACAGCTATTAGTGATGTTCCATAAAGACTTGTGCAAGGGTTCATCCTGTGCTATAATAGGTAGATTGTTTAGCAGTTCTTCTTGTTCTTCTTGCAGAAGAGCATCTTCTGATATAGTTTTCATTTCTTTCATACAGTGCTGTAGATCAAGGTACAAGACTTTCCGTGAGCCTAAGAAGTCTTCTACTTGTGGAGGGCATTTTTTAATCCAACACTGTGTGTGTGTTTGTGGTCATATTTTTTGCTTCAGTGGGTTCCCACCATTTAATGACTGGAAAAATACTGTAGGTTGTTGTAACTAAAAGTTAAATTGACTGAAACGTAATAATGAAGTTAGTGAGGATTTGGAAGTCTTTGGAATTTGTAGGAGTGC
This sequence comes from Podarcis gaigeae, assembly GCF_964106915.1. NCBI lineage: Eukaryota > Metazoa > Chordata > Lepidosauria > Squamata > Lacertidae > Podarcis > Podarcis gaigeae. Next base: position 16,580,492 of record NC_139681.1, read on the forward strand.
TACTATGTTTATCTTCGTTAAACAAGAGTAAGAAATCAGTTTAAAGTATTTAAACTTTAGTAAATGCGTCTCTATGTATCAGCGTGTCTGACGATAAAGCAACAGTGGACTTAAGGTTCCCTTGGTTTCAGTTTTGAGCTTATAATAGTGTTGAGGTCATTGATAAACCAATTTGATTGGCCTTGTAATAGTGAGGCATGCTTATAGTAAATTGCATGCATCAAATTGACTTGAAAGTGGTCTATTAGTGGCATTGATTCAAACTGCTAGAAAATTTATCTAAATTTAATAATTGAATAATAGAAACTGGTTTCTCATACTTCGAGATAATTTATTTAGCTCAAGTGGGCTACAGGAGTACTTGGATGGGAAAGTAAATTATGGAGCTGGAGCTGTTACTAGAACAGGAGAAAGTACAGTTGCAATAAAATTACGGAATGAAAATACATAACATATAGATATAAAATTGCCTTGTATTGAGCCAGACTATTGGTTCCTCTGGCCCAGTTCTGCCTGCTGTAACATGAGCACTCCCAGAGCCTCAAGCAGAGTTATTTTGCAGCCATTTCAAACGGAAGATATAGGGGTTGCATTTGAGGTCTTCTGTTCTACTACGTTGCTGTGGGCTTGATGCTGTAGTGGAACCCAGTCACAAAGAACTCTCCAAGCCGTAAGCCTCAAGGCTGGCTTTCTGCAGGGGTGGTCATCATAACCCCTGAGGACCTTGAGAACTAGGACTTCAGGTCTTGTTCACAGGTCCAGGCAACCCACTCAAGTAAGAAAACCAGAGATGATGGTGCCTTTGAGACTCTTCATTTTGCAGGGTCAGAGCGCATGAGAGGTAGATCCTCCCAGAGAGTATGTAAGTTGAAAGCAAGCATGCACAGGAACAAGTCTGCTCAGTGGGACCTGTCCAGGGTCCTGAAAAATATTGGTTTTTTAAAGATTCTCAATTCAGGAATAACTCCTCCTTGTTTACCTGTTCTCCCCATCTGTCATGAATTTCCATTCTTGTATGTTCGTGACCTTTGGGTAAAGTGTCATGTGGAGTGAATGTTACTGACCCTCTTAATTTCCCAATGATGGATTGATTGGGTACAAATAACAAGTATCTAATTCCAGCAGTTTTTATTTTGACAATAGACTGATGAAATGGATGTTTGAGAAGTTCCTTAAGATTTACTGTCCATGATATGGAACCTCAGCTTTTGGCCATAAGTATCAGCGTCTCATGTGATGAGTTTTGGCAAGCTGTTTTGTGCAAATTGGACATGAGAGCTCATCTTTATATACTGAATAAGGTGGTAGCATTTTGAATTACACTGCTTCAGATTGAAGGCTGGGGACAGGCATGCATTTTTGAATGTTCTACCAAGAAAAGCTCGTTGCGTGCAGTGAATGTCAGGGAAAGGGGCATGCTAAATATTTACCCCTGACATGCTATATGCAGCAGCTTCGGGATTGGTATTCAAAATTACTATTATTATTAAATTTGTATACAGCTCTTTATCCGTAGATCTCTGGGTGGTTCACAACATAAAAATACAAGATAAAAACACAAAATAGATAATAAAACAAAACCCATATACCAGTAACCCCCACAAACACATTCAAAAGGGTATAAACCTGCTTGAAGGGGAATTCTTTTACCTGGGTGCCTAAAAGTATATAATGAAGGCACTAGATCAGCGGTTCTCAACCTGTGGGTCCCCAGATGTTGTTGGACTACAACTCCCATCATCCCTGAGCTCTGGCCTTGCTAGCTAGGGGTGATGGGAGTTGTAGTTCAACAACATCTGGGGACCCAAGGCTGAGAAAGGCTGCACTAGATGAACCTCCCTGGGGAGAGCATTCCACAAACAGAACCCATTCTTATGTTGCCACCCTCTGGACCTCCCATGGAGGAAGAACATGAAGAAGAGCCTCAGATGATGATTGCAGAGTCTGGGTAGGTTAATATGGAGAGAGATGGTCCTTGAGGTATTGTGGTCCTGGGTTGTTTAAGGCTTCAAAGGTCAAAACCAGCACTCAGAATTGGAACCAGAAACCAATTGGCTGCCCATGCAGTCGGGCAACCTGGCCGTTGAATTCTGCACCAACTGAAGTTTCTGAACCAACTTCAGAGGCCAGCCCTATATATGATGATCTCCTACAGACCCTTAGTCTACTACCTTGCTTTGTGTTCTGTAGAGATCAATCCTGACACTACTGAAATTTTGGAACTCTCTCTACCGAAAATGTTTTTATTGTAAATCAAGTTGCAGAAAACTATTAGTAACACAATGAATGAACACAAAACAAGGCATTTTGGACAACTGGAACTGACAGAAGACTACTCAAACATAAACATCAAACATGTAATTGCCTTTTTTCTGGTCACTATCCCTAGGGAACACTTATTTCAGGCATGCTGAAGTTAGCGTGTGGACAATTTTCCATTTTCTTAATTAAAATAATGTAAGAAGTGTATGTGCTGAGTTTTCATGTCTTAAAATATATACAAATATTCCAGTAAAAATAATTTCTGAGTAAAGTTTTGAATTTGTTTTATAGTCAGGCAACATGGCTGAGAAGCCTGAGGATGGAGGGAGCTCTTAATACTTTCCTGCTTTAGAAAGGAATAGCAGTCACTTTTTCTGGGAGAAACAATTGCTTGAAAATTGAATTAACCAGTAAGCGAAGAAGGGCTTCCTTTATTTACTGATAGATGAGCTTTCTGAGGCTGTGCATAGACACCTTGACAATTGTAAGCTGTACTAAGCTATGACAGACATGTATGGATTCATGATGAATATGCTTGGTAACGAAAGCAATGGCCTGAAGCTAGTTTGCCAGGCAGATCTTACTGACAAGGTAAAGAGTGCAACCCAGTAAACATTCTTTATACTAATGTCTAACTCATTAGAATATGGAACCTTATGTAGCACCGTGTCCAAGAGGGATGTAAAATATTGTGACAAGCTGGGGGAGAAGGCAGGGGAATAAAAAAATGATTCTGTTTAGACTAAGCATTCTCCCTGAGCACAGAATACTGACTGGCTATAGGAGGGAGAAACTCGGGGTGGGGTAGAGTAGAGTGGCATAGAGTATCTTTGAAGATAACACAGCTAGCCAAAACAGGAGCACTCCACATTGTATATTTTGTTGCAGGTTCCACTTATGGTATGCATTATTCAGCAGTCCTCCTTCTCCATTGCCCAATTTTCCATAACCCCACCACATATAAACACAATATTTTCAAGGATGAAAAGGACTTGCTTACCTATGCAGATGCAATTTGGTTCCTTAACGAACAAGACAAAAACCCCAGCTCTGTCAAATGGCAAACATTTTAGTAATGTCATGCAAAACAGAGTTCTCTGTGACTTTGAAACTCAGCGATGTGTGTTGTCTCTGCGAATCAAGTAATGTGTGTAGGCTGCAAGACAAATTATAGCAGTTTTCCTTCAGGAAACAATTTTAAATGTAGTCATTTTAAAATTTGCTAACCTAAATGCTTGTAAGTACAGCAAAAGACAATTATTGAAATGGAAGAAGATTGAAGCCAAGACTGCTGATTGATGTGTCATAATGTCTTGGAGTTTGTCTTCAGCGTATCGTTGCATTGTGTCTTACCAAACCAAATGAGCAGGTAAGATGTAGTCATTTGGAGTATTTGGAATGTGAAATAGCAAGGCTGTTGCTGCTTCTTGAAATGGTCATGTTCATTCACTATCCCAGCAATCTACTAATTTTTAAGTAGCTCTCTCCTAGCCTGTGTTGAGCCAAATGCACACCAGATGATACTTGACTATATGCATCCACTGAGTCAGTTCCCACACTGAGCTGCCGGCTCACTTATGCAAATCACTACTGGTCATGTGCACTCCCTACTTAGGTGAGCACTGCAATGATGTTGCCATGAACTCACCTGAAGTAGAAAGTTGCAGTGATTTTCGCTGCACATCGAAGTGAAGTTGTAATGTTGTACAAGCTCTGCTATTACACTGCTCATATGAGTACTGATTTCCACTAGTAAACTTGTACCTGACTCTTCGGTCCAATTCACTTACATCACCACTTTCAAGCTGTGTGCTTCTGCTTCTGTTGAAATACATTTCGTGATACCTTATCACCTTATTTTCTGACTTTATGGAAATATGAGAACTGAAAATGTGAACAGGTCTCAGAAAAAAATATGTGAATCTGAGTTTTGTGTTACATTTTTTTCACCTTGGTTAAACATTATGGCTTCAGCTGGCCTACTGTGTAATAACCTTTTTGCTTTCTTTGTAAATTACTGGCACAGCATACAGCTAATTCCATTATTGGTGAAGAAGATTAGATAGATGAGATTATTCTAACCTAAATAGCCCACATTGGTTTAAGCAGGGGTAACATTGAAAAAGCTTTGCAATTTGTACTGTGTAAAGGTTTTTAGAAACGTGACCTGCCAGTATGCATATTATCTCAGGCATTATCAGTGAAATTAGTATGCAAGATAATGAATATAATTGTGACTGTTCTTCTCATGGTAATTAATAGCAATTCATGTCCAACAGTCTTGTTTGAGTTCTTGTATTGTCAGTATCTTTTTACCACTAAACCGTTGCTTTTTTTGCTGCATCCTTTTAAAAGAAAACTACCGGTAGTTCTATCAATAAATTTATGATTACAACTAAAGCTGGTTTTATAAAAGACTTTAGTATGTGTGTCTATTGTCAGTGTGCTTGACCTGCTATTTGTGTTCAGACTGAACAGGTTTGGATTTATGCAAGTGCACTTATTTCTGCGAGACTGTTTTATACTAATTTAGTATAAACAGTGCTGATTGTTTAGAAAATCCAGGGTAAAAGGTTAATCAGCAATTTGGCATTTTAAATAGCTTAGCCTGATATGATTTACTTGTCTTGAAGAACTTGGCAAGCCTTAAGTATATAGAGTGTTTCAAATCTATAAGAGTGTTCACCTTAGCTAAAGTTAAGCTTCTGATTCACCACTTTGTTTCTAATTTGTTTTATATTCTAACATAAATTATCTGTAATAAGCTATCCTAATTAAAGTTGGTAAATCTACAACACTGTTCCAATTACGTACTAATCAATTATACACTAATTTAATTCCACTTAGCTACAGTGCATCATTAATCAGGTTCAGACTTGGATAACAGATTTAGCACATTAACTGGTTTGGGACATTCAAATAACGAGAAAAATAAAGATACTTGTAATACTGAGAAGACCGCATAAGACAATATTCAAGTGTGTGCTTTATTAATAGGTTTCATTCTTCATCTTAAAAGTATGAGCGACACTTCTTAATTTTTGGGGAAAATTAGAACTGTGATCAGAAGCAATTGAAACAATATGCTCAAAACAATGGTTCTTGTTCCATGTCCTAATGCATCATTAAATTTAGGACTGTAAACAGATTCACTCTCTTAAAAACTGAACTAGCAATAGTAAGCGGCAGCTCACAGAAGTTACTGTTCTTCACAGACAAGCCGACATAGTTCATTGTAGTGGTCTTCCAACAGGTGGGTCCCACTACTGGGTTTCAGGCTGACCTAAGGTAGGTCACAACAGCAGCACAGCCATTATACAATTACATGGTCAGAAGTTAAGAAGTGCACCCCCAAGTGCATGTTTGGGTTAAAGGTGAGCCCTCGGTTTGAAAAAAATGAATGACAACTGTCTCATTAAAGGTGTGGAACCATGCTGCAGTAGCTAGTGAGCTGATAGTGGGGGTACAGAATCATAAAAATGGGTCATGTACTCACTATTAAATAATGATTATAAATTATTTGCCAACGTATTGGCAAACTGACTAAAAACAGTACTAAAAAAACCAAGACAAAGTTATTTATATGCATTTTATGTGCAGTATAACATTGTGCCACCAGATGGCGGCATGGAGTCCCGTTTTTCTCTACCTGTTTTCCCTGTTTAAATTTACAATACTTCAAACGGGAACGCTTCTTTAATGTGCCTAGATCCAGCCTAAAAGTATCCTGCTCAGTCAATGGTTATCCATTAAAGCTTTCAGTGAGGTAGGTGGTTTTTTTTGTGTTCTTTTTAAAAAATATTTTTATTGAATTTTACAAAAAAAGAAAAGGAAAAGAAACAAAAAACAATACATAACACTGTAAACACATTTATATACATGTTTTCCAAAATGCAAACTAAAAAAGAAAATACTTTTCATAACCAATAATATTACCAAATTCATGCTTCAAACATTACAATATATAAATCTTAGTTAAAATATTGTAAAAGACTTCTACCGCCTTCACCGCACGTCTCTTAGTTATCTTACTCGCCTTTACATCTGTTCTTCAATCATTTCTCTTCCTTAGATTATTTCATAATCAGTCAAATCTTTATGTTCTCTATATTCTTCACAAGGTTAGTCTAGGCACAACCAAACTTTGAGCCCTGCTTGTATAAATATTCATTTAAGCATTCCCGTTGTTTCTGAATTACAATTTTTGATTTATGCCTTATTAAATCCGTCAGTTTTGCTAATTCCAGCTACTCACATAGTTTACTTAACCATTCCCCTTTTGTTGGGATATAATTTCCAGTGACTGGCTACCAATGTTCTCGTTGCTGAGGTGTTTTGTTGTTGTTGTTGGGGGGGAGTATATTGACAACACCTGCTTTGAGGAATTCAAATGAAATGGGAAGGAAATTGTATGTCAGAGTAAACAGTCTATTTGATTTTTGCTGCTACTCTTCCAACTCAAAGATTATCGAAACATTTTTTGAAGTGTCTCAACATTTTTTGTACAGTTGCATCACTGGTGTGAGGGTATCAAAGCCCAACAGAGGCTTGATGACAAAGCAAATCCTACTAATATATCCTAATGCGCAGCATAGTAGTGCTGTTCACTTCTAAAAGGAAGTTTGCATGTGAAAGGGAAATGTGTAGTAATAGATTTAGGAGCGTGGGAGGGAATGGGGGACAACAGTGTGAACTGAATGAGGGAGCTGCTGTATAGCTGACTCACAACTTGCATGCGTTTAACTTGTATGATGGCAGCCTTATACACTGTAGACAGCCAGCTGAAATCACACAAATTAAACACACACATTGGGGAGGTCTTGCTCTGGGAGGCTGTCGTGAGATCTTGACTCATTGGCCCACTTGACTCATTGGCTTCGAAAGTATTGTGGGGACAATTCCAGGGCTGTTTGGTCTACACATTATTTCTGCTTTACGTGCAAACCCTGAACCTAGTTGTGAGTTGTCTGTCTTGCTCTTGTATTAGGATTATATTACTACCAAGGTAGCACTAGATGATGGTGCTGCCAAGGGTTTATGCACCAGAACCTAGGTTTTTGATTAATTGATGGCAAACCTGTGAATGAACCATACACACTCTCAAAGCATTTTGGGTTTATTTTTTTTTGAGGGGGGGAGGTTGTCTGGTATTGATATGTAACATCTCTCAGATAATGACTAATTGTGTAATCCAAATTTGGTTCCATGCGTAGAATGCTGGGATGCATTTCTCATATGTGTTTGACACCTTTCTGTAGATGAGTATGGATTCAAGCCTTTCAAATCCCCCCATGACACATAATTAAGTTCCATCATGCACTGCTACAAGATGTGACAATGACCACCAGCTTAGACAGTTTTTAAGAGGATCAGTCAAATTCATGGATGATGCATCTGTCAACATTTAGTCATGATCACAAAATTGAACCTCCGTGAATAGAAACAGCAAATATAACATTTTTTCCCCTTTGGTTCCACATCTAATGGGGGGAATAGCAAGTAATGTGTTCTATATTTTCAGTTTGGTGCCATCCAAAACCGCTTTTTTTGCTTCTGCAGCAAAATATTTGTATATCTGTCTTTAAGGTATGTGGATTTCATTGCTTGAAATAAGTTCCCCAGATATTCTTCCTAAGTATGGGGGAGTCAGTACTTGAAGGTAACAGGCCCTGACACTATTGATCTTGAGCCATTCCATACTGTGGAAAAACATATGTTATTAATAGCCATGCTATCTTTCTGGGCATCATAGCTAAAACCTTATTCCCTCGGGGCACGATGATGTCCTAATGCCGCACATCCTTCAACAGTTACATTTTGCAAGTTTCTTTTGACATCTCCAACAAAATGTTGCAGCCGTTCCCACTTGGGATGATGTGACAAGCTGCCGTAAAGTTAAAGCTTGAGAACTTTTCCTACCGTCCAGCAAGACGGAGAGGTTGGAAGATGTGAACTTGAGAGAAGGCTGGCTTACCTGACCATGTGTCTGAACCTGGCCATTGGGTTGGATAGTGAGCCAAAATGTATGGACCTTACAAAGCAATGGCAGCTCACAAAACTGCAGGGACGCTTTTCAAAGGTGACACAAGGGTGGCTTTGGCTGTATTTGACTTCTTACAGTATTTATACTATGCCTTTCCACCTCCCAGGTACTCAAGGAGACTTACTGAAGCACATAATAAAAAAAACCAATCATATTCATAAAAAATAAGTAAAAAAAAAAAAATCCCATAAAAATACAAAGGCAGCGAGGGTTTACTGATTTTCTTAAAATAGTGTAAAAAAAGAAAAAGACGTTTTATATCTGCTCTCCACTTTTTAGCATTGTTTTAATTTTATTGTTCTACCGTTGTGATATGTCCTGGACAGCATGATACCGTTTGATGATAAATATAAAGTTCCTTGCTATATATAGTTTTATGTTTACTAACATTTTGTATTTGAATGAAATCTCACTTTGCGTCAATGAAATCAGGATACTCACTGCTGTTTCTAATGATCTCTCAGTTCTTTATGTTGGCATTTGCTGCTGCGAGAGCCATCATTTTTATAATAACCTTGAGGTGGGGCATTCGTCTGCATCAAGCTTATTTTCTGCAGTATTTAAAGCCCCATAGTCAAGACCTCCCATTTACTGAACCTCATAAATTGTAGAAAGAAACAGATGGATAACTGAGAGGCAGGTTCTGTTCAGTAAGGTGACCTGTGCGGCATCTTTGCAGTCATTATTCATTGTTGTGCCTCAATAGTGGAAAAAAGAAGAGGAAATATAATCAAAAGTGCTATAGGAAGTTGTGTTTTCTTCTTAAAAGCAGGCTGACACATTTTGTGCTGCAAAGTGTGTGTTTTTCTGAATAGTTTTCTATGTATCTTTTCTAGCCTTTAAGGGAGAAGCAGAGCTTGGCTTCCGTGTTTTTGTGATTCACTACTTTTCTTTCAAGAAAGAAACTTTTAAGTCGAAATATGTATTGACTTGGGAGTCAGGGGTCTGAACTCACCTCCCTATTCTGTCTTTTGGTATAATGCTTTAAAAGTGTGTTGTCTTATGTTCAGAGTTGGTGGAGCATTTAACAGTATTCAGGCTAGAAGAGACATTTGGTTGCTAGACTTTGGTGTCACAAAGGGAGCATTTGAACAAGTTGATAACCTGGACTGTGTGCATAATTTGTATAAAAACTGTTCCATGATAACCCCCCCAAATGCCACCCAGTGCTATTCCTTTGCCACTGCTGCTGTTGGGTTGTACATATGGGGCATCAGCCTCCCATTTTCGTGAGTACAGTGGTACCTCGGGTTACAGACGTTTCAGGTTACAGGCTCCACTAACCTAGAAATAGTACCTCGGGTTAAGAACTTTGCTTCAGGATGAGAGCAGAAATCGTGCGGCGGTGGCAGCCGGAGGCCCCATTAGCTAAAGTGGTACCTCAGGTTAAGAACAGTTTCAGGTTAAGAACGGACCTCCAGAACAAATTAAGTTCTTAACCCAAGGTACCACTGTACAAAGAAGGCTCAGTACTAAAAGCGGGCTAGAAATGCTATGGTCCATCAACTTAATGTTGCGGGTGGCACTTTCCCCCTTTTCCATTACTCTAAACTTGGCCCTGTGTTTCTGGCCAGGATGTATGGTAATCGAAATAAAAGAACTGGGGGAGGGAAGCAAAGTGGGGTTTGGAAAGTTTTCTTCATTACCACCGTTCTCTGTCTAACTAATTTGGTATAATATATTGTCATATATGCATGTTTTCTTAGAAATAAGTCCCTCTGTTCCAGGTAAGTTTGCAGCACCTGTGTTTATTACCTACTAAGCGTTGGAAAAAAAACTCGTTTTGTGATAAGGATCTTGCATTATCACCATTTTGTATTGATTGCCTCCCCTGTTGCCAAAAATGATGACTGATACATCATTCCTGTGATCTTACCAGAGCTATTTCCCCCCCTGTCATGCTCTTTCAGATTTACTTGAAACGGTATTTCTGTAATTAATATGTGTAAGGGAAAACAAATTGCTTTTAAAAGAGAGCAGTACACTGCAGTGATGAATTATTTCTTTGGGAGAAAAAGTGCTTTATCTTTCCGGAGAGAATGGAAGAAATATAGCAGATAAAACAACAGTCAATAAAATTGTTGATTGCTTCTCTGGAAAGAGGAGCGAGTGGCTTCAAGATTGGGAAACCTATACTGGGTGACTATGAGCCTTTTAAGTTTATATTCTTGAGTGTAATGATATGAGAATAAAATAGAGAGTAATAGACAAAGTATTTGAAGGCCAGAACTTTGCTTTTTAAGGATCTGCCTGTTGCTGCTGCTACTCCTGCACTTTGAAGTAACCTTTCCCATTAGTCCACTGAGATGGTTTGCCTCCAACATTTACCTGCTTGTTTGATTGATAACACTTCGGAATCAGTGTTTGGCGCTTCCATAACATGTTACTTGTGTAAACTACCAGGGCTCTTACTTTCAAGAAGAATCTGCATGAGTACAACCGCTTCCCTGTTTGAACTTTTGCATAGAGGGTGGATAATGGGTTCAATGTCAGCAAATGTGTGATTATATCAGGAAGGTGGCACAGGAGGAACAGGGAAAAATCACCTTGTTCTCTTTTCCATCAAAGGATCTTCCACACTGTGTGTTTGTGTGTGTGTGTGTAAGTGTTAAACCACAGATCCTAGGACTTGCTGATCAGAAGGTCGGTGGTTCGAATCCCCGCGACAGGGTGAGCTCCTGTTGCTCGGTCCCTGCTCCTGCCAACCTAGCAGTTCGAAAGCACGTCAAAGTGCAAGTAGATAAATAGGTACCACTCCGGCGGGAAGGTAAACGGTGTTTCCATGCGCTGCTCTGGTTTGCCAGAAGTAGCTTAGTCATGCTGGCCACATGACCCGGAAGCTGTATGCCGGCTCCCTCGGCCAATAAAGTGAGATGAGCGCCACAACACCAGAGTCGTCCGCAACTGGACCTAATGGTCAGTATTGTTAAGCATAGCTGCATACATTTTATTGCACATTTCCAAACATAATTTGAATCCTTTCAACATATACTATATTTCCAAACTGAAAACCATTCACAACTTTAATCTTCCCGTATTAAATTTTTAATTTTAGGGTTGAATCCAGGGCTGCAAGAAATGCCTCTCTCCCCCCAATCCCCCCAAATCTGTGCATGTGGAACAGTTGGATGTATCCCTGCAAAGTGTGATGCAAACAGCAAAATCTGATCTGTACATTTTTCAATGCATTTTTCAGTCAATCTAAGCATTTTGGCTTTATTGGCTATGGTACTGAAAGCAGTCTACCTATGATCCTGCTTAGATTCACTGGTGGCTTTCAGAACTTCAGCTATTTCATAGTGTATGATTTTGGCTAAACATTATGTTGACACTGACTTCAGACATCCTTTATCTTTCTTTCAAAACCACAAATCAGCTTAGAGAATGTCAGTTGTGTTTTGCTTTTTTTATTCACAGAGAGAAGTTGAATTACCACATCGTATTTCTTTTTATGGCTAAATTTGTCAAGTGATCTAATGAGTCAGGGATGGCATGTAGTATTTGAGTGCTGCATCTCTCTGTCAGGGAGAGATCACATTTTACACTAAAAGGGCCTGATATTGTTATGCCAAAGACCAATGAAAGCAAGCTAACATGGGTGGGGGAAATTGGCAAATGATAGTTTATGGAAGGTAAGTTAATAAATCTAGATTTATTATTGTGTAAAAAAAAAAAAGCTATGTATTTAAACTGGTCTGTTTCAGCTGCTCTGAGGATTGAAGAGCACACAACGCAAAGAAATAAATGCGTTTGAGAGACTGGGAACATTGTGTTTTGAATTGCTACAGGTTTCATGGTTGATGTGTCTTGCACCAAACCATTGTGTGTGTTTTATTGTTACCAGTTAGACAGAAGTGTGGGTGGTGATATTAGTGAAGTCAAAGCTGGAGTGTGTTTGCAGCTGTGCTTTAATGCGGCAGATTGGAGAGAACATGCTTACTATTCTTTGACGGAAGCGAGCAAGTTCAAATTTGTGTTTTTATATCGGGTAGGGGATATCCCCTCCAAATGTTGGACGACTTCAGTTTGCATAAGGCCCAGTTAGGATGGTCAGTGGTCATTAATGATGGGAGCAACATCTAGCAACTTCTGGTAGGCCACAGGTCTTCCCATCTCTGCTTTAGATGGTTCTCTGATATTTCAGTTTCACCATCCTGGACTACACCATCTGACAGATTCAAAACTTCCAAGGAATTTCCTTTTGTTTGCTGGAAAATCTCTGATTGAGAACTAATCTTTATCATCACTGGGATTCTAGGCTACAAAAATAAAATAAGATTAATGTCTTCTTCTGTTGTGTTTCCTCCCCTAAACCTTGTATGGTTTCATATGGAAGGTGCTCCAAGCCCTTGGTCAGTTTCACTGACTGTTTCTGTACCCGTTCTAAGATTGGTAGCTTTTTCAAATGGGGTATCCAAAATTGTCCATGGCATCCCAAGTGTGGCTGCACTGTAGGTCTGTATGCAATACACACACACACACACACACACACACACACACAATTTCATAAAAATATAGCAAGATCATATGTACCATACAAAAAAAACATTGAAAAATATCTTCCACTCAACCTTGTGCTTTTTCCAGTATCAGGTATGAATACGGTTTGAAAATTCTGTTGCTGTTTTTTAGCCAAGGAAACTCTTTTGTACCTTCTTAAGGATTCTTATATGGATGAATATCAATATTGAATGAAATCTCACTCTTTAATATCAGATGTTACTTGGTGGTATGCCCGCTTCATTTTGTGTTTTGGACTTTAAGCATTTTTATGGATTGTTCTGTAAATAAAATAGGATCTTGAACACCATTTGCATTTTCTGTTATAATTGATAATGTACTCTTACATGATTTTAATTAGAACATCTTACTGAATGTAAAGCACATTTTATAGAGCTATATATGACAAGTTTTTCAAAACTTATTTTTAATATTTCACATAAAATTAAACTTGACTCAGATGAAGACAGAAATTAATACCTTATGAGCTTTTCTTGTAGTAGGACACAGTTCAACATTTAGAGTTGTTTAGCCCTTGCAAATTAAGACAAGACCGGGTTTAGCTTAGACATTGGAAACTGCATCATAATATTCCTGGAGTTAAACTCAAAACACATTGGAAATTTTAGCAGCATAATTCACCCAGCACTGGTACACAAACTCTAGTCACTTTGCTGACATGTTAATGAAATGGAGAAGCAGCTTGCATTTGTATGTTTGCATGTTTTGATTTGGCAGGCTTTAGAATAATTACTTCAGCTTCATAGTGAAGGATCTAAATTAGTAAAAAAATTGTTTGGTTTAGCCACAATTCAAATTTAACTTGAAATTGTATAAGATCAGCATGTGCCTCTTACAAGGCTAATTTCAGTCCCAAAAAATAAGTGTTTATAAACGAAATTAATATCAAAGTAAATTCTTCACTTGCTCTTGTTCCAAGCTTGTTAAGTTGTTGTTGTTGTTGTTGTTAAGTATTTCCTCTTATCTAAGTAGGAACCGATCTGAAACTACTTCAACCACGAAGGATTTACATCTTTAATTTGTTTTCATCTAGAATATGATTGAATGGTATTAATATCAGTTAAAGACAAAATGCGGTGTACACATTTATGCATCTATCTGATGCTTTGGATCATCAATTACTAGTGTTAATGGAGATGAAGGGGTGGGGGATAATCCTTTATTTATATTTATCACAGAATAGTGACAAATTTGATATTCAATCTTTTTATGAAATAATTTTACTTAATCCTGCTTGGTTGTGTGGTCTCTGGAGATGTGTGAGCACCTTGCTTCTTGTCCCAAAAGGGGTCAAGTCTTTTGCAAGTTTTCTTTTTGAATGCTTGCAAAGAGCTCTGACGATGCTCACAAAATGCCCCGTGCTGCTGCCTCCTCCCTATCTTCTGTCCAATGATCTAATTACTTATATTGGGGCAGGAGCTAGAGGGCTGAAAATTGGTGTTCAATTCATCAATAGTAATCATGGAGTGTTAGGGGACGGGGATCACCTCTGGTGGGGGACACTTTATACTCCTCCTGGGGTTGTTTGTCCGCCTTTGGTCCCCACATCTCTCAACTGTGGCTCCTAGAAGCTGTCAGGATTCAACAGTTACCACACCCCAGGAACGGCTTTGACTAAACCAAGTGAGGGTTTCAGACCCTCGGAGAGCTAGGGACTTCCCCTGCATGTGAAGATAGGCTCTGGCAGATTGAGTGGACGAGACCAATAGTTACGTGCACCTCTCGTTACGTATCCTCCGGAATACACACGTGGCAAACCCCGAAGTATTTTTCCAGGTTTCACCACATGCGCAGAAGCGTTCTACCGCGCCATGTGCATGCGCAGAGCAAGCACCTCCGGTTGCGAAAACCCCAGGATCTGACTGGAGCTCTGGAACAGATCCCATCTGCAACCGGAGGTACCACTGTAGTTGTAATGGTCAGGAAGGCGGTTTCTGCATGTGCTGTAGAGGAAAGTAAAGCAGCAGATGGGGCTCAGCAACCTAGGAAGGGAGCTCATCTAGGAGAAGGAAGACTCTGATCCTAAGCTTCTGCTGCTTTGTGGGATATATTCTAGAGAAGAAAAGGCTAAGGAATAAACCCCACACAAGTCTGGAGTGGAGTCCCTAAGATGGCGTCCCTTATATTTTCTTCTGGCAATTACTTCAGTCAAGCTGGTGCCAAACATATTGTTCTGTTTTCATTTGGACCACATCAGCAAATCCAGGGGGCAGGGAGGGGTATCGTGTTGTCTGGGCAGCTCAGCACCTCCCAGGGAAGGTATAGACTTCCCAGGGGAAATGGTCCATAGGATGTACAATCTGTATTGGCTTGCCTTTGCCCAATTTCTTCTTATGCCATTCCAGAAGGACCCTAAACCCTCAGTACTGGAAGTTGCAGTGGAGAGGGGAGGAGGAAGCCCCCCCTGTGCAAGCTGTGTTCTGCTCACGTTCCCTGGATCCCAGCTAAAATGTTTAGAAGGCATCTCCAAAGACAAAATAGGAGCAGGGGCAACTGCTGATGATAGGAAGGGGATGAGGCATATGGAATCTGATCATACATAATCTTAAAATAAGCAACAATCTAAGTGAACCTGTCCTGGATATGGAAAGAGCTCAAACTTGGCTCCTGCTAATTCTGTTCTTTGAGTCTAATATTAAGTGTTTTTGTTACTGAAACACATTTCCACAGTGATTGGACTGAGTAAGTAGATGAAACTGCAGTGTCAGTCAGCATCTAGCATCTACTCTTCCGGAGAGGAAATGGGAAATTAAGTTTCACCTGATGCATTACATAATTTGGATTATGGTTATTAATTCTACATTTTCTGGGTGTTTATTCCCCTGCCCCCTGCAATTCAGCTTCCCTTGCCATACAGCTCTGGTAGCAGACCTGAAATAACAAACACTTTAACTGAGAAGCAATTTGCATTTCTAGCTTAAAAGTTGAATGATGTTCTAAATTTTTCACTCTGCATCGAATCAAATGTGCTCAATTGTACTGGATTACTAGAGCCCCCAATGTCATTCTATAGCACCCAGCACTTTCATCTAAACTGACAGGACTTGGAGAGACGGATTTCGAATTCTAAATTTTGTAGCAGCAGTGCTGATGTAGATGTTACTGTATTTGCAAATGCAGGAGGGATTGTCAGCTTCACAGGCACAGACAAATGCCCTGTGAACCTTCAAGTCTTGCCTTGCTGGCTCCCCCATGAAATCCAAATTGGGCTCTGATTCACAGTTGGGCCAATTGGAGCAGGATGTGTTCAAAGCAGCAAATTTAGTTCTGCACAAAGAATAAACTGTAACACAAACTCTCAAAAGACAATTAAGACTTTGAGGCATTTGTGTAATAGGTTCACATTCCTCAGGAGGCTGTGTTGTCTGCAAGGATACTGAACTCGCAGTCTTCAAAAGCAGCCCTGTGTAAAGTGATGTGAGCTTGTAACCATCTGAGAACATGGAATCACCTGAATGAATTATTCAAGTTTTGAAACAATGTTCTTTAAAAGGTTCTTTGGATTGCATAAATGTTAAGGTGGCATTGCGTTGTAAAATATTCTAGGTTAGGAGTGACTGAGGGGGTCCATGAACCTGATTTGCCTGGCCCAAGCCCTTTTCAAAAGCCCGCTCCATCCCCTTGGCCAAATTTACTGAAACCCCAGCTGCCACTGAGAACAGATTAGAACACTCTGAAAACAGGAAGGCCTACTCCACCTTGCTCCAGTGTTTCCTGGTGAAACACTGGAACAGATCAGAGAGTATTTTCCTGTTTCTGGAGTGCTCTGATACGCTGTCAAGGCTGGCGGGTAGTTTGGTTCTGCCAGATCAGTAGCCATCACTGCTCTCAGTGACGTTCCTTTCCAACAGGCAACTGACACATGGAGAGGAGAGGAAAAGGAGGAGCGAGGTCAAGAGTTGGTTCTGCTACATGGTTTGGCTTTTTCTCCATGGTTTTCCCTTGTCTCTCTCTCACGTGGAGAGTGAATGATTTTTCTCCCCATCGCTCCTTCCTAGGGCAGAGAGGGCTTGATGGGGAGGAAAATTCTGTTAAGTGTGGATAGTATTTGTGTGCTGGATGCGAAAGAGAATGGGGGGGGCAACACCTACTTTTGCAACATTCACTTTTGCATTGGCCACACTTGCCACAGATAGCCCTTGGGAGAGGTTTGGTCAACAGCAAATACAGCCCTCCAGCTAAAAAATGTTAGCCACCCCTGTTTTCTACATGCATGCTTAAGCCTTTCAATGTGTTTTGGGGCCATGCTGATTCAAAACTCTTGCTGCCTTTCCTTTCTATACATCCCAATATCAGAAGGCCAATAACAGGACATTTGGAATGAGGGTAAAACAGCTGAAGAGTGAAAGATTAAGTACCCCCAACAGATGCACCTGTTTTCCACTCAGAATTGCAGCCTTTTGTGGAAGTTTTTCATTAAAAAAAACAACCACAACCCCCCAAAAAGTTGGGGAAAGTTACGCTGAACAGTTCAGTCTTTATCCTTCTCTGGGACCAGGTATTTGCTGAAATGTTATTGAGAAATAGGAATGCCGAGTAAAGATATCAAATCACATTTATTTGAACATACCTAGTTTACGCATTGATATTATCATGTTTTGCTCTAAATGATAAGACTATTCATGTTAGGGACATTTGGCTTTTGGTAAGACACTTGCAACCCAGTTACCCATTCACAGAGAAAAGTGACAACATAAAAAAGAAGAAGAAAGGCAAAGAAGAATGGCTGTTAATAGGTAAACATCTACTAAAAGTCTCTCCCCTGTAACTGTTGCCACCCTAAGTCTGCAATCCCATACATACTTGCCTGCAAATAAGCCCTATGGAACTTCTGAGAGGACTTGTATAGGATTGCACTCAGTTTCTTTATTTCCTGGTGAAATAACTAGGAATGAAAGAAAACCCTTTTACTAAAAGAGAAAATTACCATGGTTTGCAACTAACTGCATTAAGAAGGTGATTGCATTTAGGACTCTGCATATACTGCTAGTTAAAACAGCTGATTATACTTTTCTGTAGAACGCTTCTGAAAACTGCAACTCCTCTTGGAAGTATTTATTACTGCAAACTAGCATTACCTCAAACAAGTACTATATTTTCCAAAACCACCTCATCCAAACAAATAGCAACTAAATCAGAAGTCAGTAATTCCAAACAGGTTCCATGTTATGAAGACCAAATGTTAATATATGAAAGAGACAATTTGCCTGTGCATTTTCGAAGGTTCATAGCTTTGAAATACTTTACCACAAACATTAGAGGTTGAAAAAATGCACTTAAATGTCAGTTTGATGGACGCCAAAAGAACATTTTCCACATATGGTTGCATTTAAACATTATTGGAACAAGATGGAAAAAGTAACATCGATACAAAAGTAAGGTTAAAACATTAGCTCTTAAGGATTGTGATTTAAAGACTTTTTTCTTTTCAGTAAAGTCAGCCACCTTTAACCATGTGTTTTGTGAAAAGCCCTAAACTGGAAAAAGCTGCATTTTATTTTTGCTATTACCTGAAAGTCTCTCCCTGCTTTGCTCTTCATCTTTGAGAATTCCCATGTATGAAGCTCTGAAATGCTGTTGAACACTGAATAAAATTTATTTTAGAGATTATGACATGTTAAAAATAATAGATAAACGTTGCAAATAGAAGCATGCACATAAATTTGTCAGTGCTACATGACTTCCTAGATAATAACAACAATCGTCTTTAAATTCTTTATTTTTCTCAATCACAAAAGAAGTAAAAACAGCTATTTTGGCCCATAAGGGGGGGGAGAATCAAAAAATTATGTTAGGGCAATACAACGTGGGTGATGCTCTGGTATAAACCACTGAGCCTCTTGGGCTTTGCCGATCAGGAGGTTGGCGGTTTGAATCCCCGCCATGGGGTGAGCTCCCGTTTCTCAGTCCCAGCTCCTGCCAACCTAGCAGTTTGAAAGCAGTTTGAAAGTGCAAGTAGATAAATAGGTACCACTCTGGTGGGAAGGTAAATGATGTTTCTATGCGCTGCTCTGGTTTCGGTGTTCTATTGTGCCAGAAGCGGCTCAGTCATGCTGGCCACATGACCCAGAAAAACTGTCTTTGGAGCAGACAGCACCCTTGGCCTTTAAAATGAGATAAGCACCGCAACCCCAGAGTCATTCACAACTGCACTTAACTGTCAGGGGTCCTTTACCTTTTTAAAATACCTTTAAAATCTGGGGAACCGGGTTCGAGTCTCCGCTCCTCCACATGCAGCTGCTGGGTGACCTTGGGCCAGTCACACTTCTCTGAAGTCTCTCAGCCCCACTCACCTCACAGAGTGTTTGTTGTGGGGGAGGAGGGGAAAGGAGAATGTTAGCCGCTTTGAGACTCCTTAGGGTAGTGAAAGGCGGGATATCAAATCCAAACTCCTCCTCCTCCTCTTCTTCTTCTTCTTTATTAGGCTAACCTGTTACACAGATCTGTCTCCACCTTTTAGTTAAAAAGCACTGGTTCCCTAGCAGGTAAAAAACAGGAATCAAAAGGAACTAGGCAGTCTTTATATTAGCAATGGTGGAGATTAATTTTAGGAGTTATGCTACACAAAAAGTCAATAGAATGCAGTTGGAGGGAATGTTCCCCCAGAAAATGAAGTTTTCAAGTGGTATAGAATCCTTGTCCTCCAGATTAGAATTTTACTGTTGAACAAGTAAATAGCAGTGTTCTCCAAGTCATACACATACTGCCATAATACAGATTTTGGATTTTTTCTTAAGGTCAAACATTGCTACCTTTATTTTTTTAGAGAATACAGTGGTACCTCTGGTTACGAACTTAATTCGTTCTGGAGGTCCGTTCTTAACCTGAAACCATTCTTAACCTGAGGTACCACTTCAGCTAATGGGGCCTTCCACAGCTGCCGCTGGCGATTTCAGTATTTATCCTGGGGCAAAGTTCTTAACCCGAGATACTACCTCTAGGTTTGTGGAGTCTGTAACCCAAGGTGTTTGTAACCTGAGGTACCACTGCACCTTATTTAGCCGTTCAACAAGTGGGTCCTAAATAGGACAATAAGGGTTTCACATCACTAGAAGATGCAGGAGGATTTCTTCTTTTCTTGTGGAATAGTACTGAAGAGTCCCATCTCGTCTCCAATACTGTTTAACATTTACATGTAGCAATTGGGTAAGATCACCCAGAGATTTTAACTTTGAAGTCATCAGTTTACATTTGGCACTCGGCTACTTTTCCGTGGTCTATTTTTAGGGTGTAGAAGAAATTCTGAGCTGGTGTTTGGGGGCAGTTTTGGATTGGTTGGAATGAACAGCCTGCAGCTTAAGACAAGATGGAGTTACAGTTGGTTGGAGAAAGCTGGTGACGTGGGCACCTTAAATTGAGCCCAGAAACAAACTGATAAATCAGCAAAGTTAGGTAAAGGTTCAGAGTAGTGTGTTCTGATCTCCCGGGCCCAGCCAGAACTTTGGCAGCTTTTTCGGCCACCTGAAGTTTCTCAATTATCTTTATGGGTAGATTTAGAGCAATTTGCATTAATTCAATTTGGCGGTGATTAGAGCCTAAATGGCTGAAGTCTGGTCTGATTTGTTTAGGTTGAGCACAGCTGATTTACCAGGTGAATATGGTTAAAGACACTCCTGGCTGTCACCAAAACATCCAGGAGACATTCTGAATCTAGTAGCGCTCCTCAGTATGTAAACAATACTGTATTTAGAGAGAGTGAAACTTTCAAAGTCCTCTCTTATATCTGGAACCACTGCCTGCCAAAGAACGCTATACTTTTTTGGACACTATCTTCCAAGTCCTATTTCCATCTGAAGTGCTGCAAACATGCATGAGACACAGGACTTTCTCAGATAAAACATCTGGATTGTGCAACAGCCGCCTTAGGGAGATACATCTGATACATCACTGCCTGCTTTTTGTTGGGCTATGAAGACTGTGCTCTTCCCGTTTTAATATCTCATTTATGCTATGTTAAACTACTGCTATTTTAATCATTTGCTGTTTGCTTCGTTTGTAATTTTGTTTCATTTCTGAATTATGAGCCACTTTCGGTGCGATTGCAGTAGAAAGGTGGGAAACATTTTTGTAGATATTATTGTAATAACACAGAACTGGGAATAGCTATACGTCTGCTTGTAGTTTCTAAAGACCCTTGAGAGCTCAGAAAATTATTTTTCTTTGGGAATTCAGTCTGTATCACAATGGAAGCTCTAATCGGTACTGTATTTCTATTACCAAAAGCTGCCACCCAATAAGCTTCTCAATCTTTTCATCTGCCAGATAAATTGAATTCGTTGTACTATAAAAACATTCTGAGAAATCAATTATTGCATATGCGTTCTCTTCTAGTACAGCTCTAATCAACAGAAACATTTATTTCGCCCCCAGTGCAGCCTGTGATCATTATGACTGCTCTGATATATCCATAACTGTGAATGCAGCTTAGTCGCAATATGCACCATGGAAAAGCCACACAGTGGCCCAGTGTCATGTGTATGCACCCCTCCTCCCTCCACCACAGTCATGAGGAGGCTATGAAAAATCAGCTTTAGCTTAACTGCAGTTTAACATTGCATCTAAATCCTAGCATTTACTTACTTCACTGAAGAATTGCTTGCTGTGATTTTCAATATAATAAATCCCAAGTTGTGGCTAACCTTAACTACGGGTGGTGGAAATATGCCAACATAATAAACTAAGATTTGAAGGTTGGTTTGTTCCTCCAGTTCCCCCTGCCTTTCCCATGTGCCCCTGAACCATAGGTTTAGGGGACTATCCAGAACAGCATGATGTGTGGGTTTGTCGTGGGGGCTGCCTCCACCTGATTAAACACCATTCCTTAAAAAGATCAGGAGCATTGGTTTCACCCATAATTCTTAATGTTGTACTGAAAGGTAAAATAGCTATTAAACAATAAAGTTTGGCACCATAAATACATATTCGGGTGGGAGACCTTTTCCTTCCATCCTCATGTCCTTATTTTTTTGGCCCCATAGTGTCTGCTCTGACTCCAGCCACATCTGCTTGGGTGACATATGCAATAAATTTGTGCACAAGTTAAATGGGTCGAGCATAAGATTCAATTCCAGTAAAGTTGTGGGACTTAATATAAAAAGAACTTACAGTGTGCATAATCAGCTGAAGTAGGGCTTAATATAGCAGCATATGAGAAATTAGTTGTTTGGGTATATGCTCAGATTCAAGATGGATTAAAACAAGATCATTCAGAGAAATACCTCATTTACATTGGAAAAGAAAACGAAGAGAAACAACTTTTTTCATTCTTGTGTGTGCGCCAGAACTCTGCATATACAGTGGTACCTCAGGTTACATACGCTTCAGGTTACAGACTCCGCTAACCCAGAAATAGTGCTTCAGGTTAAGAACTTTGCTTCAGGATGAGAACAGAAATTGTGCTCTGGCAGTGCGACGGCAGCGGGAAGCCCCATTACCTAAAGTGGTGCTTCAGGTTAAGAACAGTTTCAGGTTAAGAACCTCCGGAACTAATTAAGTACTTAACCCGAGGTACCACTGTATTTGTTTGAGAATATGGATTTACCTCCATATTTTCAGCCAGAAAAATTGCTGAAAGAGAAACATGGCTGTAAGAAACAATACATATACCGTATATTCAGTATCTTGCTTGATAGAGAGGCCTGTGCTCTCAGTGTATGCTGTTTCTCTTTTAAGCATGGATTCTCAAATAATGCCAGAATTGGTGAAGTGTGTGTGTTTGCGTGTTTATTAAGTGCCCCCCTTGTAAGAAAAAAACCCCCAGCTAGTAACTTGAATTTCATTTAGCTCAAATAGTTTTGTAGTGTGAAGTTCTAAAGTGTGGAAAATAAAAAAGTAACTTCCTTTTTTCTCTTCTCTTCCTGTGATTTCCTACAGATTTGAAGAACTTGTGAAAAAGTTCAAAGTAGAGTACCATGCTGGTGGATCGACTCAGAATTCTGTTAAAGTGGCCCAGGTTTGTAATCCCTCAGATTAAATTAAATTTGAAAAAGGTAGTTGTTTTTAAAACTTTTCCTCATAACCTTGTTTATCTTAGAGCATAGGAACATAACACTGCTATGTAGTTGCCAACAATAGTGTACAATATAAGATGACTGGTCATCTTAAATTTAGACACATTTTTTGCCTTCCTTTTACACACACTGTTTATTATTTGTTTTAGATTTCTGGCTAAACAAAACAGGACTCTTACCTTGTCCTTCAGCAAGCAGTGAGGAAGAGGGGGAGTGTTGGGATCTAGCAAGATACAAAGTGGGATATGTTGTGACTGCAGGAAATAATAGGGAAATAATTATAGTTTCTAAGTAGTGCCTGGTTATTCGTGCTACATTTTGTTGCTCTGCCTAGTTTACATGCTCTGTGGCTATAGTGATCATAGCAGTTGCGCTTACCTGATGCATTGGGAGCTAAAATCAAGAAGTTGCTTAGGTCTGAAATCTGGAATATATACATATATGCTTATTTGCAGTTAGGGATAGAAGTCAAAACAGCTTTGAGAGAGGTCAGGGTCATGGAGCCCAGTTGAAATAATTGTGAAAAGTTAGTCACGATGAACTTTTATTCTCATTTTAGCCGATGCAACTTAATAATAGTTGAATTCCACTCAAGTATTTTTTCCTTGTAAGATGTTCTAAGACCTAAATTGGACCTCACTGAAACTTTTTGAGCAAAGAGCTCTTCATTGTTAGTAGAATTTATACAACCATACTGTGATTGATAGAAGTGTATCCTCAGCAGCTACACATATTATTATTATTATTATTATTATTATTATTATTATTATTAGTACCCCGCCGATCTGGCTGGGCTTCCCCAGCCACTCTGGGCGGCTTCCATAGAAACCAAAAATACACTAAAATATCACAGATTAAAAACTTCCCTGAACAGGGCTGCCTTAAGATGTCTTCTGAATGTCAGGTAGTTATTTATCGCTTTGACATCTGATGGGAGGGCGTTCCACAGGGCGGGCGCCACTACCGAGAAGGCCCTCTGCCTGGTTCCCTGTAGCTTTGCTTCTCGAAATGAGGGAACCGCCAGAAGGCCCTTGGCACTGGACCTCAGCAGGGGCGCCGACTTATAAAAAATATTGGGGGGGCGGGGGCCCATACCGACTTATAAAAAATATTGGGGGGGCCCAAGACCTCCAAACCGCTGCTGCTGGGGGAACGAAAGGGGCGAGCCCCGGGCTGCCCTGACCTTAAGTGAACCTGTGAGGGCCCGCCCTTTGCGGCAGCCAATTGGCTGCCGCCGTGGGCGGTGAATATTAATGAGCTAGGGGGAATCCCCGCTTCTTGCGGGGCTGACGCCAGCCCCGCGAGATTGTTGATGGGTCGAGAGCCCGCAACCCCACCCCCTCTCTAGATCGGGAGTGGCTTTGTTTTAACTCATTACTGAATGTATTTTAAAAGGTAACTATCGTCAAACAAGGAAAATAAAAAATACCAACATAATTTTGTGATTTTACAAAGCATAATATAACATAATATAATAATTTTCTTAAATTATTGGGGGGGGGTTAGGGCCCCCTCAGGCCCCATGGAGTCGGCGCCTATGGACCTCAGCGTCCGGGCAGAACGAGGGGTGTGGAGACGCTCCTTCAGGTATAGGAAACGAAGTGATTTTTTCTTCACCCATCCTAAACCCTAATGCCTTTTTGAGTCCATGTCTCCCTTGACCAGCTAAATTCTTTTGGCGGCACCCCTGTGGGGCTCAGGAGCCCAGTTATGTCACCCCTGGCCTGCAGAACTGACATCTTCTTGCCCTTTTTCAAACACTCTCCCTCGTGGAGGGTTCCCTCAGCCTCCTTTCCTCTTCCCTCTTCCCTCTCCTTGGGAATCCTCCGGCAGCCACTACTGCCACCCTGGTCTCTGAGCTGCTCCTCCCTGCCCCAAAGAGAGGTGCCTCCTCACATTGCCCCACAGGGGCCTGGGAAGCACCCCCTGGCCAGCCCCAGAGGCACCATTTGCCTGGAGAGCTTGTAGCCAGGGTTGCTGCAACAAACAGCTGTGCAAACCTTTGGGAGGCAGAGATGTGAGAGGGACAGAGGCCAGTGTTGCCCGCGGCAGCCTAACCATCATTCAAGGCATCCCAGGGTTCTATCACACATTGGCTGAAAACCACTGCCCTTACGTATTAATTAGGATTTTTTATTTTTTTATGGAAGAAAAATGTTAAAATACCATAGAACAATTTTTGGAAGTGATTGTTCGTTTAATGGAAGCTTTTTATAAAGCCACACAAAATTGCAACTTAGTTGCACTGAAGCAAGTAAGATAATCAGAGTATTTTCAAAGAGGGAGGAGGGGAAATTATTTGAATTCTGCTGTATCTGAAAGTAGCAGCTACTCTAGTTTTCCAATTCTCTCTGATATAGTACAGCTAAGCTAACTAAAGGCAACCACTTGTCCTGGCTTTATTTTTGCAGGTAAAACTGATCTTTAAAGGTGTGTGAGCTTCATTGTCAGTTATGTCTTTGTGTGTAAAAACACTGAGAACCAGTATAATTCATCCTTATGATGTATTAACGTTTGGATGATAAAGTAATATTATCCAGGATAAATTACAGTATACTGAAAGCTTGTTTTTTTATTAGTGATTTACTAATTAGTACAATAATTCACTTTTATTAGAAATTCTTGAGAATCCACTGGAGGACAATCACAGAAATGAAAAAAAAAATGCTGATAGCAATGGCTTCTGTGGTGTTAAGATAATAGCACAGATGAATGTCTGAATTTGAAACGTTATCACCTACTACGTTCAAAATTAAATGTCATCCAATTCTCGACATAATGTAAAGAGATCATGCCTCATTTACCAGCATATTATTTGCAGTTAAACTTAAATGTAAAAGGTCAATTTTATATACTTACTGTTTTGTATATTCCATTCCATCCCATTTCCCTGTTGTGTTATCATGGCAGTACACTGCACGAGGCTTCAAAAATCTAACACAGGTTCGCTATGCCAGAATGTTGCTTCTCCTTTCGGCTGCAATTCTTTGTCCAAGTAGGTTGTGTATGCAAATTCCAAAGAGCAAACTTCACTGAATTTAGTGAGCCTTTCTTCCAAGAAAGAGATGCGGGTGGCGCTGTGGGTTAAACCACAGAGCCTAGGACTTGCCGATCAGAAGGTCGGCAGTTCAAATCCCCGCAATGGGGTGAGCTCCCGTTGTTTGGTCCCTGCTCCTGCCAACCTAGCAGTTCGAAAGCACATCAACGTGCAAGTAGATAAATAGGTACCGCTCCGGTGGGAAGATAAACGGTGTTTCCATGCATTGCTCTGGTTTGCCAGAAGCAGCTTAGTCATGCTGGCCACATGACCCAGAAGCTGTACGCCGGCTCCCTCGGCTAATGAAGCGAGATGAGCACCGCAACGCCAGTGTTGGTCACGACTGGACCTAATGGTCAGGGGTCCCTTTACCTTTACCTTCTTCCAAGAAAAGATGCATAGAGTAACATATCCCATTGACATTGCTGGTATTTAAGGTGTATGTACGATTGCAGCCTTAGGGTTGTGTCCAGTGGTACTTTCCTTTTCTCTCCCCTGCCTTGAGTGCCCCACACAACCCTAGACTCTTCTCCAAAGAGGTCCCCCCATCCTATAATACATTTTGAGTGCACCCAGACTACAGGGGCGAGGAGAGGAATGGAAAGGCCCATTGTACAAGCTGAAGTCTGCTCCCCACATGCAACTGAAGCGTTGGATACAATCCATTTTGTTTTTCTTTTCTTTTCTGCAACATCAGTTGTTATTATAAAGCCAATGTTTGCTGGAAGTAGAGATACTTATTGGAAACGTAAGCATAACTTAATAAAAACAATAGCTCCAGTTATAAAAGTCTGAATAGAATTCTTCGAAAGCATCAAAGATTCTAAGTTTACCGTAAGTCTTGTATTATACCGTAAGTCTTGTATTATACAATATATACACAGTATATATAGTTTATACCATAAGTCTTGTATTATAATAGATCCCTGCCCCTGAATTCAAGTTGAAGTAATCATCTATACTAGGCTTCCACTTAGAGTGTGATATCTCTCTTAAGTGGGGACTTCTGGCATACATGATCTTTATAGATGATAAATGTGTGATCTTGGTGTTGTGCCTGTTTATAAACAAGGTAGCATATTAATAGGATGCATACACAGTTTTCATAAGGATTATTAATTAGTCCATCTTAAATTGACAATGTGTGCTGACTCTTCTGCTCAGTGAACACATATGTTTTTGTGTGTGTGTGAGGAGAGGCTAAGGTTAGAAATTTTTATTTTATTTTATATTTTATATTATTTTATTATTTGCCTTACCCCTCCATAAGATTTTTTGCTTGCAGGCATTTTGTGGTAAGCTTTTGTAGCACTCTTAATCTCTGTGTTTTCTCAGTTTGAAATGGACATGGAACAATGCCATGTCGTTAGCCGCAGCTGAGAGCGACAAAGAATTAATACACATGATGGAATTTTATTTTATAAATTGTCATTGATGAATAAGTATTGGCAAAAAATTCCTTTGTGTATTAGGTTGGCATAGCTAGGCAACATTGTAATTATTTTCCCTTGGAATCATAGAATGATTTATGCACTTCAATCAGGGCAAGTCCTCACCATGTCCCATTGCTGCACAGGCCTCATTGGTTGTGCCTCTGGGAAGTAAAGTAATCAAAGCATTTTACAACTCTCATTTCCTATGAATGGCTGGAAAAAATATAAATAGTAAAATACAGTGGTGTTGTGAGCCAGTATTATATATTAAATTACTTCTTGAAATATGTAGGTAATGCTGCTTTGTATTTCTAATAAGTCAACATGAAACATGCTTTGCTGTCATGTGTACTGTGTCCATTTCACAATTGTAGCAACAAGTGGTTGCTTTTGTAAATTCAAGGTTTTCCCCACATCCTGATTTTTGCATATCACACACACTAACATCATGATTCGCAATATATTGCCAGGTCAAAAATTAAGAAACCGATATCACAATATGGACTTCAATGGGTTTTGGACAATATATCAATATATTGCCCAGCACTACTAAACATACCTTATGCTTCTATCCTATGTTCATGTACCCTAGAGTAATGCTATGTAATGAAATGAGATTTACTTCTGAGTAGACATGTATAGGATTGTGTTGTTAACTTTTGTCTGAAAACTACTATATAATTTTGATGAGATGCAGTTTCTTTGCTGCTTAATGTGTTTTGAGACATACATTTCTTCCCTTCAGAGTTCTGTATAATGCTGAGGTCTGTAAGGTTAAAACAAAGCATAAATTAATTTTTGCCACCATGTGTCAGTCTGACTTGGAGGTTACATTCTGTGAAACTACCATTGGAAAATTAATAATAATAATAATAATAATTTTATTATTTATACTCCGCCCATCTGGCTGGCCTTCCCCAGCCACTCTGGGCGGCTTCCAACAAAAGCTTAAAATACAATAATCTGTTAAACATTAAAAGCTTCCCTAAACAGGGCCGCCTTCAGATGCCTTCTAAAAGTCTGGTTGTTGTTTTTCTCTTTGACATCTGGTGGGAGGGCGTTCCACAGGGTGGGTGCCACTACCGAGAAGGTCCTCTGCCTGGTTCCCTGTAACTTGGCTTCTCGCAGCAAGGGAACCACCAAAGGCCCTCAGTGCTGGATCTCAGCATCCGGGCAGAATGATGGGGGTGGAGACGCTCCTTCAGGTAACTGACCAAGGCAGTTTAGGGCTTTAAGGTCAGCAACAACACTTTGAATTGTGCTCGGAAATGTACTAGGAGCCAATGTATGAATTTTCCTTTTACTCATTCAAAACAATAACTTGTTTTATGAGCTAGTGTTAACAACCTATTGAGGAATTATCTTAGAAGGTTACTCAAGAGTGATTTAAATTTTATTAGCCAGTAGACATCATGAAGCTTTTATCAGGCTTCTTAATACTCACAGTTTTATATAAAACAATTGCCATTTCAGACCAGTATTTATTAATCCAAATATACTCCAGTTACAAAGATTTGTGTTCAGGATTTCTGAAGCTGCCACATTAAGAGTAGGGAAATGGTTAAGAGAGTTGTGATAACATCTTGTAAACTAAATTCTGTGGAAGAAGTTTCTAATTGTACTTCTACTCACTGCCTTGCAAATTCATTTGATTGCTTTAATTCAAATTTCTCATTTTATAATTAATCCCCCTTCCAAACATATGTGCAAAGTAATTGGTTACTCCAATTGGAACATTGTTTTTCAACTAAATAAAAGCTTAATAAACTAATAATTTTGATCATGGAGCCAACACTCTTTTGTGGCTTTTGGAACTATAACCTTGAAAAAGAATTTGTTAAAATAATTGATTACAGTATGATTGCATCTTATGTGCCTTTAATTTGCATGATTTCAACCATACCTGGTACTGACTGATTGAAATTCTGCAAGTTAAAAGCAAATAAGGCAGAAAACTTAAAAGTGATTTTTACACTGGATTTTCCCTGTGTGAAAAGAGATTTTAAGCTCTCTTCCTTGCTTTGCCAGGCATGGGGGCTTCAAAGTCTAGGAATGCTCATGCAGGGATGGTTCCAAGGAGGTGGTTTGAATAGGCACATTTTTTTGTATACATGGAACCTTTGGAGCTGAACCCCTGTGTAAGATGCAATCGTACTGTACTGCTTTTCTTTGTACAGAAATAGTAAGCAAGTTCACTTACTTGGAGGTTGGGTTTCTAGCACTTCCCTTGAAGGGCTGGTTTTTAGTGAGCTGCACAGTGTTTTGCCACAAGGTTATAAATGTTGCCCCCATTCGATTATTAAATTCAGTGTTTTTTTCTGGGGGGGACCCAGGGGTACACATACCCCTAAACATTTTGTGAATCTAAGTTTGGCCTCATTGAAGGGCAGTATCTCAATATGAGTAGGAAAATGAGAGTACCCCTAAACATTTTTTAAGAAAAAAAGCACTGAGTAAATTTATAAATATTCAGAATCTGAGAACTAAACATGTTACAGAGCTTAAAGGTGTAAAAATAGAAGGCATAAAATAGAAATGCAGGATTACCCAGGTGTACTCAGAAGGTTGATCCTTGTTAGAGATCAGATGGTAACTCCTGGATCCTAGTCCCTGTGAGGACAGTGTACTTATACTTTAAAAACTGGTGGGTAATATATGGAATTGAATTGCAACTGTAATTATCCACTTGTTAAGACATTTGCTGTTAAAAATATACTGTGTTTCACTGAAGAGCCACCTTTCTGCCAATAACCTTCATTCGGAATGAAGATTTGATTCTGGATCTTCCTGGTCCTGGACTATGACTCCCATCAGCCCCAGCCAATGTGGTCAGTGCTCAGGGATGAAGGGAGTTATAGCTCAACAATTCAGGAGGGCACCAGGTTGTCTACCTCTGCACCAGGCAGTAGGGCTGGGTGATACATCAATATATCGTCCAAAACGTGTTATTACCAGCTAAACATTGCAATCTACTACAGTGTCTGAAATAAGGATGGAACTGTACAGAGGTGAACAGGACAATGTCCTAGCAACTGCTAATACTTAGGGGACTAAAACAGATAAATGACAATATTATCAATCATCACACCCTCAGTTTCATCAGCAGGCAAGCCAAAATGCTAAACATTGTGATATATCAATATATTACAATGTATGAAATAAGGAACTACACAGAGGCAAACAGGACAATGTCCTGCTACTACCTAAGGGTCTAAAATGATAAATGATGATTCTACCAATCACTTCATGGTCATTTTCAGCAGCAGGCAAGCCAAAATGCATCCTAATGAGACTTTGGGTTTGGGGCTTGGCTACCAAATGGTGGTATTCAGGACGATCCAAAGTATGGTGATGAGTCATAGTGAATACAAATAATCTGGGACTGCCAGACTGCTAGGCGCAGAAGCAGCAGCAGCCTGGCAGTCACAGAATCAACAATTAGAGGGCAGAAGCAGCGGCAGCCTGGCAGCAGGGGCACAATAAGTCTGTGAAGCCTCGCCACAGCAGTGGGCAGGGGTGGCAGAAGCAGCGCTGGCCTGCAAGGCCTTGTCATGGCAGTTTCAGTAGTGGCAGCCTGCAAGGCCATGCAGCGGCAGCAGGAGACGGTGGCAGAAGCAGAGGTGGCCTACAAGCCTTGCTGAGGCAGGCTGCCACAGCTTCTGCCACCGCCCCCCACTACTGCCACGAGGACTTGCAAGCCCCACTGCTTGTGTCCCCACGAGGCCTCGCAGGCTGCCGCTGCTATTGCTGCCATCTCCCATTGCTGCTGTAAGGCCTCGCAGGATGCTGCTACTGCCGTCGCCTCCTGTCACTCCCAAGTTTTCATCTGGAAGTTTTGTGCTGCTTGATGGTGTGGCGTTCGTATGGAGCCCCCGGTCATCTCACGGACTATTGACCCGTACACCACTAATCTGCTGCCACCAGCCAGGTCCTCCCCAGTAAATCACTTAGTCTCAGTCAGGTTCTTAAGTTAACAAAGAAGAGTGTAGTTTATTGCAGACACAAATAATCTTTAGAAGAAGAAGAAGAGTTTGGATTTGATATCCCGCTTTATCACTACCCTAAGGAGTCTCAAAGCGGCTAACATTCTCCTTTCTCTTCCTCCCCCACAACAAACACTCTGTGAGGTGAGTGGGGCTGAGAGACTTCAGAGAAGTGTGACTGGCCCAAGGTCACCCAGCAGCTGCATGTGGAGGAGCGGAGACACGAACCCAGTTCCCCAGATTACGAGTCCACCGCTCTTAACCACTACACCACATTGGCTCTCCAACTGCATTCAAAACGTTGTTACTCTTTACCTTCTTAGTCTTATTTTTATCCTACCTCTAACTCTTCTACCTCCCCTCACACATGACCCAACTGCACTAACTGTCTCTCTAATTCCAACTGCCTGCCAACTGCTTTTCCAACTCCCTTTCCCAACTTCCCAACCAACCAACCAACCAACCCACTAAAACCAACAACTACCCACCCCCAAACCTCGGGCTAAGCCCTTTTATAAACAGGTAGGCTCTGCCTCCGGCTTTCCTATTGGTCTACATATTAACCCTTTCTCTCCCCCTGTACAGACATTTTCAAACGAATGGGCAAACACCACAGATGGAATAGTGGGTGGTGTGCCCGGGGGATTAGTGAGGATGGGGTTGGGGGCAGTTTGCCTGCTTCTTCCTTCCATGCTTTAAGCATGGTCTGTGTGCACCTGTTTAGTTTTGTGGGGATTTTCCTTAGTTTGTTTGGGAGGAATGTGTATGCTGTGGTGGGGGTGTTTTCAATTATGTCTCTATGCAGGTGTACCCACTGTTTTGTTTCATCTTCTAGAATATATGGGATTATGTGGTGCACTTGGTTGGCGACGTAGTATAGTTCTATGCTGGGGGTTCCCCACTCTCTTTCTGAGGAGGCCCTGTGGCATTTTTTAAATACTTGATTCTGTGCAAGTAGTTGGCAGTCAGTTCACTATAACCAGTCAGTCAGTTGGCTGAGTCGTCAACACTATGATACCTTAAGCCATCAGTTGACAGAATAAAATACCAAGCTGTCTCATTAGCGGAAATGTTAGTTTTTTTGTTTTAGGTATGTTGGGATGCAACTGCTGGGAAATTTTTCCTTAACTTTGGTTTACTTCTGGTTTGTAATACATACCTCCTCTTGTATACTATTAATTCTTAATGTATAACTCACTTTAAGATTGTGTTCTATTTGCTTCCCCAATTAAACTGAAAATTTGCCATCTTCAAAGCTTTACTGTTCTGAAACCCGAATAACTTTTAAAGGTCACATAATCTTTGCGACTTAAAATGGCTTTAAACATTTTAGGGATTAATAGCTTCCATATGGATACCTGCCTTAAATATGCAGTGTAAAAAAAGGGGGTGTCTTTTTTAATGTAGCTATTTTAGAAATAGATTAAGGTATTTCTACCAAAGTATTTATGTTTCTACAAAGGTTTTAGTACTGCTATCATTCATTAAAGCCCCAGACATTATTACAACGGATAATAGATTAAAAAGGAAACTAGATACCTTTCTTGGATTAAGGATTGCTACTTTTGGCTTTCAGTGAAGGGAAACATTTAAAAACTGAAGTTATCATATTGCAAGTCGTATTTAATTGCAACAGTGACTAGAACCAGATTGTTTTCCTACATGTGTCACAGTTTTCTGAAGAAAAAAAATAGAATCCCGCTTCAGAACAGGAATTTTAACAAATATGTTTTGGAAGGCCAAATATTTTCTTTGTCTTGGATACAAGAAAAACGTAGGTCTCTTGCCATGGTGCTGGCTCAGTAGATCAGTCATTACACAGAACGATTGCTGTTAAGGGATGAAATTTTATTGATGTACCGATGTCAGTGTCTTGGAATGCTGAAATGGGTCACTTGATATGCTCCTACCCCTGAGATTTGCAGTAAGGAAATAGTAAGAAGTGACAATCAAATTTAGGTGTCTTGACAACATGTTTGTCTCAAAGTAAAATGGATCCGATCTTAACACACTCTTTTTTCTCCACATGGAATAATTCCCATCAACCTATGCAATGCATGTGGAAAACATGGAACTTTTAAATTCATGTGGACTCCCATCCCCAAACCTATGAAAGCAAGATGCAGGAAGAATCTGCTATCCTGCTCAGATATTTTCTGGGGAAATCCACACAATTTTTGATTACATTATAATGTCTTCCATGTGTATTCCCTCCATAAAGGGATATTTTTAAAAGCACTCTTTTGGAGGAAAAGGTTACATCAGAAGAGCCCCAAAGTAATCAACTTGGGTTATTAAACTAAACCACAGAGCATTTTTGAACATTGGTGTTATGTTGGCTTCATTCCAGTCCTTTAATAAAAGCCAATTATAGT
Source organism: Podarcis gaigeae (assembly GCF_964106915.1). NCBI lineage: Eukaryota > Metazoa > Chordata > Lepidosauria > Squamata > Lacertidae > Podarcis > Podarcis gaigeae. Next base: position 16,614,156 of record NC_139681.1, read on the forward strand.
GACTTTGCATTTGACGTTAGAAGATCAGCCATCATATTTGAAATATTTAATATGCCATCCACACCTGGTGGCTTGTTAATTTTTAATTTGCCAATGAGCCCTACAACTTCATCTCTTGTCACCTCCATTTAACATAGCTTTTTAGATGCTCTGCCTGAAAAGTGGCTTGGCGATGAGGACCTGTCCAACATCTTTTGCAGTGACAACCACTATAAAAGCATTTGTTTAGCTCTTATTCTGCTGTCTTTTTCTCCTCCTTTTTGCTCCCTCTCCATCTCATGGTCTAACCACCTTCCTGGCTGGTTTCTTGCTTCTTCCAATAGTGCTAAGCTTTTCAGCATCTCCATCAGACAAAAGAAAGTCCAACACCACCTGGAAAGTTCCATGTTGGGAAAGATTGCTCTCGAAATCCATAGTTACCCAAAGAGAGTCAGGTGACACCACTGCATTCCAAAGAAGGAAAAGCTTGAAAGAACCCCCTTGAGTGAGAACTTCATTAGGACCAGCCAAAAAGTCACAAAAATATGACAAACTCTGGAATTCTTCATCCATCAAACATATTACGGGTGGGATGGGATGAGGGAGACAGGTTGCAAACATGAAAGTGTGCTAGAAGTTGCAATTTGTAGACTCAGTTCCAAGATGGAGAATGCCAGCTAAGTCCCTCCCAGGTGCTAGAGATACCTGGTTGCACACCTGGGATGGCTGTTTCCCCCATTATTTGAGGGAAATGGAAATTTGGTTTGTAACCCAGATCTGTCCTTAACCTTAAATGAAACACAGTGGTTCCGGGGAAGTCTTTATTCTAGCAAAGCCAGGGTTTGATTATGGATTATGCACTAGGTGAAAGAGCCAATGGAAGCTAAATAGTTTGAGGGATTACCTAAGCTTTGGATGGGATGTAACCCTCAGACTGCTGTACGTCTTCAGGGGTTGTAGACTCCAACCTGAACAGCTAGATTTTGTATTCTCCAAGGCACATAAAAAGCAAAGGTAGTTGTGGTGGTCCGTAAGAAAAAAAAGGCCACATTTCCAGATGAATAAGGCCTTCATTAGAATCAACCCCAAAGTCACAAAAATATGTCAAGTTTTCAAGTTCGGGGGGGGGGGCAATTTATTGTTGCTGCCTGAATACTAAGGGAGAAAGTATGTTGCATGCAACTACATAGAAGCACCGCTTTTTTAAGCATGAAAAGCTGCTTCCAGGGGCAGATAAGAACTGAGAAGTGACAGGGGAAACAGGTTCTTAATCTTTCCCTTTCTACACTCCTAATTGTCCCACCCAGCAGCTCTCCCCCCCCCCATTTAGCATATTTCAAATGTGCATCTGTATCTTAATATGCATCATGTCCCAAAGTGATTATTTTGCCAAGCTTTCAGCTGATAGGGAACAAGCACATTATGAAAGTGGCCCAGAACAAAACGAGGAGGCAAAGATGAAAGTTACTAACACAGAGAATTGAGATTGCTTACACACAATAACTTGACTAGCAATCCTCACCTTTATTCATTGCAGTTAATTTTTCAATCAAATCCAAATTCATTATAGTTGTTCCTTGTCCTGGTTCTGTGCCAGCTCAGGTAATTCTGACAGTGTTTGGGGATGGTTAAGTACCCCACGTGTGTTTATATTTGCCTTGATTTACCGTCAGGTTATCGTTTTAATGCCATTTAAATAGAACCCTCAATTTCCTCCCCCTCCCCACTTTGCTTTTGACATTCTAATTTGTTAGCATTTTTCATCCATTTATGCAATGCCTGAAGCACACCTTGAGTGCCTGAAGCTACTTTGTTTTAACTAGCATTTGCATTCCTTACATGCTATATTGCAAAAATAAATTTGCATGAGCTGTCACTTTACCATTTTGACAGCCTCTTAATCTGCACCTTCCCACTGCCTCTATGGAGAATAAATAAATGAAATTACATGTTGTACTTGTGAAATCATGTAATGATATCATTAACATATTAGTAGAGTAGTTAGCAAAGAAATTACATAGTGTATTGTTTCTCTGTTAACTACTGGAGAAACAATGAATTTTTGTAAACAGTGACAGCATTTCTTGATGAGCTGCTTAACTTTAAAGTTTGGTATGTTGTTGCATTTTTCTAATAATTACTTTGAATGCAGATTTGCATTAATTGCATCTTTTATTGATGGTATTCTTCTCTGGATGAAACTGTAAAAATACTACCTAGGATCAGCACAACAGTGGTGATCAATGTCCACAGAATTTTGGCAAATGTATCTGCTGATGTCACAGTGGCTCTGATGATGCAGATATGTTAAAGCAATCCATCTTGCATCACATCATAATGGGCAACCCATTGTTCCATGTAGCTTTAGCATACTAGAAGCTGAGCCTTTTTACAGCCCATGTGAAATTGAAACAGCTATTAGTACACTTACAGGACAAGCTTTTCGATACAGCCACCTGTACTTATACATTCAGTGTGTTGATACAGATGCCCTCTCATTCCTCTGTAGCTGTTTGTAAGTTAAAAAGCAAGGAAAAGTATTATTAGATCGTGAGTATCTTGAATATGCTCCATGTTGTTTGCCTGTTGTCTGTTCAGGATGAATGTGCTGAGCTACACCTGTGTTAGAGTACAGAAAGAGATGAGTCTCATTGTTCTGCTAGAGGCTTTTAAAATTTCCTTGTTATTTGCATTGTATAAATGACTCACTATTATGGGGAAATCTGGTCCTTGTGCTATAGATGACTAGATCTGGAGGGACCTAGGATTCCCTCCCCCTGCCCTTTTAAAAAAAAAATCTGAATGTTTGCCGAAGAGCCTTCACTTTTTGAAAGCTGTTTTGTGCAGTACATATTCCTGTATTTGAAGTTGTTGGAACTGGGGAAGGGGAGGGCTATAGCAACTCCAGAAGCTTGTGCGATCCTGTTACTCACAGCATACATGTGTGGAGACTTCCTTCACTGTGGCACATTGCATGAGTGGTCCAAATTGGACTGGGAGGCATCCATGCATCTGTAGTGGAGCAGGGGTGCCAGCTTGGCCTCAGGATTGTGGGTGCCCATTGCCTCCACACAGATGTGCAGCATCACACACTACATGCAGCTGTGTTCGTGTCACATGTCTGGCTGGAGGTAGCTGCAGCTTCTCTTCCTCCAACTCTGCAGCCAGCGAGGCACCGTTTCTGGGTGGGGGGGGAGGCCTTGGACGTGGAGGCAGAGTCTGTCCACACCCAAGGCTCCCACTCCTGGAAAAGGGTGTCTCGCTGGCTGGCTGCAGTGGTTGGAGCTGAACTGTTTCTCTTTCGGAGGCAGCACCACAGAGGCTGGCTGGCTGCCCCTCTCCGGCTTTGCTGATTGACTTTGTGGGTGCCCAGCCCCCACAGTTATATTATTGTGGGTGCCCAAGCACCCACGCCCCCTGGAGTTGGCTATGTATTGGAGCCTATCAGGTTACAAAACTACTTTATATATATATATATGCCTTATTCCACCATGGGTGAAGCTGCAGTTTTTCAATTAGATTGATATTGTGACAGAAATCGTCGACATCTCTGATGTCACTTTTTGTACATTAATTTTTTATCCCACCTTTCCACCAGTTGGCATTCAAGGCAGCTAACGACAGTAAAACACAAAGTAAAGATTGAAACGTAACAGGCAAAATTTCAGTTTGTAAAGTTTCAATTAACTTTTGCAAGAAGCTTTGAGAAATTACCTTCTGCTGCTATCAGATCACAAGGATCAAACACCTATTTCTATATGGAAGATCTCCACTGAAACCTGATACTGACTTCTACTAATAAATGATAACTATATAGATGCAAAGGAGAAGGGGACGACAGAGGACGAGATGGTTGTATAGTGTCTTCGAAGCTACAGACATGGGTCTGGCCAAACTGTGGGAGGCAGTGGAGGACAGGGGTGCCTGCCATGCTCTGGTCCATGGGGTCACGAAGAGTCGGACACGACTAAACGACTAAACAACAACAACATATAGATGCAAAAATCACTGAGAGCTGAAGCACTCTTACATTGCTTCCTGTGGCAGATAAGAAGTGCCCCTAGGATGTTTTGATATTTTACTTTCTTTTCTAAGCCATAAATGATGGACATATCTACATGTAGGCAGGCAATTCAGTAAAAATAGTTCTAGATTGCAAAGTTTTCTGTAAGATTGCCTCAGACACTGAGGTTGCAGTGTGTAAATTTCCTTTGGAGTTAGCCCTATTGCATTCACTGTTTGGAGGGAGGGTGAAGTGCCATTAACATGCAAAACAGTAATTGGTTAGTAAGACCTTTCTAAATTAAATGTAAATGATGTTAAATGCCAATGTTTATGAATCGTATAATGGCTTAGGTAGGCAAAAGAAGATGCTCTATTAGTTCAGACATACAGAATGGAAAATGTTAGAATGACAATAATGAGTGACTTTTTAAACAGATATTACTGGGTCTTTATATTGTTTACTAGTTTGCCATGCTTTGGGAATACTTAGCAGGAGTTGAAGATCTGCCATTTTAAAGACAGCCTTGCCTTGCATGCTTTCTGTCTCCCATAGTCAAATGCTGTTAAGCTCTGTCATGTTTGCAGGCTTTTATAGCAGAAGCCTGTAACAGACTGCAGTTTTGATGGAGTGCAATGACAGAGCAGCCTTAAAATACCATAAAGTGCAGAGAGAGTTGTACATGGTGCTGTGAACTGAATCTTTTCTGGATCAAATGATCAGCCATATGTGTCTCACTTATGGGACTTAAAGGAGAGGAAACTTACCCTATTGCTAACACCGCATGAAAATTGCAGCATTAGGGAATATTGACCAGATGTTTCAATCCGAACAAACAGCTTGTGATTCAGGGGTGGGGGACTTTCTTGCTTTGATCACAGACACCTTGAAGGAAAAAGTAATTGAATAGAGGCTGTCAGAGTTCATCATTGTCAATAAACTTTCACTTAACCTTTATCACCTGTTTTAGATACTGTTGTAGATATAAGCTGATAGGCATATGTTTAGCGTTTGAAATTTTACCCAACATTCCTAATCTCTTAATACCTAGTCACTACTAATATTCAGAACATGGATTTTATTTATTTTATTTACAAAATTTCTAGATAGCTTGATGTTAAACAGTGTCTAAGTAGTATACAATATAAATAAAAACATGACAAATTAAATAATTAAACACAAGAGCATGTTATAAAATCATTTAATATATCATAAAATGTAAACAGTGAAATATATCAGAAGAGGTACAAACTTAAAACAAAAAAACCTAACCTTGATGGTCAGGAAAGGCCAGGGCGGGAGGAGGAGAAGAAGTATTTGAGACTACATGAATTCTAAACCAAAGCATGTTTAGAAAGGTAGCAATTTTCAGCATGAGCAGCCATTTCGATCTCAGTGTCAAGGCTGAATGATGGGAGTGAAGACGCTCTTTAGGTATGCAGGGCCAAGGCTATTTAGGAAAGGTGGTACAGAGCATTTGGTCCTTGGTGCTTCAGCCAAAGTGACTTTTGGATGGGGAGCACTTCACTGTGTGCTTCATCCATCTTAGGCATCCAGCTGTTGGATCAGCAGATCAACTTGTGAACATCCCACCTGAGTCCAGCACAGGAGTATCTTCTGTTCACTGGACTCATCTGAAGGGTGTGTCTCAATACTGGCTTCCTGGACCAAAGGCTGTTGTGTGGCTGGAACGCCTAAAAGTTCAGGATGATCCATTGCCCACACCATACCTTCAGTTCCTTTTTCTTTACAAAGTTAGTCCCACCTAGGGCCAGAATGCCACTCCTTCAGGTGAATCCAGTGGACCTTTTTGACTTGTTAAAATAATCTGCTGCCGCCGCCACCACCAATCCTGCCAATGATGGTTCATGGCAGGCAGCGGCTGTGGAAGCTCAGGCTTGATGACCTGGGTCTGCTCTAAGAGACAAACAAGATGGTCTCTGGACTCTTCGGCAGCCTCAGCTTATGTAGCTCGAGTGACCTTCTGTTAGGGAACTTTAGGGTGGGGTGGTTGGGATTGTTTTTCAGTTTTGTTTAGCAGTTATTTCAGAGTAGCTGAACTGCTGGTTCTGCATTTTTGGAGTATAGGTCCACAAATGTATGTTTACTAATGATCTATTGATTTTGCATATAATCGGTAATATTTTATTTGTATTTTCCTAAGTTACATCAGTATGTCTATTTTACTCTATTTCATAAAATTTATATACCGCTTGATTGTAATAAAATAAAATAAAATAAAACAAACCCTAAAAACTTTGATAAAATAAACCCTCAAAACAAAGTTTTGATAGACTAAAGCTACAATCTTAGCCATGCATACTCAGAAATAAGTTTTGTTACATTCAGCTGGGCTTCCTCCCAGGTAAGTGTGGTTAGAATTGCAGTTTAAGTTAGCCTTAAATTGGACTACAACTGGACTTATAGGAGCTGGAGTCCAACAATATCAGGAGGGTCCCAGGTTGAGGGAGGTTGAACTTAAACAATTTAAGGTCCATCTGGATTTGAACAAATTCAAAGGTATTATTGGACTTCTCATTTTAATGCAAAGTGCTGTACGTACATATAACAACAACAATTTGATTCCAAGCAATTGAAGTGAATTCGTTTTTCCTTCTTTGTCTCTGACTGCAGTGGATGATCCAGAGCCCTTATAAAGCTGCAACGTTTTTTGGGTGCATCGGAACGGATAAGTTTGGTGCAATTTTGAAGAAGAAAGCGGAAGAAGCTCATGTGGATGCCCATTATTATGAGCAGAGCGAAGAGCCAACTGGAACCTGTGCTGCCTGCATCACAAGTGACAACAGGTCATATATCTCCTTGGGATACAAAAACCTCTGCCATATTTCAGGTCAAAATTCCTATGGAATATGGCAGATGTCTGCAGCTGCATTTGTAAGCCAAATTGAGGTGCTTGTGACTTCAAGTCCCTTCTCCTCTCCATTTGTGCTGTTGGCAATCTCTTCTTCTTGCTACTCTTCCCCATCTTTACAAATTTGCCTCTGTGTAATCGACCAACGTGATTGATGTGGGTGGCGCTGTGGGTTAAACCACAGAGCCTAGGACTTGCCGATCAGAAGGTCGGTGGTTCGAATCCCCGTGACAGAGTGAGCTCCCGTTGCTCGGTCCCTGCTCCTGCCAACCTAGCAGTTCGAAAGCACGCAGTGCAAGTAGATAAACAGGTACTGCTCCGGCGGGAAGGTAAAAGGTGTTTCCGTGTGCTGCTCTGGTTCGCCAGAAGCGGCTTAGTCATGCTGGCCACATGACCCGGCTCCCTCGGCCAGTAAAGCGAAATGAGCGCCACAACCCCAGAGTCGGTCATGACTGGACCTAATGGTTTGGGGTCCCTTTACCTTTAATCAACCAAAAGCATCAGCATCGAAAGCAGCACCTTGCTTCCCTGCTTCTTCCCAATTAGCATTACTAGAAAGTTGTCTTGAAACTTCCACTCCCATATCTGTAGGAGGTTTTCGGAAAGCTGGCATAAGTGGCTAGGAGACTGAGGTTCAAATCCACAAGTCCCCAGTTTGAACCTCTTCCCTCTCCTGCACATAAACTGAACTAGTGGCCTTAGTCAGAGCAGCCTCTCAGCCCCAGTGCCCCCTGCCATCAGCAATATGGGAATAAAACTGACCTACATCACAGGTTGTTGTAAGGGTTGCAAGAAGGAACAGCATCTGAAGGAGCTTGCTAAATAAATTCTAAGTATTATTATTAGTTTGCAGGAGTGAAAGGAATGAAGAGATTGTGGATCAGTTGTTCCATCTGATCATGTTGACTACTTTTTGTCATTTTAGGTCTCTTGTTGCTAACCTGGCTGCTGCTAACTGTTATAAAAAGGAAAAGCATCTTGACATAGAAAAGAACTGGAACTTGGTGGAAAAAGCTCAAGTTTATTATATTGCGGTAGGTTTGCTTAATTTTGCACCTGCGTTCAACACTTTGACCATTTACATAACAAGTTGCATCAAGTATAGGATATATTTTGTGGGTGCTAAAAGTGACTCTTCCGTTGCACTGGGTCTTGATTAATTGACATGAATGTTGACTTACTTTAATTCACTTAAGTAGAACTCAGGAAGCCATTTTGAATCAAATTCAGCATTTGAGCTCTTAACTGTGCATCGCATTTACATTTTTATGTATGCCTTACTTTTGAGCAGTTTCTTGGAATCTGCAGGGATGCCAAGACCTGCCATCTTCTAGCACTGTGGTTCTCAACCTTTTTGGTATTGCGACACACAAGTCCAAATTTATTTAGTATCATCACAGGAGCTTTGGACAATGATCAGAAAGCAAAAAATTACTTAATGCTTCTATTAATGTGGAATTCATTTTTATAATACTTACAAACTTATTTAGGGTTGTTGTTTTCTTAATGGGAATGTAAGAATAGCTGCCATCTGATCAAAGGTTATTACTTCGTAAGCCATTAAATTTTTACTTTAATGCATACGCTTATAAAAGCTGTGTTAGCTATAATATTTTTAATAGCTTTATTCACAATAAAGTCCATTTGGGCAAGTATCAGTGGGATAGCTAAACAAGTAGGTCAGTGTGGTGTTTGATGGTTGTTTCACATAGCCACAGATCATTATTGAGGTATATAGCCTGCTGCAGTATTTTGTCATTATTATTATTATTATTATTATTATTATTATTATTAATCATCCTATACCCAGAGGTCTCAGGGCAGTTCACAGAATAAAATCATACAAGTCAGTAGGGAAAAACCTAGCATGCAAAGATAGGCGCTACCAAATAGCAGCACAGATAGTGCTTCATCAGCAGGCTCAGGGTACTCAATGATAACTGAGTTGGTAACATGAAGCCAAAATTTGAATAAGCTCGCTGCCAAAAATATAAGACTCTAGCCTTTCTGACACTTGGTTGCAATTGTCTACACAGCATTACAATGCGCCAGCAAAACAAAAAGTTGTTAAAGGCATTTATCATACCAACTAAGGATTAAGAGCAATAATTGTTTGGAGTTAACTTTCAAAGCCACGACCCTCTAGCACAGGCTTTGCGACCCAATTGAGGTCGTGACCCACATGTTAGAAACACTGTTCTAGTGAAGCCGAGGAGGAAATGCTCAGAATTCATTCTACGGATATTTTACTCTCGCCCAAGATAGACGGAAACCCAATTCACATATTTATGTAGACTTGCATTCTGGTGTGCTATAAATTGCAGATTTGTGTTTCCCTTGCTGTGATGTTGTTAATGCTGATCACAATTAACAAGTATAGGAGGCAGCTATGGCAGATTAAAGAACGTAATGTGCATATAATATATGGATTCTGTATGACAGCTGCTGCCATCCTGTTACCTGAGCGATGTGGGAACAGCTGGTGAGAAGTGTAGAAAATGGATTATCCGGGAGAAACAAATTCATTTTTTAAAAAAAGTTATTTCCTTCAGTTAGTGTTAATGTCTCCTGCAGCCTGTTATTGTGCAGTGCTCTAGATTTTCCATGGTGGTGGTTGTTGATTCTTGCATATGGCCAAAGCTCCATCAATAATTGTAAAGCAAATGCTTATCCTGCAAAGATCATACGCAGCACAGAACATCAACCGCTTCTGCCATATGCTCGAGACATCTTTTCAGAATATATATTTCCACAGTAGCCTGTTCATTTTTAATTTATGCTCTTCCCCCTCCCGCTGGCCTGTTTTCTCATTTCAAAATTACTGTATCTTGGTCTGTTCTGAATGGAACGCTTGGGACTGAATGCAATGAGCTAAAAACTGTAAGAAGACTTAGAAAGTTTTGAAATGAAGAAGAAGAAGAATGGGTGGGAGGGGGAGAGGAATAGTAGGCATAACTGTTCATCAGGAACCAGCTGAATCTTACTGCACCTCCATACAGGTACCGCTGGAGCGTGCTAACCTTTCTCCCTGCAGCCCTGTACAGCCCCCTGTTAAACAGAGGTCTGTGGCACAGTGGGCTGGACCCAGGTATGGCTGGAACTGGGTCCCACATAAACACTTGGATTGTAGAACACAACAGATCTTTCCTGTATCATCCTTCCCATCGCAGCCCCTTCCACCTCCTGAAAAATATTTGCGTGGACAGGCGGAGTCCCCCAAACCCTGGGCTGCCCCCATGTGGAATAATGACTAAAGACAATGTGCTATGGGATTAAAATTGGCCACAACTTTATTATGTTTCAGATGTGGGTAGACCTTGGTAGATCCTCCCCATGTTGTGTGGGCAGGTAATCCCTCCCCCTACCTGGGCTGATCACCTTGGCAACACCTCCCCAGGCCGGGATTGGGTAACTGGATGAGGTAGGCAGAGACCTCCAGGTATCCCACCTGGGGAAGGCGAAGCCAAGCCTGTGTTAATGGTGCCGTATAGGGTCCAGGGGGCTGTGCGCGACCACGCAAAGGCACCCCCCCATTTAATGTGGGGAGCGATCATTGTGGGGTGGGGGCTTCTGAGTTGTGTTGGAAATAGCATGGAGTTGTTAATGGGAGAAGAGAATTGGAGGGGACTTGTGGGGAGCGCCTTGTGTGAGCCACAGTCCATGCTGTTCTGAAGGGACCTCCCTCTTGGGAGCTGCTCTTTGGTGGGGAGGGAGGTGCCTGAGATTGCACTGGGAAGGAAGAGGCAGAAAAGCCCCACTGGACCCAAGCCAGCCACTTTGTCCCCTTGGGTGGAAAAGAAATCTGATACATAACATTTGGCAGGTGTTGCTCCTCATTTTCCTCAACATGCGGCAGACAGTGGACCTTTTTTATATTTAAGTGCTATCATAGTATTCATGAGAAATTATCAGATTATTTTCCTGCGGCTGCTGCAAACTTTAAATTGCTGGTAAACTTGCTTTTGCTCGCTATCTAGGGAGGCACGGGCATTTGTCCTTTTCTCGTGTGATTTTTTTAAAATAAAAGAATGCATTCTTAGAGCACTTACAGAGACAGCCTAGCTGCAGCAGCCCAGCAACAACAGCAGTGCCATTTTTCACAAAGAAAATGTTGAACAAGAGCCAAATGTTTGGTGGCAGAGTCTGTTGCTAGGAAATCAAGGTCCTGAGGCGATTAATGACAAAGCAAGCAATAACAAGAAGGCAGAATTACAGATTTAAAAGAGGGGGGGGGGGACTGGTTGGTGTTATAATTACCCAAAGAAATCTGCACTCATTAAATAGGCTGTTTTTATGATTGACTTTAATTGGAGGTTAGTGCAGATATTTAGCTCCTTTCCCACCCCTTTAAACACATGCGTGCGCATAATCCGTAAAACTGCAGGCTTGTTTTTCTAAGCATCGCAAGGAGCTTGCCCTGTAATTTGATCCCCACTGACAGATGCATTTTCTATGCTGCCATTTTGAATTAACCTATTGTGCAACAATTTTCCTCAGCTCTGTTGAATAAAACATCAAGTCTTATTACCTCAGATGGATTTGATTGAGTAAAAGAATGTACTTCTAGATGAAGAAGGCAGTTTGCAGAGACTCTGGTGCTTTGAACTCTGCCGACAAGCCCCAATAATTTGTGGTGTATGCATAAAGCATGAGAGACAAGGAGAGAGAGAGAGAGAATGTGTGATTCTTTGTTGAAAGTTTGCTGTTCAGAAACTGCCCAAGGAGTAGTAAGATTTTCAAAGACAGTATGCCAAATATGTTTTGGAAGCTCAGTTATTAGCTTTTTAAACAGTTGCACAAATTCTTTGTTTTTGTATTAGTTGTTCTAAAGCTCCTCTTGCAACATATGCCCTCACTTTCACATCTCTGTTCATAGAACGTCTTGGAATTTATTTCTTAAATGCTTTTATGGATCTGTGATTTAGAAACACACTCACTCTCACGTTCTGCCCTTTCTCCTTTTTTTAAAAAAACAACTTCATCATTCATTTTTACTGCTGCACCGCGGGCGACTCCACGCCCTGTTACTAGTATTAAGGAAGACATGACAACCTGTGCAAAATTATTGTGAGTGAATATATGGGGGAAATATATAATAGTAGAATTCTCCAGATGTTTAATCAAATACTGGAACAATAGAGCTTCTGCAAATTCTGTCCAGCCATATTGGCATGTTGCTAATCAGATGCCTGTGCCAAGCTGTCTGCTTTGTTAAATACCCAGATTCCCCGAGGCAAGAAGACAGCTGCTATAACTACTATGAAATTTGCTAGCTCAATCTATTTCTGCTACCCTTGGGCTATCAAACTACAGTTAATTTAGACCACCCCAACACATATACTTTGGGGGATTTTTTTCCAAAGTGTTTATAATTAAAATGATAAAACATCATTATTACTCTGAGGATAGTTGTGTACGGTTTTGCATTTGACAGATACCTACAGAGATGAACGCAGCATGTCATCTTTATTGGCATAATGTTTCTTTATTTATCAAGCCCCTACCCCAATTCTATAGATACATAAATGCATTCCACGCACATGGGAGAGGCAAAAGGCTAGTCTTTATTTCATTAGGAAGATGCTGAAACTCAGATCTATTGGTAATGAGCTGCTTTAACTGCATAACACCGGATGACTAAAAACAGTCCTGCTAGCAGGGAAACTTCAATACATAAATCCATGTTGATGCCGACTGTCCTTCCATATTTCGTAAGAATACTTTTCTTGGGTAATGAAGTCTGTAAGAAATCTAAAGTTGCATTTTAAAAACCTGATCTGATTTATCACTCTAATTTTAATGTAAATTTTAAAAATAAATCTTTGTACACCTAGAAGGGAATGGGGATGAGAGAGTCAACTTTGAAGAAAGTTGCCGCTGTTGCTCTTCTACTAGTCAAACTTAGTGTCAATCATATGAAAAAGGAGAAATGCGTCCACACCAGATTTCTTGGTTCATACAGCCAAAGCTGCTCATCTTTTGTTGATTCCTATTCATGGGCTTTTTATGAACTCTTGACATGTTATTAAGGTTATCTGCTTTCTAGTCTTATTTAAAGGAGAAATAGTTTGGGGATAATGCAGACATAGACTCCAGAAGTCTCCAGTTCAAATTGTATTGTAGCAGAATATTGGCTGTATTCAAGCATCGCTTCATTTGCAGGATTTTCCCTTGGGTAAAAACAGGAGAGAAGATCTGGGTTTCATAGTCTCTACCCTACATTCTACTCCCTTATCCCCAGGCATGTCCAAAGGTCGTTTTGCGGGCCCAATTTAACTTTGGGGTTAAATCCTTTAAAAAATTGTAAAAAAGCTCAACAACTTCAATCCTAAAAAAAGCTCATGCTCACTTCATCAAATCTGGCCCTCTTTGAAAAAAGTTTGGTATTAAAGAAACCGGGGAAATACTTTTAAATCTGAATGCTAGATCTCCTCAGTCAGTAAGTATTTTCTCCATAATCATAGAATCATAGAGTTGGAAGAGACCACAAGGGCCATCGAGTCCAACCCCCTTCCAAGCAGGAAACACCATCAGAGCACTCCTGACATATGGTTGTCAAGCCTCTGCTTAAAGACCTCCAAAGAAGGAGACTCCACCACACTCCTTGGCAGCAAATTCCACTGACGAACAGCTCTTACTGTCAGGAAGTTCTTCCTAATGTTTAGGTGGAATCTTCTTTCTTGTAGTTTGGATCCATTGCTCCGTGTCCGCTTCTCTGGAGCAGCAGAAAACAACCTTTCTCCCTCCTCTATGTGACATCCTTTTATATATTTGAGCATGGCTATCATATCACCCCTTAACCTCCTCTTCTCCAGGCTAAACATGCCCAGCTCCCTTAGCCGTTCCTCATAAGGCATCGTTTCCAGGCCTTTGACTATTTTGGTTGCCCCCCTCTGGACACGTTCCAGTTTGTCAGTGTCCTTCTTGAACTGTGGTGCCCAGAACTGGACACAGTACTCCAGGTGAGGTCTGACCAGAGCAGAATACAGTGGTACTATTACTTCCCTTGATCTAGATGCTATACTCCTATTGATGCAGCCCAGAATTGCATTGGCTTTTTTAGCTGCCGCGTCACACTGTTGGCTCATGTCAAGTTTGTGGTCAACCAAGACTCCTAGATCCTTTTCACATGTACTGCTCTCAAGCCAGGTGTCACCCATCTTGTATTTGTGTCTCTCATTTTTTTTTTGCCCAAGTGCAATACTTTACATTTCTCCCTGTTAAAATTCATCTTGTTTGTTTTGGCCCAGTTCTCTAATCTGTCAAGGTCGTTTTGAAGTGTGATCCTGTCGTCTGGGGTGTTAGCCACCCCTCCCAGTTTGGTGTCATCTGCAAATTTGATCAGGATGCCCTTGAGTCCGTCATCCAAGTCGTTGATAAAGATGTTGAATAAGACCGGGCCCAAGACAGAACCCTGTGGCACCCCACTAGTCACTCTTCTCCAGGATGAAGAGGAACCATTGATGAGCACCCTTTGGGTTCGGTCAGTCAGCCAGTTACAAATCCACTGAGTGGTAGCATAGTCAAGACCGCATTTTACCAGCTTCTTTACAAGAATATCATGGGGCACCTTGTCAAATGCCTTGCTGAAATCAAGGTAGGCTACATCCACTGTAATTCTGTCAAAAAACGAGATCAGGTTAGTCTGACATGACTTATTGTCTGTCCCAACATCTAACACTATTTGTCCTGACATCATGTGGTGTCTACAGTAGCACATAGTTGTATATTTTGATGAAGCATTATATGGCAAAGTGAAAAAACCTTTTCATCAGAACAGACTGAAGTAATAAACATAAGACAGGATGGCTTCCGGTGCCATCCTGATTTATCCAACAGCAGTTGGTCAGCATTTTCCACCTCAGGACATGAAGACAGTTGAACAGAAATATTGTTTTCTTAAAACGCTACCACGAATACCCTGCATCGAAAGTTGTCCAACAAAAGGGAACATTCAGAACAACAGTGGCATAGACTGAAAAACCAATTAATCATATGGTTCTCCAGTTCAAGCAAAGGATTAGATTACAATGAGATTGACCAAGTTTCCAATAGCATAGCTGCCGAACGGAACAATGATAACCTGAAAGCAGAAAGCAATCCAGTCGTGCTGTATTGAATGAGTGTTTCATTTATTCATGCAATTGCAATAGGTGTACTCTGGAATTCTTGCACTTCACTGTACTCCATTATGTTATCAGTTGCATTGTAACACTTGCTTAAAGACATGTCTCTTATCAGTAATCTCCATTGAAGTTTTTTGTGTCAAATTAATCTGAAACAGAGCAGAGTTGATAGAGCTATTTTGCAAACCTTTTGGATATCTAATAATGAGAAAGAAATGTAATTTCACAGCAGTGGTGTTGGTGTCCAGCATGATTATGAGATAAGTACTTCAGCTGATCATCTTGGTTCATGCAATATTTGTTCTATCATTGGAATCAATTTTCTCACTAGTGGGAGCTAAAATATTGACCAAAATGTGAGTTCATTGCAGCCCTCTTCGATTTCAGTAGGATGGCTATAAAACATTGGCAGCATGAGTTTCCTGGCCATATAGAGGCCATATATAACTAAAAACATCTTCACTGGGCATGTTTCTGAAGGGAGACACGTATATTATTCTTGTTTGCTCTGCTTTTTTCCATATTATTGATGAAAAAAATCTCACAATGTAAGTATTTCTGACATTTCTTACCACACTTGATAAAATCTTGAGAATTTTCTGTAACTGTCAACATTCACCAAGTTTTTGACAATTACATAAATTACACAAATCCCATAGATGTGGTATTTGATTGTGTAAATAAACCTTTGGGCGTTGAACCATTACGAAAGAAGACTTATAGACTGAGAAGTAATTGGAAACATTAATTGATATGGTAATATTAGTTGGCTTTTGATGATTAGAAAGGAAATTCCTGTTGGACACCAATAAAACTGTAGTAAGTGTCCATTTCGTAGAAGTAATCATGTCCCTTCTGCTTCTGTAAACTAGAAATCTGGGCTGCAAACAGATTCAGCAAAGTGCTGTAGATCCTTATCTGCCTAATTGCGCCGTCATTTCTGGACATGAGTAAAAATCACATGACTGGACTTAATGCATTTCGTGCCTTGTCTATGTTTGAGGAGCACCATTAGAAATGGTAAAAGGTAGAGTTGGAAGGGGTCCCAAGGGTCATCTAGCCCAACCCCCTGTAATGCAAGAATCACATTAGTTGTACACAGTAATATATCATCAAATGACATATCCAGCCAATTCACCTAGATAAGCACCATAATGTGGATTTCACCAACATCAGGTCCTTGTCCTACCTACATGATGCTGACACAAAGCCCTACACTAGGACTAGACAACAGAACGAAAGAAAAATCTCTCCCCCACTCCCTTTCCCCCTCAACCGCAAGATGTCTATGACAAAAATGTATTTCACTAAAGGCAAACGAACTGTGAAAAAGACTTATTAATGCAAAATGGAGACGATAGGTGTACTTTTTCCTGTTTTTCTGTTTGTTTTGTAACAAAAAAAAATCTTTAATAAAAACTAGTTTTTTTAAAAAAAAAAGAAATGGTAAAAGGACTCAGCAGTGGCCTGCAGTGAGAAACAGTTTACAGGCACAAACCAAACACTGATATAAATATTAACATTTTAAATAATGTATTCTAGCTTTTTATTTAGCCTTAAGCTAATTTGTTAAAGTACTGGAAAATTTGATACATAATTCCTGAATTAGATCACAATGTGCAGTTAATTTTATATGTTTCCTAGTTAACTTAACAGCTAGTATTAAAAGAATGGTGGTAACCCATTGCTTTTTTTTAGCAAGCAAAAGCAATATTCTAATAGTTATTTATTTAGTTGCAGAATCATAAATTCATTTGGCAGAATGGCTATATAAGTTAGGGAACACAGAAAAGCTTATTGTCAAGTGATTTCATGTTGAGTGAATTTTGAAAAAAATGCTTCAAGTGCCCTATAGTGTTTTTTTGTTTGTGATTGAGGTCGCCCAGGGGCCTAGCTAAGCCCTTTTTCTTATAGTTTCATGGAAATTAGACATCTCGGGAGTCTTTGGCCAGTTTTATTTTGGAAGTGTTGGAATACCAAACTTTGTGATGTAGCTAACACTACCTGATGCTTATTTTCTACCAGCAGAGAGTTATTTTCTAGGCTAAACGCCCTTTCCTTACTCATACCTTTCACAACCGATTCATAATACGTTGAGGGCATTTAAAGACTGGCAAACATTTCAGGACAATATTCTAAAAATCTGAAGGCAGTTTATAACGAAAAGGCATAAAATTTAAACTTGGAAACTTGACTTAAAAGCATTAAAGAACATACATGAAAAGTTGACATGGGAAGTAGATACATTATTCCATACCTAACTTATTAGAATGAGTAACACCAGAAGACAGTGACAACACATTTACATTTCTTACGTTACCAGAAAAATTCTTGTTGTTGTTATCATTTTATTTGTACGCTGCCCTGACTGGGTTGCCCCAGCTACTCTGGGCAGCTTCCAACATAGTATCAGAATAATCTTTATTTGCATCAGCCACTAGCCATTAGCAATAAAATACAATGTACTGAAGGTAGAGGTAAAAACTTAACTATACAAAATTCATTTACATCAATAATCAAGTAATAGATCTTATTCTGATTGCCCCCGCTAAAAACCTTGCAGTTTTTGCTGTCACCTGATCATCTTGATCTGCTAAAAGGAAGGACATAGTAGCAATGGTTGAGTGACAATAATAGAGGGGTAATAACCTCACTCCTCAAATCTTTATAAAGGGTGCAAGCCAGAAGCACATGAGCCACTGACTCATAGCTGTCAACTGTCCCTTATTTGACGGGAAAGTTCCTTATCCCAACGCTGTGTCCTGCTGCTGTCCCTTATTGATGATGTCCCTTAAATTTCCCGGGTTTCAAAGGAAGCAGCTCCTCTCCCTCCTTCCCTGCTGGCCAGGGAGGAGGGAGGCTCCAACTGTGTTGCTTGGCTGCGTTGCTCACCCAATAAGGAGTCTAAGAACGACTGGGGGGTGGAACTTGCATGCCTTGTGCCGATCAAATCGGCCACGTTGCCTGGGGACTTGCCTTTGCTCAGCGCTTCCCAGCGAAGAGGTGACGGTGGTTTTCCTTGCTGCATCCCCTTTGCCGGGTTGCTGCGCTGTGGGAACCACCTGTTGAGGCTTTATTTGGCTGCTGGCTGGGTTTTCTCCTTTTGGCTCAGAGGGGCTCAGAAGTTGAACATACATGTGTTCAGAAAATCCCTTATTTTAGCTGCGGATCCCTTATATTCGAGGCTGCTGGTCCCTTATTTTCAAATCTGTAAGTTGACAGCTATGCACTAACTCAATACTGCCATCTCCGTTTTTCCAGTGGAATTTTTTGAAATCGACCCAGCTTCCAACATGTTTAAAAACACGACAAAACATTAAACCTTAAAAAGCCTTCAGTTGTCTTCTAAAGTTTACTTTTTGCAAGCATTACTCTGTGAAACCCTTACCTTTGTATTCCTATCCTGGTTGCTTATTTTAAAAAGTCTAAGCCTGTCTTTACTCATTTGAGGAAAATTACTAAGAAATTAGTCAGATTTGAATTTTCCCTTCTTTTAGTCATTTTCTCTTGCTGTTTAATAATTTGTTTCACACCCATGGCAAGTACAGTATAAATTAAAATCTCAAACAAAGTTTGGTACACCTGTCCATTATTCATTTTGATTTAAAACTCAGCTAAATAGCTTGGTGTTATTGATGTTGTTATAAATGAGGGAAATTCTTGCAAATAATATTGGGAAGATCAGTCTTTGTCAATGATGCAGCTTCTATAAAGTTGAGGGTAATTGTTTCATCCACACATAATGGTAAATCATCATTTAGCACTAGATGAATGCCCCCCAAATACCCTGAGTGAAGCATTGTGCCTTCTTACCCCCACATCCCTTATTCTTTCATGCAGCTGGGGGATTGACTTCATGAGAGTTTAATTTCATTTTCACCAGCTAACATTCCATTTGGACAAGGGATTCTAGTTTAAAACAAACTCTAGAGAATTTCTTAAGAAGTCAGCCTCAAACCATGGATTATGATGATATTATCTTGTTAAACTAACCACACTTGCAACTAATTGCTTTGTTTTAAATGGTCCTTAGTGCATCAACCAGCAGATAAAAACTGGATATCTGCCACAATGTACTGACATGCCTTTTTATGAAAAATGTAGGATGAAATTGTAAAATGAGATTTTGTGTGAATATGGGAATTTTAGCTCTTCAGAAGTTGACATTAGCGTTTGCTGTGTTGAATCAACACAAAAGCATTAATGATGTTAGAAGTGAACCCACGTTTGGTGTAAAAGTAATCTAGCCAGGTTTAAACCAGACATATCTGCAGTGAATTTAATCTTGACATATTGGAGAAAAATTACATTTGTGTAGGAAATACATTCTAGAGCTTTAATGCTCATCTGTATTCAGTAGAAACAAAGTTGGAGTCTCAAATAATTTTCTGAAAAACTGAATAGCAGACTAAGGTATACAGCCCTGCAATAATATTGTTTGACTAAAAGGTTCAGTTGAAATGGTTTTGTTCATTAGCATTAGATATTCATTTGAAAATAATGTCCCTTGGATTCTTGTTTATGTTGGAATGAATAAAGCTAAGTGAATAGGAATCTGTGCTGAGCTTATTTGTGAATCACAAAATCACAGTTCTTAAATGATAGGACTGTGTACACATGCACTCAAATAACCTAAACAGACATCTTTACTTAACCCATTTCTCGCAAGCTTTTGACAATGCTGAAATGTTTGTTCAGCACTGGATCCAATTTTCACAAAGGAAATGTAAATTGTTCTAAAATTATTATTTGAGGAACAATGAAACAACTGAGTCACATTTTAAAGCATACCTTTTAGTAATGTAATTGCTTTAAATCCATTAGTTTCCTTACTAAGCAATTCAAATTACCCTTAGTTCAAGGACATGCCTGAAAATACTCTATTATCCCTTTTGCATTTCTATGACAGTAACAAGATCTGTGTATACGTCTTCCTGTGTGAAATACCAAGCTATTAGTTTTTGTACAAGTGTAAGCAAGTGCTTCTGAAGGTGAAATGAGTTGGTTTCTTACCACTTGCAAACCACAAATAAACGGCAGATGACAAAACTTAGCAATTATAGCTTTCAGTGGCTATTACAGTAAACTTAACTACTACCAAGTAGCAAATGGAACAGAAGGTTCTCTGATCTGCCTCATGAACTACCGTATTTTTCGTCCCATAGGACGCTCCGTCCCATAGGACGCACCTACCTTTTTGGGGGGGAAATAAAGGAAAAAATTTTTTCCTTTATTTCCCCCCCCAAAACCATATCGGGGAACAGTGGGATGGCGGTGCTGCGCCTCCCCGCTGTCCCCCGAGCTTGTGGGGCTGGCCCATGTCTGCCTGGCGCGAGGGGCGCTCTGCTTCAGGGCGCCCCGCGCGTTGGGCGGCAGGCTACAGTCCGCAGCATGGGGAACCCTCTGTTTCAGGGCGCCCCACGCGCCCCCCGGGTGCACAAGGCTTGCCAACACCAGCGCGGAGCACAGGGCGTCCTCCGAAGGGCACCCCGTGCTCCGTGCTGCCAGCTGCCGCCCGCAAGCCTTGCGCTCTCGGGGGGAGATCCCCCGGGTGCGCAAGACTTGCCAACACCAGCGCGGAGCACGGGGTGGCCTCCGAAGGGCGCCCCGTGATCCGTGCTGCCAGCTGCCGCCCACAAGCCTTGCGCTCTCGGGGGGAGATCCCCCGGGTGCGCAAGGCTGGCCAACACCAGCGCGGAGCACGGGGCGGCCTCCGAAGGGCGTGCTCCGTGCTGCCGGCTTCCACCCGCAAGCCTTGCGCTCCCGGGGGGGGGGGAGATCCCCCCGGGTGCGCAAGGCTGGCCAACACCAGCGCGGAGCACGGGGCGGCCTCCGAAGGGCGCTCCGTGCTGCCGGCTGCCGCCCGCAAGCCTTGCGCTCCCGGGGGGGGGATCCCCCGGGTGCGCAAGGCTTGCCGACACCAGCACGGAGCACGGGGCGGCCTCCGAAGGGTGCCCCGTGCTCCGCGCTGCTGCCCGCAAGCCTTCGGCTCCCGGGGGAGATCCCCGGGTGCGCAAGGCTTGCGGACACCTGCGTGGAGCACAGGGCGTCCTCTGGAGGGCGCCCCGTGCTCCGCGCTGCAGGCTGCCGCCCGCAAGCCTTGCGCGCCCGGGGGAACTCCCTCCGGGCGTGCAAGGCTTGCGGATAGCTTCCTGGAGCCTGGAGAGCGAGAGACGTCGGTGCGCACCGACACCTCTCGCTCTCCAGGCTTCAGCGAAAGCCTGCATTCGCCCCATAGGACGCACACACATTTCCCCTTCATTTTTGGAGGGGAAAAAGTGCATCTTATAGGGCGAAAAATACGGTACACATTATTTACCACCTTGAAGTTTTACAAATAAAAGCATTGTTTTTTAAATATATAAAATGGCTTGGAGTCCCATATGTAAACACTTTGCATACATTTTAGTTTTGTTTAGTAATTGCATTTTCATGTTTCCACAACAAATATTTCTACACAATTATCTGCAATTTTGCAGACATTTGGAATCCTTTTACTAGCTCATGCCACAGTAGAGTTGCAGTTACCGTTTTGGCTATTGCTTAAAATCTGTACTTCCTTGTATTCTGGCCTTTAAATTATCCTAAACATTACTCAATAACTCTGCAGTTGATTCTATTGTGGAGATTATTTTACTATCAAATTCATCCGTTGGTCATTTCAGGTTCTTAATGAAGAATCTCCAAATCAGGCAGGCCACAAAAACGTTCTTTTCAGATGAGACGTTAACTTCTGTTCACTCTTCTTCATGATGCCTCTATCACAACTTTCCCGTTTTTGCCTTTTGATATTTTAGTACTCATTGACAACAAGGCTCAAAAGTCTTTCTCAGAAAAAATTACTGTACCACTGATAGTGGCAATGGGCTCCAATGCAGGTCTGGTAGTTTATGGTTAATCTGAGGCACAATCAACTGGTGTACAGCTAAGGGAATGGTGGGGGGTCGGGGGCACCATAAAACTGCAGGGGGAAAGGGCTAGCCCAAAGGCGCTATGAAATTATGGAACAAACTGGTGTCCCTGAAATCCTCATGTTTGACAAAACCAGACCTGGGTATCTGGTGCACAGTGCCCTTTAAAGCAAATGTTGTTTGACAGCTTTTCCAGGAAACAGTATATTTCGACAGACCTGTCACTTCTCTCTCTCTCTCTCCCCCCCCCCCCCGTCTTATCTTTTAAGTTTACAGCCAGCTTTTAAAAGCACAGAGCAAGGTTAACCTCAGAAGTATTTCCTGTTGGAACATTAATCTAATTCCATGAAAATAGAGCTGGTTCCCCCCCCCCCCCCATCTGTAAAACAGATAATGGGATCTGGAAAAGCAGCCCATTTCTCTGGGTTATCATGATGAAGAAGCTTAGGTTGGACACCAAAGCATTGATCAGTTTTCCCAGCAGAAGATATTCTCCTTTCAGCTGAAAATGGTATTAATGGATTTCTTTGGTTCCTTTGGTTCTTAAATGCAACACGACCCAGTTCAGACACCTATGGTTTCTGTTGGAAGGTCATACTGTGGCAAGCTTCAAGCTTGTGTGCTTTCTGCTCCCCTTCCTTCATTGATAGCAAGTAGCGAAGTGTAAAGCTTCTGTTGGCAAAGATGACCCAAAAGCATTTGTTAGGTGTGAATATACTGCAGGAGCTCTCTGTGGAGCCTTTCAAGTCTCACTGTTTTCAACAGGGTTCTCTCAGAATGCTCTACTGCTGGCGTCATAGCAGAGTCCAAACACAAGTAAAATCACCATCCAAGGAACCACACAACTAGGTCCATTTGCCCAAAAGGACTTTGAGCTTGAGCTGCTCTCAAACAGGGGAGGGGTGAACCTGTGGCCCTCCAGGTGTTATTCAGCCTAAGCCCCTCAACAACTGATGGTCTCTGATAATGGAAAAGAAGAGAAAGAAAGGGGGAGGAAAAGGAGGGCATATGTGTACCACTTGACTGTTTAGAAAATCTTGAAACAGTGCACAGATAATTTTAAAAATACATAATAAATGAAACAAAACATGAACTAGTATAAAATCCAAAGAGTGCAGCATACATAGTAATCAGCCTGTTCCAGGCCAACATAATGTACAGTGGTACCTCGGGTTACATGTGCTTCAGGTTACATATGCTTCAGGTTACAGACTCTGCTAACCCAGAAATAATACCTTGGGTTAAGAACTTTGCTTCAGGATGAGAACAGAAATCGCGTGGCAGCAGCGGGAGGCCCCATTAGCTAAAGTGGTGCTTCAGGTTTAGAACAGTTTCAGGTTAAGAACGGACCTCCAGAACAAATTAAGTACATAACCAGAGGTACCACTGTATTGCTAACTTCATGTCTAATAGTCTTGCATTGAATCTTGCAGCTTCAAACCTTTGGAATCCCCCACCTTTTTTTCTAAGGGCTAGAACAATTTTGTAGGTAAGAATAGTATTCTTTTCACATTGTCCAGTTGATAGTTGGGCTCCTTATTCTTGACCCAGGAACTGAAACCTTCCTTCTGGGCAGCAGATTTAAGATGAATCCGAATAAAGCCAAGTTACTGTGGTGTGTGAGTGCAGGTGTGTCGTCTCCATGTTCAGAAATGCTGGTTGGAATCCAAAGAGCTACTTGGGGCTGTGTGCCCCGAGTCAGGTTTTTGACTGCTTTTCTTTGAACACCTGACCTCCAGTTTATTATCAGACATTGATTTCAAGTCTCGCTCCATTTTCAGAGTTCTTTGCCATGCGGCACAGGGACAGTTGTTGAAAGCACAAAAGTTCAAAGCCCCCTCTAGCTAGTTCTTTGGATCTTGGCCAATATTGCTGTGAGAATTAGCAACAGGGGATAGATAATGGTGGCATCATATCCTGCTGGTTGCTGTTGGCGTACAGAATACTGAGGACCATTGATCTGGCTCAGCACGGCGATTCCTATTTTCTTTCTCTGAATTGTGTACTGTTCGCGTATTAACTGTGCCAATATCCCATTCTTCTATGGAAAAAGCGTGGCTGTAACGCACTTACCCATTCATCTTTCCTAAAGACTGTGTTTTGATTGCGGCTGTTGTGAAACTGGAGTCTGTAATCCTTTGTCGCAATAAAGTCCTGCTCCGCTTTTGCAATTCTTTGATTGGGGAGCAGCTGTCGTATTGCGTGTGAATTTGAAAGAGATTGAGTTTAGCAATTGTTCAGTAAATCAGTCTGTCCGTGTTTTCAGGCAAAACTTTCCATGACCCAGGCCTGTTTTCAAATGTTAGTTAACCCATGGGAAGAATGGTCTGCTAATAGGCGAAGGTAAAATGTTGGTGTATTTGGGTGCAGGTTGCTTTGGGACATGCCAGCATGGGGAATTCAAAAACTACTGTATTTTTCGCTCTATAGGACGCATTTTTCCCCCTCCAAAAATTAAGGGGAAATGTGTGTGTGTCCTATGGAGCGAATGCAGGCTCCTTGGCTTCAGCGATAGCAACACGAAGCCTCCGAAGCGCAGAGGGAGTGCTCCCTCCTCACTCCGGAGGCTTCGGGTTGCCTTCACTGAAGCCTGGAGAGCGAGAGGGATCGGTGTGCACCTCCAGGCACACACACTCTTGCTCTCCAGGCTTTGCTTCGCTGGAGAGGCGCTGCACAGTTTTCCCTTTCTGCGCAGCGCCCCTTCAGCGAAGCGGGAGGAGAAATGGAAGGGGCTCCGTTTCTCCTGCCGCTTCACTGAAGGGGCGCTGAGCAGAGAAGGGGAGATTTTCCCCCCCTGTTCTCCCCCTCTAAAACAAGGTGCGTCCTATGGTCGGGTGTGTCCTATAGAGCGAAAAATAAGGTATTTCCCCACTAAGCAGGGGTGCAGAGACTGAACGTGATCTTCCAACCCTCGCTATCCACCTCCCAGGACTCTCCTCATCAACCTTGCTCTATGCCCTTTTCAAGCGTGTTTACCTGGTTTGAATGTGCCGTTGATAATGTCTCTTGCTTTCACAGATGGGCATGTGTGTTTGTGCGCACTCAGAAATGCCTGACTTTTGTGAGGCTTGAATGAAGGCAGTTGTACAATGATAAAAGTCACATCCATTGGTCTGCTATTGTTCAGCATCTTTATAAACGACTTGGAAGAAGGAATTGAGGGGTTGCTCACGAAAATTGCTGAGGATGCCAAACTGGGAGGGGCAGCTAATGCCACAGAAGACAGAATTGGGATTCAATATTACCGTAACAGATTGGTGAACTGGGCCCAAACTAACGGAATACAATTCAATAGGGACAAATGTCAGGCTCTACACTTAGGCAGGAAAAACCAGCTGCACATAAGATATGGGACATCTGGCTTGCCAGTAGTACATGTGAAAAGGATCTGGGGGTCTTAACATAAGTCAACTGTGTGATGCAACAGCCAAACAAAACAAAAAACCAAATTAATGCCATTCTAGGCTGCATCAACAAAGGGATAGTGTCCAGATCAAGGGAAGTATGCTAATAGTATCACTCTGTTCTGCCTTGGTCAGACCACACCTGGAATACTGTGTCCCCTTCTGGGCACTGCAGTTTTAGAAGTTTATTGACAAACTGGAATGTGTCCAGAGTAGGGCAACCAAGATGATCAAGGGTCTGAAAACCAAGCCTTATGGGGAACGTTTGAGGGAGATGGGTATGTTAACCTGGAAAAGAGGAGACTGAGAGATATGATTGCCGTCTTCAAATATCTGAAGGGCTGTCGCATGGAAGATGGAGCAAGCTTTTTCTCCTTCTCCAGAGAGGGTAGGACTCAAGCCAATAGATTCAAGTCTAAATTCAGATTCTGAACTAAACATCAGGAAAAGAAATGTATGACATAAGAGCCATTCAACAGTGGAGTGGACTCCCTCAGGAGGCTGTGGAATCTCATTCATTTGAGGTTTTAAAGCAGCGGTTTGATGGCCATCTGTCATGGATGCTTTAGTTGAGATTTGTGCATTTCAAGGGGTTGGACTAGATAACCCTCAGGGTCTCTTCCAACTTTATAATTCTGTGATTCTACCCCTGGAAGGATGCCCTTGAAGGAATGCAGGCCTCTGCTAAAACAGGTTTCTATCCCCTGCGCTTAAGCTTGCAGCTTCGCATGATTCTAACCAGCTTTGAACTGATTTTAAAGGAAGAACATGTTATTATTATTATTATTATTATTATTATTATTATTATTATTTATTAAAACGTTTCTGTGGCATTTCACATGCTTAGAACATGTTCAGATTGGTTCAACAGTTTCTACACAGGATTCCTAGCATGCTAACTGCACACATGGTGACTGGCAGATACATTTAAATGTGGGTAAAGCTTGGCCTGTGCACACAGATATTATGTTCAGTGCCACTTTTAAAATCAGGCCTTACGTCACAGTTTAGTGTCATCCATTTTGTTCTTGATATTCAATTTAAGTCTTACCCAATAGTGACTGGAAGTTTGGTGGCAGCCCCATTTCGCAATCAATATGCCCAGAAATGTTCAAATTAAAACCCTGTAATATAATCTGAATACGTATATATTTTATGTCTTTGAAACAAACGATGAGCATAACACATGTGCAGCTAATTGACAATGCAAAAGTCCTTGAAATGCTTCCAAGCAGATAGCAAATTCAGTGTAAAACAAAGATGCATTTGAGTGGAAGTAAGAATGTGCATCTCATCTCCTTGACGACCATTCTAATTACCTCAGCTTGGTTGATCAATATTTGATCTTTTCCCCACAATGCAAACGTGTCACTTTAGCTCTGTCACTTTCTCTCTCTCTCTTTTTGCTTTTTGGTAATTTGCAGCCAAGTGAGGTCCATTGTATTTGCTCTTTCTGGCTTTGGTCCAAGGTTCCTCTTGCTGGTATAATGCAGTTCATTGATGTGAGTGTGATCTCCTGGGTAGATTTATCCACAAATTTAAGGCAATTAAAAGCCTTTATAAAGCATTTCATCTAATGTAATTATCATAGTTCAATAATTCTGCTTTTAAAAATTGCTTCTATCACTTTATGATCTTTCCCTCACACCCTCTGGTTTTATAAAACCTTTTCAGAAGGTAAGGGTGGTAACAACATGTGCTGTTCTGTGTCAAAGATGTTACAAGTTTCAAATGTTTTATTAAACTACTTCTGGGGGTGGGGGAGGAATGATAGGTGATGAAAAGTACATATGAAGAGTTTGAAATAGGATTGTTAAAGTAGCAAAGTTATACACATAGATAGCTCAGTTGGTTAACATGGATAGCTCAGTTGGTTAGAGCATGGGTAGGAAAACTAAGGCCCGGGGGCGAGATCCGGCTCAATCGCCTTCTCAAAATGGCCCGCAGACAGTCTGGGAATCATGGTGTTTTTACATGAGTAGAATGTGTCCTTTTATTTAAAATGCAACTCTGTGTTATTTGTGGGGCCCGCCTGGTGTTTTTACATGAGTAGAATGTGTGCTTTTATTTAGAATGCATCTCTGGGTTATTTGTGGGCATAGGAATTTGTTCATATATTTTTTTCAAAATATAGTCCGGCCCCCCACATGGTCTGAGGGATAGTGGACCGGCCCCTTGCTGGAAAAGTTTGCTGACTCCTGGGTTAGACTGAGCGTAGTGCTGATAACGTCAAGGTTGCATTTTCATTCCCCATAGGGGACAACAGCATATTCCTGCATTGCAGGGGGTTGAACTAGATCAGGGGTCAGCAAGGTTTATCTTGCCTGGGCTGGATCACTCCTATGGAGATCCATCTGTGGGCCGGATCGTGTGTGCGCGCGCAATTTCTGGTGTCTGCGTGTGCAGAGACACTATTTCCAGCACCGCGGAAGCGAGTCCCTGCACTGCGCTGCTCTGGTATAGCGCAGCGCACGAGTGGGCAGCTCTGTTCGGGAGCGGCTCGTGGGCTGGTCAAAATACCTCTTGCGGGCTGCTTACGGCCCATGGGCCTTAGGTTGGTGACCCCTGAACTAGATGATCCTCAGGGTCCCTTCCAACACTACAGTTCTATGATGAAACCAGGATTTCCTGGTCCTGAATGGGGTAACTGTGCCCCTGAAGGACCAGGTGCGCAGCCTGGGAGTCATTTTGGACTCACAGCTGTCCATGGAGGCGCAGGTCAATTCTGTATCCAGGGCAGCTGTCTACCAACTCCACCTGGTACGCAGGCTGAGACCCTACCTGCCTGCGGACTGTCTCGCCAGAGTTATGTGTGCTCTGGTTATCTCCCGCTTGGACTACTGCAATGCGCTCTACATGGGGCTACCTTTGAAGGTGACCCGGAAACTACAACTAATCCAGAATGCGGCAGCTAGACTGGTGACTGGGAGCGGCCGCCGAGACCATATAACACCGGTCTTGGGAAAGACCTACATTGGCTCCCAGTACGTTTCCGAGCAAATTCAAAGTGTTGGTGCTGACCTTTAAAGCAACTAAACGGCCTCGGTCCAGTATATCTGAAGGAGCGTCTCCACCCCCATCGCTCTACCTGGACACTGAGGTCCAGCACCGAGGGCCTTCTGGCAGTTCCCTCACTGTGAGAAGCCAAGTTACAGGGAACCAGGCAGAGGGCCTTCTTGGTAGTGGCGCCCTCCCTGTGGAACACCCTCCCACCAGATGTCAAAGAGAACAACAACTACCAGACTTTTAGAAGACATTTGAAGGCAGCCCTGAAGCTTTTAATGTTTGATGTATTACAGTATTTTAATATTTTTTTGGAAGCCGCCCAGAGTGGCTGGGGAAGCCCAGCCAGATGGGCGGGGTATAAATAAAAAATTATTATTATTATTATTATTATTATTATTATTATTATTATTATTATTATTATTATTATAACCAGCAATGGTTATGCAAAACAAGAATACCCCACGATACATCTTTTTAGAAACAAGTGATAATGGGTGTTAACTCTCAGGTTTTTTTAAAAGCTATTGGGGCTGTAAATGGGCTGTATGCACCCAGATTTAACCAGTGCTGGAAATTCCTGGTACCACGGCATGCTTAGATCCCAGTAAAGAGGGTTTCCTTCTCACTTTTCTGTCTTACCATTGTTGAAGCAAGTTTGGCATTCTCGCAGGTACCTACAGGTGAAAAGAAGAATTGCCTGTTAAATGGTTCTGTATGTTTTAACCTTCTCCATAAATGGGTTTGCTGCCTTGCCCTTGAATTACTCTCCTGGGGTATGTTCTTTGCAAGTATGAGTCAAAAGTGCTGCTGGACAAATTGTTTCTTCTTTTACCTGGTAGAGGCAGGTGGCGTGGGTATTCTCTACATACCGACATTATTTGACCAGAGCTTGAAGGCCATATAATGTTTCCCTCTGTGTGTTTTGTGTGTCTGCCTTTCCTCTTTCCTTTTAGGAACAAAACTTTTTAAAACATGTCCTGGGATTAGATCATTTTATATGTAATAATCCTGTTGCACCTCAGGTATATTAAGATGATCTATTTTACCCTCCAAAATAAATGTGTTTTGTCAAGATAAGCAGCTTCATTTCAGACCTTGTACAACGTGATGGCCTTACTTTCATTCACCTCCAAATAGTTTGCTAATTTCGAGTCAGATTGAAATGTTAAGTAGTAAATAGTGTTATCCCATGGACAGAGATAACTTGATGCAATTTTCATTAAAAGTTGCATATGGTATCTGTTAGTAATTGGAACTTTTGCGGTTGAATTATTGTGCAGATTAGCCATAGCACTGAGGGTTCTCAACTTTAAAGGCCAGTTCTGTTTTGAATCTCAGAAATTCCTCCTAGTTTTGTAAGGTAGTCTGTAATCTTATCCAGGACATATGTAATACCACAATGCCAAGACAAGAGGAGATCCAAACCATTGCTTTGACATGTGTGTTTAGGTTTATTTTCTAATTAGATAAACACCCTTTTGCTTTAACTTTGTGACCATATCTTTCAACTTGCTTCACAAAGCAAAGAATGCAGAGTCATAACTGAAGGAGATTTATATTATTAAACC
This sequence comes from Podarcis gaigeae, assembly GCF_964106915.1. Lineage (NCBI taxonomy): Eukaryota > Metazoa > Chordata > Lepidosauria > Squamata > Lacertidae > Podarcis > Podarcis gaigeae. The sequence goes on from NC_139681.1 coordinate 16,644,025, forward strand.
TAGCAGTTGGCACCTCAGCCCCCCTAAGGCAAAATTTACATGCACTTTTGAAGCATTTTTTAAAACGTTTGATAGTTTGGGTGGCTTTCAGCTTTATTTGAGAAATCTTTCCAAAATTATGCAAAGTTACCCCAGTATAGAAATTCAATGTGGGCTCGTCCACACAACAATTTAATGTGGATTTGAAGCTTCTTGTATCTCAGGTTTTTGATGGCACCCACCCAAACTGGTAACCCATATTTCACCCAGAATTAGGTCAGATTTTCCCAAACCACATCTAATAAGGGAACCTTAAAATAAAATTAAAAAATCACGTTATCCAACTGTGGCCATACTGAGATCATATTGTGGGAGTGTTTTTTAAAAAAAACATATGTGGTGAGGTTTCTCTGGATGGTCTGTTACAGGGGTCAGCAGCCTTTTTCAGCCGTGGGCCGGTCCACCGTCCCTCAGACCATGTGGTGGGCCGGACTATGTTTGGGAGAGGGGGGAAATGAACGAACTCCTATGCCCCACAAATAACCCAGAGATGCATTTTAAATAAAAGCACACATTCTACTGATGTAAAAACACCAGACAGGCCCCACAAATAACCCAGAGATGCATTTTAAATAAAAGGATACATTCCACTCATGTAAAAACACACTGATTCCCGGACCGTCTGCGGGCCAGATTGAGAAGGCGATTGGGCCGCATCCAGCCCATGGGCCTTAAGTTGCCTACCCCTGCTCTGTTGTCACACCACCTAAATCTATTTGCTGCTTGTCTGAGCACAAGCTAGCCATTTTGTTTCCATCGGCCCAACGGAAAATGATGTGCTGTGCCTCTTTCCACCGATTGTTGCTAAAGGCTTGTTAGTGGTATGTACATCCTTTTAACAGTAGCTTTGTACAAAACTGCTCTTATACAAAATAGCTGTATTAGAAATAAAAAATCAAATTGACCCTCCAGGGATAAACTGGAATCACGCAATCACTCATTCTCCAAAGCCCTCCCTCTAATGGCTTATTCTCTCTTGGCCTTGGCCTGGTTTGTGTAAAATGTGTCGTTTATTTTATTTGTAGGGCATGTGTTTTGTGCAAAGCTGATCATATTTACAACAGAATGCAACAGAACCTATGCACCTGCCATGCACATTTAGCTTATTTCAGCCACTCACTCCTTTCTTCATAATAGTGGCATGTTTAGAGTGACCTCAGTAAGGATGTGTTTTGCAGAAGAAACATAATAAATCCCGCACTGAAAGGTGCCAAATCATAGAATTGTAGACTTAGAAGGGACCTTAATGGTCATCTAATCCAGCCCTCTGCAATGCAGGAATCTCAGGTAAAGCTTCCATGATGGTTGAGTGAGTGTTGATCTCTACAAACTCGTAGGAGCTCTTTGACCCAGCCCAGTTGATGATACATACAATTCCAGTGCATACTTACCACATTCTTTGGTTTTGTAGTCCACTTGATTACGGCCTATTCTTCTGTCATTCACTTGCTTGTCTTATAGAGTTAAAATAGATAATTATTTTTATTCTTTTTTAGATTTGTATACTGCCCTCCACCCGTAGATCTCAGGGCGGTTCACAACATAAATTCACAAAATACATAATAAAAATAAATAGAAACCAATAATTCACCCTCCCCATTTAAAACGGCATCGTATGTCAATCAGCAAAAGCCTGGTTGAGGAGGAATGTTTATAATGAAGGTGCCAGGTGAGCCTCGCTAGGTAGAGCATTCCACAAGCGGGGAGCCACTGTAGAAAAGTCACATTTTCGTGTTGCTACCCTCCGGATCTCCCATGGAGGATGCACACAAAGAAGGATCTCAGAGGATGGTTTTAGGGTCCAAGTAGGTTCATATGGAGGGACGTGGGTAGTGCTGTGGGTTAAACCACAGAGCCTAGGACTTGCTGATCAGAAGGTCGGCGGTTTGAATCCCCGCGATGGGGTGAGCTCCCGTTGCTCAGTCCCTGCTCCTGCCAACCTAGCAGTTCGAAAGCACATCAAATTGCAAGTAGATAAATAGGTACCGCTCTGGCGGGAAGGTAAACGGCGTTTCCGTGTGCTGCTCTGGTTTGCCAGAAGCGGCTTAGTCATGCTGGCCACATGACCCGGAAGCTGCACGCCAGCTCCCTCGGCCTGTAAAGCGAGATGAGCGCCGCAACCCCAGAGTCAGTCACGACTGGACCTAATGGTCAGGGGTCCCTTTACCCTTTACCTTTACCTAGGTTCATATGGAGAGATCCAGTCCTGAGCCATTTGGATGTGTCTAACCAATAAGAGGAGTTGACCCATGAAGCCAATTCAGTGGAAGACAACCCTTGCATTCATTAAGATCTTCACGCAAGGCTTTTAAAATGGTTCCTAAACCAGCAAAAGCTTTTTTTTTTTTTTAGGATTTACTGGGCACCCTTGAGACCTTTCCATAAACATGATCTCTTCTCCAAATTGTGAGAGGTGGGAATGTACTGTAGGCTCTCTTATCTAATTTGGGAATGCCTGAACATTTTGAGCGGAGCTCTGTGTAACTGTAAAGTTAGTGCTAGAAGCATCTCTAGATATGCGTGATTGGCTGCCTCCTGCTTGCCAGGGACCTTTCACCTTGTCAAAAATAGATGTTCCACATTGTTCTCGCGGCCAAACTGTCGGTCCTACAATACTAGAAAGAAAAAACTGCCTGAATGGGAGAATGAAATGCATTATCCTTGTATGGACCAGCTGTTTTATTCACCAACGCCTTATGGACACCAACAGTGACACTCAGATTGCCATTACCAGCACCTATGTCCTCTGATCCTTTATGAAGAATGGAGGACATAACTTATTCCCCTCTCTCACTTCCCCTTGGCCATTCATTATTTTTATCCTTACAAAAAGTAAGGGAAAAAAGCTTAAAATAGCATTGGTGCTTTTATTTAGTGATTTCATTGGTGGTTTGACACGTAACGTATTTCTCTGTAAATCTGGTTGCCTCCTTTTCTAGATTATCTTCAAAGAATGACCTGTTTTTATAAAATGTGATGCTTGTAGAATACCAACTTCACTCTCTCAGACAAAATAGCCATGATCAAAATGATCCCCCTTCCAAACTCCCATTGTTCTAGGTGCTGGGTATTTCATTAGTGTGAATGAGCTCTGGGTGAAGTACTGCACCTAAGATTTCAGATTAAAACTGCAGAATGAATGGAGGGCCTTTTTTCTGCATCCCTACTTCCAGTTCTCCTGCCAACCTAGCAGTTCAAAAGCACATCAAAGTGCAAGTAGATAAATAGGTACTGCTCCGGCAGGAAGGTAAACAGCTTTTCCGTGCACTGCTCTGGTTCCGTGCACTGCTCTGGTTAGTCATGCTGGCCACATGCTGTACGCCGGCTCCCTCGGCCAATAAAGCGAGATGAGCTCCGCAACCCCAGAGTTGGCCACGACTGGACCTAAGGGTCAGGGGTCCCTTTACCTTTACTTCCAGTTACTCTCTGAAGACAGGAGAAGAGACCCTCTTAAGAATCCTAGGGGGGTGGGCAGGGGAAGGACTAGACCTTGTGAAAAAATGAGCACAATATTTAAGCTGCAGTTCATTCATTTCCAGCTTCGTATTCTTGTTCTAAAAAAAGTGCACCTAGACATTCAATTGTTGCACCCATAACCTAGGTTTAAGGTGCCCTTTAGCTCCTAGCTTTCGTATCTCAGTTTCTAACACTGCCTTAATTTATGATTTTCCTTCTTTTCATTAAGGGATGGGGACACTTAGATTACAGCGTTCCGCATTATGTCATTGGTTTAGTGAAGCATCAGGATGGAGCATAAACAATAGCATCTGGTTTCCTTTGTGCTTCAGAGAATGCAGACACACATCTGAGATCTCCACATCCTCTGTGTGCTTTTGATGCAGTTCCCATCTTGAAAAGCCATGCTGTGATTTCAATTAGTGCAGATGTACACCCAGCCACCTTAACAGGCTCAGCAAAATAATTGTTTTGTTTCAGCACTTGAATGTCTAGATCTGGTTAGTGTTACCAAAAAAAAAAGTGGGAGTGGGGGGGAAATATCACACCTATGGTATTAAGCCTGTGCTTCGATTGCTTTTTTAAAAAATGTCTTGGACACAAGTAATAACCTAATAGGGAATAGCTTGATTTCATACACAGGAACTGCAGGATTACTTCTACATTTTACTGGTCCCCTGTAACACAAAAAAACCCTATAAATGCCCAATGGAAAAACAGCGGAAAATGAGAACTGCAGCAGGCCTTTTGAGATCAAATTTATGGCACAGAACACTCTCTTAAGGCTGTGTTTAAAAGGCAAAGAAAGCAGATAATTAAATTTGCTGGGTTTTACCAACTTAAAAGGCCTTTTTTAAAAAAACTTTTATTACGTATATTTATTATTTCTCCAGCAAACTATTATGCATATAAGTAAGATTTTCAGCAAGGGGAAACTGAAATTTATAGTCTTCATTAAAATGGGGTTATAGGAGAAATGCAATAATTTAATTAATATCACACTTCTTGAGTACTTTTCATATATATGTTTGTTACTCAGGATTCATGGTCCTTTTGTGATGTAATTATGATTTTATGTTGAGAAATGTGGGTGCAATCTGGAACCCTAAAATCTGTTGGAGCATTGCCATTGATTTTAGTGAGATGCAGATTGGTGCCTGTGTTTGGTATCTTGCAGGTTTTCCTGTTCACTGGAATACTCTCTTCATTTGGTATTATTTACTGTGTTTTGGCACTGTGTTCTAAATAGCCATCTTTGCCAGCAACCCATGGTTGAAATGGTGCTCATTATCCGCAGGCTCATTGAGTAAAAATGGCTGCAGCTTGTAGGTAGGCTAGTGGCTGATATTAATAAGTGTCAAGAAAAAATTGCCACTAGTGTGAATTTTAAAAAAAACTAAATACAGTTTATTTTGAATGCAAAGTTGCACAAGATGACCCAGTATTCTTTGTCTACATACTTACACCTATCTTTAGGTGCCAGGCCAAAGAAAAATCCTTTTTCATCTGACATTTGACTTTTAATTATCTATGGCCTTTTTGCATGGGCAGGATGCTTTAATCTAGTTTTTTTTTGCTATTTTAATGTATGTAGGTGGTTGTTTAAAATATTGTAAGTTGCTAATGCTTTTTTTTTTTAATGTTTCTCCCTCAAGAGAGAGATGCTTAGGGAGCTCTGGGCCTTCTGTGGTCTGCAGCTGGTGGAAGAGAGGCTCCGAAAAGGAATGAGTTTAGCTGCATTAGGTCAACTTGTTTGTTTCTTATTTGTGATTGGACAGTCAGTCTTCAGACGGTGAGGAAGAATTATGCACACTTCCTCCTGTCTTGGTTTTCAGCAAGGGAGGAGGAAATATGGAAGTACTGGTAAATTGTGCCTGCTGCACTCACCCTTGCTAAGAATCTGGCCTAGGTTGCACATCTGTTTTGCTGTAGTGAATCTTGAAGGTTTAGGACCTTGGCGTTCGAGGCATCTGAAGGTTGGTTGGTAGCTCAGCTTATCATCTTGGTCATCTGTGTGAAGTTGGTGTCAAAGGAGTAGCGCTCCTTCAGCCTCAGCAGGTCTCCGTGAGAAACCACTACGAAATTTGCATTGGGATTACATCCAGAGTAAAAGATAGGCACTGGTAGAAAGAAGATTGTCTTGTTTAGGGACGTCACTTGCAGGCAATGGACAAAGGCCACCATCACTATAGAAATTCCCATGGGGATCAAACTAGCCTCAAAGCACATGATATACATGTGACCCTATAGGGAACGTCCCAGTCCAGCTGTTAAAAATGGGTCCCAGGAAGTTCTCCTGTGCAAGCCACATGCAGTTATTAAGAACTCTGCAAGAGTGCTAGTATATTATTATTTGGCTTTCACTGATTTCAGGGCAGTTCGGCCAGAGAGTGATTAACTCTTACTAAGATGTTAAAAGGGGAAATCATAGCTGCCTTATCAGGCTTTTTCAAAATTTAATTCCTTTCTCCATTAAGAGTTCAGGCATAAAATTTGCCTTTACTCCTTATCCTTCTACAGTGGTACCTCGGGTTACATACGCTTCAGGTTACATACGCTTCAGGTTACACACTCCGCTAACCCAGAAATAGTGCTTCAGGTTAAGAACTTTGCTTCAGGATAAGAACAGAAATCGGGCTTTGGCGGCGCGGCAGCAGTGGGAGGCCCCATTAGCTAAAGTGGTGCTTCAGGTTAAGAACAGTTTCAGGTTAAGAACAGACCTCCGGAATGAATTAAGTACTTAACCTGTATAAGTAAAGGGAAATGGAAGTTTTACCTCAAATTAAGACACTAACGCCAAACAAAGTCTCCTATTATGTTGCATTTGTATAGGTTTGGATTGATATTTGATAAGGACAGAGCATCTAATAATGGAGGTTTTTTTAAAAACAACAACAACAACTTGAACTTGTCTTTTGCTTTATCTTGTATTAAAATGTTTAACGTAGACTAGATAACTGTTCCCTGTTCAAGAATTAGCAAGTTTCATACTCGAGCAAAAGTAGACAGCATGCGCAAAATCCACTGTAACAAAATGTATGAACAGTAAGATATGAAAACTGTTGATTATGTTGTCTGTGGTGACATACAAACAAAGTGATAACTGTTCGCATCTGTAAAGGTTGAAGAATGGCAGTGTCAGTTTGCATGAAGATTAGCGTAAGAATTTGACATCTTTGGTGAAAATTTATAATTACATATGACACTTTTAGTGGAGATTGGAGGGAGGTTGGCATTTACTGAAGAATCTTTGTTTTAAAGTCACGTCAATTCTAACAGTTTAACTTCTGCACAACAACTGCATTTTGCTTTCTGTAGAATTACAGGTAGGAGATTATGGAATCTGCCAAGCTGCAGTAGGAGTATGTTTTGGGTGGCAAAATTTCTAGGGAAATTGTGTCCCTAGCAATCTCTGCCACTTTAGCGTCTCTTACATTCCACACCACAGCTTCCAGAACCATTCCAGTCTGGTTTCAGGCCATGTTTGGGTGCCTAAACAGTCTCAGCTGCCCTGTTTGATTATCTGTTTAGGAAGTGAGATGGGGGAATGCAACCTTGTTGGTTCTGCTTGCCTCTCTGCAATTTTTGACCCTTTTGGCCATGGTGTTCTCCTGGAGTGACTCATGAAGGTGGGAATTGCAGGTACTGTGTTTCAATGGTTTCAATGGTGCTGCCCCTACCTGCAAAGTACTTCTAGGAGACTGTTGGTCAGCTCCTTGGCTTTGGGGCTGTGGGGTTCCACAAGGGCTCATTCAGTCTCTTGTGTCATTTAACATCTACATGAAACCATTGGAAGCTGTCATCCGGGGATTTGGAGCATGGTGTCTTCAGTATGCTGATGACACACAGATCTCTCTTTCCATTCCATCGGAATCAAGAGAGGCTGTGAAGGTGTTGAGACAGGTATCTAGATGCAGTGGTGGACAAGAAATGGAAAGATGGAGTGGGTGTTGTGAGTGGGTGGTTCCCATATCCAGCAGTTAGGTGTATGACCTGTTCTGGGAGGGAGTAGGAAGATGTTAGTAGTATGGGAGTACTCCTGGATTCCCACTTATCACTTGAGTATCAAATGGCTTCTGGGGCTTGGATTCCTAATGCCCAGTTTAGGCATAATTCTGATTAGCTGATTCATCAGCCACAGATGTTTCTGGACTAGCATAGTCTGGTTTTAGTTGTCCATGCTCTGATAGCTCTCATGTGGACTACTGTAATGCATTTTATGTGGGGCTGCCCTTGAAGTCAGTCTTGAGGCTACAGTCAGTGCAGAATGCAGCTGCTGGCTTGGTAAGTGGGGCAGCCTGACAGGAGCAGGGGTCACTGGACTTAAAGCTCGGCATTGACAGACAATGAGCTACCAAGCTCAATACAAGGTGCTAGTACTAAGCCCTCCAACGGCTTGGGACCCAAGTACCTAAAAGAGTGCCTTCCCCAATAGCAGCTGTCTCGAATCCTATGATCAGCAGGTGAGACCTAGTTGGTGCTGCTGCTGCTGCTGCTGCTCCTGGGGGCTACTTGGTTGCCATTGGTGCATGGCAGGGCCTTTTCAGTGGTGGTTCTGTATAGAATGCCGTCCCTAGCAAGGTGCATGTGTCTCCATCATTATTACCTTACAAGAGTAATAGGAAAACATTCCTGTTTGCCCTCTTTGTAAGATAAAGATCTGTTCACAGTCATGGTCACTTTATTTCGTGTATTTCTTCTCAGTATTCGTTAAACTCAAAGGGGACACAACAGAGCATGAGAAAACACCAAACAAAAATATAAATGCATCTATTGTGTTATCTGTAGTATATCTGTATAGAAGATAATTCAAAACCGTTTAATAATAGCTACATAATTTTAAAAGCCTTAATATCAAATCCATTCATAATTCAGACATTTTGAAGTATGTGGTATGAGATCTCAAGTGTTTCCATTTTCACGCTTTGATTCCAATATGCATTTGCAGTAGTGATTCCTTAATCTGCAGAAATCTGGCAAAGCATGAGGATTGGTTTCAGACATAACAGGAAACCATTGTTTCCTGCTACATGAAGTGATCTGCAACAAGCTTTTGGATCCCTGCTCCCTTCTTTTTCTCTCTTGTGTGACTGAGGAGGAGCTCAGAAACATCTGTTTCCAGTTTTAAACATGATGTCCAGACACAGGGAATTATAGGTTGTTTAAACTATGGTTAGTAAGAACAAGCCTGGATGAAACCATGGTATGATTTTCTGATTCATTCTCAAATTAGCTCCCTAACCTCTTTGGGGCAGAAACACCTTAGCCTTGTGTTTTCAGAAGTTGGGGGTCATGATTTGGCTAACATTGGAGGGAGTCTCTGGTTGGGACTTCCTACCTCCCCACCCATTATAATCCAAGCATTACAACTTATGAAATGGTAGATGTTGCATCATGAAAATTAAGAATTCAACAATCTAATATTTAAGGAATCTATCATTATAGTTATTATCTGATTGCAATTTATAGTAAATGCTTCTACAGCCATTATTTAGAGACTGTGTGTTTATTATAAATGCCATACCTTTGCAGGATGGTGGTTGTAGACCTCTAGCACAAGCCTTCTGAAGTTCTCAACATCGCCTGTCCCCCAACTCAACCAGGGTGACTATTTGGTAATGGGGTTGACCCAAATCTGCCTCTAGATCCAGACACTGAAAGCCAGAACATGACCATCAAGACCTCAAGCTGGAATCACTATAAACCCCAAGGCAGCACTACCTGCCTGATTATCAAGTCTGCGGTGGTGCTACATCAAAAGCCCAGCTGGATAAAGCTGGGTTAAAGCAACTCTTCCCAGCTCATCCACCCAGGTCAGATCTAGGACCCGGTCTTGGACTATGCCTGTTTCCCCCCCACACTTTGACCTGACATTGTGCAGCAGCACTTGTCAGACTTCCTGACTTGTTGGCATTATAACCAGAGTCACCCCCGCTGCCCAGCTTAAAGAAGGACTGGGAGAGGAGTCGGTCCTTCAATCCCCATATGGGACAGCTGCATATTCCTGCCTAGCAGGGGGTTGGACCCGGTGATCCTCAGGGTCCCTTCCAATTCTATGATTCTATCTGATCCCTCTTTCCCTTACCTGTCCAATTCAGCTTCAGTTGCTTTATCTTCCTCTGCCCATAGGAATCTCAGAAGTGACTCCTGTCCAGTATGCCAGCCTACTGAAACACTAAAACCAAATCATTGCTTGCTTTTTTTTAAAAAAAAGCAATTGCTATGAGAAAATGGGGGAGGGGGCAAGGTCACTTTTTAAAGTTAACCCCTTTAAATCATTTTCTTGTAACTTTTTGGCTTTCTGAGCTGCTTTCAGTGAATTTCTGCTTAGTGTAAAGTATATTTAACTCTGTTTCCGTTGCACACGCCAGTTGCAATCTTAAAGTAATCATTCATTATTTCCTAAAGAGTAATCTTGATAGTGTGTGCACAGAGATAATTACACATGTTATCTCAAACGCTGATCGCTTTCATGCTGTAACAGCAGCACAAAACATGGAAAAATATTAGTCAAAACCATTGTCACCCTCTTCAGAATAAATTTCAAGAGCCCCAAAGAGAGAGCATATTATCTCGCTATAATAAAGATTGCATCATGAGAAAAGGAGTCTTATCAAAAGAGGGAAATCAGAAGCATCCTTCTGTGTTGTTCGGATGGGAATAAGGAGGAGTGGGTGTGAATGAGAACTGCATTCCTGTAGTCTCTTCTTGGGCTGTTCAAAGGAAAATCCACAGTCCCTGCATTTCCCCACCCACCACCGGCCCCAATAAATGTCTGGTTGTATTGTGCAGGAATTGCTCTCGGCGAAGGCTGGGCATTATTGGAAGGGACTGCAAAGGGTTTCTTTCTTTCTTTTTTTTTTTTACTAGGAGAACTGACTGCTTTGGAGGGTCTCAATTTTTTTGTCTGCCTTGCCATGCTGGCATCTTTTGATCCTGAGATCTTTTGACGAAGGGTGGGATATAAATCTAATAATAAAAAATAATAAATTTGGTGTGGTGTTCCGATACAGTACCATTATCAAGCATTTCCTTAACAGGTTTGGACTTAGGCAGATATTGGAGGGGGTGGAATCACATAGAAAATTGGTTCAACAATCCAGTATTGGGATCATAACACTTCAGTTCAGACTGCAGGCAAGCGTTCATGTGATTTAATGCCGCTCCGTGAAAAATACTAAATATTCCTGTGTACAGTCATACCTCGGGATGAATACGCTTCGGGTTAGGCAAATTCGGGTTGCGCTCCGCGGTGACGCCACGTGCACATGCACAGACCGTCAAAATGACATCACACACATGCGCAGAAGCGCCGAAACGTGACACACACAGATGCGTGGACACGGGTTACATTCGCTTCGGGATGCGAACGGGGCTCCGGAACGGATCCCGTTCGCATCCCGAGGTACCACTGTATAGAGAAACTAGCATGGAAATACATCCCCTCGTCTCTAGTTTTATTGTGTAGGCAGAAGCTTTCAACTATGCTAGTCCTCACCTACAATCTTATGTAGTACAGTATGGGTTTGCCATCTCAGTGAGAGGTAGGCCAAAGTATATTCAGAAAGCAGCGTTCTCAGGACTCCTATAGGCTGTGTGGAGCTTCTTGTAAATATGGTGAAGGGTTGTGTAGTGTTCCTCTGGACATCTTCAGGGCAACAAAGTCTGATTTCACACGGCGGGAATATTTTTAGCCTGTGCTTCTTTACTGTAAGATAATACTTGCACCGATAGCAATAATTATGTGCTTTCAAGGCTGGATTAACCAGTAATAAGAGCAAGCTGGGGATGATGAAAATCCAAATTAACCTCTTGCAAATCTGTTAGGAACAATTCCTTTTTCAGCCGGTAACCTAGCAACTAAAATAAACTGAGAGAGAGAGAGTGGGCCCTTATTGACATATAATGTTCCCACCCTGCTAAATCTTGTCCCAGCCTGTTAAACACAGGTTCAGATGCCAGCTAATGACATTTACTGTTTCTCAGGTCAACCTACCTTACAGGGTTGTTCTGATTTTTATTTTTATTTTAAAAGGAAATTGCTTGTGTATTCACTTCCCTGAGCTGCTACAAAGACGGCAGGATATAATGAAAGGCGATGTTCACAAAGAGGGTCAAGTTGTAACAGCAGTGTTGAAGACAGTATTCTTCTGTAAGCCAGTTGGGTGGAAACTGCAGGAGGGGAAGGAACTGTTATGCTGAGATCCTGCTTGCCTGCTTCCCATAGGGATATGGTAGACCACTGTGGGAACAGGATCTTGGTGGGCTACTGGCCTGATGCAGTCTCTTCTTCTTCTTTGTTTATACCGTATTTTTCGCTCTACAAGACACACTTTTTCCCTCCTAAAAAGTAAGGGAAAATGTGTGTGCATCTTATGGAGCGAATGCAGGCTGCGCGGCTAAGCCAGAAGCCAGAACAGGGAGAGGGAGCGCTCCGTCTCGCTGTTCTAGCTTGGGGCTTAGCTGCGCAAAGCCTCCACAGGGCAGTGAGGTGCCTTCATCCCGCTGCCCTCCGGAGGCTTCACGGGCTGTCCCAGAAGCCTCCGCAGGACACGGGGATGAAGGCTCCCCGTGTCCTGCGGAGGCTTCGCACGAAGCTAGAACAGCTAGAGGAAGCTCTGCGCAGTGCTCCCACTAGCTATTCTGGCTTTTGGATAGCCCCCGTGAAGCCTCCGTAGGGCAGCGGGACGAAGGCTCCCCGCTGCCCTGAGGAGGCTTCGCACAACTCTTGCGGGAAGTGGGGGGAAGGGACAGAGCACGTGGCTCTGTCCCTTCCCCCACCTCCCAGAAAAGCCCCCCAATAACCGCGTTTCCCTTAAACAGCGTGCGGTTCTTGTGGGAGATGGGGGAAGGGACAGAGGGCAGCTTACCCGCGCACAGCCTCTTCCAGGCAGGGGGAGCCTTCATCAGGCTGCCCGGGAGAGGCTTCAGCAGCTATTCCAGAAGCCAGAACAGCAAGAGGCTATCCCAGAAGCCAGATCCCTCTTGCTGTTCTGGCTTCTGGGATTCAGATTTTTTTTTTTCTTGTTCCTTCCCCCCCCCCCCCAAAAAAAAACACACCAACTAGGTGTGTTTTATCGTCTGGTGCATCCTATAGAGCGAGAAATACGGTAATTTTTATTAAATTTTCTATTTTACAATGTAAAATATTCATTAAACCACCTTAAAATGTCTTCTTGTTCCATGGTTCAATTTGCATATCATAAATCCCTGCATATTTTACATAAACTAAACCATTCAGTATTCCATTAATATATCCATCAAAACTTGTTTACACTGTTGAATTTATCTTAACGTTGCCAACGTTTTCAAGTGTACACAGTTTCCCCCCATATGTTCAATAAACTTTTTCCAGTCTTTAAACATATGTTCTTCTTGTTCTCTTATTCTATACGTTAGGTCTGCAAGCTGCACATATTCCATCAGTTTAAGTTGCCATTCTTCTTTAGTTGGGACCTCGCTCGTTTTCCATTTGGGGGCTAACAAAACACGGGCCGCAGTGGTGGCATACATAAATAGCCTTTTTTTGACACCTGGGAATTTCCAACCAGCAGGCTCTTCTTAGGCTGTTGGGATTGCAGAAGCGGTTCAGTGCATTGTACAACTTACACAGGGATAGTTTGAAATATGCATTGTACCATGAATTCTCTGTGGGCTAAGGTCCCGGACATCTTGGGTTATATTAATGCAAACTTTCCATGGCAGCCTAAGGAGAAGGACAGGTAGCTGTGGAACCATTCCTGGGTTTCCATATGCCAATAGCGCTTTGGACAGAAAACTTAGCGAGCCCATTTTGGAACTCCCAAATAATTTCAAAAGCGGTGTATGATATTGCTTGGAGAGTTGTTGTTGATAAAGAAGGGAGGAACTTTTCCCATTGAGTGTATGTTGAAGCCATTGCCTGGGCTGTGGCCATAGAATTTAATTAGAAATGGATGTGCATCTCTAAAGCATCATCTTAGGGATGTATAAGATAAAAGTTTGATGCTCTTAATGTTCGCTGCTATATCTCAAGAACTTGCAGCGCAGCTGTTGTAATGATAAATACCAATGTGGCAACAATTAAGAGTTTGCTTTAGCATTAATGAAACTGTTCCAGCCTTAAAGCATCCCTCTCCTTTTGACATGTTGGCACTTATTTAAAAGAAAATGTCAGGGTCAATATAAGCACACATACTGACAGTTCAGCTTTTTACTTTAGTACAGAAAAGTGTTTGAAATTCAGCTTTCATCAGAAACGGGAACACTGCCTGCTTGAAATAAAACAATAGCTAAAACCTTCGTCATTTTCCACTTATGAAGCCATGCTTCCATTAAAATAAACAATGCAAACTGCAGCAAGCCAAAATCATTACTCAGAGAAATTTTTGCTTTCGTGCCATCCGTACTCGGTCCAATTTAAAACAACTGCATTCTGGATCAAATCAGTGAAAATAAAAGAATCAGCCAGCAATTTCTTTTTGCTGAAAGTACTAGATAAAATCGGGGTTTAAAATGTAATAAACATGAAGAATCCTGGCTGCATCTACATTGCTGTTCAAGGGAATTTCCTATTAGAGCACCACTCAGAGTCCCCCACCCTGGTTGCCAGTGACTTTGATGTTTGGAAGCGAGGTTCATGATAAATTTCTGATGTGACCCTGAGCTTCGTTAACTTTAACCTCTAAGGGTACTAAGTGGTGTTTCATTTTTGGTAATGGGACACTTGAAAGTGGTTCTTTTAAGCACAGTGTGTTTAAATCCACAGGAGGAGGAAGCAATGTTTAAGCATGGCTGTGGATGCTTGTGTCCCAGGCTATCTCCACCAAGTCATTGTATTTTACTTTTCTCAAAGTTCATTTAGCTTCTAAAGCAGAGGTTCCCAAACTTATTTGGCCTACCACCCCCTTTTCAGAAACAAAAATGCTCAGTGCCCCATACCCCCGTGGAAATCTATATTCTTTAAGTGAACAAACAGAAAGATGCAGTGACAAATTTGTGTTTTTTATGCATTTGTTATAACCCTTGCATTTTGTGTGTTTGTTTGGAAATAAATAAATACAACTATGTTACATCGGTAAGCATCATTGCACAACAGATGAAACGTGTACAGTTTTTCAAATTTTTTATTCAACGCCCCCCAATTGCACCCCTGGATCCTTCCAACGCCTCCGCCCCCCCCCCCCACGGCAATATTGCCCACTTTGGGAAACACTGTTCTAAAGGTTAACAAAAATTGGGTAGAGAAAAATAGAAGTGCTCCCAGCCTCAGCCAAAGAGCTTTTAAAAAACATCACTGAGTACATCCAGAGATGCAATCAATTCTGATGACACCAAGAAAACTAAGATGGTAAAAGGGGCCTTGTGATAACTCAGCCATGATTTCTGCTTTTGCCACTAGCAATGACTTACCGAACCTAATGAGAGAAATCAAGTGGTAACAGTATCAGCTCTCTTCAAAACTAAATGCTCATCTATGCAGTATGTCACACTTCTGCCATTGTTGCATCAGCCATGTGGTTAGAATGCAGCTGCAAAACTGGAAGGTTTTGGAAATAGGTTGTATCATAATTTAAGATCCTCTAGTTAGATTGTGCCATAATTTGGGATTCTTTAGTTTTTCAGCAGGAGTGGGGCGGTTCCTGAGAACTTATTGTAGACCAAAACATTCCAAAATTGTTTTGCTGAATTCTTCCATCCCATTGAGGAGAAAATTCTGAAGGTGGCAATAATGAATAAATGTTTTCCAGGTTTTCCAGTGGTGAGGTCTGAATTGGCGATGACAGAATGCGGCTTTGTTATGATTAAAGTAATACAAACTGTATTTGTATACAGTTATTCCCATTTCGTTCCCATTTGGGAAAGATTTCCACTTTTTAAAGTCATTCTTCTTGCTATTTACAGAGACACGGGTAGCGCTGTGGTCTAAACTACTGAGCCTAGGGCTTGCCGGTCGGAAGGTCGGTGGTTCGAATCCCCGTGATGGGGTGACCTCCCGTTGCTCGGTCCCAGCTCCTACCAACCTAACAGTTCAAAAGCACGTCAAAGTGCAAGGAGATAAATAGGTACTGCTCTGGCAGGAATGTAAATGGCGTTTCTGTGCGCTGCTCTGGTTCTCCAGAAGCGGCTTAGTCATGCTGGCCACATGACCCGGAAGCTGTACGCTGGCTCCCTCAGCCAGTAAAGCAAGATGAGTGCCACAACCCCAGAGTTGTCCATGACTGGACCTAACGGTCAGGGGTCCCTTTACCTTTACCTTACTTCCTGTTGGAATCTAAAATATATTTTTGGTTGCATTACCCAAATTTCTAAAATTAGTTTAAAAAATAAAAGACCGGTTACTTGTGTGTTCACCTAAATTATTTAAGGCATCACTTTGTTCTCATTTATTTCCTATCACAGTTGCAACCTTGTGGCTCAAAGGTGTTGTAGCACCTTGTGGGCCTGGAAAGCTGGCTAATTATACGTTTAGTAGCACATTTTGAAAGAGCAGTATTTGGCACACTCAGCCTTAATCATCGCACGTTTCAGGATTATATGTGCTGAGGTTGCCTGATAGCTTCTTATGTTTTGTGTTTTCTTAATGCAACAATTCTTTCACAACTCACTCTCTCTGCAATATAGTACAAGCTTCCATAGATTTATGCTCCATAATCAGTAGTTTATAATAAATTAAGCCAACTCAGGCTGTGCCATTTTTCTTTTAAAAGAGGGGTGAGGCACTCCGCTTTTAAAATGTTGCTTGCATGCATTATGTAAATGTTGTCCATAATTATACAGTCATCAGAGGTGGTCGTAATTATACGAACATCCAAATTCAACACACAAGCTTGCAAGTGCCAACATAACTTACCAGGTATTACATGTGAAATGTAACCATGCTGTAAATAATTCACAGCAGCTTGTAATTATTTTATATAAGAAAGGCTTGAAGCAACTTAGGCAGAAGCTGCATGCACAAATCAAGCAGACAAAAATTTAACTCCTATGTGATACCTCTTGTGATCCAGAAACCTTTTGGGATGTTTCTAGGTATTTTTACTCTGCTTCTTGGGCAAAACAAGCCCCCCCCCTTTTAAGATTGCAATCCTGTACATGCTTCCTTGGGTATAAGTCTCACTGCACTCAGTGGGAATTATAGCTGAGGAGGCATGCGCAGGATTGTGCTAATCACTTTTCAACTTGAGTTTTGTGTTGGATGTTAAGTTATGGAAATGGTTTCCCCTTTATTTTGCTATCAGAAAAAGTAAAGTGTTTTATTTCTTTGTTTATGCTGCCTTTTCAGGAAGTGAAAAGTAAGAAATGAATAATAAAAACAGTGAGGTAAAGGTAAAGAGACCCCTGACCATTAGGTCTGTCATGGCCGACTCTGGGGTTGCGGCGCTCATCTCGCTTTATTGGCCGAGGGAGCCGGCGTACAGCTTCCGGGTCATGTGGCCAGCATGATTAAGCTGCTTTTGGCGAACCAGAGCAGCGCACAGAAACACTGTTTACCTTCCCGCCAGAGCGGTACCTATTTATCTACTTTCACTTTGACGTGCTTTTGAACTGCTAGGTTGGCAGGAGCAGGGACCGAGCAACGGGAGCTCACCCTGTCGTGGGGATTCGAACCGCCGACCTTCTGATCAGCAAGTCCTAGGCTCTGTGGCTTAACCCACAGTGCCACCCACATCCCATCAATAAAAACAGTATCCCCCCCCCCTATTAAAAATAAAACATGTTTTTTGCTTAAAGAGAACACACGCCCAACTCACGAGATGTGACCAAGGCAGGATCAAAACTTCTGGCTTCTTTAGGCATATTGTTCTGTATTTTGTTCCGTAATCGGCCTTGGTTGACCTTTGCAGGGAATGGGGACAGGGCGAAAGTGACCTCCCTTCTACTTCTTGATCTTTTGTTGACTATTGATACAGTTGATCATGGTATCCTCGTGGACCGGCTCCAGGAAATGGGAATTTGGCGGTACTGTGGCATCTTATTTCTGGGTGTGCTTCTTTCCACCTCCACAACTGAAATACTATTTTTTAAAAAACATATTTGAATAGCAATTTATTCTGCGTTTGCTTGCAGGGTTTCTTTTTGACGGTCTCGCCGGAATCTATACTGAAAGTGGCATCTCAGGCTTCTGCAAACAACAAGATCTTCACTCTGAACCTTTCTGCACCATTTATTAGCCAGTTCTACAAGGAGCCCATGATGAAAGTTCTACCTTACGTTGACGTCCTGTTTGGGAATGAGACGGTGAGTGTTGCTGGCCTTAAAATTTTTTTTATCATTTTAATTATTAATTATTAAGCAAAAAATTATTAATCATTTTAATCATTAATTATTAATCATTTTTTCAATACAAACATCAACCGCAAAAGACACAGCAAAAACCATAATAACACTAATAACACAATTTGACAATTCAGATTTGAATACTGATACACCTATGACTACACCTTTTTAACAATATTTCCCCACCTCTCCTCCCCCTACTTCCCACCACTGTCCGCCTTATCGCTTAAATATTCCTTCCAGATTTCTTCATATTTATCCATTCTTAATTTGCGTCAACATGCAATTCGTTCGTTTGTAGCTAGTCTGTCCATATTATCAATCCATGTGCTTAATGGAATCTTTTTGTGGCTCTTCCAATTCATCAAAACAAGTTTTTTTTGCTTCTAATATGGCACGGTACATCCATTTTTTTGGACCCCTTGTAATCTCCCACGTTTCCAGACTATAATTTAGAATTAAATTCAATTCGCCTAAATACCAATTTCTTTTTATTACTCTTGCTATAAATATTTGGGAGACCAAAGCCACCTTCCTTAGTTGGAAGTCGCATTTTATGTAGTATTGAAAGGTTTAGAGGTCCCCACCTTTCAATAGCAAAAGAAATCTCAGTTATAATTTGATTCAAATTTAATTTTACAATTTGGTCTATATCTGATGAAATCATTATACCCAAGTATTTAATAAAGTCTTTGCACATCTGAAATTGATGGTTTCTATACAATGTAGCCCTTGGCCCAATTAGTAAAATCTCTGATTTTGTCCAATTTATAGAATACCCCAATATTCTGCCAAAGGTTTTTATTTTCTCCATAATTTTTGGAATCGTATCTTCTGGTTTTGTAATAAATAAAAGGATGTTATCTGCAAATAATACAATTTTGTAATTATCCTGAATTATTGCTCTTGTTAATGGTTCCAGGCACAGATTAAATAATAATAAAGAAAGAGGACATCCTTGTCTCGTTCCTCGATTTAAACTAATCAAATTCGAAATTCTTCCGTTTGTAACAATCCGGGACGTTGGGTTTTTATAAATCAATCCCATTACAGTATTCTATAGGGAAACCAAATTTACATAACACAAAACCCTATGAATTCTTTTATTATTATTTTTTTATTAAGTACAAATTAGAAAACATACATATTCACAACAAAAGAAAATACAAAAGAAAAGAAAATAAATCTAACCAAGGGAAAAAATTAGAGAATATTTTGTCTCTTTTCATATTTACAGTTATTTATACCTCTGTAAAATGCTATTCAGAATAAAGCAGTGAAATGAAAGATATCAGAAAAAAGAAAAAAAGAACAAAGAAAGAATAAAGAAGTAAAAGAAAAAGATCATAAGTGAAAAATTTTAAAAGTAGATAAGTGCTCACAATACATAGCCGTTTCCCATCTATATTTATATTTAATTGTATAATTTCATCTTGTCCTTATCTACCTTAAATAAATTGTTTGGGGTTTTTTAAAAAAAAGACTTCCACTGTTTACCTCACGCATTTTTAATAATCTGTTCGTCAGAACCTCTGTTCTTCATATTTTCCCTTTGGATTTCCTTAATGTCTCACTTTGTATTTTTTATATTATGCATATATATATTTATATATATTATATTATATATGTATATATATACACACACACACACACAAATCCTATGAATTCTTTATATATTCTGTCAAAAGCCTTTTCTGCATCTAATGACAATATCATAAACCCCTCTTCATCTTTATTTAAATTTATCAAATCTATTGTTAATCTGATATTATCTGTAGCTTGTCTTGTTTTTATAAAACCTGTTTGATTATTAGGTATCAAGTCTTGAATAACCTTTTGTAATTTTGCCGCCAATATTGCATTCAAAATCTTTGCATCAACATTCATTAATGATATTGGTCTATAATTTGCACATTTAGTAGGGTCTTTGTTAGGTTTTGGTATAATTATTATTAAAGCTTCATTGAATGCTGTAGCAGATATACCTTTATGAGCTATTTAATCATAGACTTCTAGAACTCTGGGGACTAGTAGATTTTGGAATATTTTATACAATTCTGTAGGCAGACCGCCTGGTCCAGGTGAGTTCCCATCTCCCATTGTATCTATTATATTCTCAATATCTAATATATTTAGGGGTGTTGATAGCATATCTTTTTGATATTCTTCAATAGTTGGTATTTTAATATCTTGAAAGAAGTTTTCCACCTCATCCTTGCATATATTTTCTGGCCCTTTATATAATTTTTTGTAGAATTTTAAAAATTCATTATTGATATCTACTGGTGAGGTGGCTGCGATGTTATTTTCATTTCTTATTAAGGGTATTATTTGGTTCGCTTTCTTTTGTTTTAGACGATTAGCTAGAATTTTTGTCTGTCTTTCTCCCTGTTCCCAATATATTTGTCTTAGACTTAGTAGGCCGAACTCATTTTTTTGAGCTAGTATAGGATTCAGTTCTAATGTTAGTTGTTGTATTCTTTCATATGTAACCTTAGATGGGTTATTTGCCATATCGCCCCACAGTGTTTTTAAAGAAATTTTTAGATTATTTTCGTTTACTCTTTGCAGCTTGGCTTAATGGGCAGAGAAAGATATTATCTTCCCTCTGATGTCAGCTTTATATCCTTCCCATTCCATCAGTCTTGACGTTGAAGATTTGGAGTTATTTTTAAAATATATTTGTGTTTCTTGGGTTATATATTGAATAAAGTGGTTTTTTTCCCCATTTAATAATGATATATTAAGATACCATCTCCTCATACCTCCCTGGGTTTTAGATAAATTATATTCCAGTATTACTGCTGAGTGATCAGCTATAATGGGAATATCAATGTCACATCAGCTAGTAAAGGTATGTAATGATGCTGATGTTAGGAAAAAGTCAATTCTATGCTGGGTATTATGAATTCCTGCATAATATGTATATGATTTTTCCTTAGGGTGGTGTAATCTCCATGAATCCACTAAATTCCACTGTATCATATAGTTATTAATTGATCCATCTGTGGATCTAAAATTTCATTAAAATCTCCACCCATTATCAAGTGCTGATACGATAGAAGGCTTAATCTCTTAGAGCAGTTGTGAATAAACTTATGGTCATCAGTGTTTGGGGCATAGACTTTTACTATTGCTATTTCTGTCCCTTCTGTTTTGATTACAATTATTAAGCAGTGACCATCTTCCTCTCTTATTATATCTTGTATTTCATAAGGCCAGCCTTTCCTAAATAAAATTGTGACTCTCTTAGCATTTTCGTCTAAGTTTGTTGAAAAAACTTCTTTTACCCATTGACATTTCAAAGTTTGAGCCCCTTGTTCTGTCAAGTGTGTTTCCTGTAATAGACCTATATCAGCCTTTACTGACTGGAGATATTTGAGCGTTAGGATTTGTTTATTCCTTTTCCTTTAACCCCTTGACATTCATACTTCTAATTCTCATTATAGCTTTAATCTGTAAGCTTTCTTCTCCTCTATTTTATCTTTAACAAAATTCTTTGGAAGGCCTAATAGCTGCATATAATGTTAGAGCATATAATCTGATTTCTCCTCTTTATTGATATATACTGTATTTTTCGCTCTATAGGATGCACTTTTCCCCCTCCAAAAATGAAGGGGAAATGTGTGTGCGTCCTATGGAGCAAATGCAGGCTTTCGCTGAAGCCTGGAGAGCGAGAGGGGTCGGTGCGCACCAACCCCTCTCGCTCTCCAGGCTTCAGGAAGCTATCTGCAAGCCTTCGGAGCGCGGCGGGAGTTCCCGCTGGGCTCCGAAGGCTTGCAGATAGCAGCCTGCAGCCCGAAGCCCGGGGAGTGCAGCGCTGCGCTCCCCGGGCTTTGGGCAGCTATCTGCAGGGCTTGCCGCTGCTCCCGGACCTGTTCCGGGGGCTGGGGTCGGGGGAAGCTTGGGCTTCACCCGCCCCAGCCCCGCGGCTAAAAATGAAGCCAAGACAGCAAGCAGGATCCACCCCACTCGCTGTCTTGGCTTCTGCCAAAGCCGCGCACAGCTTCTCCTGGCTGGAGAGGTTGTGCATGGCTAAAGAGGAAGCCAAGACAGCCAGCGGGATGGATCCCACTGGCTGTCTTGGCTTCTTTGCTCTTTGGAGCTGGGGGGGGGGGATTTCTTTAAGTTTTGATTCCCACCGTGTTCTGTTACATTGTGTTAGTATGCATGTTGGGAGCCTGTGTTACGTGTAGCCATTTGCACCATGTAGCAACTTATGTTCCAGCTTTGAGCTGTATCTTTGTGATTCACATATTAGCTGTATTTCTGCCCCAATGGAGGGGGGGCGGCAACTTGCAAAATCATCACTTTCATAAAGCAACAGGTTACCATAACTTCTCTATTAGAAGCTCACTCAAGGATTTCCAGGGGTACACATTATCACATTTATTGTGGCCCTTTGGGCCGCCACCACAGTACCTGTGTGACTCACCCAGTGCAGATCTGTTACCTGCTTACCCTTCCTTCAGTGTTCTTCTGCAGTCTAGTTTTGATTCTGTGGATTGCTTTCAGTCCACATAATATCTTCACTGGCGACTTGCGCATATCAGAGTCACTGTGAATTAGTGTCCTAGTGCACACTGCTGAATCACTCCTTTTTCACTAACATGAGCAACAAACCACAAGCCTTGCTTAACGTGACATGCAAATCTGCACACGTTTTATTTTCCTCTAAACAAACCATGATATTAACCCAAGGTTTGTTTTTGACTTAGCAATCGTTGCTTGTTTGGGAGAAACAAACCATAAACAATGGTTTGCATGTTACGCTAAGCCAGGGCTCATAGTTTGTTGCTCCTGGATTGGTGAAAGGAGAAGCACAGTGGGATGATTAGCTGTGCCTAACTCACAGAATGCCCCTTTAGAGAAAAAAATAAGATGCTGGCTAAGGTTTGAGATGCAGAGAAATTACAGTTCAAAGCAGCAAACTGAAAATCTGTTGTCATTTATAACCTGAAAGCAATGAACAAACTAGTTTTAAATACCGCATTTTAATTTTGAATACCCAACTGTATATGAATTACATTGATGATTTATTCAGATATAAATGTCCATATTTTCTGAGCTGCACGGGTGCTTTTAAACCCACTTCAACAGCTCAGTGGAGTAGATCAGTTAGAACATTTGAACTGATGCCTTGATCACTTCTTTGCAATTTTAGCTCATTGATATTTATTAACTAGGCTTCACATAATAAATTTAAACGTGGGCTATTTGGTATAAAAGTAATTATTGCTGCTATCCAATTATGGCTATTCAGTGCTCATTATGCAGCAATACATGACTGGCGACCTTGATTATTGTCATTTCTTTTAATTATTATTAAATTTAGTTTTCTGATAGTGTCGTTTTGCAAATGGTTCTTAGCCATAATACCTTCCAAGCCTACTGTAATCACTAGATAATTAACCTGCCAGGATTTAAGCACACTCAACTTTGCCTCAGGATGCTTAACAGTCAAATAAGGTCAATTATCTCCTGATGGTAACAGCTTTGTCACAAGTTGTTGCTTAATTCATCTGCAAAACTACTCACCTCCAATAGACATTTTGCAACCCAAGCTAACTTTCAGTGCTAATCAGAGCTATTTAAGTTGTCAGAGGACATAAACTTTAAATATTATGTCCAAACGGCGTGTGCTTGATGAGCAAAATGCCTACTGCTTTTGTAAGCAGGAAGGAGTATGAGTATCAGAAGGTGGATTGTTGCGAACATGGTAGAAGTTGTGGGTGTCCAACTCATGGTAGCCAAGGAGTTGTAGTATGTCTAAACCAGGGCGGCCCAACTTTTCATACCAAGTGGGCCGCAAGAGTACTTTGACACCGAACATGAAGGCCGCACACTGCTTTGTCGAGTACAGGTAGGAAAGTTGCCAGGGACTGCCAAAGCTGGGAAAGTGGTAACTAGGCTTTGGGAAGGAGGCAAGAGGACTCCAGGACCTGTCAAAGCCCTCATGCCTCCTTCCCCAAACCCAGCGCCTCCTTACCTGGCTTTGGCAAGGCAGCATGAGGGCTGCGGGGTGGAGTGGGGATGTCAAATGTTGCCAAGAACTGCCAAAAAAGGGGCTTGAGGGCTGCATGATGAAACTTCCCTGGCTCGACAGAAGCAGAAAAGCCTGTGGTGGCACAGTCTGGCCTGTATTTCTGCCAGCCTTTTCAGCTCAGTTTATTAAAGGCAAAACTACTGCCTGACAACAAGGGGGTTGTTGGACATGAACTTTGTGAAGGCAGCCAGGTTGGATGTTTCTTTTGAAAGGATAAAGCCGTGATGGATAATTCTATCTGTGGTTATTTGCCATGAGGTCAAACTGCAGGTTGTATTGGTTTTAGTTTGTAAGGCACTCTTATTTCTTGTGGCTACGGGAGGTAAGAACTCTTGCTTGTTCTGCCTCACACTGTTGGTTTGGGGCTGGTCCCTGTCCCCATGCTGTACCAAAGAAGACCAGTAAGGGTGGAGGAGGGTGACTAAATCCATTGGTTTCCATTGTGGAGTTGAGTTAGCTATGCGCTGGGGACCTTTTCTGTCATTGCTCCCTGTGGACTGCTCTTCCCAAAGATGTCCAATTGTTGCAGAAAGTACCGTATTTTTTGCTCTATAAGACATACTTTTTCCCTCCTAAAAAGTAAGGGGAAATGTGTGCTGGTCTTATGGAGCAAATGCAGGCTGCACAGCTATCCCAGAAGCCAGAGCAATGAGAGGGATCGCTGCTTTTGCTGCACTGTGATCCCTCTTGGCTTCTGGGATTCAGAATATTTTTTTTGTTTTGTTTTCCTCCTCCAAAAACTAGGTGTGTCTTATGGTCTGGTGCGTCTTATAGAGCGAAAAATGCGGTACATTTTTTGGCACCAGGTTGAAACATGTTTATTTCCTCTGACCTTTTAAAGGGTTATATTGTCTCCATCAGCTTTTAGTTTCCAAAAACTTCTGCCGTTTCTCAGTCTCTATGAAAGATGTTATTGTATTTGTACATTTGAATTGTTTTTGTGTCTTATAAGCACTGCTCTTGAATCCATTGGATGAAAGGTGGGGTAGAAATGTTTTAAATAAATAAGTGACTTGGTGTTTCCATGACTGAGCCTGGTTTTGAACACACACCTTCTATAGGCAGTAGGGGTTTTTTTTCAGGCTCCCCAAATTAAAATAATGAAAACCTGGCACAGTGGCAAGAATACATACTCAAAGGGTTGCTCATTAATGCCATTTTGACATTATGCCAGAATCCAGCTGCAAAGCCCTGCCCACACATAAAAGTCAAAGATCAAGCTGTCATTGAAACAATTTCCTCTCGCAAATAATTTATGTAGTCGTGAAACAGTTTTCGGATAACACACCCAGAGTCCTCATATTAAAATGGGGCGGGGAATCTTACAAAAAGCAATGTTTGGAAATATTAGGCTTGCCAAATATTAGTGTGTCAAACACATTATTCATCTAGATGCTTAGTTGTTCATGTATATTTATTTGCATGAGCTCCACTGAGGACAACATTTTCTTATTTCTACTAAGTACATTTTCATAATTTTATAGTAGTAAAAGTGTTAATAATAATAATAATAATAATAATAATAATAATAATAATAGGCATTTTTTCTCCCCTCTGTCAGAGTCCCTTATAATGCCAATACTGTATTCATTAAAGACATTTTGTAAGCTTTGGCAGTCAATTCCATATTCTAATTAATAATAGAAATATGTGTGTAAGAAGTCATCTTCTAAGCTAATTGCTCTAACCTGGGCTCCTTGGGAAGGGCAGGTTATAAAATAAATAAAATAAAATAAAATAAAAACCGATACTGACATTTAAGACAAGCTCATTGATTCTGATGTCTAGTTTGCTTTTCAATGCACCATAAGCTAATAGTAATTTGATGCAGTGACCTGTAATATAGAGAAGAGTGGGACATCACCCAAAGAAGGCTGCTTTCATTAGAGGTTTGATTATTATTTTTTAACCTAGTTAGGATCCTTTACATCATTTTATGCATTGTTTTCTGTGGAAGATACTGAATTTTCAATTATCAAAAGGCTGTGGCATCATTATCATTCCTGCTAAATTAACAGGGATCTTCTTCTTCCACACAGCCTGAGTATCTGATAAATTGTCTCTGGCTGGAAAATGAGCTACTCTACAGTACTGGGGAGGTTCGTAATGTTAATGGCATGCTGTAAAGATGTGCTGTGGGAAGGATTCTGAAGCAGCCCTGGGCTATTTCAGCTACGGAGCAAATCTCTTCTTTCTGCGCCCCTCCTTTCTGCTAGCTGCAGCAGCTTTACAAAGATGAAATACTTAAAAATCATAGCTTTGCCTTACAGCCGCCATTGATAAAAGCCTTGTTACTGGAAACGATCTGAATCACTTTGGAATTAATCATCCTAAATATAACAGCACATTTCTTTGTGACTCACCTGTTTCAATTAATCTTTCTATTTAGCATTGTTTCCTCGATTGCTCCAGTATAAATTCAGGTGCAATAGGTATTCTAGCATATACCTAGTATGCTGTAGGTGAAAGGAGAAGCTGCAGCTCAGGTATTTAAGATACTTTAATGCTGCTTTCAACCACACACCTTACGAGCTGTTCTATTAATTTAGAAATTATGCCACCCTTTCTTAAAAACTGATGTTTCTACCATGAAAAATGTACTGGAGAGAGGTGAGCGGTGGTATAGAGCAAGCTTTTCTTCTTAATAATAAAGATGTTTTCCAATGGCTGCTCTCTGTTAAAGGAGAAGCATGTTGATCCTTCTTAGGTGCTTCTTAGATAAGGAATGTTAAAATAAAAATGTTAAGCTCCATGAAGTGTCATATTGCGAGAATATTCTGCTGTGCACTAGCATTTTTCGGAAGTAAGAATAATATTTGGCTGTTAAAAGTTTACAGTGCCTTTGAGGTAGCAGGTCTGTAAAATTGACACAGTTGCCAAAATTGCACAAAAAACAAAAAGCACACAAGTTTGCCACCTCAGTGGTAATTGTATTGAGGCAAAGCCTTTTTCAACTAGAGTAAAAAAAATGGGGCTCACCTGACTATTGTTGTTACAGGTTTCCAAAATAAAAAGAAATATACCCATTCACCATTAGAATTGCCATTTAGATCAACTAGAGACAGGGCTTTTTCGGCTGTGGCTCCAATCTGGTGGAACGCTCCGTCACAAGAGACTAGGGCCCTGCAGGACTTGACATCTTTCCGCAGGGCCTGCAAGACAGAGCTGTTCCACCAGGCCTTTGGTCAGGGCGCAGCCTGACTCCCTCCTTTGGCAATCTTTACAGAACTTTAGTTTATGTTTGCCATCAATTTTGATTTTAATTCATTTTTATAATGTTTTTAGAATGTTGCACTATTTTAGTGTTGTTAGCTGCCCTGAGCCCGGCTTCAGCTGGGGAGGGCGGGATTATTATTATTATTATTATAATATTTGAACGAGCCTCTTAGTTTTATTATTTTCAGTTTATCAATACCCAGGACCCCAGCCTGTTCCTCCAATATGCCATTCCGAATCCTTTTGCATGTTGGTTGATCTGTGCAGTCTTTGTTTTGTATCCTCCTCAAATAGTAGTGGCCAAAACTGGACTTGATACCATATGAAAGGTGTTGCAAACTGCTCCGCCTGTCATAGAAACCAAAATGGCATTTGCCTTTCTGGCGAAAGAAACGCATTGCTGTTTCTCATTTTTATGAGTTTCTCATTTTCCTCTTTCTAAAATGTAACCGTGCTACATTCTAGT
This sequence comes from Podarcis gaigeae, assembly GCF_964106915.1. NCBI lineage: Eukaryota > Metazoa > Chordata > Lepidosauria > Squamata > Lacertidae > Podarcis > Podarcis gaigeae. The sequence continues at coordinate 16,671,507 of NC_139681.1, forward strand.
AATCCTGATTATTAATACCATTTTTGACTATTATTCCCATTTATTTAATGTCAAATTGTCCAAGCATTTGTATCATCTGTAACTTTTATGGGGAACTTTCGTTTCCTCCTAGTTTTGTAATAGGGGTTTCAAACAGCCCTGTACCTGAAGGCAGATCCTCCCATCTTGTCTCTCTTCTCCCCCCATGCTGAGAGTTCACAACCCACCTGTAGTCTGGATAAATAATAATAGACACAAGCACATAATGAGGAGAAAGCCCACACGACTCACACTTACACCTTCCCTTCCCTAGCTCACCCAATGGAGGAAAATGGGCATAAAAAATTAACTCAATAGGCTGTGAGAGCAAACAGCAGACGAGAAAGAATAAAAGGTTGAATATAGAAGGAGAGAGAAAAAAGGAAACTGAGCAGAGGAGAGGGGTAAAGACGAATATCTAGACACATATGTAAAAGTGGCAGATTACTTGCCAAAGGGAGAACATAGGACTTTAGAAGTTGCAAGACAATCCCTTTGGCCTCAAAGCAGTAAAAAGGTAATGGACACTTGGATGGTCAAGTCCAGTCAAAGGTACTATGGGGTTGCAGTGCTCATCTCACTGAGGCCGAGAGAGCCGGCATTTGTTCACAGACAGCTTTCTGGGTCATGTGGCCAGCATGACTAAACCGCTTCTGGCACAATGGAACACAGTGACGGAAAACAGAGCACACGGAAACACCGTTTACCTTCCCGCCGCAGCGGTACCTATTTATCTACTTGCACTGGCATGCTTTCGAACTGCTAGGTTGGCAGCAGCTGGAACAGAGCAACGGGAGCTCACTCCATCACGAGGATTCAAACCACCAACCTTCGGATCGGCAAGCCCAAGAGACTCAGTGGTTTACACCACAGCGCCACCCACGTCCCTCATCAAAGCAGTACTATGAATCTAAAGCGCCTGATGTGTAGGGGCTTCGCAAAGGACAGGTCACAGGAGATGGTCTGAAGGCGCACGAGGCCACCAGCTTGCTGAAGCTAAGCAGGTCTAGGTCTAGTCAGTGCCTGGATGGATGATGGCTTAGAAGCCACATTCCCACTGCCTTGGATTCCATTATGAATGAAGGGCAGGGCACAAATGGAAGAAGGTGGCTATGTTCTGCCTCCAAAACTAAAAGCCGCAATGCTTCTGAATGCCAGTTGCTGGAAAGCACAGGACAGAAGGGTGCCCTTGGGCTCAAATCCTGCTTGCTGGTTTCCCACAGGCAAACCGTTCAGCCACTGTGAGAACAGGATGCTAGACTTGGCCTGATCTGGCAGCAAGCAGGCTTTTCTTATGTTCTTAAGATAAATAAATTAACGTCTCAGCATTAATATTTTCAAGTAAAATTAGATGTGGAAAGCAAAAATTAAACCTAGCTCCAACATTTTGCCAAAATTGTACAACTTCTGGGCAGCATCAAAACATATGAATCAAATTGGCATTAGCCTCATAACACCATCAACATGAATCATTTTCACTGTGTCTGAGATGGCGTAATTTATCAAAGCACAAGTATATGGGATAGGATTTAGGGTTTTAGTTTGTTTATGTTTTTCCTTGATAAGCCAGAGGCCTACATCTAAGACAGTTAATCTAATAGATCAGAGCATTTAATTCTATATTTGACGGGCTACAGATAGCTATAAAACCAAGCCCAATGTAGATGCTATGATGGGTTTTGAAAGTTTTTTTTCACCCCACAGATGGGAAGCATATTTGTTTGGACAGGCTTTTAGAAAAGTGTAAACTCTCTTAGTTTATTTTTTTGCTATTTTTATTGGGGCTTCTTTGTGCTTTTTAAATGCTTTTTGCTATGTTTCGTTCATAGAAGGTATTTCTGTTGTGTTTTAAAGTAGCTCATTTTTGTGGTTGACTTTTCCACCTTGAGTACAATTTGTTTAAACAGCAGGATGTAAATGAAATAATTATATTAATAAATTCAAATACATACAATAAGTGCAATAACTGCATCTAAAGTAGGATAAATGTGTTCAAGAGAAAAATGAAAAATTTCAGTGAAGGAAAATACAGGGTTGTGGCCAATGCTGCTGTTCTGCTCATGAAGCAGACTTCCACTTCTGCAAGAGAACCAGCAACTCCACTTGACTTTGAACTAGACAAGCGTATTGTCAAGGCAGCTATGGCAATGGCTCCTCTCTTCAAAAGGGTATGGGAGAAGGTGAGGCTAACAATGAATATCAAGATGAAGCTCTACCAAGATTGTGTGTTGAGTCTTAGGGTAGTGAGAAGTGGGCAACTTACATCCACCTGGAGCGATGCCTCAACACATTCCATATGCACTGCATCAGGAAGATTTTGGGCATCACATGGCAGGAGAGGGTCTCAAACAAATATGTGCTCTCCCAAGCCCACATCCTCCCAGCATTTTTGCATTCCTGTCTCAATGACATGGTCATGTCCACAGAACAAGATGGCAGGATCCCCAAGGATGAGTTTTAGGCACCAGGCCCGTTGGCACACCAACTTCACACTACAAAGATGCCTGCAAACAAAACATGAAGGTTGGCAACATCAACCCCGCCATGTGGGAATCCCATGCAAACAACCACAGTGCCTGGAGACAGTCAGTCAAATTGTGTAGCCACAGCAGTTACTAGAGGAGGAATGACCACTGTGAGGAGCACAGAAAGGAGAAGCATCATAGTACATCTGCATCAGCACAACCAGATGTCTTCATCTTCCCCAGCTGCAACAAAACATGTCTCCCATATTGGTATCTACAACCACAGCAGGAGCTGTAACTCTCCAACAGTTTGACTTCACCCTCAAAGGCACACTCTTGCATTGTCTCCCGAGACAGACAGATGCCAACAACTCAGAAATACTTAATGTATGAGAAGTAGTCCAGTATCTGATATAATAATTCCAATAATTGATTATGATTATGATTTCTTTCTGGATTTTTTTCTGGCATGAACAAAGGTTGTTAATGTAACAAAGTTGGTAAAGGTAAAGGAACCCCTGACCATTAGGTCCAGTCGTGGCCGACTCTGGGGTTGCGGCGCTCATCTCGCTTTATTGGCCAAGGGAGCTGACGTACAACTTCTGGGTCATGTGGCCGGCATGACTAAGCCTCTTCTGGCGAACCAGAGCAGCGCACGGAAACGCCGTTTAGCTTCCCGCTAATTGATCAGTTCACTATTTCATTGATGGAATGTGTTTATACTTCCATTTTGAGGCCTTCTTCAACTCTAGCTGCTAACAGATTTTCAACAAGTTGGATAGATTGCGTTGGTGAACGTGAATTCGTCATGTGTTAACTTTAAGAGCCATAGACCATTATGTTAAAACATCACACGGGTACCTTGAGAATGCACAAGCTTGCCACTAAACCCATCACCAGGCAGCTTTCCCATGAAGATACCATGTGGGTTGAACCAGGACTTCCATATGGGAGCTCTAGAAATGGCCCCTTTGATTTCCACAACAGCGGCAGTCCTTTTCCAAAGTGCTGTGGCTATTTCAAAGACCATGAATGCAGCCTCCACGCAGAGACACTGGTTCACACAAATGGCACCTGAGCGCTGTCTGGCTGCAAACTTTGCAGTGCCCTCATGCATGCATAGGGGCTATAGCCAAGTACAAACAGCCCATAAACAAAGCTCCAAGTCTGCTCTGCACTGTAACTTCCTTCATAGGGCTGATCTGCAGGCATACTCCTAGGAATACTGATCAAGAATGTTAAAAAGGTATTAGCATAAGTACCCCATAACATTGCTAATCACAGCCTTTCAGTTAGTTGTAAATTCTCTTAATGGGCTGCTTCAGTAGTAATGTACTGTCCAAGAAGGTTTTCAAGAGCAGGTAAAATATCACCTTACCACATTTGCTGGAATAAACTGATAGGACACACCAAATGTTTATTTCTGGATTTAAGGACTTCAAAGGAAGAAGTACTTGTGCCAGTTCTAAGACAATAGCTTCTTCCATGGTGGCCTAGCTTGCTCATGTTTTATAAGCCTATTTACTTCGGTGTTCATGATGAAATAATAGTTACCATAACCATGATTGTGCTGATCTAGAAAAAAATCCACGTTAACTAAACTATTATTGTTTTCCACACAATATTGAGCTTGAAGTTGTTGCATACATTGCTGAATAATAAACAAACCCAGTTGTCTTTTAAAAAAAAATGGCAAAAAGTGAATAGCATAAATAGGTATCTGGTCTCCCAAGTAACCAATACTACAATTCATGTGCTAAAAGCTGCCAGCAGATGTTCCAAAACTATCATGATCCCACGATTGCTGGGAGTGCAACTGTTTTCTTAACTATTGTTCAGTTACAACTGCCGGTCTATTCTAGCTGTAGCTATTGTTGGAGCCATACAACAGAATAGACATGGCCTGCTGTGAATTACGTTGTTTCTGATTTGCAGAATAATTATTGGTGGTCTCCATCAGGGCTGGCCCCACCTTTAGGCAGAGTGAGGCAATTGCAGATGTTGAAGGTCAGCACCAGCGCACCTCAGACATTGATCCCCACCCCGCCATTCCCATATGTTGGAGGTCAGAGCTTAGTGTACCACAGGCCTTTTCATATACAGTATCTCCTAAATTAGCCTGCTGCCATCAGGTGCACTGGAGGAACACGATCCTGTTACCAGTTGAAGTAAGATTCAATTACAAATCCATTTTGTTTCTGAACATGGAATGAGGGTGCACCAATTTCTCCTTTATCTTAGGTAGCATAATGTCTTGAGCAAGCCCTGGTCATAATGATGTATTTCATTATTCAGTTATTATTGGATTTGCGCCATAAGAACATAGTTCCAATGATGTGCTGACTCAACCAGTTAGAATTTCCTAGTGAGCATGGGCATTTAAAAACAAGTAAAGTTCTGTTCTAAACTTTCAAGATTCCTTTTAGTCCTCTTTGTTTATGTAAAGCAATGAAATGTTAGTTCTTCGAGAAAGTCAACACAAAAGTAAAATTGTGGGGGCTTTATATCCAGAATAGCAGAGTATAAATCTGGAGTGTTCCACGCATGTAGTGTGTTTTAGATTCCCTGTGTTGGTCATGCAATCACTCCCCTTGATAATTGGCACACGGTTTATTGGCATCTGAATTTATTATATCATGTAATATGTATAAATCCCATATTTGCTGATGCAGAATTTTTAACAGCACTCTCCTTTACATTAGAAACAAAATTCAGTTAATTAGCAACTGTGTTTTTTCTAGAAGCTGGAATTCGGAGCTTTTGCCCCAGCCATTTACAACTTGTTTTTCTTGGAAAGAGCAAAGTATTTGAAAATAGTGGGGAAAGGGGCCCTCTAATTTCCTTTTCTGCTGAGGAGTGCAGAGCCCCACTTCTCCCATCGACTCCGGGAATATTTCATTTTTTCCCTGCCTTTAAGGGTATATAAATAAAGCCTACTGGCAGAATTTACATTATCTTTGTACCTAAGCCAATTTGTAAAATAGTTGTAAAATTAAATCATATAATTGGAAGGGCTATTTAAACATTAATTGGTAATATGATACGGAGCAGCTCAGCGTTCCCTTTTGACCAGATGTGGACAGAGTTAATAGAAACTTTTAAGACATTTGTAGTGTGTTGGAAATGTTGCTTTAAGGCCAGGCCCCAGAAGGTCTCTTTCAAAAAGAGGCTCAGCCCAAAGCCCCAGAAGCTGGGGGTGGCAGGAGTGAGCCTGTATGAGACCCATTGTGTTGCTTCTTTTATTCTTTGTGCAAAGGATCTTTTAAACGGCCTCGGTCCTGTACACCTGAAGGAGCATCTCCACCCCCATCGTTCAGCCCAGACACTGAGATCCAGTGCCGAGGGCCTTCTGGCAGTTCCCTCATTGCGAGAAGTGAGGTTACAGGGAACCAGGCAGAGGGCCTTCTCGGTAGTGGCGCCTACCCTGTGGAACACCCTCACTTCAGATGTGAAGGAAATAAGTAGCTATCCTAGTTTTAAAAGACATCTGAAGGCAGCCCTGTTTAGGGAAGTTTTTAATATTTAACGCTGTATTGTTTTTAATACTTGATAGGGAGCCGCCCAGAGTGGCTGGGGAAACTCAGCCAGATGGGCGGGTTATAAATAATAAAGTCATCACAACTTCACTACTGGTTCTTGACATAAAAGTAAATATTACACATGATGACTAGATTGCACTGCCTTGCCCCATTTCGAGAACTGCTTCGTAGAAGCATAGGAGGCTGCCTTACACCCAGTCAGACCATTGCTCCATGTAGCTCCATATTGCGTAGACTGACTGGCAGCCAGGGTTTCAAACAGGGAACACACCCAAGTTTATCTGGAAATACCAGAGATTGAATTTAAGGATTTATTATTCTTATTATTAAAGATTTTCTTGTTTTACAGAAGTATGTGTAATGTCTCTCGTATTTTTTTCATGTAACATTTTTACAAATCCGTTTCATTTGTTGAGACATCAAGGGGAGAAAAAAAAGGGGTGGAGGGGGAGAAGATGGGTGGGGATGGGGTGGAGTGGCGATGTTTCTATTATGCTTAATGTATGTAGGGTTTGGTGTCAGTGTTGCTTGTGCTGTTCACTTGTGTTCCTTTGGTGGTGAGAGAGGTTGGGGTCAGCCTAGGGTGTGGTTGTTTGTTTGTGATTGGCTGTGGTGATCTTTGTTTTTGTATCTGAGTGGGGTGGGTGGGTATTTTGGATCAGGTTAGCCATATTGATTTGTATGCTGTTGGTGGATTATTGTCATTGTCTTGTTGGGCTGTGTATGTGATAAAGGGGAGCCATACCAGGGTAAAGGCATCTGCTTCTGTTTGTCCCCGTGTCAGTTTCTGTTTATTGGTTAATTTTTCTAGTAGGGCTGTTTCCCATACTATTTGGTACCATTGGTCCATGCTTACTCCTGACAGGTCTCTCCAGTGTCTGGTTATGGTGTTTCTGGCTGCTGAAAGTAGGTGGGTTATGAGTTCTTCAAACCCCCTAGATGCAATCAAAAAACAATGGGAGAATGACATAGGCTATGAGATGAACCCCACTCAATGGACCAGAATGTGGTCTAAACCCCCCTTTAAATCTATATCAATGAAAAGAAAAGGATCTCTTTTTTTAACCTTGAATACATGACTTTGAGAACAGAAGAAGAAGCTGGGAGGAGAGGTGTTCAGGATATTTTTTTTAATAGTTTTTTTCAGTTATGTGCCCTTGTTTCTCAATTTGATCCTTTTACATGGTTTTGTATGTTTTGTGGTATTTTATGCGTTGTGATTTGCTGTTATTTTTATTGATTATAGATTGGTAATTCTTTATTGTGATTGATAAGTACAAACTCTTTAATTATTATTTGCTGATGTATAATTTTACTGTTTGCTATTAGATTCTGATGGATTGTTGAATGTTGTTTATTTTAAAGTTATTGTTACTTTTTATATTGGATCAGATTGCTACTGTTTGATGTTTTATTATGTTTATATATGTGTCAGAGTGTCTAGAGAAACCCAGCCAGGTGGGAGGGGTATACATCATCATCATCATCATTATTATTATTACACATAACATTTTGCTTAACAAGCATAATTGAGGTTTGTTGTTTGTTTGTTTGTTGTTGTTATTTTCTATACCACTTTACATTTTTAAGAAAAATCTCAAAGCGGTTTACATCACATTAATTAAAACATCAAAAAAATCTTGAATAAAACATTACTGAAGAAAGTCAAATATAAAGTAGACATTCAAAGCGACACAGTTAACAGGAAACTAAAATATTATCTTAAATATTTCAAAACAAAGCATTGCTAAAGGAAGTCAGATATAAAATAAACATTTAAAACAGCATAATTAACAAGAGAATAAAATATTAAGCACAGAACATATCTGCTACCGATGCTGCCAATCCTGCCAATGGTGGTTCATGGCGGGCGGCTGTGGAAGTTCAGGCTCAGTGACCTGGGCCTGCACTATGCGACCGATGAGATGGTCTTTGGCCTCCTCAGCAGCCCCAGCTCTTGTAGTTGGAGTCATTTGGGGCCTTCTCCTTCCATGTCAGGCAGAAAAAGTCTTGCATGTCAGGGTGAAGGTCCTCCAGGACTCACAGCAAAGATGATTTCATTATTTACTATGTTTTACAAATTTTTGTTATCTTGTTTTGGTGTTTATTGGCCAAAGCAGGTGGTTTGAACTCATATGGATGGTAGACACAAAAACAGAATGGCTAGATCAGCTGAACTCTGGAGTTCGAATCTTGTTTCTGCCCTGGTTTTGGAACCGAAACTGCATTGGTCACTCAAGCCAATGGCCTTTGTCAGGAGATGGACAGAGGAGTACAGTGGTACCTCGGGTTAAGTACTTAATTTGTTCTGGAAGTCCGTTCTTAACCTGAAACTGTTCTTAACCTGAAGCACCACTTTAGCTAATGGGTCCACCCGCTGCCGCCGCGCCACCAAAGCCCGATTTCTGTTCTTATCCTGAAGCACTCTTTCTGGGTTAGCATAGTCTGTAACCTGAAGCATATGTAACCCGAAGCGTATGTAACCCAAGGTACCACTGTACAACCCTGATAATTTCTCCTGGACCTCTAAGAAACTTTTGATCACCCATAGCTTCAAACTATTATCCATCTAGGGTTTCTCTAGGTCCCTTTGAAAACAAACACAAAAGTTTTCAGCATTCTCTTAGATCTTACTTGCCAAGTTGACCCATACCTTCAAATTAGAAAAATAATTATCTCAATTTCTTTATCCGCAGTAGATTAAAGAAGCTGCATTTCTGGACATTTAAAGGAACTTGCTTCTGTGTACACTGATCATTAATTTTTAAAATCTTACGAAACTTTTTTCTGTGGCTTGGGGAATGCATTGAATTTCTCCTATAAGGTTTTTTTGTTACATTAAATATTAATATTTCCATTCCCATGATACACTTAGATATCTAAGTGTAAACATAAATTCTGTAATGATCTTCCAGAGATTTGTGTATCCACATTAATTTAATATCTCTTTTACGCTTTTGATTGCAGTTTTCATTGTTTCATCAGAAGTCAGTCTAAGTCACCACTTCGTTGGGGGCTCATTTATTAATTTGTTGTGAGGTTTTTCTTTTGAGTGTGTTTGGGATATAATTTTATGTTGCAAGTCTGAAAATGGGCCCTGTTCATGCATGCATTTTCAAGAGAGGAAGTAAGATGGAAAACACATTCATTGCAAGCAGTCAAAACCCGTTACATTTGTGTAAAGAAAGAAAAAAAGATGTTCTGAAAAATGTGATATGATTCATCTGTGTTCTTTCAATGAAACAAGGCCTCTTAACCCTAGGATTTTAGTCCTAATTTTATTACTCCTTCCAGTAATAAGCCTTGAGTCTTTTTGCAGTCTTCTACTTTCTTTCAAACATCTATCGCTCATTAAAGTCCTTTTAGATTAGATTTAATGGTAGCTCACATGGTGCTAATTTCTTTTCAGTCTGTAGTATTTTTGATTCTAATCATCCTTCACCACTTTTCATTTCAATACTTTTTGAAGTGTGGAATCTCATAAAGAGCAAGATTCCTTTTTCTTTGTGCAGTGCCTTGATTTTTAAAACAGTCCTATTTATATAGATGTTTATAGATTATAATAGACTGTATGACAAAAACATATGAGAGATGTTGGACTAGTGAGGAAGTGCTGGTAGCGTAGGTTTTACAGTTTGGGGATACAAAATACAGGTCTAGATAATAGTTATTATTTGTAGCGGAATTTCAATATGGCTCAGATGCATAGAGCTGTTGCAGCTTATTACAGATGGATACAGTGGCAATTTAGCTCTAAGTGATTTCTTTTCAGCTGAGATCTTCTGGCAGGTAACTGTGAGGCTATTAAGTAAGGAAATAATTATTAATGAGACAATAGTAATAGCATGCAGCTAAATAATGATAGTAAAAGCCTTGGAACTTTTAAATTTTGCTGCTGGGAACCTGAAGAAGCAGCTTAGACTCCAAGCAATATGATCTACTTAGTTATATTCCTGGTTTCCTAAAATAATTTGTATTTTTTTTATACAAATCAGCACATCCATAATAGGAGCACAGACTGTCACTACTAGAGAGTGTCAAACTTCAGAAATGATGTCTTTCTCTATGGACAAAGAGAACATTAATCTAGCCTTTTCTTTTCATGGAGATAATAACATTCCTTGCTTCTTTATGATAATCTACCTGCCTTCAGAGCACCAGAAGATAATCTTAAAGGGTGTTTGTTTGTTTGTTTGTTTGTTTGTTTGCTTGCTTGCTTGCTTGCTTGCTTGTATTGTTTGTTTGTTTGCTTGTTGCTGAGGCTGGTTCATCTGTGTTTATTTGTGCTCCTGAGGCCCTTTATAGGTAGGAGTCCCACAAGCATGTTGAGGAGCATGATGTAATTATTAAATCTCCCATACCAAAGACATGCATGCCAGCCAAATTATAAATCATGACCCTCCAAGTCCCAGGATGTCTGCATTAACCAATGTAATCTGTTCTCTTAACCAGCACAGACAGGCTGCCTCATAATATATTTGCAGATCTGGCAGGGCAAAGCCTCCTATTTCTTTTGTATCTGTCATAATTTTATGTTTAACTCTTGGCTTTTTCCTTGCCAATAAATTTAGAAATACCCCTCTTCCATTCTTTGAAGCAGCCTGGGTTATTAACAATTGATATTGATTGAAATAAAAACAGCATCTTGGGTAATAGGTTCATTTTGGTAGTTGAGATTCTGTGAAGTAGGGAGAGCTTCATAGCAGGGTCTTAATGTTTTCTTTTAGATGCTGGATATTCTACATTTTATCAGTTGCCATCATAGAATTGTATAGAGTTGGAAAGGACCTTGACTAGTCCAGAGGAGGAAGAAATGGGGGGCGGGGGCTGAATGGTGGAACCCTGAGTTGAAGGGAACTACACTTCAGTCACTTGGAAAGGGGAACCAGGGATTCCCCCCTGACTTTGCTGCAGAGCGGAGAGCCTCAGGTGGAGGCTTGGGAGGGCTTGTGGCAGCTAAGAGGGGAGCCAGAGCAGGAGCCCAAACAGTGGGATGCAGTCCTGTTGCTAAGATCCAGATGCTACCTTTGCAGCTGGAAATGTATCCACTCACTCCCAAGGAGCGCATGTTTGCAATGCCAACGTTCCCGCAGGCCAAGCAAGTCTCACGAGTGCTTTTTTCCTTTATGACTAGGAAACCTTATACCATACATTATATGAGGGGTGTAAATTAGAAGAAATAAGGAGAACTATTTTTTTAAAAAATGGGATTGAAACATGATAACCAAGCTTTTGCAGAGGGAGAGAGGAGGGATGCCACCTTTCTTATTGCACTGGCTGGGGGACAGTAGCAGCTTGGTTTGGATGCACGGGGTGATGTGCTGCAGGGGGTCCCACAGCAATGCTGTAGAACAGAGTGTGAGAGGCAGGGGGTGCCAAATTTTAGCATCACACGGGGTGCCACTGAAATTTGAGAGCCCAAAGTCCACCACTGCTCCTTCCTCCTCAGGAGGTTTCCATGCAGTTTGGGAGCAATGCACTGGGTGTCCCATGACTCTTATATCCGATAAACTTTGTTATATGGTGTGTCTTTTCTTTTCTTTTTTAACTCTCTAGTATTTACCTACTTAAATTACTACATTTAATTATCCCGACAAGTTGCGAAACCTCAGTGAAGGTGCCCTTTTGAAGATTGTGGAAGAAAGGAGCGGTTTCTCTTGCAAAAACTTGCCCTGTAATAAATAAAGGCTATCACTAATGTTAAAAGGGGGGGGGGGGACTACCTATATTTAAGTTTTTAAAAATCAAATAGAGGGATAAGGATAAATTAACTGTAGCAGTACAGCAGAACCAAAATAGCTTCACAAATATACCAAGTCAAGGCCAACTCTTGAAGAATTGTTGGCATTGATTCACAGAGCATCATCATCTGGGCTTCTTCTGGACTGAGACCTTTGGTTTTTAATTTTATAGTATATGGCATTTGGACCTAGAAGTATGCTAAGACACAACTGTTCTGCTCCTGGAAGTTTTGACTTCTCATATCTTTGTTGTGTCTGGTATATCAGTCCTATGTTAACTTAGAAGCATTTTAAGTGTGTTTAGGAATGTGGCCCTAAACAGGTTTCATCTGGTTATAAACTGAGCATTGATCAGTTTTAACAAGCTGCATTCCAGCCACTTCACTCCTTCTGGAGTATAGATAGTCCCACATAATAAATACCAAAGAGTCAGCCACGGTGAAATCTGTGCAAAAGTATAAGTGCTTTTAAGCTACAACAAAAAATAAGGGAAATTGTTACTGACCTAAGAAAACTAGAAACAATATGAAAGTGAAGCCTGCCACAAGGTCCTGCCACAAATAGCAGTTACCTTTTTTTATTGCTATCTCTTGAGTTTTACCTTCAGTTTCCGCCATAAATGGCTGCTGTTCTGCTGAAAATTGAGAGTTAACTCTAAGCGACAGAACGTATTTCAACAGCTCTTCCTCTACACACTGTTTCTATGCAGTGTGAAATTCTGTGTGCTATTTGGTTTAAAAAAATGCTTCAGAAACAATAACTTTGCAGTGCATTTAAATGTTCATTATTGCTAAACAAGTTAGATTGTTAGGGTTTGCTACTGCATTTTAAAATGCGACTGATTATAAATTGGTGCCATGATCTGAAGTGGGGCAAAGAATAGGAGCTTCAGGAAAAGGTACCGTATTTTTCGCTCTATAAGACGCACCAGACCACAAGACGCACCTAGTTTTTGGAGGAGGAAAACAAGAAAAAAATTATTCTGGATCTCAGAAGCCAGAACAACAAGAGGGATCGCTGCGCAGCGAAAGCAGCGATCCCTCTTGCTGTTCTGGCTTCTGGGATAGCTGCACAGCCTGCATTCACTCCATAAGACGCACACACATTTCCCCTTACTTTTTAGGAGGGGAAAAGTGAGTCTTACAGAGCAAAAAATACGGTACCAATGTGTAAGTCTCCTGTTGAAACCCAATCTGCTAAAGCAATAGGATGGAAGCAGTGTGCGCTGCTTGTGTGTCTGGATAACAGAGAAAGTTTATCAAGGCTGAAGAACAACTGCTGTTCAAATCCTGTCTCCCCCCCCCCCCAAAAAAAAGAATAGATTATGTTGCTGGTTGTATGTTTTGGTGTTGGGGTGGGGCGGTTATGGCTTTGTGTTTTGTTCTTTTGCTTTGCTGTTGTCACACGCCATGCATGAATGAAAATGCTGCATTCTCCCGGGAGCTGTAAAGCTTCTGTGAAGATTGTTTATTTCCTTAATCCCTTCTCCTTTGTGAATCCTGATGTCAGATAGAAAATGGAAAGCCTTTAATATAGATATTATCACCCTTATTATCACCTGCACTAGGGAGTGCCCTCGCTGCCTGTTGTTACCCTAGCAATCGCCATATGTTGCTGCCTCTCTGAGGTTAGATTTTAACCTGACTACCTTCTCCCATATGAGGTGCCTTTGGGGGGTAGCACAGATGGGCCACTGCTTCTTTCATTATCTTGCACTTATGGTCAATCAATGCTGAAAGGCGTCCTTTCATTTTGAACTTTCTGAGCTATTTGGGACATGCCAAATATCATTATTAGCAGCAGTCGCTGCAAAGGCGTGAACCCCGAGCCGAAAACCGTAAAGCAAACATGATTCCTAAAAGCACTGAGCGCAGCTCTCAGAGAAAGAAGAGATGGGAAATCTGACTAGGATGTATCAAATTTTACCTCCTCCTGGAGTACAGGTCGTCCCGCTTAAGAAATACCAGGAAACCAGCTATAATAAAATTCACACAAAAGTGCAGGTGCTTTTAAGCTGGAACAAATGGATGAAGCCAATCTTCTGCTGCAGCCAAGGAGCCTTCTGAGGGACAGCGAGAGGAAATTCTGCAGGAGGGATTTAAAGGAGGCAAGAGAAACTGTTTGGCAGAAGGACTGATCTTACAGCTATTGTCATCATACACTACAGCAAGCTGGGGGGGAGTGCTCTTCACATGTAATAAGCACCTTGGAAAATGTCACAGAAGTAGGAATGGTAGAAAGAAATATATGGAGCAGAGCAGATATGAGTTCTGAGGCAAGAGCAAAGGATGGGGTATGGCACATTGGAATGCTACCTGAAGGAACATAATTATGTCCCCAACTTCTGGTGTTTCTTTGGGAATTGAGTACTGAGATAGACTCTTATTTGTTTATGGGCAATTTTGTCTGTGGTGGCATTGGTAGCTTTGCTGAGGTCAAGGGAAGCCCAGTCTTTTTCCCCCTCTGTGTTTAGATTAGATTTTTTTTCTGCCCCCTTGGACAGAAAATGCGGTTTGGTATAAACTGGGTAGCAACAAGACATATTTGGAGTTGGCTACAGAACAGGGTACCCGGTACCCGGTACCCTACAGAATTAAGTACCCGGCCTTACTGCTTCCCTGCGTGGCAGAATGTGTCATTTCTCAAAAGGGACACCCTTGTCTTCTTGCTCCAGCCTTGTGACCTGACCTTCCATGTTTGTTCGTACAGTAAGAAAAATCGTCACAGCTATTCTGAAGAAAGTATGGCATGCTGCAAACATTTCATCTGTCTGTTGCCATGGAATATTGTGATGTCATCTTAGATGGATTTTAAAGGGAACTGGACAAAGGCGTGGAGGATAAATCTATCAATGGCTACAAGCCATCATGATCTTCAGTTACAGAGGCAGCATATCACCCTATCCCACTTGCTGAGAGCAACCAGAGGAGAAAATCATTGCATTCATATGCTCTTTGTAGGCTTCCCAAAGGTATCTGATTGACCGATTTGGGAAATGGGATGCTAGACTAGATATACCAGGGGTCAGCAAACTTTTTCAGCAGGGGGCCGGTCCACTTTCCCTCAGACCTTGTGGGGGAATTATTTTTTTAAAATCAACGAATTCCTATGCCCCACAAATAACCCAGAGATGCCTTTTAAATAAAAGGACACATGCTACTCATGTAAAATCACACTGATTCCCGGACCATCCACGGGCCGGATTTAGAAGGCAGTTGGGCCGGATCTGGCCCCATGGCCTTAGTTTTCCTACCCATGAGACTTTTGGTCTGATCCAGACATGTTGTTGTTTAGTCGTGTCTGACTCTTCGTGACCCCATGGACCAGAGCACACCAGGCACTCCTGTCTTTCACTGCCTCCCGCAGCTTGGTCAAACTCATGCTGGTAGCTTTGAGAACACTATCCAACCATCTCATCCTCTGTCGTCCCCTTCTCCTTGTGCCCTCCATCTTTCCCAACATCAGGGTCTTTTCCAGGGAGTCTTCTCTTCTAATGAGGTGGCCAAAGTATTGGAGCTTCAGCTTCAGGATCTGTCCTTCCAGTGAGCACTCAGGGCTGATTTCCTTCAGAATGGATAGGTTTGATCTTCTTGCAGCCCATGGGAGTCTCAAGAGTCTCCTCCAGCACCATAATTCAAAAGCATCAATTCTTTGGCAATCAACAATCTTTATGGTTCAGCTCTCACTTCCATACATCACTACTGGGAAAACCAGACATAGCTGCTCTCATATTGAGAAGGTTTGGAGGTGGGGAGGGAGCTGGACCAACTGCGCTTGTTGCATGGCACCCTAACAGCATTTGGACAGTCCTCGTTCACTTCTGATTTCCAGCACCAGAGTTTCTTGTCTGGCACCATAGCAACTGCAGGGCTCTTCCCACTTCAAATTTTAAACCATACAACCACAAACGTAAAGCGTGAATACCACAAACAGACGTTTATAATAACCAAGTCAGTCTTACAGGTATGGCTCAGGATTGGGCCTGGATTGACTGTAGTGCCTGCAATAGCCCTAAAGCAGCAAAAAAACTCCATCTTCCAAGCAAAAAAATAGAAAGTATTTTAAATAACTGGAAATAACTTGCACTCTACAGATTGATTCGCAGATAGGCACAAAGCAGTATCAGAGATTCCTGGCCAAATAAAAGTTTGGCACAGATGTTAATGTCTTCCCCTCCCTCTCACCTCAGAATAGACTTCTAACTTCCTATTTCAATTGCATGACTAAAAACCTGAGGTTACAAATATCATCTGGCTCCAATACATCTTGTTTAGTTTTTGTTCCTATTTTCTGTGGACTTATGGCTTCCATTACTACTCTTCTCCCCCCCCCCCTTTTTTTTTTTTGCATTGTCTGTGTCCCAGTCCCACCTAAGCCTTTCTGGATTTTATTGTAGTTCATTAGAAGTGCATTTCTTTATCTTGGAGGCTTTCAGGCTCTTTCCCTCCCCACCCCCCACTCCATGTATGCCTTGGCTTTGTTAATTGCATGCTGCTCTAAGAATACACGGCATGATACCTTTGAACCTTACACTTTGCCTTGACAGCTGGGCTAGCAAATGCCACTGACAACGGGGAAGTGTGAGGGGGGGGAAATCTTTTGTAAGTAAATTGCCAATGTGGCTAACCTTGCTGGAACCCAATTGTTAAGGCTGTGATTCAGTTTTTCTGTCAAACTCAGTTCAGGCTAACCTGGCTGGCCTTCTGCTTCTTCAGTGATCAGCCTGAGGAAGTGTGCTTTCTCAGCTTATCAGGTTTTATTAACTTCAGCTTCCTGCTGCAGTAATTGTTTGTTCCCACTTCAGCTTCTTAGAATGTCCACCAGAATGCCCTGTCACCGGTGCCTGAGAAACATGTGCACATTAAATACTTCCTTGAATTATTTGCAGCGCAATCCACCAGAAAATTCTCCTACCTACGCAGGCCCCGCTGAAATGCGTGGGAGCATTGTAAGATCACTTCTTTTGCAGTGCTCCATTTATCTCATCAGCAGTCCTCTTCCTCAGCCAATTATACTTGCATTGCTTATGTTTAGTAGTCTGCAAAGATCACTATTTCTCCGCCGATGTTATTCCCCTGCAAAATGGAACAGTAAAAAGGCACCGGCGATAATGTAAACTGAACAAGTGATAGTGAGATTGGCCAAAAGCTACCTCCTGTTGTGAAGTGAAATGTGAGTAACGGGGGGGGGGGGGATGATTAAGATACTTTGGAAAATAGGTAAAAGCTTTATTACAAACAGGGCTCCGTACATAGATATATGTTAATGTTTCGTATGTTGGCCCAGTTGACATGTGGTGTGAACATGCTTGTGTGCAGGTACCGTATTTCTCGCTCTATAAGATGCACCAGACCACAAGATGCACCTAGTTTTTGGAGGAGGAAAACAAGAAAAATATATTCTGAATCTCAGAAAACAGAACAGCAAGAGGGATCTTGTTGTTCTTGCTTCTGGGATAGCCGCACAGCCTGCATTCACTCCATAAGACGCACACACATTTCCCCTTACTTTTTAGGAGGGAAAAGGTGAGTCTTATAGAGCAAAAAATACAGTACTTACAGAAAAAAATCACAGCTGCTTTGCTGCTCTCCAGACGCTGCTGCCGCCACAATACCTGGTGCTAGAGCTACATGCAGATCTGTGTTCATGATTTGTTACAAGCAGCAAGCCCTATAACTTGTGGTTTGTCTGGGCCAAGACAAACCATGAGGCTTAGCCATGATGCTGAGCCAAACCATGTCTTAGTTCTGCAGCAGGGCATGTGGAGAAGGAGCGAAATGGCCACAGTTTTTCTTCTGAGTACTAGCACACTAGTGCATTCATGCGTAGCCATGGTTTGGCGTTACGTATTCATTTTATGTCTTCTAATCTTTTCAAATGGTATGTTTTCAGGGAGGGATATCTGAAGGTCTGCTAGAGGAACGGTCTTTTGCTTGCACAGGTAGACTTCCTCTACTATATTCTGCACTGCCACCTCCACGCAGCCACCAAATCTGCTTTGGAACACTAGAGGACCCTCTGGATCAGATTTGGAGGTGCGTGGAGGCAGCAGAGGCGAGGAAAGGAAAGCGAAATCCACTTGTGCAGCACTGGATATCACCCAGTATATGTAAATTATCTTCAGTAATGTCTTCATATTAGAACCAATTAGGAAATAGCATTACTGCTTTCTCCCCTGTTCTGTGCTTGTATTTAAAATCACACATTCAAAGGGGAGCCATTAATGTTTGATATAAATATGAAATAACGACCTTCTGGTGCTCGAGTCCTACTTGAGGGATGAAGAAGAGTTCAGTTGCCTAAAGCTGTGAATAAGACATCAAACTGTTTTAAGGGATTCTCTCATTAATGGTTGGATGTGTTGTTTTATTTGAAACACTTGGGGTTCTTTAATGTGAAATCAATGACAAATAGCTTTCAATATGTTTGCAGCTAAGCACCAGGCTAATCCTTCAATGACACCATGAATGTTGTTGATTGAAATTATATTTTAAAGCTTATAACTATTACATAAAGCTGTAATCAAACCGTATCATTTAAAAATATCAGAAGAGTCCTGCTGCATCTGCTGAAAAACCCACCTAGCTGAGCACTCTGTTCTCACAGTTTTCAACCAGGTGTCTACAGGAAGCCTGCAAATGTGATGAAAAGGTGTGGTCATAGAATCATAGACTCACAGAATTGGAAGTAGAGTTGGAAGGGACCCCTAGGGTCATCTAGTCCAACCCCCTGCAATGCAGGAATCTCAACTAAAGCATCCATGACTGATGGCCATCCAACCTCTACTTAAAAACCTTCAAGTTGACCAGTGGTTTTCAGCCAGTGTGCCGTGGCACCCTAGGGTGCCTTGAATGATGGTCAGGGGTGTCGTGGGCAACACTGGCCTCTATCCCGCTTTCCTTCCCTCCCTCCTCTGATGCCCTCTCACATCTCTGCCTCCCCAAGGCTTGCACAGCTGTTTGCTGCAGCAGCCCTGGCTACAAGCTCCCCAGGTGAATGGTGCCTCTGGAGCTGGCCAGAGGGTCTCCCCACGCCCCTGTGGGGCAGTGTGAGGAGCCCCTTCTCTTTGGGGCAGGGGGGCAGCTCAGAGACCAGGGGGTGCAGCTGTGGCTCCCCAGAAGACTCCCAAGGAGAGGGGAGAGGAGACTGAGGGAACACTCTCCAAGGGAGGGCGTTCAAAAAGGGGTGAGAAGCTGCCAGCTCTGCAGGCCAGGGATGACATATCTGGCCTCCTGAGTCCCACAGGGGTGCTGCAGAAAAAAATTAGTTGCTTAAGGGAGCCATGGACTCAAAAAGGTTGTAAACCTATAAAGTAGACAGATCTTTTGAGCAGTTCTGAGTTAAAATTCAGTGTTAGGTTGAGCAGGAAACTGCATGTTTCATATTATACCGAACTGATGCTAGAAATGGCACCTCTGTATTTTTATTCTGCTCTCCTCTGAAACAGCCAAGGGTCATTTACCCTGATTTGTGGCTTCATCACATGTTAATTTCCTTACCAGCGGTGTAGTCACAACATGGGGTAAGCGATCCTAAATGTTATTGGGGAAAGGTGAGGATGCTGTTTGTAAATTTGGCTCTCCAGCCTCACTGCTGTGGCCTTCGGGAAGTGTGGTAGAAATGATTAATAGTGAAAAGTCCTGTGGTTAACTGTACCCTTTCCTGTTAAAGGCCATTAGTCCAAAGTTACTTTGCCAGTGGGGAGGAGAGCACACATTTTCCTTCCATCTCTCTGAAGTGTGTTGACACTTCATTGCTATCTTGTCAGGGGAAGAAGCAGCCTTTTCATCGCAAGTAACTGAACAACTGCATGTGGGCATATTGAGATAATTATGTAAAAGGAGACTGCCTGAATGAGCTTCCAAATGTGTTATTTCTTTATTATCTAGCACTTTATAATTAACTGTTCCCTTTTTATTATTATTTCAGGAAGCTGCCACTTTTGCTAAAGCGCAAGGCTTTGAGGTGAGTTAACCTATGTTGCACGCTAAACAGATTCTAAAGGGTTTTTTTCCCCTTGCTGATAATGAAGTTCTTTTGGACAGTGATTGATGTGCTATTATACTCTCCAAGCCTCGCAGCAGTTGCCATAGAAACTTGGCAGTCGTCATGGTTTCTTTGTTCTGCCAGCTCAGTGTTATGACGCACTCTGCTAGGTCTGCACCCAACATCGCCTACAGATGTTATTTATTGAATTTTGAAAAGCCTCTTGGGAAGCTGAGAGGTTGGGCACGGCTTCAAGCTGCCTCTGCAGATATGGGGCCTGTCAGTTTGCTCAGTTAAAAAGCCACCTCATTAGCTGAATTACACTCCATAAAGATCCAGTGCTAAAGCATTGGTGAGGCAGGACTAAATACTGAAATATAACACCATTTTAAATAACTTAAACTCTGCCATATGTGGATTATCGTCATGCAAATGAATTTTAGTAAGGTGGTATGTGGAATTGTTAAGAGCTGATTAACGTAAACCCTGCCTTTTACACTCAGTCTCTTTTGGAGAAGTGGGCTGTTCTTTTGTTAGCAGGCACAAGTGGTATTTTCCATCTGGGTTTGTACAAATGTGCAATCTCCTAACAGCCACACACAGTCTCTGTCTTTTGTTTAGTCTATTGTGCATCATTTTTAGAGGGTCTACTCTTGACTTTAGTATTTTTATTTGTGAATGCTTCAGATTCTGGAGGGTTTATCAGTATACCATTTTCCCAATAGCCTGATCAGGAGAACTACTACCTATAGGACATGGGGACTGTTTCCTAGCGTTCACCAGACACTATATAATGTGACAACCAATGTATTTGATATTAAGTGATCCTTGCAGTCCAATGTGCATGAAGCCTTTTTCTGTACATGTGCATCTGCCTTAACCCCTCAAGTGTTTTGTTCATCAGGCAAATACATCAGGAAAGCTGATGCTTGGGCTGTTCAGTTCCCATTTGCATTATCAGACCCACACAGTTAGGAGACCATACGCTGATCTGAGACTTTCCTTTGGGTCTGGGCAAGTACAAAGGAAGAGAAAGAGAAGCACATCTGTGGTGTGTCTTTGTGTGTATGTCCAATTTGGATTGCTTCAAGATAACTCAAAAGCAACACACATCTGCACCATCTTTACAATGTTAACGCAATATGCTTTGCAGTTTTATTTTGTGGTGGCTGCTTTTATAGAAATGAAGAGTATGCAAATTGAAAGTGTTGTTGTTTTTTTTACAATCTCTATTAGAATAAACAGGATTTGTCAAATAAAACAGTGTTTTAGGTCTTCACGATTTAGCACAATTTATTTGAAATCTATAGCATGGTATAGTAGAACAGCAAAGAATGGAAGTCATGTATTAGCCTTGCCCTTTTTATGTTTTCATTTCTTCCTTAAGCTGAAAACCTGGGGCATGCCTGGTTTAAATTAACACCGAGTGACAAAATGCTTTTGCAAATGTCTGCCAAACACCTTTTTATTAACCTTTCCATTAGCACTTTCTTATACTTCCTAGCACAGTTTCTGCTGAACATCCTAAATCTGCCACGTCTGATTTCACTGCATTAGCAAAGTGCACAGAGATTGTGATCTTATCCCATATTGCCCCCTTTGCTTGGCAGCAAGTGACATATCAGATCTGCCAATGGTGATGTATGATGTTTGATAATGTGTCCATTGAGGGTTTTTATTCTGTAACTTTAACATTTCCCCAAACCTCACAGCGAAAAAGGAGCAATGAAAATGGTTCACCATTAGATCTTTTTAGAATCATGAAAACTAAAGGGAAAATTATAGTAGAGTAAGGGCTCTAATTGACTGCTGTTTGAGAGCATTATCAGAAGCTGCCTGGAGGTCCAGTATACACAGTTGCCCTTAGGACTTATAGCATAAGAAATACTAAATAAACGCCTTTTCTTCTTTAGCACAACCTATATACTAAGACGGTCCTCTCTTAGTATAAATTGTGCTTCTGATTCAGGCCAGAGTCCCAAATCTACATGAGAACTACAGTTCTGAGTTCTGGAAATATTTGATGATGGACTGAACCACTTTGGAGATGGGTGAGGGAGCCACATTATTAATGTAGGGGATTACATCCACTTAGAAAACTAATGCATCCTGGAGAGCATAAGCTAGTGCTCGTTATTTAAGTACAGAGAGGCTTTCCATTTGGAGGAAAAATCCACTCTCCCCACCTTCACTCTAAAGTGGTATGCTGAGCAAAAAGCTATCTAAAACTGGATTAAAATAAAGAATTAGCATAAAACTGCAGAGCAGTAAGATTCCATGGTAGCAAAAACAACAAACTTTGCAATCAACTGTAAGTAGAGACAAAGAGAGGGAATTTCACAACTGGGGTGCCGCCACAGGAAAGGACCTGTCCCAAAGTATTACCCAATGTGCCTCTGGGGGCAAAGACCTGTGTAGAAGTACTTAATGACTGGGCAGTTTCCTCTGGGAGCAGAGAGTGCTTTTTAGGTATTTGTTGTGCCTGGCAAGCTTTGTTCCACTGCTACTTGTATAACTCAAAAGAAGATGCAATAAAAGAATGTCATAACTGTTTGTACTGCATAGAGAAAGTTTGTAAAAACCTGCAGCTTTGTACTTTGACTGATTAAGGCTACTACTAGACATTATGGGAGAGGCATGACTGCCACCAAAAACAGCTCTACATTTCTTCCTTTCTGTGGTAACTTCCAATAAAATGATCTGTATGCCTTTTTAAATTAGTCTGCCATAAACTTTGGAGACAAATAACCATGGTTTTATTTCCTGGTTTTGGAAATGTTTTGGATAATATATGTTTTGGATAATATATATTTTAACAAAAAATCATAAGGGGGGGGGAATCTCAGGCAATAAAAAGGATTCAGAAATATGCAGTGAGGAAAAGGCAGTTTGCATGCTGATGAGATAAGCAACATAACCTCCTGTAAGATGATCTATGGTTTCCTGGGACTATGCAGGCTCTGGGAGAGGAGCTTGTAACTGTTTTCTCCTTCCTGGTCTGTTTTACTCCCACTCCGCAGTGCGCTGAGCCACAAGCCAAGATTTGGCTTGGCAAGTTATCTGAACCCAACCTTGTGGTTAAGGTCTCTCCTCCCTAACCACGAGCTGTAACTAAGGCTTGTTCCTGGCTACAGCTTGTGGTTACCGAGGAGAGAGCTTAAGTCCAGGATCAGATGACATGCTAAGCCAAACCTTGCCTTATCTTAATGCTTCATGGGGGGTGAAGAAAAGACTGGGAAGAAGCAAGGCAGCTGAGAACTCTTCTTCAGGAGCCCATATATTTGTGTGGCTTACTGTGATACGCAAACCAGGCCAGAGTAGGGCAAAGCAAAAAAGCAAACTAGGTGATGGGAATTGCTAGTACATGTCTTAAAAGATGTCCCTGATAAGGATTTAAAACGAAGAGCCTTTTGTACTTTGTGTAGTATTGCAAGAAAGTCAAATTGGTTCTAGTGGGATTCTGGACACAATTAATTAAAACCACTTCAAATATAATAGGATTGTGCTAAACAGATAACAGCTTACAATATGTGGTGCAAGAATTTGTATGTCATAGAGTCAGACTGATTTGTACAATCATCCGAAAGTTTTGGATTTCTTAGTATAGATTGGATTTATCTGTAACGACACTGACAGGTTGTAAACGAACGTGCCAAAGGAGGGCCAACTTACACATGATGAGGGTAATCTTTGATTGGATCTCCTGTATGTTTTATTTGTTTAATCAGGCACAGGAGGCACAAAATTTGATTAGAACAATAATTCTGGGCGACGTTAACCTTTTCTTCCATGTAATTTCTTCAGCCTCCATGGTTTTTCCTCCCATCCCCACAGTGCTGCACGAGTGGAGCAGAGCCGTCTGGAGGATTTTCACCCCATATTCTGCACTGCCAAAGAGCCTAGGTTCACTAGCATTTGTAGCATCAAATTCTTCAGACTCAGTTTTTCATTTTCTCAAGTGGGCACCAGGATGCCAACAAGTGGCTTGTCATCCTCCAATCCCTTGAAGGCAGGGGGGAAAGTCATCACTCCCAGAAGATCTTTGAGTTGTCCCTTCCTTAGAGTGGCAGTTCATTTCTCCTACCTTCCTTGAAAGGGACCTGGTTTTACTGGTGCTCTCCCTGTATTCCACAAGTACTGTGCCCTGATTCTTTATTTGTTCTTATTGTCCAAGGTGGAGAGATCAGGCACCACTGATGGGTATTCCATCTTTTTAGTTAAAATAAAGGAACAACTTGGAGGCTGGGCTTATCTTTTGGTAGCCTAAGGCCTCATAGGGCAGGGACAGAAAACACTTTTGTTAGCGTGAGGGACTTACTCCTGTGCAATATCACCTTGGTACAGATCTTTGTTTCCAGTCTCTCCATGATGCCCCTTTTGTTCTTCTCTGCCAATGAGGATGATGGCTGACAGTGAACAGAAAGCCATTCAAAGGGGTAAGGGCTAAAGCAAGGGTTGGGGTAGAAACCCATAACCCACCCATCCACCCGCCTTGTGCTGCAAGCTGCCTAAAATACTTAGTAGACATAAATGCAGCTGTTCATTTGTGGATCAACTAACAAAGTGAAGAAAACCACGTATGTTCACTTTGGGGAGAACAGTGAGATTTTCCAATCACTCTAGGAGACAAACTTCTCTCTCTTAGTGTAAGAATTAATGGCAGCCAAACGGCAATGACACCAAATTCCTTGCAGAAAAATTGTATTATTATGAAGTTACAGGGAAACACTGTAATTCTAGAAAAATGTGGGCAACACTAATGTACATGAAGTTTAGTGTCAAGAGTGAAGTGATACAACTTTGGAAAATGTTAATCCGTGCATGTTAGAAATGCAAGAGAGATCAGGAAAGTAGTGCTTTCTGTTTCACTGACCCTTGTTGGTGTAGGCGTGTGCCCTATGCCGCCTTTTCTTAACATTTTTTTCACTCTCTCCTGCTTCTAAGTGGAGTGGATGTTTCCACATTCATCTTAAGACAAACTGAATCCAACCGCATTTAGTTAAACCAAACAAGTATAATAATAATAATAATAATTTATTATTTATACCCCGCCCATCTGGCTGAGTTTTCCCCAGCCACTCTGGGCGGCTCCCAATCAGTGTTAAAAACCGTACAGCATTACATATTAAAAACTTCCCTGAACAAGGTTCCCAAACCACAGTTTGAACCCGAATGGAAAAGTCTATTTTCATATCTAAAGTAATTTCCTGACATTATTCAAATAAAGTTATAATCTCAAGTGTGCTGTTTTGTACTACGTACAATAGATCTTTTGTTTTTCACCAGACTGAGGACATTAAGGAGATAGCCCAGAAAGCACAAGCCTTGCCCAAAGCGAACCTGAAAAGACAGCGGGTTGTCGTATTCACCCAAGGGAAGGAAGACACTATTATGGCCACAGGTACGTAGTTTCCAAGCATTATATCCAAGGTATATAAGGGAATAGCACTCCATTCAGCATTGGTTGGGTCTCAGTGGGCCGCCACGTTTCAGAAAGGATGCGGACAAATGAAAGGGTTCCAAGCAAGGAACAAAGTTGATTAAAGATTTGGAATATATGGTGCCTGAGCATGAAGTGCACTTGAAAAAGAAGGTGGGGGCGGACAGGCAAAGAAGCATCAGAACAGCTGTTCTGGGAAACAAAGAGAAGATTGGCTGAACGTTTGAGCGTATGTTAGCCATGGCTTAAATCCAGGGGAATCCCGCTTTTGTAGGACAGAACTAGTACTTCAGGAGTTTCTTGAAAACTATGATGATATAATTACCAATAACAATACGAATCTTAATACTAATATGCTCTGGTTAGTATCCAATGGTGTTTCCTCTGCTGATGGGGGAAGCCTTCAGAACAAGTTTTAGGGAGGCTGGGGTGTGGGGGAAGAATCACCATAAATTGCCTTCCACTCCATTCCACCGACAGATGCTCCCCATCAATGGAGGGAATATCACTGGATATATAATATATTTTGCTTCTCCAAAATAAAATTTATTGTACTAATGGCCACAATCCAACACTGCTTGGAATTTTAATCATCGTTGCATGTACACAGCTGACACAAGACCTGCTTGTTGATTGTGTGTGTGTCCATGTATTTTAAGATCAGTGATGTATATTGTCATGTGAGTTGCTTCTTATAAAGCAGGTTGAAAATATTGATTCAAATGATTTTTATTCTGGTTTTATACACTGAGCATTAGCTACTGAATTATGTTGGCCACGAGCATGAGTTCACCATACAACAGCTGCTGAAACATTTAATTCTTTTAAGAGGCGGCAATGGAAATGAAAGTGTGTACTGTGAAGTGAATTTCCAGTTGCTTTTATTTGAAAATCCCACTCTAAGGGTTTCCCAGTTGGCAATTTCCCCATCTTCTGAAAGTGGGCAGGAGGTGCTTTTGTGAGGAAGGAATGATGATATGTGATATGTGATATTCCAATTTAAGCATTACAGACATGACTGTCTGGGGGGCTTTACATCTTCTTTTTAATTTAGATTGCCCGTGCTTGTTTATTAAACAGTGCTGTAGCTTGCTAACCTATGCAGCAGGGAATGCTGTTTGTCATTCGTTTCTGTGCAGCAAAATGTATTTACATACAGTTCAGTACTCTATTGCTTCATCTGTGGTGATGAGCTTCATAACCCTAACCTTACCGCTACTACTGCTAAAACATCTACTCCAGTGGCAAGAGTCATAGGTCATAGAGGTTATACGGTCATAGAGGTTATACGGGAGCTATCCACACAATGAATTTTAATCATGGCAGACACTTGCGTCAGAACCCCGCAGCGTATCGATACACAATGTTCATTTTTGCTGCCATGGGACTTCCTGTATTGCTTCTGAGTCAGCTTTGTCTTAAACCAGCTTTTAAAAACTCAGTATGAGAGCAGTCCGCTCCCTCCCAAATTAATTTATGACCATTCCTTCTGGGACAACTTCAGAATTTAAACAAACCTCCCTGCCTTCTATGGCTGGCTGAACCAAGATGATAATAAGGGCCATTTATGCATACATGTTAGTAGCTTCTGTCACTAAGCATTTGTTTCATTCTTCGAGCTGGAAGTGATAGCATATCCATTAATCCACTCTAAAATACTCTCTCTTTTTTGTAATTAGAAGTGTATTTGAGGACTAATGTTTTCTAAACCGTGCTGTTTGTTCCTTATGAAAATCAAGTCAAAAGAGGGGATGCCCTTCCTCTTTTTTAAAAAAAGCTAAATATGCCTAATAAATTCAAGATGGATAGAGAAGTGTATGCCACAGTGTCAGCTCCATAAGCAAACATGATAAATGTTAAGTCGGTTTTGAGCCCAGGGATAAGCTGTTCAGCACACAAGCGTAGCTGAATCTCTTTGCTGTGTTGTTATTCGTGGCAGCCAAATAAATGTCAATAATAAAAGAGAATTAAAGATTTTCATTTCCCAGAGGCAGTCCCTCTAATACGGCTTGATCTTCCATTTCATTTGTAATTCGTTCTTGTGTCAGGACGCAGCCATTCACCAGGCAGTGTGTGACATGAAGTCGTTTAATAATGATTAAGAACATAAAAATGCATGGCCTGTGGGGCAATTCTCCAAAGATATACCAATTTGTTATTATTTCCTCCATACACACTCATACACCCTTCCCCTCCTCTTGAATATGGATCAGCCTCCTCCAGCCCCGCAAACCGTACATTATAAAATGGTTTATGAGAGATGGGCTAATGCCAATGGGCACTACTAGCATGCTCATGAAGGTGTGTGCTTTAAGCCACCCTGTTGAGAGAATTTTCTACTCCTTAACAGCAGACGAGTTGCCTTCATAATCTAGCCTTTGTCCTGTGGCTCAAGCAACTTAGATAACAGTGAATGTTTGACTTTGGGGGGATAAAGCTGTCATTGAAATTCTACTCAATATTGATCCGGAGCAGATTCCAATATATAGTTAGCAGAATAAAAACTTAAACACGTTGCAGGATTCCCCAGAAATATACCAGAGGCAATTGTATTTCATCCAGCAGAGGAAGGAACTCATTCTGATTAGGTTGACATTAACGTGCTCTACAGATAGATTAACTAAGACACCATATACAGTGAGGGGGGAAGTATTTGATCCCCTGCTAAATTTGCCCATTTGCCCTCTGACGAAGAAATGACCAGGTGCTTCTAATCTTAGCTCCTTACATACAGTGAAGATACCAGGTAGCCTGACATCTGGCTGGTTGAGAGGGGATCAAATACTTATTTCACTCATTATAATGCACATCAATCTCTGACTTTTGTCTTCTGGGTTCCTGGGTGTTTTCCTGTTGTTGTTCTGTCTCTCACAGCTACAATAAACCTACCATTAAAATTATGGACCGGTCATTTCTTCGTCAGAGGACAAACGGGCAAATTTAGCAGGGGATCAAATACTTTCCCCCCTCACTGTAGAACGTGCGCTACTTTGATTTTGCATAAGGCCAAGGTTAAGTTGTTCACTGACACACAAGGCATTAGAAAGAGATAGCTTGCTGATTTGTTTAAAAATGGTACCCATTGTTCAGTGTGTCAAAACGGTAGGTGGTTTGCTTTTTAACAAGGTTTTCAAAGGTACTGAAAAAAGATGCTAAAAGTGCTGTCTTGGGCAAAGATGTGTCAACTCAACGGATGTATGATTATTCTGGGGGAGCAGACAATTGTGTGGAAAAGCTGTGGTCTTAGGGGGCTTCCCCTCCCCCCAAAAAGACACCCTTCCACCTAAAACTATCTGAATCCAAATATAGTCCTTGTTCTTTCATGCACAGGGCCCTAGTACTTTAATAGCACAGTTCAAGAGCGGTGCAAGCCTCTCTATCTCATCGAAAGCCTCCCACCTGAACTCAGGATCTCCTTGCAGATTGCTTGAATAAAGCTTTTTCATAATAGATTGTTTGCATGAAAACCTACACTCACACAGGAAGTTACCTGTGTGGGAGAGGAATTTGTGTCAATTTCCTCACCTCAGTGTGGCATCCTTGTTCTCCTGTGAAAGTACATAGGTAAAGGTAAAGGGACCCCTGACCATTAGGTCCAGTCGTGACCGACTCTGGGGTTGCGGCGCTCATCTCGCTTTATTGGCTGAGGGAGCCGGCGTACAACTTCCTGGTCATGTGGCCAGCATGACTAAGCCACTTCTGGTGAACCAGAGCAGCGCACGGAAACGCTGTTTACCTTCCTGCCAGAGCGGTACCTATTTATCTACTTGCACTTTGACGTGCTTTCGAACTGCTGGGTTGGCAGGAGCAGGGACCGAACAACGGGAGCTCACCCCGTCGCGGGGATTTGAACCACCAACCTTCTTATCGGCAAGTCCTAGGCTCTGTGGTTTAACCCACAGCACCATGGTGTTCCACATCACTGTTTACTGCACTGGAGTTAATTTCCTCAAAAAAAAAAAAAAATCCCTTGTAGTGATACTCCACCATTAGTTATGGGTAGGGTGAAATCTTACAGCCCAGTTGAAGCACACTCACAGAAAACATGTGTATTTATATTACATTTGTATTGTTTCCTAACATACATATATTTTGTATAGTTGCTCCCAAGGGAAGGGCTGTACTTAACTTCTTATAGCAAATCATTGGAAAAGGACCCAGACTTCTCCCCTTTCTTCAACTCAGATATTCATAGTAATGGTTGACATTCATTGTACCAGAAGACAACGCAGAATCAAATACAGAGAGAGTAATAAAGGGAAAATCCAGATGTGTTGAAATTAGTCAGCCCCTGCCATTTACTTTAAAGTGGGATTGCCCGTAAATTTGGGCACTGAAATTAAAACAGACATATCATGAATTTACCATATCATAAATTTATCAAGTTTCCTTCTTCTGCAGTAATAACAGACTCAGATTTAAAAGCTGACTTCTGTAGCCAGCTTAATGATAGATCAATAATATGTTGCTGTTAACATTTTTTTTCTTGCAGGATGCAGAAAGATCAATGTCTGTGGTGCCTTAGGTCATGATCAATACTTTTAATAAAACTTCCCTTTTTTTTTACCTTTGTACGCTTTTGCTTTTATTAATGTGCATCTCTTTTGTTTCAGACCATTAATGGTTTTCTGATAATGTCATACTGCCCAAGGTTGAGGCTGGTTTGAATTTAAACCTCTAGTTAACAGTGATTAAATTTGCTGGCATGCCTTACC
Organism: Podarcis gaigeae; assembly: GCF_964106915.1. Lineage (NCBI taxonomy): Eukaryota > Metazoa > Chordata > Lepidosauria > Squamata > Lacertidae > Podarcis > Podarcis gaigeae. Next base: position 16,701,411 of record NC_139681.1, read on the forward strand.
TTGTAGAAGACATTAGCATTTGAATACAGTTCTGGTATTATTTAAGCTCAAATGTGCATGTGTGTTTTAAGCATTTTGGAAAGGGTAATTTACAAATAAGTGTCTTTATTAAGCAATAATGTTCTTGTTAGTAATGCAACAAACTATTACTGAAGCTCTCTCTATTGAGAGCTAGTGCAGATGTTCAGAAAGGGGTGTGGAACAATGCTATTGAGACCATATCATTTCTGAATGTGCACAGCCTCCTGCCAAACATCTGGCTGATTCTTCCCCCTACATTTTAAAGGGATACAGTCTCAAGAGGACTGTAGCACATGCTCCCCCCCCCCCCATGTTTCGATTGCCTCAGTATTTTTCAAACAACCTCTGGTTGATGATGTTTTGCTGCTTTGTTTTTTATAGATTTGAGATATATGGTTAACATACTTTGGCTGCAGCTAACAATTCTGTCAAGCAAAAGATCCATGCTTTGAAGCCTTAATGTGAAATATTTATGCAGCTTGCTATTATTGCTCCACACAAACATTCACACAGAAATTGCTTTACCGCCTTTGGGATTTGATCGCTCACATCATAGTCATCCAATTAGACAAAGTGGCCATTGGTTCAGGTCCTTGTGAGTTTACATTAAATAATTTAATATTTAGTTACGGCTGATGCCACCGGAGTCATACATTTTCCGTGTTTGATGATGACAATGATTGCACTTCCTAATAGTCCTTTTACAGTCTCATGAAAACAAAATGAGAACGTTATGTATGGAATGGTTCTTAACTGTCTTCATCTTGGGATATTCTCTTTGCTGGCCTTTGTACAGAAGGTGCTGAAGTTTGGAGGCGGAGGGGCTTGATCCCTCGGTGACCCTCATACCATGTACAGTGGTACCTCAGGTTAAGTACTTAATTCATTCCGGAGGTCTGTACTTAACCTGAAACTGTTCTTAACCTGAAGCACCACTTTGGCTAATGAGGCCTCCTGCTGCTGCTGCGCCGCCGGAGCACGATTTCTGTTCTCATCCTGAAGCAAAGTTCTTAACCCAAGGTGCTATTTCTGGGTTAGCAGAGTTTGTAACCTGAAGCATATGTAACCCAAGGTACCACTATACAGTGGTACCTCTGGATGCAAATAGGATCCATTCCGGAGCCCCGTTTGCACCCAGAGCAGAAGACAGCCCGTGTCTGGGCGCGCGCAGGTCATGATTTGCCGCGTCTGCGCATGTGCGTGATGTCATTTTGAGCGTCTGCGCCTACGCGAGCAGCGAAACCCGGAAGTAACCCGTTCCGTTACTTCCGGGTCGTCGCAGAGCGCAACCCGAAAATGCTCAACCCGAAGCTACTGTAATCCGAGGTAGGACTGTACTGCATAGTCTTGATCTGCTTAGAAAAATTACTTGAAAACTTGGGTTAATTTCCATTTTTAATTTGTTGCTGTAGCCCTCATCTTGTGACAGGAGTTGAAACAGAATTGTGGGAATCCTTGAATTCTTGCGGAAACAGTGCTTATAAGAACAACCCGGCAGAGGCAATGTTGTGATCCAGGGGAGGCACAGCTCAAGTCTAAAAGTGGCAGCCAAGAATCTGAAGGGCTAGAAGCAGGAAACTTGTCCAATATAAGCAGATGTTTGCGTTCCAGAAAGCAGCAGAGGCCTGGCTGGTGGTATTTTATATGTCTGTAGTGGATCCAGGAGGCTGTCTTCACAACACAGAGTACTAACCACTATATTCAATCACTATACGAGCCTTTGATTACTGTATTTTTTGCCCTATAGGACGCACTTTTTCCCCTCCAAAAATGAAGGGGAAATCTGGGTGCGTCCTATGGGGCGAATGCAGGCTTTCGCTGAAGCCTGGAGAGCGAGAGGGGCCGGTGCGCACCGACCCCTCTCGCTCTCCAGGCTTCAGGAAGACACCCGCAGCTTAGGCAGCCCTGCGGGAGGTCCCGCAGGGATGTCTGGGCTGCGGATAGCAGCCTGCTTCCCGGAGCGTCGGGCGCTCTGCTTTCAGGGCGCCCGACGCTCCGGGAACACATCCGCAGCATGGGGATGCTGCGGATAGCAGCTTGCCGCCCGGCGGACGGGGCACCCTGAAGCAGAGCGCCCCGCGCGCCGGACAGACATTCGCAGCGTGGGGAGCCCTGCAGGAGTTCCCCGCAGGGCTCCCCACGCTGCGGATAGCAGCCTGGCGGGTGGGGCGCCCTGAAGCAGAGCGCCCCTCACGCCGGGCAGACATCGGCCAACCCCACAAGCTCGGGGGACAGCAGGGAGGTGCAGCGCTGTCATCCCGCTGTTCCACGACCTGGTTCGGTTTCCCCGACCTGCTTTTGGGGGGGAAATAAAGGGAATTTTTTTCCCCTTTATTTCCCCCCAAAAAAACTAGGTGCGTCCTATGGGACGGAGCGTCCTATGGGATGAAAAATACGGTATTTTTAACAAAAGTTACCGGGGATCCTGCAGATGAGCTAGTGGGCTGACTTAGCACCTTGGTCGTGTTTTCTTGGGTAGACTTTTTCAAAGCCTCCATTTCAAGCTCTGGCCTGGGATAAATACAGCCAAATCAAAGTTTGGCTCTCCCAGACCCAAGTCACACAGTTGCATGTGACATTTCGGCAGCTTCACATGTGTCAGGTTTTTTTGGGGGGGGGAAGAAATGTGGTTGCTCATGCGCAAGCATGAAAATGCAGAAGTTCATGCTACTTCCTGTCTATAAAATGGGTGGAAGTCTTTGTATTAATTCCCTCTGAATTAATACATTGACTCATGTTTTGTTAATTTTAAGACTTCGGTTGCATTCTATGGCTTTTTAAATGTGTTTGTTGGAGGGGGTTGTTGGTTTATTTTTGCTTGTCTTTTATTATGCATTTTGTGAGCTTGTTTTGTATTCTTATGTTGTGAAACCACCACACACACACACACACACACCCGTGATCTTCGGGTGAAGGGTGGCATGCAGATTAAACAAACAAACAAAATAAATTGACATGGGGGGGGGGAGGGAGGAACTAGAGTGAATATTTTAGTGAATCATAGTATTCCAAATCTGGCTCCAATATTTGCATGTTAAACCCTAATAAGCCCTGGGCCAAATGTGGTGGCTGTTAGAAGTTATTCACAAAAAAAGTAGCAGAATTCAATTTGGATAACAGATATAAAAACTGCCATAAGCTGGTTATTCTCTGCTCTCTCCCTTCACATTGCCACCTGCTCAGGCAGTTCCATAGTGCTGTTTGCACAATATATTGTTGTCAGTGACAACTGAGCAAGAATTCTATAAGCAGTTGGCTATCAAATAGTGGCAAATTTAAAAGCTATGCAAATTGTGCTAGGACAGCCCAGCTTGTTTCAGCCTTCTTTTCTCTATTATCATATCAATTGAGTAAGCTCATGCCAGACAAAGCGAGGTTATGGGAACCACCTAGAGCATCACGCACCATTAAACATCAATGCCGCATACATGAACATCTGCAACACCGATTTTATTAACAGGATATAGTGGGAGGGGGATAAACAGCTTTCTTAATCACTTCATTGTAAAAAAAACCCAAAAAACCCCCCACGAACCCACAATATCCTAATGCTTGCATTGTTTATCAACAGCAAATTCACCAATAATTGTGTAATTATAGTCAGCTAGATTACAGTACCTATTGCACTCACTTGGTTTCTGTACAGATCTCTTGAAGTTCCATCTGCAAGCACTTCAGCAAGCAGTAACTACTAATGATATTCCTTTTTACTGCTCCTTGCACTGACAGGTGGGGATGTTTGTTTGCTTTTTACTGTGACTAGTTTGTGGCTCTTGCCAGAGGATTTTGTCTTACTTGCTCAGAACGGTTTAAAAGTTTCAGAATCATTAGAAACTTTACCTGAGGCTTTCGATAGCACAAGATTAGCGTATGTAATTGAGCTAGAAATCTGGAAAGAAAATGGGTAGCATACATTCAAAGTTTGCGTTACCAAACATAAAACGGTACAGTACAATAAAAAATGCAGAATAAAACTACAAAACTATAACTGGAATAATAAAGTGGCAGCATGAAGATATTGTTTCAATTAAAAGCAAAGCAAGAAACTAAATACTGAAAGCTTTTTGAATTAAAAAGATATTCAGTATAAAGTAGGCCCGCAACTTGCAGAGGGGTTTCTTTCTGGGGATTGCACCTAAAGCCAAAATGGTGTATAGCTAAAACTCATTGGGTCTAGTGGTGGTTGCTTTTCCTGGAATCCCACCTCCATGCCACTACCAATAAGTCCCATTGTCTTGTGCTTGCTGTCTAATTCCATGTATGAGTAGAACATAGAACAAGACTTCTGAAACTGATCCTAATTAAGTGTTGGGGAAGTTGATTCCTTAGGTAACCTGATTAATGAGCCAGCTTTAAAAGCCAACATTTGTTGTTGTTTAGTCGTGTCCCACTCTTTGTGACCCCATGGACCAGAGCACGCCAGGCACTCCTGTCTTCCACTGCCTCCCACAGTTTGGTCAAATTCATGTTAGGAGCTTTGAGAGCACTGCCCAACCATCTCGTCCTCTGTTGTCCCCTTCTCCTTGTGCCCTCAATCTCTCCAAGCATCAGGGTCTTTTCCAGGGAGTCTTCTCTTCTCATGAGGTAGCCAGAGTGTTGGCTCCTCAGCTTCAGGGTTTGTCCTTCCAGTGAGCACTCAGGGCTGATTTCCTTTAGAATGGATAGGTTTGGTCTTCTTGCAGTCCATGGGACTCTCAAGAGTCTCCTCCAGCACCATAATTCAAAAGCATCAATTCTTTGGCGATCAGCCTTCTTTATAGTCCAGCTCTCACTTCCATACATTACTACTGGGAAAACCATAGCTTTAACGATACGGACCTTTGTTGGCAAGGTGATGTCTCTGCTTTTTAAGATGCTGCCTAGGTTTGTCATCACGTTTCTCCCAAGAAGCAGGCATCTTTTAATTTCGTGACTGCTGTCACCATCTGCAGTGATCATGGAGCCCAAGAAAGTAAAATCTCTCACTGTCAACATTAAAGCCAACATTAGCACTTTAATTTGAGCCCAGTAACAGGTAGGTAACTGACATAGCTGGAACAAAATCAGAGTTAGGTGCTCTGATCTTCAGGGTAAAATCTATGTGATGCTGCTCACTTGCTTGCAAATGGTTAGTCACTTTCTTCCAGATTCAAAAGTTATTTATACCCTTGAAACATAAAATGCTCTTTATATCCATTGTTATCGTCTCCCAGACTTGCAGTAGGAGGGAGGGCAGTTTGCACTATCTTCCCACCTCAGGCTTTCCAGTGCCTTAGATGAGTTCCACCAATAGCGTTCCAGTTATGCCATTGAAGAAGCCATGTAGATTGGGAGTGATCTCTTGATTTCTAACAAACCTTTTCCTACCCTAGAATTCCTGCTGTGGCTTTGCAGTCTCCTTTTCTTTGGTCTCCCAGTCTGTATTCTGGGACCAGAGGAAGTGTCTTGCCACAATCTACGTTGGGTCTCCAAAGGAGCTCGGTACCTCTATGTCACAAAATAATAATCAAGTTTTCCAGCTCTCTAGAACTTTTCATCTGGCAGGATGTTAATCAGAAAGGAACTGGGAGTGGTATAGTTACTCCCTAGGCTGCTGTTTGTAACAGTCTTGAACTGGAACTCTGGAGAAGGAATGCTTGTCCCTTAGAGCAAACTATTCCTTCATTCTACGTACTAAGCCACATAGAAACTTGGGAGGTGTTTTTTGTCATGTAGCCTGGTCCCTAATTGTTAAAGGCTTTTAAATGCACCAACCAGCACTTTGAATTGGGCCTGGAAGCCGCTTTAGATGATGAAGCGCTGCCTTAATATGTTCAAATGTTTCGTTCTGGTTAGTTATCCTCCAGCCGTTTTCTGGTCCTCTTTAAAAGGCAACCCCACAAACAACGCATAGCAGTAATCCATCTTCCAGTGGATTACTGAAAGCAGAATGTGTCTTCTACCACGACAGTGAATTGCATGGCCATCGCTGACAAGAATCCCAAAAGGAGGTTCCATGCATGACATTATGTGGCGCGTACAGAGAATTCCTGCCCTAGGGTCCTTGCAGCAAAAAATCCCTTCCTGCCTATTCATAGTGATGAATGTTTGGCTAATAAGTGACAATTCAGCACCCTTTAACACAGGGAAAGAGAATTGTACATTTGGCTAATTTATGAATAGAAAGTCGCCTATGCCCTTTTAAAATATGTGGGGGGTTTTGAGGGGGGGTTATTGGACGCAGGTGGCGCTGTGGGTTAAAGCCTCAGCGCCTAGGACTTGCCGATCGAAAGGTCGGCGGTTCGAATCCCTGCGGCGGGGTGCGCTCCCGCTGCTCGGTCCCAGCGCCTGCCAACCTAGCAGTTCGAAAGCACCTCCGGGTGCAAGTAGATAAATAGGGACCGCTTACCAGCGGGAAGGTAAACGGCGTTTCCGTGTGCGGCTCTGGCTCGCCAGAGCAGCGATGTCACGCTGGCCACGTGACCCGGAAGTGTCTTCGGACAGCGCTGGCCCCTGGCCTCTTGAGTGAGATGGGCGCACAACCCCAGAGTCTGTCAAGACTGGCCCGTATGGGCAGGGGTACCTTTACCTTTACCTATTGGTTTTTTAAATTTTGATTATATATTTTCTGGTTTTTTTATTTTGTTCTGTGATCACCCTGAGATCTCCGGGTATAGGGCGGTATATAAATTCAGATAGTCATAATCATAATCATAGCTGGATCAATTGTAAATGGAGATGTGAAGTTAATGCAGCAATGCCAAGGAAGAGAACTAACAACTTTATTGACCCCCTGCTCTTCTCTGAAGAAGCTGGCTCATCAATTAATGTCTTGGTTGCAGCACCAAGGCTGCTAACACAGAATAACAGACTGCTTGATCTGGCTTTGCCGGCATTTTTTTTTGTGTGAAAAGCCTTCAGCGCTTCCATCTTGGCAGAAAGATTCAAGATGTGCACTTTTTGAAAAACACAACAGTGTTCAGCTGCATGTGGAACGTGCTGATGAACGCCGAGCTTACCCAAGTAGCTGTCTCGGCAGTCAGCAGGAATAAAATGGCAACAAAGCCGAAGGATAAAAGAAATGTTGACAGAACAAGGTGAGCCAAAAGATGATAAACACCTGTGGGGGGAAACAGGTGCCAGTATAAATGTGGCGCTTTGTACATGTGGCACCGTGTTGCTTCATCTCCATATCAGAAAGGGCATCCTGCCTTCAAAAAAATACATAGCAAGAAGAATCTCTGTTAGAGTTCAGGGTCGTGTCATTAGTTGTTTTAGAAAATTCGCTTTCAAGTACAGCTGTGAAATTGCAAATAAAGACATTAAAGGCAATTGGCGAAAGGTAATTCCAGCTAGTCTCACCTGTAAGACCGTGTTATCTTTATCTCTCCAGGTAGATTTTCCATTGGAAGCCGCCCAGAGTGGCTGGGGAAACGCAGCCAGATGGGTGGGGTATAAATAAAAAATTATTACTACTACTACTACTACTACTATTATTATTATTATTATTATTATTATTATTATTATTATTATTATTATAAAGGGATCCCTGACCATTAGGTCCAGTCGTGACCGACTCTGGGGTTGCAGCGCTCATCTCGCTTTATTGGCCGAGGGAGCACACGTACAGCTTCTGGGTCATGTGGCCAGCATGACTAAGCCGCTTCTGGCGAACCAGAGCAGTGCATGGAAATGCCGTTTACCTTCCCGCTGGAGTGGTACCTATTTATCTACTTGCACTTTGACGTGCTTTCAAACTGCTAGGTTGGCAGGAGCAGGGACCGAGCAGCGGGAGCTCACCCCGTCATGGGGATTCAAACCACCGACCTTCTGATCAGCAAGTCCTGGGCTCTGTGGTTTAACCCACAGCGCCACCCGCGTCCCTATTATTATTACTATTATTATTATTATTACTATTATTATTATTATTATTGCGAACAGAAACCAGAATCAAAGACCTAGAAGGGCCTAGAAGGAATCAAAGACCTAGAAGGAGTTGGAGTTGGACATCTGGAAGGCCACAGGTTCCATCCTCGCCTACCCTGTTTCTCAAACTTGGGTCTCCAGCTCTTGTTGGACTACAACTCCCACCATCCCTGACCACTGGTCATGCTAGCAAGGGATGGTGGGAGTTGTAGTCCAACAACAGCTGGAGACCCAAGTTTGAGAAACATTGCAATGGTGCGGAATTTCTCAGCTATCCAATTTACTGCAAGGAGGGAGTGCCGTTTTAATCATCTGCCTCTGGCTGGCTCTCAGAGAGCACCACAGAAAACTCTCTGTAAGTCACAAGTGTACTACAGAAAATTACTTTCAGCAAAAATTAACAAGAGGGTTCATGCCAATGAACCACTGCTGATGGGGGAGGTCAGAGGTCCCCATGTTTGTGTCCTATCATCTCTGTGATTTCAGAAATTGCAGGCAATAACTTGCATTAGACTGCAGTGTTTCCCAACCTTGTGCCTCCAGATGTTTTTGGCCTACAACTCCCATCATCCCTAGCTAGCAAGACCAGTGGTCAGGGATGATGGGAGTTGTAGGCCAAAAACATCTGGAGGCACAAGGTTGGGAAACACTGCATTAGAGGACTTTGTCGGGCTGGGCAGTAGGTTTTCCCACAAACGTTTTGCCTATCACTGGCAAAACATATCAACCCTTATTGTAACTCAATAGCTTGTTGACTTGATAATTTGAGTAACACAGAACATTGGCCAAATACACAGGAACAGTAAATGAAAGGATACAGCTCAATTGATTTCAGCCGTTCCCTGCTGCATGAGCGAACACAGATAATGTAGCCCCTTATCTGTACAGTAAATCAATTTCTATTTTCCTCCCTTGGCTCTTCATTCATAATAATTAGTACCTCCAAGGAGAAAAATGTCCACAGATTTGACAAAGTATTTAGTTTTTGTCCTTTTGCCAGAATGTCCCCAACGTGCTATTTTCCACATACGCTTGCTTAAATTTGGAGGGGGGTATTTTTAAAATAATAAAAAATAGATTAATGGGTCAAAAAAGAAAACCTAAAACCAAAATGCAGTTAGATAATAGTGCTGTAAAGCAACGTTTTAAAATAAGGGTAATTTAAAATGACAAGTCATGTCATAAACTTGACTACATTCTTGAAAAGTGAAAGAGGGATATTTTTAATTTATGCCTTCTAGCCTAGTTGGCTGTTGAGTTCATATTGAGCAACATGATGGGTATTTTTATAGTTTTACTGTAAATTGTTGGGGGAGGGGAGTATCTTACTAAGCCACATTCTGTTTCTTTTCTGAGTAGCTTTAACCCAGAGCTATGTTTTTAAAGGTTTGCTGTGCAAACGCACGATTCAGGAGCTCTTGCTAGAAAACGCCTGTCAAAACTGTGATTATGATAACTAGCATCCTAATGAGTTGTGTTCCATATGTGGGAAATAATCTATAAACTAAATAAACTGTTGCATAATTTATACTAAAATGTGCATATAATTATTTTGAAGGGAGGTAAATCCTATACATTCCAATTACAGCAGCAATTAAGTGAAATCATTTGGATACTAATTAGGTGATCCTAAAAGGATCATAGACTTGTGTACTTAATTATCAAAGGAACAATCAACAACTCATTTAGGATGAATAAATTTATTTCATTTGGAGGGTCAGATCCTTCACTGGTTGCTAATGCCACTCTTTCAGAATTAATCCCACTGAGATCAGTGTGATTTACTCCATGTTTTGATGCAGTTGGGAGCTGAATCTAACCCTTAGGGATTAGCAGAAATTTCAAATCTCATTGTACAAGCATCATCTTCTCCTCCATATAGATATAAAAGCTACATGAGTCTTGAGAAAAGCCACTTAGTAAGCAAACCTCTGTTCTTAGAAGCAAGAAAAAAATTAGTAGTCTGTGGAGATCTTAATTAAAGGAAACAGAGTTTACAAAGCCTGAGGGAGGAATTGGTGGAACCAAAAGAAGATTATAACCCTGTAATTTTACTAAACACATCAGTGATAAAATCGGAAATAAGGGTTTAAATGTGTACCTGTAGTAGGGCATGACAGCAGCCGTGTTCAGACAATCAAATCCTGACTTAAAAACCCAATATTTCCAGAAGCTCTGTTCACCTACCTGTAGCATTTGCCTTCTTCATTTGTCTCTTCAGCTGGCAAACAAGTCAGGAAGCCACTTAACCACAGATTTCCATGGCATCCACATGAGAAACTGGGATGTGTTGGCACTTGAGAGTTTGCCCTTACAAAAGTAATTTTATACATTAGCCCACATTCTGCTATGCTGTAATTTTTATAGGGATATACCATCCAACTTTACGTCCGGAGACCTCAGATGAATTCTTTGCCTTCATCTTACTGGGCAAATTCTAAGCCTCAGCATAGCTGTCAACTTTTCCCTTTTCTTGCGAGGAATCCTATTCGGAATAAAGGAATTTCCCTTTAAAAAAGGGAAACGTTGACAGCTATGAACCTCAGATCACAGAAAACCACACTGATCTTGGTGGAACTAATTCTGAAAAAGTGGCATTAGAAACTAGAGGAGGATCTGACGCTCCTCCATATGAAATAAATTTATTCATCATGAATTATCTAGGTCTTAATGGTTAAAGGGGAGCTGAGTTACAAGTCAGAATTGCCTGCATTTTAAACTATTTCTGATTGTTTGTGGATTTCGTTATATTCTCATTTCAAAAGGCATAATATATGTGCAGGTATTTTGTCTTTTTTCTCTCTCTCTCTGCTGTGGCTGTCTTGATAACCTTACATTGTATTTGATGCTGATGAACGGTAGACCAAATAAACAGAAACTTGTAGTTCTGACTTCTGACTTGAGCAGCTGTGTTGATAGCATGGAGAAGTGGTGTGTTTTGGCAGTTCAGTGGAACAGTTCCAACTCCTATTAAAAACAAACCTAGTGGACAAAGATGGACTTTTCCAATCTATATTAATTGTTGCTCTTTTAAAATGTTGTGACACATGGCATCAAAATAAGATCAAGCAACTTGCACGCGCATGCAAGTTTACGAAACTTGTCTCCTATCCTCTGTGGATTTTTCAATCGAGCCTAAAATGACAATTACAAACTTACTTCAAGGATATACAAGTTTTGAGTTGGAACTTCTGTACGCATCTAGGGAGCGCAGAATAGCCCTGTGTCTATTTTGCTGTCTGCCCATCATGCATAATCCCGCACAACAACCCTGTGAGGTAGGTAAGACTGAGAGGCAGCAACTGTCTGAAGGCCCCACCTAATGAGCTTCATGACCAGGTGAGGATTTGAACCCAAATCTCCCAGGTCCTAGTTGGACACTCTAACCGCTACACCTCACACACTGCGTGATTAACTCACGTTGCATCTATTTTATATGGCTTTTGCGGGCGGGGAGGGAAGTTGCTCTGTTGTTAGGTGGTAGCCTTATCAACAGCTATCAGCTAACTTAACTACCTGTATTTAAAACATTTATATTCCTCCTTTTAAATGAATTTTCAAAGTGGCTAACAGTAAGAGGTAAGCAGACATCACTGTAAAACCACAACAGAAATTAAAACATAAAAACAGTGAACTAATTGCAATTTGGTAGTGCCAGTAGCAACAAACCCTGTAAAAAGCTGGGGGGGAGGGGACTTTTTCTATTTTACTCTAAAAATCAGCCTGATAAGTAGAGCAAATTCCAAAGGCAAGGTGAAATCTGGGTGGGGTTTTTTTTCTGTTTGTCTGAAATGTGTTCATGTGTCAAAAGTAGTTAATTCCCGTAAGGGCTGAGAGATGATGTGGGACATAAAAGAAGACTCACGTGAGCCATACCAGTAACCATACGGTTTTATCCTAGAGCAAGACATTTGGTGGGCTGTGCTTTTTCCTGTAGGAAAATCTGTCTGTGAAATCTATCTAAATTTCACAATATCTTTTTCCTGCAAAAATCTCAAAGTGTCTGGCAGCATGTGTGGCATGCAATATCATGCCTTTGACTGGTTCACATCCTGAATTTATATCCTAATGTAAGCAAGATGGGACCAAACAAAGAAAGTGCTAAATGTAAGCTTTGGAAAATGTGTATCAAAAGGTGGAGATGTTTTCAAGCTTGGTTGGATCCCATTGAAGACAGTGGGAGAAGCATTTGATCATCTTGGGCATTTCTTGAGCACTGCTGAACGGAGAGCAAAAGACGGCAATGCAAGTATGTTGTTGCCTTCTGTACTGTCCCCCTTCCCGTGATAATTTCAGAAAGGAAGGAAATATACTCCACACAGTTTAATGGGCACTTTGCTTTATTGGTATGTTGCATGTTTTAAGGCTCAGATGAAACAGATTCTGGGGTGGAACTCTCACAAAAATTAAGCCTTGGGGCAGGGGAGGAGATGAGCCTGTGTGATGCTGCCTATATTGTTTGATTTCTGGGCCCAATTCAGAGTGTTGTTTTTTTACCCATAAAGCCTTAAACGGCTCAGGACTGCAGTACCTCAAGGATGCTTCTCCCCATATGAACTGATCCAGACCCTGCAACCATCATCTGAGGCCCGTCTTTGTGTGCCTCCTCCACAAGAGGTCCAGAGGGTAGCAACATGAGCTTGGGCCTTTTCAGTGGTGGCTCCCCTCTTGTGGAATGCTCTCCCCAGGGAGGCTCGCCTGGCGCCTAAAGATATGTAATGAAGGCTCCAGGCAAAAGCATTTCTCTATTCTAATTAACATTCTGTGGCCTTTTAAATGTGCTTGTGGGAGGGGGTTTTGTGTTCTCACTTTGGATTTTTATGTCGTGATCTTTAGATGAAGGGCAGCATACAAATTAAATGAATAAAATTTGGCCGAATGTTTTGGGGTTTTTTATGTTCAGTGCCTTTTAAAGCTTCAGCCTTTTGGGGATGGCTTGCTTTGTGCAAGGAAGAGAGTAAAGGTAAAGGTAAAGGGACCCCTGACCATTAGGTCGGTCGTGACCGACTCTGGGGTTGCGGTGCTCATCTCACTTTATTGGCCGAGGGAGCCGGCGTACAGCTTCTGGGTCATGTCGCCAGCATGGCCAAGCCGCTTCTGGCGAACCAGAGCAGCGCACGGAAACGCCGTTTACTTTCCCGCCGGAGCGGTACCTATTTATCTACTTGCACTTTGTCGCGCTTTTGAACTGTTAGGTTGGCAGGAGCAGGGACCGAGCAACAGAAGCTCACCCCGTCGTGGGGATTCGAACTGCCGACCTTCTGATCGGCAAGTCCTAGGCTCTGTGGTTTAACCCACAGTGCCACCCGCGTCCCTAAGGAAGAGAGTAGCTGGCCCTTAATTTCTACAGAGCGGGACACTAGGGCTGAAATTCACCTTTGAGCCTTGTTATGTGTTTCTGCTCCTTTATCCTAAGGGTCAATCTACATGTAATATGGGCATTCCATGATTGGAGCTCCTGGAGTCTTTTCATGTTGCAGAGAGCAGGTATAGAGACACGCTGCCCCATTTGCATCAGGGTGCGGTGTGAAGTGAGGAGGAGATGCAAGTCTTTGTCACTATGCTGATTCTTTGCCACTTTGCTTGGAACAGAGAGAAGAGCCAGGCGGCCCTTGTGTTGCTGCTCAGGCTGACTGGGGCAGCAGCCTCCTCAGAACCACTCTCTCTCGTGCATCAACTCAGCTCAGCCCCACGCCCTGGCTAACCCATCTCTTGCAGGCACACACTTCTCATTGTGTGAATTTGCTCCTCACTTGGGCTCGGGAGGAAAACCATATACACTCTGTTACAGCACTCGAGCATAACGGGCTGGGAGAGGAAACACAGTGCTGTAGCACTTAGGGGCGCTTCCGGAGGGTTTTCGTTGTTGTTTGCGACGTTCACGGAGGTCTCTGCAGTTTCCCTGCTGCGCCCTCCCTTTCTCATGACTCTTGTAATCACCAGTTCCAGATCACTCTAGAGTTTCCTGACAGTGCTCGGCTGAGATTGCCTCCATTCACACACAACTGACAACTCACTTCCACCCACATTACTTAAACAAGCGTAACTTGGTGAGCTAACCATCAGTTTGCAAATTTCTGGGTGAGAGACCTGAACTGTGTGCGTGTCTGCGTAATAAACGGCATTAATTCATTGGAACTCATTGCTGGTGCTTGCCATTGCGGGTCAGTTTTATTCTTTTCTATTGCTGTTCAATTAAAAATATGCAGAAGGCTTGGCCGCTTTTATACATTGGCCCACGCTTCTTAGGTGTGTGACGCTTGTGGCCTCCCCTGCTTTAATGGCAATCGTTCACAATGAATGCACTGCAAATGGAAGGATATCTACCCCAGCCAGCAGACTACCATGTGTATAAAGCTGGGTTACCTTTAATTGATTTATTAGATTAGATTCAGTAAACAGGTACCTGCTGCAATCTGCAGGGGGTTATTTTTGTTGGCAGCTGTCTGTCTCAAGAGACAGTGGAGTGTGCCTCCTTGGGTGAAGTCAAACTGCTGTGTTAGCACCAGAGTGACCTCCCCAGGGCATAAGCCTGGGCATTGTGTACAGAGGTCCTAGGCTGCTCAGCCTCACGGATGTGGTCCAAAGGAAAGCAGAGCACTTTGACACCAGCTTGGCTGCAGGAGTTACCAAAAGGAGCTGTACAAGGCTCTATCCAGCTTCCTTGCTTGAACTGTTTTGCATGATTGCTCTCGATCATCCTAAACATTTTGACAACTGTCTAGTGTGCTGCATCACGCTGCCACGTTCCTTATAGTGGTACCTATGCACATTTTTTAAAAACAAACAAACCCACCAATGAAAGCTCCTGTGGTCTCCTGGGAGAGGAGTTGCTTGTTTTCCCCCATCTCATCTGCCTCCCAAAGCACATTCGGTGTATTCCTTCAATGACTGTGAGACAGAACTTGTATAGCCTTCTATGACTCTGGTAATTTACACATTAACAAGGTGGTAATTATGTTTTTATCACATCCTTATGACATTACCCCCTGGAAAGCCCTAGCTGATTAATTAGTAGTACGTATTTAATCTGTGACCCCGACACTCCAAAATTATTGTACCCACACATTACAAGTTACATGGAGAACGGTACATTCAAGTACACAATTTTTAAATCACTTGAAACAGTCGGCTAGTAGAACTGTAATACCGGGGGGGGGGGGGGACCAAGACTAGAAAGTGTTTCCATTAAGAGCGTAAAACCAAACCAAACACCTAGGGTCGCTTTTTCTTCAAAACAGATGTTGTTCCAGCGTGTTTCGTCTAGAAAGGCATGAAGGCCATGCTCTTTACTGCTTCTTCGCATGGCCAAGGTTGTTTCAAGGCATCTTTTATTGCACCCATTGGCTTCTAGAAGCTCTGATCTAATCCATGCTCAAACCGAGGTGCTTTGCGAAGCAATGTTATTGGTTATCGGTTGTTATGTAGCGATCATTCCTTCTTTGCAGTGTAGTAATTCTGGATGGTATCAATCAGGCATCTTTTTCTTTCTTTCCCCCCTTCCCTTGTAGAAAATGAAGTGAGAGCCTTCCCGGTCTTAATTAGTGACCAGAGCGAGATCGTGGACACAAACGGAGCTGGCGATGCCTTCGTGGGAGGTACGTGCCATTTGCATTATCCCTTTTATTTGGAAGTGCCCCCCCCCTCCATCCTTTATTCGAGAACATGGGCAGGTGGTGGCAGGGTGTTCCTTTCCTGAAGTACAGAATGTCAGATTGTTCTTTTCAAGCTTCCATTTTCCTCCGAAGATTGTGTTTTAATAGACTGCTAATTCTCCCAGGGAAAAATGTGTTTTGTGGCTTTAAAGATAATGTGCTCCTATGCAACATCCACATTGTTTTCACGAGATTAATTGTATCTGTCAGAATGTTGCATAAACAAGCTGCATCAAATATGTTATGCAGCGTACTCAGAATCCCTCGTGGCTTTAAAATTTTAGCACATTGCTGTTCTTTTAAACAAGTTGTGGTGAATATTAAAGAGTATGTAAATAACCGAGTGTAACGTTTGAACAATTTTTTCTCCCCTCTTCTGTGCGTCTGGTTCCTAGGCAGTTGATGTGTGAATACAAAAAGACTACAAAGAGTTAAAAAACAAAGGCTAAAAGTCAGAAGCAAAGTAACATCTGCTGCTACTTTTATATCCATTTGCAACCATAATATTTTTTGGCATTGGAGTGTTACATCTATATTTTTGTAGCTGTTGTGGTTCAAAATATCTCAACATAAGCCCTAACAAGTTCTCTTGGTTACTGCAATCTCTGTGTCTTGCAATATGTTTTTTGAAGGCTTTCACTATAGTGAGGGATATGGGTGGCGCTGTGGGTTAAACCACAGAGCCTAGGACTTGCCAATCAGAAGGTCGGCTGTTCGAATCCCGCGACGGGGTGAGCTCCCGTTGCTCAGTCCCAGCTCCTGCCAACCTAGCAGTTCGAAAGCACGTCAAAGTGCAAGTAGATAAATAGGTACCGCTCCAGCAGGGAAGGTAAATGGCGTTTCCGTGTGCTGCTCTGGTTCGCCAGAAGCGGCTTAGTTATGCTGGCCACATGACCCGGAAGCTGTACGGTGGCTCCCTCGGCCAATAAAGCGAGATGAGCGCCGCAACCCCAGAGTCGGTCACGACTGGACCTAATGGTCAGGGGTCCCTTTACCTTTACTTACTACAGTGAGCTTCAAGGCATCATATCGGATCTTAGCTTCTCTCCAAATAGACTTGCGGAGTCTCAGGGTTTGACCTGAAGTTTCAGAAATTTAGTACTTGCGGGGGAAGGACTAGCATCTCGGGATAAAGGGACAGAGTATTTTTTGCTCGGACTGAGAACTTTTGCTTATTAACTCTGCCCCATCATCAGTCTCTACCCTAAGCCATTGGGCCCAGCCAGGCTCTATCCTTTGCATGATCTATGGCACACCATTTTAGACTCGGCGAACCTGACAACATTTTATTTCAAAAACACCATCCAAAGAATTGATTTCTAGAGCAAGCCCTATGAGGCCCAATTCCATGTTATGTCGCACCTATCAATCACTTTCATACAAGGCACATTTTAACCTGGGAGGATTATTTGCAATACAGTCATACCTTGGAAGTCGAACAGGATCCGTTCCAGAAGTCCATTCGACTTCCAAAACATTCAAAAGCCAAATCACAGCTTCTGATTTGCTGCAAGAAGCTCCTGCAGCCAAACAGAAGCCGCAGAAGCCCTGTCGGACGTTCGGCTTCCAAAACTAGTTCACAAATCAGAACAGTCACTTCCGGGTTTCCGATGTCCAGGAGCCAAAACCTTTGGGAACTAAGCTGTTCGAAAACCAAGGTACAACTGTACTTGGACTAAAACATTTATAGCCTTTCCTTCAGGGAAGTATTGAAAGCAATGAGTTGTTGCTGTTTAATGGGGGCATGCACTGAATAAGGACTTGTGAGCACTGTCTGTTGGTAAAGTGGGGACAAAGAATGCAAATTCTCATGTACGGAACAGTTGCATATTACTGCATTGCAGGAGACTGGACTAGATGATCGTCAGGGTCCCTTCCAACTCTATGATTCTTTGACAGCCCTAGAGGGGCATCATGAGTAAGGGCGATAGAGAGGGTATAGAGAAAAGGCTGCCTCACCTGGAAATAGGCCCCTTATTTTACAGCCTAGAAATGCTGTTCTTTGTCACTGATAACGTGGTAAAGTGGTACCTCGGGTTAAGTACTTAATTCATTCCAGAGGTCCGTTCTTAACCTGAAACTGTTCTTAACCTGAAGCACCACTTTAGCTAATGGGGCCTACTGCTGCCGTCGCGACGCCGGAGCACGATTTCTGTTCTCATCCTGAAGCAAAGTTCTTAATCCGAGGTAGTATTTCTGGATTAGCAGAGTCGGTAACCTGAAGCGTATGTAACCTGAAGCGTATGTAACCCAAGGTACCACTGAAGTTCAAAAGCACAGAAACATTTAATGGCAAAAATCTTGATTGAGTGCAGAATTAAGACATCTGACTGATCCTCATAAGCACACCAGTATGCAGGAAAAGGCAAAACTCCGAATGCCTTCAGTGACCTCCTTGAGCAGCTTTAACTCAGCTGTATGGCAGATGACATTTCCTTTTTATCAAGACAAACTAAATACGTTGGTATCTGTAAACTTTATGCTTCTGGTGCGTGTACCAACCCCTTAGTTTGCAAGAGCATCCAAATGTCTGCTGAGCACTGGAAGCAACACAAAGCTTCTGTTTGGAAGTCTTTTGGACTAAGGAAGAGGAACAGAAAAAGAGAGGGACAGCAGGAGGAACTGGCTGGATCAAATAAAAAACAATTGGTTGTGAATAATTCAAAACTGGCTATGGTGACATAGGGCAGTATTTTGAGTGAGGTCTTGGAAGTGAAAATAGAGTTGCCTTGATGAGCAGGGACCATTGCTTCCAGGTACAAGAAGTGGCATGGAAGAAGGGGGAAATAACAGGAGTGGCAGCAACTGACTCTGTTTGTGATGGAGGGAACATGGACATTACATAGACCCATGAGAATTGCAAAAATGCATCATCATCATCATCATTAATAACCCCACACACTCTGGGCAGCTCCTGAAAAAATCTTAAAAACACAATAAATCATCAAATATTAAAAACTTCCCTAAACAGGGTTGCCTTCAGATGTTTTTAAAAAGTCAGGTAGTTGTTTATTTCTTTGACATCTGATGGAAGGGTGTTCCACAGGGAGGGCGCCACTACCGAGAAGGCCCTCTACCTGGTTCCCTGTAACTTCTTGCAGTGAGGGAACTGCCAGAAGGCCCTCGGAGCTGGATTTCAGTGTCCGGGCTGAACGATGGGGGTGGAGACGCTCCTTCAGGTATACAGGACCGAGGCCATTTGGGGCATATCACATCCCTGCTACCTGGGGCGGAGCAGGCATGGATTCCCAGTGCCAGGGTTAGGAGCAGCTTTTAGCATCTTCTCTACCATTGCCCTTTAGCATTTGTTTTCCATCGCTGTATGAACTGAGGAAGACTTTAGGTCCTATTTTGCAGGGAAAGGGTGTGTGAGAGAAAGCTGCCATCAGGACCAACTGAAGCTGTCAAACTATGTGGACCATCGGTCATCTGTAGTTGGGATCAGTTTTGTTCTGGTGTCTCATGGCAAACACACTTTAAACTTCTTTGTTTTTGTTTGTTTACAGAACTTTTGTAGCGTAGCTTAATTATAAAATTTCTCTAAAGCTGCTGTTCTCCCAAGTTCACCTCAGCGTGATGGTGCCCTTTTAAGGGCTGAACCCTAGCTTCAGCAAAATCCAGCATTTTGCACAGTTCAGAAGCATGTGCCTTTTGGTCGCCTGTCTTAAAGTGCTCAAACCTTCCCTCTTATTAGTTCCTATATTTCTGCCATAATTTGGTTTCCTGATTCTGGGTATGAGCTCCACATCCTGCCCAGATCAGTGGGATGGCTCTTCTTTCTGTACTGACTGAATAAAAGCTTTTGCTTTCTTGGTCCAGGGAAGCTACACTATCCAGCAGCTATTATTCAGCTGGCACAGTATGTTGAACCCATGTTGGGAGATCTTTTAAGGTGTGCATCGAAGCCTTAAAGTGTGCTTTGAGCTTTTCCAGCAAGATCTTCATTTTCTGCCACGTTCTCTAGGTTGGAGTTTCCACTCTGTAGAAAAACACATTTGGTGTGCCAGAGAGATACATTACTAAAACGCATTGTCACTAATGGGGTTTCAGAAATACATCTTGGTCAAGCTTATAATATCTGCTGCTTCTAGTGGGTCTGTTGTTGTTAACACAACTCTACAGTGTCCTTATGCTTCTCCTGTTTTTCAGCAGCCCTTTCAAATATTATTTATAAAAGGGTTTCCCCCCCCCCCCTTGGATATCATGTCAGAGCCCTGAAATACATCCCTTAAATGTTTGCGTTGCTCTGAGGAACTTCATTATTTATCAGCTGCTAGCTAGCTTTGTGTCATTCATTAAATATATATAGCTTTTTCTGTTCTAAAGATCTTCATGAATGAAGCATGGCAGGGTTGGGGGGAAGCGGAGACCAAAGGATGTTTTAGCTATGGTTTCTTTCCTTCCAAGTGAAGATAAAGTGCGAAAGAGATTAGCTCAACACTGGCGTCTGATTTGACTCTGAGGATCCTCTTATTGCAGCTGTATAAAGCGTTGAAAATAAAATTCAGCCTTTTGACTGACAGCCTGTTTCCCCTGGTATTATAGCTGAACTTTCTGATGAAGCATCTGTCTTGACTTGGAAAGGGCTGGCTGTCATTCCAGCTACCCGCTTATGGCCGTGCTTGGCAATTTGTGTCATTCTTAACCCACCAAGATAAATGCCGTATCTCGAGCCAGGCTTCTCTGAGGCCTCTTGGTCTCTGTAACTGGCCTTCCATAAACTAAATATTGCCAAATTATATGCTTTCGGTGTATTTTTCTCTGTCATATTTGAAAGTTCCTTATTATTTTGATAAATGTTTTGGCTGTACAGCGCTATGGATTTTCTAATCCAGTTATCGCCATTTAGAAACTGCCTCTCCTTTTAAAGATTCCAGCCACATTTAAAGATATTAGCAAGTGGGACCTCACACACAGGAGGAGGAGGAGGAGATCTCTTCCTGCTGTGGGCTCCAGACAGCATTGTAGTTTCGGGAGCTGGGAAAGACATAAATAACACCTTTTTGCTTCCCACCCCACAGCCTTCCTATGCTGTGCTCTGTAAGCACTTTATTGCTCTGTTGGGGGTGGGGGGAGTCTGGGAAGGATGCCCTTGTTCCTTCCTCCTATAACATCTCAGTCTGCTGCGATTTTGATGACAAACTCCTTCGTTCCGGATAGCCGCATTGTAGTCTAGTCCTGGCATCCCCTTTGTTGGCAGCAGAGGCTTCCCAGTCCTAAATCTGGAATCATCAAATACTTCTGCCCACCTGCACAGAAATGAGAATTGCAAAATCCGATTCTGTTTCCAAATGAGTGGGAGAACTGTATGCTGCTATAACAGGGTGCCTGCTCCAGGATAGCAGTTACCGTATTTTTTACTCCTTAAGACTCACTTTTTCCCTTCTAAAAAGTAAGGGGAAATGTGTGTGTGTCTTATGGAGCGAATGCAGGCTGCGCAGCTATCCCAGAAGCCAGAACAGCAAGAGGGATTGCTGCTTTCACTGCACAGCGATCCCTCTTGTTGTTCTGGCTTCTGGGATTCAGAATTTTTTTTTTCTTGTTTTCCTCCTCCAAAAACTAGGTGCGTCTTGTGGTCTGGTGCATCTTATAGAGCGAAAAATACGGTAATAAGAGCCCTGATGGATCAGGCCAAATGCCCAGCATAGCCCAACATCCTGTTTTCACAATAACCGGCATGGGAATCACACAGACAGGATCCATGTGCAACAGCAGTTCCCAGAAACTGATATTTAGAGGCATGCTCCCCCCGACAGTGGGGGCAAAATATAGCTATCACGGCTAGTAGCCACTGGTAGCCTTATCCTTCGTGAATTCATCTAATCCTCTTTTAAAGCCCTCCAAGTTACTGTCCAGCTTAAACCTTCCTCGCCTCCTCCTGCATGCCAGCCACTCCTCTGGGTGTTAAGAGCACTGCATCTTTGGTTTGGAAGCACGCGGCTGCCTTCTCATCCATCCTCCCAACTACTGTCCTCAAGCAGCTGTGCTAGAATTCACCAGCACATTATGAGCCAATGCAGGAGTCCCTGGAAAAGCTTTTGCTCAAGCATTGCCCAAAGAAACTCACAACGGTTGTCCCAAATAGGATTCAAGCAAGGGAGGGGGGTGGGCTGCATGTAATTATTTTAAAAATCACTGTGCTTGCCTCCCCATCATTTCAGCTCTGGCCTTCCCACCCTTCCCATAAAGGGTGGACTTCGGTCTTTCAGATTTCAGCAGAGACCTGTACGAGGACAACATCCCCACACACCTCTTGCTCTCCTCTCCGTTCTGTATGTGCCCTTCCATTGTCACAAGCCCACCTTGTGGTGGGCCAGTGTGGTGTAGTGGTTAAGAGCGATAGACTCGTAATCTGGGGAACCGGGTTCGCGTCCCCGCTCCTCCACATGCAGCTGCTGGGTGACCTTGGGCCAGTCACACTTCTTTGAAGTCTCTCAGCCTCACTCACCTCACAGAGTGTTTATTGTGGGGGAGGAAAGGAAAGGAGAATGTTAGCCGCTTTGAGACTCCTTTGGGTAGTGATAAAGCGGGATATCAAATCCAAACTCCTCTTCTTCTTCTTCTTAGCTCCTTTGCTCCTGATGCCAAACTTATGATGTCCAAAGCCAGTCACCTTTTTCATTTTGTTTGGACAGTGTGACACCCCACTCCTTAAATCTCTACATGGGGTTCCTGTCAGCTTCCTGGTCTGACCCAGACTCCTTGTCCTTACCTGCAAAGCTCTTTATACCCTTTCCCTTCCTTTATTCTGATATAGACTGTTGCCCATCCAGCTCCATCACTGTCATCTGCCCAGAGGTCTCCTGCCCCCTTAATGACTCCACCTTTCCTCCCACGCTGACCTTATGCATAGAACTGCATTCTGCAACACCTGCGTGCAGGCCGCCTCTCTCCTCCTTTAAACTTCTCCCTAACACCCTTTAACCACCATCCCCATCCCAAACTAAGACTAAGTAGATGCAATAGAGCAGGCTTCCTCAAACTCAGCCCTCCAGATGTTTTGAGACTACAATTCCCATCAACCCTGACCACTGGTTCTGCTAGTTAGGGATCATGGGAGTTGTAGGCCAAAAACATCTGGAGGGCCGAGGTTGAGGAAGCCAGCAATAGAGCCATGTGTGCATTCCTTTCCTATTTGACTTCATTCTGTTGCCACAGCTACGTCAAATTTTATATTTTCTGCTCTCCTTGTGTAACTAACGGATAGCAAAATGTGGGGGAAATCATTTAAAACGTTGTGTTTGGGTCAAACTTGGCTAGGAAAGAAGCATTTACTATTTAGCATGTGGTCCATTTGATAAGCAATGATCTCATTGTGCTTTTTTTTTTTTTCATTCTTGGAGATGAAAAATATTGATATTGAGTAAAAATATTGACACGTCGCAGGCTGTTTGTTCCAGCTTTCTGGACTCCTGCGGAGTATTTTATAACAACCTTATTGATGGGCCTCTTTACCCAGCTCTCTAGGTTTAACTGAGCTGAGTCGATTTGCCACCACAGCTTCAAGTAGCTGTTACAGAACAAGCAAGACATCCTAATAAAGCTGTAAGTGTGTTTGCTCAAACATGGTATTGATTTTACTTGGTGAGAGGGAAGCAAGTCCTTAGCATGGTGTCAGGGCGGATGAGCCGAACTGCAGTTTTTCATTGTTGTCTGTCGTGGATGTGGAAAGCTAAGTGAAGCTGCAAGGGGATAAGTTAGAATTGCCAGAAATTTAAGGTCAAATCCAACACTGCATGCATGGACTTCTGCTTGTGCAACCAGACTTCCCCTTCCTCTCACCTCCCCACGTGCCCTCAAGATCTGCTCCAGTTGGTCCTGCAACTATGCGGAGCAGATTTTAAGGTTGTGGAAGGCAGGGGGAGAAGATGAGAGGAAGGGAAAGTTCTGTTGAGCTAGTGGAACAGCTTTTTCTTGCTTCTTGCTTCTTTCTTCTTTGGCGATCCCTCGTAGCCAAGTAAGATGGTCTTCCAAAACAGGGTTTTAGCAGTGAGTCCGTAAGTGACTGTGGAGGCCAATTCAGGATCCACACGTCCTTCCACAGTGGGGACATAGGTTTCTGGGCGGGAGTTGATCATGATGAGGGCTTGCCAAGCATGCCTTCCTCTTGGCATGTTTCTCCCTTTCATCCTGAGTTTGAGTGTCTTCAAAGCCCATGACACCTTTGGTAAAGGCTGTTCTCCAATTGGAGCGCTCGCAGGCCAGCGTTTCCCAGTTGTCGGTGTTTATACTGCATTCTTTTAGATTTGAGAGAGTCTTTAAACCTCTTTTGTTGACCGCCAGCATTGATAGAATCCTTAAGCTGTAAAATCTGCTAACTACATGGCTCTGAGTTGGGGCTGGTGAGGGAAGGGATAGTTTGCAGTGGTTTCCACTTATGTCTTGGATTCAGTCAGTCAACCAGCTACAAATCCACCTGACAGTTACCTTGTCCAGACCACATTTTACCAAATTCTCAGCAAGAATATCATGGGGGACTTCTCCCCAGTCTTTATTTTGTCCAACAACAAAATGTTCTTTGGGATTAAGTTATTTGCAAAGAGGGATGTGGGTTTGGGATCTTTCATGTCACACAAAGTACATCAGAATAGAGATCAATGGCAGCTGAAAATATTTGCTGGGTACCATGCCAAGTTAACATTTGGAGATACTTGTCAAATCAGCAGGAGGCAACCTTGGGCTTTACGACAAATCACGGACAGAGGATGAGTGAATGACAGCAAAATGAAATGAGCTCCATATGTATTTTTCAGGTGCACATTTTGCCCAAGGGTCCATTGGAGTTTCCCCTTTTTAATAACCATGAGCAGAGAATTCAGACGTCACTCATACAAACATGCAAACTCTGGGGGCGCCTTTAGTCCAAAGTCACTCACAGCCATTCTTATTAAAGTAATTGGAGGGAAGCACAGGTTTGTATTCCACCTTTTGGAGAAGAGAGACGACCCTTTAAGAAATAGTTACAGATAGGTAGCCATGTTGGTCTGCCATAGTCAAAACAAAAAAAATTCCTTCCAGTAGCACCTTAAAGACCAACTAAGTCAGTTCTTGGTATGAGCTTTCGTGTGCATGCACACTTCTTCAGATACACTGAAACAGAAGTTTCCAGACCCTTCTATATAGTGAGAAGGTGGGGAGGGGTATTACTCAGAAGGCTGGTGGGAATGGGTGTTTGGCAGATAGCTGTGATGAGCCTGTTGACGACTCTTAACGACTGCAATAGGTCTTACAGGAAGAAGCAAGGGGTGAAAAGGTGAAAAATGGCATGGTCATGTATAATGAGATAAGAATCCAAGGTCTTTGTTCAGGCCAGGTTTCTCCATGGTTTTAAGTTTGGTGATAAGTTGTAATTCAGCAGCTTCTCTTTCCAGTCTATTTCTGAAATTCCTTTGTAGTAAAACAGCTACTTTGAGATCTTGTATAGAATGTCCTGGGAGATTGAAGTGTTCTCCTACTGGTTTCTCTGTCTTGTGATTCCTGATGTCCGATTTATGTCCGTTTATTCTTTGGCGTAAGGTCTGGCCTGTTTGTCCAATATAGAGAGCTGAAGGACACACCAAACACCCATTCCCACCACCCTTCTGAGTAATACCCCTCCCCACCTTCTCACTATATAGAAGGGTCTGGAAACTTCTGTTTCAGTGTATCTGAAGAAGTGTGCATGCACACGAAAGCTCATACCAAGAACTGACTTAGTTGGTCTTTAAGGTGCTACTGGAAGGATTTTTTTTTGTTTTGACTTTAAGAAATAGTTGTCCTTGCATAAGATCCATTCCAACTCTTTGAAAATCCATGGGCCAAATTTCCAAATATGTGGCAAACCGCAAGTCCTACCCAAAACATGCTCCAATTTACTTCAGCAGGGCTAATCCGGAATGTTTAATGTTTAAAGTTGTTTGCCATTCCTAGTGGCATGAAATTAGATGCCAAATTGCATCTTTTAGAACACTAAAAAGAAAACAAGTTTTCATTCAGAGTAGCCGGGCCTGGGTCTGATAAAGGCAAATCGACCATACTTTTTGGCTGCCACGGCCGCCATCTGCCACACAATTAAATCGTCGACATCGCATCGTGTTGGTGTTAGTTGGTTTGTTCGCTGATTAAGATGGCAAATCGTCTGCATGAAGCTCTGAGTGCCTGACCACCTAACTGCAATTGACCTGCCTCGTGGGCAGCCCATCATCCATGCCAGCGACTCTGAAAGTCTTCCAGAAATCAGAGCGCTATTAGCAAAGAGCTGGGGGATGATTGAATATCACAGCAGCACCTTCGTAAATAACACATGGCTGGCTGGGGTGAGCAGCTGTTTCCACCAAATGTGATGCAAAATGCCAGGGAGAGCATTCAAACATGGTGGCAATGGTTTCATATTTAGTGCATTGTCTTTTTAACAACAAAAAGAAAATGTTTGAGTCTTTTGCAGCTTGAACTTTTCAAAGATCTGTCATGTAAACAAAGCTAAAGCCCCATTTCATGGGCTGGCATGAATGTTTCTTTACTTCTTCTTCTTCTTAAAGTATTTAAGGAAGCAGAAACAGGGGTGCAGAAACACATTAAACTGTACGCAATTGCTGGAAAAGATTTATTACAAATTGACAAAAACCAGCAGCTTTCTTTATCGAAGCTGGGTTCATTTGGCTTAGGGTCTTCCTTTATAAAAATATTTTTTCTATTCCTCTTTTGGCCTAAAAGTAAACATCTTTTGACAGCAACGGCAAAACATTTTTCAGCCAAACAGTCTTGCCAGAACTCCAGGCTTTTTATTTGATTTTTAACTGTTGGGTCTCATAATTTGAACCATCTGAGCTTTCGCATTTAATGTAAAAAACAAACAAAAAACCCACCGTAAAAATTCTTGTTTATAATTTGCTTTTTTATTTAAAAACATGTACTGGGGGCTGAACTTCCTCAACAGGGAGGCTCCCTGTGTGATTGAGAACCTTGGAAATGATAGCCTAGCTGCAAAAGTTCAGGCCCCTTATGTGTAACACCCTACAGAGCCAGCAGCAGCTAAACACCAGAGCCCAGGCTCTTGCCCAGGATCTTCACCCACACAGATATGAATAGAATTATAACACCTCTTCCATATGCAACACCTGGGAGGGGTGGCCATCTTTGTCTTCCCATTGTTCCTAGCAAGCTTGGAAACCTATTGGGACAGGCAAAAGGAGCTGAAGTTGAAATCAGAATCTTGGGAGTGGCCGCCGATACCATATAACACCGGTCTTGATAGACCTACATTGGCTCCCAGTACGTTTCCAAGCACAATTCAAAGTGTTGGTGCTGACCTTTAAAGCCCTAAACGGCCTCGGTCCAGTATATCTGAAGGAGCGTCTCCTCCCCCATCGTTCTGCCCGGACACTGAGGTCCAGTGCCGAGGGCCTTCTGGCGGTTCCCTCGCTGCGAGAAGCCAAGTTACAGGGAACCAGGCAGAGGGCCTTCTCGGTAGTGGCACCTGCCCTGTGGAACGCCCTCCCATCAGATGTCAAAGAGAAAAACAACTACCAGACTTTTAGAAGACATCTGAAGGCAGCCCTGTTTAGGGAAGCTTTTAATGCTTGATGTATTACAGTATTTTAATATTTTTTTGGAAGCCGCCCAGAGTGGCTGGGGGGCCCAGCCAGATGGGCGGGGTATAAATATATTATTATTATTATTATTATTATTATTATTATTATTATTATTATTATTGGAAATGGGTTGAAATATGGAGAATTATTCGTTAAAGATCCCTAACACACACACACACACACACACACACACTGCACCACTCACAGCATTACAGTTTGAAGGGATTCCCGGAAAAGGTGAGCACCTATGCAAGCAGACCTCAGATTGCTGGGGCGGGCTATTCATTAAAGAGTTGTGGACTGGAAGAGTCTTACTTCTAGATGTCGTGAGGAATGGCTGTTGTGTTTTCAGTCTGTAAGATCCTTCCCACCCTTTGCTATTTTTGTATGTGTTCTTGAGCACTGGCCAAAATGGGACACACAAACACACACTTACTTTTCATCTTTGAGGGAGAGGGGAGAGCAGAACTCCTCCTGCTCTTTGCCAAACCCTGTTTTCTGTGTCTGTGTGCGTTTGGCAACCTGCCTAATGCATTCTAGACACACTGACTCAGAAATTGCTGTTTTTATCTGCCTAATTTTTATATACATGCAAGGCACCACTAGCTCTTGAGCTTTAACCACCTAGAAACTTGCTGGCAAGCTTCAGGCCTTCCAGATAGTTGGGTTTCCGTGCCTGACGCTGTCTCTCTCTCTTTTGCATCCAGTGATTTGTCCTGTAAGAATGCATGTTAAGTTAACGGACAGCAGATTGTTTTCATTGTGCTACTCGGAAACCATCTGATTTTGTCCAGACACGCTGCTCCGACGTTGTCCGTGTAGCCACACTTGGTAGGGAGAATGGCTTGCCACCACTAGGAGGTGTCTGGCAACCTTAGGTGGGAGATGGTCATCATTGAGATTCCTGTGGTCTTTACACTCGACCCAAAGTATTCTCCTCCTGTCCTGGGAATACTTCATTCTCTTCCCAGTGATGGCAGCAGCCTTTACTAGGCCCTCTGATCTGCATTCATCGCAATCTCCGTTGTTGTCTAGAAGAACGTTGTCAAAACAAACCTGTTTTCAGTCTGCCCTATGACTGGCTCAAATTGGGGAGGGGACAGACGTTTCCTATGTTCTTACCATTGTGCTTCTCATGACTGCGTAATACTCAATAATTAATAGAAACCAGAAGCTTCTCTTAACAACAGGTTTCCTAATATTTCTGCAGCGCTTAATTCCTACTTTGGCTGCAACATCTACATTCAATGCCAGGTTTCAACCCTGGACTATATGAAGCAAGAATAGGCAAAAATACACTGAGCAGAGGTTTTTTCCTGACACTATTAACTACTTAGGGATGCGGGTGGCGCTGTGGGTTAAACCACAGAGCCTAGGACTTGCCGATCAGAAGGTCAGCAGTTCGAATCCTGTGACGGGGTGAGCTCCCATTGCTCGGTCCCTGCTCCTGCCAACCTAGCAGTTCAAAAGCACGACAAAGTGCAAGTAGATAAATAGGTACCGCTCTGGCGGGAAGGTAAACGGTGTTTCCGTGCACTGCTCTGGTTCACCAGAAGCGGCTCAGTCATGCTGACCACATGACCTGGAAGCTGTATGCCAGCTCCCTCGGCCAATAAAGTGAGATGAGCGCCACAACCCCAGAGTCGGTCACGACTGGACCTAATGGTCAGAGGTCCCTTTACCTTTACCTTTACCTATTAACTACAGAGTATCTATCTATCTATGAATGATCAGAGGAAGGGGTTGTAATGGAGAGTGGTGGTATTACTGAACAGACTTGAGTCCTGACATACCTCCCAATCACCCCACCCCCCAAAATTAAGCACTACAATTTCTAGGCGTCCTTAGGGTGCATACCCAAGATTGAACCCCTTTGTCTGCATTAAGCGAACATTCCCGTCTTCTGGTTGTCCGAATGGTAACATCCAACATCCGCCACACAGTTGCGTAAGACCCAGAATGCAAGTCTTTCAAGGCTAACGCCAACCAGCCGATCCATGGTAGTTCTCAGAATTCCAAGTTCATAAACACAAACACTTAAGAGGAAATCTCTGGGAGGAATTCAGCATTGTGCTCCCTTGTTCTGTTAGTGCAAGCATTTCCGCCGGCATAACAAAATGCTCTGTCTGGGGGGCTCTCCAGACCCCACCCACCCTGAACCAATTTGGGAGGAGAGTGGGGAAGCCCCATTGCGCTAGAGCCGTGTTTCTCATAATAATAATAATAATAATAATAATAATAATAATAATAATAATTTATTTATTTATTTATTTATACCCCGCCCATCTGGCTGGGCCTCCCCAGCCACTCTGGGCGGCTTCCAAAAGAATATTAAAATACTATGATACATCAAACATTAAAAGAAGCATCCCTAAACTTGGGTACTTGGGTATCCAATTGTTGGACTACAACTCCAATCATCCCTGACCACTGGTCCTGCTCACTAGGGACGATGGGAGTTGTAGTCCAACAACAGCTGGGGATCCAAGTTTGAGAAACACTGCGTTGGTGGGATTCACTGTGCTGACTGCCACTAGAGCACCTACTTAGTTGACCCTTTGCCTTCCTCTCGTATACTAAATGTGTGAACGAGGATAGATTTAAAATGTGTGAATGGATGATCAAGTGTCCGTGAGAGCCGTCCATCTGTGTGTAGTTACAGGGTTTTTCCACATTAGTTGTGGCTGGGGCAAGCCTATTTTGTAAAGCACTACCACATTTCATGGTGTATTGGCGGTCTATCCTCGTCTTTGCTGCACTTTGGTTTATGTTTACATTTTTATAATATCACATGGTGATATTTTGCTCAAAGGGCAGCATCTGGGTTAAATGGCTTTTGCCATGTTGTAAATCTCAACCTCACATAAGCATGTAATGAAAGGGAGAAACCGAATGAGAAAGGCATCCATATGACATGGGTTAAGGTGACACACACAGTGTGCCCAGACACTTGGAAACTCATGGGGGAGGTCTGGGCTGAGAACTCCCCACTTAGTGGTGTCATAATAGGAAACAGATGTCACGAGTGTCACTATGACTAGCATTTTTTAGGAGATGCTGTAGGGGGAATGAGCAATGGAAAAGCCTGGTTCCTGGGCCATTTGGGAACATTAGAAAAAAGGTACCAATTAGTAGGCCAGAATCTATAGACTCTTAATTTTAGAGAGTATCACCAAAAGTAGGATGAGCCCTGGCTTAGTGAAAGCATTTCCTGAGCACAAGTTTTATGGGAATATGAAGGATTCCTGGAAACGCTGAGGGGATGTCATCCAACTTAGGCTGGGTCTTCCCTTCTTAGGGTCTTGCCTCTCTTTGACCAAACTATGCCGCTGATGGAGGTTGAGGGGAGAGTATATATGAAAAGAGACCGTGCCA
Organism: Podarcis gaigeae; assembly: GCF_964106915.1. Taxonomy (NCBI): domain Eukaryota; kingdom Metazoa; phylum Chordata; class Lepidosauria; order Squamata; family Lacertidae; genus Podarcis; species Podarcis gaigeae. Next base: position 16,731,916 of record NC_139681.1, read on the forward strand.
TCGTTGGGATGTACATTGGTGGTCAGCCACCGTGTTGCATCCTATAGTCTTCATAAAATCAGGTTTTTTCATAAGTCTAAGTGGTCATTAAAGAGTTCTGGCCTCCCCACAGCCCATCACATTCTACAGCACCTTTTCTGTCAGCCGTGAACTGTTGGAGGTGGAGAGGAGGTCTATTCTGGGACCTGGGAGTGAAATCTTATTAAATATTCTGTAGTGTCGCAGAGACCATGGGTTTATCCGCACATGGTCTGAGATTGCATGAGTGAGCCCAAGGCTCACCTGCTCCCTCACTTCCACTTCCTCTATAATTCCATTCTTCAGTCACTCCAACTTCTGTACTTCCTATATAGAACAAACCATCGTTTGCTGTTAGAACCAAACCTGCAAGCTACGGTTTCTGGTTGCTTTCCAAAGCAGATTTGGAAACTATGATTTAGAAATAGCTTCCAGTTCCGATTAGGAGGACAAGTGAAAACTGTTTGGATGTAATAGCAAACAATATTTTCTTCCTATTCAGTGCAAACGATGTGAATTGGAGCATGTGAAGGAAGGAATGCATGAGTCCATGACTTGCTCATATGACAGCTCTCTATCACCCACATACTTGAGACTCTTTTCTCCCCTTTCTTTAAATAGTTCGTATGTGGTTTTTATTTTGTGTAGCTGTCTCTAGCTAGCGATGGATGAATGGATCAGCAAGGCATTCTTCTGTGTCAGTTTCCCATGCATTGATGCATATGTCCTTTTTTACCTTTTTTCCTTTCCCATACAATAAGCCCACAACTTTTGTGGGGGTTATAGTCCAGGAATTGTACCTAAAGCCATAATGGTGTATAGTAAAAAACCCAATAGGTTCAATGGTGGGTGGGATTACCAAAGTCATTTTTCCTGGAACCCACCCCCTTTCCTCCCTATTTTATTTTATTTTACTTATTGCCACATGTGTAAATGCACACAAGTTAAATGTCCATAAGTTGCAGACTTACTGTACTGTGTTTTAAAAGATGCACAAAAATTCATTATTATTTTTTTAAATAGCTTTTCAATGCATTTTCCTCTAAAATACATCTTGTGGGGTGGGTTTTTTTCTTTTGTTGCAAAACAGGTATTTTTGTGTGCGTCTTTTTTTTAATCAAAATGGCACAGCAAAATTCAAAACGGTACCCACTCCAATTCCTAGCTGCATATTCCAGTCTGCGTAAAAGGCTGGGACTGTTGAAGTAGGCTGGTTCAAGTTTAAAATGTGGACTGAGCGCATTCCTCTTCTATCCCTTATTTCATTTACTTGTTGTGGAGAAGTCTAAACCCACACAGGATAGAATAGGCTATAAATGTTAAGGTGCAAACAACGAGACTGAGGAACCAGTTTCACCCATGCCTTAAGGTCCCAAAGCAGGAAGTCAGATGTTTCAGCTGACCCCACTGGTCTTCCCTCTTCCTGGGTCTTTGGAAGAGTGTCTGCTGAAGAGCCCCAAACCGCGTGGCCTGACATTCAGAGGACGGACGAAGCGCTAGTCAAGCTGTAGTTAGCTACCAAAGCATGTAGATGCCTCCGACTCCAAAACACAAGTTGATGTGAGTGTCAGGCTTAAGAACGGTCGCCTTGCAACCACCGCCTCCCAGCACGTTCCCAGGTGGTTCCCAACACTTTCTCCATAACACCTCCTTTCCCTCTCCTCCTGCAGGCTTCCTCTCGCAGCTTGTCTATGACCGGCCGCTGACTGAGTGCATCCGCGCAGGACACTACGCCGCCAGCGTGATCATAAAGCGTTCTGGCTGCACCTTCCCAGAGAAGCCCGACTTCCACTGATACTTGGGCAACCTCCGAGGATCAAGAGGAGACGCTGCCTACCTTCCCTCCATTGACCCCTTTCCCCAGCTGCCCTGCACTGAGTCTTCTGTACTTTGGATTCACTTTGACCTTTCGCACACCTCTGTCTGAGTGCCCTTTCCCTGTCTCCAGCACAACAGTGTCTTGCACGTTTTACATTGAGGGGCCAGGCCTCTCTTCAGCTTGACACTTGTGTACTCCCTTCGTACAGTTCCTAGGAGCAACTCTGTACGAAAGCACCCGCCACTGTTTAGCTGTGATGTAAGCTCTTCTAATATAGTCGTCTGATATATTCTACCCTGACCGATCCTGCTCAGCTTGAGCAGGTGAGAAACCCTCAAACACTTTAATTGGCCGAAGACTGAATTAACAGCAGTGTACTCGTGCGAGGAATTGCACTGTTTGCTCCTATGTGTGCTATATTCACACACACAGGGCTCCTTCCTGCTTCCACTGCATTACATAGGAATTTGCCCATGTTTCAGGGAGCTTACCCAAGGCTGTGTGGTCCAGAGCAATCTTGCTGACTTTAAGAGGTTTAGGAGTAGGCTCCTAATTAAGTGCAGGATCTTGTAGATTTGGGGGCAGGGGGCTCATTTCTTCCAGGGCAAGATCAGGGTGTTCTTATGATATAAATAAAAGCCCATAACAGGATATTCTCCTGTTGCGAGCTGAAGGATGCATCTCAAAGCAGATATATTATACATTGGTGAAAGTGAAGTACAGAAATATTCATGCAGGTTTTCTCATCAGGATATGCCAAAACGGAATCTTTTTATTTCAACGCACAGTTTTAAGACAAATAATGTACTTCAAATAACTGAGAGATCTTTATTTGTATGTATGACAGTATTCAAGAGAGATGTTCTAAAAATGTCATTCATTACTATGTAATTTGATACTGATAAATAAAACAATTGTGATACAGTTGTTCTCTGGCTTTTCATTTGTGTGACCTTATGACAGAAAGTAGAGTGAGTCAGCATATCAAATGTTTTTTAATTTTGTTTTAATTTTTCTGTGTGTCCCTTTGATGCTGAGAACAGCCTCATCATTTAGAAAGGAGGGGGGAAGAGGTTGGGCATTATTTATCAAGAACTACAAACTTTCCAAATGGAAAACACCCCCAGCAAATACAGGGACAGTTTGACTATATCAGTAAAATAATTCATATCTCAGGGTTGTCCCTGGAGTACAAAACTAAAGGTCTTAGTGGCTTTATAATGGATTATATTTTTAAGCCAGGACCATATGGTGAGGTCTGTCTCTTTCAATTCCCTCGCCAAAGGCACACAGAGTCCTGCTAGAGGATGTAGAATATTATTCAGTGGCAAAAACTCTTAGTGGCAGAGTCAAAAGGGTACATTTAAGAAACAGCTCTTGAAAAGTGCAAATCTGAGGTATATTTACAGTTACCCAAACAGCTTCATTCACACACTGCAAAGATATCTAGCTTTCCCCCTTGTCTCTACCTCCATTTATACCAAAATTCTATGTTAAAAATGTGAGCACAGAGAGAAAAATAACTTCAAAATTGGATATATAAATAAGGGGGGCCTGCACCATCTATTCAGTGCTCCCACCAAATTTTCTGTTTCCAACTCTACCTGCATCAGTTAGCCATCTGTGGCCACTGAGCATCCACCGACCACATTCAGTCCTCATGAGGTTGGTGTGCCCCCCCACTCAAAAGATTTTCCCCCTCCCTAATGTTCTTTTGTATTTCTGCAAACTTCAGGGCTTTCCAACCGTGCTAATACCTCCCCCTTGAGTGTGGGTGGTTCTGTTTTGGCTACGAAAGCAACAGCCAGGACAGTCAACATTGAGCTTGGTTCTTTAAATTCCTGGCTGCCACAAAAAAGTGGTATCATTCATTCAGTGCCTTATTCTGATGTCTTTCCCTTTTGAGCAACTGTCACAAATTTGATCCGGCAATGTGCAAGCTCTTCATCCTTTTACACAGGATGTGATTTATATCTGGGGCTAATGCGCTAAAACAAAGCAAAAACCAAATTCTGCGCCAAGCATAGCTGAATTCTGCAACCTGCATAAATTTGCGTCGTTTAAATAAATTGCATGCTTTCCCCTTCTCTCTCTCGTTTGCTTGATTCATTCCTCAATTTTTGCCTAACTCTGCTTCTGCTGATTATATCGCCGTGGGGGGTCCCAGAGCGCTCCCCCACACTGAACAATAAAAATTCTTAACTTCAGGTGGGGGAAGGCCAAAATGGAAATAAATAAAACTGTCAGGACAAAATCGGCAATAGGTGGGAGTAAGCGCTCGAAAAATGGCAGCCGGATGGTGAGAGAAAAGGATTGCACCTTTTGCATGAGGAAATCTTCGACTAAGCCGTGGTACTATGTTGGGGTTTGGAAATAAATCACCTTGCAAAGAACTGATGGCAGGCAAAGCTCAGGAGCATTAAGCCGACGTGTGTCCGTGCTGTTCCTGTTCGGCGATCATGTGATTGGCTTGTAGTTAAATATAGCTCCTGTTTAGGAAACACAGGACAGGTACTCGAAAGGTAAGAGTGTTCCTCCTGAGCTTGCAGGGTTTGTGAGGTTTTGGAGATTATACAAATCATTAGCCTGACAAAAAGATCAAAGAGGGAGCGAGGAGTCTTAATTTCAGGCACTGACTGCTACTATATGAGCATCTCAGTGGATTAAACAAATAATGAGCGCCTGCTGGGTAGAGGGCATGCATTAGGGTGATTCCCATTTCTAAGAAGTCTGCTTACAGCCTGGAGAAAATAGGCATGCCCTTAAGGTCTTTTTATTTTATTTATTAAAAAAAAATACGTTTCAACCCTGCTGTATCATAAAGATATACAGCACAGCAGTTTACAACAATATAAAAACATAAAACCAAACAATAAAATCATAGAAAGTTAAAAGCAAAAAGACATGGGAAGCAAACACCCACAGACCATTGTGAGGGAAGGTGTACTCTTAATTGCCCTCATAGGCCTGGCAGAATAGGAAAGATTTCAGCAGGTATTTAAAAATTGGCACCAAATCTCTATTGGCAGGGTGTTCCACAGGACTGGGCGAGTGACACTAATCATTTTCAGATAGTCATGCCTTATTGTGAGCACTTAAGCATCCCAAACAGTTGCAAAGATTCCCCCCCCCCCAATTTTTTTTCCTTTGCTCATTATTCCCTGCAAGAGGATTTTTTTATGAACCATATTCCTAATATGTTAGAAGCCTGAATTGGCCGTTGCATCAAACATTTGAGAAGAAAAGGAGGGAAAATGTATTTTCTGAAGAAGCCAAGGAAGCTAGTTCTCTGAAAAGCTGAGGGTCTGGTTCTGCTTTTGCGGAGATGTAATAACAAAAACGGAAGGTGTCGGAAATAGGGATTCTGAAAGACTGATTTGATGCGGAGCCAGTGGGCAAGGAGAATGTGCTTAGGAGGAAGCCAGAATAGAAACACCGCTCTCATCAAGTGGATCATAACCTATATCCAAGCCAGTTCTGACATTCTGAGTCTTGCACAGAAACCAGCTATGAAACCCACCAGCCATGTATATTGCCCTGATTGCATTCCTGGCTTCCTTAACAGTTTTTAAAAAACAGGCCTTTGGTTTTTCTTTAATATGCTATGCAAGGGGTTCCAGAACTATATTTGCTGAGCCTCCACCTTCTGAAAATCAGACACCGCCACCCGCCATGCAGATTCTGCTCTTCTACCCAGGGCGAGAAAATCCTGCTTCTCGCCGTGATGATCAAAACTAAGAGGAAGGATGTGTAATAGGAAACAAATGGCCGAACGGATTCTACAAGAGAAATGATGGAAGAAGCTTTTTCCGTTTCTATAATGTTTAAAAGTTGCAGATTTTAGATGACTCGAGCATTTTAAAAAAGCAATGAAGCATGAAGCACACAAAGCCCTATTTATGATCCTTGTATACTCAGATCTCAGGACACGGGTGGCACTGTGGGTTAAACCACAGAGCCTAGGACTTGCCGATCAGAAGGTTGGCGGTTCGCATCCCTGCGACGGGGTGAGCTCCCGTTGCTCGGTCCCTGCTCCTGACCACCTAGCAGTTCGAAAGCACGTCACGTGCAAGTAGATAAATAGGTACCGCTCCAGCGGGAAGGTAAACGGCGTTTCCGTGTGCTGCTCTGGTTCACCAGAAGCGGCTTAGTCATGCTGGCTACATGACCCAGAAGCTGTACGCCGGCTCCCTCGGCCAATAAAGCAAGATGAGCGCCGCAACCCCAGAGTCGGTCACGACTGGACCTAATGGTCAGGGGTCCCTTTACCTTTATACTCTGATCTGGCATTGTACTTGCAGCTGGGCTTTCTTCCAAACTGGCACTGCCCGCCCGCACCCTATGCACCCCTTTTGCACATCGGACTACTAGGGTTCGTCAAGCACCCCGGGAACTACGTCTATAAAACAGCCTCAGGATTTCAGTTTTGTAATGGAAAAGGAACACTGTTTCACAAAGATCCCTTGCCAAGTGCAGTGTTTGGGGGAAGCAATTAAAGCCAGTGCACCAAGAAAGCAGCCCAAATAAAGGCTTGCCGGCCTTGGTTATTCCTGTGTGGCCAGGCAGGCATAAAGGACAAGTTTTTGGTTGTGCCCATGGAGCTGACAGATTTCACACGTCTAATGAAAAGGAGAGCGATCAGAATAGCAATAAGGTGGGTCTCCTTCAAGTGCTCTGCAGCCCAGGGATTTCCAAGATGAAGTGCAGCCTCTCTGCACCGTGCAAATATTTAATGCCGCTCTAACTATCCCCTGGTTACTGGAGTGTGACAGTTAATAGCCGTCAGCTGCCAAAGCTGCTGAACAGCCTAGTTCCTTAGAGGGAAAATGAGTAGTAAAAATGGAGCCAAGTCAGTCTAGAAACCCACAAATCATAAAGCGCTGCCGCTCGGCAGGTCATCTCCCGCGATCACAATGTGGCTGACCTGAGCTGCCTTTCAAAACAGAAGCTATTGACTGAGGCTTGAGGCTGGCGTATTGTGTATTGTATTCAGGTCTGTGTTCTTTACCACTCTTGCCTGCGCACATGTAAGTCGCAAGCTGAGAGGTGGCAGTTCTGTGTTGTAGCAAGAAGGAGCCAAACCCCTGCACATTGCGATGCCACTGGTGGCCTGTAAAATGCAAAGGGACGTTGTCCCTTGACTCGGCTAGTCTACACGCTCAACCACTAACATGGAAGAGAACAAGACAAGCAAAGGTATTGAGATATTGAAGGTCACTTCACAGTGCTGTTTTAAGCAGCACAGAATAAAAGAGCCAAAACATGCCTATGAAAGCTGTCACTTCGACGAGTCATCTTAAAATATTTAATGGGTCCCCTAAAACGCTAGATGGGACGCAGTTGGTGGTGTGGGTTAAACCACAGAGCCTAGGGTTTGCCGATCAGAAGGTTGGCGGTTCGAATCCCTGTGACGGGGTGAGCTCCCGTTGCTCGGTCCCTGCTCCTGCCAACCTAGCAGTTCAGAAGCACCTCAAAGTGCAAGTAGATAAATAGGTACCGCTCCAGCGGGAAGGTAAACGGCGTTTCCATGTGCTGCTCTGTTTCACCAAAAGCGGCTTAGTCATGCTGGCCACATGACCTGGAAGCTGTATGCCGGATCCCTCAGCCAATAAAGCGAGATGAGCGCCACAACCCCAGAGTCGGTCACGACTGGACCTAATGGTCAGGGTTCCCTTTACCTTTACCTAAAATGCTAGAAGCTGTTTTCCTCTTCAGCCATCTCCCCTGCAAGCCCGGGACAGTTGTAGTAAAGCTACTTTCTGTTCAAGGCTGGCTGCATCCCTGATACATGCTGACATACCGAAAGCAAGCCGTCCTTAATCTGGTACCCTCTGGATGCTTGAGACTACAACTCCCATCAGCCATGCCCCATTTGCATGCACCAAACACACATTTCACATACATGGTTGTGCTCTGGAGGACAAATGCAAAATGCAAAAGAAGTTGAATTGCTGGATTAAATAAATATCCCACTGAAGTCAAAGTGTTGTTTGTCAGCATTTCCCCAACTCCAGCACAGGTGGGGTTTTTTTGTTTTGCTTTTATCATTAAAAAATAATAATACATGTCATGAGAAGCATAATTATATGGCCATTTTCAATGCTGCAGTTGGGTGCATTTTATCGCTTTCCATCAGATTATCACACTTTAAATTGCTAGCTCAAAGCAATGACTTTTGGAGCAAAAATAGGAAGTTGTCCGGGGGGGGGGGGGGCACCTCAAGCCAATCATCTCTTATTCCTAATGATGCCGCTTCAGAGATTTCCTTGTGAGACAATACATGAATAGCAAGTGAATAATTGGTTCAACGGGAGCTTCATTAGAGTCCAAGAGAGGGAACAGGATCTTTCATGTGAATAATTTGGGATGATTGGGGAAAGATGAAGCATTTATTACAGGATCGCCTTCTGCTGCACAGTCAGAAAGATTCGAGCTCAGCTTCACTGAAGTGTGAAAACTTGTTGGAACCTGCTCATCTGGTTACACCAAATGATCGGCCAATGGAGCCGTTTAGAGATGTGACTTTCAACCGCTACTCCTTTCAGACTGAATTTATTTCCTCCTCATGTTTTTCCTGTTTGGCGTCCCACTTTTCACCCCAGAGCTCGGAAAATCCTACCTTTCCTTTTAACATAATGAAACCACTGCCCACTTTTTCCAGATGTAGAAGACCCATTGCACAGCAATTAAATAGGTTGCTTGGCTTGCTGTGTATCTAGACATCTCCTTCTCTGTGGTGTTGTAATATACAGTTACGGACTCTCATGCATGAAAGGGTTAACCTGAGCCCTGAGCTCAAGTTGCCAGTGGGTGTGGCTTAGCAGGCTCCCAGCAGCCTTTGCTTCTCCCCGCCCCACACTTTTTGCTCTCTCCTGCTTCCTTTGAACAACAAGCAGCCATGTGGGTTTGGCCCCCAGATCAGCAAATGCTCCAACCTTTCAGTAATTTTTTGCCAGTGATTGACATCACACCAATGCTTGACATTTAGAAAAGCTAGTCTAGCCAATGAGAGAAAGAAACAACTAAAGTGAAGCACCCATTGCTTAAGACTCTCGGAGAAAGCACTTTCTGGTTTGTTTTTGAGCCTTTTCTGCTGGTCTTCGCACGTGGAGAAGTGACTGCCACCCCATAAAAACAATTGAGGTATTCAGAATTTTAGTGTGGCTGGGACAGGGGGGTAGCACATCAACCCAAAAACAAAAGGTACCAGAGTCCATGATCAAACTTTGGTCTTACTTCACATACACAAAAAGTGGGTGGGGGGGTTGTTCTTTAGTATGTAAATATTTTTTTAAAATTGCTCTGCCAATGCAGATAAAGTCCATCATTATTATGCTTGTAGTTCAGGGTGGGGGGGGGTAGCTGAGAGATCACAAGTTACACTAGTTCTGCAAAGTATTATCCCAATGTTGCTGGAGGGAGTGGGGAGTCAGAAGAGTGTATGAAAGTGTACACCAGAATCGTTATTCTGACTTTCTTTCTTTCTTTCTTTCTTTCTTTCTTTCTTTCTTTAAAAATGCTGTGATGTTGATGGTAGCAAGAGCTCCGTCAGTTAAGGCCTAGAAAGGGTGACAGGAGTCAAAGGAGGAATTACAGGTTTCGGCAGGAGTATAAAGACATCTGGGTGCCAAGTCTACCTGTGGGTCGACATCAGGTCCATCCGCTGAGAAGTGATGGGCAGATAGACCTGGACCAAATAAGTTAATGCAGAGGAAGAGGTAAGTCATGTTAGCATGCAGAGCTGAGTGTTGTACTGTCACTTTTATTTTGAAAAATCAGATTATGGCTAACCAAAATGTCACAAAGCAATGACAGATGATGGTGATGATGATGATACACATCTTTGTTCTCCCCTCCCCCTCACATCCCTCCTTTTTTCTCTGTATCACTTGCACACACACACACAAAGGTAAAGGGGCCCCTGACCATTAGGTCCAGTCGTGACCAACTCTAGGGTTGCGGTGCTCATCTCGCTTTATTGGCCGAGGGAGCCGGCGTACAGTTTCTGGGTCATGCGGCCAGCATAAATAAGCCGCTTCTGGCAAACCAGAGCAGCGCACGGAAATGCCGTTTATCTTCCCGCTGGAGCGGTACCTATTTATCTACTTGCACTTTGATGTGCTTTCGAACTGCTAGGTTGGCAGGAGCAGGGACTGAGCAGCAGGAGCTCACCCCGTCGCGGGGATTCGAACCGCCGACCTTCTGATCAGCAAGTCCTAGGCTCTGTGGTTTAACCCACAGCGCCACCCATGTCCCTATATATATACACCAATCATTCCCAAAATATATTGATTGTCATTGAATTTTCCCACCACACTTGCCCTCCTCTCCTGCCACCCCCTTGGAGAACCACTGCTGTAATGACCGTACCCCATTCTTTGTGCCCCGTCTTTACCTTTATCTGTGCCAAATCTTCCAGTGTATGTCCTGAATTTTCATATTATGACAGAGAGGAAGAGAAACTTCTCCCTGTTCCTTTCTTTCCCCTATGTCATCAAATACATCACAGCCGTGCTTCCCCCTGCCACTTACCCACCTATATATTTTTTTCTAAACTAAGAAACTAAAACATCTTGTGGCCTCCCCTCTGCTTTGTTCCCTCCCCTCCCCACAAGTTGCTAATGATTAAGGGGGGTGGCCTGACTAGTCCAAGGGCAACTGAGGGTAGCAAGGAACAGCTCAGGCTCCGATTACTCCAGAGAATGGGGAAGAGGGTGATGGGGGGGGGGAGACGTTTTTCTCCCCTATTGCTTAATTAATGGAAAGAGCCCAGTGCATCTGCCAGCAGCTCTGCTGCAAGGTGAATTCTTCCATAAAGAGCCTCATTCATGAGTTGCCAGGAGATCTGCGACCTATTATCGAATTCGCACAAAAATTAAAATAATAAAAAAACACAACATCATCAACAGACTGGCTAATTTAGTGGCTTGAAGGATGCAGCTGGTGCTCCTGTTTGTATTGGGGGGTGGGGGGATTTCCGCTCCTGCTCTGATTGATCCCCACCTCCTCGTTTTGTATCCCGTGAAATAACAAAAAAAGAGAGAGGCGTAATATCGTTTCCCTGCAGCTTCCCTTATGAGAAAGCATTTGTTTCCCCTTTCTGTTAAATGAAATGTTGTTTACGGTGACTTCCCCCCCTGAAATCGGGTGGTAAGTGTGCTCTCTGACATCTGTGCAGGATGCTGAGTCAATCCTGAGTCAGATCTTCGGCCCATCAAGTTCTGGATTGTCGACACTGGCTGGCAAAAGCACCCAGGGGCCTTCGGGCAGGAATCTTGCAAGGGATCAAACCTGGGACCGTCTAGAAGCAAAACAGGTACAGTGGTACCTCGGGTTAAGTACTTAATTTGTTCCGGAGGTCCATTATTAACCTGAAGCTGTTCTTAACCTGAAGCACCACTTTAGCTAATGGGGCCTCCTACTGCCGCTGCGCCGCCGGAGCACGATTTCTTTTCTCGCCTGAAGCAAAGTTCTTAACCTGAAGCACTATTTCTGGGTTAACAGAGGCTGTAACCTGAAGCGTATGTAACCTGAGGTACTACTGTACTTTACATGTGACCTGCCCATCCCAAACACTGTATCCAGAGTTGGGAGCTCCTGGGTTGACCCTGCAGTGAAGTGGCCTTCTTTAGGTAGCGCCATTGAGGGAGCACAGGTCATGGTAGGAGCTGATATTGAATGGGGCAACAGTTTTGGGTCATGGTAAATGCTAGCCCAGGGACACGGGTGGCGCTGTGGGTTAAACCACAGAGCCTAGGGCTCACCGATCAGAAGGTCAGCGGTTCGAATCCCCACGACGGAATGAGCTCCCGTTGCTTGGTCCCTGCTCCTGCCAACCTAGCAGTTCGAAAGCACGTTAAAGTGCAAGTAGATAAATAGGTACCACTCCGGCGGGAAGGTAAACGGCGTTTCCATGTGCTGCTCTGGTTCGCCAGAAGCAGCTTAGTCATGCTGGCCACATGACCCGGAAGCTGTACGCCAGCTCCCTTGGCCAATAAAGCGAGATGAGCACCGCAACCCCAGGGTCGGCAATGACTGGACCTAATGGTCAGGGGTCCCTTTCCTTTACCTAAATGCTAGCCCAGGGCTTCATGGGGGCAGGGGAAGTGCCTGCTCTTTGTCCTCTGTTTCAGGCAGCACAATGTTTCGGACCAGAGCTACTTTAGCCCCCACAAATGCTGCCCATAAACCATTGGTAAAGCATGTTTTACTGGTGGAATACAATTGCACTTTCAGAGAGAGAGAAAAAACCGTTGTCAGGAGTGCGTGCAGGAGCCAGGCCCTGTGACCAGTAGGGCTTTGCGGGACTGGGGCCTTCCTAAGTTTGTTCTGGAGAGGCAAGGTGCGGCAGCACAGGTGAGGCCAATTGGTAACTCACAGCACCTGGTGGCAAGAGCTGGGAAGGGATATAAGGTCCACATTTCCTTTCAGTTCTTTGCCACAGCAACACACTTCCTGCCTTGGGCTTCTTGCTTCCTGATCCTTGAACCTCATCTTCTTGACTCCCTGCTTCTTGATCCTCGGACCCTTGGCTTCTTGACTCCCGGCTCTCTGTCCCTTGGACTCTTGGCTTCCTGACTCCTGACTTCTGGACCCCCGTTCCTGCTCCCACCCCGCCATCTTGCCCCCAGTCCTGATGTCCCCTGCTGGGACTTCGATCGCCCGTGAACTGGACCGTGATACCCGTAAGAATCACTGCATGTTGTCCCTAGTACATCAGAAATTGGTTACTAAAAAAAAAAAAATTAAGACATGGTACCGTTTCATTTCATTTAATAACAGAAACAGCATAAACTCAGGATCACCAGCTACCCATCAGCCATTGTAGAAATATATACTGGGATAATAGAAGAAATGGCATGTTTAAATAGAGATTGACTTTGTACACAGCTCCATATTTGTAGTTCAAAAGTGCAGAAGAAGGTGGTTTTGTGTTCTCTGTTGTCTTGACGGTGCACTATACTATTTTAAAAGTTTGGGTTTGGTTGGCCATCACTGCCCACTCTTAGCTTTAGGTCTGTTTGGCTTCTGACAGATTATGTTGACTCTCTTTGTACGATTATGGGACGGCTTGACCCTTGACTTCTCAGTGACTCAGAAGATTGTCACAGCAAGGCAGTGCCAAATGCCGAGCGGCAGAACAAAATGGCAGGCCATTATTATGGTGGGGTAGATAGATCACTGCTAAAAGAAAACCAGCATACCAAAGGCTGGGCTAGATGTGCTATTTTCCTATTTACAAGGTGGTTATTAAATCTTTGGGGGTTCTTTTAAAAATGTGGGGGAGCGTTCAAAAGTAGTATTTCCCACTTGTGGTGTGAAGTAATACATCATCATCATCATCATCATCATCATCATCATCATCATCATTATTATTACCTCTCCCATCCGGCTGGGTGGCTTCCAACACATATATAAACATAATAAAACATCAAACATTAAAAACTTTCCAATACAGGGCTGCCTGTTGATGTCTTCTGAAAGTTGAATAGTTCTTTATCTCCTTGACATCAGAACAGAGGGCGTTCCACAGTATGGGTGCCACTACCGAGAAGGCCCTCTGCCTGGTTCCCTGTAACTTCGCTTCTTGCAAGGAGGGAACCACCAGAAGGCCCTCAGAGCTGGACTGAATGATGGTGGTGAAGACCTTCCTTCAGGTATGCTGGGCCGAGGCCTATAACATTATTCTGCATATGGAGACTTAGCCTAGCTTCTCAGGTGGAATTCCTGAACATTTTTCACAGGACAAGGGTCAGGTAGTGAAGAGGTTGCTGGCATCCGAGCTTGAGGTGGTGGCTAGTTCACATCAAGGAACCAGGTACATTTGCCAAATCAACCCACCATCAGCTAAGAGAGCCATCATGGTATAGTGGTTAAGAATGGTAGAATTGTAATCTGGTGAACTGGGTTCATGTCTCCGCTCCTCCACATGCAGCTGCTGGGTGACCTTGGGCCAGTCACACTTCTCTGAAGTCTCTCAGCCCCACTCACCTCACAGTGTTTGTTGTGGGGGAGGAAGGGAAAGGAGATTGTTAGCCGCTTTGAGACTCCTTAAAGGGAGTGAAAGGCGGGATATCAAGTCCAAACTCCTCCTCCTCCTCCTCTTCTTTTTCTTCTTCTTCTTTTTAGAAGGCAATGTGCACCTTGAGGTTGTCCTTGAAGCGGCGCTGTGGTACTTTCTCCCCATGTGAGCATTACATCAGTTTCTAGAAGGGGGGATTCTGGGTGGGAGTTACAACATGAGGTTTTCCCACATGGAGTGAGGTCCTGGCTTCATGCTGCATACCTCTATGTCATGGAGGGTCCCTTGGTTTCCCCTTCTACAAAAAAAAGAGTATGTTGTCTGCAAGCCAGATATATTTCTAATGTTTTTCAGGCACTCGAGGGGAAATGTCTCAAGCAACCTGAGTACTTAGTACAAAGAAACCAAGAATCAATGGGAAAAGCTCAAGGCGAATGACGTTGTCTTTTTGTTTGGCAAAACTGATTTGCTTATGCTTTGCACAGAGGCCTTTGAGGTGCCACAGATAAGGAAGGCACCTGAGGAGCAGAAAACCTTTATTTGATTTCTCCTGCTTTGTTTCCCAGAATTCAAACACCTTCGGAGCCCCAGAGCAGCTCTCATCTCCTGCTTGGCCTAGGTGAGTAACTTCCTTTGACTTGAAAGGGCCTTATTGCTACAAAACTAGCAGGCTGGCAAGGGTTTTGAAGTGTATATTTTACAAGCAAGATGCTTTTGTTCTCGACGGTTCATGTTGCTTTCTGTTCTTTAAGTTGGAAATAAAGAGATTGCAATGTGCTCAGCAATGGTTTGCCAAGACCCATTACTTAACAACAACAACAACGTTTTCCCACTGAAATTTTCCAAAGGAAGACATTGATTTATTAGAATTTTTTTTAAAAAAAGAGAGAAACAAAATATTTATGGGAAATGTAAATTACATTACCTGCTGCAGTAATGTAGAGAGCCAGTATGGTGTAGTGGTTAAGAGCGGTAGTCTCGTAATCTGGGGAACCGGGTTTGATTCCCTGCTCCTCCACATGCAGCTGCTGGGTGATCTTGGGCCAGTCACACTTCTTTGAAGTCTCTCAGGCCCACTCACCTCACAGAGTTTTTGTTGTGGGGGAGGAAGGGAAAGGAGAATGTTAGCCGCTTTGAGACTCCTGAAGGGGAGTGAAAGGCGGGATATCAAATCCAAACTCCTCCTCCTCTTCTTCTTCTTCTTCTTCTTCTTCTTCTTCTTCTTCTTCTTCTTCAGTATCGTTGCTCTTGATGATTGTATCCCCTGGAGCTTCTAGACAATGTGAATGTGCTTCCTGACAGAGTGGGGTCACTTGGTGCATCTCCCTGCCTGCGCTGCCTTCTTTGAGACACAACTCAGGGTGTCCTTTTCATCAGGGCTTCACTCAGTTGAATGGGGATCATGAAACTGGTTCAAAAATATCTGAACAACACCTGGAGCTAGTTCCTATAATTGCCAGGTGAACTAGGATGAACTAATTTCATTTTGGGTTCAGACTCTGGATGATTTCATTTAAAAGGTAAAGGGGCCCCTGACCATTAGGTCCAGTCATGGATGACTCTGGAGTTGCGGCGCTCATTTCACTTTATTGGCCGAGGGAGCCAGCATACAGCTTCCGGGTCATGTGGCTAGCATGACTAAGCCGCTTCTGGCGAACCAGAGCAGCGCACGGAAACGCTGTTTACTTTCCCGCTGGAGCGGTACCTATTTATCTACTTGCATTTTGACGTGCTTTCGAACTGCTAGGTTGGCAGGAGTGCATTCATTTAGCTTTCATTAAAAAAAAAGCGAGTGAATTGGGTATTTATAAAGGAAGTTAGAAAGGAAAACATGGAGGCCATGGTCCAAGGCTTATTAGGCAAATACTGAGGTGCTGCTTAGTCACTTAATCACTATTGTTCAGCAACCAGCAGGAAAGAATGTGAGGCATTTCCTAGATCTTCCCTTCTGTATGTTCCTGTTTCTTCCAACAGGAGCAGCTTCCAGTGAGAAATGTGAAGCTAAGGTAGCAATGCAGCGAGTGGCATAATATAAAGGAGTGCCGTGGAACCTATTTTATTTTCGTCTTCCTCTAACTTTTATTTCACACAGAATATGTTGCATTTGTCAAATTGCATTGTCATTTTGTTGCTCTTATTTTTGTATTCTTATTTTTTTACACAATTAAGGTCTCTTTTCCTTTTATCCAGCGAAAGGTACTCATTACTGGCAGCAATCACAACTAATAATTTTACTAGGATTATGGGCTATATAAAACAACTAGTATCTGGATTAATCCTACATCACCAAAGAAAAGCCAGAGTGGTGTTCACTAGGAATGTTATCTCAGTAAAGAAAATGATCAGAGTCAGATGGGTTAAATGAGAAGAATTTTGATGTCGAATAGGCAGGAGAAAGACCACAACTTGGCCACAACTGCAAACAAGTTTACCCAAAAGTGAAATCTGAAAAATTAAGATTCCCCTGTCCCCTATTTCCGGGCATTGTTTACAGCTTCTGTGTGCACTTTTTCATTGATGCTTGCAAAATTATTCCAATACTTTATAGACCTTTTCTGAACAATTAGGACGCCAACAAAGCAAAAGCTATTGGGTTATAATGTACAAATATGATTAATGCGTTTATCTGTGAAAGCTACTAATGTCCCATTGCTAATATGGCTATCTTACTGGGGTCGTAGGCTATCAGAAAAGGCAACTTCATTCATCTCCACACACCCCAATGGTAACTACAAACCCATTTTCAGACCACTGACCCGGAAGAGTGTGCAATTCACCACCCTGCTAGCCAGCGATGTGAAGCAGTGGCAAAGAAGGAACAGAGTGATGTCCTGGCATGGGTAAGAGTGCTTCTGGCTATGCGGGAGCCAGAAAGAACTCAACAAGCATGTATGCCATTTCTTGGAGCTTGGTGTTTGTGAAGAAGCCCACCAGCACATCACTGGAGACCAAACCACAGCATGTTGTGAAGACATTGATTGAACAGTGACGCTCCTGCAGGCATCCTTGTAGCCAAATAGGGTGAGGTCAGTTCAGTATTTTCCTGCTGCGTTTGGGGATTTCTAGTTCAGTTTTCTGCTGCATGTGACGACGTTCCCTTACATGCTTCATGCAGCCCAGCACCCATCCCTGCAACATGTCTGCTTCCTTTGCTAATTGATGTTTTGGGCCACTCTTCCAAATCCAGTTAGTTTTCCGGTCCTAAGAGCTGAAATTGGCATTTGATGGGTGCCTTGTCCTCTGTGAGCACAACGTCTGCTTCTTTGGGAAGTGGGAAACTGTTTTCACCTAATTGTCCTTGCCTTTAGTGGTTGGATGAGAGTTTCTTAAGAAGAGACACAATGCAGGGGAAACAAGACAATTCACAGGGTAGGGCGAATTGGACCCTACAACTTCTTTCTATAGGCGTAATAAATGTATGCTTTTGATCTTGAAAGGTGCTGCTGGAAGACCCTCTTGGGAGCAGGGAAAATTCCAGCCTCAAACATCTAGACCCCCCTGTGTATTCAGGGTCATATTAAGTGTCCTTATGGCTATGTAAATCCACCAGTTCGGCTGCAAAAAAACCCCCATGTTTAATATTGTTAGTTTTCCTTAGTTCTGTTAGAAGGTGATAGAAGCTTGAGCGTTTATAGATGCCCCCCTTTTCCTATCTTAATTAGGTTAGAGTATTTTCCTTAATGTGATCTTCCCATGGGAGGAGCAGGAGAGATCTCTTGCTGCGCATCTCCAAAAGAGGGTGTGCACCTTCTGGGTCATGCGTGAAGCCCCACCAAGAATACAGTGGTACCTCGGGTTAAGTACTTAATTTGTTCCGGAGGTCCGTTCTTAACCTGAAACTGTTCTTAACCTGAAGCACCACTTTAGCTAATGGGGCCTCCTGCTGCCGCTGCGCCACCAGAACACGATTTCTGTTCTCATCTTGAAGCAAAGTTCTTAACCCGAGGTAATATTTCTGGGTTAGTGGAGTCTGTAACCTGAAGCGTATGTAACCTGAAGTGTATGTAACCCAAGGTACCACTGTATGGGAGCCAACTGGCCAGAGTTAAACACTTTGAAGCCCATCAGTTTCATAGAATTGTAGAGTTGGAAGAGACCACGAGGGTCATCTAGTTCAACGCCCTGCTATGAGGAATATGCAGCTGTCCCATACGGGGATCAAACCTGCAACCTTGGCACTTTCAGCACCACACTAACCAACTGAGCTTTCTGGGTTCAATAAGAGACAATAAGCCACATGCAGAATGGTGCCCTATGTTTGCATAAATCTTGTAATTATTCTTGTTTTTAAAAATGAGCTTTCCTCCTGTAGAAGCGCTTTCTGTAGCTCAAAATGCATTGGCTTTCTTGCCTGTTTAATTTCATTTTGTACCTATTTTAACGCTTGCTTTCTTTCTTTCTTTCTTTCTTTCTTTCTTTCTTTCTTTCTTTCTACTCATGGGTTTAGGACAAAGTGCTCCTCCTCGCATTCCAAGTATACAAAGACAATGTGTGCAACTTGCACTAGTATGATGAAAATAGAAATTGATTGGCCCTGTCACAAGAATGCAGATTAATTTTTTTCTTGCCCAAGCTAACTCAACGGGTTGGATCCAGACTTAGTCATGCTTAGAGCAGGTCTGTTGTACTCTATAAGCATGACTAAATCTGAAGCCGATCCTAAGTGTACTTTGGCTGAACAGAGATTTGAATCTATGCCCTGATGCCTTCTCTAGGGCATCGCATCAAGCTTTTTAAAATTCTCAGGTCTACCTTGAAATATAGCTGTGCTGATGCATAAAATGAGTGGTGAACGTTGACAGTTCCAGACATCATTATCATCACCATCACCATTCATTATTTATACCCCACCCATCTGGCTGGGTTTCCCCAGCCACTCTGGGCGGCTCCCACAAGAATATTAAACAGAATAAAACTTTAAACATTAAAAACTTCCCTAAGCAGGGCTGCCTTCAGATGTCTTCTAAAAGTACAATAGTTGTTTATTTCCTTGACATCTGATGGGAGGACGTTCCACAGGGCGGGTGCCACTACTGAGAAGGCCCTCCAGTTGGTTTCCTGCAACCTCACTTCTCGCAGTGAGGGAACCGCCAGAAGGCCCTCGGCGCTGGATCTCAGTGTCCGGGCAGAACAATGGGGGTGGAGACGCTCCTTCAGGTATACTGGACCGAGGCTGTTTAGGGCTTTAAAGGTCAACACCAACACTTTGAATTGTGCTCAGAAACATAATGGGAGCCAATGTGGGTCTTTCACAACTAGTGTTATGTGGTTTCGGCGGCCGCTCCCGGTCACCAGACTAGCTGCCGCATTCTGGATTAGTTGCAGTTTCCGGCTCACCTTCAAAGGTAGCCCCACGTAGAGCACATTGTAGTAGTCCAAGCGGGAGATAACCAGAGCATGCACCACTCTGGTGAGACAGTCCACAGGCAGGTAGGGTCTCAGTTTGCGTACCAGATGGAGCTGGTAGACAGATGCCCTGGACACAGAATTGACCTGCGCCTCCATGGACAGCTGTGAGTCCAAAATGACTCCCAGGCTGCACACCTGGTCCTTCAGGGGCACAGTTACCCCATTCAGGACCAGGTAGTTCCCTATACCTGCTCGCCCCCTGTCCCCTCAAAACAATACTTCTGTCTTGTCAGGATTCAACTCCAACCCATTAGCCGCCATCCATCCTCCTACCGTCTCCAGGCACTCACACAGGACCTTCACCGCCTTCACTGGTTCTGATTTGAAAGAGAGAGCTGGGTGTCATCTGCATACTGATGAACACCCAGCCCAAACCCCAATGATCTCTCCCAGCGACTTCATATAGATGTTAAAAAGCATGGGGGAGAGGACAGAACCTTGACAAACTTTGCAAATGACTATATATATATATATATATATATATATATATATATATATATATATATCTGTCCCCTGCTCCCAGGTGTACATCAGGGAATACTGACAACCATATTGAGGCAACTATCAAGGGTGGATGACCTCATGCTCTCTGGTTATTGTTGGAATCAGACGGCCATCCCCCTTGACCACACGGCAGCTTTAGGGCAACAGCATCTAAACGTTGGTTACCCCAATCACTGGGGCGATCGCTGAGCTTTTTGTCCGTTTGCAGAATTCATCTTGGATAGTCAAATATCAAAGCATTCTCTGTAACGTATAGAGAGAGAAAAGGTCAGAGGCATTGAATTATTATGTTGGGAGAAATGTGTTTATTCTCTCTGGGACAGAAAATAGCAATTACTGACTCTCCCAAGCTGTGTTGTGACTCATGTCAAGCTTCAATGTACTGATTTTCAATAAATTATAATGCTACTCCGGCAAATAATGTGAATGAGTGTTGCTGCAATCCTCCAAGATTTTGATACAATACCCTGCATGCTCATAGTTTTTATTGCTTTTGCAGAGATGAAACACGTGTGGGGGGTGGAGGAAGAATCTGCATTTAGGAGGTATTTGATTCCCAATATATTTATGTAAGTAGCCCACACAATTTTACACTGTGGGAAGACTGCTTTGAGTGTGGAGGGGCGCGGGGGGAGCTGTGGCAGAAGGTTAGCAAGCAGGGAAAGAATTCAGCAACCCCATTTATGGGCTTTTTAACAACACAATCCTAACCCCATGGTAAGCAATGCTTGAGAAGGTAGGATTTGGCAAAGGTGTCCCACTGCTGTGCTTCCCAAAAACTGTGGCTGGCTGAGCAACTACAGCCACCAATGTTCCCGCTGGTTGTAACCAGCACAGGAGCCTGAAATAGAGTGCTACATGAGCAGAGACAATGTAGGGGGGGGGCAGGGCTGGTTGCCCCGAGTGCAAAATTATGAGGGGTGCAAAATTTCAACACCCAGTGTTGCGCGCTTGCATTGCTCGGCTCTGTTGAAAACGGCTTCTCCACACAAACAACAGGACAAGTTCTTTTCTTATCTCTGTGGCTCCCCGTGTTCTGTTAGGCCCTGGGCTCTGGCAACCCACGCTACACCACTGAACCATGGATTCACTGCGTGGCCCCGGGAGTTGGCAACCCATGCTACACCACCGAACCATGGATCCACTGGATCCAAAGCTGTTCCACTCCCCTGAAAGTGGCTTGACTTGAGCCCCTCTGCTCCACCCCTGGACCCCACCACCCACCACCTTCTTTGGCAAGTGTGAGAGGCAAGGTTTCGGGTGTGGCTATGACTCCACTCCGATCTGTTGATTCCCAGACCCATTTAAAATTGTTCCTCCCTGTGATTGAGCTGTACCAACTTACCCAAGAGTAAACCCAACTGAAGTCAGTGGAGCTGAATAGACATGTGCAAGTGTGGTTTATTGTTTCTGGATGCTTTGCACCAAACTTTGTGTTAATGGTGGAGGTTGGTCCTCGGGGGCAAATGGGACTCTGCCCCACCCACCTCAGTTTGTCCCCAGCCAAATTCAGTGGGTACCAGCCACCACTGGTGTTAGATGCAAATGCATTAATGTCAACCCCAATGGCTGCTGCTTTGCTGGAGGGCCAGCTTCCAGAGGAAGTGATTTTCAACAGAGAAGCAGCGGGACGGAGGCACTGTATTTTTCGCTCTATAAGACGCACCAGACCACAAGACACACCTAGTTTTTGGAGGAGGAAAACAAGAAAAAAATATTCTGAATCTCAGAAGCCAGAACAGCGAGAGGGATTGCTGCGCAGTGAAAGCAGCATTCCCTCTTGCTGTTCTGGCTTCTGGGATAGCTGCGCAGCCTGCATTCGCTCCATAAGACGCACACACATTTCCCCTTACTTTTTAGGAGGGAAAAAGTGAGTCTTATAGAGCAAAAAAATACGGTACTTAAAACTTTCCCCTGCCCCTTCTCCGCTGGAAATCGCCATCTCTTGATTTGCTTCACATGCTTTTGCTGTTTTGAGCAACATTTGGTGAAAAAGTGAAGATAGAAACGGAAGAAACAAAATTAATAAAGAAGCAAAAAGCTCACATTTGGACATAACGTCGGCTGCATGGGATTGTCTCATTTGACCTTCTATTTTTATTAGGCTGGCTCTTGTTTGCTGCTGTATCTTCATGGTAACCTGTGCTCTTTGGCATCCCCTGTTCACTCGAAGGAGGTGTGTGTGCAGGAGACCGATGAGCTTTATGCAAAAAGCAGTATAGGAAATCCTGAGTGCTCAAAGAATAATGCTTGCAATTTGTGACCCAATTATGATTAAAGTCAAGGGGATTTTTACAGATCGCTGCTCAAAAAATGGGGGGCGGGGAAGGCGCTTCAATTGATCATGGAACAATGAAGTGGAATAAAAATGCTTTGCCACCTAAGTATTATAATATTAGTTGTGTTATACCTCATAATAACTGTAGCCATTTTAACCAGTACCGGACACCCCCATTTAATATATGAAATCCAAAGGGATCTGTTCCTTTGGCAGGTAGGTTCATTCAACGTATAATTGTTCAGGGCAGAACTATGTTGCTCTCGGGGGTGCTATTGGCCGTCTTCCAAATCCGCTTTTTAAAGTCCATTTTGGGGACGTTTTCCCTGGCCTCTGCACCCCTGGCTGGCTCCCCCCCTCCACACGCTTGCATTTCAGATGGTGGTGCCTGTCTCGTCTTCTTCCTCTGACAACGGCATACACATACCCCGCGAATTTCGCTATTTGGTGATCTCAGTTCCTCTGCCTCCTATCTTCTATCCCCAATAAGTAAAGGTAAAGGGACCCCTGACCATTAGGTCCAGTCCCGGCCGACTCTGGGGTTGCGGTGCTCATCTCGCTTTATTGGCCGAGGGAGCCGGCGTACAGCTTCCGGGTCATGTGGCCAGCATGACTAAGCCGCTCCTGGCGAACCAGAGCAGCGCATGGAAACGCCGTTTACCTTCCCGCCAGAGTGGTACCTATTTATTTACTTGCACTTTGACGTTCTTTCGAACTGCTAGGTTGGCAGGAGCAGGGACCGAGCAACAGGAGCTCACCCCGTCACGCGGATTTGAACTGCCGACCTTCTGATCGGCAAGTCCTAGGCTTTGTGGTTTAATCTATTCTATCCCCAATAGTCTCCTTCAATTTCTGGCTTGGAGTTACTCCCCACATCTCTCGATCTCGTCTTCGCCAAGAACTGCTCTGTCCCTCTTCTCTCTTTTTCGTTTCTCTCTTCTTGATCACATCTCCCTCCATGCTTGTTTTCCTTCCAGAACCTGCAGTCACTCGACCCAGTGGCTTTCGGGGAAGCATTTAATTTGCGCCCGCCTGCTTTTTAGACTCTGCATTGAATTCTCTGTGACTTATTCCTGTCCTCAGCTCTTTGATATGTCCGCCCCACTCTCCTAACCAACAATTTGCCCCTCTCATCCCACTAGCCCCGGGTCCTTCCTTCCATTTGATATCTCTGTGCATGTTCTCCTGTCGCTCACCACATCGGAAAGAAATAAACAAGCCGACTAATTTCACCCACCCTCCCTTTCACCCAATCTATGTGGCCAAACAATGACACCTGTCTGATTGACATGAATTCTAGGAATCTCCAAGGATTCTTCTCCACTTTTCAGGAGCGGCCCTACCATTAGACAGAGCGGGGTGGCTGCCTTAGGCAGGAGCTGAGCGGTGGTGAAATATTAGAGGACAGAGCTGAACATGCCTTGGGGCCTTTCCTAATTTGTTTAGGTAGCCTCAAATGCAGCAGGAAAACCATCCCTTCATCTATGTTGAAGTAAGATTCAGCTGCCAATTGGGTTGAATTCTGTACATGGAATTGGTGGCTGTGGGGCCACTGCCACTTTGTCTCTTGTTTTGGGCAACAAAGTAATAATAATAATATTAATAATAATAATAATAATAATAATAATAATAATAATAATAAAGTGGTACGTTGGTTCTCAAACGCCTTGGTACTCAGACAACTTGGAACCCAAACACTGCAAACTCAGAAGTAAGTGTTCCGGTTTGCAGACTTTTTTTCGGAAGTCAAACGTACTCCACTTTGAGTGTTATGCTTCCAGTTTGAATTCCACACTTCCGTTTTGAGTGTTACACTGAGGTCTGTCTGCTTTTGCTATTTATTTTGCGTTTTTGTGGCTCTTTTTGGTGTGACTGTATGGAACCCAGTTCAGCTACCGATAGATTGGTTGTGTGACTGCAGTACATTGTTTATTGCTTTCGTTTTATGGATCAGTGGTCTCGTTAGATAGTAAAATTCACATTAAATTGCTGTTTTAGGGGTTGTTTTTAAAAGCCTGGAACGGATTAATCCATTTTGCATTACTTTCTATGGGAAAGCACGCTTTGGTTTTGGAACAGACTTCCAGAACGGATTAAGTTCGAGAGCCAAGGTACCACTGTAATAATTGTATACCACCCTTCATCTGTTGATCTCAGGACTCTGCTCAATACTGTGTTTCCTCCATTGCACCCGCCTACTCTGGTCTCTCTTCCTCTCTCACATTCTCCCCTTCCCACTTCCAGCTTTCTCTCCTCCTGAGCTTTCCTTAGCGGTCCTCTTTCACCCACCCTGTTTCACTTGATGAATTGACTACCCTCTTGTCCTCATCTAACCCCTACATGTGTCACCTTTATTCTGTTCCCTCCAGGATGCTGAGGCTGTTCCTTCCCCGCCCCCCTAATTATATATCCTGTCTATCACAGAATCATGTGGGTTAAAAAACCTCATATAACCAACATGCTTAAGTCTAATGAATGCATGAAGGTTTTAAGGCCATAGAGAAAGCTGTCCTTGTCAGGCTTAGCTCACCTTGGGAAGGACTACATAATCAAAACTTTGTTCCTTTCCAGTCTACCGGAGAAGCTCAGCGTGTGAGGAGGTCTGAGCTAGTTGCTGCAGCTCAGAACGCATGGCTTTCACAAGCCATTGTTGTGTTCCTAGACCAGTAATTTAGGAATTGTCACCACTTTGGAACTAAGCCAAGTTTTACTGCCTGTGTGTCTTTTCTGACTGGTGTATGGAAAACCACATGAACCTGACATTTGGGGGAGGAACTGTAAGTAAACCAATTTTTAACTTACTAAACATGTGGTCTTTTCCTTTGCTGGGGCAAGACGGAAGTTTTGGAACTCACAAGGGGGTATTTTAAAGGTCTAACAGCCCGTATTTTCACACTTTGCTTTGCTGTATATTTTGTGATTTTAAAGCTGTGCTGGGGTTCTTCACCAAAGAGTACTTGCCCCAAACCTGGATCTTGGCATCCAGGAATTCTAATTTTAAAGCTATATTTTTCCCCCTTGAACCAACATGTCCATTCTGCTTTCAAATTCTGTGAGGGGTAAAGTACAGGGCCCAGAATTCTTTGAGGGGGCAAAATACGCTTCAAATGTGCTTCAAAGGTGTAGCAAATGCTACATGAGGTTTCAGCTGTGTGGTGGCCAACTGCAGAAGGGCCTGCTGGAGTCCACTTATTGCCTGAGTGACACTGGCTCCATCCTCACCCCAGGAAAATTGCAGTGTCTCAAAATACACTCGTTAAGCAGCAAATCTGTTCCGTCAGATTCTTCTCACTGTGAAAATGAACCTGACTCCACAAACTCGATGGCAAAATCTTCCCCTGGTGGGAACGAATGCGTCAAACACCTGTGTAGGGTGAATGTCTGGAAAATGTGTCTATACATGGATAAAGGATTGCTCTACTAAGAGAAACAAAAGTATCCACATTTTTATACAGGACCTTATTTGCATCTAAGGGCTCCAGGTGCAACCCCTGGTATTTCACGTTAAAAGGGATCTAAACAGCTGCTGCTTGAGGCCCCAAGAGAACCACTGACAGCCGGAGGATATCAGCCTTTGCTGATACCCTGTGTTTTTGGACTACAACTCCCAACAATTTCAGCCAGCACAGCATGATGGGAGTTGTAGTCCAAAACACAGATTGGTGAGTACTGGAGTGCATAGTTCCAAGTTGAAGAGCCCAATAGGGCCTGACTCAGTACAGTGGTACCTCGGTTTACGAACTTAATCCGTTCTGGAAGTCCGTTCTTAAACCAAAACCGTTCTTAAACTGAGGCACACTTTCTTTAATGTGGCCTCCCGCCGCCAGTGCCCTTCCACCGTTCAGATTCCATTCTTAGACCAAGGTAAAGTTTGCAAACCGAGACGCTACTTCCGGTTTTGCGGAGTTCGTAAACCGAATTGTTTGTAAACAGGACTGTTCTTAAACCGAGGTACCACTGTAAAAGGCATTCAGATCAATGTCATTTCACGTCACCTGCTCTGCTGACTGGTTCATATTAAGTCCTAATTCCTTCAATAAGATTAATAATGGGAAACTTTAAACAGGGTGTTGATTCTGCCTCATTATGTACTCGCTGCCTTTTTATTTAATCGAGCAGTCGCAGTTCTATGCACCTTTGGAAGAAAGGATGCGATCCTACAAATGTTTACCTATGAGGAAGCTGAACACACTGGGGATTTACTTCTGAGTAGGCTATGCTGCAAGCCTCCATAAAATCAGAGGGGCTCACTTCTGAGTAAACTGTGCATTAAGACTAGGCTGGGGACATTTAAAACGTCGCCTCAATCAAAACAACAATTCCAGGTTCATCTAGCCACCCAACGTGTGAACCCGGCTGGCGTGGTGGTGGGGCTCAGAAACAAACCCTCCATCAAACCCCCCCCCTTTCCTAAGAAGCTCAATTTCCCACTTGCCAGTAGCAGATTAAAAAAAAAAAAAAACAGAAACGGGGAGGGACCTCGTCTGTCAGAGCCTATGTAGATTAACCTTTCAATTAGCTGTTATCAAGTCCTGTGTTTTAGAACCAGTCCTTGCGATCTGCGGCCATTTAGCATCAAGAAAGGTTTGAGGATTTTTTTTTATTAAATTTTTTTTAGGGGGGAGGCAGAGCTGCGGGAGCGGGGAGGGCATGAACAATCCTAATTCTGCGTCCCTGTGTTTGAATATGTACTGAAACCTCACTCCCCAAATCCCAATCCACGACCTGATTGTTTGCTTGCAACCTTTTTTTTGGGGGGGGGGGTGTAAATATATTTCTATATATCTATGTTTCCGCACGTCTCTGTGATTTCCCCTCCCTTCTGGGGTGGGGGTGGGGAGAATAAGAAGAGAGGCTTCGCAAAGGCGAGAGGAGGAGGAGGAGGGGACAAAAAGGTATTAATTTTTCCTCGTAATGTCGTTGCGTGCGATTTGGTGGGGCGCAAAAAAGAAAGGAGGGAAAGCTTTGATTGCAAAATAAATAAATAAATAAAAATTATGGGGGGGAAAAATCCCAAATCCGCTACATCGGGATTCCTCCCGCACTCTCTGTCTCTCTCGCCCCCCGCACCCCACCCCTTTCCCAATTTCCTTCTGGCTTCTCCGTTTATTTGGGGAAAAAAGGGGGTGGCGGAGAGGGGGAAAGGGCTCGCGAGGGTGGTTGTGCTCCTGGCTCGGTGGGAAAAGGCAGCGAGGAGCTGCCGCCGCCGCGATCGCCTTTTCTGGAGGAGCAGCGGCAGCAGAGGCAGCATTCCGCCCGAACCGCTTCTGCAGAAACATCCCCGAGCAGAGAGAAAAGGAAAAAGGTCGATTTGCAAGCTGCAAAGGTTGGGGAGGGACGGGGGGCAGAGAGCCTGCAGCAATGAGGTTATAGAGTTGCAGGAGCGCGTATATGTATATATGTATATATATGGGTGTTGGATCGCGTTCGGGAGCTGCATGGCAAGGTTGCAACGTCCTGCAACAATGTCTATTTGTCCTCCCCCTGCTCCCCTTTCTGCTTTTCCGAGCTCCGCGGGAAGGGGTTTGTTGACGATCCGTGCGGGGACTTTTGCAAAGCTTTCTACGAGCCGGAGAGGCCCGTGCACGTGTTTACAGGCACTTCTGCCGGCTCCGCGCGATTGTATTGTAGTGGCCCTTTGCATTTCGAGAGCGGAGGGTGTGGGGGGGTGGACAAGTCGCGGCGGCAGCAGCAGCAGGCTGGGCTGGGAGAGCGGCGGGGCGGTTGCCGAAAGCAATCTGGTGTGTGCGTGCGTGTTGCATCCCCCCACCGTGTGTCTTTCTAGGCAGCGATTGTTTTCTGCAGAAAATGGGCGGGTTCGGGGGAGTCCCGGGTGCATTGCAATATAGCTGGGAGGTTTGCGTGTGCATGCATGCATGCATGTATATCGGTGGCGGTGGACTTGCATATGGTCGTGTAGCTGGGAATCAATTGTCCGCTACGCCGCGGTCGTGCGAAGGGTTGCTGCTGCTGCCGCCGGTGCCAGGCACCTTAAGGGGAGGCGGGTTTCCGAATCGCGATGAGGACATGTTTGTTTTTTAAGTCTCGCCCGACCGGGTGGATGGCAAAAGCCTCCGGCGGCACGTGGCGTGAAACTCAAAGACTTAAGCGGGCGCTTATTAGTGTGTGTCGCGCGCCCGTCCGCTCCAGGCACGCTTAAGCGTTCTTCTCGCCCTCCCTTCCCGCGATAGGGCGCCTCTGCCGCTTTAAACTTCAGCGGGGGGGGTGTGTGTGGAGGAGAAGTGGCTTGATGGACAGCCGCCGCGGCCTATAAGAAGCCTATCTGTGCCGTCTCGTTTCCTCTTCCACCTTCCCATTCGTAACCGTTCTCCAATGAGAACCGAGGACAAGGCGGCGTTCCGAGGAGCCTTTGCAACAGAAGTGCGTTCCCACCCTCTCCCTTAAGAGGCGTGATTGACGTCTCGCGCCCTCCAATCGCTGCGGACGATTCGGAGAAAGATGTGAGGGGGGAGTAAGGCGGAGATGATGGACAGGGCTGCGTCGCCAATGAAGGCGGCTACTTACCCCTGGTGAGGCGGGGCTTTACCCCAGCCTTCTCGAGGAGGCGGGGGACGGCAAGGTAGGGATGCGCCGCGTTGATTGCGAGACAAAATGGCGGCGGCTTGAAAAGGCGAGAGCGGCGGCGCGGAGGGAAGCTCGCTGTCGAGGGCGCCGGCAGCAGGGGGCGCAGCTGCGGCAGCTCCCGGCCTTGGCTCCTCCCTCGTGGGCCGCTTCCCAAGCCTCGGGGGCGGGTCGCGAGGGCCGCCCGCCGCCGGTGAGGTGAGTGGCGGGAGTGAGGCGGCCGGCCTTCGCCCCGCGGGGCTGAGGGGAGGATCCGCAGGGGCGCCTGAGGGAGAGAAGGCGGGCGGGGGACCCAAAGGAGGAAACAAGCAGGGGAGGCGTCTGAAAGTTAACTAACTGGGCTGCCTATGAAGTGAATGTCAACCACCTTATTATTGTTGTTGTTGTTATTTATTTTAATTAATTAAAGTGCGTTTTTCTTCGGCTTGCCAGCCATACTTTGCCTTGACTCGTGTGGGTTGTTTTTTGTTTTTGCGGTGATATTGGACTCAGTATGGAATTGCTTACCTTGTGCTTTCCCCTCCCTTTTTTTAATAAATAAGAGTTTAATTGAACAAGGACATCAAATGGGAAAGGTATATATCATTGTAAGAGTCTGAAGTTAACTAATTGGGCTGAATATAAAGTGAATATCAAACATATCATCATCATCATCATCATTATTATTAAAATGCGTTTTTCTTCAGCTCACTAGACATACTTTGTCTTGATTCGTGTGGGGTTTTTGTGGTAATATTGGACTCAATCCTTGTGCTCCCCCCTTTTTTAAAAAAAGAAGAGTTTAATTGAACAAGGATGTCAAAAGAGAAAGGTATACAGTATATCATTATTAGGGTCGACGATCCCGATTCTGTAGATACTGTATTTGCTTTATTTATTTATTTTTAAAAATATTTATACTTTTCAGATTTATACTTTTCACTAATTTTACAATCATCTTTAAATTTCCAAACTTCACTTCCTTCCCCCTCTTTCTGCGATTCCTTAAATATATTTTAAATGCCTTCTGCATATACAAATTAACATATTTACCATATTTATTCTGATGCTCACCTTTTGAGGCCAAATGATGGTCGATTTGGTGGCACGTTCGCTGGCATAAATGCCTTTTTTTGAAGGGATGTTTCAAGATTCCAAAAACGGAGATACGCATTAGGTTCAGTGGCGCATTAGGTTTGAGTAAATACGGCATATTATCTATTACCTAAGGTTTGCAGTTAAAGGTTTATTTTTAACCCGCCGTAGTTGTGTAAATGCGCTCCATATATTGTCGTACTT
This sequence comes from Podarcis gaigeae, assembly GCF_964106915.1. Classification (NCBI taxonomy): domain Eukaryota; kingdom Metazoa; phylum Chordata; class Lepidosauria; order Squamata; family Lacertidae; genus Podarcis; species Podarcis gaigeae. The sequence goes on from NC_139681.1 coordinate 16,761,826, forward strand.
GGCCTTTGTTTGTTGTTTATGTTGACTGATGTGCTCTGCATTTTGCTATTTTGCGTTTTTCACTTGTGTAGGATTGTGAGGTGCTGGACGTTTCGTTCACAAGCCACTTTGGCGTGGAAAGTGGTATATGAGTGAAGTCAGTTTGTCAGTCGGTAGCCCTGTAAATGGCGCTTGGAGGAGGAGGGCAGGAATTGGGAGGTGGAGAAGGAGGGCTCTGGGGGTTTTAATTTTAGAAAAATGAAAGCTGAAAGTTCAGCAAGAGGGCTTGAAGCATCCCTAAGGGGACTTGTCTGAGATTACATGGCAAGCCCTGCTCTCTTCCCTCATTGGCTCCCGTCAAAACATAGCAGGTGTATGGTCATTATTATTCATAACTTAATTTAGAACCTATGATGATTGCAATGATGTAACAAAAATATGCCATATGTGTGTGTGTGTCTATCTATCTATTTTCTAAGCCCGACTGTAAATATCAGTATTGTAAACATTATCCAAAAATTAGAAAATGCTGATTTACCACATACAAAAAACTCCTGAATATTTATATTGTAAATAATCTTCATGAATTCAATTAGAGAATTCCATTTATTTAGTATAAAAAATCTGTATTGTTTGGTATAATTCAATATTGATAATTTTGTAAGTTTATACAGTACTTCTGCCCTCCATTTTTGTTTGTTAGTTTACCAGCCATTCTTTCACTGTTGGCGGTGACCTGTTTTTCCATTTTTGCAAAACCAGAAGAGTCACAGCTATTAAATACTTTATTAAGTCCTAGTGCTTGACCTGTTTATACAGACAGATCCCTAATGATATTATTAGGACCATGAGATGTCATGACTGATACAACCCGCCCCCAAATCCCACATTTTAATTGATTGGCAACTCCACCCAAATGTTTCACATCTGCCTTTGAGGCTCCATGCCTCCAAGCACTCTACACTGCATGGTATTTGGTCTGTGGAGTCATGTACCATTGGTAGAATAATTTATAATGGTTTTCTCTTATGTGTACACATAGAGATAATTTTGGTGCTTGATAAAATTTTTCCCTCAGCTCTCGTTCAGAGATTTTTCTACCAATTATTTTATCAACTCCCCTCTCCCCCCTGAAAACCTGTGCCAAGTTGTGAATTCACAGGTTATCCAATTAAGACATAGATCATGGATTAAAAACCTATTCAAGGCTTTCTTTTTATGATACCCTCAAAAGTTCTTACTACACTTGCCATGTTATTCCTTCTTATATTTTCATCTATATTGTTTCTTTATTGAAACATTATGCCATTGGACCCATTTGAAGAATTTCATTAAGTGTTTTGCAGTGTCAGTTACTTAAAGCTTCCGTATATATTATTATATATAGTTGCTTATCCAATTAAACACTGGGTTTTAAAATCATTAAAAATGAAGGTTGAAAGTAAAGATAACTTGGGTGTTAACACTGTTACTAAACCATTGGGTGTTGGTGTTAACATAAAAAATTGAGCATTCATCCCGATCTGTTTGCAGAAAGTTTGTGGAGAGGTTAGACAATGTTGTCTATTTATCGAGCATGATTTATTTATGGGGAAGGTAGATGGCATGCCAAGCAGTTGTTATCCCACACTTTTGACTGGATTTATGTTGTCACTTTCCTTATCGCTAAAAGTCCTTTGAGTGGGGAAGCATGCTTGTAGCACGAGAGCATCAGATCAGCGTTAATTGTGCAACCTGAAGTAGTTGGTGTCTTACTGATTCTCACCCGAAAATAGTTGCAGTCTGGAAGTGCCTTGTGATAGGATATACGTATAATAGGTTCTGGGGTGGTTTTTGTTAGGATTGCGGCACAGGAGAGGGAAGAGTTTAACCCTTTCCTTCTCCAGCGTCAGTTCTGACAAAGATCTTCCTGCCAGTCCTAGAAAAAACTTCCATTGGCAGGATGGGAGCTTTTCCCTGTAAAGCTAATAACAGTCTGTGTGTGAGAGTGTGAGGGAATTCCTGCAGAGCAAATCTTTCCTTGGTTGGCATGGGAATTCTGTTTTAGCTCACCCACATGTGAAATGAATCACCCGATGTTTCAGCCATGACTCCTTTTCACAGGCTACTTATGTGAAAGGACACTGTGTGATTAAAGGGATGTATAGGCTTCCCTGAACCTGCCTGCTAATGCACGAATGAATGCCTGTCAGTTTCCCTTCCTCAGGTATCCATGCTAATGCTTTGGTGGCAGCAGTAGGACCCAGAGAATTGCAAGTGTTGTCAAGGGGTGGGGGCGTGGGGCCCCACAGCCTCCTTAAAAATCATTTGATGCCCCTTCATGTAAGTAAAGAATAAAGGCAGCTACAGTTTCTAACCAGCTGATCATTCTTCTCGTTAGAGGTCTCCAACATACAGTAGAGGTTTTCCCAATACTCTCACTGTGTCCTGTGAGCGTTGCACATGGAAGCATGATATCCTCCCTATGTTCCACTTTCAGGAGGAAAGGATTTTTGAGAATTGGAGTCCATGCACATCAAAACTCCCTCTCTGGTTGACTGATGTGTGTTCCTATTTGCTCTCCTGCTGTGTGTTTACATACCTCTCAGCCAGAGGTACTAAACTGAACCTTGATGTGAACTAACTCCATTGAAAAGCCTTGTCTTTGAGTTGCTTGGATGGGAGTCTTTGTAGTGGTTCATTCATATATGAAAGCCACCACTCAATTTTGCAGCTGTTTACTATCACCTTTAACCACTTCAATTTTGATTTTCAAAAGTTAGAAAAGATGAGTCCCATGAGCGACTGGTGTGTAACTGAAGGCAGCCCTGTTTAGGGAAGCTTTTAATGATTAATAGACTATTGTATTTTAATATTTTGTTGGAAGCTGCCCAGAGTGGCTGGGGAAACCCAGCCAGATGGGCGGGGTATAAATAATAAATTATTATTATTATTATTATAACTAATTAGCCTTAGAAAATTATTTTTATATGTTTTTCGAGTGTGAGTTTATGAATTGCAAAATAAAAGCTATGTAGAATGACCTACTCTACACCTTTAGGTGCCTGCCATCAATTGCTGTACCTATAACGTGTGACTTAACCTGGATTTAATCTGTAGATGCTTTTACCTCTGAAAAGTCTCCCTGATGTTGAGAGTGAGAATTCTTACTGCCTTATAATAATTTGTAACAAGCATGCTTGCTTATTGTCAGGTTCTTACAAAAGGGAGCAATTGCAGTGGTGCCAATGGAGAACAACATGGTGCTATTCATCCAGCCCCCTCCAAAAAACCCCACACTGCTTCAGTAGATCTCATATCATGTGGTCCAATGACCCCAATGTGCAATGATGATGGATCAACACAAATTTATTGACTTCATAGAGTCCATCATTCTGTGTTGTAACCTGAATCAGTACTTTGACTGCACTGCAAAGACCCTGCTATATGTATTGAGGAATTTATTGGCAACAGTGATGCTGTTTATGTGAAAGTAGTGCAGTAATATAAACTTACAAATGACTTTACAGCTATGGTTGCCTTCAGTGGATGGATAACTTTTTTATCTCTCTTGCCCCAGCTGTAATACTATCAGACTTGCTGTTTTTGATTAGCAGTTTACTCTTAAGTACACTTATTATGGAGTAAGTCTGATTGAACTCAATATAACTTACTTCTGAGTAATTGTGTTTAGATTGCACTGCGGGAGTTATGGAGGGCATTTTTTTTTATTGCTCAGACTTCTCACAGAGTTTAAATTGCCTCAAAACTGAAACTTATTTATAAAATTGATTCTCTAATTGACTAGAGCAGCAAGGTTCTATAATTAAAACTGAACTTGTCTTGGGTAGAATTTGCATATTCTGTTAGCTGTATTGCAGAGGAAGGTGAAATGTCTATCCTTGCTGAATTCAGAGATCTACCGTATTTTCCGTTCTATAACACGCACCCGACCATAACACGCACATAGTTTTTAGAGGAGGAAAACAAGAAAAAAAATATTCTAAATGAAACAGTGGATGTATGATTTTTGTGGTTCATGCTGTGGCCACAGACATGTGATCTGACGGTGAGTTTGGGGTAGCCCAATGCAAAAATCCTGAGGATCCATGTTTGCTGCTATTTAGGGACAGAGAGCCTGCTTGTGAAAAAACTTTGCTGCTATTTAGTGAGCTGAGTGGGGAGGAGAGAGGGACAGAGAGCTTGCTTGCTTTAAAGGAGCCAACCGGACACGAGTGTAAGCAGCTCCTCTCCTCTCCCGCTTTGCTCCTTTAAAGCAAGCAGGCTCTCTGTCCCTCTCTCCTCCCCACTCAGCGGCTCTTCTCCCGCTTTGATGTATCAAAGCGCACCACGGAGGAGGGAAGGAAGGGGAACCATGGATCCTCTGCTCACGACTGCAGCAGATCCCCCCGCCATCCGTAGGCATTCGCTCCATAACATGCACAGACATTTCCCCTTACTTTTTAGGAGGAAAAAAGTGAGTGTTATGGTGCAAAAAATACAGTAGTTACCAGCAGAGTTCTTGGCTTCTTTCCATAGTTCCTAGTCCATTTGGTTGAGGATTTCAAGTGTGGGTACATGTAGACCGGCACGTGTCCCGTTGTGCCAGAAGGGGTTTAGTCATGGTGGCCACATGACCCGGAAAGCTGTTTGCAGACAAACGGCGGCTCCCTCGGCCTGAAGTGAGATGAGATCTGCACCCCATGGTCGCCTTTGACTTAACTGTCCAGGGGTCTTTTACCTTACCTTTACCTTAGACTGATAGCATTGTGGACTGTAGCTGAGGTTTTCTACATATGTTTAGGATAACTCAGGGGTTCATTGAAAGGTTTCGCAATTAGAAGTTCAGTAATGGCGGACAAGATTCCCTGAAAGACAGCTTGTTTAATAACCACTATTTTGTCAATAGGTCTGTATAGTGAAGAGTTGGGAACAATTGCCAGGTCTCCTGGGCCTTTCTGTGCCCCGCGTAAATTGAGTATGAAATCTTAGAACATTCCCCAGACTCCTCAGCAAGACTCGGGGGTTACTCCAAAGGTAAATTGATGTGGAAAAGGTTCTCAGAAGGTATAAATCTTGAAAATTGCCATGCTAGGTTGATGGGCATGAATAGATTTCAACCTGGAGAATGGAAGAGAAGTTGACATTCAGCATCATTAGTGTTGATGTTGAAAATGTTACTGTAGAAATTATGGTCCATGTTCTGATGAGATAAGGAAGAGTGCTTTACAGTAATGCCTTGTTGTTTACAAGCTGGATCAGAGTGGTAGGCTTTGCCTCTGGAGTTTTTGTAGAATCCAAGATCAGTGTTGGTGCCGGCAATGTGAGTCAGTATGCATAAGTATGCAGCCTAGGATTTACAAATTGCATGAAGGCTGCAAATCTAATGGGACCTGAGAGTAAGTGTGTATAAAACCTAGTGGGGTTTCCTTTTGAGAAAACATGATTCTGACTGGTTTCTTGGGAAAGTAGATACTCTTTGCAGACAAGCACACACTATTTTAGCTCGGTAAGTTAGAAGATCTATCTATCTTCTAATGGATTTTCAACTGCTTCTTGATACCAGGTCTGGAGTGTAAATTTAAGGGAGGAATGTGTAGCATGCCTGGGCAACATGCCTGTTCCCGTGCAGCATGCCTTCACAAATTTTAGTTAGTAGCTTCAACGTCTTGGCTATGCATGACCTGTAGAGGTGGAATTTTAAAAATAAATTTGTATACATCTGCATTCTTGTTGAGCGTTGGACTTTTGTTTTAAAGAGACTAACTACATGTATCTTTTTAAAATCACTTTAGGCTTTTGTGAAGACTCGGAGATACTTGAATTGCCAAGAAAGAAAAGTCCATCAAATTGCAGAGATGTATTCCATCTGGTATAGCAGAACAATTCCAACTTTTCATGTTGGTTAAGGATTTTAAAGAAACATTTGCACCATCTCTTTTTTATGATATCCTAAGGATGGATTCTTGAGTTGGTGTTACAGTGCATGAAGAGGTCTTCCTGTGTTGAATACTTATTGGAATGCTCACTAATAGGATTAGAGAGGAACTCTATGGGTAACACTTGCTCTCGAGAAATTACTGGTCAACCATGGTAAAACTTGCCAACCCACTTTACACAGAGTGGATTCTTGAAGCTATACAAAAAGTTAAAAGGCAAAAACAGAGACCATCTGAAGAGAGAATTTGTCATGCTGTGTGCGCATCCCATGGATTAGATAAGAAGACTGTTTCAGAACAGCTGGAGCTAAGTGTCCAAGATGGTTCTATTCTCAAAGTTACCAACAAAGGCCTTGCTTCCTACAAGGACCCAGATAATCCTGGGCGTTTCTCATCTGTTAAACTGGGTGAGGTTTCTAAGCCTGCTAAAGGATCTAGGGGAGCTTGTAATGAGCTTCGGAATGTGGATTGGAATAAACTTCTGCGCAGAGGAATTGAAGGGCTCCAGGAACCAAATGGCTCATCACTCAGAAACATAGAAAAATACCTGAGAAGTCAACATGATCTTGCAGGTATTTTCAACAACCCTGTGTTTCAACGGAGATTACGATTGGGGGCCAAACGCGCTGTAAATAATGGGAGATTATTGAAAGAAGGACCTCAGTATAGGGTGAACTATGGTAGCCTGGAAGGCAAAGGAACATCTAAGTACAGTTCTTTTCCATTGTCTCTCCCACCTGTCAGTCTTTTGCCTCATGAAAAAGACCAGGTAAGTGTGAAAAGATTATATCAATGTAGGCATGTTCATTTGGGGGGTTTCACAGGAAACATTATTAATATTTGTTGCTTATATTTGAGGAAGTTACACTTTTCTATTATTAGTAAGCTTTATTGCCTCATTTAGAGAGGTTTTCCTTAATGTTTTAAGATTTTTTAATTATTTTTAGGTGGGCAGTAGTTCTATTTGAGAAAATAAGTGTCTTGGAGAGCTATTAGGCTCTGCTGCTCTTCAAGATTTGTGCCAATTGAAGCAAATGTATAAAGTTTGGAAATCTGAAGAACCATAGTCTTCTACATGTGTAATCACCCCACCTCATTAAAAATGTGTAGCTTTGTAGATAAACTATGGGCTCTTAAGTGATTGAAATTTAATTCTTAATTGTGCAGAAATTGCTGCTACTTATGTGATGTCATTGCTACTTGCACTGCGGGATGTGGTGTGATGGGCAAGGATTTTGGAATTTGTGTGTGTATCTTAAGTGTAAGAGGAAATAACCCTTTTTAGCTTTTGACACCTTGAAGATTCTTCCTATATTCTCATTTTCTGTCTGTTCTAGAGCATCCATTTCTGTTTGTTATGTTACACTTCATTCCAGCTGAGGAATCTAATGGAATACTGAATCCTTTAATGCTGATGGTTTCTCTCTGTGATATTTGACTGGACTTAACTGTCCAGGGGTCCTTTACCTATCTACCTGCTTCACACCTGATGTCATATATGCTTAGGTGAAGGGCCTGTGGGCATGACTTAGCCAAAGCAGCCTTACAAGCACATGCAGAGGCCTGGCAGGCATGGTTAGGTTAGGGGCAGGCCCTAATTGGGTTCCCTTCCCCTTGCTGTAGTGGAAGCAAAGGAACCTTAGAATTATTTCATCTTTTGGCATTGGAAGGGGAAACATGCACAGTTCTTATGCCTATATGTTTTCCTGTCTGCTGGGAATCAAACTCCAAAATGGCAATGTCTGGGTTGGAGCTGTGGCAGAAGGGTTAAGATACCTCCCTACCAGGAGTTGACAGTTGTTGCTGGCCTAATCATATATAACATCAGGTGTGGGGCAGGTGACTGGTTAAGGAACAATTGGGACCTTAGGGTGAACTTGTGATGGTTCCTTTGCAAGCAGGACTTACTGTCAGTGTCAATTAGCTAATGTAATAATAACATCAGGCGATTGACAGGTGCCATCAGCCAAGTTGGGGGGGGGGGTTAAGGATCTGGCCGGCCGGATCCAGTTCCCCACCCCTTCCCTAGGATTATCTCTGCCTCACTAGTTGATTGTGCTCTACGAGTTTGGCAGGGATCCTTGGTGGACCATAGCCAGGAACCAAAGAATAGCATAACTAGTTTATACCCAGGCAGGCTTTGAACTTATTGACCAAAAGCTCCCTCTACCACAAATGGTACCTTGAAGTTCCCTTTGCTTTACAAAACAATCTATGATAAGGTGGAATGTGGTATGAGCTTAAATTTAAGCCCATCTTTTATAAAGCCAAGTTAGAAAAGCTATTATAAAAACAAATTTCACTGTTTAATCTTGAAGCCCAATATGGTAAAAACATGATCATTTCACACACTTTCTATGTATTGTTATACATGGCAAGGAAACACATTTTTACTGAAAATCCACAATATGTGTCTTGTAGTACTATGAGGCTTCTTACTTTAACTGTTAAGTTTTATTCTTGCCAGTTCATTTAATACAATAGTGGATAAATGGAGGACCACTTGCAATTTTGGTTGGACCGTGTGATTCCTGCTGATTGCTGGGATTTTTGCAAAGAATGTTGGATTCGGGAGTTTTAAAAATACAAATTTGTATATGGTGTATTTTAGTCGTAGTCTGTGTATTGTAGTTTTCCACTTCCATTAGTTCACCTTCCCCCCATGTTTGTGTATATGTGTGTGTGTGTGTGTACACACACGTCAGTTTCCTTTTTTTTTTTAACAAAGCAATATTATGCTCAGGGTGTCCACATGTAAATATTGTTCAGAGAGGGTACAGTTCAAAATCCTACAGAGGAAGTGGCTGCAACAATAATGGGAAGTGCTATGTTCCCTTGAGCAGCTATGACACTGCCTCCCATGTCAGAATGTAAAATGCATGTGGACATTCTTGAAGTCCCAAGGAAGAAATGAAATATCCCATACCTACTTTCTTTTTGCACCTTAGCTATACTGCTTTAAGAGCATGTAGAATTTAGCTAGCAGATGAAATAGTGTGGTTTTTGCATATTTATACAGCTTGCACTTACGTGTTATACACGTGTTATGCAGGAACTTGGCTTAAAGCCAACTTTTGCAGCTGCCAAAGCACAGCATATAATTTTATATATTAATGGATGGTATGGACTTAAGTGAATATCGCTTTGCACATATTCCAATTTTATTGTGTATTTTTTCCATGTTAACTCAAAAGCACTTCATAAAGCCATGAACCTTTTTTACCTTACAGTAAATGATCATTCTTCTTTCTAGATTTCATAGAATCACAGAATTGTAGAATTGGAAGGGATCCTGAGGGTCCTCTAGTCCAACTGCCTGCGGTAGGGACCCTGCCAATGTAGGAATCCCAGCTAGATCATACATGACAGATGACCATCTAACTCCTTGCTTTAAAACCATCAAGGGAGGAAAGCCCACTACCTCTTATGTAAGTCTGTTCCGCTGTTGAACAGCTCTTACTGTCAGAAAATTCTAACTGATGTTTGGTTGGAATCTCTTTTCTTGTAACTTCATTACTTCAGGTTCTAGCCCCCAGAGCAGGAGAAAACAAATTTGCTCCATCCTTCATGTAACAGCCCTATTTGGTGTTGGCTATTCTATCTCCTCTCAGTCTGCTCTTTACCATGCCAAACATACCCAGTTCCCTCAACTGTTCCTCATGCAGCTTGGTTTCCAGACCCTTTATCATGTGCATACGTCCCAGCTTGTCAATCTCCTTCTTAAATTGTGCCCAGAACTGGACACATTACTTCAGGTGTGGCCTGTGATCTAGACACTATACTTCTGTTGATACAGCCTAAAATAGTATTAGGTTTTTTTGCTGCATCACACTGTTGACTCATACAGTGGTACCTTGGGTTACATAATGCTTCAGGTTACAGACTCTGCTAAGCCAGAAATATTACCTCAGGTTAAGAACTTTGCTTCAGAATGAGAACAGAAATTGTGCAGCAGCGGCAGCAGGAGGCCCCATTAACTAAAGTGGTGCTTTAGGTTAAGATCAGTTTCAGGTTAAGAACAGACCTCCAGAATGAATTACGTTCTTAACCTGAGGTACCATTGTATTAAGTTTGTGGTCTACTAAGACTCCTATATCCTTTTCACATGTACTACTAGCAAGCTAGGTGACCCCCATCTTACATTTGTGCAGCTGGTTCTTCCTAAGTGTAGAACTTTCTTTGTCCCTATTCAAATTAGTTTTGCCCCAGTTCTCCAATCTATTAAGGTCATATTGAATCCCAATTCTGTTTTCAGTGGCATTGGCTACCCCTCCCAGTTTGGCGTCATCTGCAGATTTGATGAGCATCCCCTAAATTCATCATTTATAAAGATGTTGAACCACAATGGGCCCAGGACAGAACCTTGTGGCACCCCACTTGTTACTTTTTTTTCCAGGATGACAAGGAACTCTTAGTGAACACTATTTAGGTTCTGTCAGTCAACTAACTACAAATCCACCTAACAGTTTTCTCACCCGATCCACATTTTACCAGCTTCTCCGTAAGAATATCATGGGGGACTTCATCAAAAGATATACTACATCCACAGCATTCCCCTGACCCACCAAGTTTGTAACTCTTATCAAAAATATAAATGAGTTTTGTCTGGCATGACCTGCGACCAAATAGATATAAGCCCAATAGATATAACTTCGTGGCTTTTTTAAAAGAAGTAAAGCTATCATTTAGGGCCATACTGTGGTGTAGTGGTTAAGAGCGGTAGTCTCCTAATCTGGGGAACCGGGTTCGCGTCTCCGCTCCTCCACATGCAGCTGCTGGGTGACCTTGGGCCAGTCACACTTCTCTGAAGTCTCTCAGCCCCACTCACCTCACAGAGTGTTTGTTGTGGGGGAGGAAGGGAAAGGAGAGTGTTAGTCGCTTTGAGACTCCTTAAAGGGAGTGAAAGGTGGGATATCAAATCCAAACTCCTCCTCTTCTTCTTCTTCTTCTTCTTCTTCTTCTTCTTCTGCATGTTGAGTTGCAGCTTTCAAATTTATTTTTATGAAAGTAGCTGTAGCTGGAGTTGATCAGGGCTTTTGTAGCATCCCTGAAACAAATCCCAGCACCAGTAGTTATTAGCCATGAAGGTGAAGACTTCAAACAAGTTTTAAAAACTTAAATCCTGCAAGTTATTCATTCTGTGCCAAACAGCAGATTTTTTTTGGGGGGGGGGGAATCTTGTCCACAGCTTTACCATCCTCTCTCAACACCGTGATCCAAATTCTGATCTCTGGTGCAGCAGCTTTTATAAACTATAAGCACAGGTAATTTGGACCGTAGACAATAAAATACGGGTGTCTAACCTTATTTAACTTCTGGTTCATGGTTGTCATGATTGAATGATATTTATATTTAACCTGTGGTAAGTTGGAATTTATTTAGAGTACAAACTGGAATTCTGACTGTCTTACTTCCATCATTTTTGAATAGCAAGAGCATTTTTAGAGGTACTAATACAAAGATAGACTTAACCCAATTATTTTTACTTGAAAAGTACTGGAGGAGGAAACATTTTTGAAAGGTTTTTGAAATGTTTCAGATAATAAAATTAAAGAAAAATGGTAGAGGTGGGAGCTTCTTATGTTTAATGTGAAGCTTCTTATGTTAAGCTGACTTACAAGACTTAAATAAATCATTTTATTCATTACTAATTTTTAAAGAGAATTTTGCCTTGGGAATTCTTATGTTGATAAGGTCATTGTGTACAAAGGGTAGATGACACAGCTATAGTGTTTCCCTTGTCTCTTTTTAAGTATAAAAGTTTGCTCTGTGTAGTTTTTAGCAGTGAGACTGGGCATCTGTTCAGCAAACGGGAGTAATCAAAGCCGCTTACCAAGTCATTGGCTAAGGATGCTTCTTAAAATTTCTGCAGAGTTCAGCCTTTTAAAAAAGCTGTTGCTAAGAGACAAATGTATGCTGACATGAGGGCATGTCAGCATGCTTCCAATTGTTTTAGAAGCAGTTAGGCCTGTCGCTTTGCAGATGGTAGAAACTCTCTTCATAGTGGGTGGATGTGTGCTGATTATCTCATTGAATTAAGGTAACCTTTTGTCATTCATCGAGGTCCTCAGCTCAGGCACCGAACAGCTGCTCTAGGGTCTCTCACCCAACATCCTCCCCCCTTTGTATGCAATGATTATGCTAAAGAGTGTCCAGGCTGGTGCCAGGTATTCAGCCGTTCACAAAATAAAACTCCTTTTAACACTACTGTGTATGATTAGTAAAAATGATTTGCAGGGTCCTATATTTGGCTGAATGATAGATAGCTCTTCCTCAAAAGAATTTGCAAGCCAAGTATACTGAATGTCTTTATCCAAAGTAAATGTTTTTTAATAGAAAGATGGAAGGCTGACCTTTCCCTTATTTATGTGGCTTTATGCTGCTGAAGTTCTCTGATTTTGCAATTTATTGGTTCCAGCTGGACTGTCTGTTTTTCTGTATATATTTGACTCCTCATATTGAACAGAATCAGTGCTACTATTTAGAACTACGGTAACTCTGCAAAAGAGTGCAGTACATATCAGATGAAAATGAAGAATTCAATACTAGTGTGTTATGTATTGTTGTATGGTATGCATTCTTGAGGTCTGGAAGAACCACACTTTACTCTTATGAGTACTGAACAATAAAGTAGCATTTCCAACTTCTGTATTCTTTATGAAGCCTGTATATTCCAGACTTGAGGAAATCAACCTGTCAGGTTTTGTAATAAAGCTGGCATGCCTGAAAAGAAAGCCTTCATAATTATTCAGATGGTGTAAAAACATAAACCCGGGCCAGTGTGGGGTGCAGGAGCTTACAAATGGATGTGCTTCCTAAAAGCCCCCATCAACTTTCAGATTGAATAAGATTTATTTGGTGACTTGCTGCTTCTTTCCTTTCAAGTGAAACTGAGCAAATGTGTCTTTTATCGCACACTTAAGTTTTTATAAAATAAGGACTAGGTAAAGATGCTTCATAGCCACATCGAAGTACTGATTGCCCATCCATTACACATTAGTGCATTTACTCAAGGTATGCCCTCGTTTTTTGGAGCCTACTAGGGCTAAGGGTGTGACGGATTGCAACCTAAGCAGACTTGTGGACCTTTACCTTGTAAAATTATTATTTTAACCCCCCCCCCCAAGTACCTTGAAGCGGAATAATCAAGGGCAGACAGAGCTTGTCAGCAATTTTAGTTGCCAGTCCCACTCTCCTGGTACTTTTGCCAGCTGTCCACAAAGCTGTTGGCGTGAGCCATCAATACTTTGAGGAATGGTGGAGCAGATGTCTTAAGCTAGGCAAAAAGATGCCAGGACTGGCTGAATCAAGTCTGGGCATGCAATAAACATTTGCTCCTCTCCCCCCCCCCCCCGCCTGCCAAATACTGGAGAGTTGGCTGTGCCAGAAATGTATGTGAGAGTGAGAACACAGTGTCTTAAAAGCTCCTTTAATTGTTTGCCAAGCCTCTCCCTCCCCAGATCAGAGAATAATACTGTCTGCTCTGCAGGACTTTGCAGAAGCTTGGGCCAACACATTGCAGTTGGGACTTATTGGCAGTCATGAGAGCTTGCATGTGCTTGCCTGTGCTGGTTGCAAATTCTGTGGAGTCTTTGCAAACAGGATGAACTGGTACTTTGTTGTATTCTGACTCTCTGTGCCATATAGCAGAGGTGGGGAATCTTTGGCCCTCCAGATATTGCTGAACTAAAACTCCCATAATCTCTGGCCATTAGCCATGATTGCTGGAGCTGTTGGGAGCAACATCTGGAGGACCAAAGGTGCTCCACCCCTGCCCTGCCATACAGGTGCCATACAGGTAACAATGTTGGAGATCAGATTAAACATATCCTGGAAATTAGAAGATCTAAGTATTCCCTCTCAGCTCTGACAAATTGTTCTTTATGTGCTTTTAAAAAAGATCTATGTTTGGACTTTGCCGTCAGTAATGTACACTGAAGCATTATGTACACTGATATTAGTGTTTTGTGGTGCAAACATTTTGCAGGAATCGGGGTGGGTGATTTAAAACAAGGCAGTATAAATCAGTTTTCCAATTTTCCTGAGCAAGCATGCATTCAAATTAAAACATATTGGGTTGGATCCAGACTTAGTCATACTCAGACTTGTTCAGATGAATGGGTTAACTGGACCTACATGTGTGTCTGGATCCAGCCCATTGATTTCTAACCGAAATGTATATTTCAGAACCTTTAATCTTGCAGCTCTCATGCCTTTTGTACTGTAGAATCATGTCTTGCTCATAAACAAGGCATGCATACATGCAAGATACCAAGACTGCTTACTGCTTAAAGTCTTAAGATTCCATTCCATGTGCACCTTTAATTAATTTCCTTGGGGAGACCCGTTCTTGTGTTGCCACCCTACAGACCTCTCCTGGAGGAGGCACACAAAGAAAGGCCTCAGGTGATTAGAAACAAGCCCCACTGAATAAAGTGGAAGTTACTGCTGAGGAAATTTGCATAAGGTTGGGCTCCAAAAGGTGTCACACACTGTCCATAAATAACATTTGTTAAATTTTATTTTATTTTTTTACTTGCTCCAAAATAGCTTTGGGACTTTTAAGTGGAAAATAATATACAAACTTAATAAACCTTAAACCTTCTTCATGAGATGAAAGTCACTGTGTGCTATCTTTCGTCAATTGCAGGGGCTTAGGTAGTTTGGCAATAAACTAGGAGTAAAAAAATCATTCACATGGGCTCAGTGGATGATCCTTGTGAGATGCAGGACATTACCTGGATATACTGTCATAGTTTGTTCGCTGCTGGCCCCAGCATTAAGCTCTAAAGTGGGGACATCAACTGCTGTACCATGCATGCTTTCCCCACAGCTTTTTCTATATAAAGAAATGCAGCTTTTTTAAAATAAGGAAACAATTTCAGTTTTAGTAAATTAATATATTCAGAATTCTTTTGAAACCATGTTAGTTTTATGAGAAGGTATTTATAACTGAAATATGCGTATACCTTTACTTTTTTTAAAAAACAAACCCATTTATTTTTTTTTATCCACCCTGATAGGAACACTTCCTTCTCATAGAGATACTTGGAATGCAAGTAATTTGCAGAAAGGAAATTTCATGGAAAGTAGCAAATTTGATTGATTTGGATATCAGTGTCTGTAGGGACTTCAGCTCAGTGGTGGAGTGCATGTTTTGCATGAACAAGATCCCTGATTCAGCTCTTGGCATTTCCAATGAAAGGTAGCAGAGCTAGGAAAAATATCTGAGGCCCCAGAGAGTCACTTTCAGAGAAGATAGCAAGTCTAGCACAGGACTGTCTATCTGAAACAATGGAGAAGGCAGTTTAATATCTTCATATGAACACTTCCACCTATGAACTCTTCCTGCCTTTTAACAATTATCAAAGCAGCTTTTAAAAAAATCCTTTTCATCTTTAGGAAGTGCTGGAAGGGGATTTCTTCCTATTTCTTAAGTTAACTAGTAAAGTGAATGCCATAATCTTTAACAGTACAGTGGTGTGGATTGATGTACTTTTCATCCTAGTTGGCAGGGATATTGTTGCTCTTGGCAAAACACTTTTAGCTAATGACTGCCCTTCTGTTCTCTATCCAAGGATACAGATTTCTGTGTATAAAACCCAAGATAGATTATCTATTTATTGTTTATTATCATTCACCTTCCATGCATATATATCTCAAGGGCGGTGTGTGCAATATAATAAAAATTAAAACTAATTAAAAACACCACAAAAATAACAAGGTGGGTTTAAAAACAATTCAAAATACACACCCATGGCAGAGACCTATTCATCCAGTTGAGAAAGCTTGTGGGGAGGAAATGTATTCAGTTGTTTCCAGAAAGTGCAGATATTGGGCGCCTGTCGTAAATTGACGGGAATACTGTTCCATAGAACAAGGGCAGTCATACCGAAAGCTCTGAGTTACCATAGAGTAGGTTTCTTATATCTTTGAAATGTGAAGTAGACGCTCTTCTGCAGACTGCAGTGACCTACTGACTTATATGAAGGATAAGAAGGTATTTCAAGTAACCTGGTCCTGAGTTGTACAGGGTCTTATATCAAAACCCTGAATTTGGCCTGGTAGCAGATTGGCAGCCAGTTCAAATCCCGCAAGGAAGGAGTTAGATGCTGGTGGTTGTTTGACCCCACAAGCAGTGAAGCTGCTGCATTCTGTTAACCAAATTCAACAGTAACCTCAAACAGAGCACATTGCAGTAAAGTTGAGGTTATAAGTGCATGGACAACTGCTGTTAAACGTTCCTGATCCAGGAATGGTGATAGCTGTCTTAGTAGCCCAAGCTGGTAAACGGTACTCCTAGCAACTGAGAACACTTAAACCTCCAGTGACATCCACAAGAACTTCCATACAATGCATCTGCTCATTCAAAGAGAGTGCAACACAGTCTCATGTTTTTTTGTTGTTGTTGTTTTTCTCCTCGGCCCCTCTGCATTTTTTCCTATCTAGTCTGATGGGAAACGTCTGGAAAACTTAACAGCATCTTTACTATTTTGTGACATTTTGTTTTGCCTAAATGTATTGTCCTGATAAGGATATTGGAACCTTTCTTATAGGTTAACATGTCTAACCACTTTAAAATAAAATAAAAAAACTTTTAAAACCCTGTATAAGTTGGTTTCAGCAATTACTTGTCACTCGTAGACCTGCAAGATTGATAAGTGTGTTCGTATAGACTACAATCACAGGGGCTAAATATATTAATTTATGGTACTTGAAGGTAAATGAATCTCATGCTGCTCTTTAGCCTAATCTTTTACTGTAAAAACTGTACCACTCAATGTGTTTCTCTAAGTAATTCTGTTGCTTAAATCCAATTACTGTACAGTGCTTTTGAAATCAAGTTTATGTTGGCTGCAGGGCAAAGCATTTTGAGCCTTGTCAGGACTCACTTAGACTCACTGGTGTACATTATGTAGATTGTTTTAAGAGTGATTACTGTGATTCTAGAGCACTTGGTATACTGTATTTATTTTAAAGAATAATGAAACGAAATAGATTGCTTTGAAAGGCAATTACATTCTCTCATAAGAAAATGGGAGTGTATTTCATTACTCTCTGATGTCACAGGAATTCTTTGCAAAGATTTTGTGAAACTAATTTTCTATATCTGGAAGAAAGTGAAGGCCAAGGTCCTTGAGAGGAACAATGGGGGTTTATGTATGTGTTTCAACCTCCCTCCAGAATTTTCCCTTTTTCCAGTGGAAAGTGAGAGAACCTTTTATGAAACACTTCCTCTTTTAGGAGAATTAAAATGATTTAAGACAATGTTTTAAAATATTGTTTTCAGTTTGTAGTATCTGTGTAACCCAATTACTATATTGAGTACAGTCGTACCTTGGATCCCAAACACTCGGACATTTTGACTCCCGAATGCCGCAAATCCAGAAGTATTGTTCTGGTTTGCGAATGTTCTTTTGGAACCCAAATGTCTGATGGGACTTCCGCAGCTTCTGATTGGCTGCAGGAGCTTCCTACAGCCAATCAGAAGCTGCAGTTTGGTTTTCAAACATTATGGAAGTCGAATGGACTTCCGGAACGGAATCCGTTCAACTTCCAAGGTACGACTGTAATTGCAATTCCTATAGCTATGCAGCTCTCAAATACCACCTTCTCCAAATTTCTGCATCATGTGAAAGAATCTGAATTGTATGTTTTCCATGTATAAATTTTTCAAACTAATGAAACACCATGTGCAGTATCACCTCCTGGTGTCCATTTATTGCAGAATAAAAACTTAAATATGAGGTTAATCAAAAAATATACATCACCATAACAGATATTTTTAACAGCAAGGGTTATAAAATAGTTGTGTCTTACTAGACCTATATCACACAATGAAAGAGTTTTCAACATTAAAACTCTGAAATTAATATCAGCAACTTGCCTTTTTATGTTCCCCCAACAAGACATTTCTAATCAGCACATGCCTCTTTCTTTCAAGTCCTAACTTTGTTACAGTAACAATACTAACATAATCAGAATCTTTGCCAAGCATAACTGTTGTAAAGGACATTGAGAGAGATCATATACTATCATGAAACAATTACCATTTTGAAAAGCAAATTTTGAAACAAAATATACAAGGCATACTTTAACTAACAGTTTCATAGTACCAAGGACTATTTTGCCAATTAATGTGTTTGCCTGTGGAGTGAACTAAAATGTTTCATTATGGTCTGTGCCTCAAAGATCTTAAATGTAAGCTTCGCTTCTCTGATCATCATGAAGCTGAAGCTTGTTGCTTTAAGCTAGTATGGGCAGCAAGGATTCCTCTTGCAAGGTCATGTAACAGCTATTCATGCAAAAATGTGGGTTGTGCTTGGACGGGCTGAGGAAATTCTAGTACTTGGACTAATCTGATATTGGCTCTGAGGCAATTAAGTAATACCTAGCATAATTGTGCAGGAAAATTTGCAGTAAAGGATCTGCATTGACTGCCAATTTGCTACTGGGCAAAAGTTCAAGGTTTTATTGTTAATATATAAAGCCCTAAACAACTTAGGACCTGGTTATTTGACAGACCACTTTATCTCATACAGCTGTATTTGGTCACATTTCCTTCTAATACATACCATGGACCAACACTTGTTTCTGACTCATTTTTATTTAGACAATCCTTCAGTGAGTAATGATTCTGCTTTTTAATTTTTGATTTTGCAAGTCCTCCATGAAACCCACTTTGCCAATTGCAAGTAAGAGATAGCTCTCCTTTACAACATTTGTAGGCACATATATACCTTGGTTGTTGGTAATGCCACACATAATGGGCCTCAACTATTTGTGTTCCATATTGATGAAGACATTTATATTAGATGGTACCCATGGGGTAGCTCAACAACCTTTCTTTTCCTTGTAGTTTGGTGAAGTGACAATCCTACAGCTACCTGCTGCAGCAGGACAAATGTAGACTGCAGATTTTTTGGTAATTTCATGCTTGAACATCATGGCAATATGCAGTTGTGATAAGCTCATGGCTGCTTACTTCATTTCTTTCCGATAACATGCTTTCCACCCCACCACAAACAAGCCATCTAAAGAATGAATACACCTCTGGTGGAGCATCCTCTTTACTTCTATGGATCCCATGAACACTCAAATCTTTGCTTTAGTAATAGATTTCCAAAGGACACACATCAAACAAACACCTCATATTCACTGATATTTTTGTCTTACAGGGGTTCATGCTCACATGTTGTTTTTCTTGCCAAAGTTTGATGAAGGCCACAGTTGAGGCTGTAAAAGCATGGATTTCCACCCAGTGTTTTGCATTTAGCATCTTTACAACTGTTAATATTGATTCAAATGTAGTGCAACTTTCCACTGGTGCAGTGACATTTCCAATGCTTCTCTTCCCTCAATCTTTTCTGGAGGATCCCTCAACCCCTTGGAGCGGATTTTGAGAGCATGCAGGGCTGCAGGAAGAAATTTCATTCTTCTAGCACAAGTCTCCTGCGCTAGTGGAACCATGAGTGTTGTATGCCACCCTTATTGCATACCATTAGCTTAATTTGAGTCATGAATGGTTGCTTTAAAATCATAAATCAAGGAGATGTTGTCAATATTCTGGACAAGGTGACCATTTTGAATGCCCTCCCTTCTGCCGTCCATAGCACTTGTGGGTATAGCAACGTATGGATTCTGAAATACTGGGTGGCGGGGGGAAGCAGCATCAAGAAAAAAAGTGCTTCAATATTATACCACAGAACACACAGATATAACCTACTGCTTCCAGTGCCAGGCAATTTGGGGGGGGGGTAGTGGCAAAAAGAAAAGAAAGAAATTTGTTCCAAAGACTGGGGGCAGGGTAGGCAGTTTCCCAGATTTTTAAAAGAAATTTTCTGTCTTCCCTTACCTTAACCTTAAGAGGTGGTTGAGGCTGTTTTCGTTCTTTCTTTCTTTCCCCCCTCTCCCGCCCTTTTAAAAAAGTATGGTGGTCCTCTGTATTTCCAGCTGCCCTCTGGTACTGCTTGAAATGGGAGTTGCAATCCAAAATATCTTGAGGGCACCAGGTTGGGAAGGGCTGTTATCTCTCTGTCCCTACCCCAGCAAAGTTTAGATTACAAGCCACTTAGGGACAGAAGCACTATACAAATAAAAACATCACTTTTAAGGCAGTGCATACCGAATTCAGATCACTTTTCGTCTTTCCATTGTTGTGGCATGGAACTTCATTTAAAATGCCTGGTGTTTTAAATATATGGTCCTAAGACCAATTAAAAACTGCCTTGCAGATGAAAACAAAAAGCGTGATGGATCTTTAATTGAACATGACAGCTGTTCATTTTAATTACTCCTGGATCAAAACCATCTTCCTGAATGCTTGTTATCAAGTGATTTACCTAAGGAAATAAGATGAGTGATAAAAGGGTTCCTATGAAAAGTAACTGGTTTATTTTCACTGGAGATTCTATCCCTTTTAACTTAAAATATAGCCAAGTTTGATTGTCTCTTTTGTTATTAAAGAACTATTGATATATTGCGGAAAGAAACAGTGTCCTCTCCTCTAGTTATGTTGCGCAGGTTTTATGACAGATCCCCCTGAAAACATTGGTATTCCTGTAACCTTTGAGAGATATGTGTAGAGTATATTAATGAGCACTACTTCCAAGTGATGTACAGTAACTTCACTCTCAGATAAAAACAGATGTGAATGATTCTGTTTTAATATTTAATTAGGCTCTAGGCCTCTGTTGGCTTGTTTAAGCTGACCTGACTGTGTTATACCTGGAAATACTTCAAATTAAATGCTGAGTACTTGACCTTGTTCAAATAGTTGTAATTTAATAAGCCTGATACTTCTTTGTGGAAGTACCATGGGTAATGAGAACTGTTCTTTGGCAGGATTTGCTTGCCTTTGAAAGGAACAATTTGCTGCATGCCTCTTTTATCATCTGAAAGGTAGTATTCTATTTTATTTATTTATTTATTTAATGGAAGAGTTGTAGAGTGATAAAGTGGCTCCAAAGTTAAGTTCTTGATCTCGCAGCAACTAACACCAGAAATGGAGAGCTTGCGGCCCTCCAGATGTTATTTTACTGCAGCATCTGTCTTCCATGCCGTTCACCATGATAGTTGGAGCTAGTGACACTTCATAGAATTGTAGAGTTGGAAGGGGCCCTGAGGGTCATCTAGTCCAACCCTCTGCAGTGCAGGAATCTCAACTAGAGCATCCATGGCAGATGGACATCCAACCTCTACTTGAAAACCTCCAATGGGAGAGAGTCGTGATACAACAACACCGGCTGGGCCACAGTTTCCTCATTCCTGAGTTACACACATGGAATTGATGCCTACACAGAGCCAGTTTCAGGAACATTCTAGAGCTTTAGCCAGGAACATGATTCTCATTCCTTCTTTCCTCAGGAGGCAACATACATACAGCATTAGCTGGGATCATTCTTTTTGCTTCTCAGCTCTTCCGTTAGAAGTAATT
Organism: Podarcis gaigeae; assembly: GCF_964106915.1. Taxonomy (NCBI): domain Eukaryota; kingdom Metazoa; phylum Chordata; class Lepidosauria; order Squamata; family Lacertidae; genus Podarcis; species Podarcis gaigeae. The sequence continues at coordinate 16,783,159 of NC_139681.1, forward strand.
AAGGATTTAAGCTATATTTCTGTAGGAAGCCTTTCCACTTGTATTTTTTCATATTTTGTTTCTAATATTGTTGGAACGTGTTCCATAGTTTTTGTTTTGTTCTCTCCTTTATCTGCACTCCTATTCTGAGGCCTTGCCCTTGCTGCTCTTAGGAACCCTACCCTGCCTGTTTCACTGTCTTAAACCAAATCCCCATCATATTTCTGAAGGGGAAGGAAGACTTGGGGTGGGAACGCTTACTGGAAACAGAAGATGCTTTGCTATCCTCTCCTTAATTGGAAATGATGCTCCACTCATCTGTATTCTGATTTTTCATGAGAAACCTAAAGGGTTTGGCTTTTTCTTTTTGCATTTTCCAGAAATGTTTTGGGGAAAATGACTGAAATGAGCCAAAGGGAAGTTTGTCCATCATTAGCTATGTCAGGTTGTGTCTGAGCTCTCTTTCTCAAGGTAGTTTTCTGCCATTTAAAGGGAAAGGTTTGTTGGCATTGAGTATAATTTAATCCTTCTGTGTGGTTACTTCTCCAGGTTAAATGAGTAGTTAAGCTTTTTCTAGAATCTCTCTACTTTCGGCTGGCCTTTTAAAATCAATTGAATAGTTCCAGTTGTTTCTGTATCTTAAACCCTCTCTGTTTATATCAAAGCTGTTGAAATAAAATTACTTGGCACAGTTGTAAAGGGGATTGAAAAGTGTACAATGTAGAAATGCCAGGTGTGCTTTGCTTCTGCAGTTCTCTAGAGCTTGGTAGAACTGTTGGCTCCATATTATAGTTTCCTTCAGTGTGAATTTGTTGACCCAGATGTAAGACATCTGTATTTTGGCATTCTTTGACTTGCATTTCCTAATATTTCGCAGTTTTATCACTCCTATAGTCTCACTACTTTGGTGAGTAGTATTACACATCTGGGTATTGCTTCTCCTTTCAGCTAAAGTGGCTTACAGTGAAATACCCAAGTTTACTTAAAACAGTTATTTGAAACAGCATGTTTAAAATATATCTGAGTAAAACCTATTGAAGTAAGATGCAATCTTCATTAGCTCAAATTTAATTTTTATAAGTGTCTTTTATGCTGATTATTGATCAATCATGACTTTGGAATTTGCTTCTAATGGTTCCAGCTGTTGTGAGAAGAAATCCCAACTGGGTGCTTGCTTACGAACACATGTGAAATGTGTTAAAACATTACTCGATGTATTTTTCCTGCTGTGGTAGGCAATACAGATAACATCTGTAAACGCTGATTAAAAGAATGGTCTCCCTCTACCAGAATTTAGACAATTAGCATGATGTAGCCTGATGGGAATATTCTTTATTGTGGCCTCTGTCTATTGTTGTAAGATGCCTTGGGTCTTTTTAAGAAAAAGACGTAGAAGAAATCGAATAAACTAATCTTAAGTGTTATTCAGAGCATGGATGGGTAGGATCTAGCTAACATGGTTCTGTGACACAAAACCCCTGTGGGGAGCTGCTGTGTGAGCTTATGGTATCAACAGTATCTTGCATTTGACAGCAGAATGTCCTTGTTACTATAGATTGGGCTGCTTGGTCAAGTGAAAACACATTGATCTATCCTTTAAACTCAGCTGTATGAAAATTTAGAGATGTATATATTATGTCTTTGAACAGTGGGAGTTACAACCCTTTAAGAGCTTTCATAGTAAATCTAGTCCAAATTGGTCACCTGGAATATGTATCTATAATGATTCTGAATCATTCTATATTTTACATACTAATTTCCTCACTCCTTTAAAAAATGTGGCATTTTAAAAATTAATAATTTGCTAAACTAAATGATGGCCAAGCAGTGACTTTGGTGGAACTCACTGGGTGACCTTGGGCAAGTCACAGCCTCTTAACCTACCTCACAGGGTCATCGTTGTGGGGATTAACTGAGGAGGGGGTGAAACATATACTTGGAGAAAAGGATGGGATGTAAATGCAATAAGCTCTTCTGCTTACCCACTTAAGAAAGTTAGAGGGGCCAGCCAGATGGAGGTGTCACTCGCCAGCCTGGCATCCAAAGATCTCCTTGTGGTCCCAATTGGACCTGTGCCAGTTGCAAAACATGCCTGGCTAATTTCTTAATCACAGGGCCATAGTAAATGCCCAGACCGCAGCCAGGTGAGGCAGCAGTGATGAAGAGAGACCTTGATGTTTCTGTGTTCACATTCCTTGGCTTATTACTTAACACAACTTTTACTGTTAGATTATTCCAGCTCTTTTTTCCAGGGTTGCAAACTTCATTCACACATTACAACTGATATTCTCAGGGATTTGTCTCTAAGGTTTTGTATCTGATATTAAGCAGGTGTTGATTAACCTCTGTCCTGTGATGGATCAGTTGCTAGACTATAGTTTCTGTATGGTAGCTGAGAAACTATCCCAAAAGATATGATTGCATGAAATATAATGTCAGGTGGATGACCAGAGTGCTTGTAGCTTGAAATACTGGTGTCCCTGCCCCCCTTTTTAATAGGCTGAAGTGGCTAAACTATGGTCCCTTCAGCGGTTGTTCCCAACACCTTTGAGCCCCCATCAGTGTGGTCAATGGTCAGGATGATGGGAAATCCACCCCTGGTTATAACATCAACCTCACCATTTGAAATCCTTATAAAATGCCCTGCATAGTAAAAGTTCGTTTGGTACTTTTAAAAATAATAGTAGTAGTCTCTCCCCTCTCCTATACTTTGTTGATATTACTTTTCAGGTATAGATTTATGTCTCTTATAAATTGCTATGTTTGGCAGAGGATGGAAAACAAGTCTGTAAAATTATGTAATGTCTGAAACTTTGTGTTTATGATTAATTAGGTTATCATAAAATGTGTTTTTGTGTGCTGAATAATTGGGTCATACTTTTTATGTGCTCAGCTGCAGACTAAGGCTTTCAGCCTGGATCTACTTACTTTAGTAGGCTTTCTTGTTAAAACCTTTTCTTACTTGTCTTTGGAACACAGCCTTCAGTATGTTCAAACTAATGTAATTTGAATTATATTGACATTAGTTCATAAATTGTGGATACTGGATTAGTTGGCTTAGCTTCTGTATTACTGTTTGAGTTTTAACCAATCATTTATTGATGTTGTATTAAACTTGCTTTATAGTTGTATCCTAGTTGTCGTAGTTCAGATTTTATCTGGTCAGTAAAGTAATTTGAAATGCTCTGACATCTGGTACACCAGCACAATTCCTTCTGCCTAAGGGGTTTCTATTTCAGGACAGCATCTTTTGTATCCAGAGATTTACTCTGTCATGCATGAGATGTATTTTCCAAAATAAGGTAACTATAGTCACATAGGTGACTGACTGGCTGTGTGAAGATAAGTTGAATTGGTTCTTCAGAAGAGTGCTGTGCTTTCTCAGAATTTGAATACACCTCAAAAATCTACTGGAAAAAATCACTAGGTGTTGTAACCAGATGTGTTTTCAAGCAGGCACCCATCTGCTGAACACACAGATAGGTCCAGGGCATAGGAGTGAGGCGATCTTGAAGATAACTTGGCTCTAAGGTGTTTATAAAAGTAAGACCTTAACCTTGTTCTGGTAGCATATAGGCAGCCAGTGCCCTTTAGCTGATGGTAGGTAATTTCTGTTACACATGCTTTAATATATTGTCTGTTTTATGAAGATCTCACTGAAATAATTGTTGGAGTTAAGGAAATATTTGACTCAATTGGATCTTTTATTTCTGCAATTAATAGATTGAGGGGCTTTTTGATAAAAGTTTTCTAAATACAATGGGATTATGATTGGGAAAACATTGATTTAATATTTGAAATTCTGGCTTAAGTGGGGTTTTTTTTTACTTTTTTTACTGCAATAAATCTTTGATTTGTTGATAGGTCTTCCTGTCTCTGAGTTAAAATGTATAGTCTGATCACGATTCTTCTGCTTGTTCACAGAAAAATCATAGTATACCTGTTTTGCTTCCATGTCTTCCTCTACTATTATAGCATTTCTTTTCATGGTTTTGTACTCATTACATTGCATGCTCTCTGTTCTTCGTTGGTTTTGCCTCTTCTCAAACACCAATCTTATTAAAGCACCACACCAATCTCCATGCTTGTGTGCTCATAATTCCTTATCTATTTACTTCTCCCCTTAAATATTCAGCTTCCTCATTTTAAGGAATTATTAAAAATGGCCTTTTCTCTCTCTTTTTTAATTTCCCTCTTGATACTGGGTTGGATCCAGAGAAATCTGTAGTTCAGCAGAATATGACTTTGCCGCTCTCTCCTCTCACCCAGTGGCTCCCCTGAAAAGACCTCTTTTGAGGGTTGTGGGACTCTGCTAAACTGGGTGGGCTGTGGCACAGGGGGCTCTACCAGATAGAAGGAAGGGAGCTACTCTGTGGTGGCTCCACAGTTACATAATTAATGAACCCATACATGTGAAAATATTTCATGTGTAATTTAAGAATGACAGATACTGATCTCTTTCTGGATGAGGAGAATATTGTCTGGTTTTCATGTAAGGAAAGAGTTATTATAAGCAGCTTTTTCTGTTCATGAACTTGTTTCTTAATTTCAGTCTCCACAGCTATTTCTTGGTATTCAAAACTGTGTGTTTATTAAAGAAGAACCAAATGTTGACAGATGATTTTTACACTGAAGTTTTTTCAGTATTCTAAGAAAAAGCACCAAACTGGTATTAATATCTAGTATTGGTAAACTGAGGCCAAATTAAGGATATTTTAATTCTGCATTGCCAAACAAAAGCCTATCATGTTTTAATAAAAGAGAATAACATTTTGAGGTCACAAAAACAGGAAACAAGATTCTGTATGCAAGAGAACCAATAATTGATTCAACACTTTCTTTCCCTAGCCACGAGCAGATCCCATTCCAATATGTAGCTTCTGTTTGGGGACAAAAGAATCAAACCGTGAGAAAAAGCCAGAAGAACTCCTTTCGTGTGCTGACTGTGGCAGTAGTGGTAAGTCTTTCACTGACCAAATTAGAAAGAGCTTTTCGTGGTTTTTTACAAGTGTTTTTGCAAGCCAGTGGTTCTTTGAGGTTGTGGTACATCATTTCTGTGAGCTGAAGTGTTCCCTCTATGAGTGCAGCTTTCCTTTTTGGGGAAGAGAAGCACCTTCCATTCACAAAGTGAAAATGTTAGCTAAAGCCCCCCCATTATGCTTTTGTTGTGTTCAGAGTTTTAGTTAACGTTTTTAAAAAAATATGTTCAAAATAATTTAACGTGCTTTATAGCCACATCTGCTGGAAGAAATTGAGATTTTAATGTTTATACATCATTCAGCACCACAAATATATGTTAAGTCAACAACTATGTGACTTCTAATCAGTTTCACTCTGCGAGCTTTTGGAAACTGTCCGAATAACTGCCAGTTACTCACAAAGACACATAACAAGAAAAGTATCTTTGGGACAGAGAAATTTGGTGTGCTTAGTTAGACCTGTTGTATCCCCCCATTGAAGTCACATTTCTCCCCTATGAGGTTCAAAATGTGCATTTTCCATCCCCAGCCATTAAAATGGTATATAAAAATGAAATGTTTATTGCCATTCCTGCGCTTTTGTGCTTGATAAGATTCTTGTATAGTTCTCTGACTTTCTTTGTTAACTTTCTTTTTAGCTTATGTATTTTGGATGAGACCAAAAGTGAACTCTAAAAATGTGTTCCTTAATTATTACTACTGTCACTTTTTCCTTCCTAGCACTTACACTTATTTTGTTTTATGAAAAGCATCAAGAGATGTTAGGATAGTCTATTATGCCTATGAATAAAGTAAATTCCTCCTATGTGAACTTGAAAGCATTCCTTTTCAAATCAACCCTTGCTTGCTTTTCTTTTTTCTTTTATCATTTTAAACTTGTGGATCTCCTGCTTTGGTCCTGAAATATCTATCTATTCTTGCCTGACTTTTGCTGATGTGGGTGGGTACAGTAACCAGCTTTCAAAGCTAAATGGAAAGTGACACGCTCTAACCCTGGAAGGAGGTCAGAATTTTGTTTTCTGAGCGTCTAATTCAGGTACAGAAGGTTCAATGCTGTGGTCCTTATGTTTCACAATAGTTTAGTACCATACTTGTGAAAGAATTGAAAGACATTATGATAGAAGTTCTGCCATGATATATGCAAAAATGGCATACAAGTCAGTGAGATACAACTGAAGAATATGATATTTTGGTCGCCAAAAAGGCCTTTATCTCAGAGAGAAGAGAAAACCATTTTGACTTTATAGTTTACTATGCGATATATCCATATCATGGGGTTGGTTTGCTGGGTTGTTCTTTAGTTGTAAAATACATACTTCTCCTGGTTGCTGTCTTAGCAGCGGAGATGGTTGTCTTCTTTTCAAGTTTTAAAGAACTGAGTTGTCAAAACCTGTCCGTTTTGTAGAATAACTTGTAAGGGTTACTTTCCCCCCTTCATGTGTATTTAAATTTTATGGGCTGTAACTTTTACTCAAACTAGACTCATTGAAATGAATGACTATGAACTAACTTGGGCGTATTAATTTCAGTGGGTCTTCTGAGTCAAATTGAATTGAATATAACCCAATGCCTACATGTGCTTCGTGTATCACATAAGTAAACACTGGTCTTGTATAGTGGCCCTAAATGTTGGGATTGAATTGCGTTTGCAAGCCTTACAGATTAAAACTTAAGAATTTAGCAGGGTGGGGTGTGTGTGTAATGCAACAGTATAACATAAACCACGGTTGAGCAAATTAGTCTGTACATGAGCTAGTGCACACAGCTTAAGCACACGCACTTTTCTTCTCCCTTTCTCCAGTGGGGAATCAAACCACAGAGTGACAAGCTGAGCATTTCCCTGCTAGAGGATCCCTGCTGGAGGAAAGGAGAAAAGTAGGAGAATTCAAGTTGTGTCTATGAGCAGGCTGCTTGTGTACAGACTAATGTGCTTAACTGCAGTTTATAGCTTAGCTTTGCATCTGGATGCCACCATAAATTAATGTCATTTTAAGATGATATGATACTATTTCATACATGAGGAATACATTTGCCAAGAGCCCCCTCCCCCCCAAATGATGTAGTTTTTTGTTCTTGCATATGTCTAAAAAAAAATCTATTGGCTTCACAATTCACTTATGAAAATACAATTTAATTTGATATCTATTAAATGTGTATAAGGTGCTCTTTGGAGATTGGTTATTACACTCTGGCTGTCTGCAAATATGGCTTTTCATTATGCTCTGACTGTCTGCAAACACAACATTTCATTAAGCAGTGCATAATGTAATCAGCTTTTTTGCATTATAACAATTCACTGACAGTTCTAAAGAACAGCAGAATTGGAAGCGCCCAACTTTCATGGTTCAGCTTCAGTTTGAATTAACACTGATGCTTTCTCTTTGCCTCATTAAAGGTAAATTATGTTTAATTAGTTACTTACCATTATTTAGCTATACGATATGAGACATTGAGATTGGCAGTCAAATTGCCAGATGGCTAAACCTTAACTGCAGGTGACATCAATTTTTTTTATTAAAAAAAACCAATCTTCATGCTGTTCAGAGGTTTTTCATAAAAATGACTTTGGGCTTAGGTATGCTGTTACACAGACCCCCTGGGGTTCACAGGCTTACCAATTGGGAACCACTGTCTTAGACTATAATCATACTGGACTGGACTGGACTTACTTTTGAGTAGACATGCATAAGGGTGCCTGTGTCACAGTTGTTTGAGGGGAGAGATGAATAAGTTGAACACAAGAGAGGGGCCAGGTCAGAAGGACAGCAGACACAAATTAGATCAGAGGCAAGCAGCAGTTCATAACAACATGAAGGTGTTTATTGCCTCTTTTGAAGATGGAAGCACCGTTTAGGTGCAGAAATGTGTCTTCTAGTTGAGTATTTTTTGTATTTTTTAATATATATGTATATATACATGATCGTTATTTAATGTTGCAGAGTATTAGGCATAAGCATAATAATGCTATATATTTTCTGTGACTAAAACCTTGTCTTAAAACGCATGGTTAAAGCAGTCATAGGGCATGAGGGAGGAGGCTTAATTCGCTCAGGGAAAGTAGTCAGAGCTGGGGCATATGACTAATGTGGGTGGAGCTTCCTTGCAGCCTGCTGAGAAAGGGGAGCCCTTTAGTTCCCACACAGAGTGACTGTTGATTGCAGAGGAGCAAATCGCTAAGAACACTGGAACACTGGAACTCATTGATGAAATAGGCAATCACTGGAGCCAAAACTAGTTAATAACTGCCTAAATTATAAGATAGGCAAAAAGCTTGTATCTACCAAGTTTGTTGTGATGCAATTTACTTTTTCCAGTTAGAAGATTCCTGAAAAAAATAATTAATAGTCCATAGAGATTAAGGAAAACAAAAAATAAAAGAAAGAGCATCTAGAAAAATTAACCTCTGTTGGGCTAAGAATACAAGTTTCCTCTTGGTAACAGCAGAAAAAAAATATTCCCAAAATGACTTAAGGAGAAGCCAAAAGCAAGGCCTCCTGTCTATCTATCAAGAAAACCAAGCCACCGTGCTATCAGTATCCCAGAAAGATGGTAGGAGTGGGACAGAACGATTCATGGAGAGAAAACGATGTACACTAAAAATTGTTACAGTACGATTTGGGGGGAACCAACTTTCCTTGTGTGTTTCTCTAATACGAAATCCTTCTTATTTTTAATCTCCAGCCAGACACTGGTTCTCCTCCAGTTTCATCCCCTAAATAATTTCCTTCTCATTAAATCTTCATAAGGGACTTTGCCACCATATGTAGTGCCATCTGTGGAAAAACTCACTAGCCTCAGATGAAAGGCACCCAGTGAGCGCAATGTTCCAGAATCAAAGAGATACTTAAAAACCAAAGCTCACCTCATTTCTCAGATGGAGACCTGTCATTCATCGCAAAGGCAATTTAAGCTGCTACAAAAACCCATTCACACCTAGAAGTATGAATCAAATTGAAAACAAAGAATTAACCTGCAGTCTACTATTTTCTTAGCTGAATTTTGTTTGCTACTCAAAGCCTCATTCCAGTTAACCAAAAATTATGTGATGTTCCAGCCCAGACAGGACAGCTTCCAAGATGCAAAGCCTATCCTTTTTTCTTGTTTTTAATTAATTCAAGGAGCAACCAGGATTCTCTTGACCAGATACCCATAATACGTAATATTGTGAAGATGCCCATCTTCAAAGGAAGATAAAGGGCCCATCACTATGTGTATCTCAAAAGCTTCTATGATGGTAATAAGAATGACCCCTTAAATCAGAGCTTTCCAAACTCTTGTGTTGTAACACATTAATGTGTTGGCTATAGTGTGTAGGTGTGTTGCACGAATACACCCAGCACTCCTCCCAGGGCTGGAAAGGGGTTAGTTTAGCCTCTGGTCTGCTAGTAAAATTGTGTCACCATGTCCCAAAATGATGCATGTCTAAAAAGTGTGTCACCAACATGAAAAGTTTGGAAAGCTCTGCCTTAAATCCTTCATCATGCTCATTGTCCAGCACCCCAGAACCCAGAAAATAAGTCCCAAAGGGAGCAAACCCAACAGATAACTTGCTCAATGGCTTCAAAAGCCACAGAGAGAACAAAGGGAACAAACAGGGTCATACTCCTTCTGTCTCTTTTTTGATGCACGTCCTCAATAAAAGTGACCAAAGCTGTTTCAGTGCCAAAACCAAGCCTGAAGCTAGTTTGAAATAGTTCTAGATAATTGGCTTCTTCCAAACATACTTGAAGCTGAATGGGCACCTTGTAAAAAAGACACTTAAGGCATGTCTGGTGCTTGTGTGTGACTGTAAATTAGAGCTAGAAAATAAAAATAACTGGAAGCAGGAATAATTTTGAATTACTACATCCAGACATATATGTGCATAGCCACAAATAAAAAGGCCTATGTAATACTAACTGGCAAGTATTTCTCTCTCTCTCTATGGTAGAGAAAAGAGTAGAAATACAATGAAAATGCACATAAGATACATTTTTTAAAGCTCACCATAGTAGTAGTTGAACACTCAAGGATTACTGAAATGTATGTGCTTTGAAGCCTCAAAGTATACATTAAGGATATACAATATGTTAAGGAGTTTAACAATAACGAGTAGAGTGTTTTGAAAACAGAAGTATGGTACCAATATTTTTATTGTCAACACCAAATTAAACATGTATTAACAATTTCTGATAAAAATGTGGATTCAGCCATGTGTCTCTTATGTGAATTGCAACTAAAGTGTTGCCGACCCCAGGTCCCGGGAGCCATTTGGCTCCTAGCTATTTCCCCCCAGTTTCTAACACTGCTTCTACACAGAGAAGACCCATTGAAATGAATGGACATGACTGACTTGGGTCCATTCATTTAAACAGGTCTACTCTGAGTAGTACTAGTAAGGGATATAACTTTTTTATTTGTTATTTTATTTGTTAACGTTTGTTAGACATGAAATAATTGAGGTTCTCTGGGCAGTCTTGTAATAGCAGCTGCCTCTCTTTCTGTCCATGAGAGCAAAGACATGAATTCTGAAAGTAGCCAGTACTGATGAAATAGTACATCTATGAAAGATGTCATAGAGCTTTAGGTGATCTGGAACATAAATAATCCTCATGTATGAATACTGCCTTTTTGTAGGACATCCATCCTGTTTGAAATTTTGTCTGGAGTTGACGACAAATGTAAAAGCCTTAAGATGGCAGTGTATTGAATGCAAGACGTGCAGTGCCTGTAGAATCCAAGGCAAAAATGCAGTAAGTTTTAATCCCTTATTACAAATAATATATAATGTTTGGTCTAATTATTTAGGTTTAGTTGAACCAAATTTACAGCCTAGAAGGAATGGGGTGAAAATGATGCCAAGGGATGATGGTTTGTTTGTTTTTGTCTTTTGCTAGTTTCTCCATGAAAATATATTTTTGTAAGATTACTTTTGTTTTCCCTCCCTCCATTTCAATTTCAGGATAATATGCTTTTCTGTGATTCTTGCGATAGAGGTTTCCACATGGAGTGCTGTGACCCACCTCTTTCCCGAATGCCAAAAGGTGATCTCTGAAAATGCTTTCAGTGTATATGGCTTGATTGTATGTATGTATGTTTTTGTACATTCCATGTAGATCTTGATTTTCAGTTCAATATTATGAATTGATTCAGTGAATTATTTATGTATAAGCTATTCATTCTTGGATACATTGATGTGTGTGTGATGGAGCATTCTGAAATAGCCCCTCTTTTTTCTATGTGTTCTTTATAGCTTCCATAACATTTGAATTGTAAGAGGGCTGTTCAGGTTCTTTTTTGTTGTTCGTGTCTTTTTGTAGCAGCTTCTGTAGCTGGAGAGCTAAGGATTTGTCACAGTATAAATTTGTGGCAGAGCATGGACCATCAGCTCAGATTTCCCTCATCTAAGTTTAATTTTCTACCAAATTAGCTTTCAAATAATAGGACTTGGCATTCCTTTTTGCAGTTTTTAAGAAGTCCGTAAATATAGCTCATCTTCTTTATCACATGAATGCAAGAAAATGTGCTCACATTGTTACCTGTAATGTTAAAATGGAAGGTGATAGTAACCTGTCAATATTGTCGGCTGATCAAAATGTGGTTCTTATTATTGTCGTTTATAGTTCAAGCCACTAAAAGCTTTTGGTACTGATAATGCTGGTTACAGCATTCTGATTCAGGCAATCAGTTTATTGTTATTGCAAGGAAATGATCTTTTGTATCCTCAAAGTCATCTGTATTCTATTCTAATACTTAGAATATTTAATTTAAAGCTTTTAAAAGTTAAAAGTAGCCTTAAAATACCAGCTTGCCTTCTCCACTTCAGCATGCTAGCAAAATAGACAAGTTGCAGTCTTGCTGTTTTGTAGGCCAGCAGTCCCAGTGACTTTAATTTACCATCTCTCAACCTTAGAAATAATAGCCATTCCTAAAAGTCATAGGACATAAGTTGTGCCTAGACTAGATGTTGCCAGGACCTGAGTCACAGTTGCAAAATCTTTTATTGTGTGTGGCCCATGGACAGTCATACAAGATGGGTTCTACAACTGCACTGTGCTATTGGAATACTTGTACCCTACCTACTAACAAGAGTTCTTGGCATGGCTTACAATATATTTAAAATACAATAAAAATTGACAATTAAGGTGTTGAAATTCTTCAGTAGGTGAGATTGCTTTATCTGCTGCTGTCTCGTGACTTCATGTTTCTGGTAACAGAACCAAGAGTCTACAAACCTCCTTCCTATCATTGGATGTTCCATCATCACTCTGTTGTTCATTGGGAAATTTCTAGAATTAATGGCTGGGACCTGATGCTCATGCACTTTCACCTGAACAAAATATTTTTTTAATCATTAATGTAGGGATGTGGATTTGCCAGGTCTGCAGACCAAAGAAAAAAGGAAGGAAGTTACTTCAAGAGAGAGCATCACAGATAAGGCGGCGATACACAAAACCTATTGGGCGACCAAAAAATAAACTAAAGCAACGAATGTTGTAAGTGTTTTTGGGTTTGGCTTGTCTTCTACATTTGGGTGGTGTTGCACTTAACAGGCAGATTCTTATGATGAGCAGTGGTTTCACTGCTGGGTTGTTCCAAGTTAGTACATCTTCCTGCTACTAAACCTCTGGCGGTTCCCTCACTTCAAGAAGTGAGGTTACAGGGAACCAGGCAGAGGGCCTTCTTGGTGGTGGCACCTGCTCTGTGGAACGCCCTCTCAGATGTCAAGGAAATAAACAACTGTCTGGCTTTTAGAAGACATCTGAAGGCAGCCCTGTTTAGGGAAGTTTTTAATGTTTGATGTTTTATTCTGTTTAATATTCTGTTGGGAGCTGCCTAGATTGGCTGAACCAGATGGGCAGAGTATAATAACAATAACATTTTATTTATTTACTTACTTACTTACTTATTTAGTTAGTAAGTAAGTAAGTAAGTAAGTACCTGGTTTTAACCTAAATAGAAAGATACAGATGTTTCAGTTTATGCTTCTTTTTTAAGTGCATTAAAGCACTTCTGGATGATGGAGTTAAGGCAACAGAGTTCTCATATTAATTGACAGAGCCATATAAATAACCAGTCAGATGGCAGTGGCAGCTGCTGTGGGCTCTGCTCTGGCCCTTGCCACTGGCTGCCATCTAGTAGCAAAAGTTGTGGAACCTGTGTGTGCCCCTATTGCATGAGAATGTTTGTTATTTGATTGATCACTTGATGGCAGCAGATGAGCAGACACGTGCAAAATTACCTAGTGGTTTGTCAGTTTTTGTGTTGAACATTCGGTCATCATGTTATGAGACAACTGAATTATGCTATTTGAATTGTTGGAACAGTGAAGGTCAGCACTTGCCGTAGTTGATGATGCAGAGTTGCAGAAATAACTTACTGCTGTCTTCTTTAGAAATAAGAGTAGATCTGTTACCCTTCATCTTTTATGAAACTGTAAAACATTGGGAAGATGACATGGTACCAGTATGATGGTGCGTATATTTAACATAGAAATAGAGATTGAAATTAATATTGAACCTTTAGAGTGTCAATTCATAGCTTGTTGAATCCATTCCAGAATAAATTCTGCTGTGAGAGGTGTGAGTGGGTGTTTAAAGGTGTATGTCATTTTGCTTAATGAAATGTACCTAACTAAATGACACAAATATTGTACATTGCTGAATCATTATGTGCTTCATCATAAAAGAGTTGACAGTGCAGTGGCACTGCTTAATGGACCTTTATTGTGGCATTGAACAGCAATGTGAAATCATATAGCACCAGGAGCTTGTTAACCTCTGTAGGCAGATGGTTATTAGCATATATGGCACCAAGTGATAGGCTTTATGGTAACAGAGCTGAACTTCTGGCATTGAAATATTCAAACAACATGTGGGCAAGGCTTAGAAGATTTTAACTGGATTGTGACTGTTAACTGCTAGCCATTCTCAGTAATGGGTTGGAGTGGGGAATGCATTTGGGGCCAAATGGAGGGTTGGTTGGCTATTGGAGATCAGCAAACCAGATGGTTGCCCCAGGCTGCTTCCTCTCAAATCTGTTTATATTCATTACTTCAGTTTCACCACTATCGAAACAAAATATATAATGCTTAACAATAAGATGACGGAAATGAGAAGAAAATACAATTGATGTGAAATAATTATGCAGCATTGTGTGGGTTTCAGTTTGATAAACGTTCCTGGTTGCTTGCATTTATCACAAATATAAGAGATTTGGTTTGGCATCTCTTGACTGTTCCTCAGTTTCTGCATAAGCCTTTAGCTAAATCAGCACTTCCTTAATCAAGCTAGATGCACTTTCCCAGTAAAACTCAGTACTGCTTCTCGGTATCTTTCATGTCAAGCCTTTCCCAGTTCTTGCTTTCCTTTTATCATGTTTTATTTATACCTTCTGCATGGTTCTTAGCTGGACTTACGCTTTTTTTCTTAACTAAAATAACACGTTAGTGCTTGTGTAGGTTGTCGTTAATGCTGCGCAGAAATGCATCTTTCTTTAAGAATTCCATTACTTTAAGTGTATTTTTTAATTAATATGAATGTAGCCCTTTTGTAATGAAGCATGCCCACAAAAGCCTATTATATCGGATTTAGGGTGTTATCTTCCTCCGCATTATTGGAATGTCATTTTTACAGTTGCTGGCTTTGAAGCAGTCAAGTATCTTGAAGCTTTTGTAGCATAAGGCTTGGATCTCCTGGGATCATGTTATAGTTGTAACAGCCTTCAAAAGGCAGAAGCTTTACTGTTGTAATGCAGTGCAGCATATAGTCAAGGAGACCATTGAAATTAGTGAGGCTAAAGTCCATTAACTGTATATTGAGCCTAAGGAATGCATATTCCCTTTCTGTAGGGATTTCTTTGACCAAAACCTGAAACACACTTTGACCCATTTAGACCATGTCTTAACAGGACAGCTGCATTTTGGAAATGTTCTACTGCATGGTCATCTGTGCAGTGTCACATATCGGTTCTACAATCTGTGCAAAAATATTCAGGAATATTTAATCTAGGAACTCATTCACTTTTGCTCACAGAAGATTTTGGCTATCTGCAAATGCCTTGAAGGGAGGGATGAATAACCGATACCAAATGCAGTATCCAGTGCTTTTTTCAGGGGGTACGCATGCCCTTAAACATTTTGTGAATTTAAGTATTTCAATATGAGTAGGAAAATGAGAGTACACCTAAACATTTTTTTAAAAGGAAAAAAAAAGCACTGGCAGTATTTCAGGGAGCTTTCTCTCTCTGGAGTTTTTGTTTTCTGCAAGGTTCAGCCATTGCTGTTGTACCTCCCCGCTTTTCCTCTTTTAGAGCTTTATGTGAATACTTTTGTAAAGGTCCCACTGTAGTTCACATAGCTGACAATAAATAGCCACATCAACTGCAGCGTGACAAGAGTATGGCGGGCAGGCAAGGAAGCAAGTGTTGTAAATGGTGAGCAGCCCAGGCAAGCTGCTGAGGAAGAAGCAACATTGAATGGGACGAGGGAGCCTCAGAGAGCGATTTGCCAAACTGTTCTCTGAAGCACTTTCCACCATCCTCCAATGACTTTTAAGGAGGGTGGGGATGCTTCGGGGAGTCATTTGTCTGAAACATCCCCATCCTCCATTAAATGATGGAGCCCAGGTGAGCTGCTGAAGGAGTGACATTTAAAAGAGGTCCTTCAGAGAGTAGTTTGGACCCTCCTCCATTAAACATTTAATAAGCTGTGAGACAAGAGCTGTTTGGATGAGCTCTGGGAGAAGGGGATGGGGTTTTGGGGTGAACTTTGGGGCAAGCTGTGGGGGAGGTGTTTGGTCAGGTGGTTGATGAGTGGCAAAATGGTGGGTGGTTAGCGAATGGAGCAAGTAAAAGTTGTGGTGGCAGCTCCTAGTTGTTCCATATAAGATTAGTGGAGCAACACCAGTTTCCTTGGCTGGAGCTTTAGAATGTTTCCAGCAACTGAACTCATGTGAGAGAGGGCTGTGATGAGTGACTATAATAGTTTGCCTTTACAGTTGTTAATCCTAAGGCTGACCAGTCTCTTTAACTGTAGTTAAAGAAGGAGAGGAGATGCGGGGGAGATGTGTATTTCTGTTTGAGCACAGTTGTTGCAACTGCACTGGTTAATTGCACTTATTATAGTTCTTATTTAATAGACAGAGTGCTTTACAGCCTTTGTGCTTCTTGTCCTCAGAATAACTCTGTGGAGCTTCTGATTATATTTACTGTTTTATGACAAATATTGAGAATGTGGCTTGCCCCAAAGCATCCAGTAAGTTGGTGGCTTAGTTGGTTTGAATACAAGCCTTAGTTAAAGCTTTTAACCCCCAGACCACTCTGACGACCATCACTTAGTCTTGCCACTATCATATAATTCTGATGGTTTTGAACTAATATGTATATCTGTCTATATTTGATGAGGCTTCACCAGCAGTATTTAGCTGTTAGGATGTTGTTTAGATTTTAAGCACGAGTAATTCATATGCAGTGTTGCTATCATTTATTTTTATGGTTTGTTAATGCTGACTGCTTCTTAAAATTTTCCATATTTTTTGCTAGGTCTGTAACCAGCGATGAAGGATCCATGAATGCATTCACAGGAAGGGGGTCACCTGGTAGGGGTCAAAAGACTAAAGTCTGTACCACACCTTCATCTGGTCATGCTGCATCTGTGAAGGATTCAAGCAGCAGATTGGCTGTTACAGACCCCACCCGGCCTGGTGCCACCGCCACCAAAATCACCACCACCACCTCCACCTACATACCTGCCTCTACACTTAACGTTAACAAGAAAACCAAAGGGCTTATTGATGGCCTTACTAAGTTTTTTACACCGTCACCCGATGGTCGCAGATCACGAGGTGAAATAATAGACTTTTCAAAGCATTATCGTCCAAGGAAAATGGCCTCTCAGAAACAATCATGTACTTCTCATGTGTTGGCTACAGGTACCACACAAAAGCTAAAACCTTCTTCACTTCCACCCCCAACCCCCATCTCTGGTCAGAGCCCCAGTTCACAAAAATCCAGCACTTCCATCTCTTCTAACTCTCCCCAAAGCTCCTCCAGTCAGTCAAGCGCACCCTCCTTTAGCAGCCTTCCTAATAACAGTCAGCTAAAGGGACTCTTTGATGGACTTTCTCATATTTATTCCACTCAGGGACACTCTCGAAAAAAGGGGCACCCGAGTTATGCACCGCCCAAGCGTTTGCGTCGTAAAGCAGCATTTTCTTCCACATCCAAGTCTAAAACTGCTTTCTATGGAAAGAAAGAGATTAGAAGTAGGTTTATTTCTCACGCCTCCGCCTCTGGATGGGTTATGTCTAGAGGACGTGCTTTTAAAGCAATTGGTCACTTCAAGCAAACAACCTTCCTTAAAAAGCGCAGGATTCTAGGCAGATTAAAGTATAAAGTGACCCCTCAGATGGGGACCCCCTCACCAGGGAAGGGGAACTTGGCAGACGGAAGGATTAAACCTGATCAGGATGATGGTAAGCAACAGGTCAAAGCGCCAACCAAACCTGCGTCCCGTCCAAATCCAAATTCTTATTTTGTCACACAGGTCTCGGCTACTTCTCTTCTGACTTCACTCTCATACAAAAGCAATGAACTTTGACCTTGTAACTAATGCTGACTAAATCTCCAAATTGTTTTTCCAACTAATGCTGTACCGCCTTGTTTGTCAGTTTTTGCATATGTAGTGGCACTAGCACCCCCCCCACCCCAATGTCTTCATAATGTTGCTTTTATGCCTTTTGTAGTAGCATATTGGTAGCCACTCCATGCTGTCCCTTGCCCTTTCTCTGGCCATAGTGCTGATGGCATTTATTAGGATGACCATTTCAACTCTTCATTTCCCTCTCCTCCATCGCTTTTCCATGACACATTCCATCTGCTACACAACACTGGATTTGTACTGCTGTGAAATTTACTCTTCCCAGTTTTTAAATAAATCTTTCCTTTTTTTCTTGAAGAAACAAATGTCTGTATTCCTTGCCTTAGTTTCTTCTAATCTGTTTCAAATAGTTTTGCCTAAGATTGTTTTAGTGTTGAAAGCTTGTTTTCTTTTTCTTAGAGGTTCAGATATATGGTTAGGATATGCGAAATCTATGCTGCTGTCTCAGTTGTTTGATATAGTTTTGTATTCAAAATGTCTTTTTTTTATTGGGTAGGGGTAGAGTGTAAATTCTGAGTTAGGGCATGAAAGAAAATGCTGCTGTTTGTCCTGGCCGTGTTTATTTAAAATAAATCTGCAAATGTTTTAGTAGATACTATAATAATAAAGATTTGCTACGTCAACTGGAAAGATCAGTGGGAAGCAAGATTTTAAAGCATTAGTCACTCAGAAAATGGACTGGGAGCTACATTTTGATTGCAAAAGGTGTTTGTTGCATCATGGTGGTGAATAAACTCTCTGCTGGTTTTAAACAACAGGTACAGAAATCAAAATAAGCATCAAACAAGAAAACTCAGATCTGTTTCTGGTGGGAAGCAAGGATATTATTACAGAAGAAGATTTGGAAATGTTTAAGCAGGCCCAGGAACTTGCAATGGAGGTAAGGTTCACAGGTGCCAGCTAGGTGAACAGTACTGATACGGTAATTTGTTGCTTGATATGAGGAGAAAATTGTGCTGACTGCTTAGTTCTGCTTAATGCCCCTTTTATTAAGGCTAGTTTGTATATAATGGTATACATCTAATCTGGAACCCAAGTATCTCATTAGGGTAAATGTAAACTTGAATGGGAAGTTCTCTATATAGCTTCAGGCATGGTGCAGAGTGAATATGTTTCACAGCACTTGGGTGCCTTGATAGAAGTCCTTATTTTTAAGGATGTGGATAGTTTGTGCTACTTTTCATTCCTCTGTAAACAGATGTCTCTCCACCTAACACCTAAAATAGTGTAATACCCCCAAAATAGCCTTACTAATGAAATGTGATGGGGGGGGGGGGGAAGGATTCTATTGCGCTTTCAAAACTTTTGTTCTTTAATTGTGATTAATAGAAAATTGGTTGTAAAAATGGTGGAGAAACAAATGGACGCTACCCTTCAGTGATAGAATTTGGGAAATATGAGATCCAAACATGGTACTCCTCGCCTTACCCACAAGAATATGCAAGGTAAGGAGAATGAACCTATAAACTGTTTTATGACAAACACCATCTCATAGCTCCAAAAAAAGATTACTTTTACAACTTATTTGCAAAGCTTCTCAAATTCAGACATGCAGTGAAACCACAACTTTATAACTTCCCTTCTCTTTCTTTCCTAGCTTGCATATTATCATTGAACGTTGCTGTAAAATCAGCTTGGCACCGCCAAAAAAATCAAAGATTAAATATATATATATTGGCTGCAGATAAGCCTGTTTAGCTACAGAATGCCTCATACACACCCTTTTGTGGCTAAGGAAAAAAAGGCTAGCCCCCAAATTACTTCATGCATGTCCCTTCCTTTCTACATGGAGCTTGAGATAGTTCTCTTAAAACATCAAAAATAATCATAAATAATTAAGAGTTCAGCAGTGTTCAAAGTGTCCGCAGTTAGAAAATCCACATATTAGTAAAATGTAATTTGTTATTTTTCTTGGTGCCAAAATTTTAATCTTCATAGTTCAACATTTTGAGACTATTTTGCCATGGATAGAATATGACAAGCCCTGCAAACAGTAATGTTGATAATAAATAGCTTCCTGTTTCACAATATCGTGTCAAGGGATGGCTCAAGCACTTGCTATCAATGTGCTCACCATCATGTATGCTCTACTTTTGCCTGTAATTGGGCCCCAGTTCCTCAGTGTTCAAAGAATGGTCTGTATTTTCATCCATTTTTGAAGGGGTCAAGAGAAAAAGTTAAACAAAATTGGAGGGGCGAAGAGATTTACCTGAAAATCAGCAGACTTCTACCACCACCTCCTTTTCTTTTAAAAAAACCTTTCTCACAGTGGTGCTCTTACAGCCTAGCATTTTTTCTTGGACTTGTGCATTCCATTTTAACCTTCTATTTCCAAGTATCAGATATTCCGTTTCATCCAATAATTTAGGGAATGCAGGAGAAACGAATGATGTCAGAGATAACTCAAGTGGAAAGTGGTCACTTTCAGCTCTGGGAATTACCCTAAAGGTGTCTTGGTTAATTGGCACATTGTTGGATGTTAGGATATAATCTATGGTGCTAGCAAATCCTCTGGGGGAGATAAAAGTAAAATAACCCTCTTGATCCCCTTGACCGTGCCCATTGCATAACAAAAGGTTATGCTTAATTATAAGTTCACAGAGATATTTCCCCTGCGCGGTTAGAGGTGGTGTCCATTGCTGCCCTCTGACAGATTTGGGGTTCGTCTTCCCAGTTTAGTCCAGATAATATTGTATTTTGTGGGGAAACAAGGCTGATCCGGCATTGAAGTCGCCTCCCAAGACAAGCCGAGGGTTAGGAGACAGAGAGTCTATACTTTCGAGTAGTTGGTCAAGTTTTCCCCAATATGAGCTCAGTTCCCCACAAGACTTTACTGGAGGTATGTACATGCAGATACAGTAAGTATTTCTCCGGAAACTATCAGAAAGGGACAACACTGAAAAAATTAGGGGTGGTCAGCAAGGGACACTGTTGAATTGATACATTAAGAGATGTTGACACCAGCACTGCCAGCCCCCCTGCTAGGCCTTCCATACTTTACAGTTTTAAGAGCTGGTTGAGTGTAACTTGTAAAACCCTGTAATTCAACCATGGTGCTCTCTTTTGCCCAAGTTTCTTGAAGAAAGATGATATCATGTGTTTGTAGATAGGAACAGAAATCACTGTCTTGGGTCTTGTTCGGCCACCCTGTTACATTCCATGAGAGAAGTTTAATTGTTTTACAGTGATTTACTCTTAGTCAATTGCTGGCCAATGTACATTTGGAGTTTACCAGTTTTTGTGGCAACATGGATGCTAGTGGAATGATCCAGATGTTTGATTATTTCAGTCGTTGTACATAAAGTACTCACATTTCTGTTCACTGGGCTTTTTATTTGCAAATTGCTCATCCGCGGGGATTCCTTGGGCGTAGTTCCTGACTCCTCATCTAAGTATCTCATCTTTGTCCAGTACTCTGGTGGTTCTATAGTTATCGTTCTGTTGTGGCCATTGGGTCTATTGTCAGTCTCTACCTCCGATTCTTTAATCTTTTTCAGTGTCTGGCTCATAAGATCAAGCCTCTTGATGACTGTTTGTTGCTCTTCCTGAAGGAGGTTCCTATATGAGCTGAGAAAATCCTCTTCCAAAGGATTTACAGAGTGCTCAGATTCCTGAAGACGATTGTCTAGGGGAATTGGCTGTTCCTTTTGGCTCACCTGGTTATTTTGATGTTGGGCATGATTCTGCGAATTCAACTTGGGCATGTCTGTTTCCTCCCCTCCTGTCGAGTTTTTTTTGTGATGTCATTACTTCCATTGGGGATCCAGGCCTTGGTTTGTGGGCCCCTCTGTAGCACCAGTCTTCATCTTACATAAGGGTGCAACAATAGAATTGTGAAATACCCAGGTTGGTAAAACTCCTCTGCTTGACAATTTCAGCTTGTGAATCAGTGAGGGCAGTCTAGTAGAGGAAAAAGTTAACATAATTTTTGGATTTGATTTTTGGTATTCAAGGGTTCAGTCCCAACTAAGTCAGTCTCTGCAAGTCCAATACCAAGTAAGTCTAATAAATGTTATTTGGAACGCTGGACACCTTTCCAGTTAGGAGTTTGATCTGGTCTTCCACAAATTGTCATGCAGATCTTTTTTGGCTGGAAGACTCTTAAATAAGAAGAGTTTGTTTTAAGAGCCTCTGCGCATTCTATGTCAAGCTTAGGGGTCTACTCTTGTGCCATTTCACTTTGGTGCTTTGGTGTTCTGTTAGTGCCTGCTTGCTATTAACTGATAAACTGTGGACCTCTTCGGATAACTGGGGTATTTGAGAGGCAATACCTCTAATTTGTTGGACGATATGCTCAACCGTTCTTGCAATTAGAGTTAATTGGGTGCTCTCCCTACTTGTTATTCCTTCCTCTCTTAGAGGCACAGAGTCAACTTGCCCCAATGTTGGATCCAGTTCTGCACTCTCACCTTGAGTATCCTCCTCATTTTCACAATCATCTTTAAGGGGAGAAAACTGGTTTTTTGTTGCAACTGTTAAAGCAGATTTGTTTTAAAAAGTCCTCCATTTTAGATTGCTTGGGAGCCGGTGAGAGAACTGCCTCTTCTGGGTCCCTGTTGCGTTTACTAGCAGGCATAGTATTGCAGTGGGAAGTAAACTTGGAGAGGTTTCCTTAACCAAAGAAAAGAGAAAAAATAGAAAGTGCTCAGTTTGTTCAGTTTAAGAGTTTCTCTGTGTGGTGACTTCCAGGAGTTCCAGGAACAAAGTATAAAAGGGAGCTGGCGGTTAATAGCTAGCAGCTGGCGGCCTGCCCAGGATACTTCACAGAACTTGCCCAAGGCGTTTCTCATAACATAGATAAGAAGATGATAGAATCTCAGTAGGTTGGTAAGTTTAAAAGTAGAAAATTTTAAAAAGAGGAAAATTTACTTCCCTGGGTAGCAATTGACACTAATTACATTCCTGTTATCTGCGGAGCTCCGAAGCCAGCTTGCTAAGCCGTCGCCATCTTGGAACCGCCACCAACCAGTGACTGTTGGTATTGTTCAGTAGTTGATGGTTGAACAATTAAGAATGATCAGATGAATGTTGAAGAACAAGAAAGTAAGTCAGACAATAATGGAATAAGTGAGCCAGAGGAATATAAGGTAGGGGAATATGCAAAGTCTCCAGATTAAACTGATGAAAAGTTGGCAGGACTGGATCAAGAAATCATAGTGAAGGAATCATCATTGTATGAAAATGGAGATGACCTCCATACAAGAATTTGGACAAGTAGAAGATAAGATTACAAATGGTGATTTAGAGAAATATCTGGACATGAGAGGCAAAAAAAGCTTTGGGATTTCACTCCTGGCCTTTCTTTAGTTTTAGCAGATTTGGCGTGAATTCAAAGAATGGTGATATTAAAGTTATGGTATTGCCTCTGGAAAAAGACTAGAAAAAAACAAAAAATGGAAGGTCCTAGAGGAGATCGGAATACCATTGTAAACACAACAGGAAATCGAATACAGCAGGAAATGGAACTGAATACAGTGGTACCTCGGGTTACATACGCTTCAGGTTACATACGCTTCAGGTTACAGACTCCGCTAATCCAGAAACAGTACCTCAGGTTAAGAACTTTGCTTCAGGATGAGAAGAGAAATCGTGCTCCAGCAGCGTGGCGGCAGCAGGAGGCCCCATTAGCTAAAGTGGTGCTTCAGGTTAAGAACAGCTTCAGGTTAAGAACGGACCTCCAGAACGAATTAAGTACTTAACCCGAGGTACCACTGTACATGGAACTGGACACTAACTAATGAGAAACAAAAATGGAATAATACAACAGGAAATGGGCTATATAACAAGAAAGGGAACTGAGCATATGGAATTGGACATGAACAAGTGGATATACAACAAGGAAAAAATGGAATATCGGCTCAGTGTGTGAGCACAATGGAGAGACTTTAATATGGACATGGACAGGAAGAATTATATTATTCAATATGGAGTAGTGGTGGTGAGAATTAATAGAAGTTAAATTAAAGGAAAAATTATGGTTATTAAGAATGACAATTAGTCTTGGACTTTCTGTGAGAAAAGGAAATAAGTGATTCTGAGACACCTTAACTGGTAGGAAATATTGTTTAACAGAAAGTGGTAGATGTTTGCATTGACCAAAGTTTTTAAATAATCATATTCTCTTTTATGTGACTGGCAGATGTTGCCTTGCTTATTTTATTTCTCTCATTTTCTGTCTTCTCTTTATCTTAGTTGTCCCCTTCTTTCTTTTTTTCTGTTTACCTTCTTTTTTGGTATCTTTTGTAAATGCAACTGTATTATGGAAAATCTTATTAAAAAGTCATTTAAAAAGTTGGAATGTGGGGGTATTAATTGCAGGTTTTATTTTTTAAAACAATTCAGGTGTTCCTTAATTTAGATAAAGGCTGAATTATGAATACTGTAGATAACTTCATTCAGAACACATTGATGTGTTTACACAATGCATATAATAATGTTCCAATATTATGATGGGATTTGACTTCACAGCTGGTATTATTATTATTATTATTATTATTATTATTATTATTATTAAATTTGCTCCCAAGTCCAGCTAGAATTTATGGGCACTTGGAAATACTTCAACAGAATTGTTATGACTCCAGCCTCTTAATAAACAGCTTGTTATGAAGTATGATATGCTTTAAGCTTGTTTGTTTTTTTATTTGCTTGTTTAATACATATTGGTTGACTGAGAATGTTGGCATTTTAAAATAAAAATAATTGTATACTAACTGCTCTGATTTTTAAACTTAACAGACTATCAAAGCTTTTCCTGTGTGAATTCTGTCTTAAATATATGAAAAGTAAAAATATTTTGCTAAGGCACGCAAAGAAGTGTGGCTGGTTTCATCCTCCAGCCAATGAAATCTACAGGAGGAAGGACCTTTCAGTGTTTGAGGTAGGAAGCATTTTATTTGCGTTAGTAGTACTGCAGGCTAGTTGAAGAATAAGAATGTAGTAAATGTATTAATCTCCCCACCCACAGCTATCTGTAATGTGGGTGCTCCTGATCCCACCCACCCACCCACACATTGTGCTTGGCCCCAGAGTGTGATTTTCCATCTTCTCCTAAAAGATTCCTGTTTTCCCAAGTAAACCTGTCCCACTATGTTAGAACACTGGAAGACCACTCTTATTCGAAATCTGTTTTAACCCCAACAGAAATTCTATAGTTTAGAAGAATTGTGGTAGGAACTTCAGACCAGTAGTCTGTGTAAAAAGAAATTCTGTATTGTGTAATCTATTGCTGTACGGATCAGACTATATGGTAAGATACAAAGTAAATGATGGAAAGCAAGTAAGATAAATTGAGGAAGAAGGATATTCATTGAATGTAGAAGCATGCTTATGAAAGAACACAAGGAAGTATTGACCTTCCCTCCACAAAGTAAAGAGCAGCAGCTATTTTACATCCTTTGATCTTTCTGTCCATGTATTTAGGATCAAAGAAATGTAACTTGTGAAGAATTAATCTGAAAGTGACACTTATTTTCAACTGATCTTGGAAACATTTTTTTCACTGAAAATAGTATTTGCTTTTGTATCTAACAACTTCTGTATGTATATAATGCCAAAGTAACTTCCTCTTTGCAGACTTAACACTTCAGAAACTTAGAATAATGTTACTTGCTTTATCCTCCATCTGGTACAACGCCTTCAGAAACATGCAGCTTAGCATATCTTTAATGATATGTTCACAAATTTGTATCTTTAATTAGAGGGAAATAAACTTTTGAAATGCCATAAATCAAAATTATAGTTTACAAGTTTTACAAGTTACTTGTAAAAATATATATTGGTCTAATATTTAATATAATATTGAGATTCTGAGAAAAATCTGGTTTTGTTCACTTTAAATATTATGTGCAGTGATCCACTTCCATACTTAAATATTAATATGGGAAATTTTCTCCTCCATAGGTTGATGGGAATGTGAGCAAAATTTATTGCCAAAATCTTTGCTTGTTAGCAAAGCTCTTTCTGGACCACAAAACCTTATATTACGATGTTGAGCCATTCCTTTTCTATGTTCTCACAAAGAATGATGAGAAAGGATGCCACTTAGTTGGGTACTTCTCCAAGGTAAAAGTTTGATCTTAACATCATGAGAATATCTTGCTTTTGTGCTAAAGCAGTAACACTGCTGATTTGGAATGCATAATATCAACCGGAAGAAAACACTGTTTTCTGATTACAAACAAATACAATGCTAGTATCATTTTAAGATTTCAAGTATTCTCTTTTGGGCTTTATTTATCATTCTACTATATTTTTTCACTTTAGAATGTTTCCATCGGGTGTGACAAATCTCCTGTTTCGTGTGGCACTTCCAATTTTGTTGTAGTTATTACTTGTTTTTTTACTCAGGTAGTATAGCATCTCATCATGCCTTTTATGACAATTTTCTCTTACTGTTGTTTAGTGAAAATTTAAGGTCTTTAGTCTGAAGATTTTCTCTTGAGATTCCACCCCCTGCATACTCTGTGTCTACATTGTCATGTATATATAATTTGCTCTATGTTCATCTTTGAATAATAGTTTGTAGTTTTGACAGCAAGTGCCCCCCCCCCCCAAGTTTTAATTCCAGTCTGTCTTGTATCTGGTTGTTTATTCTAAATGTTTCTCAAACTGTGGAATGGACCTGTCACTGAGCCTTGGGCCAGTTTCAAGTGGTCCCAGTGCCACAGCCCTTCCTAGTGTAGCAATGGCAAAGGAGGAGACAAGATAGAAGGTGCATATAAAGACAGCTTGAATAAGTGAGACAGTCTAGGGGGTTTAGTTAAGTTACACTGGAGTTTATTTTGAGGATTTCCCTGTAAAGAAGCAGCTGTCTTGGCTTTTGGCAGCCGTTGAGGCATAGTGGTTATTGGCGCAGAGGCACTGAGATTTTGAGTTATCCCTGTTAGTCTCCCCATACATGCGGTCTGGATTTCAAGGAGAGTTCTGGGGTGTCTTTGCCAGCGTGACCCCTCCTTCTTACCTTCCTGCACCCTGGAAGGTGTGCATGATAGACATAACTGCCCTGAAGATCCCACTACACTAGCATCTTACTGGGTTTGCCTT
Organism: Podarcis gaigeae; assembly: GCF_964106915.1. Classification (NCBI taxonomy): domain Eukaryota; kingdom Metazoa; phylum Chordata; class Lepidosauria; order Squamata; family Lacertidae; genus Podarcis; species Podarcis gaigeae. Next base: position 16,809,799 of record NC_139681.1, read on the forward strand.
TGTTTTCAGCAGCCGGTTTAATTTTTCCTTCTGCTGTTTTTGTAGACATCAAATTATATTTCTTTCTGGTCTGTGCCATATTCTGATGGAAATTTACTTGGTATTCAAAGGTGGATGCACCTGACTGTATGAAAGCTGCATGTGCTTCAAATATTACTTTAGATAAACAGTTCTGTCAGTTAGAAGTATTTGCTGAGGGACAGATGAAATGCTGGCGAAAAGCAGTAAGTTATTTTAATGTGGCCATTACTTATGATCCAAACTGCTGTCTTCAGCAAACGTGTAGGTATCATCTCCCTTTTGTACATTCCTGACACAAAAGTCAGGGCTGCATGAGAAAAAATACCTTCTTTCCACTCCCTGGATTTGAAATTCACTTATGCAGTTCCTTTTGGATTTTTCTGTTGTTAATTTCTGAGGTGCCATCTCGTAAAATAAATCTTTTTGGAAGATACATTTGATTTGCTGTTATACTTCACCAGCGACATTACTTTCTAGGGGCTTACTCTATTTTCGTATTGACCTGCTGCCTGTTTACCTTACTGGGCTATTTTACAAAGGCAGAGGCAGGTGCATGGAATTGCCCACTTCAGCAGTGTTTTGACATACTTGATCTGTTTCTCCTTCCCCCCAGGAAAAGCTCTGCCAGCAGAAGTACAATGTCTCCTGCATAATGATCATGCCCCAGTACCAAAGGCAAGGATTTGGAAGATTTCTCATTGATTTCAGTAAGTGAGCGGCTTTGTTTACAGTCATAACCCTGAGAGCTGATGGTGGTTATGAGGATACAGCTACATAAAAACTTTATTTAACCTGTTTTGTTGTTCGTCTTTTTATCACTAGATAATGGGCTTTCTATTTCTATTTGCGTAGTGGCAGAAAAGCTCCCTCAAGTGAAAAATCCAGTGCCTCTGTTGTACTGCAGGAAATTGAGAATGTGTCTCTCTGCAGTAATATTAACTCTCAGAGCTATTACGCTGAATGAATTGTCTAAATTGCATTCATTTTGTGCTACTCATTAGTACAAAGAGAAGCAATTATTTGTGATTAAAGCAAAGGAAGGTGTTAGTCCAAGGCATTCTCTAGTTTCCCAGTCTATTAACATGGAGTACATTTTAGCTGAACAATGCTTATGATGAGAGCGCGTAATGTTTCAATTTATTATTCCTTTTTTTAAAGAATGTCATTAACTCACTTCTGAAGTAAAAGCTACTATTTGCTGCACAATGTATAAATTGGTATTCAGGGTTTATATCTTGTATTCTTCATCATGCAGTTGCCCATCTGACATAATTTTAAAAATGTTGGAGCTATTCATAATATTTCAGTATCAGTAAAAAACAATTTGATAAAACAAATAGTAAAATTCAATAGGCAAGCGCCACAGCTCAATGATTTCATTGACTTTTTGAACTGAACTTTGAATTATAGTTTGGAGAAAGGCTATGAAAGCCAGGTTTTTGAAGCCATGTGTTAGTGTACCCAATTATTTTTAAAGCTTCACAGTAAACATATAGCACTGTATGTGGTTGGCTTTCTTCGGTGGAGGAACATACAAGGTGATTAAGATGCAGATCAAATATAAATCTTAAGAAGGGAGGTAGCAGCCAACAGGGTTTCTTACTTGGCAGTTGCCCATCATGAGTTATTGCTGGTGATGCTTCATACTTAATGTGTTATGCTTCCTGCTGGTGATAGAAGCAGGTTGTCCCATCCCTTCAAGCACTTTGCATCTTCTGCCACAGCAAGTATTGGCAGATTGTTGCCACAGCAGGCATCCATTTTCGGGGAGATGTGTGTCCTCAGCAAACTCACCCGCTGATCCCCCATTTAAGGAACACGGAAGGACAAGCTTCTCCAAGGCTTTTCTGGTTCCTGAAATTTGCATCTTTCTGGCTTCACTTGACTGGAAGACAAGGTGTCTGCATCTATTTAAATCTAGATGTCCAGTGAATTCTTCACCCAGAATGTGAAGGATTCCCATAATGTTACCTTCCTAGAACTCCCTGGGGTTGTTTTCAGCCATATTGGTATAAAGACTTCAGCATTCCCCCCCCTCTCTCTCACAAAGGATATTCACAGAGATCTGAACAACTACATATTTTGCCCCAGCGTGCTTTGGTGCAGCTCAAGGCACAAGCTACGTTTGGGAAGGGAAGAAGGTTCCAGACTCACTAGGACCTACTATATATTGCAGGCAGGGTTTCCAACCTTTTACCAACAACATAATTTTCCTTTCTCTCCTCCCACTTCTTCTTTTACATCCAACCTGAGAGAGAGTTCTGCGAAACTTGAAAGGTAGCTCAGCATTTTGTGATTTTCAGCTGGGTTTTTTTGGTTGTTTTTTTTTAAATGAAGCTGAAGGAGGCTTGGGGTTAAAAGGCCACAGTTATATTAATATGGGGTGCAGGTGAATTTAAATGCATTGTATCATACTTGTTTCAAATACGAAACAGCAAAGGATTTCCCAAACTTCTCCCAAAGAGCTTTGCTAAGACATTGGCTCCCTGCTGTGCAGCATTGCATTCCTGTGACAGAACACAATGGGGACAATGCATTATGACAAAATGTTGTTCATAGTGACATCCTTGTGGTGGGATGATGGTTGCCCCCCCCCGTTGGTTTCAACCATTGAATTGTGGTAGGGGGGATAAGGCCAGAAAGATAAAAGAAGAAAAGCAGTAATCTGCATCATATTGAAAAGGCTTAGATGAAATTTGTTTAAATTTACTTGCTCCACCTGAAAAATTACTTTAAAATTTCTATTGTGAAGAATGAATTGAGAATGTAATTGAGGTAGGGGGATATTTAAGCACATCTTGAGTTCTAATCAAAGTTTTATGCTGTTTTTTTTTTTAATTTGCCCCACCATTTTTCAGCAGGGGGCCGGTCCACTGTCCCTCAGACCTTGTGGGGGGCCAGACTATATTGGGGGGGGGGGGGATGAACGAATTCCTATGCCCCACAAATAACCCAGAGATGCATTTTAGATAAAAGGACACATTCTACTCATGTAAAAACACGCTGATTCCCAGACTGCCTGCAGGCCGGATTTAGAAGGCAATTGGGCCAGATCCGGCCCCCGGGCCTTAGTTTGCCTACCCATGCTCTAGTGGAACAGCATGAATGCTTGCATATATTTTTTTTTGGGGGGGGAGGGTTCCAAATCTATGGGTATTAGCTATGGTGGGCTTTGTTCTTCATGAGCAGAGGCTTCTAATGAGGGGTGGCATCAGTAAAATCATCAAAATTGTAATGTAGTGGAGGCTTCTCTGGGTTATGCTGCAAGGCTTTAATAGTGAGCATCTATGTTGCACTTTTTAGGCTTTGCAGAATATCCATGGAGGCCTCTGGTGTGCTGTGTGACAATACTGACTGATTTCATCAAATTGTAGTACAAGGGAAGTAAGGAGCAGGAGCAGCCCCTGGACTTGAAGATCCGCTTGTGGGAGCCTGGGAGTCATTTTGGACTCACAGCTGTCCATGGAGGCGCAGGTTAACTCTGTGTCCAGGACAGCTGTCTACCAGCTCCACCTGGTACGCAGGCTAAGACCCTACTTCCCCGCGGACTGTCTCGCCAGAGTGGTGCATGCTCTAGTTATCTCACGCTTGGACTACTGCAACGCGCTCTACGTGGGGCTACCTTTGAAGGTGACCCGGAAACTGCAATTAATCCAGAATGCGGCAGCTAGACTGGTGACTGGGAGTGGCCGCCGGGACCACATAACACCGGTTCTGAGAGATCTGCATTGGCTCCCAGTACGTTTCCGAGCACGATTCAAAGTGTTGGTGCTGACCTTTAAAGCCCTAAACGGCCTCGGTCCAGTATACCTGAAGGAGCGTCTCCACCCCCATCGTTCAGCCCGGACACTGAGATCCAACGCCGAGGGCCTTCTGGCGGTTCCCTCATTGCGAGAAGTGAGGCTACAGGGAACCAGACAGAGGGCCTTCTCGGTAGTGGCACCCGCCCTGTGGAACGCCCTCCCATCAGATGTCAAAGAGATAAAGAATTACCTGACATTCAGAAGACATCTTAAGGCAGCCCTGTTCAGGGAAGTTTTTAATATATAATGCTGTACTGTTTTTAACACTGATTGGGAGCCGCCCAGAGTGGCTGGGGAAACTCAGCCAGATGGGCGGGGTATAAATAATAAATTATTATTATTATTATTATTATTATTATTATTATTATTATTATTATGTTACTTATTTAGCCAGTTGTCGTATAAATTATTATTATTATTATTATTATTATTATTATTATTATTATTATTATTATTATGTTACTTATTTAGCCAGTTGTCGTATAACTAGAGTCCCCTGGGTGATCAACAATTAGAATACACTAAAATCCAATAGCAGCAAAAAATAATAATCCATAAAACAAAACAGTTGCATCAGAACAGAAATTCAGGAGGTTGGATAAGATGGGTTTGACTAGATCACGGTTTCCCAAACTTGGGTGTCTAGATGTTTTGGGACTATAATTCCCATTATTCCTGACCACTGGTCCTGCTAGCTAGGGATAATGGGAGTTGTAATCCAAAAACAGCCGGAGATCTGAGTTTGGGAAACTCTGAACTAGGAGATCTCTGCTCTGCTCACAGAGTTGCCACCATCTGTAGCCATTCCACCTAGCTGAATCAAAGAGAAAAGTCTCACATCAGCTCTTCTCTCCCAGAACATTCCTGTGGTGATCACTTTACCTGGGCATTCTGAAATGTTCTTTGTTCATTAGTTCATTTCCTTTACTTTCCCCTCGCTTACCCGCTGCATCCTGTTTGCAGATTACTTGCATTACAGTGGTACCTCGGGTTACATATGCTTCAGGTTACAGACTCCCTAACCCAGAAATATTACCTCGGGTTAAGAACTTTGCTTCAGGATGAGAACAGTAATCATGCGGCGGGAGGCCCCATTAGCTAAAGTGGTGCTTCAGGTTAAGAACAGTTTCAGGTTAAGAACAGACCTCCAGAACGAATTAAGTTCTTAACCCGAGGTACCACTGTACTTGCAACTGTAAACTTCCTGGATGGCCCTAGCAGAAATGCAAAGCATAGATACAGTAAATGGTTAATAAAAAGTTTGGCTACTGTAGCACTTCACTATGTTTCTTTGGCTTTGGTAATGCAGTGCTGTGTGAAGGGTAGACGTTCTGGTTGGTGTGTTGATACTTATAGTTCTTCATTCTCTTTAGGTACAGGAATTAACGATATTCTGATGACATGTGCAGCAATCTATTCAAATAACAGAAAATTATGTTCATACGTGCAAGCGTTGTGTGAATTATTTCATACTGCAGGCAGTTCAGATGATCCTTTGGCCCTGTTGCTCTAGCAGTTGTTTCTGGGTTAGGGAGAAACATATGAGATCTTCCGCTCTTAACTTCCACCAACGAGGACTGCAGCAGGAATCAAACCTGAGAACCTGACGCGCCCACTGTTCATGTTGCCACAGCCAGAATTTGGGTGGCCAAATAATGTCAGAACAGGCATTTTCGTAAGTCAGTAATCATTTTCAGTAATCAGTCCCCCCCCCCCCCCTTGATTTGGTTCCATTTCCCCTCACAATTATCCTGCCTACTTGTGTTTTCTAATGGCTGTTCTTGCTCCACATCTCAGAAACATGAGACTGCAGCTTCCACTTTCCATTTTGTGGACTTTCAACTTTAGTGGCACACAGACTGAACGCTGTAGGACATCAATGCATGTCATTAGGCTGTATAATGAAGCGAAGAAAACCAGCATGGCAGTCCTCATCGTGGTTTGCATATGTTGCACTAATAGCTCAATTTCTAACTATGCTCATTAATTGACTACCAAATTGAGCTCCATATGTTACTCTTCACAGTCCTGGACATGTGATCAGATGGAATGAAATTCTGCCTAATCAAGGTATGCAAACAGCTTTCAGTATGTATGGACAATTGAGAAAAGTCCTGATACTTTAGCCATTGACTGATACTTTAGAGGAAGACAAATAAGTAAATGATGAATGCACCTTAAAATACTGTTGTAAGTTGGAAATACCCAAAGGCAACTATTTTTAAAAAGTCACTTGCAAGCTAGCAAGAACAGCATGTTAAACTTCATTTTTTAATTAAAAAAATTAAACTCAACAATTTAGCTTTCCTGTGCTGATTTAAATATATTATCCGAGTAAATGAAGGAGTATCTCCACCCCCATCATTCAGCCCAGACACTGAGGTCCAGCTCTGAGGGCTTTTTGGCGGTTCCCTCCCTGTGAGAAGTGAGGTTACAGAGAACCAGGCAGGGAGCCTTCTCAGTAGTGGTGCCTGCCCTGTGGAACGCCCTCCCATCATATGCCAAGGAAATAAACAACTAATCTGACTTTTAGAAGACATCTGAAGGCAACCCTGTTTAGGGAAGTTTTTAATGTCTGATGTTTTATTGTATTTTTTATTTGCTGGAAGCCACCCAGAGTGGCTGGGGAAACCAGCTAAATGGGCAGGGTATAAATAGTAAATTGTTGTTGTTGTCATTTCCTGAAAAGCCCACAGCCTATCCTGAAATTGTGGTTTAATGAGAATCTGGTAAAGATTTGGCTGTGTTCCACGATCAAGTTCTGGCTTAAATAGGGAACTACAGGGACACAGGTGGCACTGTGGGTTAACCCACGGAGCCTAGGGCTTGCTGATCAGAAGGTTGGCAGTTAGAATCCCTGCGACGGGGTGAGCTCCCATTGCTCGGTCCCAGCTCCTGCCCACCTTGCAGTTCGAAAGCACGTCAAAGTGCAAGTAGATAAATAGGTACCACTCCAGTGGGAAGGTAAACGGTGTTTCCGTGCGCTGCTCTGGTTCGCCAGAAGCGGCTTAGTCATGCTGGCCACATGACCTGGAAGCTCTACACCGCCTCCCTTGGCCAGTAAAGAGAGATGAGCGTCACAACCCCAGAGTCATCCGGGACTGGACCTAACGGTCAGGGGTACCTTTACCTTTACAGGATAATAAGCCATGCCAGCTAAGAGCCACTTCAACTGCAGTAGGCAATCTCTGTGACCATCCCTGACCCCGTTGGAGTTTCCAGGACAGACTAGTTTTCTGGTCTGAGCAGCAAAGTGATCCTTTTCCTAATGCCCCATGTTCCTGCTTTGCTCCATATCTTTCTGTAGGGGCAGGAAATGGATCCGACTTCATTTATTTATTAGTTTTGGGGTAAGGTTTTATGCACTGCAGTCAAGCTCCGTTCTCCTCACACTGGCTAAATCATGGCTTAAAGCTTGATGCACTGGTCATTGAGCCACAAATATTTTGCCAAAGAGGGCCATTTTAACTTTCCCTCTTATTTAGAGATAGTGAGGTATTAAAAATGACTTTTGTACTGAAGTACAAGCAGAAGAGTGAATAGGCTTTCCTACCCTATAAAAGCAAGTCAGACCTACAAGTCAGCTTCTGTCTTGTGCTGGGGCATGCTATCTAAGAGAAAAGCTAAGTGGCTCTAGCTTGAGCTAATAAACACAGTTCCCAAATAGAATGATGAGCTGCCAAAGATTGGGACCATCCTTAGCATCCCACCAAAGGTAGGGAGAAGAAATGTGCAGTCTCTAAGATGATGAAAAGAATGAATGGTTACTTTTAGGGGGCAGCATAAAGCAGGAGGTGATTGCCTCTGTTTTTTTTAGCTCACTCATGCCTTTGCAAACTGCTTGGTTTGGTCCTACTTGCTCAAAATGCTATTTGTATTGTTGTATAGTAGACAAAGGAAGACAACAATGAATCAAAAGCAGCTGGCTGTTCCTTCATGCAAAGGTACAATTTGTTGTAATTTTTCGAGATTTGAGCTTTAGATGGTGCGGATAGGACCTTCCACTCAGTACATATGATTCTTTCGATTCTGAATGCAAACTGGGCATTGAGATGCTCAGTGCACATAATGAGTCAACTTTCTTTGTACAATCATATGCCTGGTGCTGCTGCTGCTGCTTATTGTTGTTGTTGAAGGCTCTGAAAGTATATTTGTTTTCTGCTTTGTTACTCTTCATGCTTAGATTTTATTGGTTTTTATAAAAGCACAGAAAATGTGAAAATAGTTACTAGATTTTGAAAACAAAACCAAGGCATGTCATACTTTCCTGCAACTGCTCCGAGTCAGACCCAAGCAGACTGATGCCTGATGACTAATCATCTATCTTACTCCTGCTCATTATGTTGAAGCAACCTTCATATACACTTTCTCATTCTGTGACATCTGTCTTCTTTTAAAAGAATATGAACAGGAATCTACACAACAGTTTGGATGACTGGCAGAAAAACCATTTTTTAATGGATTGTTCTCTCAGAATGTAGATGTCTTATATGCCGTATCTATGGCTGACACCATGTTCATTAAAACTCCCAATGACATTAACTTGGGACACTACCCATTTTTTGTGACGTGATTGTGATATACCAGTGTCCATTCTGCTGGTGCTGTGTGCCATGCAGTGAGTCGGTAAAGCACAAACGGAGAGAAGCAAGTTGCCAATTGTAAAAATATATTTGATACATTGCCTTATTATAGTGTGATATTGGACTTTGGATTCAGAATAAAAAGCATAATGTTAGAACATCAAAATGAATTTACTGGGGCAAAACCAAAGAAATCAAATATACTGTGGTTAACATGGCACTCTTGTGTCCATCTTGTGAATATATAAATGGAAATGTTCCAAGGAAAGCAATAAATACTCAGACAATACTTTCTGAACATGCTCTTTATAGTAGCATAGAAATGTGGAAGGGATGGAGAAAGGAGGAGGCTTGAAACCTGGATCAAATTGGTAAAAGTACCTTGTGGTGTTTCAGTGAATGAAAGGAGGAGTTAACAATAACTATTCATTAGAAGCAGCTACGTACAAACAAATGATAGAATCACAGAATTGCAGAGTTGGAAGGGACACAGAGGGTCACCTAGTCCAACCCCCTGCAGTGCAGGAATCTCAGCTAAAGCATTCCTGACAGGTAGCCATCCAATCTCTGCTTAAAAAACCTCCAAGGTAGAATGATCCACCCTAGGTGGGTTTCCAGACAGCTCTGGAGGATTTCCAGGCTGATATGACTGGTGCTCCTGTTGAAGCCCTGGCCAACAACTGGAACATTGAATGGCTTGGGCTGTGACAATATAGCCCCTGAGCGCCCTCTCCCGCTTTGTAAAGCCCGTTTGGTTCCCTGATACACCCCAGAACTTAGGGCAAGGAAACAAGCTGGGAGATGACTCAAACATAAGCAAAGGAAAATCCTGGTGAGGGCTCATTATCAAGCCTACCTAGTGGCAGTGAAGGCTGAAAAGAAGGCTTCCTTTGCTGCCCCCCTTGCATCCTCATTGTGCCACCCAGCACAGCTTTTCCTGGTAGTGCAGAGCCTGTTGCAGTCTGGCCCAAAGGAGGTGGCAGGATGAACGGCAGCTTGCTGTGATTTGTTTTGAGGATAAAATTGCATCCACAGGGATCTTGACTACTCTGTTACAGCAGATGAATCACTAGGGGCATCCAGAGCACAGTCTAGTCCTGTTGTGTTGGATGAGTTTCAGCTGGTAAGGCTCAAGGATGCAGGACAAGGTGCTTGAATCAGTCAGTGTGACTTCTTGTGCTGTGGAGCCTTGCCCCTCATGGCTGATTAAAAGCTAGCAGGGAGGGGACAGCTAGCTGAGCCAGGGAAGTGATTAACCTGTGGTCTACTAAGACCCCTAGATCCTTTTCACATGTACTATTGGCAATCCAAGTGTCCTCCATCTTACATTTGTGCAGCTGGATCTTCCTAAGTGTAGAACCTTACGTTTGTCCCTGTTGAAATTCATTTTGTTTGTTTTGGGAAGATAAAGATTTTTAAAAGTTGATTTCTTCAGTGCTTGGGAGGGGGTAGGAGCAGCTACCTCTAAGTTGTAGACAAGAAGCCATCATTATTTATTTCATTGCTTTTCAACATGGAGAAAGGACCCCTTCTGGGGATAATTACAGTGGTGCCTCGCAAGACGAAATTAATTCGTTCCGCAAGTCTTTTCGTCTTGCGAGTTTTTCGTCTTGCGAAGCACGGTTTCCCATAGGAATGCATTAAAAATCAATTAATGCGTTCCTATGGAAACCGCCTTCAGACCAGGTCCGGGGACAGTCTGTCCCCCGACCTCTTCTGAAGGCCGGCGGGGGGCGAAAGTCTTTGTTTCCCCCCCGCCTGCCTTCCCAGGACAGCGGAGACTTCTCCGCTGTCCGGGGCGATTTAAAAGCCCCCGGGAAGGCAGGCAGGGGGGACAAAGACTTTTGCCCCCTGCCCGCCTTCAGAAGAGGTCCAGGACCTCTTCTGAAGGCGGGCGGGGGGCAAAAGTCTTTGCTCCCCCCCGCCTGCCTTCAAAAGCCATCCGGGATAGCGGGAAGCGCTTCCCTGCTATCCCGGACTGCTTTTAAAATGCTGGCGGTGGGGAGCAAAGCCTTTCGGCCCCCGCCGGCCTTCCTGGACCTCTTCTGAAGGCCGGAGGGGGGGGAAGGCTTTGCTCCCCACGCTAGCATTTAAAAGAGGTCCCTGGAGATTTCCCTATGGGCTTTCTTCTTGCGAAGCAAGCCCATAGGGAAATTCGTTTTGCGAAGCGCCTCCAAAATGGAAAACCCTTTCGTCTAGCGGGTTTTTCGTCTTGCGAGGCGTTCGTCTTGCGGGGCACCACTGTACTTGCATTCATTCGGATTTATCTCAAGCCTTTCTGCTTTGTGTCATGTTTCCAGATCTGTCTTTTATTTGTGAACTTCTATTTCACCATGAAAAGCACATCTCTCAAAATTAGCTAGCACAATCCAGAATTAGGGTGGACATACCAGTGCACAGAAGTGGAATACCCCAGGTTAGAGTGCAGACACTATTGAAATAAAAGTATTTCATACCAATGCATCTCTTCAGAATGGTAAAAGTGTGTGATGCAGCACCTTGAACACTTTGCGATCAAATACGTTAATGAGAGGCTAAAATCTTTTGAAGGATGATGGGAAGCACTTTACTAATTCCAACATACTCTAGTTTTTCAAAAGTTTGTTCTACATTTGTTACCTAATGGAATACAGCTGGCTGCTAAAAACCCTTCCCCACCTTCCCACCACCACTTTATCACTAATTTTTTAACGTTCCAACAGCAGAAGCACTAATGAAAGAGGGATACAGATATCCTGTTGAGAGATTGGTATTTAACTGCTTATTTGTACAGGGGGCAAACATTGCTCACGCCTTTCAAATTTAGACGCAGCCTCTAGTTTGTCAAATATAGTCACTGGTGAAGTTGATACAGTAGGATTTCACCTGTAACAATAGAGTCTCCAACTCGATTGGAGTGTCTGAGCGTCTCCAACCAGTGTCATCAGTTTTGTGCTTGGGTCATAATTCTTCAGGTCTGTCTTAGTGATGGGGCATGCTCTGTATCAGAACAGATGGGAACATGTGGAGTGATTTGCCGGATCAGAACTCCCACCTGTGACTAGTCAGATCACTATCTTGATCCATTTCAGGCTGCTTATAGGTCTAGTTTCAGAAACAAATCAGTCTTGGATTACCTTTTATCAGGGGAGGGACAAGGGGGTGTATGACCTTGTTGCTCTTACTTAATCTCTCAGCGGTTTTTGATGCCATCAGCCATGGTATCTTCATGGACCAGCTTTGTGGTATGGACACAGTACTTCAGTGGCTGCATTCCTGTCTACAGGCCTGCTTACAGAGAGTGGCATAGGGTGACCGGCGTTGCTCACCTGGCATTTTCACTATGGGAGCACATAAGAGTGCTATCTTCTGTGATGCTTTTTAACATCTACTTTGGGAGCCATCATTAGGAGATTTGGAGCAAGGTGTCGCCAGTATGCCGATGACTCAGCTCTATTTCTCTAACACCCGAATCAGGTGAGGCCGGGCGCTCCTGGATCAGTGTCTGGAGTCAGTGATGGGCTGGATGAGGGCCATTAAACTGAAGCTGAATCCAGGCAAGATGGAAGCCCTGTGGATGAGCGGTTCCCAAGTTCAGGAAATAGGCCAGTTGTCTGTCCTTGATGGGGTTGCACTTTCCCTGAAGGAGCAGGTATGTAGCTTGGGAGTACTCCTAGATTGTCCACAGTGGCCAGGAGTGTTTTCTCCAAGTTTGGGCTGGTACACCAGCTACAGCAGTTCCTGTACAAGAATAGCTTGCCACAGCGATGCAGGTCTTGTTAACCTTTAGAATGAACTAACGCAATGAACTCTACATAGAGCTGTCCTTGATGAAGGTGGTAAATGCTGCAACCCAACCTTTGACTTGAACAACTCCACATCAGCATATTACACTGGTGCTGCCTGAAATCTGGAAGGAAGCTTTCATAACTCTGATACCAAAACAAGATCAAGATAGATCAAGTGTAAAAAACTATAGACCAATCTTATTACTTAATGTGAATTACAAAATTTTTGCTAATATTTTGGCCAACAGGTTGAAGAAGGTATTAACAGATTACATCCATAAGGACCAGGCAGGATTCCTGCCTGGAAGGCATATGAAAGATAATATTAGGAATATAATTGATGTACTGGAAGGATTGGAAGTTAACTGAAACTGTAAAGCGATGTTAATGTTCATTGATGCAGAGAAGGCCTTCAATAATGTGTCCTGGAGTTTCATGAAAAAGAATTTAGAAAGTATTGGGGTTGGACAAGACTTTATAAATGGTATTAATGCAATCTATTTTGAATAAGGAGAAGGGGACGACAGAGGACAAGATGGTTGGACAGTGCTCTCGAAGCTACAAACATGAGTCTGACCAGGCTGCGGGAGGCAGTGGAGGACAGGAGTGCCTGGCGTGCTCTGGTCCATGAGTTAGGGCCCTGCAGGTTTGTGTAACCTGTCCCTTCAAGGTAAGGTAGAAGAGGTAGGGACAGAATAAAATAAGACTTAGAAGGTAAAGAGTAACAACATTTTGAATGCAGTTCAAGTTTATTTGTGTTTGCAATAAACTACACTCTTATTTGTTAACTTAAGAACCTAACTGAGACTAAGTGATTTACCTGGGAAGACCTGGTTGGTGGCAGCGGATTAGTGGTGGACAGGTCAGTAGTCCGTGAGACAACCGGGGCTCCATACGAACGCCACAGGAGGTCTTTCAGGACTCACTCAGTGACTATCTTGTCCCTTATACCAGACCACTGTGGGCATCTAAAGAAGCCCTCTTGACCATCCTGTGGGAGCCACATGTTCGTTTATCTTGTGCTTGAGTCAAGTCTTTCAGGAGTATTTTGGACTGCTTCTTCCTGTTGAGATTAGATGAGCACTAGCAATTCTGATCTTTTATCTGTTAAAAACATTTTTGCTTTCATCAAGCATTTTTAGAGAATTGATTCAGTTCATTGTTTGTCATTTGGTGCTGTATTTTATGATTTTATTGTCCTTGGTAACTCCACCACAATACTTTTCTTAGGAGTTGGCAGTTTATAGATATAAATAAAGCTCAAGAACATGCAAGTTTCATTCAGAATCAATACACTATTCTATTTGTTTGATCCCCTTTAGCTCTTTCCAGACAAAACACGAGCTGTAACCAAGGCTTACAACTCATTTGTCCAGGTTCAGACTATGGCTTAGCTCATTAATCACAGAAATAAAATCACTTCCATGGATCTGTACTTGAGTGTTGTATGTGTTGTTTTATTACAAAATGTATATCATAAATATTGTCCTAATATAATAGGAGACATACTTTCTTACGCTTGATGAATAGGCGTCTCAATTTCTTGTAAAGTACTGCAAAAGCCAATATGAACACTGAACATTCATATACACCCCTTCTAAAGAACTTTTTTGGTTTTTATATAAAACTTTGCAGTTGTCAAAACACATTTAGATCCAGTGGCACCCCTTGTCATGTAGGTCTTAAAGAACTTGTTGCTTTTTAAAGACAACATTGAATCCAGTTGTTTCATTAGGGCAGCCAATCACTTTTCAGTCATGGGTGGCTGATATTTGTGAATAGTGTACAATTGCCTTGATGAACCAACCAACTGGGCTGTGAATGTCATTCTTAAAGATACATGGCTAATTGGTTCATCCGGATAGTCGGCAGTTACAGAACCAACAAAGGTTTCTATCTATTCTGGTTGGGCTGTCACGTGAGAAGAAAGAAGCCATGCTTTTGGAATTGCTGTTGTCTGCTACCAATTATAAATCTTAAGGTAATGAGCGGCCTACTATTTTTGTGTTTTATGGTTAAAAATATGCAGCCATTTTCCCTACATGCCTATCTGTGCTTCTACCGCTTTCCTGGCCCTACTCCAAGACAGGAAACAGAAATGAGGATCTTAGTGGTTGATCCTGGGAAATAGTTTCTTACTGAAATCAAGAGTTATGTTGTGTTTATGTGTCAGATGCTGGATAAAGGGAGGCTTTTCCCATTGAATGGGTGCTAATGGCCCACAAACATTGCAGCTTGCCAGAGAGGATGATTTCCCATCCCTGTGTTATTCTGAGGGGTTCTCCTAGCTCCCCCCCCCCCCCGAACCAATTTTTTTTTTTGGGGGGGGGTAGAAGATCCATTGTGCAAACAGATGTCTTTGTCCAGGGCTTCTGTTGATGGGGGCTGTTAGGCAATTTCCCCCAGAGACTTGATTTTTCCATACAGGCTTTTTTTGTGTGAAATGTGGGGAATTTTAACAGCTGTATGCAAATATTTTGATAGTTTTAGCCCTGGGAATAGAAATGGGCCAGAGCAGGGTATATCTAGCTAGTTTTGAAGTGTAATAAACTGGATGTCATATATCATTTTTAAGTTAGTATTTTGCAGAAAGTCTGCATTTTATCGCAGATTATCGCAGTCTGCATTTTATCGCAGATTAAAAAGTTAATGATAGTAAATTGAGCTGTCCACAATAGTTGCATTAATGAGTTTTCTTCAATTTTGTTCCAGTCTAGCCATAGTGCTGCTTTTCTAATTGACTAATCCACATGATGAATGAAATGCAGTATATGGGAGGGTATGGAGTTCACTGCATGCTTTGTGAGCATGGAAGCCCTAGATCTTATTCTTGCACTATTGAAACTTTCTGGATGACAGAACAGGTTGAAGCCTTTGTCTGAGATCCCGGAGGGCTGAAATTGAGATCCACAGCTCCCTTCTCCACCCCAGTCTGTCAGCTTTGATAGTACAGAGCTTAATTGATCTATTGGTTTGATTAAATTCCTTTACATATGCTAGATTAGTATGACAAAACTAGGAATTCCATGGTGATCTGGATTGAGCTTTCTAATTAAGATAGGCGATCGGGCTAGATTGCTAAATGTTTGTTCCTCTGGCTAACAGCTTGATTACAGACTTTAAAAATACATAGACATGGCAGTCTTGGTCTAATGCCATATATTCCTTTGAAGGGAAGGCACCAGCTTCATTTTGTCTTGTAACAAGCAATTGTATCTAACAGTTGTCTGCTGCAGACATAATACTGTGCTCATTAAAACACAGCCGGCTTGGCTATTCTCCAATTAGGCTATAGATTCTCAAGGAATCCTATAGGATTAAGGATATCCACTGCTTAGACAAGATGGATATTACAGCATTGGAGTGATCTATTTAACAGGGACATGTTGTACTTATTTCAGATACTTCAGGATAAATACACGAGCATCCAAGATCAATGTTTTTTATTTACCCGCAACTTAGATCAATTATTTGGAATCTTTTTGGTAAGTTTAACTTAATGGATGTACCTTAAATCACACAACCAATTAACTAATGTATGCTGTAAGTAAATTGAGCCTTGTAGTTAATGTGTTGTTGCTTTCCGCGTACTTAGGTTGACATTTGTGAAGTCGCAAGTGCCAGAGAAGAAGCTGCCTTCCTCTGTAAGAGCAGAAAGTCACAAAGTGTTGTGGTACTTTGTTGTACTGTGAGCTTCAGAAAGACTACTCCTACCTTCCTTTATAGGTCCATAGTAATTCTCCAAGCCCTAAAGTAGGAAGGTGGTAAATTTTGTTCAAAAGAATCCTACAGGCCAGAGTGCAAATTTGGGTAGCAGTTTATAGTCTACAGAGTTATTTTGAAGCAGGTTATATATCCTTTAAGCAGTAAAGTTCAAACTTTTCACCTTCTGGGAACAATTTCTACATTGACTTTTCTGCAACACACCCCTTGTACATTGCAGAGGATTCTGAGAGATGTCAAAGCGATAATCAACTACCTGACATTCAGAAGACATCTTAAGGCAGCCCTGTTCAGGGAAGTTTTTAATGTGTGACATTTTAGTGTATTTTTTGTCTCTGTGGAAGCCGCCCAGAGTGGCTGGGGAAACCCAGCCAGATGGGCGGGGTACAAATAATAAATTATTATTATTATTATAGGGCGCTGACCAAGCCTCTTGGGCCTCACCGTTTGGCTCATCTGAATTGGGTGTGCCCTCAAACTCTCCCAGCTTTCCTGGAGCTGTGCACTAGAAGGGAAGATTGGGAGCAGGGGGCATATCTTGCTTTCTTACTGAAAATAATGTTTCTTTGAAGAACCCCAAAAGTTCCAAGGAACCCCAGGACTCCCCAGAAAACAGCTTGAACAGTTTGCCATTTGGTGTGTCATTTTTAATAAACGCTCCTGTTAGCAAGCTGTTGCTCATGTTAGAAAACTATAATAGGTCTCGAAAGTATTAGCTCTTTGAATTTTTGTTATATAGAAGTCAGGAACTTGAGCCCATAAATATATAGAACACATCAGTTGTCTGTATGATGCTGTATCTCCAGTAGTAGATATTTTCATGTTGCTGAAAGTTAGTGTAGCTTGGTGGCTAAAGTGATGGAGGGAATCTCTGATTTGAGTCTCACTTGGTTGCCCTAGTCAACCCACTATCTCAGCCTCATTCCAACATCTGTAATATGGGGGAAATAATGCTGATTTATCTTACAGGCTTATAAGAATTACAGCACAATAATTCATGTGAAGTGCTATGTAAATGTTGAGTGTAACAAGCCAGCATTCTGAGAGATGTCAAACTCATGTTCAAACATCAGATTTGTTTGATAAATTGAAATAAAATCCGTTTGTCCGGAGAAGGGGTCTGTCTATATGGGATCACAAACTGAGCTTTACCTTGCGTATATACATATGTTCGTTGTGCATACAGAAAGAGTTCCTAGTTCAAAAAGTCAAGTGACAATATTAGAAGTTGACAGGGAAGAGAACCTTGATGCCTAAATTGTACAGGGATTTAATCTACACCATGATGAAGACTTTAAAATACTAGGAAGCTGTAATTATTTATTAGCTCTTTCATTGGATACTCCAACATGGTTGCATAGAAAAAAAACACTTGCCTGGTGTTAGTGCTAATAGCAGAGTTCATTTGATAAATATACTGTTAGTGTTGTGTGTATGTCATTATCTTTGCTCTGTTTTTATCCTTAAGCTTCTTCATATTCTGAAGATTTTAACAGGTATATTGACATTAACATTCAGAGAAATACTTGTGATTACTGCTTCCTTGTTTTGATAAATCATTTATTTGGATTTTAGAAACTAAATGATGGTAAAGGTATGTTTTTGTAAACAAACAAACAGGTTTTTTATAGTTGTAGCTATGGATACATTTTAATACCTCTGAGTTGCTTGTTACATTTCATTAGAAAGAGCATGTAGGACAGAGAGATCAATAGGATTATCTTGGATTCCCTGTTGACGCCCTGCTTGCAAGCTTCAGGGTTCATGTGAATTAAACCAAAAAGGTTTTTGTGTGTGTGTTGAATTCCCTCCCTAAAATTATTTTTCCGTCTGGTCAAAAATAAAAATTCAGATGCGAATGTTCAGAACATCCTCCTATGTATCTATTTTGTGTAATGATGATGCTAATTTCCAGTTGGGAGAGTTCAAAATACAAATTCCTCCAATTCAGAAAGTCTTATCACGTTTTTATCTTGGTCCAGGTCCCGTTGAATTTTAATCTGGCTTGAAGTGAGGTTCCACTCTACTGCTAGCCAGCCTTCTCTACCAGTTCAACTGTTACTTTCCAAGGAAAAACTTAGCTCTGAAAAGAGAGATGAGTGCCTGTTGGTGATGTGGGCTTCCTAGGCATGTTTTGGAAGGGAGCGTGGGATTTGTAGTTTCCTCTGCTTTCCCAATTCAATTTGGAAGGAAGAGAATTTAAGATGATCCTACTGGATTAGACAAATGACCCATCTAGTCCACAGCCCTGTTTTCACAGTGGCCAACCAGATATCTGTAGGAAACTTACAAGCAGGAGCTGAGTACAAGAGAATTCACCCTTCCTGCAGATTCCATCAACTGGTATTCAGAAGCTTACTGCCACTGACCAAATCCCATGCTCCCTGGCAGGAAACAATATTTCTGAGCATGCTTGAAAGCAATAGCGTTCGTTTAGAAAAAGACCAGTGTGTAATCTTCAGCGAGTTGTCCCAGTGACCAGTTACTCTCCTTTTCTCAAAGTGAAGGGGTTGTGTTCTTCTGTTTTGCTTGAGAACATGTATGGGGAGTAGCAGAGGAAGGGGTATGTGTGAGCTTCATCCATTTCTTAAATAAGCTTTTTTTAAAAAAGCTTGAGGAAAAAATGAGTTTTGAGGCAAGCCAAGAAGGGTTCGCTCATCAGTACAGTGGAACCTCGGCTTTCAAGCATCTCAGAAGCTGAACAATTCGGAACCCGAACGTCAAAACCCGGAAGTAATTGCTTACGTTTTTGAATGCGCCTTGGAAATCAAACAGCTTTCGAGGTGCGTTTTTCATCCCCCCCCATTGACTTTGTAGCCAGCCATTGATCCTCAGTTTTCTAACGTTTTGGAAGCCAAACAGTCTTGCGGAATGGATTACGTTTGAAAACCGAGGTTCCACTGTACTTTGGTATGAGAAACTTGAGAAAAATATTCTCCAATGGTATTTTATGTTGCTGTTTGCTGTGGAATACTCATTTTACTGTTGCTTTGAATGACTATTTTTTTAAAGGATGGGTTCTAAACACTTGTGGCTGATTGCATTGGTGACATATTTGTGATTTTTGCCTCTACCTCTTCTGCTAGGTTACTTACTTTCTAGAAGAGAGGGACAAGCAGGATCTCCTGAAAAGCCACTCTCTGATCTAGGCCGTGTCTCCTACTTAGCCTATTGGAAAAGTGTCGTCTTGGAGTATCTCTATTGCCATCATGAGAAACAGATCAGCATCAAGGGCATGAGCCGAGCAACGGGAATGTGTCCCCATGACATTGCCACCACCCTGCAGCACCACAGCATGATAGACAGAAAAGAAGAAAAGTCAGTAAACATTATTGTTGCTTGAATAGCTACCTTCTGAATTGCATTTGCCAACCATGTTGCCTTCTTCCTTATTATACATTTTGCTAGCTTTTGATCTCCCTTTTGCATATGAGAAGCCCATATGATGAGGGTTTACAGTCACAATTGTGCCTGTGGAGGGCATTCTGGATTCAGAGAGGCTCCTTCATTGGAACTGCATAGACAGAGAGTACAGTATCGGTAAGATAAAGCCTGTTCATAAGCATAGTGTTTCTTTCAGCCATTGTGGCTTTCACAAACGAAAAAGTGTCAGTGCAGTCAGGTGACTGCAGGAATATATTTCCACAGCCTGTTCTTTCTTGGGAATCTGTGCCCTATAACGATCCCACGTAGTGAGAGGGTAGCGCTTGCCACCGTCTTCTGGGAAAGAGTCTTTACCTCCCAGCAGTATATATGTCAGGCACCAGTCTGGACATGCCTCCTTACATGGAGCAGGTATTACAAGGTATACCTTCATTGGAAACCACCTTTGAGAGAAGAGGTATGCAGAATCTTTCAATCCAGAACAAAGTAGGACATCCACGAGTTGTTTCCCTGTCTCCCAGCACGCACACACATGCCCCTCATTCCCAAGGAGAGACTTGTTTTCTAGATAAAGAAACAAGATTTACTGGAAAGTTCAACTATCTGTCCTTCCTTCCTTCCTTCCTTCCGCACCACCATTTTCAGTTGTGGATATATAAAGAATGAACTGATCTTGCCAATTCATCCATCCTCCCACCCCCCATCTTCTCATTTTTCTATTGGTGTTTCATCAAACCTCATGCTTGTTTGTACTAAGTAACCTGTTGTAACCTCTTTTGACCTATTCTGTCTTCCTAGCATAGTTATGCTATGATGCTTGATTCTGTGGTTATCTTAATTGTCTGTGGACATCAGGCTGTTTTATTAATGGGTTTTATTAATGGCTTCTTTTCCATAAGCTGCCTTGAGCACACTCTCATGGAAAGGTGGCTGTGCATTTAATTAATAAGCAAGCTCCCAAATCGAAACTTGTTACAACTAAACATACGCTTCCATCTGCTTTGTGTATATTTTTATATTTCTGAATATCTGATGTGTTTCAATTGTAGATTTATAGTAATTAGAAGGGAGAAACTGATTTCAAACCACATGGAGAAACTGAAAACCAACCCACGCATGAATGAAGTAGATCCAGAAAGCTTGAGGTGGACTCCTCTTTTGGTTCCTAATGCAGCAGTTTCAGAGGAAGAGAGAGAAGCTGAAAAAGAGGTAATAGGGGACACACACTAAGTCTTCTAATGTACATCCTAGATGTTTAAGTGGATATGTCTAAGACAACTGGTGTAGCATATTAAGTGATAGGAGATGTCGTAGCTGGTCATACAGCAAGCTGGGCAATGGCACAGCATGCTCTTGGGTTTATTTACCGTATTTTTCGCCTTATAGGACGCACTTTTTCCCCTCCAGAAATGAAGGGGAAATGTGTGTGTGTCCTATGGGGCGAATGCAAGCTTTCGCTGAAGCCTGGAGAGCGAGAGGGGTCGGTGCGCACCGACCCCTCTCGCTCTTCAGGCTTCAGGAAGCTATCCGCAAGGCTTGCAAGCCCGGCGGGAACTCCCGCCGGGCTCTCAAGGCTTGCGGGCAGCAGCCCACAGCGGGGGGACAGCTGGGAGGCGGAGCGCTGCCA
This sequence comes from Podarcis gaigeae, assembly GCF_964106915.1. Lineage (NCBI taxonomy): Eukaryota > Metazoa > Chordata > Lepidosauria > Squamata > Lacertidae > Podarcis > Podarcis gaigeae. The sequence goes on from NC_139681.1 coordinate 16,830,707, forward strand.
TCCCGCTGTTCTCCGACCTGGTTTGGATTCCCCTACCTGGTATTGGGGGGGAAATAAAGGGAAAAAAATTTCCCTTTATTTCACCCCAAAAAAACTAGGTGCGTCCTATGGGCCGGTGCGTCCTATGGGACGAAAAATACGGTATGTAGCTCCATTGATCTAGATAGTGCTACATAGTAGCATAAGGAAATGACAAGTTTTTACTCCAAGGAGCTTAAGATCTAAATTTAGCCAACGGTGAGGAAGTGAGGCAAAGACAGTGGAAATGAACCTGTGGAGATGAATACGAGCAAATGCCATTGCACATTATGAGGCTTTATTTCAATTGGGGAGGAGGCCTTAAGGGTTAAGCCAAAGACCTCATGGAGGGAGTGAGTTTTGAGATGGGTCTTGAGTAAAGAGTGATAGAGGAACGATACCATGTAGAATTAGCATTGTGAATCTTCTAAGAAAGAGTTCTAGGCAGGAAGGAGCAGGACAAAGAATTGGCAGTTTTGTTTTAAGAGAGAAAACTAAGGGTCAGGAAGAGAAGGATGAGGATTTAGTGCTGGGTGTGGGAAAGAATGGGAAGCTTGTCTTAATAGTCTGAATAATAAGAGAGTGGCGAAAGATTTATCAGCAGAGTTGTGGATAACGGTGAGCTGTTTGGAATGCGATAAGGAAGGGCCAGGAGGAGGGAGGATGCAGTAGTCAAGGCATGAAGTGGCCAAGGTATATCCCAGAATTATAGCCAATAGGACAGAGGAAAAGTGTGTTGAATTTTCAGTACTATATTATCTGGTGTGAAGGGGAATGGCTCTGACACACATGATATGAGCAGCAAAGGAAGGGGAATAATCAAAATTAAACTCAGTATTCTGTTCCTTGTTTCACAAATGGTGCTGAACTATAAAAATAGCACATTTCAAGAAGTAAAATAGTATAAGCTAGTGGACTCCAGTACTATCTATTTGTTTGGGGGGAAATGCTTGAGAGAGAGAAGTTGTAAACCTTGGAATTTGGAGTGTGGGTTTAAAGCCTGAAAAACCTGAAAGATCAATATGGAATAGTTTTTATTCTGCCCCCTACCCCTTTCTAAAGTGTTGTTACATTCATGGACTGGAGCCAGTTGGGTACAGTGCTCAAAGGCTTATTGTGTCAATCAATTATTTTGTGTTTATGAAGTTGTTCAACATGATCCATGTCAGAGGGCTTGTAATGTAGTGCTAGAAGAACTAAAATCAATTTGTTGCTTCATTAATAGTGCTAAATATCCCATGAAACGCAGTCTTTGGGGATTTATTATCCAGTTTTAGAAAAACCACTAGGATGTATTGGCCTAGATGCTGTTGCTTGGGTAGCTTTCAGCACTAATCAGGGTTGACTTATTGTAACTTTTTTAAAAAGCTGAACGAAAAGAATAACAGCTAAGCACTGTTTTGGTGACCCATTATTTTAACCTCTCTGCCCCTCAGGCTGAGCGACTGATGGAACAAGCAAGCTGCTGGGAAAAGGAAGAGCAAGAGCTGTTCTCCACGAGAGCTAATAGGCAATTGCCTGCAAAAGTGCAATCTAAAAACAAGTATCTGCGACCTCCAGAGAATATAACAGTATTAGCAGAGCGAGGGCAGTCCACTGATCTACCAAAAGAAAGCAGTGGGGAGGAAGAGGAGGAGGAGGAGGAAGACGAGGAGGAGGAAGAAGAGGAGGATGTGGATGGGCATCGTCAAAATTCTCCTCCAAGGCTGGCAAAGCCTCAGATGCTTGCTGTGAAAAGAAAGGTCAGTTGTTTTTTAAATTGGGGTAGACTCCACTGTTACAATGACAGTCCAAAAACACTTAACAAGACTTTGCACGGTATGGACTTCATAGGGACGCATATGTTTTAAATAAGTAACTAAATCTCTTTGCAATAATCTATTTCACTGAAGACAAAGCACGCCCAACAGCTTGAGTTGAGGACAAAACAGAAATGTAGTCTGACCATTCTTTTGATTCAACATTTTTATTCTGTAATCTGATTCTGAATACCCATTTCACAGAAGCCGAGCTGATTGATTTCTCCAAATCAGCCCTAAATTCCTTTCTCTACTAGAGGGGCCAGTTCAAGGAGTCCTGTTAGCACAATGGGGCTTCCCTCCTGCATGCAGCCTGAGCACTCCCTAAATCCACTTACGAGGGCTGGAGGAGAGGAGATTGTTCCATCTGACAAGCAGACGTGCTTGCACTAATTAAGCAATCATAATAGTGCAACATTGAGCTCCACCTGAGGTCTTTCAGATCTGATTTTGGGGGTGGAAGCATTTACATTTCCCTATCTGTCTTACATGCCTGCCTTTCCTGTATGTTGTCTTAATAATTTCCATTTCGACTTTTACCAATAAAATCAAGAGCTGTATAAAAATATTGCCCTCTGCTGGTTGCCTGTAGTGTTAATTGTAATTATTGCCATTCAAATACCATATATTTGGTTTTTTGAAGCTTCAGTATGCTAGTCTATGGCATAGTAGAATTCAGGAGCACAAAAATAGGAGGTTAGGCATTAGCATTAGGATGCTTCTTATGTGTCTCACCCCAGTCCTAAATTAGCCCTGTCTGAAGAAGTACCTTCTAGTTTTGGCCATGTTCCCTCTTTTTCTTGCTAGCTAAAACATTGACCTTTTGCATTGGGCATTAACACAAATATAACTACCCTTTGGTCTCTTGCTCTCACACAGTAATAGTTTATAATCCTAAATTAATTCATTATCCACTAAACTATAAACTTTGAAATAGCAAAATAACTGTCTTTAGCATAGCTTTAGTTGGCTTTCAATATTTACAGTATTTAGAGAAACTTCACTGTGAATATTCAGGTTACATTTCCGTGTAATCTAAATTGTATGTGCAGCTAGAGTTAAATGGATTATAAATACGCATTGAGGCAACTGGTATTGTTTTGGCACCAGTAGGTGGTGTTGCCTTAGTCCACATTGTTCTTCACTGTGGTATATGCTGGTATTGGTGTTCTTATTCAGTAAAGTGTTTGGTGGAGATGTTAGCATTTCACAGCAGCTCCCAAAGCACATTAGAGCTGTTTTTGAGTGAATAACAGAGATTGAGATTTAAATGTGGTGAAGAGGAATGTATGTAGAAGACTTAGCTGGAACAGAGCCAGTGACGTTTGAACTGTCATGTAGGCTGGACTGCCGTGAGTATACATCACAAAACATGTTTGGTTTAGCAGAAAGGATGTTGGTTCTTTGCCCAACTTACACATTTTTAACATTATTTTTAGAGACCTTTCATCTTGAAAAAGAAAAGGGGTCGTAAACGCAGAAAGATTAATAGCAGTGTTACAACGGAGACAATTTCTGAAACCACAGAAGTTTTGGATGAGCCCTTTGATAACTTGGAAGAAGAGCAGCCCATGACACAGCTGGAGCCCACTTGTGAGATAGATGGGGAAGATGATGAATCTAAATCTGGGATTCAAGAAGTGTTCCAGTGTCAGTCTGAGGAGAAGGAAGAAAATGAGCTGGAAGAGGAGGAGCAGGAGAAAGACAATCACTGTTACCAAAATGATACTCCATGCAGAGGTGAGTGCAAAATAGATTTTCTCTGCAGCTCTGTATGCATAGAACTGGAAGCAAACCCCAATGAATTCAGTGGGACTTGCCTCTGAATAAACATGCATAGGATTGAGTCTTCCAATTGTCTTTCACAGGCTGTTTTCACATCAGTTCAAAGGAATCAGACTTGCGATAGCTTTTGTAGCATTTGTTAACATATACTTTTATTTAAACTGTGAAGCCCTTTTGACAAGTGACACTTGGTCCTGTGTCTTGCTTTTATTGAAATGATGGATAGCTTCTTGAATTTTCTTTCTCCGCTTTCCTTAAACTGCAATTTAGCCATTTTAATCTGTAAGGTTCCTTTTCATATTCTGTAACCAAGCCTTTGAAATTTCTTTCAAATTGAAGAATGCTTGGTCCTGCCACTGTAGAATAAAACAGTTTTCCTTCAGTGGATGAGAGGTTGGAATATTCTCTCCTCCACTGGGTAGGGCTGGCCGACCATAATTTATATCATCTTCCAGTTATCCCAATGTTCACTAGGAGGGCTTGTCTCTTGTGTTTTTGCTCCAATGCTCTCTTCAGCACAACAGTGGAGTGGGCTGCTTTCTTCTGCTTTCTTTTTGGCCTTCCCGTTCCTTACTTTCCCCAGACCTATTAGTTGGCAGGGAAGGAGGGAGACCAATGTGCAGGGGAGCAGAAGCTACAAAGCTAGCACAGAGAGAAGCAGCCACATGCCAGCAGTTTGCTCTGAATCAGGTAAAAGGACTGGGAAATCGGGATGCAGCAAGCATGCAAATTGGCTCACATAGAATTAAATGGTCCAGAAACATCAACAGAGGGCTATGTTGAGTCGGAGGAATGTGGTGCAGCCATTCTGAAGGACTTCCTGTAGAGGGCCCCCACAAGTCGGTAACTGGCAGTCTTCCTCTTGATTCTAGGGTCTCTGGAGTGTGCTCAAATGACTTGACCCTCTGGTACTGCAGTTTCCTAGCCAGTAGAGTGTCTTCCCAGTTCCTTGTAGTCATAGGCAGTCGGAGTCACCTAGAGAAGCTGCTCCTTCCCCAAGTACAGGCAGCCAAAAATCATGCAGGTTGCAATGCAGGCACAGAGATCTCTCAATGCATAGATGTCCCTAGGATATTGTTAAGTTAAATGGTTGTGTAATAGAGTGCATTCTCTGGGTCCCTATTCCACTCCAGACCTTTACAGTAGCTCCTGTAGTCCCACCGGGGAGGACCTCATGTGCTTCTACAACTGGAGTGGGGAACCTGGTCTACTGGACTCCCATCGTCCCTGACTACAGCCATACTGGTTGGGGCTGATGGGAGTTGGAGTCCAGCAACATTCAGAGGCTCACTTTTATTCTACATGCTTGTCTCTCTCTGCACATGTGAATGCCTTGATTGGTGAATCAGGTAGCATCATCTTGCCATAGATTAAGCTTTTCAGTTCCCAGAAGATCATGGATACGAGCCTCTCCTTTCAGGAGCCCATTTCAGCAGGCGGTCTGTAGTTTGTGGGGAGAGGCTACCCATAGCAACACATTACTTCTACTTCAAGCTCAGGCTTATCCTCTCTGCCTTCAGCTACAGATTTGAGAGCTGTCCTTTTTCTTGAAGTCTATTTTAGCATATATGAGGCAGAACGCTATTGATAGTACATAGATGGAATACTAACCCTCAAAAAACAACATATAACAAGAACAAGTTCCCAAAGATTCTCTTCTTACATTCATATGTTGTGGACTTTTCCAGCAGCACATATATGTTGAGACAGAATATTTAGAGAAGTCAATGTAATTACTGGTAAAAGAATTGCATTATGCTCCAAATTAGCTCGATTAAATACTCCAGATGGGAAACAATAAGACAATGTTATATAAAGAATATATATGCTAGCAGGAACTACTTACCAGGCATTGGGAAACTGCTCAAGAAATACTTGTTGAACTGCAGTACCGAATGTTGGGGTGCTGCCTCTCAATTGCAGTGTTTAGGTAATCAAAATAAAGAACATTTTTACAATGTGGCAAAGTTTTGTTCACTGTACGGTATAAGCACAAATGCCTGATACCTTCCAGCAGCTTAAGTTTACAGCTGGCTGGGGCCAATGGGAGCTTCCACCCAGAACAACTGGAGGGTGCCAAGTCAGAGAAGGCTGCTCCAACTTACCAGGGCTACAACATATTGGATGTTTTCCCCATTGAGATAAACTATGCGTAGAAACAAGCAAGGGTGTGTATGATGAGCAGGCATCCCATGCTCTGATGCCGGATCTCTGTACTCATGGCAAAACAAACTTCCACACCTCACTTAATAATGCAGTGCTGTTCATTATTTTCCCCATAGGGAAATTGTATTTAAAAAAGAAAAATGTCACACATGAAGAAACCTTTGGGTTCTATGACTTGGTGATGGATGTGCCAATATTTAGTTCTATAGCCCTAGGTTTCTGCACTCAAATTTCTTGAAGGGCTCCTGTTCAAAGCTCATAGTTCAACTTGAGCTGAATAACATTGCTTAGCTTTGGATGATAAAATGTCAAGTGATTTAGATGTATCTTTAAAAAAAAGATGTTTCTAAGAAACAAACACTTGTTTTTTTCCTAAAACCAGACAGCTTTGTGAATTTTTGCAAAATGATCCATTCTCCTTCCTTGTGTTTGTCAAGTGCATGCGGATATGTCTACTGCTAGCATAGATTAAAGTGAAAGGTTTAAACTGAGGTGTTGTACAGTTTAATTCCTAGTTTAGTTTGTCCTCTGAATGTTGGATCTAATAAGAAGACGCTGAGGTTTGTTCTATATTGCATGGTTGTTACAATTTGCTGGCATTTAGAAAGCACTTCAGCTGAGTGTGGTGAACCCCCCTTAACTACCATATTGGTCCGAATATAAGCCGCACTTCCCCCCCAAATTCCAACCGTGAAAAGTGTGGCTTATATTCGCGACGTTACGCTGCCAGCCAAGTGGCGTGGCTCCCCACCCCCACCCCCACCCCCAGGAAAGCTCCCCCCCCACCCCCAGGAAAGCTGCCCCCAGCCTGCCCGCCACTCCTAAGCCTCCCCCAAGCTACCGAATTTTAAAGGTGTGGCTTATATTCGGGCCAATAAGGTAACTACTGCTCAATTTTTGGTTAAACTCTGGTACTTAAGATATTTAGGAGGGAAAGCAGAGAAAATGATTTCATTTTACAGAACAAACTTGGTGAAGCAAAATATGTGTCAGGGGGTAGAAATCTTTCAAGAAACAGTTAACTTATTAATATAAATTACATTCAATGGATGGTACAGGCTTCTAAACAAGGAATTCTTCCAATGATGATGTTTCTTTATCTTCCATTTTCCAACATGTATTCTGTGCTCAAAAGTAGAATGTGACTCTATGTCACAAAGAGGTGCCATCTTGTGAGGGTGATTGGGGGGACAGTGTCGTGCATGGCACAATGTCCTGAAGTCAGGAGGAGCTGGGGCGGAGCCGAATGTGGTGACCACGCAGCTTCAATGGCCAGCGTCTCCTCCTCTGCCTCCTCCTGTTTCTGCCACCAGCAGGATGCTGCTTCCGCCCTCCTTCCCCCTTGCGGAAGAAGGAGAAGGAGCTGGCCACCAGCGCCACACTCAGATCTGTGCTCTTCCTCTGCTGAGCTGGCGTGACATGCATGCATACATACATACATTGAGCTACCTGCTTAGAGATATTTTACAGCAGTTTTTCACTATATTTGAAGATGGCAATTCAGGTCTGCTTCTCATGTTTTCATTTCTGACTGCTTTCTTAAGACAAATGTCAAGGAGGGTGTTCATTATCCTTGCAGTTTAGGAATATTCAAACTTGACTAGGATTAGGGCAGACATGTACTTCATGAACTTCAAAGGAGTTGGTTGGCCAGATATGTAGGTCAGAAATACATCTGACCAGTTACAAGTATAAATGATATTCGTGTTTTAAATGTCTTAAGAATGTGCATTCAGTGATGAAAAACAGACACTTGCCAAATAAAATAGTCCTAGTTTATTACATCTGTAAGAAACAGCACAAAGCAATCTTCATGTGATCTTCCTTGCAATATAAAATTATTTGGCTGGATTTGATCACTATACAGGATAACAAATGTGACTTTGCATAAATGAGACCACTAAGCCTACATTAAAAAATACCTCCTCTGTTTTTGTAATCTGAACCTCTCTTCCACTGTAGCTTCCCTTTTTAAAAAAATCATCTGTTTCAGTGTAAAATTTCTAAAACCAAGAAAAACAAAATTGGATAGAGGTGGATCAAATGTGCATTTGTACAAGTAGCAAATGAATTATATGCCCTTCACCAGCAACGTGCACTTACATCAACTGACTGTAGTGCAAGAGTCTAGATGGGATAAATGTTCCTTAGCTATCCCTGTGTGTGCATGCATCAATAAAAGCAACATATATTTCCATGTTTAGTTAATAGTAATAAAGGTAAACGTTTACCTTTTTTTTTTAACCTAATAGTAATGTTCGTGCCCTGCTTTTCTGTTTAAACAATAACCAAAAGTGGGTGGCGTGCAAACATGTTGCTGTCAGAGATAGTTAGAATAAGATGGTTAGTGGTATATATTTTCTTTGACTAGGGTTTTGTAAAGCATTTAAGAATAACGTGATAAACTTACTGTCTTCTCTCTCTCCCCCCCCCCCACCCTGTCCCCATTTCTCCTTATCCCACAGCTAATGCAGAAGAGGATGTAGCCGTCCTGGAAGATGATGATAAAGACAATCCTGAACCTGTGCTGTGTAAACAAGGATGGCCTAAAGGCGTGAAGCAATGTCCATCCAAATGGAGACAAAACAAAGAGAGGAAACCAGGTTTTAAACTTAATTTGTACACTCCACCTGAGACTCCTATGGAGCCTGACTATCAGGCCTTGGGAGACGAATTGAAAGAGATAGCTGAAAACAACGCATGCCAGGCCTCTGCTGTTATGGAGGAGGTTAAGAACACTGAAACCATTCTTCCACAAGAGGACGAAGTGAGAGATGCGGTATCTGAGTATCTGGAGCTACCCAAGACAGAACAAGCAGAAAACGATTTAGCAGAAGTAGAAGAAAACAACAACATGGTAGAAGAAATGGAAAGTGTGGATAATCAAGATAAAGACCTGCAAGAGGAAACGGAAATGGATAAAGATGAGCCTGAGCATTTAGAAGAGCAGGAGGAGGAGGAGGAGGAAGAGGAGGAGGAGGAACAATCGCGCAATGAGGATCATGATGCTGATGATGAGGATGAGAGTCACATGGGTCCAACGGAAGTGGAAACTCAGGAGGAAGTACCAGCAGAAACTCTCAAAGATGTACTTGGGAGTCAGGAGCCTTTTTTAGAGCCAAGTGAACAGAGTGGTAAATCGAACCAGGAAGACTTAATGGACTGTGGTGTTGACCTTGTAGCTGAATGTGACAGCGAGCACAAAGAGCTTCCTGCTATTCCAGAGCCTGTGCCTGAGTCAGGTAATGAAAATACAGAAAATAAAAACCAAACTGACCGTAATGAACTGAATTCTGCATTTAAGGACACAAACGCTGAAACCATGGAGATAGACTCTGAGACAGTGGAGGCAGTGAAGTCTCTAACGCAGGAAACAACCGAACAGGAAGATGCATTCCAGGATTGTGTAGAGACTCAAGAGGCATGTCGAAGCCTACAGACTTACGCCAATACTGACCAAAGCCCACAGATGACCACACTGGATGACTGCCAGCAGTCTGATCACAGTAGCCCTGTCTCATCCGTCCAGTCCCATCCCAGCCAGTCAGTTCGTTCTGTTAATAGTCCAAATGTGCCTCCATTAGAAACCAGTTATGCTCAAATCAGCCCCGATCAAAGTGCGATCTCTGTGCCCTCTTTGCAGAACATGGAAACCAGTCCCATGATGGACGTTCCTTCTGTTTCCGACCATTCGCAGCAAGTCGTTGATAGTGGATTTAGCGACCTGGGTAGCATTGAGAGCACAACCGAAAACTATGAAAACCCAAGCAGCTATGACTCTACAATGGGCAACAGCATCTGTGGAAACAACAACTCGCAAAACAGCTGTTCGTACAGCAACCTCACATCTAGCAACATGACTCAGAGTAGTTGTGCAGTGACCCAACAGATGTCTAATGTGAATGGAAGCTGTAGCATGATGCAGAATGCCAGCATCAACTCTCCCCCTCCTTGCAATGTGAAGTCGCCTCAAGGCTGCGTTGTCGAAAGGCCCCCGAGCAGCAACCAGCAGCTTCCGCAGTGCAGCATGGCTGCTAACTTCAGCCCACCTATGCAGTTAAATGAAATCGCAGAGACTGGCAATGCCAACCTTGGCTTGTATGAAAGAATGGGCCAGAGTGAGTTTGCAGCAGGGCATTACCCACAACCGTCGGCCACCTTCAGCCTTGCCAAATTGCAACAGTTAACCAACACACTTATGGACCATTCGTTGCCTTACAGCCACTCAGCTGCTGTCACTTCCTATGCAAATAGTGCCTCTTTGTCTACTCCTCTCAGTAGCACAGGACTCGTTCAGCTTTCTCAGTCTCCTCATCCAGTTCCAGGGGGAGGCCAGGTCCAGACCACGATGACTCCGCCCCCTAACCTCACTCCGCCTCCCATGAATTTGCCGCCACCCCTCTTGCAGCGCAACATGGCCACATCCAATATTGGCCTGTCCCATGCCCAAAGACTGCAAACGCAGATGCCTGGCAAGGGCCATGTTTCAGTTAGGACTAAGTCGGCCGCTTTGCCGTCGGCTGCAGCGGCAGCAGCTCACCAGCCGCAGATTTATGGGCGAACCTCGCAGACAGTGACCATGCAAGGGCCTGCACGCACCTTAACCATGCAGCGTGGCATGAACATGAGTGTGAACTTGATGCCAGCTCCGGCTTACAATGTCAGTTCCGTAAACATGAACATGAACCCCCTTAACGCTATGAATGGGTTTAGTATGTCCCAACCGATGATGAATGGAGCCTATCATGCAAACCATGGTTATATGAATCAAACAGCCCAGTACCCAATGCAGATGCAAATGGGAATGATGGGAAGCCAGCCATATGCCCAGCAGTCAATGCAGACTAACCCCCACAGCAACATGATGTATACCCCGCCAGCACATCATGGTTACATGAATAGCGGCATGTCTAAACAGTCTCTGAATAGCTCTTACATGCGTAGGTAGGATCTGGGGGGAGCGGGGAGGGGAGATGGTTGGTGTACCAAACTGGCATGCTAGGATTTGACCGGCACAAAAAGATGTCCTTTTGGAGAATACGATTTCAAAACCAGCAATTGGTGTGAATGCAAAAACATTTGTAGGCACCATAAAAAAAACTGTATGCAGCGAAAGGCCTTATATAAATGTGTTCTCGTTTTATTTGTTTTGTAATTTTGCTTTGTTTGCCTTTTTTTTTTTTTGCGTAACTGAAGTTCTGTGATGATGAAGAACTTCGTCATTGTACTGCAAACACGCGAAACAAGCTGATGGTTCACAGCCATGTTTTATGTGCCTGCTCCCATTTGAAATGTGGATCATAGTTTTGGAGTATATCTGATGTTGTGCTGGACTGTGAGCTTTCCTCCTGTTCTGTCCTTCCCCTCCCCATCTCCTCCACCATGTAAATGCCTTTTTGCATTGCATTCATGGACTATTTTGTTCCTCAAGGTGACACTTTCGCATGCCGCTAATGTCTTTGTTAGTGACAGTGCGTTTCGTAGTACTGTACAAGTGTTGTGCTTAACAGTAAGCCATTTCTTAATTTGTGATCCCCCCCTCCTTGATTAGGTTACCCCAGTTTAAGGGGTTTAAAAAATTATATTTTTGTTAATTATATTTTTTAAATCTTGTTTTTAAAAAGCTGTGAAAGTTATTCCAGTATTGAGTCAAACATTTTAAGTGCAACCCACTGGGAAATTCTCGCGTGTCAGCTGTGCTCTTGCACAAATATGGTTAATTTCTATGGGTCTGGCACAGGAGAGAGTGCCCTGATGGATTGCATCCTTGATTGGTAAATATTTGATGTAAAAGTGAGCCCTGTTTTTGTTCTGGTGGCAGATCCCCTCTGGAGTAGGGGGGAAAGGCAGCTTACTGTTTTGTTTTTTTAATACAAACCTTATTGATTAAAGCATATCAGTGTTTATCAAGTTTTTGAAACATTTTCATATATGTCCAGATACTTGGCAGGATTAAAAAAAAAAGTGAATTTGGTGTAAAGTTGCTATTTTATGGAAATGCCTCTAACTTTACATTTTCATTCCATCTGTAGATTTTTCTATCTTTATAAAATATTGGAGTTATTTTTTAAGAAAAGTAAATAGAGCAGTAGCGTGTGAATAGAACAAATGAAGCTTCAAGAGCGCATGTATAAAAAAAAAAACACCAGAAGGTATTTGTGTCTGTTTATATGGCTTCCTTTTTTTGTAGCCTTTGTACCTGTACAGAGTGACTGTAAGGGCCAAAAAGTGGCTTGATTCATGTATAAAACTAGACCCAGTGACACTATTTATGTTACCTTTTTAGCCAGTCACTTAAATAAAGCAAAGACAAGCTGTACATTTTAACATAAAATAAATTATGATGAGCCATTTTTAGCCTCTTGTGCTCTTATCTGACGTGCATAGAGACTGATGAGCCACATTGTCAATTCTTCTTGGTTGCAGGGTGTGGCTCACAAGACAGGGGGATCCTTCAAGCATCCTTGTTTTTGGAAGCCTTCTGTTGCTTTGTCGGTATATCTCTCGATGCCTAATGTGGCCCACTGCAAGGAAAGTGAAGAGTTTTAAAATCTGAATTGACCAAAATATTTTATTAAATACCATAGACTGCAGTAGAAAGCTTGAGTGATTGGCAACGGTTGTGCTGATCATGTGTTAGTGGGGGGGAAGGAAAAGTGGAGGATTCAGTCTCACCCTCCTCTTCTCCCCCCCCCCCAAAAAAAACATATATTTGGTTCAATTGTAAATTCCACTCCTGGATCAGTTGGGAAATGTGCATGCATCTTTGCATTTATGCATTCCCTCATTCGGCTAGAAATACTCATCTGCTTTTGCAGGCATATTGCCTTACAAGGGAAAGAGTGATTTAAAAAATAATGCACCTTTCTTAAGTGTATCTGACATGTCTGGTAAGGAGTCTGGAACACGGTACCCTAGCAGGCCCGAGTCTGATCTGCAGATCCATGGGGAACCAGCCTCGCATGTCAAGATCCCAGTGCATCCGACATCATAGATTGCTTCATAACAGCTATGAACTTTTCCCAGATGGTTTACAGGGAGGGTTACTTAGTCCACCGGATTGACTGCAATCCCAACAGGTTAAGGTTATGTGTGCCCTTCTAATGGTGAAGTGTATTGTTCCTCTGTGGACCTGACAGTATCTCTGCTGATAATGGAACCCAGGCCTGCCTTCCTCTGCTTCTTCTCTGCTTCCGAACCCTGGTGTTGGTACCTCCACACTGCTTTCATCCATGCCCTGTCCACTTCGTTTGTAGCCAATGCTGTGACAGAATGCAAGCTAGCTGTGCTGGTCCTGGGGGGTTACCGTGCGGTGTGGTCCGAGTCCAGTCCGAGGGTGTGGTATGGAGGCTATCCGTCAAGGCTGAAGCGGGGTCCAAGGCAAGGAGTCAGGTGAGGTCAGGAACTCTGGCAGAAGAGCAGGACAGGGTGCCGGCAGGAACAGGTTACCAACAATGTTGCTCCCGCAACCTGGGACTGGGCTGGCTGGCTTTTATCTGCCCTGAGGCATAGGGCAGCCCTGGTCCACAGGTGACTCACCTCTCCTTGCCTGGAGGCAAGCATTCCTCCTTCGAGAACTCTGCAGCTCAGGAGAGGATGGAGGGTTACTGGACCCAGAGGCAACCTCAGCTTCCCCTGACAGGGCTGAGAGTGGAGCACCTGCAGGCAATGTATCTTTGATCACCTCCGGAGCCAGAGCTGATTCAGCTGGTGTCTGCTCCTGAGGATCCGGCACAGGTGAGGGCCCTTCAGGTTCAAGCCCCGGCCCCGGCTCAGCCGGTCCTGGAGGTGGGGACTCCTGTGCAGGCTGGGATTCCTCAGGTTCAGCCTCTGAATCCAATTCCCAGGCCATCACACTAGCCTTGAGCGGTGTTGTGTCTCCTGATTGTTAAAAATTGAATTGATGCTTACAAAGATTTTAAACATGACTTGAAAAGCCCAACAGAACTGGCAGCCGTGTCAAGTAAGTGAAATGGTTTTGTGTTCCTTTCCTTTGTGGCTCAGCAGTTTCGTGGGACCTGTGTCTAGTTGTGGTAACTGCAAGATACACAAAGCAAGTAGGCCACAGCTGGTTTATGCAGCTTCCAGAGAATTGTCTCAAGATAGCAGCGCCTTTGTTCTCCCCATCTCCCTTGTTCCAACCATTTGCTAAACCTGAGAGTTTTGGAAGGGGGGCGGGGAGGGCAACTGAACATTAATGTAACCAGTGAGGGAAGGGGCAAACCCTAGGAACTGAGAATTACCGTAAGTGCAGCCAGAAGACTAATTAGGGATTTGAGAATAAAAGAATGGGAAAATCAATGGGAGTATACAAATAAAAATCCCCAGGGAAGGAAGTTCTGGGCTGGACTGATGGTGGCAACAAGAAGAAGTTGTAGGTACATAGCTCATGGCAATACACATTTTGATAGGCAGCTCTTAAGTTAGGGAACTTTAACCACTGTTGATTTTTTCCAAATTCCAAATGAGTGCTGTGGCTGGGGGAAGGGGAATAGTTGGGTTGGCACTCATGTTGGGTTTAACAATTTTGCTGTTGGGGGGAGGGGAATGTAATTAATTGGAAATGCTACTTCAAATTCTTGCAGAGATGTATTTGTAATAAAATATCAGAAAGATTTCTTTTTTATAGCACTTGCTCTGACACTTTGCAACTTGGTTTTGACTTTAAAAAGAAGAGAAAAGCCTACAGGCAATGGAATGGATTGTTGATATGCTTAAATGCTTATTGCAAAATGTAATAAAGCTGATTTTGGTGGGTGTCGCTTGTTGTAAAGTTAGGGATTCCCCCTTCTCCCCCTCTTGTGTTGAAGCCGTACACAAACACTCTTTGCTTTCAGAATGGCCCTACGTAGAGTGTGTTTTGCATGCCTGCAGTCTCCGAATGCAAATATAAAATGGAGTATTTTCCTTTTGAAGCAGCTGTGACTGATGGGACTGCTAGATGTGGGGAAAATATGTACTATTGCTTAGCAGTACACATCAAGCAAATTTATGCAGCAGCAAGAAAACATGCATATCTATTTTGAGTGTTGGATCCTGATATTCTGTGTTGAAGTGCTACAAGTCCCAGACAAAGCTTCAATGTGGTCTGTCATTGCCTTGCGCAGCAAGCAGAGCCCAAGAAACATATTCCTAATAAATCAAAATTAGCCTGTTTTTTTATTAAAAAAACACTGCAATTTTGGATTCTCTTGTGTTTCTACAACAGATGTGTGTTATTTGAAGCTCTGGGTACACTTTGGTGGCAAACTCTTGCATGAGTTCTATAAATGAATGGGAGCCGAGCAGGAATATAGTTTACAGTGTTGAATAGAAATCATTCTTTGCAGCTGAAAGAAAAATGCCCTTTTCTCTTAAGGTGGGGGGGGGGGGCGGGACTTAAAATACCAGATACTTTGTCTTGAACCCTATTATGAATGGAAAATTCCTCTACCGTTTTAGGAGACATTTTTCTAGCTGTCTACTAAACTGTGGTCAGTATTTATTTGTTCAAAGGGTCTTAGCAATTATCTCGTCTTTCAACCAAGATTTCTTTGGTAAAGGTTTGCAGTTCTGAACACAGGAATCAAAGATCAGCTTGAGTGTTGCAGCCTGACTTTGGGTTCAGGAAATTCCACTGCAGAAACCCCCCCTGGCCATTTCACACTCCTGTGGCATCACATCATACAGAGGCAACCCAATGTTTAAGTCTACCTGCAACATGGCCAGTCATAGCTCCTCTATCAGGGTATCTGTAAGATTGTATTTCCAAGCGCATGCTTTTGATGCATTTACACTTCACAGCTGTAAAAATATACTTTAATGTATGAAAGGATCCTTTGGTTATCTCCTCATAGTTGATGAATGCCTTGCAAGATTCTGCTGAATCATTACTTGAAGTCAGCCTCTTTTGCAAAGTTGCACCAGCCGTCAGAGGCAAAATGAGCAGGTGAAAGTTTTTGAAAATTGCTAGAGAAAACCGAGGCGTAAAGTTCAAAGAGCTCTTGTTAATAGGGAAAATAGGTGGGGGAGAAATGTATGTGTAATTAATGCTGAAATGTAAAGACCTTGCCTGTATTAACAACGCTTGGCAAAAGTTTTAGATTCTCGTTTCATCATTCTTGGACCCTGGTCACTAAGAGATGTATTTCAATAAGGGGGATCTAGAAACTTGGATTATTATTATTATTCCATTTTATTGGCTCTACCCCATGACCTAGACGTGAGCCTCCCTAGTACCTTGTGTTGTTCACATTGCTAGAAGCTTCAGACCGTTATATGGCACAGATTGGTCCTTAATCATTGGCTTACACCAAAGTACAATTGTTATTTCCCAGAATGAAAGGTCACTGGGAAGCATGGAACATCATGGATGGAGGTGCTGGCTGTGTTCATCACAGCTTTTAGTATTTCAGCTCTCATGCTGATAAGAGTTATAGAGCTTTCCCTGCCAAGGTCCCTCATTTCTCTACCTTTGTTGGGGTGGGGTGGGGAGACCCCCTTCACAGAGCACTTAGTGCTATGAAGTGAAACAAATCGCCCTGCCTGCTAACAGGTGAATAACACTTTAGCACTGTAGTCCTTTTTTGATTAACTGATAAATAAGAACCAAAAGACCTGTAAATGACATAAACAGCTATTAAAGAGAGCCTTAATTGCTTGGTGTGCAGGGAGAGTTATACACACATTGGAAGAAACAGAGACTAGGTTCACGTATACCATACTTTTTGCTACGTAACTTGTTTTTATGGTGTGTGTGTGGTTTTTTTTAAGTGTGGCACCTAGAGGACCTCTCTGTGACCAGCTCGGCTGCCTTCCCCATCCTTCAGGATTATGAAATTCACAGGACCTAACAATACTTCAAACATCAGCAGCAATTACTGATCTCTCTGTCTCTCTGATAGTACCAGTCGAAAGTGATGCATGGTATCAGTAGCCATGTTCCTAGCCTTTGAGCATTGTCAGGCCAGAATACATGGTGCATATAAATCATATTTTTAAGGAAGTTACACTAAATTAGAATGGTAGGAGGATCATAGTAGACAGAAGGCAATACCTTTTATATGGAGAGAGGGCCGTGGTGTAACGTGGGGAACTCTTCATGAAGATGTGGAATAAAAGTGAAGGAGACTTGAGTTTTACCGTAGATCTTGCAAACCCTTCAGAGGATGTTAAGCTTGGTTTTATAAGAAGCTGTTTTCTGGGAGATGTTCTGGATTTAATTTGAAGCTACCAGCCTTGTAGAGGCTGGACAACTGGTTAGAGAAGACCTCTGGAGTAGTGGTTGCTCAGATGGGTTTGTTTAAATCTGAGGTGGTCAACATGGTATTCTCTGGATATTGTTTGACTGCAACTCCCATCATCCCTGACCAGTGGCCATGTTGGCTGGGGCTGATTAACATCCACCATCATCTGGAGGACACTACATTAGGTGCCCCAATCCAGATATGTTGTAGCTTCGTTGAAGGCTGAAGCCAGGAGAAGTGGTTGGAATTGTAAACTATGCTTGGGCATATATTGTGTTCCATTGTGGAATGTGTGTTTCAGGACTGGAAGATAAAAGGTTCTGTTAGTGTTACCAGCAGCCATGTGCAGGGTTGAAGTCACTCCAACAGTTGTGGATATGAGTCCAACACACATATTTAGGCTGCCTTGGCTTCTACAATTATGCACCTATCAAAACTGGTACTGGGAAGGAAACACAATGGATGTACAACTTTTGCAACGGGCTCTAAACTTGTCCTCCAAAGAGGGCATTGCGGAGACATCATTATTGTGCTCCTAGTACCTGAAATGAGAGTTTGCACCTTCCTGTATCCCTGTTGGGGTGGAGGACCAGTTAGGGTAAAGATGTGTGTGGACAGCTGCTGTCAAATTTGTGCAGGGCTTTATCCAGTGACTTCGGTCCCTCTGCTAATGGCCTTATTGGTCCCTGCGATGTAGCTTTACCCTGACCAGGATAGGCATAGTCTCTGAACATTTCATTCCCATTGTCTTTCCATACAGGTGATGACAGGCAACACAGCCCACTATGTTCCTGGTTTGATGATAAGATGTATGCTAAGCTGCTCATGATAATGCAGAGAGAAAGCGATTTGCCAAGAGGCTTTTAAGAGTCGCTGCCTTTTCCCACAATGGAAAAGGTGGTCGCTCACCATTTGCACGTGTTCATTGGAGTCTATGCAAATAAGAAAATAGACTCTTATACTGTTTTTGAGGGTGAGATTTGAAAGAAGTCCATCCAGGAAACAGATGACCCAGCAAGGTCCATCTACCAACCCTAACAATATTGTGTGTGTGTGTGTGTGTGTGTGTGTGTGTGTGTGTGTGATACCGAGATGCCCTTTTCTGACCATACGCTAGAGCAATTGCAGGCCTCCTGACCCACAAAGTTAAAACAAGTGACAAACAGTTTCCAGCAGTGACTCTTTGTAAATCCCGTTGGGTCCTTTCTTCTTACGCACTGTTGATTGACTCTTTGGGTGACTGGGTTATCAGGTTTCTTCCCAAGCCCCCTCTGTAAAAGAAAGCTCTGAAAAACAGCATGAAGGAAGCCTTCTCTGTGTATTTCAAGTTTCTTTGAAGACCTCCTACCATGTTAGTGCATTTTCAAGCTGAAAATACGCTTAAGGCATTTGAAGTGCTACTGAGTCTCTTCCCCGCCCCTACTTCCCCAGCTTTACTTGGTAACAAATGACTCCCTTTGCCTAATTGTTTTCAAGTTTCCCATTTCTTTTTAAAACCAATTCTTTTCTAGAAAATAGGGAATGTTAGATCTCCGTCTCTGTGCTGGCCTCTTGGTTACACTCCGTCCCGTTTGTGGCTTTGCTCCTCTCCAGGGCCAGCTTTATGTCCAGTTCTCTGAGCTGTTTCAGGAAGCCACGGTTTGGGAGAATGCACCGGTGCTTGAGCACTTGATCAATGGCATCAACCACAGTCATGTTCTTGTAAATCATCAGATACGCCAAGACCAAGGCAGCTGAGCGGCTCCGACCCATGGCACAGTGGACCAAAATCTTGCCTGTGGAAGTGAAGAAAAAGAGAGAAACCATTCAGATTCTTTGCCACTGGCACTTCTCCATTTGCCATTGGTGTTGGGCAAATCCAGGGGAGCGGGTGGCGCTGTGGTCTAAACCACTGAGCCTCATGGGATTGCTGATCGGAAGGTCGGCGGTTCGAATCCGCGCAACAGAGGGAGCTCCAGTTGCTCTGTCCCAGCTCCTGCCAACCTAGCAGTTTGAAAGCACACCTGTGCAAGTAGATAAATAGGTACTGTTGTGGCGGGAAGGTAAATGGCATTTCTGTGCGCTCTGGTGTTCTGTTGTGCCAGAAGCAGTTTAGTTATGCTGGCCACATGACCTGGAAAGCTGTCTTGTGGACAAACGCTGGCTCCCTCGGCCTGAAAGCAAGATGAGCACTGCAACCCCATAGTCGCCTTTGACTGGGCTTAACCGTCCAGGGGTCCTTTACCTTTACTTTTATACCTACACAGAGTCATATGTGAGTGGTGGGTGTGGATGCCCCACAGTCTTGTGTGCAGGCACAACACACATGCACAAGGGCCCCCAGGTGATCCATGCAAATCGGCAGAGGATAAAGTTATCACCCCCTTCCCCACTTATCAAATGATGACTGAGGAGGGGCAGTTTGCGTCCTCATCAGGCTGTTTGGGCCACCCAAGTCAGCAACGCACCTACTTAATCCCCCCCCCTTTTTTACTGCCACTTCCAAAAATTGGGTTCTTGGAAGAGGGGGGAGAGAAAAAGGCCAGATCAGGCCTTTGCTTGGTCTGGGACATGGGGGTTAACAGTCCTTGGTTTAACAAGGAGAGGGGGGTTGGGAACTTGGAGGTGGGTGGAAGGGAAGGACGAACAATTCGGATTGGGTCAGAAATATCTGAGTTATTTCTCGTATTTAGATTGGCTTATGATTTATGACATGAATTATTCTGGTATGCCACTGTTCTCTTTATTTTGCAGTTTGACTAGAGAGGATCTGGTCTCCAGACCTTACCCCCATTCTTAACCCTTTAAGCACTCTGCCAGGCTCATAAGCACTGCAACTAAAGGAGGACACCCCCCCCCCCCCGGATCATGAATGTGTGGTAGGGATAATTGATTTTGAAAAGCCCATGCAGAGTCAAGGACTGTCCTAGATGAGCAGCTCAGGTACATGGATTTCAAAGTAAAGGAGTAAAGGTAAAGGGACCCCTGGTCATTAGGTCCAGTCGTGACCGACTCTGGGGTTGCGGCGCTCATCTCGCTTTACTGGCCAAGGGAGCCGGTGTACATCTTCTGGGCCATGTGGCCAGCATGACTAAGCTGCTTCTGGCAAACCAGAGCAGCGCACGGAAACGCCGTTTACCTTCCTGCCGGAGCGGTACCTATTTATCTACTTGCACTTTGACCTGCTTTTGAACTGCTAGGAGGGCAGGAGCAGGGACCGAGCAACGGGAGCTCACCCCGTCGCAGGGATTCGAACCGCCAACCTTCTGATCTGCAAGTCCTAGGCTCTGTGGCTTAACCCACAGCGCCACCCACGTCCCAAGAATTTCAAAGTACTCTTGTCTTATTCTGGTCCTGTGGAGGAGCCCTCGGAGAAAGGCAGGTTGGCTGTTGTAGCACCACAGACAGCTCCTAGTGAGCAACTGGTGCTTGCCAGGTTTCAAAGTGGATCTAGTCTTATGGAGACTCTGTCCCAGACTCCATTCATTTTTGGGAGAACTAGAATCTCTTAAAGGGGTGCACTGTAACATGTGACAAATGCATGTATCCAGTTCGCCATGTCTACATGTGGTGCGGAGCTCCAATAGGTGAAACAGTACTGTCCCTTGACCACCGTCGCTTCCACCTCTGCCCATGAAAGGGAGTGGGCAAAGCGTTCTGGCAGGATTGGAGCGCTTGCCATGAGCTTATGCTATTTTCAGGTCCTGCATTAAGGCAGCTGACTCAAATGGTTAGCTTTTAAACAAGAGGTGCTCAATTTGTTGCCTGCTTCAGAAGGCACTCTCAGTGTTTGGGAGCAGGCAGTTTATGCTCTGCCTTCTGCATATACTCAGAGGTTCTTTGATTGGTTGTTCTAGTTTATGTGTCCGTTTTTTTAAAAAAAAAGCATAGCCGCACATGGGAAGGAGCGGTGCTGAATGGGTGTGATTTAAATGGGGGCAGATGGCGATGCAGCATCTGTAGTAGCTGCAAGAGATTACCTCCTCCCACCATACGCACACAGGATCACAGGGTTAGACCATGCCTGGTCATGGTCTTAGGTTCGGCAGGCTCACACACCATGCCAGTTAGGCCATTGCAGATAACGCCCGGACGGAAGCCCATTTTCCTTACTTGTTTCATTCCGGAGTGCTCTATCAATGAATTCAGCAGCAGAGTAAAAGAACTGGCTAAGATTGAAGGTGGGCAGATCATCTGCCTCCACCCCGTGGTACTCAATGTCCATGTCCCTGTAGTATTCTGGTCCCGTATCGACGTTCCACCGGCCATGGGCTGCGTTGAGGATGTGGGTGAAACCGGCTTTCTCAAGGCTGTAGCGATCAAGGGCTGTTTTCCTGGGTCAAAGCAATCAGAGGCTGTTAGGCAAGGGCACTGCGGTTACGGCATAGTTCAGTTGGCATGGCATGAGAATCTCAAAGTAATATAATAATAATAATATATTAATAATAATATAATTTATTCATACCCTGCCCATCTGGCTGGGTTTCCCCAGCCACTCTGGGTGGCTACCGACATAATATTAAAAACTCAATAAAACATCAAACATTAAAAACTTCTCTAAACAGGGTTGCCTTCAGATGTTTACTAAAAGTCAGATAGTGAGTGGGTGCCACTACCGAGAAGGCCCTCTGCCTGGTTCCCTGTAACCTCACTTCTCGCAGTGAGGGAACCGCCAGAAGGCCCTCGGAGCTGGACCTCAGTGTCTGGGCTGAACGATAGGGGTGGAGACACTCCTTCATGGCTTTGAGACCGATGCTGGGCAAAAGATTCCAGCATCGCAGGGGGTTGCACTCGATGACCCTTGTGGTGCCTTCCAACTCTTTGGTTGTTGTTTAGTTGTTTAGTCGTGTCCGACTCTTCGTGACCCCATGGATCAGAGCACACCAGGCACTCCTGTCTTCCAATGCCTACAATTTGGTCAAACTCATGCTGGTAGCTACGTAACTCTACAGCTCTTTGATTCTATTATTCTGTGCTGCTCCTTTCTAAGGCTGAGCCGAAGGGCGGCTGTCGCTGGAACAGCACCAGAGCTCTCTTGATTCTATGATTCATCACTTTCCTCTCTTCCCCACCTCAATGGTATGCTGAGCATGATCTATTTCTACAACTGTTTGTGTGAAAAAGTGCCCACTCGATGCTTTTCACAGCTCAGCTATGGCGTAGGCAGGTACCCGGATGGCACACACATTGAATGTAACGTGTGTGTGGGATGTAAAATACGGGAGCAGTCAGTTACAACATTCCTAGAGTGTACATGTTAAGACATGGGGAGGGATGTCTGTCCAGCCAGCAGGTAAACTTCCTGAGACAGACTTCCTCTGCATGTGACCAGAGGTGGGTGTGGCCTCACCTGTGCAGGTAATGATAAAAGCACAGGGCAGCACAGCCATCTCTCTTTTACTCTCTTGCCTCTCTCTGCCATCTTCCTTCGAAAAAGCAACATCTAAGGATGCCTTCTTGGCTCCCAGCCAAGAGAGGACAAAGGGACTATCTTCCTATAAGATAGATTCTGAATGTATGTTACCTTTTTAAGCCTGTCTGCCTTCTGGGATCATATTGTGAACAGAACGCGAGTAAACTCCTCTTTTTATACTTTTATGAAAGACTGTGTCGTGTCTTGTATTTTAAGAGGGAACAAAGGGGAAATTACCAGAGTTGTTATTATAGAGGTTCTAGCGAACCTGAGCACACATTACTGTTGCGAACTTAAAAGGGGAATGTCTTTAACTCGGCTGATATTTTGGGAACTTGTTAGCACAAGTTGGATAAGGATATAATCTCACAATATATCCTCTCCTGCATCCCTGAACATTCCCACAGTGTGTACATCCTTTTTGTATTGGATGGGATGGCTTACACTTTTCAGTGGCGACTGTTCCCGTCAAGTGGCTGGACCCTGTTCAGGAATGCCTGCCCTAGCTAGCGAGGGCACTCACTCCACAAGTTAGAGGGAGCCCCGTCTGGCAAAGTGCCCCTGCCCCAGCTGACAAAGCATCACAGTGAGTTAGGCAGGGGGGCAAACATTTATTTAACTAAAACAGATTAATAAGGGCACAGGAAGGTGATTGCCTGCTAGGACCCAGATCCTGCAGGAACTTAAAATTAAGGAAAACTGGGACATTCTGGGATCAAATCAGAAACTGGGATGGCTTCTGTAAATCTAGGACTGTCCCTGGAAAATAGGGACACTTGGAGGGTCTGCAATAGCAGACTTTCTGTCTGTACACTCTTGCTGTTTAAAGGCAGCAAAGGCGGTGCCTGGAAGAGAAGTCCATTTTGTATCAACTGTAGCTGCAAAAGTACTTTCCCATGAAAACCACTAAATTAGGTAACAGCCACAATAGCCTCCTGGTAATCCCATTTTTGGACTTCCTTGTTAGGGGTTCCTAACAGAACTATCTCTGCCCCACCCCCCCACCCCAAAAAAGAAGTTTGATACATATATTGTGTCTGAATTGATGCTCTCTGGCTCCGGCCTTTAATTAAGGTGCCACGGAGTGAAATCCATGTGTTCTTTTAAAAATACATTTTTAAAAAAGTTTTGCATGATAGGACACCCACTTTTAAATATAAAGCAGTTTTCAAACATTTCTGTACAAGTTCAATATGAGTATTGGTTCCGAAAAGAAGGAGCCCTGCACCACCTATTTTTAAATATCTGCTTTTCCACAAAAGTGTCCAATTCCTGGCATTACATTCTTGTAGCTCCCCAGTAAAAGACTTTGGAAAGGGTAGCATCCCATGAAACTCGAAGCTTTGTTTATTACATGTCTGAAAGCGCTTGTAAAAGTTTCATTCCTTCTGGGCAGTGTCTACAACAGCATTCTATTACAAAAGGAATGAAGGGCAAATTAGATGTTGCACCAAAATGCATGCAAGTTTTTGGTGGGTTTCTTCTTCTCTTTTTAATGTAAAGCAGCTTTGGGGAGGCTTTGATTTGGAGCAGAGACACAGCATTGCGGGTGTGGGAGGGAAGACTTGGGGGTGTCTTTCCCACCAATGCTCTCTCACTCAAAATCATCTCTCGCCCAAGCTGATTTTCTCCATACACAGCTCTTCAGGGGATCAGTATGTGTACAAATTTCAAACAAATGCTGACATAAAACAGGCAGGGAGTGGTTAGAATTGTGAAGAAGGGACAAATTAGGGCCCTCGTATTTATGGGACCGCCTCCCCTGGTATGCCCCGCAGAGGACCTTAAGGTCCATGAATAACCATAGTTTAGAGGTCCCAGGCCCTAAGGAAGTCAAACTATCCTCCACCAGGGCCAGGGCCTTTTCAGTGATGGCTCCAACCTGGTGGAATGCTCTGTCCTATGAGACTAGGGCCCTTCAGGATTGAACCTCCTTCTGTCAGGCCTGTAAGACAGAGCTATTCCGCCTGGCTTTTAATTTGAATTCAGCCTGATCTTTTATTTCCCTTCCCTTCCCTTCCCTCCCCCTCCCCTTTTATGAAGATCATTCGCTCTGAGACCCCACAGCTAATTCTCCCCTGGCCTCCTCGCTGGCCCAAGTAGGACCAATTTGAGCCAGCTAGCCCTGGGGATTATCTAATTGATTTTTGAATTTTATTGTTGCGTCATGCTTTTATACTGTTTTATGCTGCTTTTATAATTAAGTGTTTTAAATTTGTTGTTAGCCACCCTGAGCCCGGCTTTTGAACCGGAGAGGGCAGGGTATAAATAAAATAATTATTATTATTATTATTATTATTATTATTATTATTATTATTATTATTATTATTAAATTATCTGATGGGTCATTTTAAGGCCACCTACCAAACCTCTAGGGACGCGGGTGGCGCTGTGGGTAAAACCTCAGCGCTTAGGACTTGCCGATCGCATGGTTGGCGGTTCGAATCCCCGCAGCAGGGTGCGCTCCCGTCGTTCGGTCCCAGTGCCTGCCAACCTAGCAGCTCGAAAGCACCTCCGGGTGCAAGTAGATAAATAGGGACCGCTTACCAGTGGGAAGGTAAACGGCGTTCCGTGTGCTGCGTTGGCTCGCCAAATGCAGCTTGTCACGCTGGCCACGTGACCCGGAAGTGTCTGCGGACAGCGCTGGCTCCCGGCCTCTAGAGTGAGATGAGCGCACAACCCTAGAGTCTGGCAAGACTGGCCCGTACGGGCAGGGGTACCTTTACCTTTACCTTTTTACCAAACCTCTAAACCCCTTTATTTACCTCCTGCCCTAGCAATACCTTTCAATTATCCTACACAGAATCTACACTTGCAGGTGCACAGCATAGCCCAGAGAGGATGATGTCAGAGCCACATTTCCACTGTGATCCAGTCATTACAGGCATAATGCTCTCCGTGACTACTGGAGGCCATGTGCCTTGGCATAACTTACTCATCTCCTATGTAGAGGTTGGGCCAGACTTCGTTGACGTGGGTGTACTTTGGGCTGCCTTTCCAGAAGAGCCTCTCTAGGTCAAACGCTCCAGGGGTGCAGTAGTCCCCATTGGGGTCTACTTTGACGGCTGCGTAAGCACTGATCTTCCCAGATTTCAGGGCCATTGAAGAGCTTGATGGATGACGGAGGAAACAAAATCCAAAAACCTGCAACACCAAGCAGAAGGTGAGGTTGCTGTTAAGAGACCCAAGTGAACACAGTTCTCCCTAGAGATTATATTGGCATTGTTGTACCTTAGGTAAAGGTAAAGGGACCCCTGACCATTAGGTCCAGTCGTGACCAAATATGGGGTTGTGGCGTTCATCTCGCTTTATTGGCCGAGGGAGCCGGCGTACAGCTTTTGGGTTATGTGGCCAGCATGACTAAACCGCTTCTGGCGAACCAGAGCAGCACACAGAAACACCGTTTACCTTCCCGCCTATTTATCTACTTGAGCTTTGACGTGCTTTTGAACTGCTAGGTTGGCAGGAGCAGGGACTGAGCAACGGGAGCTCACCCCGTCGCGGGGATTCGAACTGCCGACCTTCTGATCGGCAAGTCCTAGGCTCTGTGGTTTAACCCACAGCGCCACCCACGTCCCACCTGTTGTACCTTACAACAGGCCTATTAGGACTGTTTTTTTAAAGGGGGGATAAGGCTATTTATATGACAATTTTTGACTGATGAAAAGCGCCTCTCTGGGTGGCACTTTTTTTCTTTTTCTTTTTTTGCAGCACAGAGGGGGTAATTTAAACTGAAGATTATGGATGAGAGGCATCTCAGCTTCACTCTGCCCTCAGGCGGAACATATGTTTCTGCTTTGACTCTGGAGGAGCTTATAATGAAAAATTTAAAATATTGGCCAACTCACCCTCTCGTCTCTGGAATGAAAAAGCTGAAGCAGTGGTATTGTGAGAAAGGTTAGTCAAATATTGAGGACCTAAACCAAATTCAAATCCTTTTTGTGTTTCTGAAGGTTTGAGGTACCTCGCTCTATTCGAAACCTTTTTTTTTAAAAAAAAAAAACAGCACCACACATACCGTGGAGTAATTGGGGGTTGTATTTGCCAAACTTCACAAAGTGTTTCAAGTGCTTAAAAAGAAATCTGATCCCAGCACCATTATTTGCACTCGCCCCTGTCTAGGGTGACATTTTAATTAGGGTGGGGGAGAGGAGAAAGTGCTCATTCCAAGAGCTGTCTAGGATTTTACCTGTTCCCCCTTTCTGAAGTAACCTCCTGGGCCAGAAGTTAGTCAATCTCCATATGTAAAATATGGCTTCCTCCAAGAGAGCCTAACCGGTGGGTGGCTTATGGCTTAGAATGCTCATTGTGAGGCAGTTGAACTGGTCATTTCCACAGCAAACACAATAATATGACCTACAGCAAGGCTGCTGATGAGGTAAAGCTAAGACGCCCACTTACCTTTCTTTATGGACCCAAACAATGTCAGACAAGCTCTCGGTGGCTGGACTTGTATGGCGAACCTTCTCCCCTCACAATAATGCGCATCTACAAACATGGAATTTTGGCTGTGTCTGCCAATAGGTAGGACTGAACAAATAGGGTTTCCCCTCAGGCAGGCAGGGGCTGTAAGTGTTCTGTTGAGGTTTCAGAACTCCAATTTAGAAGCAATGGCTGGATTTTAAGAGCTTTGTAAGAATTGATGCTTTTGAATTATGGTGCTGGATGAGACTCTTGAGAGTCCCATGGACTGCAAGAAGAGCAAACCTATCCATTCTGAAGGAAATCAGCCCTGAGTGCTCACTGGAAGGACAGATCCTGAAGCTGAGGCTCCAATACTTTGGCCACCTCCTGAGAAGAGAAGACTCCCTGGAAAAGACCCTGATGTTGGGAAAGATGGAGGGCACAAGGAGAAGGGGACGACAGAGGACCAGATGGTTGGATAGTGTTCTCGAAGCTACCAGCATGAGTTTGACCAAACTGTTGGAGGCAGTGGAAGACAGGAGTGCCTGGTGTGCTCTGGTCCATGGGGTCACAAAGAGTCAGACACGACTAAACGACTAAACAACAAGAAGTAAGAAAGCCTGTTGGCTGGTGAAAGCCAGGCTTGTCCATCGTCTCTCCCCTCGCTGTCTTGTTGAGCTTCCATTAATTTTGGCGGGGATGGAATAGGGCAACTTCCTGGTAATGTTGTGCCCTTGACTCATGTAATGGAACCAGATTTCTGGTGTGATGATAATATGATAATTATAATCGTATTACAATTATGGAGCAGCTTTTCAGCTGACTTCCAGAGAAAAGCCGAATGGCATCCCATTCAAGATGACTCATCCGCTTGGGGAAGATGATCTAAAACATTCTGAGCTGCCATTAGGGCCCTAATTGCTTTGAGTGCCTTGGCAGGAAAGTGGTATATTTACAGACAGGCAATAAATCAATGAAGAGAGGATAGAAGTTGACAGTGAGCACATGGAAACTAATGGCAGACAATAAAATAGGCTGCAGTGTCACTGGGAAAATGACGCACAATGAAAACATTTCAAAAAGGATCACACGATGTACGTGTTTCTATGCTAATGCTAGAAGATTGAGCCAAGTTGGGGGAAGCAGATTGTCTGACATTTGCTTACAGGAAAAAATAAGGCTTCTCTGGGCTTATCAGAGAACACTAGCAGAACAAAAAGATGCTTATCTCTAGATTTAAAATCTATGAAAAGGGCAGAGTAAAGTTGTATTGGGTTGGGAGTTGCATTGATATATATGTCAAAGAAAGCACAGAGGGCCATAAATCAGAACTTGTACAAGAAACAGATTTAGCTGTAGAATCATTATGTGTAGAAGAATCAGGCCCGAAACAGGAAAATAGTAATACTCCCCTAAACCAAGTTCTGATGGTGATTTACAGACATTTTAAAAAATCAGAGAAGCAGCTAAAGGAGATCTTACAAGAATGACTTCCACGCTCATCAAATAAATGCAAATTTAGTTCATGGTCAAGAGACACATTTGTGTGAGCAATACCCAGGATCTCGTGAAAGACCTCAAATCACTTGGGATCAATGACTTGAATGCTCCCAGATTTAAAAGGTATGTGGATGGGAAATTGTTCAGAAAATTTCATACACTCAGTTAATTTCAGAAGAGGATTTTTTTCAGATCTGGAATCATATCTGGATCTAGTCAAAAGAGAGCTAAGTCACAGGTGCTATATTTAGCATAGTGTTCAAGGCAACTCTGGCAAAATATATTTAAATACAGTGGTACCTTGGGTTACATACGCTTCAGGTTACAGACTCTGCTAACCCAGAAATAGTACCTCGGGTTAAGAACTTTGCTTCAGGATGAGAACAGAAATTGTGTGGCGGTGGCACAGCAGCAGCAGAAGACCCCATTAGCTAAAGTGGTGCTTCAGGTTAAGAACAGTTTCAGGTTAAGAACGGACCTCCGGAACGAATTAAGTATGTAACCAGAGGTACCACTGTACATTAAAAAAGACAGGAAATCAGCTGTGGCATTTGCCCATTCATTTGAAAATGTCTGTACAGGGGGGAGAGAAAGAGTTAAAATGTAGACCAATAGGAAGGCCGGAGGTGGAGCCTACCTGTTTATAAAAGGGCTTAGCCTGAGGTTTGGGGGTGGTTAGTTGGTTGGTTTTAGTGGGTTGGTTGGGAATGGCAGTTGGAAATGCAGTTGGCAGGCAGTTGGAAATAGAGAGACAGTTAGTGCAGTGGGTTCTTGTGTGAGGGGAGGTAGAAGAGACAGAGACAGGATAAAATAAGACTAAGAAGGTAAAGAGAAATGTTTGCAATGCAGTTAAAGTTTGTTTGTGTCTGCAGTAAACTACACTCTTCTTTGTTAACGTGAGAACCTGACTAAGACTAAGTGATTTACTGGGGAGGACCTGGTTGGTGGCAGCGGATTAGTGGTGTACTGGTCAATAGTCAGTGAGATGACCGGGGGCTCCGTACAAATGCCACAGCAGCAAATGAGAGAGTGGGACTTTTTGAAGAATAAGGTATGAAAAAAATACTAAAGGAAGATGTGGAAACTGAATACATGCAAAAAAATCTGTCTCAGTCTTCACTGTGGAAGATTTTTGGGAGAGGCCAGCACCTAAGCCATTGCTTTTGAGGAGTTCACAAAAATAACTGTCAAACAGAGGTGTGATAAAGGATGATGTTTTAAACAAATTTAATGGACAAATTAAAGTTAAATAAATTCATGGTTTGGCTGGTGGTCTCCTGGGGTAGGTTTTTCATACCTTGGAAACCAAATTCCATGATACTTGGTTATCCATTGGCTGGCTGGCTGGTTTGCAGAAATTGCATGGGAATATTGAATGCCTTTGCAAGGTAACTATTAGAACAGATTTCATTTCCATGTAACTTTGACTATCTAGAGCAGGGATTGCGAACGAGCATCTCTCCAGCTGTTGCAGGACTACAGCTTCCATCTCGGATTTTAACTATGCTGGCTTGGACTGATGGGAGTTGGAGTCAAACAACAACTGGAGGGCCATGATCTAGGGTTAGCTGTTCTGCAGGTGCACAGTTATGGTATTCCTTGTTCCCTGTTGCTGTCTGCTTTCAGTGCTCAGTAGTCTTGAGTCAATTCAGAGGGCATGGGAAGATGATCTGTTTCCTTCTCTGGCTCAGGGCAAAAGAAGCCTGACCACTTTCCACCATCATAATCCAAATGCACAAAGCCCAGATCACTCACCAGCCAATTTGCATTAAATGTGGAGTGCATTGGTGTGTAGGTACTGTTTGATCATTTGTGGATTGATAGCTTTGTTTTCCAGGACGGTGATTGATGCTTCATCAAGGACTCGTCCACTCTTTGCTTGTCCTACACCTAGAAAACATGGGTCTGAGCAGTTTTCCACTTGTTCTGTGCTTTCAAGGCACTTTCTAGCATTTTCCCTGCCACTTTCCCTGGGAAAAGCTGCTCTTTACTGCTTAATCATAGCAAGCATCAATCCGCAGAAAACCCTGCTGATGTTTGCTCTGATTCAGCAGTAAAGAGCAGGTTTGTCCGGGGAAAAGCAATGGTACAAGCAGAAGTGTGGATGAGCCCCAATACAAGCTATTGACCAGTGATGGTCTCCTGATGGCCCAGAATTTCTCAAGTTATTAGAGAGAGAGCCATCAGGAGACAAAACCCAGCAGTTTTAGAGAGAGTGAGAGCCGAGGGTTTATTTCCAGAGATAGTTGAAACTGGGGGTATTCTGTTGGGGAGGGTGCTATTTTCTGGGGATTTGCTGTCTGTTTTTAGAAGTCATCATGCTTCCTATAAACCTATTTACAGATACATTGCTTCCAGGCAACCTGTTAATTGGGCATTCATCCTGATCTGTTTGCTAGGATGTTGCTGTTGTATTAATTACCCACCCTTCACCCTAAGATACCAGGCTGGGTTAGAACAATTAAAACACAGTATGAAAAACAGTTCAAAACAACTTACAATCACAGAAATAAGGTGGGTCCTAAAAATGCACATCTCAGGGGTCAAGGGCCTGGGAAAAGAGGTGTGTCTTCAACATTCCCCGAAAGCTGTCTAATGAAGAGGCCAGGTACACCCCTGTGGGGACGGAGAGCCACAACTTAGGGGATGCCACAGAAAATGCCCTCTCCCAGGCCACCACCCCACAATCTTCTGAGCATAGTGGAATAAACAAGAAGGCCCGCTCTGCTGATTTCAGCACCTGAGAGGGTCTGTAGGGATGAAGGTGCCCAGCCCATCACCTCCAAACAATGGTCTAACACCTCAATGGCCTCGGTCCAGTCAAAGACAGAGGTCCTATGACTACTGTAATTCGCTCTACGCAGGGCTGCCCTTGAAGCTGTCCCAGAAACTCCAGCGGGTACAGAATGCTGCAGCGAGGCTCCTCAAGGGGTCTCTGCCATGGGAGCATATTCACCCAGTGCTTTTCAAGCTACACTGGCTCCCGGTGGAGTACAGGGTCAGATTTAAGGTGCTGCTTTTGACCTTTAAAGCCCTTCACGGCCTAGGACCCTCGTACCTACGGGACCGCCTCTCCCGGTATGCCCCACGGAGAGCCTCAAGGTCCATAAATAGCAACACCCTGGTGGTCCCAGGCACTAAGGAAGTTAGATTGGCTTCAACCAGAGCCAGGGCCTTTTCAACTCTGGCTCCGGCCTGGTGGAACGCTCTGCCTCATGAGACCAGGGCCCTGCAGGATCTGATTTCTTTCCGCAGGGCCTGTAAGACAGAGTTGTTCCGCCTGGCCTTTGGCTTGGAGTCAATTTGATTCCCTCCCTCCCTCTCTCACATCCACCACTGAAGCACAGTGCTCCCAACCACCACCTCCCTGGGCCGCTTTAGAAGGATATTGTAGTTAGCAATATCGAAAGCAGCTGAAAGAGCGAGGAGAACAAACTGTGCCATGTTGCTCCATCTCTCTCCTGGTCAAAGCAATCAACCAAGGTGATGGGTGCATTTTCAGTGCCATGACCAGGCGTGAAGCCAGACTGGAATGGATCCAAGTCATCAGCTTCTTCCAAGCGTGCCTGGAGTTGAACCACCACCACTTTGCCCCCCAAAGGGGATATTTGACTCTTGGTAGTTGTTCAGCCACCTCCATCAAGGCAGATTGTATCTCCCCCTTCTCCAATGAAGCCTTAATCACTTCCTGGACCCATCCAGTCAGCCCCCTATGGCTGGCTCTAAGAAGCAAAAAATGGACAAGGGTCAAGGAGCCAGGTGGCCAGCTATACTTCAAGCTGCTTGCCCTCCCTATCCCCAGGTTGCAGTAATCTAAACTGATCCAGTATAGATTGAACAAACCATTCTCTAAACACCACCACTGCACTTGCTCTATAGCTGTGGCATCGAGCGATTTTGTCCCTAAAGTGCCTTGCAGAGTTGTCACAGCAGGCTTCTGAGGGAGCCAGAGCGATGCCACAATGGCCACGTTTAGTCGGGTTCAGACCGAATCTTATGCCACCTGCTCTCTTATGCCAAACCTCCTGTTTCATCGCACCCTTGACTTTCCAGGCAGAAAGATGGCTACTGTTACAAAATGCATTGGCAGGATGGATTTTGTAAAAGCAACCTTCTCCAGCCTGGTATCTTCCAGGAGTTGTTAGGTTTCCAGCTACCACCCATCTCCAGCTAGCATGGTCCATGGTTAGCAGGAAGGTGGAGTTTAGTCCAACAACAACTGGAAGTCACCAGGCTTGGGGAGGCTGGTGTAAAGCACCAGGAGGGATGGTTTACTCTGAACTTGCTCCACAAGATACCGTATTTTTCGCTCTATAAGACGCACCAGACCATAAGACGCACATAGTTTTTGGAGGAGGAAAACAAGAAAAAAATATTCTGAATTTCAGAAGCCAGAACAGCAAGAGGGATCGCTGTGCAGCGAAAGCAGCAATCCCTCTTGTTGTTCTGGCTTCTGGGATAGCTGCGCAGCCTGCTTTTGCTCCATAAGACGCACACACATTTCCCCTTTTTAGGAGGGAAAAAGTGAGTCTTATAGAGCAAAAAATACGGTAATCAGCTTGGATAGCTCTGTTGGTTAGAGTGTGATGATGCCAAAGTTGCAGGTTCAATCCCTGTGTGGGACAGCTGCATATTCCTGCATTGTAGGGGGCTGGACTCGGGGTCCCTTCCAACTCTGCAATTCTTTGATTCCCTAAGTACCTGTAAAGCTGACTTCACACCTATTTTTCTTCAGCAGCATTGACTCATAAAAGTTTAGCTCTTTGCACTAGTCCTACACTACTAGCGCAAGGTAGAGGGTAGGAGCCAACAAAGGGGTCTGTTGTGTCTGCTTCCGTGCCCCAAGTACAGATCAGAATGCATGTTAGCTGCTGACCCTTCTGTTGAGGCAGGACTAGGCTGCCCATGCGTAGCACAGCAGATCAGGTATTGGTAGGCTATGGAGAGAGACTGTGTGTTTGAATGTATATTCTGCAACCTCTTGGGTCCCCAAACCGGGATGTGCGTCTGTGATCTGTATGAGATGATGGAGTCCAAAAGACGTGCTTTTTTGGGGGGGACGTGCTTGCGCATTTTGGAGCACTGCACAGGGTTGCATAATTGCATCTCCCCCCCAAAAGTGCATTTTTGGGGGTGAGATTTGAACACGAAATCACTTGAGATCACAGTACCCCCAATGGCCACCATGCTCTTGCATGAGAAAACTGGATGTCCTGTCCCATTTTTTTCTGGGACGCTTGCAAGGCATGATGAATGGGGTGGGGTGGGAGAGCAAGATTCTCAGTTAAGGTTCAAGGGCCATCTCTTGGATATATTTGAGTTTTAAATGGATAATGCTGAAGCAATGCATTTTCGGAGTATTTATTTACTTTTTGTTTCTAGCTCATAATAACTATAGCAACATTTTGCTCAACCCAGATCAGTTACCCAATTTCTGTATTAAAGCGGAACCGTAGGCATGGCAGGAGAAATAGGAGCAGGTGCAACAACCCCACTGCCCTCTCAAAATGGCACTCCTGCTGTGGAGACCTTAAAGTGCTACTCTGGTTACATGATATTTTGCAAATCCTAGCAACCACCCAAAGGAGCCTCGTGGCTCACTATGTACCTGTCACTTATTAGGAGAGAAGGCAGGCCCCGGATTTCAATATGCTTATCTGATCAAAGATGCAATATTTGCAAACAATGTAGTTTTCATGGTGCAGGGATGACTTTACTTCAGATCTGCCACTAAAACAACAACAGCAACTAAAAACGAGTGGAAGATTGATGTCTGAAAATATGCTGCTAAGAATCCTGCCAAATTGATTTTGGGTTGATTTAATGGCAGTAGCTTCTTTGAAAAGAATCCCCTCTAACTTTCTTAAAACAAAACAAAAAAAAGTTAATTTAATCCTTATCATTGGAATTTCTCAGATATTGTTTTTGGTGGTTGTTTCTTTAGGGGAAGGGGAAATTGTGAAGAGGTTTTTCTGTGTGTGTCTCGTGCAGTTGTAGTTTAAAACGAGTTTGAGTATAATCTCTTTTATGCCACTATTCCTTTACCCTCTGTCTGCATCTCTTCTCTACTCGCTCATATATTCTCCAGGCCAGCAATTTCTTTTTTAAAATCGTTTTCGCACTTGGTCTT
Source organism: Podarcis gaigeae (assembly GCF_964106915.1). NCBI lineage: Eukaryota > Metazoa > Chordata > Lepidosauria > Squamata > Lacertidae > Podarcis > Podarcis gaigeae. Next base: position 16,865,126 of record NC_139681.1, read on the forward strand.
CACTGCCAACACATGTGGTTAACATGAAGCCAGTTCAGCTGGGTTGGCTGACATAAGGCATTAAAATTTCCTGAATGACAGACACAAGCCATCTATAGTAGAAGCAGGGCAACAGAATTCGATGGAAGGGAAGGGGAATTGAAAGAAAATAAAGAGCCGAGGAGCAGAGAAGAAGGGAGGGGAGAGCATCTAAAAGATTCCCAGAGTAGATTTTAAAATCTCCCAAAACAGATCTCAGTTTAGCATAAACGATAAAAAGGTTTGTCCAATAGGAAAGAAAGAAGTGCAGCTCATTGTATAATATTTTGGAATGCTGAATGACCTCACTGTATCCCCAAATGAATGAATCTCTAATGCCTCTGCCCTGAAATGGTTTTAAGAAGCCCACAGCTCCTTTGAAAATACAGCTAAACATTCAGTTTCCCCCCTTGCCTGGTTGTCCTCTCCCAGAATTTTTTAAGGGAAAGGGCGAAAAGGGAGTTCAGCATTCTCTCATCTTGCCTTACCTGTGACTTTATCCAGGAGCTGTAGGTAGCGTGGGTCTTCGGAGTGTGACAGGGACGGCAAAGGAAATCTTTGCCAACTTTGAAACTGGCATCTATTTTTAGAGCAGGATTTGCTGACTGACCTTGTGTGATACCCACTCAAAGGAGAGAATCTTTACATCTGCTACTAAAACGACTCCCTAATGTGACCTGAAACCGGTGGCCTCGGCCGTTCAGCAACTCCAGGCTGCTGGAGCAGATCAGGGTTCAAGTCAGAGAGGCTCGTGTGCGTGTCGTGCAGGCTCCAGTCATGTGCAAAAAGGCATATTTGGACCCATGGTAGCCTCAGGTCAGAGGCCATACCAGCTATCCCTTTCACAGTACCAACGGTATGTAACTCATCGGAGCTGCCAGGGCTGTTCTGTGCCTCCTAACGCTATAAGTCTTTATTATTTATCTGTTGTAAGAGTCCTTATACCAGCTGGCCCAGTATTGTCTGCTAAAACTGCAGCAGTTATCCAGGGTTTCTCGCCAGGGGTCGTACCCAACCCCAGAGCTTGATTCTTTTTAATTCTTTTTATATATTTATTTATTTGGTTTTTCAGATTAAAGTTTTGCAATCACACGTACAACATAAAAACAAGATTCCAAAGAATCTCCTGGTCTTCCCTCCTCCTGTTTGTGGGTCTTATTGTTAACCATTTCCTCCTGCATCTTTTATGATATTCCAAATCTTTTCCGTCTCCATTACAGTCATACCTCGGGTTGAAGTAGCTTCGGGATAAGTATTTTTGGGTTGCGTGCTGCGGCGACCCGGAAGTAATGGAGTGCGTTGCTTCCGGGTTTTGCCACTTGTGCATGCGCAGACGGTCAAAATGATGTCACACGCATGCACAGAAGCAGCGAATCGCAATCCGCGCATGCGCGGGTGTGGGTTGCGTTCGCTTCTGGATGTGAATGGGGCTCCGGAATGGATCCTGTTCGCATCCAGAGGTACCACTGTATATCCAAAATTCACCATTAAACTACAAGTGTTATTCCAATCCTACTGACAATTTTAAGTGTTTACAATGGTTTTTAAGGTAAATTATAAATTTCCCCCATTCCTTATTAAAATTTTAGTTTTCCTGATTTCTGATTCTTCTGGTCATTTTTGCCATTTCAGCATAATCCATCAGCTTAATCTGCCATTCTTCTCTGGTAGGGACTTTGTCTTCTTTCCATCTCTGGGCCAGTGGAGCTTGATTCTTTTTAAATGGTGGGGGGGGGGGAACTGGAGTGAACACAGGTTCAAAGGCTTGCCCAATATATTGATTGTGGGTGTGATGGTGCTCTTGAGGCCTTCCCCTACTGTCTGGAAAACCTCTGAGATCTTCCACACTCTTCTCCAGGGGAATTACCTTCCCTGCCTCTCCTTGACAAGGAATCTGTTGTTCAGCTTCTTTGGAAAACGGAAGCGTGTGCCTATGTACACCCCCTCTTTCTGTCTTTCGGAGAGGGGGTGTTCTGATTTGGGAGAGGGAAGAGAGGAGCAAAAGAGGGGTGGCACTCAAAAAATATGTGTCCGTGGTCCTAAAAGGGTTAGCAATCCCCACTCTAGAATTTAGACCTGGTGTTTTGACCCCAGTAGTAATAATAATAATAATAATAATAATAATAATAATAATATTCATACATACATACATGCATACATACATACATACATACATACATACATACATACATACCCCACCCCTCTGACTGGGTTTCCCCAGCCACTCTGGGCGGCTCCCAACAGAATATTAAAAACAGGATAAAACATCAAACATAAAAATCTTCCCTAAACAGGGTTGCCTTCACATGTCTTCTAAAACTCAGATAGTTGTTTATTTCAGATCAAATATGATTGAACAAACACACCCACAAAAAATGTACCATTTTCCTCTCCTTTCTGCTCCATCCTTGTAGCCTCTTTCCCATCCAGGAAATAAACATTGCTGAATGTGGTTTTGAACTGTGGCTTTTCGAAAAGCACAGCCAGGTCCAGGGTGGAATTTTAAAGTTTGATTAGATGTTCTTGGGTAACTTATGGTTGGTTTACTAGCCGATCTTCCTTCAGAAGCCAGTGCTGAATACGCCAAGGCTAATGTCAACTAAACTGGCTCAACCAGTGAGAAGTTTCAGTGCTTACCTGAGTTCCTTTTTTTTTTTTACTGGTCACTCCAAAGTCCAGTGTTTCCCACATCCAAGGCAGCAGCACCCCAAAAATGCTGGCAAAGCCCAAATTCAGCATTAACCCTGTGTGTCTGTTCAGAACTGCTCTCTGACTCCCAGCAGATACACATCACAAGAACAGCCCAAGCTATTAGTCTTCTTTTGTTAAGCCCAAGACTCTGGTCAGCTATTATTACTTCAAGGCAACCTGAAATTTGAAAGCAGCATTCATTTAACTCTGCATGCAGTAAACCACTGAGCCTCTTGGGCTTGCTGATCAGAAAGTCAACAGTTTGAATCCCCACAATGGAGTGAGCTCCTGTTGCTGTGTCCCAGCTCCTGCCAGCCTAGCAGTTTGAAAGCACACCAGTAAAAGGAGATAAATAGGTACCACTACGGTGGGAAAGTATATGGCGTTTCCTGCGCTCTGGTTTCTGTCATGGTGTCCCGTTGCGCCAGAAGCGGTTTAGTCCTGCTGGCCACATGACCAGGAAAGCTGTAGGCAAATGCTGACTGCCTCAGCCTGAAAGTGAGATGAGCGCTGCAACCCCATAGTCGCCTTTGACTGGACTTAACTGTCCAGGGGTCCTTTACCTTTTACCTTTTTTACTACAAAAAAATGCAAGCAAAAAATGGTGGCCATTACAAAGCTGATGTCCTCCACAAACGACATGACTGCCAAAACATAGGAGGGTCTATAGCTCAGTGGAAGAGGACGTGCTCTGTATAAAGGAGAAACCCAGATTTGGAAAGCCCTGGCAAATAGAGCAGCTAATACAGGCTAAATCATGGGTAGGCAAACTAAGGCCTGGGGGCTGGATCCGGCCCAATCACCTTCTAAATCCGGCCAGCGAACGGTCCAGGAATCAGCATGTTTTTACATGAATAGAATGTGTCCTTTTATTTAAAATGCATCTCTGGGTTATTTGTGGGGCATAGGAATTCGTTCTTTCTTTTCCAAAATATAGTCCAGCTCCCCACAAGGTCTGAGGGACAGTGGTGTAAGGCACCTTAATGCGTTCATAAGTTGAGTGTTTATGAAATTCGCTGTATTTCCCTCTCTATCGACAGCCCTTTGTTATGACATTTAAATGACATATTAAGTAAACCACAATTCAAATTAAGATAAAAACATTTTGAAGAGTTGCCCAGATTTTAGTAACCAGCAAGTGGTGTAGTTTAGCAAGTTGCAAAACTGGTGTAGGAAAATCACTGAAAAGGCAAATTTTGCAATGGAAGAATTAGAATAGATTTGGGAGACTGAAGAGCAGTGCAGAAATGCGTCAAACAAACAAAATATAAAGTATGGTCTATTTTTATTAACGATTGGCATCAATTACAGAAGGGTTTGTCCTTGTTTTCAAATTGTTGTTGTTGTTGTTAAATCACTGTCTTAACGTAGCAATCACATTTAGCTTAAATATTTTTACTAACTTTGCTACTTTTTCAAAGCTGCTGCTGCTCTCTGTAATATATAAATTAAAGTCGAGCGCTGGTTATTCCAACAGGGTGACCAAAGCAAAATTCAGCTAACATCCTGACTCTTTGCCACTTCGTATATTCAGGATCCAGCGTCTTAATCTGAGAGTCAGACTGGATGTTCTTTAGGTACCTGTGGCTCTGTGGTTTTATTTATGTGAACAATGAAATGTTCCCATTTTCAGAATTGCAGTATAAATTTTGCTTTTGGAAGCCAGTTGGATTGTATGAGCATGAATAGATTGTGGCTTTTTGTTGTTCTGTTACTGATACCTTCTTGAGTGTCTGGAATATTAAACTGAAATGGATACTCTTGTTTATCCTTTGCTGTCAAAACAATGCATGCTCCTTTTGCCTCTCTAGAATTAAACCAAATGTTTCCGAGTCAGTCTTGGCTCCTAGGGATAAGCATTCTGCTTCGGAGACAATACTGTTTATTACAGTGAACTCTTTCTCTCTCCACCTCTCCTGTTGCTGCCTTGAAAATATGAACAATTTAGAAGCCAAGCTGATCAAGCGACTATGTTATACCATGTGTCTCCCATTTTCCCCTGCTTTGTTAGGAAATGCTCTCAGATCTACACTTTCTGTGTAGCGAAGCTAACAGATGTATTAAGACACAACTCTGATACAATAGTTAAGAAAGAATGGGATCATTTAAACAACTACTTGATGAATCAAGGTTCAGCACCTAAGATCTGGTTGTGCCTAGAATAACACTGCAAAAGCAATAGTGTCCTGATACCAAGATGAGGAACCAATTGAAATACAGGTAAGTATCTTTACTAAGAATAATGAACTGTTGTGGTATTGGCGGAAGTCTTTATATGTTGTTTTGTAGATAGCTTTGTATGTAGTTCTCTGTGTTTTAATTTAAGAATTTGTAAAATATTAGTCTAACAATGAATGATTTACTGTTATCCTAGTTTTATATAAAGGTAAAGGTAAAGGGACCCCTGACAGTTAAGTCCAGTCGCGAATGACTCTGGGGTTGCGGCGCTCATCTTGCTTTACAGGCCAAGGGAGCCGGCGTTTGTCCACTCCTCAGACAGTTTTTCCAGGTCATGTGGCCAGCATGACTAAGCCACTTCTGGTGCAACGGAACACCAAAACCAGAGCAGCGCATGGAAACGCCATTTACCTTCCCGCCGGAGCGGTACCTATTAATCTACTTGCACTTTTTTGGGGGGTGCTTTCGAACTGCTAGGTTGGCAGGAGCTGGGGCCGAGCAATGGGAGCTCACCTTGTCGTGGGGATTTGAACTGCCGACCTTTTGATCTGGAAGCCCAAGGCTCAGTGGTTTAGACCACAGTGCCACCCGTGTCCCACAGATGTGTGTATGTATGTATATATATATATGTGTATATATATATATATATATATATATATATATATATATATATATATGCAGGTTTTGGTGTCCTCGGGTGTCTTCCCGTGTAAAAGTTGGGGTGTCTAGGCGACGTTTCGACGAGGTCTCACTCGTCATCTTCAGGCTGGTGCTTTCGGCTTCTTGTTACTGGAACAGAGCGGGATCTCAATGTTTGAGTTCCTATAAATACTGTAGAGGGGGTGTGGTGTCTAGCCTCCAATGTTCTGGGCAGAGAGGAAGTTCCCAGGCTAGTGTGCCTTTTCTTCTTTTGTTCCTTAATTACTTGAGAGATACCTTGAGTGATTTCTTGAGTGATATCCTGAGTACCACTTAGGTGGGTCATTAGGTGTGGATTAGTTGCTAAAGTCTTTGTGTCTTGACCTCTTGAACTTTGTGAAGAGTTTTCCTGAGAAGATGGCTGTATTGCACTTAGTTGTGCTTTGGCTTGGCTTCGTGTATAGGGGCGAGCTGTGGTTTTGTGGCTTGTGTCAGCCAGATCTGTGTAGGGATTGCAGGGGGGTGCAGCATCCGGAGGTGCCACCATGGATTGGCTACTGGATGGTGTCAGTAATTCATCTGTGGAGAGGGTCTGGGTTTGGGTCTGGTGTGGTTGATTGGTGTTGGCGTTCTGTGTGCCTCTGGATCTGGTGTCAGTTTTTGTGGGGAGGGCTAATTTCCAGATGTCTGGCAAGCGGGATGTGTCGTCACGCTTGTTCATGTTGTGAGGGTGTTTCTCTATCTCGATGGCTTCCATGATTATTCTCTTGTGGTGATGTTCCGTGTTAAAGAGCAATTTGGAATCTGCAAAATTAATTTCGTGTCCTGTTTCTTTCATGTGTTGGAAAAGAGAGGAAGTTTTTTCTTCTTTTTTGACGGCATTCTTGTGTTCTGCGATACGTGCATTTATTCGTCTGTTTGTTTGTCCAATGTACGTGGCTGGGCAGACTTTGCAGGGTATTTCATAGATCCCTTGGTTTTCCAACTGGATTTTATCCTTGGGGTTTCTGAGGATATTGGCTATTTTTTGGTTGGTGCAAAAGGCTGTTTTGATATTGTGTTTATGGAGGATTTTGCTAATTTTATCTGTAGTGCCCTTGATATAAGGAAGGAGGGCCATGCCATTGTTTTCTTCTGTGTCTTGGTTTTTGGGGGGTGTTTCCTTTTGGATTAGCTTCGTAATCCTGTTTTGCTGGTATCCATTGGCAATTAACACATTTGAGAGATTCTGTAACTCAGTTGTCAAGTGGTCTTTGTCAGCCAGGCGTTTGGTTCTGGAGATGAGAGTCTTGGCTACGGAGTTTATTTGTGCAGGGTGGTGGTGTGATTGTGCATGTAAGTAGCGGTTGGTGTGTGTTTTTTTCTGGTAGATAGTGTGTCCTAGGGAGCCATCAGGTTTTTTGTAGATTAGGACGTCAAGGAAGGGAAGTTGGTTGTTGGCTTCTATTTCCATAGTGAATTGTATTTTGGGGTGTAAGTTGTTGAGATGTGTGAGGAAGCTATCCAGTTTTTCCTTCCCGTGTGGCCAAATTACAAAGGTGTCGTCAACATATCTGAGCCAAAGTTTGGGTTTGTGTTCTGACTTGTCTAAAGCATTGGTTTCAAAGTGTTCCATGTACAGGTTTGCGATGACCGGTGAGAGGGGTGATCCCATAGGTGCTCCTTCTATCTGTTTGTATCTTTGTCCATTGTGGATGAAGTACGTGTTGGTTAGGCAGTGGTTGGTCAGGTCCAAGATGTATTCGGGGGGATTGTATTTGTTTTGAATAGCTGTCAAGGCTTCATTAATGGGCACTTGTGTGAAGAGAGATACAACATCGAAGCTCACAAGTAGGTCATTGGGATGTAGGTTTTGCTTCTTTATTGTTTCTATGAACTGGAAGGAGTTTGGTACGTGTGGGTTGGTACGTCGAAACGTCGCCTAGACACCCCAACTTTTACACGGGAAGACACCCGAGGACACCAAAACCTGCATTCCTGTACCCGTGAAAATCTACGAAAGCAAATATCTTACCTCTACGGGGAGGAAACCTTCCAGCTGACAAGAACCTACGAGAAACTAGAAGTCCGAAGAGCCACCATCTTATGTGATCTCTTGTTCCTACGCAACTGCCGAGACAACAAATTAATTCCCACATGCTTCCAACTTAAATTCCATTCTAAAACCCCAGCCACCGAAAGGATCCTGAAACGAACTGAACTATCCCTAATCAGAAACGAACTACACAAGAAAAGATACCTACTAGACCAAACCAACAAAGATCTACTCACTCTTCACCTCAAACTCTGTAACAAAATCCACCCTGCACTCTGGGACAAATGCAAACAACTAGCCGTCTGGAGAGCTGAAACGGAGACCTCACATAAGACAGACACACACACCAACAAACTCCACAAACTAGAGAAACGCCAGAAGCCCGGCCACCCTCCACAGCAACCCATGAAACAAACAGTACATAACATATCAGACAGGATCCTCACCACAACTGAAACCAAAGTACTCTCCAAAGGTTTCAACTTTGCAGTCGCCCCGAGACGCATCCCCACGGAAAACATCATATGCGGAGTCGAAGCTAGCCTAACCAAATTCAACCCAGATGAAGCCAATAAAATCAGACTTGAAGTCACCAACATCCTCTGCTCCAGCAAACCACCCAGAAGCAATTTACACAAAGAAGAACAGAAAGCACTCACCAACCTGAGGAAAGACAACAACATAATCATTCTCCCAGCAGACAAAGGTAATGCCACAGTGGTGATGAACACATCGGACTACCAAGCAAAACTATCAAAGCTACTCCAAGATCCTGCCTACAAACCTATAAAAACAGATCCCACCGCCTATCTGGAAAAAACCACCAAATCCAAAATAAAAGCCTCTCCTATCAGTGAAGAAATCCAGCTAAGAATCATCCCCAGAGAAAAATCATCCAGATGCCCCAAACTCTACGGCCTCCCCAAGATACACAAAGAAGGAACACCACTCAGACCAATAGTCAGCTCCATAGGCTCACCTCTACAAAATCTCGCTAAATTTCTCGCCAAGCAACTTCAGCCCTATGCAGAATCCATCTCTTCACACGTACCAAACTCCTTCCAGTTCATAGAAACAATAAAGAAGCAAAACCTACATCCTAATGACCTACTTGTGAGCTTCGATGTTGTATCTCTCTTCACACAAGTGCCCATTAATGAAGCCTTGACAGCTATTCAAAACAAATACAATCCCCCCGAATACATCTTGGACCTGACCAACCACTGCCTAACCAACACGTACTTCATCCACAATGGACAAAGATACAAACAGATAGAAGGAGCACCTATGGGATCACCCCTCTCACCGGTCATCGCAAACCTGTACATGGAACACTTTGAAACCAATGCTTTAGACAAGTCAGAACACAAACCCAAACTTTGGCTCAGATATGTTGACGACACCTTTGTAATTTGGCCACACGGGAAGGAAAAACTGGATAGCTTCCTCACACATCTCAACAACTTACACCCCAAAATACAATTCACTATGGAAATAGAAGCCAACAACCAACTTCCCTTCCTTGACGTCCTAATCTACAAAAAACCTGATGGCTCCCTAGGACACACTATCTACCAGAAAAAAACACACACCAACCGCTACTTACATGCACAATCACACCACCACCCTGCACAAATAAACTCCGTAGCCAAGACTCTCATCTCCAGAACCAAACGCCTGGCTGACAAAGACCACTTGACAACTGAGTTACAGAATCTCTCAAATGTGTTAATTGCCAATGGATACCAGCAAAACAGGATTACGAAGCTAATCCAAAAGGAAACACCCCCCAAAAACCAAGACACAGAAGAAAACAATGGCATGGCCCTCCTTCCTTATATCAAGGGCACTACAGATAAAATTAGCAAAATCCTCCATAAACACAATATCAAAACAGCCTTTTGCACCAACCAAAAAATAGCCAATATCCTCAGAAACCCCAAGGATAAAATCCAGTTGGAAAACCAAGGGATCTATGAAATACCCTGCAAAGTCTGCCCAGCCACGTACATTGGACAAACAAACAGACGAATAAATGCACGTATCGCAGAACACAAGAATGCCGTCAAAAAAGAAGAAAAAACTTCCTCTCTTTTCCAACACATGAAAGAAACAGGACACGAAATTAATTTTGCAGATTCCAAATTGCTCTTTAACACGGAACATCACCACAAGAGAATAATCATGGAAGCCATCGAGATAGAGAAACACCCTCACAACATGAACAAGCGTGACGACACATCCCGCTTGCCAGACATCTGGAAATTAGCCCTCCCCACAAAAACTGACACCAGATCCAGAGGCACACAGAACGCCAACACCAATCAACCACACCAGACCCAAACCCAGACCCTCTCCACAGATGAATTACTGACACCATCCAGTAGCCAATCCATGGTGGCACCTCCGGATGCTGCACCCCCCTGCAATCCCTACACAGATCTGGCTGACACAAGCCACAAAACCACAGCTCGCCCCTATACACGAAGCCAAGCCAAAGCACAACTAAGTGCAATACAGCCATCTTCTCAGGAAAACTCTTCACAAAGTTCAAGAGGTCAAGACACAAAGACTTTAGCAACTAATCCACACCTAATGACCCACCTAAGTGGTACTCAGGATATCACTCAAGAAATCACTCAAGGTATCTCTCAAGTAATTAAGGAACAAAAGAAGAAAAGGCACACTAGCCTGGGAACTTCCTCTCTGCCCAGAACATTGGAGGCTAGACACCACACCCCCTCTACAGTATTTATAGGAACTCAAACATTGAGATCCCGCTCTGTTCCAGTAACAAGAAGCCGAAAGCACCAGCCTGAAGATGACGAGTGAGACCTCGTCGAAACGTCGCCTAGACACCCCAACTTTTACACGGGAAGACACCCGAGGACACCAAAACCTGCATTCCTGTACCCGTGAAAATCTACGAAAGCATATATATATATATATACACACACCCCCCCACACACACTCAAGTATAAGCCAACCCGAATATAAGCCAAGGGACCTAATTTTAGCACAAAAAACTGGGGAAACTTATTGACTCGAGTATAAGCTGGTTCACCACACCACAAACCTGGTGGTGGCGGCAGCGGTGGAGGAAGAACAAGCAGCCCAAAAGGGCTGCTTTCAGGCTGCTTGTTCTGCCACCACCAACAGCAGCAAAGGTGGTGGAGGAGGAAGGAGCAGCCCCAAAAGGCTCCTTTTGGGCCGCTCATCCCTCCAGTGCTGCCTCTGCCACTCACAAGAGCAGGCATAGGAGGCGCAGTTGGGAGAGGCACAGCGCAGCGCCTCTCCCAACTGCAGTTCCTGTGCCTGCCCTTGCAAGAGGCGGGCGGCGGCGGCGGGACCAGTGGTGAGAAAGGGTTTCTTTTGGGCCACTCATTCCTCTGCCGCTGCTGCCGCCCACCTCACTCGAGTATAAGCCAATGTGCTTAAAAAATGTGCTGAAAAAGTCTGCTTATGCTCGAGTATATACGATATTTATATTGTTTGTGTGTGTGTGTACACATATACAGTGGTACCTGGTATTAAGTACTTAATTCGTTCCGGAGGTCCGTTCTTAACCTGAAACTGTTCTTAACCTGAAGCACCACTTTAGCTAATGGGGCCTCCGGCGGCTGCTACTGCGCCGCCGGAGCACGATTTCTGTTCTCATGCTGAAGCAAAGTTCTTAACCCGAGGTACTATTTCTGGGTTAGCAGAGTCTGTAACCTGAAGCGTATGTAACCTGAAGCATATGTAACCTGAGGTACCACTGTATTAGAAATGGCAACATGAGTCATCCACAGAATCCTGTAAAAGCTGGCCCTTAAAACTTTCAGCAATTTGAAGAAGTGGGAAGTGCAAAGCGTATGTAACCCAAGGTACCACTGTATATATATCTTCGTTTTCGTTTTTTTTTCTCCTTTTCTTCTCTTTCATACTTCTTTTCTTCTTCTTCTTCTATATTATAATTTTACTTTTCCTTATTAACTTTTGATTCTTTTTTATTTACTTAATCTGTTTGACGACTGTAATTTTGTTTATGTATGCAACATAATTCAATTAAAAAAAGAAGAAGAACATAGTGACTAATTTGGCGGTTCCTTCACATTTATTCGTCTCTAAGCCCTGGTTGACTGAGGCTGAGGTGGCAGCTTGCCCAAAGTCGCATGATTCACATTTGAACATCGATCTCTAGGCCTACCCCGTGGTGGATGATGGTTTCCTTCAGCTGTGAGGCCAAACCAGAACTGTTCGCCGTCAATATTGCTATCAGAATAATGCAGGCAATATCGCTATCAGAATAATGCAGAGAGCGGGTGTGATGGCCTGGGAATCGTATTCAGAGGCTGAACCTGAGGAATCCCAGCCTGCACAGGAGTCCCCGCCTCCAGGACCGGCTGAGCCGGGGCTGGGGCGTGAACCTGAAGGGCCCTCACCTGTGCTGGATCCTCAGGAGCAGACACCAGCTGAATCTGCTCTGGCTCTGGAGGTGATCAAGGACCCATTGCCTGCAGGTGCTCCACTTTCAGCCCTGTCAGGGGAAGGTGAGGTTGCCTCTGGGTCCAGCAACCCTCCAGCCTTTCTTGAGCTGCAGAGGCTCAGGGCAGAGAGGCAGAGGGAACTACGTTCTCGCAGGAGGAATGCTCACCTCCAGGCCAGGAGAGGGGAGTCACCTGTGGACCAGGACCGCCCTATGCCTCAGGGCAGATAAAAGCCAGCCAGCCCAGTCCCAGGTTGCGGGAGCAACATTTTTGGTAACCTGTTCCTGCCAGCACCCTGTCCTGCTCTTCCAGAGTTCCTGACCTCACCTGACTCCTTGCCTTGGACCCCACTTCAGCCTTGATGGACGGCCTCCATACCACACCCTCGACCTCGGACTGGACTCGGACCACACCGCACGGTAACCCCCCCGGGACCAGCACAGCGGGTTTTGGAAGGCATGCACAGCTATGTAGCCTGTCCTGTGTCTCTTTAAGGTAGCTTGCTGCTGTCAAGTGTGGGGAAGTGTGTCAGTCAATGGCAAAATGTTTTGGGCAAGCCCTGAGCCTGTTTTACTTTCCAGTGTTGTCCTAGACTCAGGACAAAAGCCTAAAGAGCCAGTGTGGTGTAGTGGTTAAGAGCGGTAGTCTCGTAATCTGGGGAACCGGGTTCGCGTCTCCGCTCCTCCACATGCAGCTGCTGGGTGACCTTGGGCTAGTCACACTTCTTTGAAGTCTCTCAGCCCCACTCACCTCACAGAGTGTTTGTTGTGGGAGAGGAAGGGAAAGGAGAATGTTAGCTGCTTTGAGACTCCTTAAGGGGAGTGAAAGGCGGGATATCAAATCCAAACTCTTCTCTTCTTCTTCTTCTTCTAAACCAGCTACAGCCATAGAACACTTCGGAAAACAAAGTTGTGTATATAAAATAGATGTCAAACTTTGGAAATTGTGTAGCATCCCAGGAATAGTTCATAGCCATTGTCCCGAGCATCTGTAGATGTTTTATGCAGAGCCAGGCTATTGGTCTGTCTGCCTCAGGATTGTCTTTTTTGACTGGCAGAGGCTCTCCAATGTCTCAAACATGTGGCTGTTAGGATATTTCCGTTCCTCCTTAAAAGGGAACAGGCTGTTGTGTGTCACATGCCTGTGTACTTCCTGCTCACAGGGAGTTTCCGTTTTGTGTATAGCTTTTGTTTCTGGCTGTTTCCTCGACATGGAAGCAAGCAGTCATGTTTACACTTTGTTCTGACCAACGTAGAATAAAGCTGTAAATATGCTGTTGTGGGTGCATCTTCTGTTGTGGAAACTCTGCGAAAAGGGGGTTTATGAGTCTTGGAATGCATTTGAGGCTCGTGCCACTAATTGACTGATGCTGTTTCCACGGGAGATCGTAGATGGTCTGGAGACGACGTGTAGGCTGCCTGATGCCTTTGTCTCCCTGGCAGTATCCCAACAGTGGCAACCTTTGAACTGGAGATAACTTATGACATTCAGCACAGAGGTATATGCTTCCCCCCTGAATGACGGACCCCATTTTTGTAGTGTGGGATAGTGGAAGCTGTCTTGTATGGGATCAGAATATTGACCCATGTCATAGAAACGAACCGGTATTGTAGCACAAATTTCTCCTGATATGTATGTAAATATTCTAAAGCAATTTCCCCTAATATAATGAATTTGTGCATGTCGCCTTCACTATCGTAAGCATTTTTACGCACAACCTACCCCACCATGTGGATTTTTGTACACGCTGACTGGAGAACTGCATTACAAAATTCAGAAAACAGTGAGCTTTGGAAAAGATGCCTGTGTTTCTGTTGTTGCATTGTTTTAGACTAGGTGCAGACTAGGTTAGTTCACCTTTCAGTGATAACCCACTTAGATTTCTCTCCATTCCTACACATGCACACCCCCCACCCCCACCCCCATTTAAAATAAATAAATAAATAACCACAACAAGCTGCTCTCGCAAACTGAGGAGGGGGCAGGTGGACCTTTGATGTAACAAGTTCTTCTTTCTCTTTTTCTTTTTTGGCGATCACTTGTAGCTGAGTAAGATTGTCTTCCATAAACACGGCTTTAACAGTGTGTCCCACAGTAGGGACAAAGGTTTATGGGCAGGAGTTGATCATGGTGAGGGTTTGCCAAGCGTGCCTTACTCTTAGCATGTTTCTCCCTTTCTTCCTGAGTTTGAGCATCTTCAAAGCCCATGACACCTTTGGTAAAGGCTGTTCTCCAATTTGGGCGCTCGCAGGCCAGTGTTTCCCAGTTGTCAGTATTTATACTACATTTTTTTATATTTGCCTTCAGAGAGTCTTTAAACCTCTTTTATTGACCACCAGCATTACTCTTTCCATTTTTAAGTTTGGAATAGAGCAGTTGCTTTACAAGACAATAATCAGGCATTCGAAGAACATGACCAGTCCAACGAAGTTGATGTTGAAGAAATTGCTTCCACACTGGTGATCTTTGCTTCTTCCAATACACTGGCATTAGTTCCCCTGTCTTCCCAAGTGATGTGTAAAAATTTTTTTGAGACACCATTGATGGAATCTTTTGAGGAGTTGGAGATGGCGTTTATAAGTGGTCCATGTTTCACAAGCATACAGTAAGCTTGGTAGTACAATAGCTTTGTAAACAAGCATTTTGGTTTCCCTGCGAATGGAACGAGTACCAGCCAATTGGCACTTGGCACAGCCTGGCTAATGCCTCAAACTGGCAGAACTGGTTTTCCATGCACCAGATTCTGGAGAGAACATTTAATGAATCAAAACAAAATGTGGCGAATGAACCTCTGCAATGAACATCTGGATGCACCCAAGGCCTCCGAGTGAAGTTCTGATTGTAAAGATTATTTTTCTCTGGCTGGCAGATTTCCCTTTTTTTATTGCGAAATATGCTGTTATTTGTGGGGGAAACCACCCCCCCTGCACAACTGTATAGGAAGTTTTACAACTAGAATCACATAAGCTTATCTTAATGGATGTTTATAGTGGCATGGCAGTGCAGATAGCATGCCAAAGCCATTAGCCTGAAAAGCATATATATACATGAACTTCCTTATCTTCTGCTGAACGACGGTCAGGTTAAACGTAAAGTAAATCCATATGCATTTCCAGCACAGACATGCTGGCTTCAGACTCGTCATGTTACTCTAGCACTGCTATAACTTTCCTGGATTATTGCAGATGAACCCAAGAGCAAGAGTATTGGTTTTCAAAGAGCCCCATTTTACAAGTTACTCACAGCTTTCCATCTGGAAGATGTTCATTGCTCTCCACAGCCAGTAACATCCCCCTTGAAGTTCTGCCTTAGTGAGCCGAGGATTCTAGAATTTAATTGCATCGTCCAAAGCAATGTTATCCTGGCATCTGAGAGCTGTGAGGCTGTTTTTGTGTGTGTCTCAAATAAAATTGAAGGCACACTTCACTCTTGCATCTAAAAGGGTGTGTTTTGGATCACTCTCGGATGAACTGCACCCTATGATTCTGAATGAGTCACTCAGAAATAGTATTGGTGAGCTGTGGCCAGATATCCTGACAATTTTTTCTTTGTTAAATAAAAGAAGACTTGAGGTTGAATATATGGGGAATAATTGTGTGTGGTGGACTTGTAAAAGAGTATTGGGAAATAATCCATAATGAACTGGAAAAAATGTTTTAAAGTACTTTCCCCCCAAAAAACCACAGAGTCCTTTCTGTTGGGGATAATTCAGACTGAAATTCCCAGGTGTCAAAAAAGGTTATTTATATATGCTACTACTGCGGCCTGTGTTTTGTTGGCCCCAAAATGGAAAACGAGCGAGATTCCAACCAAAGAAGAATGGCAACTTAAGTTGACAGGATATGCACAACTTGCAGACTTAACATATAGAATAAGAGAACAAGAAGAACATATGTTTAGAGAAGACTGGAAAACGTTTATTGACAATGGATGCAATCATGGAATACTGAATGGCTTAGTTTCTGTAAACTATGCAGGGATTTATGATATGTAAAATGAACCAGGGAAAGAGAAGAAGGGAAGTCATTGATATCTTAAGGATGTAAAATGAGTATTTTAAATTGTAAAACAGAAAATATATAAAGAAGCCTTGAGGAAAGGCAATTTGGGTTGGAGCTCAGTGCTGAGGGGGAAATTAACTCTCACCTTCCACACCACAGTCGTGATCTGGACTGATCCCATCTTCCCCCCCTTGTTAGCATGGTATAAGATGAAATATTTATTATAGGGTCTCTAATTCACTGGCTGCATTTTTGTTGAAGTAAGAGTAGCGAAATTGCAGGTAAGAAGCTCAAATCATACATATGACTGATACCCTTCTTTGGAATTTAAACCAATGTTTGTACTTTAACATTCAAAAACTTTACTTGCATTTAAAACAGTATTTACAGTCGCATGCATATCTAAACATGAGCTTGCAGTCTCTTCTTCTAACTTCCAAACAGCTGTATTTTCCTCTCTTTCCAGAGTTCAGCATTCAGCCTTCTGTATCTCAGTTAGGCCATGCCTTGCAGCTCCTAGGAGAGATTTCCACTTTTGCCTTTTCCTGCAGCTTTGCTCTTTTTTTTTAAGCAGAGAAGAAGCACTCCAACACTCTCTTCAACTTAGCAGTGTTGACAGTGGACTCTAAAACACAGTCATTTTGCCTCACATAAATGGAGTCTCTCCTTCACTGGATACCTCCCATGTCATCAATGTTAGCCAGTCACATGAGAACTGGTAGAGAACTCTCTAGAATTCAGTGACCAACAAATCAATTTTAAATACATAGGAATGCATACAAGCATTTACAATTTCAGTGAATTAAATTACTATACTGAACAATTTTGACTGCGCAGATTGCAGGGGTATGTGGTGGGGTGTGTGCTATCTAACTGGGAACATAGCAGGGAGCAAAGGGTTAAAGCCATCCTATCCCCTATGCCATGTTCCTGATCAGAATTGGGGGCTCCAATTCTGGAAAATATTTTGGGAAGTTGGTTATCAAGGCCAAACTACAAAGTCAACATTCCATGCAGTATGTGCCTTAGGAATGCATTCTGCACCGAAACCGAATCGGAGCATGCATTCACAATATTCTCAATTTCAATTACAGGCAGAAGAACATTTCTGAGGTAACAAGCTCACCTTTGAATACAAGCAGACACTAAGTTGGATAAGTTCATTTCTGTGCCGTTTATATTCAAATTCTGATGAAATCCCTATTTTAATTTTTTTAAAGTTAGATTTCTGTGCTGCCCCCCTGTCCCCAAAGGAGCCCAGGACAGCAAACATCAGAAAGTTAAAACATTACAGATTGGGGGGCGGGTAGTGGCACATATTGAAAACATTTAAAAACCAACCAGAAGTGTTTCAAAACAATTAAAAGACCATCTAAGCACATTTCAAACATCTAAAAACATTTAAAAGCAGACCACAGGTCTGGTGGTTTTATGACATCTGGGGGTGGGCAATGGGTTATCCCCCTCCTTATCTTGGGTTGCTGTTGAATATAATAAATCCTGGAAGTGCGAAAGAAATGGTTTTATTGTGAAAGACAGCAAAACTGTGAGAAGAGATAGCATTCAAATGCAGCTGTTAATACATCTTAGCAGAGTTGGCCCACAGAGCACATGCTCAGCATGGGAATTTCAAAGAACTCAACATCGCTGCGGGGGCTTTGAAGTAGTAATTATCATCCACACGCATAAAGATGGGAGATGCTCACAGCTCCACCAGCGAGCAAGGAATGAGTTACTTTGGCTGGCACACACATCAAAGGTCCCAGCTCGTCATTTGCTTAAAGAGATTAGAAGCAAAAAATATGAGGGTAATATTGAGGACGAGCAAGTGAAGTACATTTCTCTCTGTACAGAAGGGGCGAACAATTGAATATCTACTCTGTCTGCAAGTGATTATTGCAAATCTTTCTGGAAAAACCTTGAGCAAAATTGCACTTGCCTTTTGGTTTCAGGGAAATCAAATCAGAACGGAAGCCTGTTTGTAGAGCGGTTTTCTTTTTAATCTCAGAAGAGGGTACTTGGTTAGGATCCAAATGAAATGGAGAGCTTTTCTCATGAGGAACTGAAATCTCCAAAGCATTATCTTGCTGGACCATATATTGCATGTCTGTACCTTGAAGCCTGAACCATTTGCACTTTGACTCAGGAAAATAAAAATCCCACTCAGTTCAGTGAGACTTACTCCGCACTCCCACGGCCTTTATCTTAAAATTGTTTAATTGACAACAAGGGGGAGACAATTGTGTACAGAGTAGGAAATGTTTGGGACTGGCTAGGAAAATACTGAGAAATTTAAGTAACACTGAGTAAAGGAGAAATTGTAACAAAAAAATTGTTTCAGTTTATGCCCACTATCGGGACAGGAGATGTAATCAAATCTATAAAAAGCCTTGTGGTACTGTAAAATGTAACAAATGTATTGTACATAAGCTTCAGTGGACTTAAGTCTACTTCATTAGATGAATTGTCACAGGGTCAGAAAAGAATTGGATCAAATGGCAATGAAATAGAAACCGAGGTCCCTGACAATTCTGTGTGGACCTTACGATAAGCAAAGTGATGGTTCACAAAAGAAGTAACTGGATATGATGTAAGAATCCCAATTTTGCTGTGTTAACGGACACCTGTAATGGAATGTGAAACCATTGTCTCTAACACTCCTGTCTCTGGAAAAAAGCTCCTGCTAAAATATGCCAGCTAGTCTTTAAAGTGACACAAAACTCTTTGTTGTTTTCAGCTGCAACAGATTAGCATGTCTAATCTGAACATAAACCCTTTGAGGAGCATGATATTCTGGCTTTGTCATTAGGCAGCATCCTACGTAATCTAATACCTCATATTAGTTTTGTGCAACACCTTTTGTAACTTGTGGCTCCCCTAACCAATCCATGTGTTAAACGAACAGTGACATCAATCTTCAGATTATTCCGTTAAGAGCAACACTGCAATTGCCCCTGGTTCATGTTAAGTATAGTAATTTAATTCACCGAAATTGTAATTGCTTGTATGTGTTAAAGGTAAAGGGACCCCTGACCATTAGGTCCAGTCGTGACCGACTCTGGGGTTGCGGCACTCATCTCACTTTATTGGCCGAGGGAGCCGGTGTACAGCTTCCGGGTCATGTGGCCAGCATGACTAAGCCGCTTCTGGTGAACCAGAGCAGCGCACGGAAACGGCGTTTACCTTCCCGCCGGAGCGGTACCTATTTATCTACTTGCACTTTGACGTGCTTCCGAACTGCTAGGTTGGCAGGAGCAGGGACTGAGCAGCGGGAGCTCACCCCGTCGCGGGGATTCAAATTGCCGACCTTCTGATCAGCAAGTCCTAGGCTCTGTGGTTTAACCCACAGCGCCACCCGCGTCCCTTTTGTATGTGTTACTATGTGTTTAAATTTGATTGGTTGGTAACTGAATTCTAGAGAGTTCTCTAGTGGAGCTCATGTGATTGGCTAACATTGGTCACATGGGAGTCATCTAGTGACGGAGAGATTCCATTTTATTTGAAGCACGATGGCTGTGTTTTAGAATCCACTGTGAACACTGCTAAGTTGAATGGAGTGTTGGAGTCCTTCTCTGCTTGAAAGCAGAGAGCAAAGCTGCAGGAGAAGGTAAAAGTGGAAATCTCTTATAGCAGCTGCAAGGCATGGGCTAATTGAGATACAGAAGGGTGAGTGCTGAGAAATCCTGCGTCGTTGATAAGTAACATTGGTGTTAATGGGAATGACGTTCGTAGTCCTAATAATTGTTCTGGATGGAGTGAGAATCCAAATCTTGCAAGCAAACTAGAAAGTACTTGATGGAACAACAAAACTTTGGTGGAGCACAGAGGTGGTTCACACAAAGAGCAAATGGAGAAACAAAAAAGACGCACAAGTAATATTCTTATTCTGTTAAGTGGAGGGATGTGGTTTCCTTCTTTTCTCCTTCTGATGTTGGCTCCAGAAGGAACTGTTTAGCTGTGCTGCAGATGCCTCAAGGATTGATAAGGGGTGGTCCAAGAATGGTTAATAAGGATCTAAAAATAGCTATGATTCAAAAGTATTAAGTGATGACCGGAATGTCCAGCATAACAATAACTTTGCCGTCGCATGCAGATGCCAGTTGCGGATGGGGAACATGGAATGAAAATGCACTTTTGTTGTTCACATCTGAAAGCTGAAAGAGACCAAGTGGAAACAGATGTTGCCTGGAAAACTCTGTCAGAATTATCAAGTAACAGCCAGTTGCCTGAACAAGTAATTCTTAGCTAAGGATGGTCGGATCATGTTAAATGAAAAAAGCTTTTTCCCCGCTGGAAAGAAGCCCATTTTGAAAATCATTAAAAGTTGTCAGTTTTGAAGAAGATTTTTTTTTTTTGGCCAAGTATTTATATTACCATATAATTATTTGCACAGAAGAGGGGCTACAAAGATGTCTGAAAGGTTTACTATGCTAGCCAGTGTGTGCTTGGGGTGGGAAACAGGATCTGACAATTGGGCTGGTTCTTTAATTCTCCTTGCACCCTCAATCTTTCCCAACATCAGGGTCTTTTCCAGGGAGTCTTCTCTTCTCATGAGGTGGCCAAAGTATTGGAGCCTCCGCTTCAGGATCTGCCCTTCCAGTGAGCAATCAGGGCTGATTTCCTTCGGAATGGAGAGGTTTGATCTTCTTGCAGTCCATGGGACTCTCAAGAGTCTCCTCCAGCACCATAATTCAAAAGCATCAATTCTTCGGCGATCAGCCTTCAGTCTAAGCTGGATTTTGCTATAAGAAGCTGGTGATCTGAGCCACAGTCAGTTTCAGGTCTTGTTTTTGCTGACTGTATGGAGCTTCTCCATCTTTGGCTGCAGAGAATATAATCAATCTGATTTCAATGCTGCCCCTCTGGTGATGTCTATGTGTAGAGTGGTCTCTTGTGTTGTTGGAAAAGAGTGTTTGTGATGACCAGCTTGTTCTCTTGACAGAACTCTATTAGCCTTTGCCCTGCTTCATTTTGAACTCCAAGACCAAACTTGCCAGCAGTTCCTTTTATCTCTTGACTCCCTACTTTAGCATTCCAATCCCCTATAATGAGAAGAACATCCTTCCTTGGTGTCATTTCTAGAAGGTGTTGTAAGTCTTCAGAGAACTGGTCAATTTCAGTTTCTTCAGCACCAGTGGTTGGTGTATAAACTTGGATTACTGTGATGTTAAAAGGTCTGCCTTGGATTCGTATAAAGATCATTCTATCATTTTTGAGATTGCATCCTAGTACAGCTTTCGCCACTCTTTTGTTGACTATGAGGGCCACTCCATTTCTTTTACGGGATTCTTGCCCACAGTAATACTTTTCATTAATTTTACAATCATTTTAACATTTCAAAACTTGAATTCCTCCCCCCTCTTTTTGCGGTTCCTTAAATTTAGTTTTAATATTTTCTGCATATCCAAATTAATCTGCTCATTTATTCATTTGCTTTAAATATATACTCTTATGAAACTGCACAAAAGTCTTATGAATCCTGCCAATGTTCTTATCTGTTTACAATTTATCTGTAAATATTCCATAAACCATTTCCATTCTTTTATAAAAAGTTTGTTATCTTGATTTCTTATTCTTCCAGTAAGCTTTGCCATTTCTGCATATTCCATAAGTTTTTGCATCCATTCTTCCTTTGCTGGGACTTCTGCTCCTTTCCATTTTGGGGCAAGTAACATTTTTGCCACTGTAGTAGCGTACATGAATAAGTTTCTATTTAGCTTTGGTAGTTCTGTCGCTATAATTCCCAAAAGAAGAGCTTCTGGGTGTGTTTTTTTTTACAAACGTTATTTTAAGCATCCTTTTCAATTCATTATATATCATTTCCCAGTAAGCTTTAAGCTTACTACAAGACCACAACATATGATAAAACAACCTTCTTTCTTTTTACATTTCCAAAACTTATTTGATTTAGATTTATACATTTTTGCCAATTTACTCAGTGTTAGATACCATCGATATATCATTTTCATATAATTTTCTCTTAGATCATAAGATGCTGTAAATTTTATATGCATATCCCACAATCTTCCCCATGCTGCCATGTCTATATTATGACCAATATCTATTGCCCAAGGTACCAAGGCATCTCTTCCAGCCAACCTTCAGCCAGCCTGCCTAACATGGATTCCAAACTTCCTTCTTTTTCTTCCCAGCAACCCTTGTGCAAAACTCTTTTGCTGTCACCTCACACCCAGCCACTCAGACAACTGTCCAAATCCCCAGGCTCTGTTCACACCTCAGGGCAAGGGGGAAGTACAGTTCACTTGCATTGCCAATGGCTTTCAATGAGCCTGTCTTATTTCTTAATGGCCCTAGCTTGGCCAGAGAGTTTTGCATAGGCTAGCCCAAGAATTCCTCTGAAGCTTGCATTTCTCCCTTCACATCCCAAATAATCAAAATCCTACCATTTATTAATTTCTAGGGTTTAGGGGGAGGGGTCCCCCCTCAGAAAAAAACTGTAACAACAATGAAGTCACCGCAGCTAAACGTAATGCAAGAGGAAGGCTCGTTTTACAATGCATACGTTATACAGTGGTACCTTGGGTTACATGCGCTTCAGGTTACATACGCTTCAGGTTACAGACTCTGCTAACCCAGAAATAGTGCTTCAGGTTAAGAACTGTTCTCAGGATAAGAACAGAAATCGGACTCCGGCGGCGCGGCAGCAGCAGGAGGCCCCATTAGCTAAAGTGGTGCTTCAGGTTAAGAACAGACCTCCAGAACGAATTAAGTACTTAACCCGAGGTGCCACGGTATACTCAATTTAAACCACAATGGTTCTTGAGAACTTCTTTAACATTCTAATGGATCTTGAACGAGACAAAACATTTCCAGTTTGGGGTTTTAAATTGGATTCTCGATTACAAGCTGAGGTCAAGCAAAACTGGTAGAAAACAAGAGGACAGGCTTCTGGAAGCAGCCCTTTTTATTAAATAGTCTTCATATGCAGATATTGGGTCCTGCACCTGAGCTCACATGTAGGTCTCCACAAGTTTGGAATAGGGCATGCAAGAACAATTGGTGGGAAATGAAAATTGTTCAGTGCTGTTCAGTGCCTGGAGGCAGTTAGAGGACGGATGGCAGCTAACAGATTGAGGTGGAATCCTGACAAGACAGAAGTACTGTTTTGGGGGGACGGGGTGGGCAGGTGTGGAAGACTCCCTGGTCCTGAATGGAGTAACTGTGCCCCTGAGTCATTTTGGACTCGCAGCTGTCCATGGAGGCGCAGGTCAATTCTGTGTCCAGGGCAGGTGTCTGCCAGCTCCATCTGGTATGCAGGTGGAGACCCTTCCTGCAGACTGTCTCTCTAGAGTGGTGCATGCTCTGGTTATCTCCCGCTTGGACTATTGCAATGTGCTCTATGTGGGACTACCTTTGAAGGTGACCCGGAAACTACAACTAATCCAAAATGCGTCAGCTAGACTGGTGACTGGGGGCGGCCGCTGAGACCACATAACACCGGTCATGAAAGACCTACATTGGCTCCCAGTATGTTTCTGAGCACAATTCAAAGTGTTGGTGCTGACATTTAAAGCCCTAAAAGGCCTCAGCCCAGTATACCTGAAGAAGCGTCTCCACCCCCATCGTTCAGCCCAGACATTGAGGTCCAGCTCCGAGGGCCTTCTGGTGGTTCCTTCACTGTGAGATATGAAGGGGGAGGGCCTTCTCAGTAGTGGCGCCCACCCTGTGGAACGCCCTCCTGTCAGATGTCAAGGAGATAAAAGAACTATGCAATTTTCAGAAGACATCTGAAGACAACCCTGTATAGGGAAGTTTTTAATGTTTGATGTCTTATCATGTTTTAAATATTCTATTGGGAGTCGCCCAGAGTGGCTGGGGAAGCCCAGCCAGATGGGGTACAAATAAACTATTATTATTATTATTTATTATTTTATTACACACAGCATGTATTTGAGGGCTGATTTTCTTCTGTTGCTCCAGTTTCCCAATGACCTGTCTTGTTGTTTGTCTCTCATGTCCTTTTCTCTACTGCTGAATTTTAGATTCTAAGCTCCTTGGGAGCAGGGCTCTGGGTTGGTTGGTTTGTTTGTTTTGCTGATAAGGTGGCCTGCATATTGACGGTGTTATACAAATGGTAGTGTCTAATCTATCGGTCAGCTCATCCAGAATCTGAGAACAGTGTCAATTGCAGATAGGTCAGAGACTGCAAGGAAAGCCGGAGAGATTTCAGTTTGGATTTCAGAACATGATAACAGCCAGTCATCAGAAGTCAAAGGCTGCCCCCCTCCTCAGTAGATCGTGGGGGGCGCACTATGGCTAATAAGGTGGGATGCATCTGAAACCGTGATAAGAGGCACTTTTATTAGTGCTGCACCCAGTGCTACGAATGTATATCTTCGCAAAGCCAGGAGGCAGAATGCCAAAAGCTGTCTCCTTTCATCATAACAGATGCAACTGATGCAAAAGAACTGAGGCTTTCAGACTGGAGCCTTATATCACAGGGGTCATTCCGATTTTTCTCAGTGCATGTTTGGAAAGTTAGCTTCTTGACATTCCTGCTACTTCAGCAATTGCTCCTCTTTTGCCTGCCATCCCTGCTGGTGAGCAGAACTTGGCAGGGCTGTGTGTTTCCGGCCTTTTCCTCCCCTTCCACTACCCTTTCCCAGTCTGTGTGGGCACACAGGTAATTTTGCACCCGTGTGCAGACAACAATAAGAATTGCTCGTGCTGTTCATTCGTGTTTCTTTGGTGGTGAGAGAGGTTGGGGTCGGCCTAGGGTGTGGTTGTTTGTTTGTGATTGGCCGTGGTGATCTTTGTTTTCGTGTGTGAGTGGAGTGGGTGTTTTGGCTCTGGTTAGCCATATTGATTTGTATGCTGTTGATGGATTATTGTCATTGTCTTGTTGGGGAGCCATACCGGGTGAAGGCGTCTTCTTCTGTTTGTCCCTGTGTCAATTTCAGTTTATTGGTTAATTTTTCTGATAGGGCTGTTTCCCATACTATTGGGTACCATTGGTCCATGCTTACTCCTGACAGGTCTCTCCAGTGTCTGGTTATGGTGTTTCCGGCTGCTGAATGTAGGTGGGTTATGAGTACTTTGTGGTGTAAATGGGCATTGTTGTCTTGGAAGATGTTTAGTAGGGCCCATTCTGGGGTGATGTCTAATACTTGCTTAGTTATTTTACATATTTCTCGGCAGGCTGTTGTCAAGAATAGTTGGATTTTGGGGCACTCCCACCACATGTGGAGGTATGTGCCTGTGGAGGTGCACCCTCTCCAGCATTTTGGTGAGGTTCCTGGGCATATTAGCACTAGTTTTCTTGGTGTTAGGTACCACCTGTAGGTGAGTTTCAGAGTGAGTTTTTTTCTTTTCGTTGATATGGATTTAAAGGGGGGTTTAGACCACATTCTGGTCCATTGAGTGGGGTTAATCTCATAGTCTCTGTCACGACTCTAAACTTTTAAAAAGATTTATGACTCCACCTAGCTCCTAGCCACGATTGATCAAGCTACAGGCTAGGGCCAATTCATACTTCCTTTTCTCCACTCCGTCTCCCGTGTAGCAGTGGCAGGCTTTAAGCTGCTCAGGCAGGCATCTACTATTGCACACACGTTTGCATGAGGTCACTTCTGAGCTGTCCTAGCCATCCACCTGAATTTAAAGGAACGAGGGAGGCAGGGGCACATTCATTTGACCTGCACCAGAACCAGGGGCACCGGTATCTGTTCAGGGCTGCCCCAAGTCACTCGGCAACTTACTGTAACAACTTCATGGTAAGTTCTGGCACCTATTTTTCTTGAGAAAAAGCACTGGCAAATGTAAGCAAATAGTAAAGCCCAAGAAGCGTCTTCCCTAAGAGCAACTTGTTGCAAGCGTATGTTTTTGATGGTGCTGGCTAGGCGGCAATATCCATTTCCATCTTTTTAAACACGTTTTTAATAAAGGTGGCCACTGCCTTTCTTGCTTGCCTTACATTCATTTCATCCTTGGGAGGCCAAGTGTTTTTAGAATTTTAGCAGAGGGGAGATTTGTCCTTTCCATTTTCCCTCCTCCTTGCCCTCCTGTGCAGCTTTTTTGTAAAAACAAAAAGTTCCCATTGATACCAATAGGAACAACTAATCTTTTTAGTTTAATAAGCCTTGTAGCCACGTAGGTGGTCATTGTGGACAGGGTGGAAGGGAGGTCGTAGCTGGGCAGGAAATAGTTAAGCCTCTTGCATTTGTGTGCTGTGATCCTGAAAATCACTGGGCACTTTCCGAAATCAATTTTAAGGGAAACAGGAAGTGTATCTGACTCTTAATAGCCTGATTCTGATGGTGCATCATGGGAGAAGGAGCCACGTGTAAGCCAGGCGCTTGCTGCTGAGAGGGATGCAGGCTTCCCAGAGACAGGGGACTCAGCCACACTCAGTCAGTTATACCTAGGCAGCATCTTTAAAAGCAGAGACACCATCTTGCCAACAAAGGTCCGTATCGTTAAAGCTATGGTTTTCCCAGTAGTGATGTATGGAAGTGAGAGCTGGATGATAAAGAAGGCTGATCGCCAAAGAATTGATGCTTTTGAGTTATGGTGCTGGAGGAGACTCTTGAGAGTCCCATGGACTGCAAGAAGATCAAACCTACCCATTCTTAAGGAAATCAGCCCCGAGTGCTCACTGGAAAGACAGATCGTGAAGCTGAGGCTCCATTACTTTGGCCACCTCATGAGAAGAGAAGACTCCCTGGAAAAGACCCTGATGTTGGGAAAGATGGAGGGCACAAGGAGAAGGGGAGGACAGAGGACGAAATGGTTGGATAGTGTTCTCGAAGCTACCAGCATGAGTTTGACCAAACTGCGGGAGGCAGTGGAAGACAGGAGTGCCTGGCGTGCTCTGGTCCATGGGGTCATGAAGAGTCAGACACGACTAAACAACTAAACAACAACAATGATGAGACACCAGAGGGCACTGTAGAGCAAAAAACTTTGTGCAATTTTACGTAGGGTTTTTCTTTTCGTTTGATATAACGATCTAATTTATGACTTATTTATAGCATTTTTTAAAAAAATTCCCTGTGCAGAGCCAGCCAGGTAAAGAAGCCTGAGGCTCCTGGATCGTATAGCCCGTGGCCACATTTTTTCTTGCCTGCTGCTTGCCTTTCCCCTCATTTCACGACCCGTTTTCCCTTGGGGATGGGGTGGGAGGAGCACAGCATGCTAAAGAGACAAGCAGAGGTAAGTAATGGGGGGTGGAGAAAGCTGACCAGCGATTCTGCTTCTTCTCCAGCTGTCTCTGTCTGTC
Source organism: Podarcis gaigeae (assembly GCF_964106915.1). Lineage (NCBI taxonomy): Eukaryota > Metazoa > Chordata > Lepidosauria > Squamata > Lacertidae > Podarcis > Podarcis gaigeae. Next base: position 16,892,396 of record NC_139681.1, read on the forward strand.
TTTGAGGGAAGCCTTCGGAATTCTCAGCCATCCATGTGGTTTACATGTGGCTTCTTTGCAATGTGTACAGAGAGCGGCTGGCTTAAGGCTGCCTGCTGAATTTATGACTCAGGAGATACGAACCAGGAAATTTCCAGCTCGCTCTTAGCTATGAGAGGACACCGGCGTGAGCACGCTTTGTGCGATGCCTGGGAAAGTTTGAAAACCCATGAAACCCTGTGGTTTCCTTGATCTGTTTCCTCGATCTAGATGATCATTAGAAACACGCTGAGCCTTGATTCGAAGGAGACAGAGTTTGTGGCAACAAAGGACTTCTGCAGGCACCCTTGTTAATTTGTGCATTCGCAATGGTTATGTGGGAATGGCGCATCCAAAATACTATGCACAGGGTTAATTCTGTAGCATAGAATATTGTGTCAGTTATCAACTGTTGTTTGACTTTTAACAGTGAGAGCAGCAAGTGTGTTGCTTTATTCTGCTGCTTTCCTCAGAGCCAGTCAGAAAATACCAGTCAGTCTCAGATACAAATTCATGTAAATACGTTTCAGTGACATACAGTAAATATTACCTACCTCACTTGTACATTCAATCTGACAGGATAAAGTACCACAAGTAAAAGTAATATTCTGTTTTGAAACTTTAAAATGCAAGTGTTGTCTGGTTCTTCTAGGGCGGTGGGGGAAGAGAACTATTAAAAAGCGTCAAGGGGCTCGGGGTAACCACAAAGTATAATTGCCACAGATTTCTGGTTATGATGGCATTAGGGTGGTTATTTACAGCCCTGTTTTTAACAGTGTTCAGAATGGACAGACTGCTCCATTTCCATTGGTTGAATGACCTGTAACTTCCTGCTGACATCCTGTAACTTTTTGTCCCATTTTTGTTATGCTGTTGTGCATGAGTGCCCCTCCAGAATAGGGACACGGGTGGGGCTGTGGTCTAAACCACTGAGCCTCTTGGGCTTGCCAATCGGAAGGTCGGCGGTTCAAATCCCCATGATGGGATGAGCTCCCGTTGCTCTGTCCCAGCTCCTGCCAACCTAGCAGTTCGAAAGCACACCAGTGCAAGTAGATAAATAGGTACTGCTGTGGCAGGAAGGTAAATTGTGTTTCTGTGTGCTCTGGCACTTGTCACAGCCCTCTGTGCGCCAGTAGTGGTTTAGTCATGCTGGCCACATGACCCGGAAAACTGTCTGTGGACAAACGCCGGCTCCCTCAGCCTGAAAGCGAGATGAGCGCCACAACCCCATAGTCGCCTTGGACTGGACTTAACCGTCTAGGAATCCTTTACCTTTACCTTACCTCCTGAATGCAGAAATGTTTAAGCATTAGTGAAGCATTGCTAAATAACTATTAAAGTAGAATAATGTGTGGGTGCTCCCATATGAATCCACCATTAATGCACTATTATTGCATCAGTAACATGTTGCAGAATACACCTGCAAATACCTTCAGTCTATAGGGGACCCAGGATGGCTTGGTGACTTCAGTGCCCTAAACCCGGTGTCTGTTACTCAGCATTGTGTTTTGTAAATGCACTGGGCATTTTTAATTTTTTTTTTTACTTGACCAAACTTTTGGGATCCAAGACCTTTGGCTGACACGCTTACCGATGATGCCTGTAATTCCTCGGCTGTAGGACATCGCAAGTGATGTTGTAAAGCATAAAGCTATTCTGCACATGAGCTCCTCTTAATAGCAAGGCATGGTGCTGCTGGACGTGCCTCAAAAGCAGAGCTATCCCTGGAACACATGGAATGAAAAGCAACCTCAGGAGCACATTAGCACCGGTGTGGACAAGGGGGCTTTGATATGCTCTGCAGTCCTTCGGGGGGCAGGTGATCGTACATGGGTGGAAAATGTGGGGAAGGTGGAAGTGAAGGACCACTAGGAATGTCAAGAGCAGCATGGCCCCATAATGTAAATGCGAAGAGGAAAGAGATGAGTGTACCTGTGAGTCGTAAGGTATATGGGCTGAGCCTCTTGGGCTTGCTGATCAGAAGGTTGGCGGTTCGAATCCCCATGACGGGGTGAGCTCCTGTTGCTCTCTCCCAGCTCCTGCCAACCTAGCAATTCGAAAGCATGCCAGTGCAAGTAGATAAATAGGTACCGCTGCGGCAGGAAGGTAAACAGCATTTCCATGCACTCTGGTATCGGTCACGGTGTCCCGTTGTGTAAGAAGCAGTTTAGTCATGCTGGCCACATGGCCCGGAAAGTTGTTTGTGGACAAACGCCGGCTCCCTTGACCTGAAAGCAAGATGAGCGCCACAACCTCATAGTCGCCTTGGACTGGACTTAACCGTCCAAGGGTCCTTTACCTTTACCCACGAGTCGTAACATTGGAGGTTGCATGGGAAAGTTATATTTTTGCCTTTACATTTTCTCTATATAGGGATAGAAGATTTGTCTTAAGTTCTGGGATGATTTCTCAGTGAGACACAAAATGGGACAAAAACACCCTTGTCAGTGGTTTTTCACAAACTATGGGGTTTTGATAGTTTTCAGAGTGTTGGGAGATGATTTTGTAGCCTTTGCTGCAGGGAGTTGTACACTCACCCCTCAAAGCTATGACTGTACCATATTCAATGAGTATCTTGGTTATGACACCTATGACATGTGGCAGGTCTGTCCAACACACTGCCTAGTCCAGTATCCTAGGATTTGCTTTCTGAATGATTTGTTCCACAACCACTTCTCATTCCACGTCATTGTTTTTATAAGCTGTGATGCGTTGGCTTCAGTGTAATGACATTTTATTGTTGTGTAGTACTGTAACCCCGCCATAGGATTATATCATGAGCAGCAGGCGAGAAATTATTTGCATATAAAAGCAAACAAATACCTGTTCTTTAGCAAACTCCCCTTTGATGGAGTATTTCAGGAATGCAGAAAACTTATTGAATGCATTAACGGATGCAGAATCCTCATTTCTGAGACTCTCAGATTTCAGATTATATATGTTTCTGGTCCGTCCTTTGATACTTTTGGAAGTATGTGGTTCATAACTGCTGAAATCTCCGAACCCCCAGAATTTGAGGGGTTTCAGTGCCTTTCTCCTCCAAGATTAAAGGTAAAGGTAAAGGTACCCCTGCCCGTACGGGCCAGTCGTGTCTGACTCTAGGGTTGCGCGCTCATCGTGCTCAAGAGGCCGGGAACCGGCGCCATCCGAAGACACTTCCGGGTCACGTGGCCAGCATGACGAAGCTGCTCTGGCGAGCTAGACCAGCGCCGCACACAAAAACGCCGTTTACCTTCCCTTTAGAAAGTGGTACCTATTTATCTACTTGCACTTAGGGGTGCTTTCGAACTGCTAGGTGGGCAGGAGCTGGGACCGAAAGACGGGAGCTCACCCCGCCGCGGGGATTCGAACTGCTGACCTTACGATCAGCAAGTCCTAGGCACTGAGGTTTTACCCACAGCGCCACCTGTAGCCCAAATACTTTACGCAAGAGAGTTTTTAAAATGCACTGTATGAGATGTCATGCAAATTTGTGCCGTTTGTAGAATGCATTTCTAGCTGCAGAACCCACCTTTTTTTGACATAGATCTTGATTGTACAAGTGTGATGCAGACACAACCCTTGGCCACGTTCATATTATTTTTTTGCTGAACTCTGGAAAATGCATTTGTGTGCAGCATGCCCTGCCTGATATATGTGGTAGATTGTCTCACAGGAACTGGAAATTCCTTATGTGCCCCAAGCCAATCCCAACCTGTTGCCAATGCTACATAGACAGCTGTAGCTGATGTTGAAGAGTTATGTTTTTCCTCTTCCGGAAGACATGAAGGTTTGACACTGAAGGTACTGAGGTGGTTCTGTGACAACCAAAAGGGTAGTTTATTGGGGGTGTGCCTCCCCAATCCTGGCTCCTCTGATTTCCCCACCCTTTCCCATCTTCAACTGCTTCCTCCTTTGGTAATGGCCAGGGCAATGTTGCTGTGGCTTGTTTCCTGTTTTGTTTCTGAGGAGCACACGGGGGAACAAAGTAGGCTGGTTGTCACAGCACCATGGAGAGCTCCGGGACTGCAGACAGTGTTCCGTCCTAACCCTACCTGCCAGGGATCTTCTGCATGCAAAACAGATGCTCTAGCACTAAGCTATGACTCTTCCTCAGCTCTGAGGACTTCCTTATATCCAGAACCCAAAGTTAATAGTGATTCAATATAGGCTGATACTAGTGTTGTCCAGGTGTTAAAAGTTGTCGTTGTGAGAGGGCGGAACTAAGGGAGAGTGATAGGCTGTCAGTCAACAAAACCACCTTCAGGTCAATATGAAACTAATGAGTTTTCTTTCTTTTTGCCAAGTCTTGGGTTGTGTTTTCCATACAGGGTGGCACCAGTGTTTGGGCAATAGACATTTTTTTTTAAAAAAAAAACTGCAAACATTTAAATTAACTAACATTGTGCAGATGAGAATTGTTTAGATTGTCCTTCCAGGCAGTCACTTTGCAATAACCTTCCTTGCAAGAATCTAGAGATCAAAGCAAAATAAAAATTTGCGACCCGTGAGCTAAAATAAGGCTGAGCTCTCTGGAAGGGGAAAGACTTTTCTTGCTTTTTCCTCTTCTCCGTGTGTGTGCGTTGGGAGAAGGGTTCCCGTAAGATGAAAATTGCAGTGGGAGTTTATGACCTTAAGATGAAGCAGGTCTCCTGTTTTTTGTTTAGAATCTGTGGTGTTTTAAAGGTCTGTGCTGTATTATTTATCCTCCTGGCTTTTGCACACGGGGCTTTATTTGCAGAAGGAAAGTGAGGTAATAAATCAGTCAACTGAAGAGCCAAGGAGGGAGAAAGCAGAGCCAAATAAGTTACTTAACTCACTAAACCCAGATGGAGAGGAAAGAGTCGAGCCAGGAAGGAAGGAGGGAGCAGGAAGGAGCAAGACACTCGCGGTGGCTGCCAACTTTTGATTTGGAAATGCTGGTCCTGGGGCAGGGTTAGGGCTTTCAGTAGTGGGGGTTTGCGGGTGGGTAGAACTAATAGCCATAGTGTTCTGCAATTGCTCCTGTGGTTGGTGCTGAAAGGCTCAGTTGGCCAAGGGCCAAACAGAAGGGGGGGTTCTCTTCCATGGTCTTTGTTTTAGTGAATAGCAGCCCCCTGAGTGAGTTAGGTCACACCCTGGAAGAGGGTCAGCAGGTGGTGCTGTGGTCTAAACACTGAACCTCTTGGGCAGGGGTCAGCCAACTTACCATGCCTCGGGCCGGTGTCTCCAGCGCCGATCGCACAGCGGGCCGGAGGGCGGGGAAGCGCGTGCCCATACACATGCGCACATGCTATTTCTGGTGCACTTCCGGGTCGGAGGAGCACCAGAAATAGCTTGTGTGATGTGCACGGGCCTCCTCTGACCCCAATGTGCACTGGAAATAACGCTTGTGCATGCTCAAATAACGTGCATGCACACAAGCTATTTCCAGTGCTCCTCCGCCACGGATGTGGGCAGCCGTGCAGCGCCAGTGAGAGTGGGCGGCGGCAGCGGGCGGCAGGGGTCGCCGCAGGCTGGATAAATGAGTCCCTCGGGCCTTATCCGGCTGGCGGGCCTTAGTTTGGGGACCCCTGGTCTTGGGCTTGCTGATCGGCAGTTTGAATCCATGTGATGGGGTGAGCTCCCATTGCTCTGTCCCAGATTCTGCCAACCTAGCAGTTTGAAAGCACGCCAGTGCAAGTAGATAAATAGGTACCACTGTGGTGGGAAGGAAACAGCATTTCCGTGCGCTCTGGTTTCTGTCACGGTGTTCCGTTGCACCAGAAGCGGTTTAATCATACTGGCCACATGACCCGGAAACCTGTCCGTGGACAAAGGCCAGCTGCCTTGGCCTGAAAGCGAGATGAGTGCCACAACCCCATAGTCGCCTTGGACTGGACTTAACCATCCAGGGGTCCTTTACCATCTCTTTCTTAATGTGCCCTTCTTGTTTGGATGTTGATATTCTAGGCGTATGTTTCAATTCCCTCTTGCCACTGAGATTGTCACAACACCCACCCACACCCAGCCTGATCTTTACAAGATTAATCTGAAAATAGCAAGGGAGAACATGGGCTCCTTGTGGAAAGGGCAAGAATGAATATTGCCACCTCCTTGCTGCTTTTAGCTCCATGGGGGATTTAAAAAGACAGCTGTCACTGCTGTCAATGTGGAGCCCTCCACATGTTGTTAGGTGACAACTTGTGCACCTCCTCTGCGAGAGGCCCGGCGGGTGGCAACATGAGAGCAGACTTTTTCTGCGGTGTTTCCTCACTTGTGGAATGCTCTCCCCATGGAGTCTCGCCTGGCACCTTCGCTACATACCTTTAGGTGCCAGGCAAAAATATGCCTCTTCTCCCAGGCCTTTGGCTAATTAGACTATCAATGGTCTTTTAAACAGTGTATGGAGGAGCTGTTTTTGTTGGTTACTATGGTACGTATTTTAGTGTCTCTCTTATCGTCAACTGCCCTGTAATGCTCAGATGAAGGGCAGTGTAGAAATTTAATAAAGAAAACAAAACAAAATTAACTCCCATCATCCCTGACCATTGGCCATGTCCGCTAGGGATGATGGGAGCTGTAGTCCAACAATGGCTACCCTTGCTGTAGAACAATTCTTAGAGTAAGACAAATTCAGTGGTGCCAGTAATTCAATCCCACCTTAGGTTGGGGCACCTCTCAGTTGTGGGTCCCAGCCCACCAGTGTGCTCCAGATTAAATAAATGTACTTATTTTATGCTTTTCTGTGCATGGATTCCTTTGAATTTCTCCCGCTGGCTGTGTCCAGCTTCCTGAAATGTGAAATGCTCAACTGGCAATGTTCTTGCCAGACTTGGAAACAACAGAATAACTTTGCTCAAGCCTTTTGTTTCACCGAATAATGCTATTGATTGATGATCACTTTGCTCTCCTCTAGAAACCTCTCCTGTTTTGACTCTGCCCCAACCTAGCCTTGCCTTTTTCCCCTTTGTATATTTAATTCTTCTGTTGCAGTTCTGGCCCCTTTCACCAGTGTCCTCACCTGTCCATGCATCAATCAAAAACATGTATGCCAAATGTCTGGCGTGCCTTTAATCTCGACTTAGTTTCTAACATCAAAGAAATGCTTCACTATTTTCATTTCACTGCCCAGACACCTCTTCTAGCACAGACTCAGAGTTCAGGTATTTCTGAGGCTTCCCCCTTTTGTCTCTCTGACTTTCCCCTTCGTCTTGAGCCACAGCGCAGGGCACCCTTCAGCTAAAGTTTCAAGGCATCACCTCTTGACCTTCCCCTTTCGCTGTTTAACCGGATGTCAAGATCTCGGAGCTGGCTGAGGAAACCAGAATTTGGGCAGACCCCTCTGTGTTCTCGCACAGACTTTAGGGCATCCACGAGGGTCTTGTTTTCGCAGATCATCAAAAAGGCAAGCACAAGGGTGGCAGAGCGGCTTATGCCCATGGCACAGTGAACTAGTACTTTGCCTGCAAGAGAAGAGAAGACAAGAGCATCGCATATATGTCAGGGTATGAAAACCCCAGGTTTCTTGGTATGGTATATGTTGAGACTTGCCAGTAGTTCAAGACTGCGAAACCCAGTGGGGAATGTCAGAAATCTTCGTGTCATAATTCTGGTGTGCCTTCTTCACCAGCAAATTATGATATATGGATGTTGATTCAATGCCTTTTCTGACTCTTACCAGTAAATATCAGAACTTTCCGTCATTTCCCCTTGGCCTGTTAAGTCTTAAGACCTACCAGTTCATCCAGCTGCCTCATGAAAAGTGGGTCTTATTGTGCGGATGGCAAAATGCAGAAGAGCTCAGCCCCAATTCTGTCCTGTCTCTTTTGCAATGCAGCTACTATTTCCTGCCACACCAATTAAAGGGAGAGTTCCTAGTTAGCTATGTCAAAGGAGGATTAATTCTCCTGGGGCTATTTCCCTTCAGTGACATGAGAAGAAACCAGAGTCCCATCCCTAATATAGCTGTATAAGAAGGGACAAACAGAGATGTCTAGCTGGGTTTTCCTTCTGAGGGTTCAATTATATGAATTTGGTGTTTTAGATTTCAAAACGATTCGGTGTATCTCTGTGATTTTGAAATGTCAAACGTTGACTTGGCATGTTGAAGAATCTAAGTTTGTGTGCTTCTCTGTTGCAATGTGAGCTTCAAACAAGAAAAGCACAAAAAGTACAGATTGGAAACCTTCGGTTTTTGTTTGAATGCCACTATACGGCATAGAATAGGGACATGGGTGGTGCTGTGGGTTAAACCACAGAGCCTAGGACTTGCTGATCAGAAGGTCAGCAGTTCAAATCCCCGTGCTGCTGCCAACCTAGCAGTTCGAAAGCACGTCAAAGTGCAAGTAGATAAATAGGTACCACTCTGGCGGGAAGATAAACGGCGTTTCCGTATGCTGCTGTGGTTTGCCAGAAGTGGCTTAGTCTTGCTGGCCACATGACCTGGAAGATGTACACCGGCTCCCTTGGCCAATGAAGCAAGATGAGCGCTGCAACCCCAGAGACGGTCATGACTGGACCTAATGGTCAGAGGTCCCTTTACCTTTACCTATACGGCATAGAGCATAGCAAAGACAGTATCTGCACAATATTGACCTCATCATAATTCTGTCCCAAATTCCTCACCCAAATTCATTCAGATTTACCATTTTCACAGGGGAGTTGAATGGATTTTCCATTGAAAGAGGTAAATCAGGGTTAAATGGGGAAATGATTCTTGCATCTCTCACGGACAGTTGGACCATTTGAGTATAGAATTGTAGAGCTGGAAATAACCCTGAGGATCAACAAGTCCAACCCCCAGCAATGCAGGAATCTCCACTAGATCATACATGACAGGTGGCCATTGAACCTCTGCTTAAAGCCCCCCAAGGAAGTAGAGTTCCCCACCTCTTGTGGGGAGGCTTTTGCTGTCAGAATGTTCTTCCTGAAGTTTACTGGAACCTCCTTCCTTGTAGCTTGAATGCACTGGTTTCAGTCCTAGCCTCCGGAGCAGGAGAAATCAAGTCTGCTCCACCCTCCATGGGACAGCCCTTTAGATATTTGAAGATGGCTATTATATCTCATCTCAGTCTCTGCTATACCTGGCTAAAAACATACACAATTCCCTCAGCTACTCCTCATAAGGCTTGGCTTCCAGACCTTTTATCATCTCACCTCACTAGGGATGCTGTGGGATAAGGATTTGCCCAAGGCATCCCAGCGAACTCCATGGCTAAGCAGTGATTTGAACCCAGGTCTTCCTGGACCGGGGCCAGTCCTTTAGCCACTCGCTTCGTACCTGCACTTTGAATGCAGTAAGGCTGCCAGGACCCCAGAGATGACATAGATTGCGCTGCCTGTTATATTTACCTCTGGGAGAGTTCAGCGCTGCTCTTATATACTTAGCGGCCGGGTGGAAGTAAATGCTGAGATCAAACTTTGGATCATCGTCTGCTTCAACCCCGTAGTAATCCACTGGCAGGTCTTTGTAGAATTTGGCCCCTGTGTCAATATGGAACCTTCCAGCAGCGGCATTTACTATGTGGGTGATACCCATTCGGCGAAGCTGTTCTATGTCACGGGCTATATATCTGTGGGGGAAAGAGTATTTGGCTTAGATTTGAGCTAACTGCTAACTTTCTAGACCATGCTAGATTTAATATCCTTGCTAGTTTGAGGACCCATAGCTCCCAAACTCGGGTCTCCAGCTGCTTGTGGATTACAACTCCCATCATCCCTAGCTAGCAAGACCAGTGGTCAGGGATGATGGAAATTGTAGTCCACAAGCAGCTGGAGACCCAAGTTTAGGAAACGCCACTGTAGAAAACCAGGCAAGCTGCATCCACGTGATGCTTTATTCCGTTTTCATGACTTTGCCCTAACTGTTAACTTCCACATTATATTGAGCTTTTGCACCACGCAGACAACTCTTCTGCAAGTATAGCAGAAGAAGGTAAAGCTTTAGTGCTAATTTCCATGTTTCTTGCTTCCAGGGGGAAAAAAACCCTTTGCAAATAATATGGGGAGGAGTGCTGTTTGTTTGTTTAGTCATTTAGTTGTGTCGGACTGTTCGTGACCCCATGGACCAGAGCATGCCAGGCACTTCTGTCTTCCACTGCCTCCTGCAGTTTGGTCAAACTCATGCTGGTAGCTTCGAGAACACTGTCCAACCATCTTGTCCTCTGTCGTCCCCTTCTCCTTGTGCCCTCCATCTTTCCCAACATCAGGGTCTTTTCCAGGGAGTCTTCTCTTCTCATGAGGTGGCCAAAGTATTGGAGTCTCAGCTTCACGATCTGTCCTTCCAGTGAGCACTCAGGGCTGATTTCCTTCAGAATGGATAGGTTTGTTCTTCTTCTTGCAGTCCATGGGAATTGATGCTTTTGAATTATGATGCTGGAGGAGACTCTTGAGAGTCCCATGGACTGCAAGAAGATCAAACCTTTGCATTCTTAAGGAAATCAGCCCTGAGTTCTCACTGGAAGGACAGATCGTGAAGCTGAGACTCCAATACTTTGGCCACCTTGTGAGAAGAGAAGACTCCCTGGAAAAGACCCTGATGTTGGGAAAGATGGAGGGCACAAGGAGAAGGGGACGAAAGAGGACGAGATGGTTGGATAGTGGTCTCGAAGCTACTAGCATGAGTTTGACCAAACTGTGGGAGGCAGTGGAGGACAGAAGTGCCTGGCGTGCTCTGGTCCATGGGGTCACGAAGAGTCGGACACGAATAAACGACTAAACAACAACAACAAACCTGTTTGACCAGAAGTCTGGTGTGCAATGAGGCCTTTTGTCGGACTAAACCACATGTCTTGTTCAAGGTCAAGCCAGGTTCAAGTTACTTGCATTAATTTACAAAGCCCTGAACAACTTAGGTCCAGGGGATCTCCTGAACCCTTATATCCCACCTTAATCATCTACGGGAGCATAGTTCCTCAAGCTGGTGAGGCTCACTTCATAACAACAAGTTATTGTGTCATTGGCTCATATTCTGCCAACATTCAGCAAGCACCTTCTGTTTCAGCTTTTAAATGCCTCCTGAAAACTTTTTTGTTCCTCCGGGCCTATGCAGGCAATTAAGAATACATATTTCAATCACGTTTAATTGATGTCTGTTTTTAACTTATTCATATGGTTTTTGCTGCATGGTTTTATGTATTGGAGTGGAAAGGCAGAGTTGGGAAGAGAGATGTTACTCTTCAGTGTTGGGAAATGCTTTCAAATAGCTGAGATATCATTGTCCCATTTTTAATTGCAAAAAAACAAACAAACCCCCATCCTAGTAGCGGGAACCAAGCTTTTAAGCAATCACTCAGCATGGTGCCTGGATGTCTGGGATTTCCCCAACACTGATGCTGGCATTTAATTTATTTATTGGAAGGCTCCAATTTGCTTCTCAACCAAATGTTCTCGCATTGGAATATAATGAAGTTGTGAAAACACCAGAAGCACAAAAGCATTAAAAAAAAAATTGGGCGATAGCCAGCGAATCCATCTTTGGAGGAGACCTATTGAAATGGATGGATTTGGTTACAGTGGTACCTCGGGTTAAGTGCTTAATTTGTTCCGGAGGTCCGTACTTAACCTGAAACTGTTCATAACCTGAAGCACCACTTTAGCTAATGGGGCCTCCCACTGCCGCCGCGCCGCCGGAGCACAATTTCTGTTGTTCTCTGTCATCCCTTTAAGCCCGTTTACTTACAAATCTCCAATGTAGAGGTTAGGCCAGACTTCGTTGACGTTGCCGCGGCAGGGAATGGGCGTCCACAACATACGTTGGAGTTCCCCCATTTCTGGTGTTTCATAGCTCCCCTGGCTACTGGAAGTGAGGCTCGAAGTTCTTCGTATATTGGGGTGCCGCAGGTCGTCCCCATTTAGTGAATTCCAAGACATTCTGAAAGACAAGGAAGAGAGACTTTCCTAATTTGACCTTATGGTAACTCTGAGAGTTAGACTGGGCAGACCTTGGATCAAATCCTTACTTAGCCATAAATCTCATGGAATAACCATGGACCAGTCTTTCCCTGTCAGCTCAATCATGTCCACCACCCTGAAGTTCCTACCGTCAAAGAAATCATGGTATACTGTTGGGTATCTTCTATGTCTTACTGTTCTTGTTGTTCCCACTTTTAACCTGTGCTTCAAAGCAGTTACAAACAAATTAAAGATTGCACTGTAAGAGTAGGAGTTGCTACAAACATCTCCTGCCTTGGAGGTTTTTAAGCAGAAGCTGGATGGCCATCTGTCATGGATGCTTTAGCTGAGATTCCTGCATTGCAGAGGATTGGATTAGATGACCCTTGGTGTCCCTTCCAATTCTATGAATTGGGGATAGGGGGAGCATTCGAATCCAGGCCATATTTGGGGATTCTAATTAGACAGACTCTCATTTCTGCCATCTAGTGTCGGGGAGGCGGTAGCAGTTTTGACCCCACTGTTTGGAGGTCTTTTAGAAATGGATTCAAGTAAATTTTTATATTTTTTCGCATACCTTGTACACAAATTTTCTAATGACATGATTTAAGAAAGCTCTATGTACTTTAACCTTCTCATACCACAAATATGCATGCCAACCATTCCTGTTATCATGACCTTCAAGCTCTAAAACATCAATTTTTAAAAATAATATCTATTCCCTTAGCCAGCATAGACAGGATGCCTCATAATATAATCTTGAATCTGGTAGAGAGAATCCACCTCTGTCTTTAGAATCTGCCAACAATTTATATTTTATTCTTGGCTTCTTCCCCTGCCAGATAAATCTAGTAATATGTTTTTGTCATTCTTTGAAGTATCCCACATTGCTGATCAAAGGTATTGATTGAAATAAAAATTAAAATTTTGGCAATGCATTCATTTTAATTACTGGTATCCTTCCCAACAGCAATGAATTCCTCCTTCCCAACACCTCTAAGTTTTTCTTTCTTTCTCTCCAAGTTCTTGTATAGGTGTCCTTAAAAATATTTATGCTGTATTCTTAACTGTTATCCATCCTCCTAAATATTTAACTTTCTTCTCAATCCCCTGGACCAATAGGCTTGCAGTTTGGGGTTGCTGCTGATTCCATTTCTGCTTCCACTGTGGTCAGCTCCAGGTTAGATTATTGCAATGCGCTCTTGTTTGAGCCTGACCTGTAAATCGCCTAGAAACTTGGATTACTATCTGGAACCAGCAAAGCAAGCCACATCATGCCAACTCCTTGCTAGCTTCACTGATTAGCAATGTTTATTGTTCTTTAAAACATTTAAACCCCATTTTCCCACAGGGTAGGAATTTAATTATAAAACAATTCTCTACACATTGGAAAATGAAAGGTTATGGTTTAAAAGCCAGGATATTTGCCGTAGTATTTAGTTTCTTTGTACAGTGGAAACTTTGGTATGGAGGAATAGTCAGTTGTGGGAGACCCTATTAAGGAGCACATCCTAAAGTTTAATGCCTCAGAAGAACTAGGCCTTTTGCAGGAAACAGGCTTCAGGGAGATTCCCCCCCTCCTGCCCCCGAGGCCCAGACTGACACCATCCATTCTAAGAAAAGCTCTCTCTTTCCATTATGGCTCCTTTCCACAAACTTCACATCTTGTGGCCATTATTGGGGCTAGTCACTGACTGCTTAACCCGACTGCCTCCCTGCAGCCATAATTTATTGCTTGTTGGGAGTGCTGCGGAGATGTAAGCAAAATGACTCAGCCCACAGCGATGACTGGAGTAGGGCTGGCTGGCTTTGAAAGCTGAGCCACCGGTGGTTTCTTGGGATGCAGAAGTATTTGAGCAGCCAACTGTTTGTAAGAGAATCTCCCCAGCAGCTGGAATCCAAATAGCGTCTCCCGATTTAGGAGAGGGCTCTTCGAAAAGCAGCTTTCATTCCACTTACACGATTGGTATAAGGTGACCAGATGCAATGGGGTGCAGAGCCAGAATTAATTTGGGTCCCCTGGTATTCGGTGACTATGTGTCTGTAGTGTCCGTGCAGGGAAATATTCCCTGTGGAGCATGTCTGATCTTTCAAACATATCGGTTTTATGAGAGCTGAACTCTCACAGCTTCCTGCAAAGAACCTTAGGGGACTGTAATTTGTTGAGGGTCCTGAACACTCTCCACGGAGAGGTTCCTTGTTCCCACTTTTTCTCAGGGTGACCTTGCGAGACCATTGGTCTTACGCCTGCCATTTCAAAGCCCATTGGCTAACAGGGTTAAAATTCTGCACAAGGGAGACCAAGGTCTGATGAATTTCCCACTGTGGACAGAGCTACCCACGAGGTCTCCCAGTGTGTTGAGAAAGTTGGCCATCAGCTGCACATCAAGCTAATTTTATTGATCGTGTTGTGGAATGGTCTATAAAACTCCAACTTCTCATTGCTGGTCTCCCTACCACTGCTCACACTTTGCTCCATTTAGCCAGTACTTGCGCCTACATTAAAGTGGTCTTGCTGATTCAGACAGCATTCTGCTCCCAACTTTAGCTTAGCCAGAAGATCCCTATGGAAGCACATCGTTGATGGCTGCACCCTGCTCTTTGTCTCCATCCTCTTTGTACACAGATGAGCAGGCCTATCCTCCAGAAATTTGTCTCCCCTTAAAAAAAAACACCAAACCCAGCTATCTGTAGTAGCCAATTCCGTAGGTTAATTGCACAGTGGGAATAAATATTTGCTTTTGTTACCCCTGGACCTATTGCAATGAAATGTAGGTGGCTGGTGCCAGAGTTCTGTTGCTCTTTTTAAAGGAACAAAAAATAAATATCCCCCCACCCTTTCTCCATTTCCATGCAGCTTTGCCGCCCAAAGGATACTCAGGGTAGTTCAATTCACTCTCCATACTTTGCCTCAGTGAGCCAGTGTGCTGTATATAAAGAAGCAATGGAAACATGGACCACTTATAAATGCCACCTCCAGCTCCTCGAAAGATTCCATCAATGGTGTCTCCAAAATTTGTACACATCACTTGGGAAGACAGGTGAACTAATGCCAGTGTACTGGAGGAAGCAAAGATCACCAGTGCTGAAGCAACAATTCTTCAACATCAACTTCGTCGGACTGGTCGTGTTGTGCGGATGCCTGATTATCGTCTTCCAAAGCAACTACTCTATTCCGAACTTCAAAATGGAAAGCGTAATGCTGGTGGTCAACAAAAGAGGTTTAAAGATTCTCTCAAGGCAAATCTTTAAAAATGTAGTATAAACACTGATAACTGGGAAACGCTGGCCTGTGAGCACTCCAGTTGGAGAACAGCCTTTACTAAAGGTGTCATGAACTTTGAAGATGCTCAAACTTAAGACGAAAGAGAGAAACGTGCTAAGAGGAAGGCATGCTTGACAAACTCTTGCTGTGATCAACTCCTGCCTGGAAACCTATGTCCCCACAGTGGAAGGATGTGTGGATCCAGAATTGGCCTCCACAGTCACTTACGGACTCACTGTTAAGACCGTGTTCATGGAAGACAATCTTACTAGGCTACAAGTGATCGCCAAAGAAGAAGATATAAAGATGTAATGCCCAAGTGACGGCATAGAGTACCCCAGCAAATCCCATGCTAATGTTGTTTTGAGCTTGCACTCTGACAAATCCAGGGACAAGCACCTAATTTCCCTTGCTTTTGTGTTGCTGAAAGCTCTGAAACATTTTGTCGCTGGTTGCATATTTCCTTGCCCAGTTAAAAATGTTCTGTGCTCTTTTAACACAGATGCATTTAACTACATCTGCATGTGTTATATCTACAATCCTTTATATATACAATCCTTTAATTACAGGCGTTGTTACATCAATATCCATCAAGAGCAGGAACGCCTGGTGTAAAAATCACCCGGAGGGCTTTCGCGTGCCAAAAGTGAAGTTCAAGTCCTCTGGTGCCAATGATGTCACCGGCATTTGCGAGGAAACGCAAACATTTCAAACCTGCTCTGGGAATTGTGTCCTTGCCTAGCTCTAGGTGTTGCTGAAGTCATCATCTGGAGAAAGAGAGATCCCCACTGCCTGCTTTTGGTTTTTTGGCAGGAGAGTCAAAGAAACGACTGGCGGCCAGGCATTGCAATCCATTCTCCTCCTCCAGCCCGTATTTCCTTTGAAGAGGGTGAAATATTTGGCAGGGCAACGACTGCAAGATGGGACCCTGTAACTAAAGCGGCTGCAAAACTGTCTGCTGAACGTTATTTTGGCTTCCATCCATTTAGAAAGTGCTGTTGAATTACTGCTGAAAGTTTAGGTAAGCCCTAATTTTAGGAAAGTTTCAGGGGTTGTTATATTTAAATAGAAACTTCTATCGAATCACTTTCCAGCTACAGCTAAGAGCCAGTGTAGTGTCGTGGTTAGCCAGTCAAACTGGGACCCACGAGACTAAGATTCAAAGCCCTGCTCAGCTGTGAAGTTCATTGGGCAACCTTGGGCCAGACATTGTCTCTTAGACCTAGCCATACCTCACAGGGTTGCTGTGAGGATATTATGGGTTTTTTGGGGGCAGGAGGCATGTGCCCCATCTTGATCTCCCTGGGAAAAGGTGGGGCATAAATGCACAAAACGATGAACAAACCAGCATCTGGAGTCTCGAGAACTGAGATTGTGAGACAAACTAAATGTGATAGTCCCTGTGTCCATTGAACTCAGATCTGAAAAGGGCAGCCTCATGTAAAACAAGGAGCAAGTGTCTCAAGTGCATGTTAAAATGAAACTCAACCCACATTGCAAGATTCATTTTTCAAGTGAAGCATCTGGGAGCTTTCAGGGGAGCTTAAAAACAGCAACAATACACAACTTGGATAAGATGTGAACGTTCTCAGGGAGCCTTCCCACATCCCTGGCAATCTGTAAACCAAATGGCTATTTCTGCTGCTTGTTTTATGTGTATTTTGGTGTGGACATTTGTGTGTTTGTTTTTTACTGCTCGTTTCTTTTCTCTGGAAAGGCTGCTGTCATGGTGAGTTACTATCGCATCACGCAGTACGCTGCCTTTATTGTGATGTCACTACATAGGACATGGTTTGTGAGATCACAACACACACACAAAAGTCATTGGTTGGGGCCGATGAAAAGAGAGCTTCGAACCAGTGTCTGATACTGGTGAGATGTGCCCTTAGCAACCCAGCCTGAATCAGAGGAGGCAGCTGATGCTGCGTATCAACTTGAGCTTCCAAATTGTCCCTGTGAGTAGCAGCTCTGAGCAGGGCACGCGGCCATAATCCTGTCTCAGCAACACAATAGTAGGAATGACAGTCCCTGTCACTCAGTCTGAATGGAAGGGAAATGCTTGCAGCCATGGCAGTGCTCCCCTGTCACATAAGCCTCTAGGAGGAGGAGCTATTCCCAAGGCACCCTGGAATTAGAGGATTAGAGTGAGCATCGAATAGTCCCAAAAGCTTGTCATTCCTACGCTTAGGGCAAGTTCCTGAATGCACGCACTTCTCTGCCCCCCCCTTCCCAACAAGGCACAACACAATTTCAAAGGATTATATGTAATAGGTGAAAAGATGTAGGCTGTGCAATCTTATGCAAGTTTGCTCGGAAATGAGTTTCATTGAGTTAAACGGAATTTGCTCTCGGGTAAATGGATACGAGAGTGCAGGCAGTCGAAAAGGAAAAGGAGTGACCCCTGGAGGGACCTTTTCAGGGAGTGCTGGGTAAAATCTGGAGCAAGTGTGTGAACTTATCAGGACTGACCTGCTGGGAGCCTGAAGGGGCCTGCCCGGCTTCTCTCCACCTGACTTGGGGCGGGGCCTGACAGGCTCCATACAGGAGTGCTTCTGCTGCTGTTTGTGTTTTGTTTTAAAAATTGTTTTTATTTTTTATCTATGTCATTTTAAATTGTGATTGATATTAATGCTGTATTCTTAGTTTTAGATTTTATGAGTTATGTGGAAACTGTTTTCCATTTGGTTGTCTACTTTCTGATGTGTTTTATTTATTGTTTATGACTTTTGTTATGCTGGTAATTATGTAAATCTGGTCATGCTGTAAGCCGCCTTGAGCGTTGTTTTTAACTGTGGAAAGGCGGCATTCAAATAAAACGATGATGATGATGATCAAGAAATTCCAAGTTTGTTCCTTCGTTGCCAGCAATATTCAGTGGATGGGTTTGTTTTATTTCGTCAACACTCCCTAACCCTCTGACCAAGCCGTCACCTGCCTTTGTGAAAAACATGTCTGATTATTCTATATTGAAATGGAAACATGATGTAAACTTATTTTAATAACTTTCAGTGCATTATATGAACTATCAGAATAGTTTGTTGCCCAGGTTGAATACCTGCCCAGGTAGCTTCCAGGATGGGTGTCCCTATTTTTCCACCCTAGTTACACTACTGCCATGGAAAGTAGAGGGAAGAAATCTATTTCCACATACAGCAAAACTCACTGATGGCAATTATGTCATTCCCATCTGTATTTCACCTCCTAAGCTTGCCTGTGCTTCCAGACTGTGGCAATCTGCGGTAGGGATGGCAGCAAATTCAGGTTCCTTCTCTGCCACCACTGCATCTTCGGAGTGGCAACCAGCAGAACTCTTTCACGTTGTCTCCTCCTTATGGCCTCCTGCCAGGTAATTTACCTGAACTCTCAGTACCATGCTGAGACATATTTGCAAAGCACTTTGAGGAGAAAATCACTTCCATGCGTCCTTTCCGACCTGGATCCCAGTACGTTTCTGAGCACAATTCAAAGTTTTGGTGCTGCTGACCTTTAAAGCCCTAAATGGCCTCGGCCCAGTATACCTGAAGGAGCATCTCCGCACCCATTGTTCAGCACGGACACCGAGGTCCAGCTCTGAGGGCCTTCTGGTGGTTCCCCCACTGCAAGAAGTGCAGTTACAGGGAACCAGGCTGAGGGCCTTCTCAGTGGTGGCACATGCCCTGTGGAACGCCGTCCCATCAGATGTCAAGGAAATAAACAACTATCTGACTTTTAGAAGACATCTGAAGGCAGCCCTGTTTAGGGACATTTTTAATGTTGGATGTTTTATCGTGTTTTTAATATTCTGTTGGGAGCCGCTCAGAGTGACTGGGGAAACCCAGCCAGATGGGTGGGGTATAAATAAATTTATTATTATTATTATTATTATTATTATTATTATTATTATTGCTATATTGGATGGAGAACAATTATATAATATCTTAGACCCTTCTGGTTGCTTCAGCCTAGATGAGTTTATTGCAGTCAGAGGATGTTGGCAGTGTGCTTGGAACAGTACATTCAGCCACCTAGAGTATGAACTCGACTTTTGACCACTGTATAACTAACTAGCTGAGTGGGGTGTGATTGGTTGGGTACAGAAAGTGGTAAATATCTCACTAGAACTTTTGCTTTTCCATAGCGAAACACTGAAGAGGGAGCTGTAGGTTTTCTCTTGAAGAAATGGTCCCTGGATTGAGGCGATTCTTCCAAATATGAGCTGATCATAAATTCTCTGGATGAATCTGCCAATTTTGGGTTCTCTTAGTTTCTTCTTATTCTTGTCTTTTAAATCGGTCTGCTGTACCAGTTTGTTAATGAGGTCTGCCCAAAAATGTATATGCACACTTCTTCTAATATGCCTGGTATTTTAGGCCAATTTTTAACTTATTCTTTGTCTCTTGATCTCTCAGACTTATGCTCCTACAACCATTGTGGTTCAAAACTGGTTGAAGCAGGGTTCCAGGAAAGTTGAGCAAAGGCTTGCAAAATTATTTGAACTAGCTTCAATACAATTTGTGAAAATGCCTCTGTTTCTAACTGACTTCCAGTCAAACAAGATATTTTTGGCTAGATGCCTGCTGCAGTATGCTCAGACATAATTTGGACCCAAGTTTTATAGTGAACCCGAGGGCCAAAGTAAGCAGGAACGCTCGAGAAATTACCGTATTTTTTGCACCATAACACTCACTTTTTTCCTCCTAGAAAGTAAGGGGAAATGTCTGTGCGTGTTATGGAGTGAATGCCTGCGGGTGCCGGGGGGGATCTGCTGCAGTCGTGAGCAGAGGATCCATGGTTCCCCTTCCTTCCCTCCTCCGTGGTTACAAAGCATGGATCCACATGGATCCTCAGGATTTTTGCACTGGGCTGCTCCAAACTCACTGTCAGATCACATGTCTGTGGCCACAGCATGAACCACAAAAAGCATATATCCACTATTTCGTTTAGAATATTTTTTTTCTTGTTTTCCTCCTCTAAAAACTAGGTGCGTGTTATGGTCTGGTGCGTGTTATAGAGCGAAAAATACGGTACATCTGTTTGCTTTAAGGTCACATTTCCAACTAGAGTTGGCCGTTCTGAGGGCATATCTATCTGCACCGCAGCTTTAAATTATCCATTGCATATTATTAGCAATGAGTATTTTTTCTCTCTCCATCCTGTCCTATCCCCTCCAGTGTGGAGCAAGGTCTTATGGCTACCCTGTTCCCCATAAGGATTCTGAATATGCTTGTAAAATACTGTGTCAACAATTTGTGTTTCTTGCAAGACACGGGGGGATTCTTTCTATCTGTACTTGGGACAATGAAATGGATCTTCCAGCAAAACCACCCTCTTAAACGAGGCGTCAGTCTTGGGGTCTACAGTGGTACCTTGGTTCTCAAACGCCTTGGTACTCAAACAGCTTGGAACCCAAACACTGCAAACCCAGAAGTTAGTGTTCCAGTTTGTGAACATTTTTTGGAAGCCAAACGTGCTCCATTTTGAGTGCCACGCTTCTGTTTTGAGTGTTAAGCTGAAGTCTGTCTGTTTTTGCTATTTATTTTGCGTTTTTGTTTTTGCAGCTTTTTTGTTTTGTTTTTGTGACTGTGTGGAACCCAGTTCAGCTACTGATTGATTGATTGATTGACTGACTCACTGATTGTGTGACTGCAGTACATTGTTTATTGCTTTCATTTTATGGATCAATGGTCTCATTAGATGGTAAAATTCATGTTAAATTGCTGTTTTAGGGGTTGTTTTTAAAAGTCTGGAAGGGATTCATCCATTTTGCATTACTTTCTATGGGAAAGCATGCCTTGGTTTTGGAACGCTTTGGTTTTGGAACAGACTTTTGGAACGGATTAAGTTTGAGAAGGTACCAAGGTACCACTGTAGTTGTTTATGAGCCCCCAGGGCAGCAGTGGGGAACTTGCAGCCACTCTCAGTGTTGTTGAGCTACCATTCCCATCATCCTTGACTATTGGCTATGCTGGCCGGGACTGATGGGATTTGGAGTCCCAATGATTCTCTACTGCTGCCCTAGGAAATATGGTCTTTTAAGAGACTTTCTGACTATTCTATCAAGGTTAAAGCCAACTCCTGTTGCATATATATCCACGACAACCTTATTTCTGTTGACCTCATTTGTCCCTACACTGAGTAATCTTTTTACTGCCCTATCCCCCAGCATGCTATTTATTTATTTTATTGCCCAACTTACCACAGTGCCTGCTAGCTGATCTGGCAGCAAGTTCAGGTCAAATGAAATTATAGAGGCTAACAGTGAGAACAATGTATAAATGCCTTTCTTGGTTCATGTGCCTTTGGAGGGCAGCCTGGGGCAGATTGAGTTGAGCATGAAACTCCAGCTGAGAGGGAGGGTGAGGCTTCCTGGACTCTTCACATGGACCATCCTAGCCAAACAAGGTGGGGGGAGGCAATCAAATATGAAAATTTTGATTGACTGTGGCAGCACTAACTTATGTCAGCCACATGGGGCCTGGGACTTGGCTAACATTAGTAAAGAAACATTGATTTGAATGTGCTATATACATGCAACACCAGACGGCACCAGAGAGCAGGAAATTTCCAAGCGTGATTTTTCCATAGAGATTTTTTCCCTTCTCTTAAAATGATCTAATATCTGACTTATTTCTAGCGGTTTCCCCCTGTGTTTAGACCCACCCCTGGACAAATATTTTATGGCAATGGAGGGCCAAACATCTTATCTCCAAATCACTCAGACTTCTCCACCTCTTTGGAGCAGGTGGCAAAGATTACTTTCCTCCCTGCTGCTGTTAGTTAGGCAGAGAATATGGAGATCATCTTTTGGTGGGAAATGAGGACGAAAGCATTTCGTCTCTTTCTGATTTTATTCTTAAAAGATGGGATACGGTCAGCTCCAGAACAGTCGTAGCCACCTGTTCAATTAGGGTTTGTGAACTGAAGCTGATTGGAATTTGACACTCTGTTGCTTTGCTGGATTTTTGGGATGGATCAATGGAGGCCTCTCGGATAGCAGTGACACAATCTGTATGCTAGCCCGTGGAATCCCAGATGTCTCCCATAAATCATTAGCATACAGCCCCTGCTACAGTCGAGAAGGCTGAGTGTAGCATAATGCACTAAAAATAATAAATCAAATTAGCACAAAGGTCAAGCCAACCCAGAGGGACCGGGGATCAGCTAGTTCATCCTTGCAGTGCAAGCTAAACGATGCGGTGAAATAGATGGAATCTCCACCTGCCTCTTCCCAGAGACATAATTCATTACCAAGCCCTGAGATGCAAGGAAGAAAATGTGGCCACAAGAGAGCTTAGTCCAAGCAATGGCAGGGAAAAGGAATATCTGAGGCTCTAGCAAGGGAAGGGGGAAGAGCGGAAGGGGCCAGTTTGTATGGCAGAAATTGAAAATTCCTGGTTATCCTGAAACGCCACAAAACTATACGGATGTGGACAGAGGCATCTTAGAGATGGAAACCATGGAGGGGTCAAATAGATTCTAGAACCAAAATGCATTTGTTTCCAAAAATTCTCATTTTCTAATTATATTGTTAAGTATCAAATATTCAGAGAATATTCCAGTACCAGTAATTTGGAGAAACGTTGGAGGGTATGGAGTTATCTCCTTGGCTCGGGTTCACATAACTCCATACTCGCCAACATTTATCCAAATTACTGGTACTGGAATATTCTCTGAATATTTGATACTTAACAATATAATTAGAAAACGAGAATTTTTGGAAGGAAATATGTTATCTCTTTATCTCTTTGGCTCTGGGGTGTGTGTCACATGAGTGAGTATATAACCTTTAGAAGACATCTGAAGGCAGCCCTGTATAGTTTTATTATGTTTTTAATATATGTTGGAAGCTGCCCAGAGTGGCTGGCGTAATCCAGTCAGATGGGTGGAGGATGATGATGATGATTATTATTATGGAATAGGACGTCCCTATTTTCATTGGAGAAATGATGGAGGGTGTGTAATACCTCCTGGACTTGTGAATACTTGAATTGTGGGAGTAGTACAGAGAGACTGTGCTAGATTCTTGGTTTGGTTTCCATCATTGTGGTTAAGCAATTCTCTGCTGTAAATCTAAAAAACCTGAGCAGTCTGTCTCTTTAGACTCACAGGGAATGTGGGAGGAAACAGAAGTGCCATTTGATTTCTTCCTCCCCACTTGCAATTTGCTTTCTCTGAATAATCGCTCCAATCCTTTATATTTCAATCCTGTGAAATATATTTAGTAGGAGGCCTTGTGTGGCAGCAATTAAGACTGTGTGTGATTTTTTAAAAAATAAGATGGAATTAGAAGCAGTCTGTGCTCGGTATCAAGGGAAAGGGAATTCAGGAAAGCAGGGCTGCAAATTTATCACAGCGGCAGCAACATGCCTTCCACCTAGCGAAGCCAAGATCATAATAACAGATGCACATAATAATTACCTGCATCTCAAAAGGCAGCTCTGAGACTTGCGACTTCTGCTTCCTGCATCACACAGACAGTGAAACAGCAGGGTAAAGATGTAACAAAAAGCAGAAGCAAGGCAGCGTTGGTGGTAAGTACTGAAAGGCAAGTGGCGGAACTGACGGGAGATATCAAAAGGCAACGGAGGATTGCTAAGGATAGAGGGAGGAGGCTTCTGCAGCTAGCTGAAGGGACAACATAAAACCCTGCAAATCCATCATAAAGAAGAGCTTTACCTTTTGTCTTGGCTAGAGCTGTGATAAATGCTCAAGGTGATTTGCCAATGTGCAATTCAGGACTCTGGCAGGTGTAGTGGCTATGGGTGGGAGCCCAGAAGTCCCTGGAATCTCACTTGAACTTGCTAGGTGATCTTCATTAAGTATCTCAACTTCCCATCTGCAATGGGGGCGGGATAATAACACTACCCTACCTTTTGGGATTCTTGTAAGGAGTACTGAGAAAACGTGAAGTGCTGTTGGCATTTTAAATATGCGACATGAACACTGGGCATTGTTATTATTTAAGGTTAATTTCTACAGCGTGTGCAGTGTCTACATTTTGCAACCTAACATGTCTCGAATAATGTAAAAGTTTGCCTTCATTTAGGACGGGGTTTCCCAAACTTAGGTCTCCAGCCGCTTTTGGACTACAACTCCCATCATCCCCAGATAGCAGGACCAGTGATTGAGGATGATGGGAATTGTAGTCCAAAAACAGCCGGAGGCCCAAGTTTGGGAAACACTGATTTAGTATCTGCTTTCAGGCTCCTGCTACTTTGACAAGCTTTCCTCCTCTTAGCCAGCCTTCTTTCTCCTTTGCTATGTGATCCCGACCGCTCGGGGATCCTATAGCGAATGTGATGACATAATGATACTATGTAGCCAATCGCATCTGGCTTATGTGGCAGCATGGGCAATCCTAGCCAAGCAAGGCACAGATGTCCTCTCTGCCTACAGCAGGTCTCTCTCTGAAAGGCAAGCTGATGGTCGCAGCACCACGGAGAGCTCCAAAGGAGCAACTAACTCCAAGAAAGTCCAGAGGTGAATTGATGTCTCACTAGTCCCTCTCCTAAGCTCCACCCCTCTGCCTGAAGAGTGTACATCCTTAAAGGGCTAGCCCCTATCTAACCAGAAGGAAAGCACTTCTCTTTCCTGTGGGCAAGCAATGTGGAGTGGAAAGAACTTTGCTCCTCAGAGAGTTTGGGCTCAGGGCTCAGGATCTCTTGGAGGCCCTGGCTTGGGAGCTGCATGTTCCTGATCACCAGGTTCCCAGTATCAGGAACCCAGTCTGGCTCCTCAGCAAGTTACAGATAGGTAGCCGTGTTGGTCTGCCATAGTCAAAACAATTTTTTTTTCTTCCAGTAGCACCTTAAAGACCAACTAAGTTAGTTCTTGGTATGAGCTTTCGTGTGCATGCACACTTCTTCAGATACCTCAGCAAGTGGTACAGCAGCCCCAGACTCAGCCAGCTCCTCCTCCACCTCCAAGCTTGAGGTTTGGGCCACAGCAGCTAACCGCCCTCACTCTGAAATCACCAAATGGGCAAATGCTTCTGCCCACCCTTTTATGCCAAGTTCCCAAATGACACTGACTGGGGCAGTGCTTTTTGAAGCTACCAAATATGGGTTGCAAAAAGAACCGTTCCTTTTTGGCTCAGCCTTATTTCATACCCTCCAACGTTTCTTGGCTGAAAATAGGGATGTCCTATTCAATAATAATAATAATAATAATAATAAATACCCCACCTATCTGCTTGGGTTGCCCCAATAACTCTGGGCAGCTTCCAAAATATATAAAAACATAATGAAACATTAAACATTAAAAACTTCCCTATACAGGGCTGCCTTCAGATGTCTTCTAAAGGTTGTATAGTTACTTATCTCCTGTATTGGGGAGTGACATAACTCCATACACTCCAACATTTCTCTGATGAAAATAGGGACCTCCTAAGGAAAAGCGGGGACGCGGGTGGTGCTGTGGGTTAAACCACAGAGCCTAGGACTTGCCGATCAGAAGGTCAGTGGTTCGAATCCCCGTAACGGGGTGAGCTCCCGTTGCTCAGTCCATGCTCCTGCCAACCTAGCAGTTTGAAAGCATGTCAAAGTGCAAGTAGATAAATAGGTACCACTCCGGTGGGAAGGTAAACGGTGTTTCCGTGCACTGCTCTGGTTCTCCAGAAGCGGCTTAGTCATGCTGGCCACATGACCGGAATCTGTACGCTGGATCCCTCGGTCAATAAAGCGAGATGAGCGCCGCAACCCCAGAGTCAGCCACGACTGGACCTAATGGTCAGGGGTTACTAAAATGTAAAGGTAACTTTTTAAGGGAAAGCAGGACATTCTGGGATCAAATCAGAAACCGAGACAGCTTCTGTAAATTCAAGATGGTCCCTGGATAATAGGGACACTTGGAAGGTCTGCTTATTTGCAATTCATGCTTTTTTTTCACAGGCAATTTGCAAAATTACCTTTGCCTAAGAGTTGCTGCTGCTGTTTTTAAAACAAGTTTCCTATATAACCATGCTAATTTAGTCTTTGTATGCGGGGATGCTGGGTAATGTCTAACTGCTGCCTTTGAGACACACAAGCCCAGTTCTCACACGTTGGGCATTACTGTGTTTGCTTGTAGTGGAGTGCACTTTTAAACCCACCCTGATGTTAGATCTCCTGTTTCAAAGAACAACAAGGTGCCTGCAGTTATCTGAAGAAAAACTCCAATTCACAAGCTCTGTGTGATTGGGACACACAGTTGTGCAGATATAGAATGCGGCTGGCGCTGTGGTCTAAACCACTGAGCCTCTTGGGCTTGCCGATCAGAAAGTCGGCAGTTCAAATCTTACAGGCCCTGCAGAAAGAAATCAGATCCTGCAGGGCCCTGGTCTCATGAGACAGAGTGTTCCACCAGGCTGGGGCCAGTGTTGAAATGGCCCTGGCCCTGGCTGAGGCTAATCTGACTTCCTTAGGGCCCAGGACCTCTAGAGTGTTGCTATTTTTGCTATTTAATGTCCTCTGCGGGACATACCAGGAGAGGCGGTCCCGTAGGTATGAGGGTCCTAGGCCGCAAAGGGCTTTAAAGGTCAAACCCAACACCTTAAACCAGACCCTGTACTCCACCAGGAGCCAGTGCAGCTGGAAAAGCACTGGGTGAATGTGGTCCCGCGGCGAGGACCCCGTAAGGAGCCTCACCACGGCATTCTGCACCCACTGGAGTTTCTGGGACAACTTCAAGGGCAGCCCCACGTAGCAGCAACCTAGCAGTTTGAAAGCATACCAGTGCAAATAGATAAATAGGTACTGCTGTGGCAGGAAGGTCAACGGCATTTCCGTGCGCTCTGGTTTCCATCACGGTGTTCCATTGTGCCAGAAGCAGTTTAGTCATGCTGGCCACATGACCCAGAAAGCTGTCTGTGGACAATCGCTGGCTCCCTCGGCCTGAAAGTGAGATGAGCGCCGCAACCCCATAGTCGCCTTTGACTGGACTTAACCATACAGGGGTCCTTTACCTTTTTATCTGCAGGCATCTTAATTGTTTGGAGGCTGTACACATGGTCAGGAGCTCATGAACTGGGGTTTCTCTTCAGGCAACTGCAGACAACCTGTAGCTGCTTGAGGAAGGAGGTTTGACATCAGAGGCAGGATAAAAACACAGTCCAAGTAAACATACTAGTGTACTCCATTCATATGTTGTCTGTTTGGCCTTTTTCTCAGTCCTTACCTGGAGACACCATGTGTTCTTATCATTGAGCTCCAATCCATGAACAGGGCTCCTCTCTGCTTCGGCAGGAGCCAAGCAAAATAATTTTGTAGTAAGACTATACCTTAAATAGGCAAACAAACAATATTCGGTTCCATGCAGTTACCTGGGGGGGAAAGTAGCCACAGGAGCTCTGTGTTTTATTATTGGGGGACAACAGCAGCTGTTTTAAAGATGAGTACGATCACTCTCGGAGTCTGCCTGCTAACTCCTGGCCAGTGTATCTTTGTAAAGAAATAGGGTACAGTGGTACCTCTGGTTACGTACTTAATTAGTTCCAGAGGTCTGTTCTTAACCTGAAACTGTTCTTAAACTGAATTACCACTTTAGCTAATGGGTCCTCCTGCTGCTGCCATGCCGCCGGAGCACAATTTCTGTTCTCATTCTGAAGCAAAGTTCTTAACCCGAGGTACTGTTTCTGGGTGAGCAGAGTCTGTAACCTGAAGCGTATGTAACCTGAAGCATATGGTAACCTGAGGTACCACTGTAATGGCAACATGAGTCATCCACAGAATCCTGTAAAAGCTGGCCCTTAAAACTTTCAGCAATTTGAAGAAGTGGGAGGTGCAAAGCCATCTTTTTAGGAAGCAGGGAACGTCAATTACAGAGTGAGCATGCAACCCCCAATATGTCTTGCTAAAAATAAACCCTTTGATAGCTTGAGCAAAGAATGTGAAATGCTTGCATAAGCGTGAACATCATGCTGACAATTACTAGAAATTAGTTTGAGTTTCATGATCTTGCTTAGTTTACATACCATATCTTAACATCTTTCCTGTTTAAATAGACTTACGGATAGCCCATTTCCTCACTAGGAGAACCCTTGTAAAGATGCAAACAAATGCAATCAAATAACACCTGCGAGTAAGTCTAATTGAATTCATAAGTGGGGCTTCCTTCAAAGTTGCAAATCACTGAATGCTGCAAATCCCATTTTGCTTGACAACATTCACTTATATGACACTGCCCATCAGATATTCTCACCCTCTCAAACACACACATACACAAAATCCCCGAGAGCTAAAGCAAATTTGTTGGGGAAGGATCTTTCCGGCTCTTAAATGTCAGCTTTTCAGGCAAGCAATCTGTTGCTAAACATCTCAGAGTTAAGATGGAAAAACAGGATGTCAACATGTGATATTTTAAAATTCCAAGTGAATTGCCAGATTTAGGAATATGCTCAAACACAAACAGTGCATTTAAAAGACAAAATGGTTGCGTCTGAAATTTGCATCCTACTCAAGGAATTCAAGCCCAATATGGGTCTTGTTTCAGATCAACATGTGAACTCCAGGTCCCTGTATCTCTGCAACTTCATGGATTTCTCTTATTTCTTCACTACCACCCCACCCCAGATTTCCTTCCTTTCTCAAACTCTTCACTCAAGCTTTCACCTCTGTCCTTATTCTTCCAGACCATCACCTACTGCAACTTTCTTTTCTCAGTAACCTCCCAACTTATCACGTCCTGCTGGTTATATATATCCCCAGTCCCCACTTTTCCTAGCCTCCTATGCCCCCCTTTCCATAGACTTTTATTCCTTCTCCACCCATCTTTAGGATCTGAGCTGCTCAGCCAATGACTGCCTGCCCTGCCCCTCTTTGACTTTAGAGCAGCTCAGCCGGTCACTGCCAAAGGCGCCAATAGAAGTCCCACAAAATCTGTTCCTGCTCGGCGCCAATAGAAGTCCCACAAAATCTGTTTTGAAACCCTCTTGCTGTTACGAAACTATAAACGAGGTATGCAGCAATTTGTCAGGTGCCCTCACTGCTGAAATTAGGGGTTTGAAGTTTGGAAGGAGGCACATTTTTCACTCAGGTTTTTCACTCGGAATAATGGGTGTTCAAAACTCCCATTATTCCAGGCGCATTTTTTGACGGGGGATTTCATTAGTGTGAGCAGTTTCTCAGCTCTGAGCGCAGTACTGCTCCTAGGATTTCAGATTAAAACTGCAGAGTGGAAGGAAAGGGGGACCTTTTTCTGCCTCCCCACTTCCAGCTACTCTCTGAAGACTGGAGAACAGACCCTCTTAAGAATATTGGGGGGTGGGGGTGGGCAGAACTAGACCATGTGAAAAATGAACATAATATTTTTAGCTGCAGTTCATTCATTTTCAGCTTTGTATTCTTGTTATATATGTAAAAAGTGCATCCAGACATTCTGTTGTTGCACCCATAGCCTAGGTTTTAAGGTGCCATTTAGGTCCTAGCTCTCATATCTCGGTTTCTAACACTGATTCCAGATACGTATCTAGAAGGTCATGCCTTTGGGGGTCAAAAATCAGCCTGGCTAAAGCTTGTCTCTCTTCATATATGAATTTAAAAGATACCCTTGAAACAGCCTGCACTGGGCTTCCCCTTCTGCACAGACAGGTTGCCACATATTTGCACCGAAGCATGTTGCACGGTCCAGATTGCGAAGAAGTGGCAACTTTACAACCAACTCTCTATCTGAATGCCCTTCACAACAAACAACGCGGCATGGCACACAGCTGCGGTTGTCCGACTGCTCCAGTGCTGAAAGCATTGTGTTACCCCGCAATGCATGCACTGAATTTGCGAGTAGCTGTTTGTCAACAAGCTTAAAAGTACTTGCCTTTTGGGGGGGGTTCAGGTCCGCTGACTGCACTTGACTGTTTTAGATGATGACAACTCTTCTGGCGTTTCCTCCCAGGCTGCTGGTTACACAACAGCTCCCCTTGTCCTGCTGCATTCAGTTTATTCAAATGCTATTTTTAATTGTGTTAATTATAAACCATGATCTGTGTTCTTCCAGCGGACTCCCAAACATTTCGGAGTATCAAGCAGCTGGGGCAGCGATGGAGAGCAGCCCAGATCTGAACAGATTCTCAGCTATCAATTAGCGTCATCAGGGCATCCTAGGCTATTTGAGGGTTCCGCTCTTGCTACCCAGGTGAGAGGATGTGGGGAAAGCAATTGAACAGATAGCAAGGCTTGCATATTTTTTTATGCCAGCAGAAACTGGGATGGTAAAGAGAGATGCTCTGTCTGCTGTCATATATTTGCTTAAGAACAAAGCCACGAATGCTTCAAAAGAGGAGACAGCTCCGTAACTGTGAGATTACTGTGGGCTCCTTGCTACGCCACGTTTTATGCCAAGGATATGACCTCACAAATCCTTTATGAAGTCAGATGCAGATGGCAAATGTGTGTCATACTATGTCAGAGAAGGGCGCCGGTGCAGTGACCATCAAAGCTGAAATGGCCATTAAATAATTTTGGGGGGTAAGGGGGTCATTTGGAGTAGCTCGCTCATGTCACAATGAAAATCATAACTGTTGCCAGCCCAACCAGTGAGGGATCACCTTGAAATAAGTAAATAATGCCTACAGCTGTTAATATAATTAATGAGATCTTTTATAGGTCATCTATGGGCTTTCATTCCTATAAATCGCTGGATT
Source organism: Podarcis gaigeae (assembly GCF_964106915.1). Taxonomy (NCBI): domain Eukaryota; kingdom Metazoa; phylum Chordata; class Lepidosauria; order Squamata; family Lacertidae; genus Podarcis; species Podarcis gaigeae. The sequence continues at coordinate 16,923,103 of NC_139681.1, forward strand.
TATACTGACATCTGCTGGTGCAGAGAATCGTAACACCTCTGTTTTCCCACCCTATCCACCAAAAGGTTGTTTTTCACTAATGGATTTTAGCTGGATTATTTCCAGCCTAACAAAGTGGCACTCTAAACAAGTGATTCAGGATCAAGAGAACATATCTATACTTTTAAAGCTACCTTATTTTTTGTGTGAGAATCTAAGCGCATGCCAAAATCTCATTTAGGATTGTGGAATAATTTCAAATTGCACTAATCTAAACCCTCACTGTATTATATATATATTTCATATTGCCAATCCACTCTGTCATAGGTTCAGGGTGGGGATAGCTTATCTAAAAACATGACAGATTAAGTTGGGCTTCCTCAAACTTGGCCCTCCAGATGTTTTTGGCCTACAACTCCCACGATCCCTAGCTAGCAGGACCAGTGGTCACGGATGATGGGAATTGTCTCAAAACTTTTGGAGGGCCAAGGTTGAGGAAGCCTGGATTAAGTTATTAGATCAAGAATGGGCTATGTGTAGCCGTCCAAATGTTGTTGGACTCCAATACCCAGCAGTCTCAGCCTGCATGGCCAGTTATCAGGGATGATAGAATCTGTAGTCTAGCAACATTTGCAACTTCAGCATTAAAAGATGAGTTTGCAGGAAAGGACTTGGTTATTTTTACATTTATTTGTTTATATATTATTTTGTATTTTAAATACTGCTTGCTCAAACTTAAGACCTCTAAGTGGTGGTAGAAATTACTATACAGTGTTCATGAAGCACTACACAAACATTGTTTTATACAAAAGCATGTACAAAAACCCTTTAAAAGCAAATTCCATTCTCATCTCATCCATAATATGCCTTCACTTGCCTGGCTTTGGCTCATTTGATTTTGTTTTAATGTTTAAATGGTGTGTTTTCTTAATGGCCACTTCTCCATTACAGGAAACTTCTTTAGAGGATAGAATAGTTTGTGATCCCTTTATAAACTGCATATTGGCAATCAAAAACAAACAGAAAATTTCCTATCTGTCCAGCTTTCTATTTTTATTGAAATAAAAGTACCCACCCCCCTACTTGAACATTTTTCAAACAAAATGAGCATGGATGAAAACCAGATATCTAGCATGTGAATCTGTTGAATGAGTTGGATCTGGACCTTTGCTTGACCAGTGCAGTTTGCAAAACACAATCTGAGCCCCTTCAGAGAGCAGGTAAACAAGCAGTAAACAGTGAGGAGGAGGAAAGCAGAGCCGGGGAGCTCCAGGGCTTGTCATGCTGGAGTTTGGGCCTTGGGAGATGCTCCTTGTGTGCTTCTGTCGAAAAAGTTTCTTCTCCCTCTCTGATAATCTTCTTTGACGATCACACGTAGCCAAGTAAGTTTGTCTTCCATGAACACGGTTTTACCAGTGAGTCCGTAAGTTACCGTCGAGGCCTGTTCTGGATCCACACGTCCTTCCACAGTGGGGACACAGGTTTCCGGGTGGGAGTTGATCACGGTGAGGGTGTGCCAAGCATGCCTTCCTCTTAGCACATTTCTCCCTTTTGTGCTGAGTTCAAGCTTCTTCAAAGTCCATGACACCTTTGGTAAAGGCTGTTCTCCCATTGGAGCGCTCACAGGCCAGTGTTTCCCAGTTGTCAGTGTTTATACTAATTTTTAAAGATTTCCCTTGAGAGTCTGTAAACCTCCTTTGTTGACCACCAGCATTACGCTTTCCATTTTTAAGTTTGGAATAGAGCAGTTGCTTTGGAAGACAATCAGGCATCCGCACAACATGATTGGTCCAACGAAGTTGATGTTGAAGAATCACTGCTTCAACACTGGTGATCTTTGCTTGTTCCAGTACACTGGCATTAGTTCGCCTGTCTTCCTAAGTGATGTGTAAAATTTTTCAGAGACACCATTGATGGAATCTTTCGAGGAGATGGCATTTATAAGTGGTCCACATTTCACAAGCATACAGTAAGGTTGGTAGTACAATAGCTTTGTAAACAAACATTTTGGTTTCCCTGCGAATGTCCTCTGCACTTCGGTCAGGAGAAAGCTGCACTCACAGAGCCCAGGCGACGCTAGATTTATCTGTGATAATACTGGGGTCGGTGCTTATCCAATGATGCCGAATGCCAGGAGAGTCAGGACAGATGTGCAGGAGTGCTTCACACAGCACATAGCTGAGATCCTTAGCTGCGGGTCATGCAGAATATTGGCACCAAGTTGGACATGGGTAGATGCCAGGGCAATGAAGCCACAGCACAGGTGACCACAATTGTGGGCAAAGTTGTATCATGCTTGCAGGATGCAGCATCAACTTGCAAATTTGGTGGGAGACAAAATGTGGGCAGGACCTGCAGCACATCGATGCCTGTGCATATTTGACCACATGTTTGGATGGAGGCTAAGGAATTAGCCTCATTCAGGGAGCAAATATGCTGGAAACAGTCTGGGTAGACCTAGGTTAAAATTCCTTTTTCAGCCACAAGGCTCGGTGGGTCATCACCAACCCCCCAGAGTAGTTGCAAAAACAGAACAGCAAAATCACCTTGTGCTCCCCTGAAGAAGGCTAAGATATTTATGTAATAAATCCTGGAGTTCTCCATTCTGCAGCCTATATTTAACTGCAACACATGACCTGTTTTTATTGCCTTTCTCCCTCTTTTTCTGCTTCTACCTCTATCAAAAAGACAATGATGATGGCATAACCATTCTATGGCCTTTTAAAGGTGTGTGGGACGGGGACAGTTATTGGTTTGCTTTTGCTTGGATTATGTATCTTATGATCTCATTTTGTATTTTTCTGTTGTGAACCACCCAGTGATCTTCGGATGAAGGGTGGTATACAAATTAGGGTTGCCGCATGTCCTTTTTCCCCAGGACGTCTTCTTTTTCAGAGGTAAAATTTCTGTCCGGATGGATTTTTTGAGTTTACCAAAATGTCCAGGGGTGGGGTGGGAACAGACTACTTTTTGTGTTGCATATGCAGTAATAGACAGCCAAATGCAAAACATAGACATACTGTGTGAATTTTGCGTGATGCAGGAAAGGACCATGCCCTTGTTTTTGTATTTTTTGAAGGGACATTGTAGAATGCACCTGTTCCCTCACTCCCTCACTCCTTGCCCCTTGCCCCAGGTGCCGGCAAATGTGTCCTCTTTTTCGCTCTTCAGATTATGGCATCCCTAAATAACCAGTGTGATCCCACTCAAGTCCAGCAAACCAATGTTGTACTCTATCATTTATCATGCAAAGCTAGAAGTGGAGGACACTGGCCATCTAGCGTGTTGTGTGGGATTGAAGTAAAAGCTTCCAAATTATTCCAAATTGAGCACTGGTGCTGCAGCATTGCCTGTCTTTATCACTATGTTTTCCTCAGAGTGCCAAGGCACCTCTCTTCTCATTATTTAATCTGATGTCCAGGGCTCGTAGCTGGATGAGGAACCCTGTGTTTGGGCAGATCCCTCGGTTTGAATCCACCGATTTTAAGGCCTCCACGAGTGTCATGTTTTCATGGATCATCAAATAAGCCAGCACTAAAGTGGCTGAGCGGCTTAACCCCATGGCACAATGGACAAATACCTTGCCTGCAGAGAAATAACAAAAGAACAGCATTTAACTGATGTGGAACATAGAAGGTTAAGACCAGCGCTTCCCTCCCCACCCCACCCCAGCCGGAACTCATTGCAACTCAGTTCCGGCTCCTCTCAGGTGAGTGCCATTGCCATTATAAGAGAACAAGGAAGGTGTTCATTTTGAGTTCTAGCACCTCTTTTTCTAGAAAAACAGCACTGTTTAAGACATTCAAGCTTCAGGGCTCCCAAAATTTGGTCCAATACTGCGGACAGGCCACGTGGCCTCCACACACAGCAGAGGTTGGGCTAGGCCCCTGTCTCATCAGGAAGGCCCTGGCCGCATCACGACCCCCGGCCGGCCAATCCGGTCAGCTGGGGGGCGTGGCTTACCCCTTTTTAAGCAGCTGCGCAGCCAGGGTGTAGGAATAATGGAGGATGACAGGAGGTTGGCTGCAGGTGAGCGGTGCAGGAGCAAGCTGGCAAGCATGCTCCAAGCAAGCTGCCGCCTAGCTGTGCAGAGGCTCCTTTTATTAACAGAAGTCAACAATTGGAAACAGCAGTGAAACCACTCTGAACATGACGTAGTTCCATCTAAGCACATTTCCAGCGTTATCAAATAGACGTGTTAGCAGGTGTTTCCCTAAAATGTTCCCCAGTACTTGATTTCATCTGTGTCCCTGGTCATGCTCCAGCTAAGCGTTATGTCTAGTAACCAAATCTGTGAGAGGACAAATGGTCAGGGGGAAAACCCTGTTTGCTAGCCAAGAGGCCACAAGTTTGTGGAGCATGGGTGCAAGGCTCCTTGGCACGCTGTGGCATGCCGGGTGCGAGGTGTGCCTCAGCACAAGCAGAACCTTACTCCCACAAAGGGGATCTCCCTTCTGGTTCGCCCTCTTTTCATGTGTTCATCACATTGGCCTTGCTATGGATTTCAGTTGGTCGCCATTAAGGGGCCTGGTAGGAATTTTTCCACTTGGCAAATTGGCACGGGCCATTTGGTTTTCGCCTACCTTGTAGCAATCGTCACAACTTTTGTAAGGTTTGTCGGTTAGGCATTGGTAAAGCCTGGTTTGGGGGAAGGGAGCTGTGCCCATCACCTGCCCCTCCATTTTAAAGAGTATTCTGTTAAAGGAATCTGGGGGTCGTGGTTCCTGTCCAAAGCTCGGGTGGAAGCTAGGGCCATGGCACGACCTTCCAGTGACCCTGGGGGAGCTCCGAGTTGGTGTGCATCAGCAGGGCTCCCCCTACTGGTGGTTTAACCCTTGTGAGACTTCCTGTATGGTGGGCGGGAGTCAGATATAGTCGGTTCAATTCCGATGCCTAAGCCAATACCACTCACATTCTGTAACCAATAAAGTTGTGGTCTAAATTTTGCCCATTAACCTCATACAGTATACGGTGTCCATATGCAATTATTCAACATAAAGGGGGAGGCCTCGGGGCCTTGACATGCAGTAGTAACTGTGGGGAGGATTTCTCTCCCTGAAGGTACACCCGTCTGAAGATACCCTGGAAAACCATTGAAGAGTCCATGACGGAGGCAGAACGAGACTCTATACAACACCCAGGGCCAATGATGAGATGCAGCTCCTTCTGCTAATTCTATGTACTGGTGGTGAGCTTAAAAGCCCTGTATTGGGCTATCATAAAAAGACATCTACAATGAGACACGAGTTACACATGTTTATGTAAAGTCAGCATTGGCCAATGAGAAGGTAAAGATCAAGGTAAAGGATGCCTGGACGGTTAAGTCCAGTCAAAGTCCAGTCAAAGGTGACTATGGGTTGCGGTGCTCATCTTGCTTCAGGCCGAGGGAGCTGGCATTTGTCAACAGTTAGTTTTCTCGGTCATGTGGCCAGCATGACTAAACTGCTTCTGGTGCAACGGAACACTGTGATGGAAACCAGAGCGCACAGAAACGCTGTTTACCTTCTCGCCACAGCGGTACGTATTTATCTACTTGCACTGGCGTGCTTTCGAACTGCTGGGACAGAGCAATGGGAGCTCACCCCATCCTGTGGATTTGAACTGCCAACCTTCTGATCGGCAAGCCCAAGAGGCTCAGTGGTTTAGACCACAGCGCCACCCGCATCCCTACAACGAGATGCTTGAGTTATGCATGTTTATGTACAACTTTGGCCAATGAGAAGATAGGTGGTTAATCAACTTTAAAAGTTATCAGACTGATTGATATAGCCCAATAACTTTTTATATAGGATTTGGGAGATGGGAATAACTTCCTGCTTTTTTCCAAACTAGCCCTGCTTCTGCACCTTCAACTTCGGCCAGACACGGAGAAATTAATCAAGCAACGCTTTCCATGCCGCTATCACTACCCTAGGAAAAGTTTCACCTGCTCCAGTGCTAAGCTGCCATCAAACACATAGGAAGAGGTTCCTCAAAGAGTGACAACCCCACATGTGCCACTCCTCCTCCTTTCCTGGAGATCTAGTATGGGGAAGCCCATCCCTGAGCAAGAAAGACCAATTAAGCAAAGCATCCTTAAGTAGCTTTAAGCCCTTTGCTAAATGCGGCAAGATTAAAGGGAACAGCAGCAGCTTTGGGCCCACGCAGCTGGCAACCGAGTGCCTCTCGCATCTCAAAGGCCGTTTCTCCTCCCTCTATCTCCCTCTTACCTCCTGTAGCCTTCAAGGCATTGTGGATGAAATTCGCAGCATCCTGGAAGAAGACGCTGATATCAAACGAGGTGTCGTCAAACGCCTGCACCCCGTAGTACTCGATTGGCAGGTCTCTGTAATATTGAGCGCCTGTGTTGATGTTGTATGGCCCGTCTGCTGCGTTGAGGATGTGGGTGATGCCGAGGCTCTGCAGAATGGCTTTGCTTCGAGCTGCCCATCTGTCAAAAGATGATAAAGGGTTGCTGCGGCTGTGGCTGCTCCTGTTCCGTGTTGACATGGGCTTATTTAAGAGGCCTCTTGAGCCTCAAGGAAGCAAGAAGCAATGAGCACCTGCGTCTCATCTCTAATTCATAGCACAGTCCCTGTTTACCGGACCATGGCTCCTCACAACCTGCTCCGTCAGGCAGAATCAGTTTTAGGGCTTCCCTCCCTTGCCAATAATTTCTGTTCTCCCTCTTTCTTTTGGACTACAGGTCTCTCTGTGTTATGTTCACAATTCAAAGTGTTGGTGATGACTTTTAAACCCCTAAACGGCCTCGGTCCAGTATACCTGAAGGAGCGTCTCCACCCCTATCGTTCAGCCCAGACACTGAGGTCCAGCTCTGAGGGCCTTCTGGCAGTTCCCTCACTGCAAGAAGTATAATTCCAGATTTGGGAGACCAAAGCCACCTTCCTTAGTTGGAAGTTGCATTTTAGGTAGTGATATTTTTGGTGGCCCATAGGCACGATCTAAATAGTTGATTTATTTTTTAGAAGTAAGATTTGGGAATATGTATTGGTAATCCTCTAAGAATGTATAAAAGCTTTGGAACAATATTCATTTTGAGGACATTAACCTTTCCCCAAAAGGGAAAGGTTTAGAGGTCCCCACCTTTCAATAGCAAAAGAAATCTCATTTATAATTTGATTCAAATTTAATTTTACAATTTGGTCTATATCTGATGAAATCATTATACCCAAGTATTTAATAGAGTCTTTGCACATCTGAAATTGATGGTTTCTATACAATGTAGCCCTTGGCCCAATTGGTAAAATTGGGCCAAATTGACTGGGGAAACTGAGTGGGGTATAAATATATTATTATTACTACTATTACTATTACTATTACTATTACTATTACTATTACTATTACTATTACTATTACATTGCCCTTACTCGTCTCCTACCCTCCAACATTTATCCATTGAAAATAGGGACGTCCTAAGGAAAAGTGAAACATTCCAGGGTCAAATCAGAAACCGGGGTGGCTTCTGTAAATCCGGGACTGTCCCTGGAAAATAGGGACACTTGGGAGGGCTACTTTCCCTTTTCACCCATGAGGCAAGGCATAGGCACCAACTCTGAGGCACCCAGGTCCCTACAGCCCCCCTAATACAGTAAAATATTTGAGGCCAACGGGGGCAGATTTAGGGGTGCACAAAGGGTGCTCAGGCACTGAGTTTGCTGGATTTGGGGAAGGAGGCATGAGGGTTCAGACAGGGTCCTAAAGTCCTCTCACCTGCTTCCCAAAGGACATGTATGTGTCTGCGACAGAGAGCAAAAGAGGTTTTCCTTGGCAGTGGAGGGACTATGTATGTGTGTGCAAACAAATTGGGATCTGAACATTTAAATTCCACAAAATGTAATAGTTTTATGTAAAGTAACTTTACAGTGGTACCTCGGGTTGCAAACACCTTGGGTTACAAACACTTTGGGTTACAGACTCCGCTAACCTGGAAGTAGGACTGAAGCCTTATTTACCTAGGGATCCATCAGCCTCGCCATCCCCGGACCTTGGAGGGAACAAAAGTACCAGGAAAGCAAAATCTTCTTTGGAGAAAAAGTTTATTAAAATCTATGCACAGAGACAATCTGTACATAGAGACAACCAGCAGGATACCTCCTGAAAGCTGGCTGTAAAGAAATACATTTCAGCAAGCCTTCTTATACCTTTTGAGCATTTCCCCCCTCCCATTCCTTCCTCAAATTTTCCCAATCAGCTGGCAAATGTTCAACTTATTCCCTTATATGGCACATCTATCTGCTGGCTAAGCACTTCCTCATACATGTCTTTCTGCTAGCTAAGCACTTCCCCATACGTGTCTTTCTGCTAGCTAAGCACTTCCCCATACATGTCTTTTCTTATCTTTGCATTACTTAAGACAGGAAGCGTATGGCAGGAAACATGGTGATGATTTGCCGTGGAAGAAACTAAAAAGTTTTAAAAATTAGTTTCTTCCATTAGATTCACAAAATGTTTAGGGGTATGCATCCCCCTAGAAACCACCTTTTTGCCAAGGCACCCAAACATGGTTTGTAGTTTTGAAATATGAAAACAAATGCATGTTATAAAAGACAGAGTGAGACCTCTTTGGCAGGCTGGTTAAATTTGCAAACAGCTGCAATTTTCTGGCTAGCTGGTAAGGCAGGAAGCTGGACTCTTGACCTGCCTGAGTTTAGCAAACACCCATTGTTTGGTAATGCCGCAACTGCAAAAACAGGATTAGTAGAGGAATTTACTGCAGGAAATATTTGAGAGCAACCCTTACAAGGTACAATGGTACAGAGAAGGTAGAGAGAAATCCTTCTCATGCCCTGCATGTATGTCTTGCATTTCTAAAAATATTTCTAAAAATATTTCTAAAAATATTTCTAAAACAGGTAGCACAAAAACAGGAAACAGCTCCCAGTCTGCAGAGCTGAAAACAGGAAGCAGCTTCTGGCCTACAGAGTTGACGCATTTGCGGTTTTCTGCCTAACCAGAGCTTTTAGCTTCTTTGCCTTATTAACCCTTCCTTCTCCCTTCAGGACCTTGAGTTAAGAACTTTACCTCAGGATGAGAACAGAAATCGTGCAGCGGCAGCGGGAGGCCCCATTAGCTAAAGTGGTACCTCAGGTTAAGAACCGTTTCAGGTTAAGAACGGACCTCCGGAACGGATTAAGTTCATAACCAGAGGTACCACTGTATATTTTAATTGTATTTGATTGTAATATTATATTTTAGTTGTACTTAGGTTGATCTGTGTTTTTCCCTTTTCAAATGAGCATTTAAAGGTTATATCGGTTTTAATTTGTCCGTATTTCTGATAGAAAGTTGGTTTATAGAACCAGTTTATACTAGTCTATTTTGTGGGATTTGGATGTTGAGATCCCAATTTGTTTGCTGCTATTTTATAGGATTTTTAATCTTCTGCTCTCCTTATGACTGGTAAGTAACAAGATGCAATCCTTCCGTTTCCTTACGCGTCTCCAAGGTAGAGGTTTGGCCACACTTGATCCACATGGTTGTCAGATCCTCCTCTGCTCCAAACTAGCCTCTGCAATTCAGAAAGTGCTGGTGTCTCATAACGGCTTCGACTTTCTGAGTTTTGATTCTTGGAGGAGCCGTTTCCAGCATGGCTCATACCTGCTTTTGTGTTTTCATGAGCTTCAGATGTAACTAAAATGGCCTTTGGGAAATGAGAGAGAGACGGGGGGTTAAAAACTTTGTTTAAAACCAAGGTTCCCACGGGGGGGGGTGCGTTTATTTTTAAGGGGGGCAATTTGGAAGCTTGTTTATACCAAGTTAATGGCCTTTTAGGCTTCCTCCACATGAATAGGAGCCTGTCTTCAAGGGCAGCCCCCGGTAGAGTGTATTCCAGTAGTCCAAGCAGGAAAAGAGCATGGACACCTGAGGTCAGGCAACCTGGTTCAGAAATGGCTGTGGTTGGTCAACTAGCCTATTTTTTAATAATAATAATACAGTGGTACCTCGGGTTAAGTACTTAATTTGTTCCGGAGGTCCGTTCTTAACCTGAAACTGTTCTTAACCTGAAGCACCACTTTAGCTAATGGAGCCTCCTGCTGCTGCCGCGCCGCCAAAGCCCAATTTCTGTTCTCATCCTGAAGCAAAGTTCTTAACCTGAGGTAATATTTCTGGGTTAGCGGAGTCTGTAACCTGAAGCCTATGTAACCTGAAGCGTATGTAACCCGAGGTACCACTGTAATAATAATAATAATAATAATAATAATATATTCAAAAGTTACAATACAGCTTTGTCCACTGCCATAATTATCACAGAATGATCACTCCAATCCTCAATCCCATTTCACTGCTGGCTTGCTGAATATCCTCAATAGGAACGCAACTGGCGTAAGTTGGCCATGAAGCACTCCTATTACAGAAAAGTGAAAAGTTTGAATCCAGGTGTGCTCCCAGATTATGAACTGGATTCTTTGAGGGGAGCATAACCTCTCTCAGAGTAGGATGTGCACCTAAATTCTCAGACACATGAACCACCCACTCACAGCACTTCTGCCCTATCTGGGTTCAGCCTCTGTTTATTGAGCCCTCCGGTCATCCCATCACTGCCCAAGGCACCTGTGCAACACCTTCACGGCCTCTTCTGTTTCCAGTGGAATGGAGAGATAGACCTGTGTATCGACAGCATGCTGATGACACCATGCTTCAAATCCCCAGATGGCAGCTCCCAACACTTTGATACAGACATTAAAGAGCATAGGAAACAGAGTGGACCTTTGTGGGACCCCACAGCCCAAAAGCCATGAGCCAAGCAATGACCCCCTGAGAGTGACGATGCAGGTAGGAGCAGAACCGTTTTAATAAGCGCCATTGATAATAAGCGCCGTTTTAATAAGCTACCAGTTCCTCCAGTCGCTCCAGTGGAACACCATGGTCAATGGTGTGTCTTCTTGAGAGGGCAAGAAGAATCAACAAGATCACACACACCCCTGTCTCTCTCCCTATAGAGATTATCAATCCGGGAGACCCAGGCCATTACTGGGCCTGATACCAGGGCTGGAAGAGACCTAGATTCTCTCCAAGCATACCTGCAGCTGATTTTCTACAACCATGAAAGCAATATTAGAGACTGGATGGTAGTTTCCCAAAACCTCTGGATCCAGAGAGGACCTCTTTGAGAGGGAGTATACCACTGCCTCTTTCAAGGTGGTGGGCATAATTCCCTTCTTGTTACCATTGTACCTCTTTGTGACGACTTATTCTGTCTTCTTTTTGCAAGTTCCTTGGACTCTCTTCTGGGCTTCCTTGTGTTCACTGTGAGTGATGTGTTCCCAGCCTTCCTCCTCCTCCTCGCTCTGTTTCTTTTTTTAGTTGCCTACATCCAACACGGGGATAAACAGCGCGCCTTCTCTGCGAGCTTGTGGATTAAGTTGCTGATACTCTGTTATTTTAAGTGCTTGCGGTTTTAAGCTTCGCTTCAAGCAGCGTGGGCCGCTTTGCATCCTGTAATTGGAGGAGAAAGAGGGAAAGAATACCTTCTGGGTAACTGCAGGAGTTTCAGGGTGAGATTACACCAGCTGCAGGAGACTGAAGATTATGAAAATTCAAGCCGGGATGAGGCTTGTGGCAGAGGTGCTCCCCAGGGCTTCCTATCCATAGACGGAGCAGGATTGGGCCAGCCTCTCAGCATCCTGTCGTTGAGTTAGCAAAATAATTTCAGCAAGTATTTCGTGGCATTGCAGAAGGTTAAAAGAGAGCTCCTTGCAAGATGGCCTTCTGCACTGCTACTAAAATACAAAGGCTATTAACAGAAAAAGTGGATCGCTGACGCCAGGTTACCTTTTGCAGTATGGTTTTTGTGCATGCATTTGTGCTTCTTGTCTCAAGCGCGCATACCTACCAAATGTTGTGATCCACCCATAACATGTAGGATGCTGGTGGCGCTGTGGTCTAAACCACTGAGCCTCTTGGGCTTGCCGATTGGAAGGTTGGCGGTTCGAATCCCCATGACGGGGTGAGCTCCCGTTGTTCTGTCCCAGCTCCTGCCAACCTAGCAGTTTAAAAGCACGCCAGTGCAAGTAGATAAATAGGTACTGCTGCGGCAGGAAGGTAAACAGCATTTCTGTGCACTCTGCTGTCCGTCACGGTGTCCCGTTGTGTCAGAAGCAGTTTAGTCAAGCTGGCCACATGACCCGGAAAGCTGTCTGTGGACAAACGCCGGCTCCCTTGGCCTGAAAGTGAGATGAACGCCGCACCCCATAGTCGCCTTGGACTGGACTTAACCATCCAGGGGTCCTTTACCTTTTTTTATAAAAAAAAACTTAACTAGTAAAAGTAAAGGTAAAGGGACTCCTGACCATTAGGTACAGTCGTGACTGACTCTGGGGTTGCAGCGCTCATCTCGCTTTATTGGCCGAGGGAGCCGGTGTACAGCTTCCGGTCATGTGGCCAGCATGACTAAGCTGCTTCCGAAATGCCGTTTACCTTCCCGCCCAAGGGGTACCTATTTATCTACTTGCACTTTGACGTGCTTTTGAACTGCTAGGTTGGCAGGAGCAGGGACCGAGCAACGGGAGCTCACCCCCTCGTGGGGATTTGATCTGCCAACCTTCTGATCACCAAGTCCTAGGCTCTGTGGTTTAACCCACAGCGCCACCCGCGTCCATTGAGGAAAGTTGTCACTCGAGTGAGCTTCAAGGAAGCAGCTTGCCAGTCTAGTCTTCCTAAGCATCACCCAATGTCTGAAGAGTGTGAATCCTTAACAAGCCAACCCCTGGTCTTCAGTGATGAATTTTTCCTCCTGCATGCGGCCATCTCGACCCGTGTTCTCCTAGCAAGTCACATATGGTCGAGCACAGTGAAGTCAAACTACTTGGCCTGGACTGATCGAAAGCATATGGTAAGAGTACTTATCAGAATGGTAAATTAGGCCAATACGAATATCCCCATGCTGCCGAAGAGGGGCTGAGGCAGGGAGAGAGTGGCTTGCCTAAATATTGCCTAATTGACTAGAGATTTAAACCAGGTCCCCCAGTCCACACTCTTAAAGGAGACAGACTTACTGCGTCATGCGCTGAGCTGTTCAAGACCATCTCAAATTTGATGGCCTCTTCTCTCTGCCCCCTCCCCCCATCCCATAAGTCTTTGCCAGTGCCTTGTCATTGCCTAAAAATATTTCATTTTACAAGGCAGCCGTGGAGAACAGATGCTAGAGATTGCATTTTGGCCACTAGATGTTGCTCTGCAACCGCATAAGAAATGAGAGGAAGCAATAACTGAAATGGCTGCTCTCGCATACATCAATAATTCCCCAATTTCAACACTGATAGCATGGCCTCCCTTGTTGAGTGTCCCTGTTCATTGTTAATATGTAGGTAAGATCAACAGAGCTCTGAAAATTAGAATTACAGTACCCGACGAAAGATAGAATTCTGTGGGTCCTGGTCATTCTTGAACTTTCATTTGCTGTGAAGCCCATTCTGTGGATTCGTAGATTTAATTGGACCACTATAAAACTTCTGCATTTACTGTTTAAACTAAAAGAAATATGACTTCAGTTTATTTTTCTGTATCTCTCTGTGTTTCCTATCCTTAACACTGTAATGTCATGAATTTAGATTAAGATGGGTGCCAGATCCACCCTAATCCCCCTGCTATTTCCTAGACTTTACTCTTTCTTTTGCTGCACCCTATGTGTGCTGAATGACTACATCCCCGCCCATGTCTATCTAAAGGTGACTAATGGCAGGCACTGCAAATGACTCAGATGGCCGAACTGGAAACTGGCGTATCGTGTTTGCTTGGAGGCCACCACAGAGCTGGCAAATACATGGGTGTGGTGGAGGGAGAGCATGGCTTGGGTGGTGTGGCAGGGAAATTGTGAACAGTTCATGGGCAGAGAAAGCATGACTCAGACACAGAATTGGCAGGCAGCTTTAAAAGCCATAGGTTCTCATCATACTCTTTGTTCATTCGCTTTTCTCTCTTTTTGGGTGCAATGCTATTTTGAGCAAATGGCTTGATTTTAAAACTTTTTAATCAGCGAGAAGGCTGTGGCGTTTGCCCGTTCATGTGAAAATGTTTGAACAGGGGAGAGAGAAAGGGTTAAAAACGTAGACCAATAGGAAAGCCGAAGGCGGAGCCTACTTGTTTATAAAAGGGCGTAGCCTGAGGTTTGTTAGTGTTGTTGGTTGGTTTTACTGGGTTGGTTGGTTGGGACAGGCAGTTGGAAATGCAGTTGGCAGGCAGTTGGAAATAGAGAGACAGGGCAGTGGGTTCTTGTGTGAGGGGAGGTAGAAGAGATAGAGAAAGGATAAACTAAGACTAAGAAGGTAAAGAGTAACAATGTTTGGAAAGCAGTTAAAGTTTGTTTGTGTCTGAAATAAACTACAGTGGTACCTCAGGTTAAGTAAGTAATTCGTTCCGGAGGTCCGTACTTAACCTGAAACTGTTCTTAACCTGAGGCACCACTTTAGCTAATGGGGCCTCTTGCTGCTGCTGCACCGCTGGAGCACGATTTTTGTTCTCATCCTGAAGCAAAGTTCTTAACCTGAAGCATATGCAACCCGAGGTACTCTTCTTTGTTAATGTGAGAACCTGACTGAGACTAAGTGATTTACCGGGGAAGACCTGGTTGGTGGTAGGGGATTAGTGGTCAATACAGTGGTACCTCGAGTTACATACGCTTCAGGTTACATACGCTTCAGGTTACAGACTCCGCTAACCCAGAAATAGTGCTTCAGGTTAAGAAGTTTGCTTCAGGATGAGAACAGAGATTGTGCTCTGGCAGCGCGGCAGCAGCAGGAGGCCCCATTAGCTAAAGTGGTGCTTCAGGTTAACAGTTTCAGGTTAAGTACTGACCTCTGGAACGAATTAAGTACTTAACCCGAGGTACCACTGTAGTCCGTGAGAGGACCGGGGCCTCCGTACAAACCTTATCAAGAAAGCAGGTCTTTAACATTGTGGGTTTTTTTAATACAAGTATTTTCAAAAGAACAGGCAAGAAATGTCACTGCAGCAAAGTCATTTGCCCTTATCTTCTTGCAAATCTTTTAAGAGTTCTCTAGTGCTTGTAAAAGAAAAATAAACAGGGTGTTGTCGTTGCTTTTTAAAGAGTTCTTCGAGTAGTGCCAGCTAGGTTGTAGGGCAGGGGTGATCTGGCAGACATTGTCAAAATCCTTTTGGGATTATAAAGTCTCCCAAAGCTGGAAAGGTCCAATTTATAAAAACAACAATAGACTCAAATATACCATATTTTTCAGTGTCTAAGACTAGGTTTTTTCCTAATAAATTATGTCAAATTAGGGGGCGTGTTATACACAGGTAGTGCCGAGGCCATTTCCTTAAATCTGAGTCCCCCAAAATAGGGGGTGTCTTATAGACGGAAAAATATGGTATATGTCTATTTGCTGTTTTGCTCATGATGGGACTTGTTTATTGCTTTTATTGTTCTGCGATTATTATTATACAATATCTTAATGTTTCATCGGTGTTAGCCAGCTGGAGAACACTGTTTCTGGGTGCCATATAAACGCTGCTTACTAAATATTAAAGTTGTTAATAAAGTTTCCCAGCCTGAAAAAATCCAGGCAGGGAAAAGTCTCTGACAGACAAGACGAAGCATCTCACAATAGCGTCTGGGGTTTTGATGAATGTTAAACGATCCTTTAGCCTTGAAAGTAAAGAGGATAACTTCTCCCTAGGCAATGGCTATTCGCGCCAGTAGTAAAAGGAGGATGCCGGGGTACTACTAATTCTGTAGTGGTTTTGAAATGTTCTAGCTGCTCTGGGCCACAGTGATACAGAGCAGAGATATTTACAATGCCAACCATCAGTTGTGGTGTGCATCTGACTGCACTGTGCAACGGGTGCAGGGCACCTATATGCCTACTGATATTTCAAAAAATCCAAAGACTTACGGCCAAATCCAGTGGGAAGTTCTCTAGAGCAAAGCCTACAGGAATGAATTGGAGCTGTGTTTGATCAATAGGGCGAAGAACTTTCTGCCACTGCGCTTTAGGCTCCTTTCTCCTGCAAACCAGAAGTCCCTATCCAAAATTTGCCATCACATATTCCCTGTCAGGCTTCAGGGAATCAGCTTCCTCCCTCCCGTGGCAGTAGATAAGCAGAACAAAGGAAAAGGAGTCTTCTTACCAGTTAGAAACTTTAATAATCACAGCGAGAGAACAAAGAACCCATCTCCTAGTGTGGCGGTGCTCCGAGTTAAGGATCACACCCCCTTAAGTCCCTATTAATCCACGTCACTTCTACATGTTGAAATCTGAGCTTGTACCCTCTGTGCTTTCTGTTCTGCCACTTTCTCAGCTCTTCTTGACCTTGGGGAGAGCGGAGGAATGCTGTTCAGAGACAGTGAATCTGTTAACCCTCTCTCTCCCAGTGTTTCTTCTCCTAGCTGTTTCCCATCCAGTATTTCCCAGCTTCTGCCTTCTGAACTATGCCCCTCTGCAAACCACTGTTCCAAAGCTATACTGTCCTTTTGCTCCTGGGAAGATCCAGGAGCAGGAGCAGGGGGAGGTTCCCACCATTCCTCCTCAGTGCAGCCCTCCTCAGCACGGTCCCCGACATTCCCTTATCTTGATCCAGAAGGAGTTCCCTTTTGATGCGCCAGAAAAGGAAGGCATCCAAAGCAGCCATTTCTTCCCAGGAGATATGTTCCTGGAGCAACTGGGACAGGGGACAGTGCCAGGCACAGCAAAACCAGGCAGGTAATGTGCCTTGGATGAAGACTTTCCTGTCCGCTCTTTTGTGTGTTTGCAGCAAGTGCAAATGCAACTTGATATGCACTAGGGGGAAATGAACTCGCTGCCTTTTAAGCCACGAATGTGTGCCTAGCCTTTGGTGGCACAACGCAGGCTGCCCAACACCCACAGCTCTGTCATCTTAGTGATGCCACCTGAGGTGTCCACCTCACTACCTCATGGAAAGACCAGCCCTGTATTTCCCCGGTATTTAACACCAGTCAGATTAAATCAAATAAACAAGGAATATTCAGTGTTATGATGGAGGGGATGCCAGGAAACCAGGAATTATGTTCACGTGTGGTGGGGGTGTAAATATGTACATTTTTTTATTTTATTTTTTGCAAAAAGTGTTTAAGGAGATAACAGAAATCACTGGGTGAAAGCTGGGCGAAAGTCCAGAGGTAGCATTATTATCAATTTACGATGGGGTGGAAGGTTCACAGGCTGTGAAGAACTTGCTCACAAATTTATTGACCGCTGCACGAATTGCTTTAGCTAGGAAGTGGAAGGGGCAAGGAAAATGTTGAATAGTGGGTAGACATGGCAGACGACACAGCGATTTCTCCAAAGCAGCTCTTTATTTTGTAAGCTGGAATAGAAACTGAACAGCAAACAGCTCAGCCGGCCTGCTTTTATAGGCAGCCAGCTGTCAACATTGTAGTAACAACAACCCAGGGTTTCCCCTAAAATAACTGACGTGGACCTGAGTGAAAACTACCTACAGTATCCCCCTGCTGGCCTAGGGTGAGAACTTCAGTACATAACAGAAAATATAAAATGGAAGAATGGTATAAAGAGGTGTGGGATATTGCTGTTAATGATAACATGTGCCATTAAGGTAAGATGGGGAATCCTCAAATGATTTTGAGGAGGTATGGAAGGTGTTTGTAGAATTTGTACTGTTAAAACGGAAAGGCGGTAAAACCACCGCAAGAGGTGTTGAATTTTTGGGAGGTTGGATAGTTACAATGGAATGGTCTCAGTGGTGGGGTGCACATTTTTACTGTTATTTATTTATGATTATAATTTTGTGCATTAAAAAAAAATCCATCCCCAGTAACACATTACAATTTGAGATCTAAATGCATTCCCATTTTTAAGATAACTATTAATTCAGCTCAAAGGGGTTTCCAGTAGTAATGGTTAGGGTTCAAAAAGCTCCTTACAATCTTATACATAAAAAAAATTGTCCAGTAGCAACATGAAAGCTTATACCAAGAACAAACTTAGTTGGTCTCTAAGGTGCTACTGGACAATATATATATATATATTTGTCCAGTAGCACCTTAGAGACCAACTAAGTTTGTCAAAACACACACACACATATATATATATATGTTTTGACTGCTTCAGACCAACACGACCACCACCTGAATCTTATACATTTCTATCTAAATATAATGACTTATCTTTGCAAAGTTGTAAGCCGGGATTAGGTAAAGGTAAAGGTACCCCTGCCCGTATGGGCCAGTCGTGTTCGACTCTAGGATTGTGTGCTCATTTCACTTAAGAGGCTGGGAGCCAGCGCTGTCCGGAGACACTTCCGGGTCACGTGGCCAGGCTGACGAAGCTGCTCTGGCGAACCGGCACCAGAGCAGCACACGGAAACACCGTTTACCTTCCCGCTAGAAAGCGGTACCTATTTATCTACTTGCACTTAAGGGTGCTTTCGAACTGCTAGGTGGGCAGGAGCTGGGACCGAAAGACGGGAGCTCACCCCGCCGCGGGGATTCGAATCGCCGACCATGTGATCGGCAAGTCCTAGGCGCTGAGGTTTTACCCACAGAGCCACCCGCGTCCCTTATAAGCCGGGATTAGTGAGATGCTATATGTGAGCACTCTGAAAAATCTGAAAGCTGCATGTGAGATGCTCTATGGGGGCACTGTGGGCCCTTCTCAATCTTATAAGCTTCAAATTCAATCTCCCTTAAAGAAAATTCAAGCGCCTAACCAGCATCTAAATGTTCTACATGTCAAGGTCCGCTCCAAACTAAGCATTCGAAATTCCTGTCAAGATAAATAACACGGCCTCAGGCTTAATTGCTGAGATTGGCAGCGGAAACCAAGTCCTCTGTCAGATGTTGTCACTTTGTCGTTTTGCTTTCTTCTTCACGTTACACAAGCTGACATAGCCTGATCTTGTACCGTAGCTCCAGATCTAAGTCTTGCAGCTGTTTCAGGAACCCTCGGTTCGGGGAGATGGCTCGATTCTGCAGGACCTTTCCAACGGCATCAGCCAGGGAGAAATTCTGACAGATCATGAGGTAAGCCAGAACCAGGGCTGCTGATCTGCTTCTGCCTAGAATGCAGTGGACCAAGATCTTTCCTGGAATGGAGATGAAATGATTTAAGAAGAGAGCAACTGGGAACTCCTTTGAGCTCCTCCAGTAGGGGATTTTTGGGGTTCCTAATTTGTATTAAAGCAATCCAAATTGTCAAGAGGCTCTGAAGCTCACTGGGTGACCTTGGGCCACTCATTCACTCTGTCTCTCAGTCTGACCTATCTCAAAATGGTTGCTTGTCTGCCCTGGACACCAGCATCCCATGCTATGTTGCTGCTAATACCTAAAACCTCAGTGCAGCAGTTCCACCAGGGCAGGCACTCACCGTTTGATAATAATTTTTTTATTAGTTTTCAATTACAGTCCAATAATAGCTTAATTATAACAATGCCAATTTATAATACAATTACGAATACCAATCGTTCAAATGCCAAATTATATAATTTAGGTGGCCCCCTGCATGCTAGAATTGATGGTTTGATGATTACTTCTGCGTTCCAAAGTCTTATTAATTTCAATTACATTCTGGTCAAAATAATAATCCCTTATACAACAACGGCAATATTAATAACTTCTATTTGTGTTGACACATTAAATGATTTATAAAACTACAAGGGAGGCGCTCAAACTATATCCTTGTTCTTCCTGTGTGTGGCAGTTATTCTGACCATGGTGTTTCTTCCTGTCCTTGTAAAATGTTTTGTCTATCTTTTCCTGGTTGTTGCTGTTCTCCATCATGCCTTGGGCGGAGCTAATATCCCATTGTTGTTTCAGAAACTTCTCCATTGCTCCATCCCAAGGCACTCACCGTTTGGTACACTTAGGGCTTTGGTGATGAATTCGGAGGCAGGGCGGAAATGTACGCTGAGGTCAAAGTCTGGGGAGTCTTCTGCTGCTATTCCATAGTAATGGAACTCTGGTCCGTAGAACGTTTGGTTTCCTTTGCTTCCCCAGGCAGCGTGTGCCGCATTCAGTATGTGAGTGATACCCCGTTTCCTTAGCTCTTCCTTGTTGTGTGCCACTGTGTGCTGCCGGGAAACAGATATGAAAGTGGGCAGGTGAGCAGAAATGAATCCCATGTCCTTATTTATTTATTACATTTATATACCATCTTTGGGACGCGGGTGGTGCTGTGGGTTAAACCACAGAGCCTGGGACCTGCTGATCAGAAGGTCGGTGGTTTGAATCCCTGTGACGGGATGAGCTCCCGTTGTTCGGTCCCTGCTCCTGCCAGCCTAGTAGTTCGGAAGCATGTCAAAGTGCAAGTAGATAAATAGGTACCAGTCCAGCGGGAAGGTAAATGGCGTTTCCGTGCGCTGCTGTGGTTCGCCAGAAGCAGCTCAGTCATGCTGGCCACATGACCCGGAAGCGGTACGCCGGCTCCCTCAGCCAATAAAGCGAGATGAGCGCCGCAACCCCCGAGTCGGTCACAACTGGACCGAATGGTCAGGGGTCCCTTTACCTTTATACCATCTTTATCGTCCAAGCATCTCAAGGTGACTTACAGGGTTCTCCTACTCCCCAATTCACCCTCACAACAACCCTGTGAGGTTAAGCTAAGAGATGGTGACTGGCCCAAGGTCGCCCAGTGGGCTACATAGCTGAGTGGGGATTTGAACCCTGATCTCCCAGGTCCAACACTCTCACCATTACAAGAAGAAGGCAACTTAAACTGATGGAATTTGCACAGCTTGCAGATCTAACATATAGAATAAGAAAGCAAGAAGAACATACGTTTAGAGAAGATTGGGAAATGTTTATTGAATATATGGGGGAAAATTGTGTCTATTTGAAAACGCTAGCAGCATTAAGATAAATTCAACAGTGTAAATAAGTTTTGGTGGATGCAATAATGGAATACTGAATGGTTTATGTAAAATATGCAAGGATTTATGTTGTGCAAAATGAACCACGGAAAGAGAGGAAGGGAAGTCATTGATATTTTAAGGTTGTTTAAGTGAATATTCTAAAATGTAAAACAGAAATTTAACAAAAATTATAAAAACAAAACCAAAAACACTCTATCCATTATGCCATGCTGGCTCATCTTATCATAGTGCAAACAGTAATACAGGGCTTAGTTTCCGACGAATGAGAAAGTGTTGGATATTGATTATTGATTTATTTATTTAAACAAAATGTAAGAAGAGCATAGTGAGTGCATATGCATTTCTTTCAGCAGGCAACGCAGCTGCTAATCCCACTTCAAATTCCTAGAAAAATATCATTATCATTATCATTATTGCCACAGCTCCCAGACCCAAAGCTACATCTTCATTTTTTCTGAGGTCTGGTGGGCTAAGTCTTTCCTGTGGCAGGCCCTGTCCCGTGGAACTGCCTGCCAGCAGAGGCTTGGTAAGAATCATCCCTGCCTACTTTCAGATACCTGTTTAGAAAACTGCTATTTAGATACGCCTCTGAAACATGAATTCCTTGCCCCCAACCAATATTTTTTCTAAGTGCTTCTCCTGATGTTTTGGTCCCACATTCTAAGTGTGGCGTATGTGGTTCTTCCATACATGTTATCCTCACATGGGACGTGGGTGGTGCTGTGGTCTAAGCCACTGAGCCTCTTGGGCTTGCCGATCAGGAAGGTCAGCGGTTTGAATCCCTGCGATGGGGTGAGCTCCCGTTGCTCTCTCCCAGCTCCTGCCAACCTAGCAGTTAGAAAGCACACTAGTGTGAGTAGATAAATAGGTACCACTGTGGCAGGAAGGTAAACAGCATTTCCGTGCGCTCTGGTTTCCATCATAGTGTCCCGTTGCACCAGAAGTGGTTTAGTCATTCTGGCCACATGAGCCGGAAAGCTGTCTTTGGACAAACACCGGCTCCCTCAGCCTGAAGCGAGATGAGCGCCGCACCCCATAGTCGCCTTTGACTCCTCACAACAACCCTGTGAGGTAGGTTAGGCTGAGAAACTGTGACTGGACTTTCCCCCTCTGAAATCATAAAGGGCAAGAAAACCATGTTAAGATATCTGGGCTTCAACTTCTTCGGAAGCCTGTGACTGATCTTTTGTATATAGCACAATGGTCTCTTAATCGAGATTTGCAGGATTTTCCTGTAAAGGCTGATGCAATAGAGGGCACACTTTGAACCGCTTATCTGGATAAACCTCCTCCAGTATGGACAATCACATTCGAAGGGCACAGATATCACCATGTGGCATCATTTGCACAGGGCATTCTCTGTGTCCTGCCGTGAACTGCTGCTGAGCTGCACTTGGCACAGATGAACGGTTTTCTGAGCCGAGGGCTGTGGATAATGTTTTCATATAGATGTAATCATAATTTCATCTGGACAGGAAGGGCACACACACAGAAAGTCGCCATCCTTCCTTTTGAAACAGATGTTGCATGTGAAATGTGCCGATTTTATACTAGGTTTACGTCTTCAGAATGAAGACAGGCTGCACTAACAGAATCGCTGTTTGGATTTGTTATTTTATTTCCATAACAGGGAAGGCTTCCTTTCATTTGTGGCTCCTTGAACATATGGACAGGGTACGGTCCTGATGTTATGACAATCCAGTGGATTGCGTAAGCTTCCCCTGGCAGGATCTCATCCGATACTTATTTCAAAATGATTGCCACTGATCCGAAAGGGTTGTGCTTTCAGCATCTCTTTCCGTCCTATTGATAATGTCAGGGAAAGTTTAAATAGAGTGTAGGGTAGGATCAAATTCCAATAAGGCAGATCTGCCTAGAGTAGTATGAATCACTGAATCAGAAATCTACATTTCATAAATTAATACTGACGTATTCCAGTGAGGCAGTTTTGCTGCAACTTATGAGAGTCCTGCAGCTTCGTAAACACTAATAAGATTTATTGAGACAGAAGCATTTGTAGTTAGAGGTTCTTTTTTCAGATGCTGAAAACGGTTGGTCTTAGATAGCAGTTTCCCCTTTGTCCCATCCTTTCTAGACGTGGGCTGAGCAGTTTTGCAATTGTTCTGCTGATTTCCCCTGGAAAACACACTTTTTACCGCTGAATTGGAATGAACAGAAATTCATGGAAAACACAATTGCTGTTTACATACCCTCCAGCATTTCTCTGATGAAAATAGGGAGGTCCTAAGGAAAAGCAGGACATTCCGGGATCAAATCAACTGATGATTTCCTTCTATTGGTCCACAATAGAAAGTGTTCTCTCATACTGTATTATGGTGTGGTACGCTCGTTTGACAGAAGGTCCCTACAGAGGGTGGTGAAGACAGCACACGATATCATGGGCTGTCCCCTGAGTCCGCTAGTTGTTATCACAGGAGAGCGAGGAACATTCTCAGGGATGATTCACGCCCTGGCCAGCACCTTTTTAATCTCCTGCCCTCGGGCAGGAGATATAGACGCATGATAAGCCATACCAACAGGTTAAAGAACAGTTTCTTTCTGTGGGCCGTGAGGCTGCTGAATGGAAGACAGCAACATTGCAGCTGATGTTTGGAGTTGGTGGTCATATGACAGCACACAGAGTGTAACAAGGACTGAGAGATTGGGGGGTGGGCTCATTTAATCTCACTGTAAACAAGTGGTACAGTGACAATAAAGTATTTCTATATTCTATATTTCTATAAATCAGAAACTGGGACAGATTTTGTAAATCTGCGACTGTCCCTGGAAAATAGGGACACTTGGAGGGTCTGTGTTTGGTCCAAGTCAGTTGTAAACTACAGGGAAGCAGCGAGGCAAACGGAAGTTACACAAATTAGATTAAGATATACAAGTAGAAAATGCAGCAAGAAAAACCCTTTACAATGACAAAAGGCCAAGGAAAGATACAGATAGTAGCAGATGCAAAATACATATGAATACGAGATCCAAAGAGAATGGGTGTGATTCTTCTGCAACTGGCCGCACCTGATTGTAAATGAGTATAGGAAAAATAATACACACTCCCTAAAATGGGACAATTACTCCAGATCTCTACCAAGTCTGAGTTCCTTTAGTTGCTAAACTAATGGAGTCTAGCTCAGTAGCTTCTTGCTGGAAACTTCTCCCCCCCCCCCCTTTCTTAAAGTAATATTTTCTATTCCATAGGGTAGACTTCAGTGTGGTCAGATCTACTTAATTCTATTAACAGTGGATTTGTCTGAATGCTGGCCAACACTAGCTTTTAAATGGTCAGATGAATTAAATAGTCTAGGAGCTTGCAGAGGGAAAGGTTCGGTGACAGGGTATAACTCTTCTTTCCGATAAGAGGCTGAGGCGGCAAAAATCGGAGGAACCTGGATGATTTATTTAGCAAGCTTGGAACATGTGGTCCTAATGAATTATTGCTGCTCACTCATGAGACGTTTTGAACAATAGCAGGCGCTGCATTGACATCTTAAATAGCACAGCTTTATACAAAATAAGCTGTTAGCACCTAGTTACAGGAAGTGACTGACAATTGAGCCAAATGATGTGGGCAGGATTCCTGCGGGTTGGACTAGATGACCCTCGGGTGCCTTCCAACTTCCAACGTTTGTGAATCTATGGGACTGGGGCATAGGGAACTAATGCGCCATGGCCATGTGTGTTTGTTGCTGCGGTTGAGTGATAAGGGAGCTCCTCTGTGGAGTCTGCAGCAGAGGTTTGAGTGCCAGGTGCTCCACCTTTTGAGGCCCTAACAGTTCTCCCTTCCACTGTTGGAGCTTGAAATATTGTCTCCAGCTTCCCAGCTCCATGTCCTGTCGAGTACTATAATAGCTGATGGAGTGGGGGCCTGGTAGTATCATTGAGTACCGTATTTTTTGCTCTATAGGACGCACATATCCCCCTCCAAAAATTAAGGGGAAATGTGTGTGCATCCTATGGAGTGAATGCAGGCTCCTTGGCTTCAGCGATAGCAACACGAAGTCTCCGAAGCGCAGAGGGAGCACTCCCTCCACGCTCCGGAGGCTTCGCGTTGCTTTCGCTGAAGCCTGGAGAGCGAGAGGGGTCGGTGCGCACCAACCCCTCTCGCTCTCCAGGCTTCAAAGATAGCCGCCTGAAGCCTCTGGAGCGCAGCGCGAGTTCCCGCTGTGCTCTGGAGGCTTCAGGTTCCTTTTGCTGAAGCCGAGAGAGCAAGACTCTCCTGACTTAGGCAGAGAGGGAAAGCTGTGCAGCGCCCCTTTAGCCAAGCGGGAGGAGAAATGGAAGGGGCTCTGTTTCTCCTGCCGCTTTGCTGAAGGGGCGCTGAGCAGATAAGGGGAGATTTTTTTCCCTTGTTCTCCCCTTCTAAAACAAGGTGCGTCCTATGGTCGGGTGCGTCCTATAGAGCAAAAAATCCGGTATGTTTTGCAGTGTTGGACGGGGCTGTTGGGGAAGTGCTCTGATCATCCCAAAGTCATTTGCTGCTTGCATTTTGGCTTACCATGTGGCTGCCTCTGCCCCTGATTGGTGACTCTGCTTCCCATCCTGGGTTGAGTGGGCGTCAGAGAAGACGGGCATGCAGCAGTGGCATTTCTGTGATAACGGCGTGTATAGGATTGCTCAACCCAGACAATTTGATAGGGGATAATGTAACTTGGAGAACTTACGGTCACATGACACCGTATCCAATTTGCAAGAACATGGAATGTTATTTTTTTAGTTACCCTTTAGTTTCTGTAGGCTTCAGGTCAACTGAAATATTAGTGCGAAATCCATCTGCACCGGAATTTAGAATGATACATTATGACATGTGTCAGTTGCCACGACGGGACTGGACTCTAGTGTGTTTGCTTCTCAGAACGTCTGCGTTCAGCCATGTGACTTCTTGCAGATATCTAAATCATTTAACTCTCTATCATCTTTCCTTGAAAACAGAGGCTCAGTCTAGTGGTTGCGTATCCCTTTCAAGAGCAGAGGTTGGGATCAGTTGAGCACAGTATACTCTATGCCATTTTCTACCTCAGGGTTCAGATCTGATTTTTTTATGCATCAGAGGTTGACAAGCGCATGCTAACTGTATAATTAATCCACCGTATATTTGCCAATATAAAATGCAGATAATCACTCCAGAGGATTATACTTTCTAAATACAGAGGAGGATAAAACAATATGGGTTGTATTTGTAAATTGCATATGGATAGAGCAGCGAATTCTCGGTGCGTAAACACATAACTAATCAATAGAATATTCAGACATATAATCTGTAACCAGGCCCACAGCTAGGGTTCCTGAGAAACTCAACCTTCAATTTAGAAAGTCCATCACCGCTCATGTTTCTTGAAGCCGTGCATTTTAAATTCGCCAGTATAAGGTTTCAGTAGCCACTGGAATTTCTGTACTCTGCTAGGCTACCTCACTCGTTCGCAGATTTCTCAGTTTGAATACCTTGTCTACATTCCTTGCATCTTTCTCCACCTGTCTAGATATCACACCTTGTTCTCATCCAACTGTAAATTCTTTTTTTAAAAAAATTGTATCTAACATAGGACATACTGGGCACCCCAAATGCAGAGGGTGGTTTGCATCACTTGGGTGTAGATAGGACAGGTATTCTGGGCAAAGAAAGTGGGTTCCTTTGCTAGAATTTAGATTTTTAGTTTTAGCACATAATAAAATATATTATCTTGTGTCTCTGTGAGAGGACTATCTGTGCTGTTCCTGCCCCAGTAATATACAGATTTTTGTAATGTGCTTTCTGTTAGGAAGGTTGTCCAGGAATCCCCACCCCTGTTGAACGACAGAGAAAAACAAGGGAAACTCTTTTCAGACTTTAACTTCAGCCTGCACAGATCTGTCCTCCGTTAGCAATGTGAATTAATTGGTTATAACATTACACTGCTGTACAGTACCTTCCTTTTACCCCATGCTCAAGCCGCGGCTTCGTTCCGGGTCACACTTACATGTTGCCTATATAAAGATTGGGCCACACTTCATCTATCTCATTTAATTCCATCCTGCAGCTGTCCATCACATGCTCCAACTCTTGGACGGAGGGTGAGGCGGATCTGCGGCTGTTCATTTTGCAGAAGGAGGCGGTCGTCTTTGGAAATGGATCATCCGCTGTCATGCAATGATACATGGTCATTGCAGAGCCCCAATTAGCTCCAGTTACCTCTTGACGTTTGACAGGGAGAAGCAGGTGCGCCTCTTGAGAGATGTCCCCTTTTCGTCCCCTGCCCACCCCCATGCCCAATGTGGGAACAGCCTTTGCTGACACGGCAGCCCAAAATGCAATAAGCACGAGTGGAGATCAACATCCTATTTTTCCTCTAAAAGGGAAAAAATAGTTGTTTTGAGTTGAATTATATTATTATGTACTCCTCTGAAGATCGTTATGGAAGATCGTAGAAGTCTGAAGGGTCCTGGAAAGTGATTGAAAGTGGTACCTTGGTTCTTAAACTTACTCAGTTACAGAAGTCCGTTCCAAAACCAAAGCGTTCCAAAACCAAGGCATGTTTTCCCATAGAAAGTAATGCAAAACGGATTAATCTGTTCCAGACTTTTAAAAACTCCCAAAACAGCAATTTAACATGGATTTCACTACCTAGCGAGACCATTGATCCATACATAAAATGAAAGTAATAATCAATGTACTGTACTATAAAATAAATAACAGTATTGTAGATGATGAAAATTAAAATTACATTTTCCCCCTTACCTGCACTGATGATAGTCATTGTTTGGATGGGGGGTTATTATTCATTTCTGCAGTCACACAATCAGTCAGTAGCTGAACTGGGTTTTCCACATAGTCACAAAAACAAATCAACCAAAAAAAGCCACAAAAACGCAAAATAAATAGCAAAAACAAAAGCCCAAACTTAATCTGTTCCAGAACTCCGTTTGACTTCCAAAATGTTCGAAAACCATGGGGCAGCTTCTGATTGGTGCAGGTGCCCCGGAAACAATAGATGACAGCTGCATCGGACGTTTGGCTTCCGAAAAACATTTGAAAACCGGAACTCTTGCTTCCAGATTTTCAGCATTTGAGAACCAAGGCGTTTGAGCACCAAGGCGTTTGAGAACCAAGGTATCACTGTAGTTCAATCCCATGCTAACGTAGGAAACCCATTGCTGCAGCATTTCTGATAAGTGGCAATCCAGCCTCTGCTTAAAAACCTCTAAAGAAGGGGCGTCCATTTCTTTCCAAGACAAGATTCCCCACTATTGAACTGCTTATTTGTAAGAAAGTCCTTCCTAATGGAGGAGAGGGGTTCATTGGTTTGCTGAGAGGTCGCTGTAGAAGTTGCTTTTGGTGGGTGTTGGGGGCTCGCCTTGCCTCTTGGGTGGACCCTGCTAACACCCCTTGAAATAGCCATTATTTCTAGTAGCGTGGCTACTATTAGAAAAATACTACAATGAACACATTTTAATGAAAACATTCCAGGACAGGGAGGCTTGAAAATAACTTGCGTTCCAGGGTGCTTGCTTAGTGCTTTATTTGCTGAGCTGAAGGTCCAAATTTCTCAGTTGCTTCAGGAACCCTCGGTTGGGGAAAATCCACCGACGTTCTTTCACTGCCTGAATGGCTTTAACCAAAGAGAAGCGATGGTAGATCATGAGATATGCCAGCACCAACGAAGACGACCGGCTTATCCCCACTGCGCAGTGCACTAAGATTTTGCCTGAAAATGAAGTAAACCACATTTTTTTATCATCTTAAAAGATGGCATTTTTAAACTACAGAGAAGACAGAATTTAACCATTTCTGAAACAGGTACGTTTAACTTTCTGCAGTTACATTAATACTGGATAAATTTAGTCCCCAATTCTGATATTATCTTCATTTATGCCTAAATATGGGGCCCTATAGTACATCGTTTGTGTCAAGTTAATGAAAATCTTCTTGGGCTTACTTCACAGTTTAGCTAAAATCAATGTTTGGCAGAAATTAATAATTGTTCAGATTTTCAGTATATATGTGTGTGTCTGGTGATCTTTTTCTTTTGACTCAAGAAGATCACCATTTTATAGTTCAAATTGGGAAAAATAAATATACAGTAAATGGACAAAAGTACAAAGAACATGCATTACTCATGTTGAAATACAGCCCCTCAATGAGGCCAAACTTTCATCAGTAAAACACCACACATCCACATTTCACACATTAAATGCTTGCTTCCATCTGAGACTCAGGAAACACCGGGAAAGCAAATTTAGCCGCCATCAGGGGTAGCAACAGAACTGACGATTCACCATGCTAGAGAAGCAACCCATTTTTTAAAATTTTTTAGTTTCTTCTCCCGTTAGATTCATAAAATATTTAGGGGTATGTTTACCCCTGCATCCCCCCCCCCCCGAAAAAAGCAATGTATGTATGTATTTGTGTGCGCGCACATTTAACAGTTTTCTTTGTTGGATTCTGATGAATTTTCAGTGCTGGGATAAACTGCAGTTTCAAAATGTACTTAGGACAAGATTGAAAGAACAGTGAATCTAGTTGTTTTTGGCAACAGGGATTCTTATATTGTTTTTTTCTCAAGCAGTGATAAAAACTCGCAGCTCTTTTGCCACCTGGGCATAAAAGAACAGTAAATGGTAAAGGTAAAGGACCCCTGGATGGTTAAGTCCAGTCAAAGGCAACTATGGGGTTGCGGCACTCATCTTGCTTTCAGGCCGAGGGAGCTAGCGTTTGTCCACAGACAGATTTCCAGGTTGTGTGGCCAGCATGGCTAAACCACTTCTGGCACAACAGGACACCATGATGGAAACCAGAGCACACAGAAACACCATTTACCTTCCTGCTGCAGCAGTACCTATTTATCTACTTGCACTGGTGTGTTTTCGAACTGCTAGATTGGCAGGAGCTGGGACAGAGCAATGGGAGCTCACCCTGTCGCGCAGATTAGAACTGCCAACCTTCTGATTGGTGAGTCCAGGAGGCTCTGCGGTTTAGACCACAATGCCACCCATGTCCAGAAAAAGAAATGTGACAAAGGACAGAAGATTTAAACATGGTTTCCAATGTGTCATGGCAAAGTGACATCAAGGTGATCAGGAACTCCAGTGTTGATATATAATGTGAGAGGAGGGTAGATAATGAAACACGGGCATTGGAGACACCTGGAACCTCAATATGTTATAGCTATGTACAAATAATAAGGAAATGGGAACCAGATGAGCATACTGTGGTACCTTGGGTTAATTACTTAATTCATTCCAGAGGTCCGTACTTAACCTGAAACTGTTCTTAACCTGAAGCACCACTTTAGCTAATGGGGCCTCCTGCTGCTGCCGCGCTGCCGGAGCACAATTTCTGTTCTTAACCTGAAGCACTATTTCTGGGTTAACGGAGTCTGTAACCTGAAGCGTATGTAACCTGAAGCGTATGTAACCCGAGGTACCACTGTACATATGAGTAGAGAAATGGAAGCAGGAGGTAGGCAGAGAATTTAAGAAGCCAAGAATCTCTGCCTGGAAACAAAGAGAAGGTCGGGGAAGAGGCAAAGGGCAAAAGCTGCTCAGCAATCCCCACAGGGCGGCCATCAAGTAAACCCAAAAGCAATGAGAGCTGAAAATCTTCCCCCATTCTCCAGCTCTCCAAAAGAAATGGCAGTGAAGTGCCAAATTGCCAGCACAGCACAACATAATATGAACATTTGTGACGCACGTTGCTTCCCTACCTCCTGGTGTGTTCAAGGCTTTGTGTATGAATTCTGCCGCGGGGTAAAAATATGGAGTCATATCAAAATCAGGAAGGTCAAAGGCTGGTACACCATAGTATTCGATCGTTGTGCCATAAAACTCGTGGGATCCTTGGCAAAATATTTTGCCGTGTGCAGCATTTAAAACATGGCTGATGCCCATTTTCCACAAACCAAATCTGTTGTGGGCCATAACACTGGAGAGAGAAAAATGAAACAGAAAGTGAGAGACAGACTTAACAGGTAGGAGAAGAATCCTGTTTTGCTTTCAGGCTTCTCCCTCTCATTTGTGGCTCAGATCCACTTATGGTATGGAGAAAATCTCCCATGTTAAGGAACAGAAAATTCAGTTATGATGTAATGAATGAACATTCTGGAATAAGCCAATGGTCCATCTGGTCCAACATGCTGTTCTCACACTGGCCACTTAGATGTCTCTGGGAAGCACGAAGCAGGATCTGAGCTCAACTTCATTCTCCCTTCTGTGGTTTCCAGCAACTGGTATTCAGAATTATACTGCCTCAGACAGGGATGGCAGAACATAGCCATTAGGGTTAGCAGCCATTGATAGCCTTGTCTTCCATGAATTTGCCCAATTCCCTTTTAAAGCCATCCAAGGGTGTGCCTATCACTGCTATTTGTGGGAGCAGATCACATAATTTAATGTCTTATTATGTGAAGAAGTACTTTGTTAATACTGAATCTTCCATCATCTGGCATCCTTGGATGTCCCTGAATTTTAGGGTTAGGCACTAAATCTGTTAAGCACATCAATGGACTTGGGAGCCAGTGTGGTCTAGTGGTTAGGGGGTCAGGCTAGGACCTGAGAGACCATAGTTCAAATCCCCACTTAGCCACGTAGCCCACTGGGTGACTTTGGCCATTCACCAATTCTCAACCTTAACCTGCCCCACTGGGTTATTGGGAGGATAAAATGGGGAGTGGGAAGAATCTTGTAGGCCATCTTGAGCCCCTTGGAAGAGAAGCAGGGTATAAATGTGATATTTAAATAAGACCCTAGTACAGAATCCCCTGAGCCACTTTCCCTTGAGATGGTAGCCCAAATAACCCTCAGGGCACCACTGCCACCACCACCAAGGGCCTCCTACTCTCCAATACCCGATCACAACAACGGACAATGCACCGAGCCAGAAAATAGAAGCGAGATGGCAGCATGCTAGATTCCAAGCTGTAGGACAGTCCCTTTAAACTGCTATGGTCCTTGGGAAGCGGGCGGAGCCAGGGGGATGTAGGCAGGTCCATGGACTAAAAAAGGACCAAGGAATCCATTGGAATACCTGGTTTGCTCCCAGTGATCTCTCCATGTCTTTTGCCCTTGTTTGCCAGTTCATGGTTCCTGACCTTTGACAGAAACACTGTCATCCCTGCCTGGATACCATCAGCATGAGAATGTTCGCTGGCCAAAACATCTGTGGGCTCAGCCTCATCAGAACTGGACAGATCTATAAAGACATGGCTTTACGCTGGAGTTAAAGGTAAAGGTAAAGGGACCCCTGACCATTAGGTCCAGTTGTGACCGACTCTGGGGTTGTGGCGCTCATCTCGCTTTACTGGCCGAGGGAGCCAGCGTACAGCTTCCGGGTCATGTGGCCAGCATGACTAAGCCGCTTCTGGCGAACCAGAGCAGCGCACAGAAACGCCATTTACCTTCCCGCCAGAGCGGTACCTATTTATCTACTTGCACTTGACGTGCTTTCAAACTGCTAGGTTGGCAGGAGCAGGGACTGAGCAACGGGAGCTCACCCCGTTGCAGGGATTCGAACTGCCGACCTTCTGATCAGCAAGTCCTAGGCTCTGTGTTTAACCCACAGCGCCACCAGAGCGAGGCAATTGAAATGACCCAAAGAGCCAGAGAAAGGCAATGAGAAGCTACAAGGGAGGACTAGGTCTCTCTGAAGCAGTGCTTTATTTTTTTCTAAAAAAAATATATTTAGGGGTACTCTCATTTTCCTACTCATATTGAAATACTGCCCCTCAATGAGGCCAAACTTAGATTCACAAAATATTTAGGGGTTTACGTCCCCCTGCATCCCCCCAGAAAAAAGCGCTGCTCTAAAGGGTATGGTAACCACTCTGATGGAACTCTTTAGCCTCTTTAGCCTTCAGCCATGTGTCTTCGCAACTTGTGGGGGCTAGAAATGGCTTTTTGGGATAAAAAATAAGATGATATATCCAAGAATCCAACATTTTGTTCCAGATTCTGTGTGGCATTCTGAATGCACAAAATAAAAAATAAAAACTGCTTCAGGCTCCTTAACAATTAATTGCAAGACAGTATTGCAAAAATCAGATAACGTGTTAAGGTGCAATTTCCTCCAGTCATGTGTCAGAAAGCCCCATTGCTTTAAATGAGGTACAGTCATGCATAGCAAGGTGCTGGACCCAACCAGATCACAGAATGATGCATTCCTTGGAAGGAGCATTGACTTGGCTGCAGTAGTTACGTTGGGGGAGCTCTTGAGGGCTGCCCAAAAAATGCTGAGCCGTTCCACGGACATATACTTACAGATCTCCTAAGAAAAGGTTAGGCCATACTTCATCGACATGGTTGCAGGAAGGCCTCCCAGTATTCAGGAGCTGTTCTAGATCTTTAAGAGTGGGGGTCTCAGCTGTGGATGTTCCAGAACACTCAGGGTCTTTGGGCAGTGAGACACGCTCTTCAGCCATCCTTATTAAAGTAGCAACTGTTCCCTCTGAAACCTGAGAAAGTGGTCCAGGCTTGCTTGTTTAATGCGCTCTCTCAGGCTGTGTGCTTGTCATTTTGAATTTATTGGACAGGTGCTGGGCAGTAGCAAAGCATGCAACGTGTTAAATCAAAGCTTGGATAGGAGGTGCCATTTTTGCACACCCTGAAAGCAAACAGTCATTCAGCAATGGCCACTGTCGCACACACAGGAGCATGATTTCAGCCAGAGATGATATAGCCTCTCCTCATCCAAGAGGGGAGGTGTTGTGGGCGGGACGCGATTTCTGCATCACGCAGGGGGTGTTACGCCCCCTGCCCCACTCACCTGGCTGGCGCACCACGCCCACAGGTAAGCACCCAACCAGGCAGCTTGGAGGGGGCGTGGTTTGCAGTTTAACTTACTGCTGTGCCAGCCATTCCGCCTCATTTTCTGTCTTCTCGTCGGGCTCGGGTGGCGGTTAGGCATTGGAATGTGTTGATGGTGTGTGGAAGGGCTAGGTGTGGCCATCGCTTGCCCCTTCAAATTTGGGTATTCCGTTAAAGGAATCCGGCAGTCGTGGATCCTGTCTGATGCCTGTGTGGCGGGGGGCCATGGCACGACCCTCGGTGACATCAGGGGGGAGCTTATAGTTGTATTAGCATCAACAGGTTCCACCTTCTGGTGAATAAACCCCCTTTGGGCTCACCCCTCTCTGAGTGGGTGGAGTCAATCTGTCGTGGTCTAATGCCTAAGCCAATACCTTCTCACTTGCTGTAATCAATAAAGTTGTGGCCTTTTCTTGCCCATTAACCTTATACTCTGGGTCTGTGTGTCTTCTTTCCACAAAGCGGGGATCGGGTCCTCGAACCACAACTCCAGTCTTGGGAAACAAAAGATGAGTTTGTTGAAGCCTTAATGACACAATGGGCAATAGATACAGGGCACAATATAGATTTTAACTTCTGGGCAAAATTCTGGAAAAGCGACTTTTAAGTTTACAGCATGTTATTCTTCGGAGGAGAACTACTTGAAAATGATTTACAGCTAGTCCTTGCCTCTGAGTAGGTTTGCTTAGATGTATAAGACTGAATCAGATAAGTGCTGGAGATGCAAAGAAGGGGAGGGAACGTTCTTTCATATGTGGTGGACTTAAAAAAGGGTAAAAGAATATTTGGAAATGATCCATAATGAATTGGGGGGAAATGTTCAGATGTACTTTCCCAAAAAAGCAGAGTCCATTTTGTTGGGGATAATTCAGACTGAAATTCCCAGGTGTCAAAAAAGGTTATTTATGTATGCTGCTACTACGGCCCGTGTTTTGTTAGCCCCAAAATGGAAAACGAGTGAGGTCCCAACCAAAGAAGAATGGCAACTTAAGTTGACAGAAGATGCGCAACTTGCAAACTTAACATATAGAATAAGAGAACAAGAGGAACATACATTTAAAGAAGATTGGAAAACGTTTATTGAATATATGGGGAATAATTGCATTAAGCTGAAAACGCTGGCAGCGTTTGAGATAAATTCAACAGTGTAAGAAAGTTTTGATGGATGCAATAATGGAATACTGACTGGTATATTTTTTGTAAAATACAGTGGTACCTCGGGTTAAGAACTTAATTCGTTCTGGAGGTCCGTTCTTAACCTGAAACTGTTCTTAACCTGAGGTACCACTTTAGTTAACGGGCCTCCCGCTGCCACCACGTGATTTCTGTTCTCAGCCTGAAGCAAAGTTCTTAACCCAAGGTAGTATTTCTGGGTTAGTGGAGTCTGTAACCTGAAGGGTCTGTAACCTGAAGCGTCTGTAACCCAAGGTACCACTGTATGCAGGGATTTATGATATGTAAAATGAACCGTGGAAAGAGAAGAAGGGAAGTCATTGATATCTTAAGGATGTAAAATGAGTATTTTAAATTGTAAAACAGACTACACACACACACACACACACACACACACACACACACACACACGGTGGTATCTCCAGTCTCATGCATTCTCTTGCACAGGAACTCTTAACTGCCTCTCAATCAAGCACTCGTCATTCAGACATTATTGCCATAGACTGGTAAAAGGTAAAGGTAAAGGTACCCCTGCCCATACGGGCCAGTCTTGACAGACTCTGGGGTTGTGCGCCCAT
Source organism: Podarcis gaigeae (assembly GCF_964106915.1). Taxonomy (NCBI): domain Eukaryota; kingdom Metazoa; phylum Chordata; class Lepidosauria; order Squamata; family Lacertidae; genus Podarcis; species Podarcis gaigeae. Next base: position 16,958,418 of record NC_139681.1, read on the forward strand.
CTCACTCAAGAGGCCAGGGGCCAGCGCTGTCCGGAGACATTTCCGGGTCACGTGGCCAGCGTGACATCGCTGCTCTGGCGAGCCAGAGCCGCACACGGAAACGCCGTTTACCTTCCCGCTGGTAAGCGGTCCCTATTTATCTACTTGCACCCGGAGGTGCTTTCGAACTGCTAGGTTGGCAGGCGCTGGGACCGAGCAGCGGGAGCGCACCCCGCCGCAGGGATTCGAACCGCCGACCTTTCGATCGGCAAGTCCTAGGTGCTGAGGCTTTAACCCACAGCGCCACCTGTGTCCCTTGCCATAGACTGGACAGGCATTTTTTTGAGGGGGTTTTTCTCTGGCCCCTTGGCTGCCAAGCTGAGCAACACAAGGATCGTGGATTAGGAAGAACGCCCAGGGTGCAATGAGTTTTATATGTCTTATGCATAAAGACAAACCTGTTAATCACAAAAAGTAAATCTGATTCCAGATTGGAGAGCTAAGTCTTGACATATGGACCAGGAGATTCTGAAAGACATGGCAAGGCAGAAAAGTAAGAAAATTATGATGCTTCCGAAGATCACTTCTTCTCCTAGCCGGCTTATGGATTTTGAGCAACACAAGCAGCAAAACTGTTATTTATTAAGGGTTCTACACTCCTGCTGTGCTTGCCGATATTATATTGCTCATCAGTGAATCCACCTGAGCCGACAATTTAAAACGCTGATGCACTATTTCATATTTTAGAGCAGGTTGGGGGAATTTGATTTCAGAAGAGAGCAAGATTTCAACAAGGTCCAAATGTGTGGTTGACACTTGGAAACATTCAAGGTTAAGTTGCAGAAAAGCAAAATGTTTTAAGAGCATTTGCTGCTGTTGTTTTTTAAAAAACCCCAAATAGCTCAGTACAGCAACACTTTCAATACAATTGTCTCCCTCAGATACTGTATATTTCTTTGCGTGGACAGGCGGAGTCCCCAGATCCCGAGCGGTCCCCCCCGTCATGTGGAATAATGACTCAAGACAATGTGCTATGGGATTAAATTGGCCACAACTTTATTAAATTTCAAATGTGGGTAGACCTTGGCTCAGGCATTGGGCGTTCTCCCTCCCCAGTCCCCAGCCGGGGACCTAGGGAGCATCAGGGTTATCCAGTGTTTGTGTGGGGGATGGGCCGGCTCTGGAGAACATATGTCCAAGCAGAGATAGCCGCCCCCGTTACGCTGCCACCGCAGGGGAAAGCAATGACGATCTTTCGGCGTACGGCCAAAGCCTCCCTTCAGAAACCCCTTTAACGGGGAACCCTGGTATCGCCGCTGCGAAGAGGAAGATGGAGAAAAGGATTCCGCCCAAGGCCTGATACCGCCAAAGTTGTGACGTTTTGCTACGGGAAAGGCGAAACCTGCCAATGCAGGGAAATTCTTTTCCGGCCCTTTGACAGCGACCTTAACGTTGCAGCGCCTGCATACCTGTGAAGAAAAGTTAACCTGCAAAACCTAAGAAGAAAAGTTAAACTGCAAAATAATGCATTAACTGAGGGTGGGTAGGGTGGGAGAAGCTCTGGAGCCAAGTGAGGATTCCCCAGGTAAGATCCTCCCTCTATTGTGTGGGCAGGTAATCCCTCCCCTACCTGGCCTGATCTCCTTGGCAACGCTTCCCCCAGGTGGGATTGGACAGCTGACTGGGGTAGGCGGAGACCTCCAGGTATCCCACCTGAGGGAAGGTGAAGCCAAGCCTATGCTGATGGAGCCGCTCCAGATCCAGGGGCTGCGCGCGTCCACGCAAAGGTCGCCCCCCGTTTTATGTGGGGAGCGGTCATTATTTTTAAACTGATGAACTTGTGGCTTCAGCACGATGGCTGATCAAGTTGAAGAACCAAGGATGTAATGTCACATTCTCTGAGATAAAAGGGGTAATAACCCATTCCCATGCTGCCTAAATATGCGACAGCTCGCACAGGTCTATCAATACCTCTAAGCCGTGATAGCTTAGTGGAATCCCCACAGATAAAGTTTACTTCTGAAGACTAGTTGTTGGATACCGCAAGTGGGAGAAGGCTGTTCCCTTCAGGGCCCAGTTCTGTACTTCCCAGAAGCATTAGGCCGACCACTGTTCAAAACAGGATGCTGACTTAGAACCACTGATAAGGTGCATTTGAAGGTAAGCTCCCAGCGCTAGTCAGCTGATTGGACTACTGCAATGCGCTCTACGTGGGGCTACCTTTGAAGGTGACCCAGAAACGACAATTAATCCAGAATGCGGCAGGTAGACGGGTAACTGGGAGTGGATGCTGAGACCATTTAATACCAGTCCTGAAAGACCTACATTGTCTCCCAGCAACCCCATAGTCGCCTTTGACTGGACATAACTGTCCAGAGATCCTTTACCCATCCTTCTCTATGCGCATATTTTTATTTCATCATACCATAGAAAATCTGATTTATTTATTTTTTTAAAAAGAACGAAGCCGAAAGGAGAGAGCACAGACTGATATTTTGATGATGATAGAAAAAGACAACGAAGAACACACTTTAATGAAAACATTCCTTGACACTGAGGCTTGAAAATAACCTGCTTTCCTGATCAACAGGCATTTGTTTCCTTGCTTTCTTGCTTAGTGCTTTATTTGTTTAGCTGAAGGTCCAAATTTCTCAGTTGCTTCAGAAACCCTTGATTGGGGAAAATCCACCGATGTTCTTTCACTGCCTGAATGGCTTTAACCAAAGAGAAGCGATGGTAGATCATGAGGTATGCCAACACCAACGAAGACGACCTGCTTATCCCCACAGCGCAGTGCACGAAGATTTTAGCTGCAAATGAAGAAAGCGTGTTGTTGTTTTTTAAAGCACCTTTAAAGGTGGCATTTTAAACTACAAAAAGAAGAGAATTCAAATGTTTCCTAAATACAGTGGTACCTCAGGTTAAGTAATTAATTCGTTCTGGAGGTCCGTTCTTAACCTGAAACTGTTCTTAACCTGAAGCACCACTTTAGCTAATGGGGCCTCCCGCTGCCGCCGCGCCACCAAAGCCCGATTTCTGTTCTCATCTTGAAGCAAAGTTCTTAACCTGAAGCACTATTTCTGGGTTAGCAGAGTCTGTAACCTGAAGCATATGTAACCTGAAGTGTATGTAACCTGAGGTACCACTGTAAGTACTTTTAACAATTGTTGCCTCTAATCCCAACAGCTATGGTAATACTGAATAAGTTTAGTCTCCAATTGGGGAGCTTATTCTCATTTATACCTAAATTGTGGGGCTCTACTCTACACAGCTTGTGTGAAGTTTTGGTTAATTGAGATCTGCTTGGGCTTAATCTACACTTGCAAAACAAACACACAAGGTAAAACACGGGTGAATTCCTTCAAAATATGGTTTTGTTTGGTGGTGTCTATAAATAGGCAAAACCTCCTTCTTTTCTCTCTCTTTTATTGCACAATCAAACTGTGTTTTATACCCCATTTATAATTTTATCATTGTACCCATTTCATTCACTCCCTGATTTGTTATGTTTCTTTTGACTTTATTATCCAAAGCTCCTTGTGTCAAACTTTTATTAGCCTGTTACTGTTTGTTTGTTTTCTCTGTGTGTATTGTTTGTTTTTCTTGTTCAATATTTTTTTATTAAAAAAAACCAAAACTGGCATGGGGTAAAGGTTCCAATCATTACCCCACTTACCTGGGCATAACCAGAATTGAATTCACTTAGTTACTACTGGGTAAAATCGGTTAGGATTGGAGCCCAGGCTGCCTCCTCCCAGCACTGTAGCCATAATCTCATTTGGGAGTCCTAGTTGGATAGTACTGTTGCTATTGATGAAATGAAGAAACAGGAGAGGGGTGCTATCTGTTGCAGCTTAGTAAGAACTGCCAAAGTCAGGCACAAATACATTGAGTTTGAATCCTGTCAAGACAGAAGTACTGTTTTGGGGAGACGGGGCGGGTGGGTATGGGGGACTCCTTGGTCTTGAATGGGGTAACTGTGCCCCTGAAGGACCAGGTGCACAGCTTGGGAGTCATTTTGGACTCACAGCTGTCCATGGAGGTGCAGGTCAATTCTGTGACCAGGGCAGCTGTCTACCAGCTCCATCTGGTACGCAAACTGAGACCCTACCTGCCTGTGGACTGTCTCGCCAGAGTGGTGCATGCTCTGGTTATCTCCCGCTTGGACTACTGCAATGTGCTCTACGTGGGACTACCTTTGAAGGTGACTCAGAAACTACATCTAATCCAGAACGTGGCAGCTAGACTGGTGACTGGGAGTGGCCGTCGAGACCACATAACACTGGTGCTGAAAGACCTACATTGGCTCCCAGTATGTTTCTGAGCACAATTCAAAGTGTTGCTGCTGACCTTTAAAGCCCTAAATGGCCTTGGTCCAGTTTACCTGAAGGAGTATCTCCACCCCCATTGTTCAGCCCAGACACTGAGGTCCAGCTCCGAGGGCCTTCTGGCAGTTCCCTCACTGCGAGAAGCGAAGTTATGGGGAACCAGGCAGAGGGCCTTCTCAGTAGTGGTGACTGCCCTGTGGAATGCCCTCCCATCAGATGTCAAGGAAATAAACAACTATCTGACTTTTGGAAGACATCTGAAGGCAGCCCTCTTTAGGGAAGTTTTTAATGTCTGATGTTTTATTGTATTTTTAATATTTTGTTGGAAGTCACCCAGAGTGGCTGGGGAAACCCAACCAGATGGGCAGGATATAAATATTATTATTGTTATTATTATTATTGTATTCTATTTATTGCTCCGGGAGAGTTAAACATGACCTTATATATCTGCTATTTAAGTCCATGAGACTATAAAGTACAAACCCAACAGCAACACCAGAGCTGCCAATCCTCCCCTAACTTCCAGCTCTCCAGAAAGAAATATCAGAGAAGTACCAAATTGCCAACACAACACAACATAATATTAACATTTGTGATGAATGTTGCTTCCCTACCTCCTGGTGTGGTCAAGGCTTTGTGTATAAATTCTGCCGCGGGATAAAAATATGGAGTCATATCAAAATCAGGAAGGTCATCGGCCGGTACACCATAGTATTCAATCGTTGTGCCGTAAAAATCATGGGGTTCGTGGCAAAATATTTTGCCATGTGCAGCATTTAAAACATGGCTAATGCCCATTTTCCATAAACCAAATCTGCTGTGCGCTGTAACACTGAAGAAAAGACAAAACAGAAAGTGAGAGGCAGACAGATACAAGAAGAGTCCTGTTTTCTTTTCAGAGAGCCAGTGTGGTGTAGTGGTTAAGAGTGGTAGACTCGTAATCTGGTGAACCGGGTTTGATTCCCCGCTCCTCCACATGCAGCTGCTGGGTGACCTTGGGCTAGTCACACTTCTCTGAAGTCTCTCAGCCCCACTCACCTCACAGAGTGTTTATTATGGGGGAGGAAGGGAAAGGAGAATGTTAGCCGCTTTGAGACTCCTTCAGGTAGTGATAAAGCGGGATATCAAATCCAAACTCCTCCTCCTTTCCCCTCTAACTTGTGGTCTGGGTCCTCTCACATTCTATGAAGAAAATAGCCCACGTTAAGGAACAAAGATTTCAGTAAGATTTAATGAATGAATATTCAGAACATAAGAAGAGCCTGCTGGAATAAGCCTTTGGCCCATCTAGTCCAACATGCTGTTCTCACAATGGCCTCTTAGATGTCTATAGAAAGCATGAAGCAGGATCTGAGCTCAACTTCATTCTCCCCTCCTGTGGCTTTCCAGCAATTAGTATTCAGAATCATGCTTTCTCAGACTGATGGCACAACACAGTAGCCATTGATAGCCTTCTCCTCCATGAATTTGTCTGATCATCTTCTAAAGCCATTCGAGTTGGATGCCGTCACTGCCTCTATTAGCGCAGATTCCAAAATTTAACTTTGTACTGTGTGGCAAAGGGCTTTATTTTGCCTGTCCTCGATATTTGAACATTCAGCTTTGTTGGAAACCCCCATGTTGTGGTGTTAGGAACTGCATCTTTTTTTTTCCAGATTAAAATTGTGCAGTCCAACATACAACATAAAAACAAGATTCCAAGGAATCTCTTGGACATCCGCCCTCTGCTTTGTGGGCCCTGTTATTAATCATTTCCTCCAGCATCTTTTATGATAGTCCAAATTTGTTTGCCTCTCCATTGTGTCCAAAATTCACCATTAAACTACAAGTGATATTCCAATCCTACGTTAGGCACTGAATGATGGCACATCCATGAACTTGGAAGCAACTGTGGTGTCAGGTTTAGGGTTCCGGTAGCCTCACCGGAAATGTGACAGAAAATTGGTTACTGGGAATGAATAAACAAGTCTAGATGTGTGTTTACACTGGAATCAGAGCTAGACAATTGAAGCAACCGAAACAGTCAGGCAAAGGTAATGAGAAGTCACAAGGGAGGACTAGGTCACTCTGAAGGGGACGGAAGCCACACTGACTGAACTCTTTCACCTTTTTCATATACCAACTGCATGGCCTTCAGCCATGTGTCACTGCAACTGTGAGGGCTAGAAATTGCTTTTTTTTAAAAAAAAGGAATAGGTGGTGGGAAGAAAGGTGATGCACTGAAGAATCCAACGTTTTGTTCCAGATTCTGTGTGGCATTCTGAATGCACATGAAATAAAATACATAAATTGCTTACGGCTACGTAACAATTAATTGCAAGACTGTCTTCTTGCAATCCTACCACCGCTTATGTGTCAGAATGCCCCATTGGTTTAAATGAGGTACAGTCATGCATAACAAGGTTCCGGACCCAACCAGATCACAGAACGATGCATTCCTTGGAAGGAGCATTGACGTGGCTGCAGTAGTTGCATTGGAGGAGCTCTTAAGCACTGCCAAAAAAATGCTGAGGTGTTCCACAGAGATATACTTACTGGTCTCCTAAGAAAAGGTTAGGCCATACTTCATCGACATGGTTGCAGGAAGACCTCCCAGTATTCAGGAGCTGTTCTAGATCTTTAAGAGTGGGGGTCTCAGCTGTGGATGTTCCAGAACACTCAGGGTCTTTGGGCAGTGAGACACACTCTTCAGCCATCCTTATTAAAGTAGCAACTGTTCCCTCTGAAACCTGAGAAAGTGGTCCAGGCTTGCTTGTTTAATGCGCTCTCTCAGGCTGTGTGCTTGTCATTTTGAATTTATTGGACAGGTGCTGGGCAGTAGCAAAGCATGCAACGTGTTAAATCAAAGCTTGGATAGGAGGTGCCATTTTTGCACACCCTGAAGGCAAACAGGCATTCAGCAATGGTCATTGTAACTGAAAGGCAAAGTCTGCTGAACAGAAGAGGAAATACACAGGAGCATGATTTCTGCCAGAGATGATCTCTCCAGTCTCATGCGTTCTCTTGCACAGGAGCTATTAATTCCCTCTCAAGCAAGCACTCTACATTCAGACATTATTGCCATGTACTCGACAGGCATTTTTATTTTTAGGGTTTTTTTCTGGACCCCTGGCTGCCAAGTTGAGCAGCAGCGTGAGAAAAGATGTTGCAAATCTTAGGTGGGCTTTACAGAGGATAAGATGGAGCTTTTTTTTTTTTGCAAAGGGCGATATCCAGAAGAAGAGGAGGAGGAGGAGGAGGAGGAGGTGGAGGAGGAGGAAGGAATATTCAGAACCTAAGAAGAGCTTGCTGGAATAAGCCAGGGGCCCATCTAATCCAATACCCTGTCCTGAGATTGTTATTTTTTTGATACTAATTTTTATTAGTTTTCAATTATATTCCACTAATAGCCTCATTATAACAATACCAACTTATAATAAAATTACTAAAACCAATCATTCAAATACTAAATTATATCATTTAGGTGGCCACCCACATGCGAGAATTGATGGTTGATTTTATTTTCTGCATTCCAAAATCTTACTAATTTCCATTACATTCTGGTCATCATCATAATACCCTTAAACAACTGCAATAGTAATAACTTCCGTTTATCTTGACACATTAAATGATTTATAGAACTACAAGCGAGGCATTCAAACTATATCCTCGGTCTTCCTGGGTGGGGCAATTAATTCTGTCCAAGGTGTTTTTTCCTGTCCTTGTAAAATGCCATCTCTACCTTTCCCTGGTTGTTGCTGTTCTCCATCATGCCTTGGGTATCCCCTGCTGAGATTTAATGCTAAGATCTTCAGAAATATGCATTGCATCACACAAATTATGACAGCTGGGGAGTGGAAGGAGCAAGCAGAATATAAAATGGAAGAATGGGATAAAGAGGTGCAGGATATACAGTAGCTATTAATGATAAATTAACACGTGCTGTTAAGGTAAGCTGGGGAATATGCAGGAGAAATGATTTTGAGGCAATCTGGAAGGTGTTTATAGAATTTGTACTGTTAAAACAGAAAGGGGGTAAAACCACCACAAGAGGTGTTGAAATTTTGGGAGGCTGGATAGTTACAACGGAATGGTCTCGGGGGCGGGGTGCACATTTTTATTCTCAATTATTTATGATTATTACTTTGTCAAAATAAAATAATAATAAAAAGAAAACAAATAAAAAGGGGCAAGCAGAATATAAAATGGAAAAATTCTATAAAGAGGTGTGGGATATAGCTATTAATGATAAATTGACATGCAGCGCTGGAAAAGGTACTATGATACATATATGGTGGAATTGTTTAAACACCCAGCAATTTTGGGAAACAATATATAATGAAATGAAAAAAATGTTTAGATATTCTTTTAGGAAAACACCAGAAGGTTTTCTATTGGGAATAGTACCAGAAAGTCTGAAGGAAGAAGACAAGACATTATATTTGTATGCAACAGTAGCCGCAAGGCTATTGATTGCGAAAAATTGGAAAAGTGGTAGTATACCGACAAAAATAGAGTGGCTTGCCAAATTATTGGAGTACCACAATATATCCAAAACAACGGGAGAAACTGGAAGGATCTTGAAAGAAAAGATAGACAGGGACTGGAAGGTGTTTAAAGGATACTTGCAAAACAATATTGAAAAATCAGAACTTCTATTAGAATAAACAAGTTCCGTTTAAAATACTGAAATACTAAATAAGATGGATAACAATTTGTAATAGAAAAAGAAGCATGAAATTAGGTTAAAGGTGTGTGAGAGAAAGTAATAGAAGTGGAAAGAAATTGCAATTGAGTAGATTGGAAGTCTAACACAAAGGTGGGGTGAGGGGTGGTGGATGGTGATGGGAAAAGGAATTAAAAATAATAATAATACATGTGCCCTTAAGGTAAGACGGGGAATATGCAGGAGAAATGATATGGAGGAGATATGGAGGGTGTTTGTCGAATTTGTACTGTTAAAACGGAAAGCAGGTAAAACCATCCCGAGGTGTTGAAATTTTGGGAGGTTGGATAGTTACAATGGAATGGTCACATTTTTATTCTTATGTATTTATAATTATTACTTTGTCAATAAGTAAAACAAATACCAAAATAGATGTACTGCACCAGACTGCTGTTTATTTGCTTTAAGCCAAGCATATTTATTACTGTATTATTACAGGCTGCACGCGAATGCTCCGCGGGTGGGTGACGTGGGCGTGGCTCCCGCCGGCCCCGCCCACTTCCTCTTGCCGTCTCGTCCCCTTGTTTGTTTGTTTTTTCTTGCGGAAGCTGCGTCAGTGCCTGGCCCCGCCTTTTCCGCTACGTGGCCGCGCCCGGTTGGTGAGTGGGTGGGCCGGTTGCCTGGCAGGGTTGAGCTGCTCCGCCGTCGCTGCTGCCGCAGCCTCCAAGCCGCCTCAGTCCCAGCGGCGACCCCTCCGTGCGATGGCGAAGGCGCACCGGCGGCGGCAGAAGAAGCAGCAGCGAAGCCCTCGGCCTCTGCCTGCCGACACGTAGCGGGGCCGCGTCGCCCGGCGAAGAGGGAGTTGGTAGGTTCCGGCTGGTTCGGCCTCGCCGCCGCCAAGGCGCTTGCGAGGGGAGTTTCGGCTTCTGAGGGGTGTGTGAAGGGGAGGCGGCGGAGGCGGGTTTCGTTCGCTGGCCGGCTCTGCCTTTAGCCACGGCTGCTGTGTGGAGCCGAAGGGAGCTTCCACAGCCGGGAGCAGTCTACCCTTCGCAGGCTCAGCTGCCTCTTCTCTAGAGGGAGCCGAAGAAAAGGGGTGGCGGGTTCTAGCTATCGGGGCGCGGGCTTTCCCGTTTCGAAGGATTTTATATTTTGAAGGTTGCTGTCGTTCCTGCAAGATATCTGATTTTGAAAAATGAAGTTAGAAATTTATTTATTGGGGGGGGGTACAAATAGGTAGCCTTGCCTAAGGGTGCAAAGTAGCCTGCTAGCTTATTTTTTTAGTTGTTTTGTTAATATTGTTAACATAGATGGTAATTGTTTTCTTTGGGGTTTGGGGTTGTTTTACCAATGATTTGTCAAGTATTCTGTACCATTTATGCTGTACAGTATTTGTGAAATTCCATTGTTATTTTTATCTTTTGTTTGTAAGCTGCTCTGGGGTTGATTTGAATAAAAAGTGGCATGGAAGTAGAATCAATCAAAATAACATTGTCTAAGGGTGCAAAATAGGCTAGTCTAGGGGTGCAAAACAGCCCTGCTCCAGCACTTGGTGGGGGTGGCATCTCTGCCTTGCTTCTGAGCTTCCTGGGTTATTCCGGACTCAAGACGGGTAGGCTGGATGACACTTTGTTTATTATTTTTATTTATTTATTTTCATTTGTTGAATTTATATACCACCCTATACTCTGAGGTCTCGGGGCGGCTCACACAATAAAATCAGAATATAAAACCACAAAATGCATAATCAGAAGAATATGCATAACACCCCCCCCAAAAAAAACCCCCACCATCCCAAGCTTTAAAAGTCTAATCCAGCAGGGTTGTTTTTCATATATATATATATATATTTTTTACAGAATGCGTAGCTTTAAATTGCTCGCTGAAGAGCACCGTCCTCTCTGGGAAGCAGCCTTTCCAGGGCTGCAAGGATGATGTGATCTTCTACCCAAACTTAAATGTTCAACATGCTGTTTCACAACATGTGCTCTGGCTGTTGCATTTTGTACTCTACAACAGCCTGTACTGTATTGGCATTGGAAGTTCAGTAGGTTTGGGACAAACTTCATGTTGCATGAAGCTGTTAAACAAGTGTTGCAGGAATCGTTTAAACTGCTGTTTGCGGTTGCAGAGGCAATCAGAATTGGGGTGGCAGAGAATATGAAGGAGTTTTACCCTTTTGCTTTAAACCAGGCTCTAAAGGAAAATTGCCTTCCAGCTACTATTTGGCATGGGAGGAGAGCTGCTAGTAGTGCCAGCAATCAATATTGTATCTTATTGGAGTATTTTCATAAGCTGTAAAAGCTTTTGTTCTGTGTTCTCAGGCTGCTGTAAAGGGAGGTGGTGAAAGGGCTTTAAAATAATTAGAATAACAGGGCTGCAGCCTGCAGGTGAGTCCAGCCATCTTCTCTGTAAGGAAGTCTTGCTGTGTCCTGGGACAACTCCTAACTAATGTGAGGGTTTATGGAACAATATGTGCATTATACTTCACTGCACAAGTTGATCTTGCAAGTATTCCACTTTTCATTAAGAGAGATACAGTATTGTGTAAAAGTGTTTCCACTTTTCCTCAATGTAATTTTTCCCCATTGAAAAAAATAGGGAGAAACCATTTCCCCCTCATTCTTCATATCTTATTCCTGCAGGAGAGATCAAATTGCAAGATCATATCCATACTGCTTTAGTTGTTGTCACATCTGTTTTTTTGTTTTTATTGATGCCTAGTAATTTTTTTAGTAGCAATACTAGTAAATGCCTTTCCAATAACTTTGTTAGCTTTCTGTGTTTGTATACTTTTATGTGCTGGGGAACACTCTAGAATTACTTGAAAAGTAAGCATGTATTTTCCCAAGTAACGTTGTTGTGTGTCTACCAAACAGGTGACAGAAGCTTTAAAGGTAAAGGGACCCCTGACCATTAGGTCCAGTCGTGGCCGACTCTGGGGTTGCAGCACTCATCTCACTTTATTAGCCGAGGGACCCGGCGTACAGCTTCCGGGTCATGTGGCCAGCATGACTAAGCCGCTTCTGGTGAACCAGAGCAGCGCACGGAAACGCCGTTTACCTTCCTGCCAGAGCGGTACCTGTTTATCTACTTGCACTTTGACGTGCTTTCAAACTGCTAGGTTGGCAGGAGCAGGGACCGAGCAACAGGAGCTCACCCCGTCACAGGATTCGAACTGCTGACCTTCTGATCGGCAAGTCCTAGGCTCTGTGGTTTAACCCACAGCGCCACCTGCGTCCCTGACAGAAGCTTTGGGTTACTATAAATTTCCTTTAGATGCCTTTTGCATTACTTGGAACTGTTGTCGGTGTTTGTTCTTCAGGTTTGCTGAGTTAAGCTTTATTCCTCTCTTCAGATTTCCTGCAACCGTGGTGCCAATGTAAGGAAAACGTCTGGCAGCTTTCTTAGCAGAGAATCGAGGAGGCATTCCCAGCTTTTTCCTGTTGTGTGAAATGAGGAAAGACCATGCAGTTCTGCTTGCTCTAGTCTAGTGTATATCTGCCTTGCTGTTGAGCTGATTCAGCCTGCGAATCATTGCCATATATTATTCAGTAGACCTATAGGACGCTGATGATTAAAGCACAGGTATTACATAAAAGTTGGGTTTTTGTTTTTTTCCCTTTGTAGAGTAGGGGAATGTATTGAGGATGTTGCTGCTTATCAATATCAAATTCTTTGGTAATGTATTGATTGCATTATGCCACTCATTCACACTCGTAAAGCATTTAACATTTAGAATGTAAACTTAGATTGTCATTACAACAGTCTGCGCTAGTGTTTCTTCCTGGAGTAAGTAAACACATTGGCACTTGTCATGAGGGCCAGGAAGGCAAAGAAGTGTGGAAGCTTCCACATACTTAGGCCTTGGAGTAGCATTGGTTAGTGAGCTACATAAAAATGACATACTCTATGAAAAGCACAAACATTTATGTAGATTTGGACAAGTGGCTTTTCATATACTGTATACCCAAGTAGACATTTATTGTGGACATTAACTTGTCGTGTCTTTTGTTTGACCTGTCCCTTAATGTTTCTTAATCCTTCAACTTGCTTGCAGTTATTTTGCTTGTTAAATGGTGGTCCTCTGTTAATATAAGGTCATGGGAGTAATTCAGCTATCTAGAGTTGGCATATTATTGCTTCAAACAGGTGTGAGAAATCAAATAGTATCATTAACTTTGAGAAATTGGAGGGATCGAGCTTTGTTTCCCTGCCAAGGATTTCTGTGTATTGTGCAGCATTCCCCCTTTTTTATCAGCTGGATGCGAAAAGTTTCGAAACGTTCGGGTGTGAACGTGCTCTCTTTCTACAGTATATTGGCAAGCTCTCCCTCTGCAGGAGGCTCAATATCTTCTTTCTCTTGAAAGCCATGTCGGATTGGATATCTTGGTAACTAAATATAAAAGAATGATCAGTGTAACCAACCAGTGAAGACACACAATCCAGTTTTATAGCACAGAATGTACCTTTTAACTGACCTGAAAATTCAGGTAGAACTTGTGTTATTTATATCTATTTTATTAGCTTGCCTTGTAACATCACTGTTAATAAAAGCAATTTAAATATTAGACAAGCAAAACACCCAAAGCAGCAGTCATGTACCCATTGCAAATGGCCTGGACCCTGCTGAATAAGGTTAAAAGCCATAGGTTGCTACCGACATATATCAGTGCAGTTATTACAGCATTCTGGAAGGAAATATCCATGCAGGTCTCTAATTTTTTATTGGAGGGAGGTGAGGTGGATTTGATGGCTTTAATATTTTAATATTGCTAATATCTTGAATTCTTACTATTGCTCTGCTCAGAATGGCAGCCTAGAAATAGTTTTAAAATGAAATAGTTGGGCATATGGAATCTCCATCAAAGAAAATCCCTAAATAGAGGATGTTTAGCCTAAACCCTCCACAGATCTCATAGGAATTCAGATAAATTCAAAATCTGGATGTTTTGGCTGCCATAAAATAAAATTCGGAACCTTTCCCAGGTTGTAGCTGTTACATGTCTACTGTATATTTGAAATGATTATAATTGGTAGCCTTACTGCTAGATGTGACTAGTCCCAAATGATGACTAAGCTTGATAGATACTGTCTCTGATACTGTAATCCAGTTTTAATTATTAGAAACCAAAACTAGATAGAAATTCTTTGGAACTGTTTGCAGTTTCTTCTATCTGAGAGCTGGGGGATCACAAATCTTTATGGGAGCTAAAACTCACAATACATGATAAGTAGAAAACGTTTGTGCCTGTCCTCCTTTGGCTTTTTTTCTTTTGATTTGTCTCTTTGCTCCTGTGCCTTTGTTTCAAGTGTAGTTATGAAGATCATCTTGGGAAAGGTGGGCCATGTATTGCTTGAAATAGCAGGGCAGGATGCCTGCTCCCCATAAAATTTATTTGAAAGAGCAAGCCGTGGTATTTACCTAAGTAGCCAACATGAATACCACAGTGTATCTTCTGATGTCTGTCTAGATGTAGTTGGTTCTACTTTGAGGTACTGACTTAACCCTTTGTAGAACCCAGCAGGTAAAACTTGTTTGCAGGTGTCACCAACATGGTTTCACCAGGTCCACACCTACTTCCAGAGTGCTTCCCTGGCATCCACAGAGTCCTTTTCCCTCACTGAAATTAGGCTTAGAAGAAGCATTCTGTTGCAGTCAGTAGAGCAGGCTATGGTGTAGGCTTGGTCACATGTATTTCCCACGTTTCTCTGGTTTGCAACCTGTGTTCAAAGCTCCCCTTGTTTTGGCACATTTTGTGACGGGGAATTTCACTAGCGTGAGCAGTTTCTGAGCTCTGGGTTCAGTACTGTACTGCACCTATGATTTCTAATTAAAACTGCAGAGTGAAAGGAAAGGAGGACCTTTTTTCCTGCCTCCCCACTTCCAGCTACACTCTGAAGACTGGAGAAGAGACCCTCTTAAGAATATTAGGGGGGTGGGCAGGGGAAGGACTAGACCATGTGAAAAATGAACATAATATTTTAGCTGCTGTTCATTCATTTTCAGCTTTGTATTCTTATTTAAAAAGCGTGCCTAGACATTCTATTTCTGCGCCCATAACCTAGATTTAAGGTGCCATTTAGCTCCTAGCTTTCATATCTCAGTTTCTAACACTGTTTGCAACTGCTCATGGGCCTAAGTGCAGGAGTTTCCCTTGTTTATTGTAATGTCTCTGGTTTACAGTACAGATTGACATCAACTATTTTTCTACTGTTGTGTTTGTTTCCTCTGGAACAGTAGGAAATATTTGTTAACCGTTCCTTAAACAAGATTTGTAATATGCTTTGAGTGCATGTTCTTGTAGAAATGTAGGGTAAAAATTAAACAGCAAAGCCCTGGTATAGAGCTACTGACAAAAAATTATCTGGGAAGTCCATTGAGAGAGCATGATTTCTTCAGTCATTTGACCCTCCCACCTTTCCAATGTTTGGAATTCACTGTGGACTTACTCCCAAGTACAAGACTTATCACATGTGACCTTTGATGTATGAGCATATGTATGCTTGATCAGCATTGTGAGTGACTCTTACTGTGTGAAAATTGAAGGATGGTGCTCCTTTTCCTGCTTTGCCAAGCAAAGAATCTGTTGTCTGACATCTCTTCTAAAGGAGTCCTAATTGAAGCATTTGTGCATCGAGAGCATTTGTTTGGTCAACCCTTTAGGTATCTGTCTTCTGATTTTTTCTGAAAAATCTTGAGAATAATCTTCTGGTGAGTCTGTATTTTATTTTTCTCCAAATGTTTGTCTGCTTTGGTTGACTTAAGGATTAGGATACAGTGGTACCTCAGGTTACAAACGTAATTGGTTCTGGAGGTGTGTTCTTAACCTGAAACCATTCTTAACCTGAAGTGTGCTTTCACTAACAGGGCCTCCCGCTGCCGCCACCATGCAATTTCTGTTCTCATCCCGGGGAAAAGTTCGTAACCCAAGGTACTACTTCTGGGTTAGCCGAGTTTGTAACCCAAAGTGTTTGTAACCTGAGGTACCACTGTATTTTTATAATCAGTTTTCTCTGTGTTCAGGCAAGAAAATGTTGAAACTCAGTTTGCAATGTCAGTAGAAAATGACAAATTGGTTAAGTGAAACATGAATGTATCGAATCCGCTGGATGGAGTGAGCTCCTGTTGCTGTGTCCCAGCTCCTGCCAACCTAGTATTTAGAAAGCATACCAGCGTGAGTAGATAAATAGTTACAGCTGCGGTGGGAATGTGAACAGTGTTTCCGTGAGCTCTGGCACTCGTCACGGTGTCCTGTTGCGCCAGAAGCAGTTTAGTCATGCTGGCCGCATGACCCGGAAAGCTGTCTGCGGACAAACGCCAGCTACCTCGGCCTGAAGCAAGATGAGTGCCGCAAACCCATAGTCACATTTGACTGGACTTAACTGTCCAGGGGTCCTTTGGCTTTTTTTTTTTTTTTTTTTTTTTTTTTTTTTTTTTTTTTACCTTTACATGAATGTGCAAGTGATCTTCTGAAGGCTTGAGATTGTGGAGTTTTTGTTTTGTTGTAATTGTTATTTTAAGTAAGTAAGTAAGTTTCTTAAGTAAGAATCTACAGATTTCTGTCCTGCCCTTAGCACCATCTAAGTTTTCATGGCAGTTTCATGGCGGTTTATTGTCACCGCAGGGACAAGTTTCCACATGCAGATCATCCACACTAAAAAAGAAACAGACCTTACTCTGGTGCTACCCATGAAAGTTCATTCTCTTGAACTTAGAGCAGTGTTCAAAACTCCCATTGTTCTAGGCGCATTTTGCAACAGTGAATTTCATTAGAGTGAGCAGTTTCTAAGCTCTGGGCACAGTACTGCGCCTATGATTTCAGATTAAAACTGCAGAGTGGAAGGAAAGGAGGACCCTTTTTTCTGCCTCCCCACTTCCAGCTACTTTCTGAAGACTGGAGAAGAGACCCTCTTAAGAATATTAGGGGGGTGGGCAGGGGTAGGACTAGACCTTGTGAAAAATGAACATAATATTTTTGATGCAGTTCATTCATTTTCAGCTTTTTCATTTTATTCTTGTTATTAAAAAAAAGTGCGCCTGCACATTCCGTTGTTGCTCCCATAACCTAGGTTCAAGGTGCCATTTAGCTCCTAGCTTTCATATCTAAATTTCTAACACTGACTTGGAGACATTATTGTAAAAATGGCATGTATTTTTCTAAAAGTTAACAGACACTGAAACCAGAATCGGGGTATACACATTCTTACGCTATCTCAGAAATGCGCTTAGTTTTCTGTCCTACCACCATGGCTTTCCAATTCTTTTGACGCTTTTTCTTGATTTTGCTTTTTTCTTATGTATTTTGTGTTCTCATTTTCTATTTTTCTGTTGTGACCCATCCTGTGACCTTCAGATGAAGCGTGGTATACAAATTTTCTAATTACTAATAATAGCAATAGTAATACTACAGAACTATTAGAGATGGGGTGGGTAGAAAAGAAAGAAGGAGATGCTGTCTGGAAAGGCAAAACACGGCACAGCAGAGGACGTCCTAGTTGGAGATGTGCCGTTCCTCCATACTGAGGAAAGGGCACATCTCTTTTTAATGGCCTGCATTGCCTCACATGGTCAACTTCCTCAGTGAAGTCAGGGATCAGAATGAGTTGGGTTTGACACTTTTGCGTAATATATCTGGTTCAGAAATAACTACTTGCTCAAGATGAGTAACAATTGCCCTGTGACTAATTGGCCGGGAAAGTTCCTTTCAAGTGGGGGTCAGGGGAGTACAGTTCTTCCACGTCATCAGTATGCCACCCATTGTTTAAGAAAGGTGTGGGTGGCTGGACAGGCCAGAAAAAATGCTTTTGTAGGCGAGTAAATTGATTTGGAATACAGCTTGTCCTTCCCAAGCAGACAGTCTGGTCACCAGTTGGGAAGCACTAGGACTCTGGGCTGTAAAAATTAAATCTGAAAAGGGTATTCAGGCGCAGCTGAATACAATGCAATTGTTACTTCATAGGAAAGTCTGTCGGAAGTACATTTTAAAGCTATATCCCAGAACATTGAGAACTTGGTGCTATAATGATGTGGGCACTGTCTTTTCGGTCTTTAAAACATCTGATTTTTGGCAGGTAGAGAAGATGGAAGACAACAGCCAGCTTTGCATTCAGCGTTGGTCTACCAGGCATGTAGCCAAATGGCTGAAGGAAGAAGGCTTCTGTGAGTATGTGGACATTTTGTGTGACAAGCACAGATTAGATGGAATTACATTACTGACGCTGACTGAATACGACTTGAGGTCTCCTCCTCTGGAAATCAAGGTTCTAGGTGATATCAAACGGCTCATGTTGTCAATTCGCAAGTTACAGAAGCACCACATTGAAGTTTTGGAAGAGCTTGGTTATAACAGTGATAGCCCCATTGGTTCCCTGTCGCCTGTGATTGGCTCCCTTCAAGGAACAGACTGGTTTTGCAATGGCGAGGTTCAACGGGATTGTGATGACTGTGAGCCTGTTGCCGATTTGAACGCTGATCAGTATGCAAATGGAAAAAACAAACATCCTACGCGAAGACTGAACCCAGAGTATTGGAAGACAGCTTTGAGTTGTATATATGTTTTTATTGTGTTTGGCTTCACATCATTTGTCATGGTTATTGTGCACGAGAGAGTTCCTGACATGCAGACGTACCCACCACTACCAGACATATTCCTAGACAGGTAAGTGCTTTAACCTGCTTAGGAAAAAGTGCTAAAAATCATAATTGCTAAACTGTTGAGGCCAAACTAGGTGTTTTGCAGAATTTTGCGTTGCTTCTCCCATTCATATTTTTTTAAAAAATATATTTTTATTTCACAAAATAAGAATTTATAAAATTATTCCCCTAGTCCCCCCCTTTTCATGAAAGTATGTGCTGTAAGCACCTTTACCGACAACCCCCACTACCTTTGGGGAATTCATTGACCAGCTCTTACCCACTTTTTTGTGAAAATACCTCAAGGTCTACGCAAATCCATGAAATATGGGAAATGGCTAGATCGCAACATCTGCACTGCTTTTCCTCTCCCTGGATTCAGAGGCTCATAGTGCACTTGTCCCCAGTTCTTTGGCTAGCCATGATGCATGACATAACTGTCTGTGGCCTGATTTGCACGTCATGATAAGCCACAGTTCGTCTTAAAAGAATGGTTTAATTAAATGAGAACTTGCACCCACAACACCCTCCAGACTCAGACCCAGTCACTGAAGCTGTACTATGGTTTATTGTTTCACCTGAACCCATAGCATGGTTTGTTGGCTTGTTTCAGAGAAGCCATGAAAGGTAAGCAACAAATAAACCAAAGTTTGCCCTTGCTTTATTTCTGTCTTATCATGCGTGGCGTGGCTTGTCTGAAACAAATAAACCACCGTCCATTTTAAGATTACACCGCAAGAAGAAGAAAGTGGAGTTTTCCAAAACAATTTTATAAATGCCTCCAAAACACTGAGCTGCCCTACAGCAGTGATCTCAAGAGCTGCTGGGAAATCTTATGCATTTTCCTGCTGGGAGGGAAGAATGCAATCTGTCAGCAACAGCCCTTGATCCTCTTAACTGGTGGCTGGGGTGAAATTGTCCTTTCTGTAGACACGGCACATTATTATTAACTTTCGGTCAAGAAATGTAACATTTACAAAATTTGATACTAAATGCAGGCATTATTTGTTTTAAGAACTGCTTTTAAAAAAATCCCTGCAGGGAGCAAAAAGAGAAACTATTGAATGCTAGATATTGTTTTAGAATAGAATTACTGTCATCAAGGCACTAAGGAAGGATTCAGAGTAGAGACAGTAATCAGGAAAACAAGGTCAGAAGATTACAATAGTCGTCTCAGTGACTGGCCTTTGTTATTACCCTTTTAGCAGCAAAGGCATGTGACTGCAGAATAGCTTCGACTGGAGCAATTGCATATTGTTGTGGTGTTAGAGTGCACATATTCTGCCTCCAAGAAGTATGGGTTGTGGGCAGTGATTGCAAAAGCACTTGAAAACAAGGCTAGAAGGTTAATACATAGACTTCATGGGCCAGCAAAAAAGCCTAAACTTTCCCATGATTACCATTTGCTGAATAGTAGATGAGATAACAAGAGGGCAAGTGGCTGAATAGAAGAGGAGCTATTATTGCAGATTAGGTCATCAATAGCTCAGATTTTAGCTGTTAAACTTATCTCTTGGCTCTCATTCCTTTGCAATGTTCCTTTTTGTGATTAGAGGATGTTTTGAGTGATATATTGGTATCTGTTCCATTCTGTGCTTTTTAAAAACAATCTTTACGGAAAGAGCATTTTGAAATGTTTACGGCTGTTTACCGGCAGTGTTTGAAAAATTAAGTGTTATTTTACAGCCCACAGTCACCACATTGCTTGGGTTTTATCTTAAAGCTTTTCTAGAATGCACAGTCCCTATCTGGGTGTTGTCTTAAAAAAACCTTTTCGTTGTCAATTTACCAGTATTGAAAGGCTGTAGATTTTATCTAGGTAAGTAGTTGTACCTGCTCTCCCTAAGTCCTATGTGGCTGAAGCACAATAAGCTTCACTTTTTATTTGATTTCATCCTGCTAGCAGAAGCCAGAAAGCTTGAGAGGAAGGAACTGGGAGAAGTGGGGGGAGCACCCCACTGCCGAAAGTGATAAGTGAGCCCACTTTGTGTCACACACACTTCTCCAGAGCCTGGCCAAAGTTATCCATGCTCTGGTGACCTCCAGAGTAAGCTGCCATAACACATTACATGCAGGGCTGCCTTTGAAGGCTGATTGGAAACTGCTAATTGGAATTGGCTGCTTAAAGTGGAACAGTGGTGCTTCACTGGCTCCTGTTCTGTTTCTGCACACAATTCAGAGTGCTCGTGCTTATCTTTGACATGGCTTGGGATCCGGATATTTGAAGGGTTACTTGTTTCTGTGTGTGTCTGCCCATGCAGATGTCAAGTTTGGCTGCTCTTGTCTGGATGCCCAAGCCGTGGGTGGTGAGGTGGTATCTGAGGGCAGAGCCTCCTCAGTTTTGGCATCCCGCTTGTGGAGTGTTCTCCCCGGGTGCTATTTACCTCCTTCTGATACCAGGCAAAGACTTCCTTGTCTTCTCAGAGTTCAGAACTTGATTCTAGTTTTGTGCTGCCGGTGACTTTCTGTTCTTAGTGGTCCTGTTAGTTGGTCCTAGTGATGTTCCGTTTAGTAATTATATTCATAAAAATGAATGAATGTCAATGACAAAGACAATATTGAACAAGCTTAGCTGTTTCAAAGCTTAGCTTTTTTCTGAATGGAAGTAAAATACTGTATGTTGGATTGGATCACTTTCTAGGGCATCAAAAGATTTCTGGTGTGAATGGAACATTTTCCAATGTAAATTACCTTGTTCACATCAGCATAATATTCATCTTCCTTGGAAAATCCACATTACTATTCAGCTCTTTTTAGGTACTTGTCCTCTTGATTTTCTTATTTGTTGTATGCATTCTTAGCCTCCCTGCAAGTATGTGCATTGAAAGGGAAGGTTATCAATTTGTAAAATAAGAGGATGATTGAGTGATAGAATGAGCTGGTGATGGTACAGCGTTGAACTGCTGTTAAATGAAGTAACAGGCATGAAATACATTCATTAAATGGTGGACAAAATGTGAAGGACAAGAAGGGAGCGTGTAGAGAAGTAAATGTGCAGACGAAATGGGCCATAATAGTAAAAGGAAAATGTATACTCAGCTTAGAGAAGAAAAGATCTTGCAGGAAAGCACTGAAGTTCAGAAAAGACAGCTGATTTGATTGTGTGATAAAGCATCTTTAGCCCTAGTAAACAGTGTTCAGATATAACTGTGGAAAACATAGCTTTGAGGAGCAGGCAAGCTTAGGTAGCTGCTCCATTAAAATGTATGGAAATTTTGATTTTGTAATTTGGCAAAAGAGCATTGAATCGAATTACCTGGCATTTACTGTTACTCTCCTGTTGAAGAGAGTGATTATGCTTAGGATGCAGACATGGAAATTGGAACTGTCAGATATTACTTGCAGACTTTCTCTTTTTGTAGATACGTGGTGTGAATCTATGGTGTCAGGCGAGGTTTCTCCCTCCCTTTCTTCCCCTTCCCCAGCGCTGCGGAGGCCGGCTGTCTCCCAAGGCGGGGGCCCCTCTTGGGTAGGACAGAACAAGGGTGCCTTTGCACTTTTAAGATTACTAGAACAAGCCTCTGCTTTGTCTTGTGATCAAATTCCAAAAAATTGTTTGTTTCAACAGAGCCAATTTAACCCATTGATTTTAAGGCTGCAGAAATTTCAGTAAATGGTTCTGCTGTTTTACTTCTTGCTGCTTCACTTTCCCCAGTTTTAGAGCAGTAAAGCAAAGCAAAGTAAGATACTAAACTGCAGAAAAACGTGAGCTTTCCGGCAAATGCCAAGTTGGTTTGAAACCAATCAGCTAGAAATTATGCTGAGTGTTTAGGTACATAAACAATAGTTTCAGTTTTAAATCAAATGGGTTTGGTGTTTTTTTTTTTGGTAAGGTCATCTGCATTTATTTTGCCCAGAAATTGCACATGTCAAAGTGGCACATAGCATCTTGATTTTTCTTTCCTCCATTTTTAGTGTTCCTAGGATACCGTGGGCTTTTGCCATGACTGAAGTATGTGGTGTGGTTCTCTGCTACATCTGGCTGCTCGTTCTTCTACTTCACAGACACAGGTATAGTTCAGTTGCCTTTATTTTGGAAATTGCAGACAACCTTGTTTGAAGATCATGTGTGTATCTGTCGTGTGCTACAGTTCCGGAGAAAAATAGAAAGAGACTTGATTTGATTCCTCATTAAGAGGGAATACTAAATTCCACACCATGCAAACAAGTAGCAGGTTGAATCCATGGCTGCTACTCCACATGTTAAGAGGTTGATGTTCAACAATTGGGACGGTGGTTCCATCACTTGAGCAAGTGGTTTGGTGGTATGAGGAAATGTTCCCACTATTTTGGTAGTGCTTAGCATTGCTGTGCAGAGAGATGGCAGAGCGAGACCTCCCCCCCCCCCCAACCTGTGTTTGCTAGCACCCTGCTCATTCAAGTTAAATCACAGCTTGTTTTTAAGTGGACTGAGAACTTTTCAGTAGCATGAACCAGCACATTTCAATTAAATTTTATGTTTTAAAGCCATGTTTTAATGTAACGTGAGCCATGTCAATACAAAAGCTTGAATCCTAAGAAAAGCTAAGGAAGCTTCCCAAAGTAAAGGTTACTGTTTTATCCTCCTCATTGCAGCCATTTGTATCTCTGAAAAATCTCTCTAGAGGGTCATTGCAGGGGAGGGGATTCCTGAGCATGTTTTGGGTGGGCTGCTGAGACAGAGGAAGGACCTGAAAACTTTCCATCCCAGAACTTCCTTAAGTTAGCATCTTTGCATCCAAGCCCTCCATTAAACAACTCAGACTTTTTCTGCTTTTTTCTAGGTCGATCCTTCTGCGACGGTTATGCAGTCTTATGGGGACAGTGTTCTTGTTGCGTTGCATTACAATGTTTGTGACCTCATTATCTGTGCCAGGCCAACATCTGCAGTGTTCTGGGAAGGTAAGCAACCACTTGCCCATCCCAAATTCTGAGGTTTACTTCTGCATTGGCCACAGCATTGAGACAGAAGTAAACTTAGGACAAACAAATTAGAAATGCTAAATGGTAGCTACTTGTCCATCTAACCTGATACTGTCCACTCTGACAGGCAGAGGGTCTTGAGCAAAGGTCTTTCACATTGCCTGCTATGTGACACCTTTAACTGGAGTTGGCATGGATTGAATGTGGGGTCTCGTGCAGGCAAGACATGTGCTCTACCACTAAACTAGGGTCCTTCCCCAAAATTCAGCCCTGCTATGTTGAAATAGAAGGGGAAGAAATGGAGGCAGTGAGAGATTTTACTTACTTGGGCTCCATGATCACTGTAGATGGTGACAGCAGCTACGAAATTAAAAGACGCCTGCTTCTTGGGAGAAAAGCAATGACAAACCTAGACAGCACCTTAAAAAGTAGAGACATCACCTTGGCAACAAAGGTCCGTATAGTTAAAGCTATGGTTTTCCCAGTAGTGATGTATGGAAGTGAGAGCTGGACCATAAAGAAGGCTGATCGCCGAAGAATTGATGCTTTTGAATTATGGTGCTGGAGGAGACTCTTGGGAGTCCCATGGACTGCAAGAAGATCAAACCTGTCCATTCTTAAGGAAATCAGCCCTGAGTGCTCACTGGAAGGACAGATCCTGAAGCTGAGACTCCAATACTTTGGCCACCTCATGAGAAGAGAAGACTCCCTGGAAAAGACCCTGATGTTGGGAAAGATGGAGGGCACAAGGAGAAGGGGACGACAGAGGACGAGATGGTTGGATAGTGTTCTCGAAGCTACCAGCATGAGTTTGACCAAACTGCGGGAGACAGTGGAAGACAGAAGTGCCTGGCGTGCTCTGGTCTATGGGGTCACGAAGAGTTGTACACGACTAAACAACATGTTGAAAGCAGGTTGTTGAACTTGCTGCAGTAGCCTGATAAAGTTCCAGAATGTGCCTTTCTCTTTAGCCAATTTAGACAACACGAGTTCTCTGGAATACTCTCAATATTTACATGTTAAGGTAACAAATTCTAGTGCAGCCTCGGCCTTGTACCATCTACATAGTGTTGGACTGCAACTCCTGTCATTCTTGTCAATGGGCCATCCTAGCAGGGGTTTATGGGAGTTGCAGTCTTGAAGACACCAGGTTTGGGAAGTCTGAAATACTGTGTAGCATAAGTTGAGTGGGATGACTACATCATAAAGACACAGAGTAAGCTAGATAGCTCATCCTGCCTCCTGGACTAAAGGAAGTAGAGAAATGAACTGATCCCACGCTATCTACTCCAGCCTTGAATCAATTCTGTTTTGTGGTATTCTGCAAAGGTCTCACACAATCATAAATCTCTTCTCAGCCACAAACTCACTCAGTGCTCTTAGCAAGCTAAGGAGAGGGTGAGAGATAATACTGACCTACCCTACAGAGTGTTGCACAGAATACTGAGAGAATGTATATGGAGCACTTTGAACATTTTAAAATGCTAGGTAAATGCTAAGTTGTTCAATATTGATAAAGCTGTATGCATTTTGAAAATAGTTTGAAAGAGCAAGGTCTTTGAAAGTACATCCTTGAAGATACATTATATATGTGTGTGTTTAGAGCATGATGCATTCAGGGGCAAAATGTGAACATGTATTTTTAGGCTGACTATCTCTAAGGAGGTCAAAGCTTGGTGCTTTCCTTGTGGGAAGTAGGGAAAATCCTGGAGACTTGATCCTTGGTGTGTATTTTTAAGTGTAGATGTAAATAGACCAAATGTACAAACAAACAAAATGAACTGTGTTTCAGTTACCTATGGAAACCATGCTATGTGAACTAGGGGCAAATTCAGTGCTGTTCTAAAGTTGGTAGACCGTTTCAAGTATTCTTGATGTGTTCCTTATTCATTTATTTGTTTTGCACGCTTCTGTTTCTAGTTGTATGGCAACGTGTGGGCAAAACTTCAGCGAGCCTTTGCAATCTGGAGTGGCTTTGGCATGACGCTAACAGGAGTACATACCTGTGGAGACTACATGTTCAGCGGCCATACGGTTGTCCTAACCATGCTCAACTTCTTTGTCACTGAATGTAAGTACAGCGTTGAAATGGCATCATGAATCTGGTATGTCACTCCTTTTTTTGCATCTTGATGTTGTGAAATATTTTCCAACATAGCAGGTGAAGGCTTCAGTGAAGGGAAGACAGGCATTTGTGGGGGACAAAAGCTGCCTAACTGGCAGTGGGCTTTGTGATTGACTGGGTTATTGTGGCTATGAATGCTCAGAGATCTGTCATTCCTGTTTAGAAAGTGAAAGCAAAGCAAATTTCAGTTTCACCAAATTTTATGATTCGTGTACTGATTTTACATTAAAATAATGTTTTATCATTACAAAGGATGATGGAGATTTTTTACTTACTGCGTTCAGTGCTTAGTTGGCGTCTAGCAAATAAGTACGCTAGTCAAAGAAAAGACACAAAGCCATATTAGAATCTAAAAGACACCAGGAAAGAGGAGTGGAGGAAGAAAGTGTTGCGGGGCAGATGTCTTAAAGAATGCAAAGTAACAAGAAGGCAAGTTATTAAATGGCCTTTTCAGCTCAGTGAAGGCTAGGGCTGGGCAATAAATTGTCCAAAACCGGTTTGAAATCCATATTGTGATATTGGTTTCATAATTTTTGACCTGTCTATATATTGTGAATTGTGTGTGTTTGTGTTTGCTATGCAAAAATCCCAATGTGGGGGAAACCAGGAAGCCAGCCAATGCCTCTGCATAGCTCCATCCTTATTTCAGACGTTGTGATACATCAGTATATCGTGATGTTTCACTGGGGATGTATCACAATGTTGAAAACCAGATAATGCCCATCCCTAGCGAGTGCCATGCTGTCGTTCCCTTTATGGAAGGAAATAGGAAGAACCTCGAAGCAGTCCTTGGTCCTCTGGCTGGTGACTGGCATTTCTCTTCCCTTACCCTCTGCAGCCATGTGGAAGCTGACAGTTGCAGAAGACGATAGTTAACCTTCCTGATTGCTCCTAGTTGGTGGTCAATCCAGGGCACCTCTTTGTCATTTGATAACAAAACCTGATAAATTGTGATTGGCTGAATGCGCTTCTCTCTTTCCCTAGATACGCCAAGAAGCTGGAATTTCTTGCACACACTGTCCTGGGTGCTGAATCTCTTTGGGATTTTCTTCATTTTGGCAGCCCATGAACATTACTCCATAGATGTCTTCATTGCCTTCTACATCACCACGAGACTATTTTTGTACTACCACACGCTGGCGAATACAAGAGCCTATCAACAGAGTAGGAGGGCCAGGATCTGGTTTCCTATGTTCTCTTTTTTTGAATGCAACGTAAATGGCACCGTTCCAAATGAGTATTGCTGGCCCTTCGCAAAGCCATCAATATTGAAAAGGTTAATTGGCTAAAGAGGACTGGTTTGAATTCACATCTGTGTGAAGTCTTTTCGATTAACTTTCTACAGGAACAGCTGCACAAAAAGGGTATGTTATTCACGTGCAGCAAGGCTACAAGGCACCGGTCGAAATGCAGCAAAGTTAAGTCACTACTTGTTCTTCGGCATTCTTTAACGTCTGGAGAACTTCGAGCTGTCTTTGGATGAAGGAAAGACATTGGATCTATATAACATCAAGTGCAACCTATTTAGCTGTCTCAAACAAAACTAACACGTGTCATACCTTTAAAATAATTGTTTGCCTAATGAGAATAGGATGCATTTTGGGAGGGAAAATCATGAGAGGGGAAACACACCCTGACGAAAAAGGGCCCCAAGGCCTTTAGTAAAAGAAATTGTGCCGTGTGACGCAAAGTTTCTGTCTTGGTACCCAAACGACAACCGTGAACAGAGCTTCATTGACTTGGAGCACATGACTTCATGCTATTGTACCATCCCGAGGTTTTCCTTGTTTACATTTCAGTAAATCGGTGAGAAATAAACACCTTATCTTTTTTGAAATGAGGTTGACTTAGCTTTAGTGCCACAACTCTTCCTTCTGAACACAGTATTAAACACTAACAAAAATTTCTGCATGCTTTTAAAACACTGCTTTTAGAAGAATACCATAAAATTGGGCAAGTAGCAGGCGGTGTCCCATGAGACAATTGAAAAGTGTGGTGTTCTTTTTATTTTGTTTGGGCAAATGACAAGGTTTTGAACAGTGGCTCTGAGAAAGTACACACAAATCATTTTTCTTTGCCCATTACCACAGTGATCATAAGGCTCCATGTAGCGTTGGCAGATGTTGAAATTTCATTGGTTAGCTGAGAAATGTTGGATAGTGTATTCATTGAATGTTTTCTTCGTATTCTTAGTTCTTGCAAGTTAAACTACCTTAATCAGCTTAACCTTTGTGGTAGATATCACTTTCTTCAGAGAGTGTTCTTATGGTCGTGAAGAGAGCTGGAGCTTAAAGTATTAGAAGTCCTGAAAGTGTTGTACTTGGCAGTTATGAACACACAACATTTTCCTGTGAAATATAACTTGGATAAGTTGCTCAGGTTTGCATTTAACCACCTAAGCCATATTTTGTAAATGCTCAAAAAAGGCCACCTTAGTTTAAAACGGTTTAAAACGGTAATTGTGATTTAGCACATGGATTCAAGAATGAGTTTGAAATACATAATTTCAGAGTAGGTAGTTTGTGTTGATGCTGACATTGCTTTTTCAAATGGCCATGTAAGCTTTTCCAGACTATCGCAGGAATTCATTGGAACATTTCCATTCAATACACTTAAGTGTCTACAACACAGAAGATCAGCAGCTATCTTGTATGCTGAAAATCTTTTGAATAATTACACTGAATTTTCAGGTAGAAGTTATATGATGCAGTGTTGTCACTGGCAGCCAGTTATGTCCTTTCCCCAGTGCCTCTTCCTGGTAACTCAAGTGAGCCAGACCTACAAAGTATATATTGCTCTTATAGCCGAGAGCTGCTACTACTAGGTTAGCTCTAAAGAGAGAAGTAAAAGCTGTCAGGTTTATTGCCTTTGTTTAAGACTGCGATAATTGATGGTGTAAACATTCCTTTCTGGTTCTGTGTAAAACACTGCTGCACATGGATTAATACTTATATGCAGAAATGCATGGGCCAATGTGATGAATTAGAAATAAGTGTAGTTAAATTTGCAAATCTGCAAATTAGAAGTAGCTGCAATTATAGAACTGCTGTTGTACAGCTTCTGGCTTTACTTGATCTCGTCATAGTATTACAATATTTATACACTTAAATGACCACTCCAGTATCTTTATGTGCCACTTGAAAAGGGGAAAAAAACCATTGTTATCTCGGAGCATGCCTTATTATTCACAAACTGCACATTATTGCAGAGTCAGTGATCCAGCTGAATGCATTTTGCAGAAACGTTCCTTTTTGCTTTGGCTTTTATAAGGTGCACAGGATATGTTCAGAATTGCTAGTATGCACTGACTGGTGTCTGAAGATCTGGGCAGCAGGTAGTCCAGAAGTATACATAATAAGTGCACTATGGTCATCTTTTTGTCACCAAAATAGAGGCAGACTCTGAGGTGCTTCTACCAACTGCAGTGGCAAACCGTCCCGTTCTTCCCACCACGCCCCCAGTCTTTGCCGCATGGGGAAAGGCGAATTGTAGCATCCTTTGAAAGCACGTACGGTCGGTTGCTTAAAGCAGCTCTCAAAATGCAACTGGGAACTCACGACAGAGACAGCCTCTCCCTAGGTTTACAGGTTCCTTTTGGAAAGGAAAAGGGCACATCCGCAACAGTGTGTTTGAAAAGTTTACAGTTCAGGTCTACATTACATTGCAGGTTGTACAATATTAAACTGTCTAAGGGAAAACAATGGTTTCCATCCGGTTATTGTTAAGAGCCGCTGCTTTCTGTAGGACTTGACACGCAGCGTCATTCTACGCCTGTTTACTTGGATCAGTGTTCTTCATTCTAACAGAGGTGCGCTTGGGCCATGCCACCTAAGGCATTTATTCTTTTTAAACCCATACAGACAACCAGAACGTCAGGAAGGGGAGGCTATTAGAACCCTTTTCCCTGACCTGCTAGTTTACAACCTCCCTTAGAGCAAGGCCTGGGTTCAGTGGGACTTACTTGGAAATATGCGTAGAATTGCAGTCAGTTGTGACCCAGATTAGATAGATGTACTTCACACGATGATTCAGATAAGAGGTGAGCAGAATACTAACCAGAACACCTTGGCTCTTGATGTAGTAAGTAACCCAATTACTTGAATAGTATTTAGTATGAAATACATTCCTTCCCCTCAAAATAAATCTTCCTAGAAGTCGTTTTGTGGACTACATTTGCACTTCCAAACTATCCATCCTAGGGGTTATTGTACTTAAAATAGTGATATAATACCTGGTATACCTTCCTTGGTTTAATTCCACATGTATTTTCCATGGGGAGATGCGTCACATCAACCCTCCCAAAATGTTCCCATTATGGAGAGTTATAAGGTATGGAATTCTTATCATTTCTGTTTTGAATGTGCTTTTTTTTTTAAAAAAAAAAAAAACCCCTCTAGAAAAGCATTTTGCACTTGTCATTTATGTCAGACTACCAAGTGGCACTGGGGTAGGGTTTTTTTTGTTTTTGTTTAGTGTATTAGTATATGGAACGGTCGTGGTAAAGGAGACAAAATTCAGAGCAAGGCATCTGAAAGATTCCAAGCAATAACTTGCTTTGCCCACTCTTTGGTTTGTAGTTTTGTGGTCTATACCAAGTGAGATACGTCTACCTGCCTTTGGTACCAAATGATGCCCATCTTGAAATGCTGTGACTTGATACAGGCGGTTGATAAGAGGTATCCTTAACACTATAAATTGTAAGTTGATGAAGGGTCCCCCCCTCAAATAAATTTTGGTTTATTTCCCTGATACTTAACTGTGAAATGGATAAACCAGTACTATACTCAAACTTTCCCACCCCCAGTATAGAATTCATTACTCAATCTGTAGTGTGCTAATTTTAAATTTTTATTAGCAGAAATCAGTATATTTATATACCCAGCTATCCTCGCAACTACTTACTGGGAATAACTCAGTGTACAGGAAAGGAAAGCACAAAGTATTAATGAAAAGGAATCCTCTAAGTCTTGACTTATATAACAGTGCCGTGCCTAAAGACACTGTGTTGAAATTGGGATGTGTAAAATAATAATAATAATAATAATGCATTTTTTTGTTTAGGGACTGGGGACATCTTTGCATAGTTTTGTTTTGTTGGTGAAGTCCTAAACTGGCAAATCTGAACTTCAGAGTAGATTGCAGAGCCAAGCACAGTCTGGAGATGTCCCTAAACATCTTTAAGCCTTTCTGGGTATACCAAAATGACCTAATATCAAGGAATTCATTTCCATTGTAGTGGAGGCCTCTGCTTGTCTTCCAAGAGACCCGACATGGCTTGAGATTCCATTTAAAAAGTGTTTAGTTCTACAGTCCTATTTCTGTCATACAGTAAATGCACAGTGTAACCAGGGAACGAGGAGAACAAAGGCTGGTTGAACGTTCTTGACTTGGTGCTTGGCACAGACTCATTCCTTTGGATCTCTTTCTTGCCCCAAGAAAACATAGTGTTATTTGAAGGCTTGAATATTCCTACTGCAGAAATGTTTGAAGCACAGATGTGTAAATAAAGGTGGATTTTGCTCAAATTTGAAACCTGATTTAATTTATATTTTGTATTTGTTGTATTAAGCTATTGAAACATTAAATAAAATCTAAGATGAGTTAAAACGTTTAAATGACTGGGTCCTGTGTGTTACACGTATTTTAATTCCCCCCCCCTTTATATGTAGGTTTAATAGGACAATTTAAGCATTAAATATAAAAGTTATTTTTAAACACAATATGCCAGAGACAGCTTTTAACTGAAGAGTCATTTACTGCAGACCAAGCTTGCTACAGACCAGTACCCTGGAGTCCAGCTTTTACATTGTAAAATTTTCAGGATCTAGACTGGTCATTCATAAACTACATGCCACAAAGGAGTGACTTGAGTGATCAGAATTACATTTCTCAAGGCTCCTGTGAGCCAACAGTACTCATATACAGAGCAGGCTGCCCCTCCTTTTTCACTGGGGGGTTGGGTTAATTCTGCATGTCTACAGCGGTCATTTGGTGATTTCTAATGAAGAGACAAAGGAGGTACACGCAGGAATGTCCAAAAATTTGTGTTGCTACTAATGACTGGATCTTACAGTAAGATGATGAACTAGGACTGCCGAGACTCCCTGAATTTGCATTTCACGGTTTGTAACATTAAAAACAGGTCTCTGCTGAAAAGAAGCCCTCTGTTTTAAAAGTTGTCTTTAGCTTGCACTGCCACTTGAACCCTGGTAGAATCTCAAATTTCAGAACTGCCTATGGCTGGCAGTTTTGAGCTTTTTTCTTTTTTTGCTGTTTGAATTTATTTATTTATACTTTTTAATTTTTTTTATTAAAGATTTTCTTGTTTTACAGAAGTAAGTGTAAAGCCTCATATTTTTTCCATGTATCATTTTTACAAATCCGTTTCATTTGTTGAGACATTAGGGGGAGAAAAAAAAGAAAAGAAAAAAAGGGGGTAGAGGGAAGGAAGATGGGTGGGGGTGAGGTCGGGTGACGATGTTTCTATTATCCTTAATGTATGTAGGGTTTGGTGTCAGCGTTGCTTGTGCTGTTCACTTGTGTTCCTTTGGTGCTGAGAGAGGTTGGGGTTGGCCTAGGGTGTGGTTCTTTGTTTGTGATTGGCTGTGGTGATCTTTGTTTTCATATGTGAGTGGGGTGTATCAGGTTAGCCATATTGTTTTGTATGCTGTTGGTGGATTATTGTCATTGTCTTGTTGGGCTGTGTATGTGATAAAGGGGAGCCATACTGTGGTAAAGGCGTCTTCTTCTGTTTGTCCCTGTGTCAGTTTCAGTTTAACCTCACCAAAATGCTGGAGAGGGTGCACCTCCACAGGCACATACCTCCACATGTGGTGGGAGTGTCCCCAAATCCAACTATTCTGAACAACAGCCATACGAGAAATATGTAAAATAACTAAGCAAGTATTAGACATCACCCCAGAATTGGCCCTACTAAACATCTTCCGAGACAACAATGCCCATTTACACCACAAAGAACTCATAACCCACCTACTTTCAGCAGCCAGAAACACCATAACCAGACACTGGAGAGACCTGTTAGGAGTAAGCATGGACCAATGGTACCAAATAGTATGGGAAACAGCCCTACTAGAAAAAATTATTTATACATACATTTCACTAATTTTACAATCATTTTCACATTTCAGAACTTCCTCTTTCCTTAAATTAGTTAATATCTTCTGCATACCCAAATTAACTTAATTTGTTCATTTACTCCTCATCTTTAAATATAAAACCACAGGTTATTACAATAATCCTGCCAATGTTTTCATCTGTTTATAATTCATCTGTAAATATTCAACAAACCGTTTCCATTCTTTTATAACAAAAATTGACATCTTGATTTCTTATTCTCCCGCTAAGTTTCGCCATTTCTGCATGTTCCTTTAGTGGCAGTTTTGAACTTGTTAACTGGCTAATATACTTGCCAAGCTATATAGATCTTAACGGATATGTCACTCTTTATAAATTGCCAATCTTATAAGTGCACAATAATAATTAGAAAAACCCCTACTAAGAGCATTTTGTCTAAGCCTAATTACAATATTGGCTTAAGGAGTAGAAATCAATACTACTCATTAGATTGATATTCTCAACGGACTGCAGATGGACATTTGGGTGAAGCATGTGAAGTGCAACTATTTGATTATTTTAAAGCTCAGTTGTGCTGAAATTTGAAAGCCGATTTGTATTTTTGCAGCGAATGTAAACCTCAACACATGTTCCAGGGTTTTTACATGAAGCATGCCAGAATTCATTTCCTCGTCATGGAAATTCAAATCGGGTTATTATAACCCTGACTTGGTTTCCCATTGTCTGCTCATGCGCTTATCAATGCTAAATTGTTGTTTCCTCAAACACAGCGTTAACATACATGTATGGTCTGGGCTCTGGATTCGACTCCTGATTCTCCACTATTACAGTAAGGGCTGCTGCTTAGTCTAAAGTCCCATACATAACCGTTCCTGGAAGCAAGTCTCATTGAACTGTTGGACTTGCTGCTGATCCCTTTTTATGCAATTACCGTACTTTTCTGTGTATAAAACTAGTTTTTTCTTCTTTAAAAATTATGCTAAAAAGTGGGAGGGGTCATCTTATACATGGGTAGTGCATAGGGTGCATTGGTTGCTTCCGCAGCTGTCGGCAGCTATTCGGCGTCTTATTGGTTGCCGCGTCAAGGGCTGCTGTGGATTGGCTAAGGTTGAGGCCGGCGATTGGCAGCTTCTGTCGGCGAGGGGACAGACGGGAGGTGGGTTTTGTGCCGCGTGCTGGTGAGCGATTTTCGGCGATACCCCCTAAAAAAGGCTCAACAACCCTGTGCAGCCCCCTCATAAAGCTCAGCAACTCTGATCCATCTCCCCCCATTTTCTTAAATTTGAGGCCCCCAAAATAGGGGGCGTCTTATACACGGGAAAGTACGGTGTTTACAATCTAAGGCTGCAGTTGTGTCTCCTTGCTACACATCCCCTCTCACTTTTCCTAGGCTCATTGCTCTATATTGCTCTCTCCTCCCCTTGTGTCTATGGTGAATATTCCTTATTGTTATTATTTATAATTTTAGATTATAAGAAAAAGAAAAAGAAACATTTCTTCTTTTTTATAATATTTTTTATTAATTTAACATATAAAATTATAAAACTTATCACTTATACAATCTTCTTCAACTTCCATCAGCACCTCTGATGATCCACCGTTTTAACCACAGGGGGGGACGAAAAGGGGACACCCCTCAAGAGGCGCACCTGCTTTTCCCTGTCCAATGTCGAAAGGTAACTGGAGCTCACTGGGGCTCTGCAACGACCATGTATCAAAACGGACCATGTATCAAAACAGATTAATCGATTTTTCAGAGGCTGAACCTGAGGAATCCCAGCCTGCACAGGAGTCCCCGCCTCCAGGGCCGGCTGAGCCGGGGCTGGGGCTCGAACATCCTGTGCCGGATCCTCAGGAGCAGACACCAGCTGAATCCGCTCTGGCTCCAGGGGTGATTGAGGACCCATTGCCTGCAGGTGCTCCTCTCCCAGCCCTGTCAGGGAAAGGTGAGGTTACCCCTGGGTCCAGTAACCCTCTAGCCTCTCCTGAGCTTCAGAGGCTCAGGGCAGAGAGGTGGAGGGAACTATAAATCTACCAAGTGCTCATTGATTCTTGTCGGTGAGGTAAAAGAAGGGAGAGGGGAACTCCCGAATGTGACACACAGGGGCAAGATGGGGATGGGAAAAGAGGGGTTGGGGTAGGTAATACGGGGTGACAGAGGTTGATGAAGGGACAGGTGTCAGTGCAGAGGAAGTCGAGCACGGTGACCCCTTGCCAGAGCCAGAGAGGCCCCGTCCCCACAAACACGGAGGGTCCTGAGATGTAGGGAACAGCAGGCTGGGCACACCAGGAAGTAGAGTCAGGCCAGCGCCTGCAGCCCAATTCACTAGCTGACCAGGTGGGGAAGGAGGCAAGTGATTCTTCAGCAGGGGAAGCTGAAAGCAGGTGAGGGTCACCTGCCTCATCAAGCCCAGATGCTGCAATCAGCAGGCACAGTATCAGAAGGCAGCAGAGCGGAGGTGTTGTGTCTGCTCTTGCTTTTGTCCTTCGAGATTGACTGCTCCACAACTATCTTGACAAAGGCTGCGTTTCTAGGCAGGCCAAAAAGCGATTCAGAAGAAAATGGCGCCAAACACCTGCAAAATGTCCGCTGCTACATTTCGCGGTGCAAACGCCGCATTTTGAGGTGGGCCCCAAAATGAAGCCTTGCTGCCCTAATCCCGCGGGTGACGGTTTTCGCCATAATTCCTAACTCATCTGATTCCCTCGGAAATACTGCCAAACACATGAAAATTGCCCCCTGCAAGGTTTTTTGGCGCAAACGGCATGTTTCCAGGTAGGCTGAAAAATGTAGGGATTTTCCCAAAAAAATGTTTTGCCACAGGTTAAGGCGCTGAGGGATGGTTTTTTTCATCTATGATAAAATGTGCTTTTCCACTGCCAAACCTTGCAGGGGAGAATTTGAAACAGTTTGGCACCAGTTTTGAGTGAATTGGATAACGTCAGATTTTGGGTGAAATTGTGGGTTAGGGACTTTTTCAGAAAACTGTTTTTCCGCAGGTTAAGATGTCGAGAGCTGATTTTTTGGCCGATGATAAAACCCTTCTATTTCCACCACAAAACCTTTCAGGGCAGCATTTGCAACAGTATGGCACCATTCTGGAGGGAATTGGATAACATCAGATTTTTGCTGCAATTATGGATTTTTTTCAAAAAAATGTTTTTCCGCAGCTTAAGTCTTTGAGGGCTGATTTCTAGGCCTATGATAAAAACCCACCTTTTTCATTGTCAAATATTTCAGAGGAGCATTTGCAACAGTTTGGAGTGAATTGGATAACGTCAGAATTTTGCTGAAATTGTAACCCTCGCGGCTGAAGTCTCTGGAAGTCTTCGGGGGCTGATTTCTGACTTTCTGACTCAAAAATGGTGCCAAACT
Source organism: Podarcis gaigeae (assembly GCF_964106915.1). Taxonomy (NCBI): domain Eukaryota; kingdom Metazoa; phylum Chordata; class Lepidosauria; order Squamata; family Lacertidae; genus Podarcis; species Podarcis gaigeae. The sequence continues at coordinate 16,994,502 of NC_139681.1, forward strand.
GTTGCAAATGCTCCCCTGAAAGGTATTCCTGTGGAAACAGAAGGCTGTTTATCACAGGACAAGAAATCAGTCCATGACAACTTCACCGGCAGAAAAAGATTTTTTTGAAAAAATCCCTAAGCCCCGGGGTCACAATTTCATCAAAAATATGACATTCTCCAATTCACTCAGAAATTGTGCCAAACGGTTGCAAATGCTCCCCTGAGAGGTTTGGCGGTTGAAACAGAAGGCTTTTTATCACAGGACAAGAAATCAGCCCTCGACAACTTCACCGGCAGAAAAAGATTTTTTTGAAAAAATCCCGAAGCCCCGGGGTCGCAATTTCATCAAAAATTGGACTTTTGGGAATCCACCCAAAAATGGTGCCAGACGGTTGCAAATGCTCCCCTGAGAGGTTTGGCGGTCGAAAGAGAAAGCTTTTTATCACAGGACAAGAAATCAGCCCTCGACAACTTCACCGGCAGAAAATGATTTTTTTGAAAAAATCCCTAAGCCCGGGGGTCACAATTTCATCAAAAATATGACATTCTCCAATTCACTCAGAAATTTTGCCAAACGGTTGCAAATGCTTCCCTGAGAGGTTTGGCGGTCGAAACAGAAGCCTTTTTATCACAGGACAAGAAATCAGTCCTCGACAACTTCACCGGAAGAAAAAGATATTTTTTAAAAAAATCCCTAAGCCCCGGGGTCACAATTTCATCAAAAATCAGACTTTCGGCAATCCACTCAAAAATGGTGCCAGGCGGTTGCAAATGCTCCCCTGAGAGGTTTGGCGGTCAAAACAGAAGGCTTTTTATCACAGGACAAGAAATCAGCCCTCGACAAATTCACCGGCAGAAAAAGATTAATTGAAAAAATCCCTAAGCCCCGGGGTCACAATTTCATCAAAAATATGACATTCTCCAATTCACTCAGAAATTGTGCCAAACGGTTGCAAATGCTCCCCTGAGAGGTGTGGCGGTCGAAACAGAAGGCTTTTTATCACAGGACAAGAAATCAGCTCTCAACAACTTCACCGGCAGAAAAAGATTTTTTTGAAAAAATCCCTAAGCCTCGGGGTCACAATTTCAGCAAAAATCGGACGTTCGGCAATGCACTCAAAAATGGTGCCAGACGGTTGCAAATGCTCCCCTGAGAGGTTTGGCGGTCGAAACAGAAGGCTTTTTATCACAGGACTAGAAATCAGTCCTCGACAACTTCACCCTCAGAAAAAGATTTTTTTGAAAAAATCCCTAAGCCCCAGGGTCACAATTTCAGCAAAAATTGGACGTTCAGCAATCCACTCAAAAATGGTGCCAGACGGTTGCAAATGCTCCCCTGAGAGGTTTGGCGGTCGAAACAGAAGGCTTTTTATCACAGGACAAGAATTCAGTCCTCGACAACTTCACCGGCAGAAAAAGATTTTTTTGAAAAAATCCCTAAGCCCCGGGGTCACAATTTCATCAAAAATATGACATTCTCCAATTCACTCAGAAATTGTGCCAAACGGTTGCAAATGCTTCCCTGAGAGGTGTGGCGGTCGAAACAGAAGGCTTTTTATCACAGGACAAGAAATCAGCCCTCAACAACTTCACCGGCAGAAAAAGATTTTTTTGAAAAAATCCCTAAGCCTCGGGGTCACAATTTCAGCAAAAATCGGACGTTCGGCAATGCACTCAAAAATGGTGCCAGACGGTTGCAAATGCTCCCCTGAGAGGTTTGGCGGTCGAAACAGAAGGCTTTTTATCACAGGACTAGAAATCAGTCCTCGACAACTTCACCCTCAGAAAAAGATTTTTTTGAAAAAATCCCTAAGCCCCGGGGTCACAATTTCAGCAAAAATTGGACGTTCGGCAATCCACTCAAAAATGGTGCCAGACGGTTGCAAATGCTCCCCTGAGAGGTTTGGCGGTCGAAACAGAAGGCTTTTTATCACAGGACAAGGAATCAGTCCTCGACAACTTCACCGGCAGAAAAAGATTTTTTGAAAAAATCCCTAAGCCCCGGGGTCACAATTTCATCAAAAATCAGACTTTTGGCAGTCCACTCAAAAATTGTGCCAAACGGTTGCAAATGCTCCCCTGGGAGGTTGGCGGTCGAAACAGAAGGCTTTTTATCACAGGACAAGAAATCAGTCCTCGACAACTTCAACGGCAGAAATTTTTTTTTTTGAAAAAATCCCTAAGCCCCGGGGTCACAATTTCATCAAAAATATGACGTTAGGCAATCCACTCAAAAATTGTGCCAAACGGTTGCAAATGCTCCCCTGGGAGGTTTGGCGGTCGAAACAGAAGGCTGTTTATCACAGGACAAGAAATCAGTCCTCGACAACTTCAACGGCAGAAAAAGATTTTTTTGAAAAAATCCCTAAGCCCCGGGGTCACAATTTCATCAAAAATATGACATTCTCCAATTCACTCAGAAATTGTGCCAAACGGTTGCAAATGCTCCCCTGAGAGGTTTGGCGGTTGAAACAGAAGGCTTTTTATCACAGGACAAGAAATCAGCCCTCGACAACTTCACCGGCAGAAAAAGATTTTTTTGAAAAAATCCCGAAGCCCCGGGGTCGCAATTTCATCAAAAATTGGACTTTTGGGAATCCACCCAAAAATGGTGCCAGACGGTTGCAAATGCTCCCCTGAGAGGTTTGGCGGTCGAAAGAGAAAGCTTTTTATCACAGGACAAGAAATCAGCCCTCGACAACTTCACCGGCAGAAAATGATTTTTTTGAAAAAATCCCTAAGCCCGGGGGTCACAATTTCATCAAAAATATGACATTCTCCAATTCACTCAGAAATTTTGCCAAACGGTTGCAAATGCTTCCCTGAGAGGTTTGGCGGTCGAAACAGAAGCCTTTTTATCACAGGACAAGAAATCAGTCCTCGACAACTTCACCGGAAGAAAAAGATATTTTTTAAAAAAATCCCTAAGCCCCGGGGTCACAATTTCATCAAAAATCAGACTTTCGGCAATCCACTCAAAAATGGTGCCAGGCGGTTGCAAATGCTCCCCTGAGAGGTTTGGCGGTCAAAACAGAAGGCTTTTTATCACAGGACAAGAAATCAGCCCTCGACAAATTCACCGGCAGAAAAAGATTAATTGAAAAAATCCCTAAGCCCCGGGGTCACAATTTCATCAAAAATATGACATTCTCCAATTCACTCAGAAATTGTGCCAAACGGTTGCAAATGCTCCCCTGAGAGGTGTGGCGGTCGAAACAGAAGGCTTTTTATCACAGGACAAGAAATCAGCTCTCAACAACTTCACCGGCAGAAAAAGATTTTTTTGAAAAAATCCCTAAGCCTCGGGGTCACAATTTCAGCAAAAATCGGACGTTCGGCAATGCACTCAAAAATGGTGCCAGACGGTTGCAAATGCTCCCCTGAGAGGTTTGGCGGTCGAAACAGAAGGCTTTTTATCACAGGACTAGAAATCAGTCCTCGACAACTTCACCCTCAGAAAAAGATTTTTTTGAAAAAATCCCTAAGCCCCAGGGTCACAATTTCAGCAAAAATTGGACGTTCAGCAATCCACTCAAAAATGGTGCCAGACGGTTGCAAATGCTCCCCTGAGAGGTTTGGCGGTCGAAACAGAAGGCTTTTTATCACAGGACAAGAATTCAGTCCTCGACAACTTCACCGGCAGAAAAAGATTTTTTTGAAAAAATCCCTAAGCCCCGGGGTCACAATTTCATCAAAAATATGACATTCTCCAATTCACTCAGAAATTGTGCCAAACGGTTGCAAATGCTTCCCTGAGAGGTGTGGCGGTCGAAACAGAAGGCTTTTTATCACAGGACAAGAAATCAGCCCTCAACAACTTCACCGGCAGAAAAAGATTTTTTTGAAAAAATCCCTAAGCCTCGGGGTCACAATTTCAGCAAAAATCGGACGTTCGGCAATGCACTCAAAAATGGTGCCAGACGGTTGCAAATGCTCCCCTGAGAGGTTTGGCGGTCGAAACAGAAGGCTTTTTATCACAGGACTAGAAATCAGTCCTCGACAACTTCACCCTCAGAAAAAGATTTTTTTGAAAAAATCCCTAAGCCCCGGGGTCACAATTTCAGCAAAAATTGGACGTTCGGCAATCCACTCAAAAATGGTGCCAGACGGTTGCAAATGCTCCCCTGAGAGGTTTGGCGGTCGAAACAGAAGGCTTTTTATCACAGGACAAGGAATCAGTCCTCGACAACTTCACCGGCAGAAAAAGATTTTTTGAAAAAATCCCTAAGCCCCGGGGTCACAATTTCATCAAAAATCAGACTTTTGGCAGTCCACTCAAAAATTGTGCCAAACGGTTGCAAATGCTCCCCTGGGAGGTTGGCGGTCGAAACAGAAGGCTTTTTATCACAGGACAAGAAATCAGTCCTCGACAACTTCAACGGCAGAAATTTTTTTTTTTGAAAAAATCCCTAAGCCCCGGGGTCACAATTTCATCAAAAATATGACGTTAGGCAATCCACTCAAAAATTGTGCCAAACGGTTGCAAATGCTCCCCTGGGAGGTTTGGCGGTCGAAACAGAAGGCTGTTTATCACAGGACAAGAAATCAGTCCTCGACAACTTCAACGGCAGAAAAAGATTTTTTTGAAAAAATCCCTAAGCCCCGGGGTCACAATTTCATCAAAAATCGGACGTTCGGCAATCCCCTCAAAAATAGTGCCAGACGGTTGCAAATGCTCCCCTGAGAGGTTTGGTGGTCGAAACAGAAGGCTTTTTATCACAGGACAAGAAATCAGTCCTCGACAACTTCACCGGCAGAAAAAGATTTTTTTGAAAAAATCCCTAAGCCCCGGGGTCACAATTTCATCAAAAATCGGACTTTTGGGAATCCACTCAAAAATGGTGCCAGACGGTTGCAAATGCTCCCCTGAGAGGTTTGGCGGTCGAAACAGAAGGCTTTTTATCACAGGACAAGAAATCAGTCCTCGACAACTTCACCGGCAGAAAAAGATTAATTGAAAAAATCCCTAAGCCCCGGGGTCACAATTTCATCAAAAATATGACATTCTCCAATTCACTCAGAAATTGTGCCAAACGGTTGCAAATGCTCCCCTGAGAGGTGTGGCGGTCGAAACAGAAGGCTTTTTATCACAGGACAAGAAATCAGCCCTCAACAACTTCACCGGCAGAAAAAGATTTTTTTGAAAAAATCCCTAAGTCTCGGGGTCACAATTTCAGCAATAATCGGACGTTCGGCAATGCACTCAAAAATGGTGCCAGACGGTTGCAAATGCTCCCCTGAGAGGTTTGGCGGTCGAAACAGAAGGCTTTTTATGACAGGACTAGAAATCAGTCCTCGACAACTTCACCCTCAGAAAAAGATTTTTTTGAAAAAATCCCTAAGCCCCGGGGTCACAATTTCAGCAAAAATTGGACGTTCGGCAATCCACTCAAAAATGGTGCCAGACGGTTGCAAATGCTCCCCTGAGAGGTTTGGCAGTCGAAACAGAAGGCTTTTTATCACAGGACAAGGAATCAGTCCTCGACAACTTCACCGGCAGAAAAAGATTTTTTGAAAAAATCCCTAAGCCCCGGGGTCACAATTTCATCAAAAATCAGACTTTTGGCAGTCCACTCAAAAATTGTGCCAAACGGTTGCAAATGCTCCCCTGGGAGGTTGGCGGTCGAAACAGAAGGCTTTTTATCACAGGACAAGAAATCAGTCCTCGACAACTTCAACGGCAGAAATTTTTTTTTTTGAAAAAATCCCTAAGCCCCGGGGTCACAATTTCATCAAAAATATGACGTTAGGCAATCCCCTCAAAAATGGTGCCAGACGGTTGCAAATGCTCCCCTGAGAGGTTTGGTGGTCGAAACAGAAGGCTTTTTATCACAGGACAAGAAATCAGTCCTCGACAACTTCACCGGCAGAAAAAGATTTTTTGAAAAAATCCCTAAGCCCCGGGGTCACAATTTCATCAAAAATCAGACTTTTGGGAATCCACTCAAAAATGGTGCCAGACGGTTGCAAATGCTCCCCTGAGAGGTTTGGCGGTCGAAACAGAAGGCTTTTTATCACAGGACAAGAAATCAGTCCTCGACAACTTCACCGGCAGAAAAAGATTAATTGAAAAAATCCCTAAGCCCCGGGGTCACAATTTCATCAAAAATATGACATTCTCCAATTCACTCAGAAATTGTGCCAAACGGTTGCAAATGCTCCCCTGAGAGGTGTGGCGGTCGAAACAGAAGGCTTTTTATCACAGGACAAGAAATCAGCCCTCAACAACTTCACCGGCAGAAAAAGATTTTTTTGAAAAAATCCCTAAGCCCCGGGGTCACAATTTCAGCAAAAATCGGACGTTCGGCAATGCACTCAAAATGGTGCCAGACGGTTGCAAATGCTCCCATGAGAGGTTTGGCGGTCGAAACAGAAGGCTTTTTATCACAGGACTAGAAATCAGTCCTCGACAACTTCACCCTCAGAAAAAGATTTTTTTGAAAAAATCCCTAAGCCCCAGGGTCACAATTTCAGCAAAAATTGGACGTTCAGCAATCCACTCAAAAATGGTGCCAGACGGTTGCAAATGCTCCCCTGAGAGGTTTGGCGGTCGAAACAGAAGGCTTTTTATCACAGGACAAGAATTCAGTCCTCGACAACTTCACCGGCAGAAAAAGATTTTTTTGAAAAAATCCCTAAGCCCCGGGGTCACAATTTCATCAAAAATATGACATTCTCCAATTCACTCAGAAATTGTGCCAAACGGTTGCAAATGCTTCCCTGAGAGGTGTGGCGGTCGAAACAGAAGGCTTTTTATCACAGGACAAGAAATCAGCCCTCAACAACTTCACCGGCAGAAAAAGATTTTTTTGAAAAAATCCCTAAGCCTCGGGGTCACAATTTCAGCAAAAATCGGACGTTCGGCAATGCACTCAAAAATGGTGCCAGACGGTTGCAAATGCTCCCCTGAGAGGTTTGGCGGTCGAAACAGAAGGCTTTTTATCACAGGACTAGAAATCAGTCCTCGACAACTTCACCCTCAGAAAAAGATTTTTTTGAAAAAATCCCTAAGCCCCGGGGTCACAATTTCAGCAAAAATTGGACGTTCGGCAATCCACTCAAAAATGGTGCCAGACGGTTGCAAATGCTCCCCTGAGAGGTTTGGCGGTCGAAACAGAAGGCTTTTTATCACAGGACAAGGAATCAGTCCTCGACAACTTCACCGGCAGAAAAAGATTTTTTTGAAAAAATCCCTAAGCCTCGGGGTCACAATTTCAGCAAAAATCGGACGTTCGGCAATGCACTCAAAAATGGTGCCAGACGGTTGCAAATGCTCCCCTGAGAGGTTTGGCGGTCGAAACAGAAGGCTTTTTATCACAGGACTAGAAATCAGTCCTCGACAACTTCACCCTCAGAAAAAGATTTTTTTGAAAAAATCCCTAAGCCCCGGGGTCACAATTTCAGCAAAAATTGGACGTTCGGCAATCCACTCAAAAATGGTGCCAGACGGTTGCAAATGCTCCCCTGAGAGGTTTGGCGGTCGAAACAGAAGGCTTTTTATCACAGGACAAGGAATCAGTCCTCGACAACTTCACCGGCAGAAAAAGATTTTTTGAAAAAATCCCTAAGCCCCGGGGTCACAATTTCATCAAAAATCAGACTTTTGGCAGTCCACTCAAAAATTGTGCCAAACGGTTGCAAATGCTCCCCTGGGAGGTTGGCGGTCGAAACAGAAGGCTTTTTATCACAGGACAAGAAATCAGTCCTCGACAACTTCAACGGCAGAAATTTTTTTTTTTGAAAAAATCCCTAAGCCCCGGGGTCACAATTTCATCAAAAATATGACGTTAGGCAATGCACTCAAAAATTGTGCCAAACGGTTGCAAATGCTCCCCTGGGAGGTTTGGCGGTCGAAACAGAAGGCTGTTTATCACAGGACAAGAAATCAGTCCTCGACAACTTCAACGGCAGAAAAAGATTTTTTTGAAAAAATCCCTAAGCCCCGGGGTCACAATTTCATCAAAAATCGGACGTTCGGCAATCCCCTCAAAAATAGTGCCAGACGGTTGCAAATGCTCCCCTGAGAGGTTTGGTGGTCGAAACAGAAGGCTTTTTATCACAGGACAAGAAATCAGTCCTCGACAACTTCACCGGCAGAAAAAGATTTTTTTGAAAAAATCCCTAAGCCCCGGGGTCACAATTTCATCAAAAATCGGACTTTTGGGAATCCACTCAAAAATGGTGCCAGACGGTTGCAAATGCTCCCCTGAGAGGTTTGGCGGTCGAAACAGAAGGCTTTTTATCACAGGACAAGAAATCAGTCCTCGACAACTTCACCGGCAGAAAAAGATTAATTGAAAAAATCCCTAAGCCCCGGGGTCACAATTTCATCAAAAATATGACATTCTCCAATTCACTCAGAAATTGTGCCAAACGGTTGCAAATGCTCCCCTGAGAGGTGTGGCGGTCGAAACAGAAGGCTTTTTATCACAGGACAAGAAATCAGCCCTCAACAACTTCACCGGCAGAAAAAGATTTTTTTGAAAAAATCCCTAAGTCTCGGGGTCACAATTTCAGCAATAATCGGACGTTCGGCAATGCACTCAAAAATGGTGCCAGACGGTTGCAAATGCTCCCCTGAGAGGTTTGGCGGTCGAAACAGAAGGCTTTTTATCACAGGACTAGAAATCAGTCCTCGACAACTTCACCCTCAGAAAAAGATTTTTTTGAAAAAATCCCTAAGCCCCGGGGTCACAATTTCAGCAAAAATTGGACGTTCGGCAATCCACTCAAAAATGGTGCCAGACGGTTGCAAATGCTCCCCTGAGAGGTTTGGCAGTCGAAACAGAAGGCTTTTTATCACAGGACAAGGAATCAGTCCTCGACAACTTCACCGGCAGAAAAAGATTTTTTGAAAAAATCCCTAAGCCCCGGGGTCACAATTTCATCAAAAATCAGACTTTTGGCAGTCCACTCAAAAATTGTGCCAAACGGTTGCAAATGCTCCCCTGGGAGGTTGGCGGTCGAAACAGAAGGCTTTTTATCACAGGACAAGGAATCAGTCCTCGACAACTTCAACGGCAGAATTTTTTTTTTTTGAAAAAATCCCTAAGCCCCGGGGTCACAATTTCATCAAAAATATGACGTTAGGCAATCCCCTCAAAAATGGTGCCAGACGGTTGCAAATGCTCCCCTGAGAGGTTTGGTGGTCGAAACAGAAGGCTTTTTATCACAGGACAAGAAATCAGTCCTCGACAACTTCACCGGCAGAAAAAGATTTTTTGAAAAAATCCCTAAGCCCCGGGGTCACAATTTCATCAAAAATCAGACTTTTGGGAATCCACTCAAAAATGGTGCCAGACGGTTGCAAATGCTCCCCTGAGAGGTTTGGCGGTCGAAACAGAAGGCTTTTTATCACAGGACAAGAAATCAGTCCTCGACAACTTCACCGGCAGAAAAAGATTAATTGAAAAAATCCCTAAGCCCCGGGGTCACAATTTCATCAAAAATATGACATTCTCCAATTCACTCAGAAATTGTGCCAAACGGTTGCAAATGCTCCCCTGAGAGGTGTGGCGGTCGAAACAGAAGGCTTTTTATCACAGGACAAGAAATCAGCCCTCAACAACTTCACCGGCAGAAAAAGATTTTTTTGAAAAAATCCCTAAGCCCCGGGGTCACAATTTCAGCAAAAATCGGACGTTCGGCAATGCACTCAAAATGGTGCCAGACGGTTGCAAATGCTCCCATGAGAGGTTTGGCGGTCGAAACAGAAGGCTTTTTATCACAGGACTAGAAATCAGTCCTCGACAACTTCACCCTCAGAAAATGATTTTTTTGAAAAAATCCCTAAGCCCCGGGGTCACAATTTCATCAAAAATATGATCTTAGGCAATCCACTCAAAAATGGTGCCAGACGGTTGCAAATGCTCCCCTGAGAGGTTTGGCGGTCGAAACAGAAGGCTTTTTATCACAGGACAAGAAATCAGTCCTCGACAACTTCACCGGCAGAAAAAGATTTTTTGAAAAAATCCCTAAGCCTCGGGGTCACAATTTCAGCAATAATCGGACGTTCGGCAATGCACTCAAAAATGGTGCCAGACGGTTGCAAATGCTCCCCTGAGAGGTTTGGCGGTCGAAACAGAAGGCTTTTTATCACAGGACAAGAAATCAGTCCTCGACAACTTCACCGGCAGAAAAAGATTTTTTGAAAAAATCCCTAAGCCCCGGGGTCACAATTTCAACAAAAATCGGATTTTCGGCAATCCACTCAAAGATGGTGCCAAACGGTTGCAAATGCTCCCCTGAGAGGTGTGGCGGTCGAAACAGAAGGCTTTTTATCACAGGAAAAGAAATCAGCCCTCAACAACTTCACCGGCAGAAAAAGATTTTTTTGAAAAAATCCCTAAGCCTCGGGGTCACAATTTCAGCAATAATCGGACGTTCGGCAATGCACTCAAAAATGGTGCCAGACGGTTGCAAATGCTCCCCTGAGAGGTTTGGCGGTCGAAACAGAAGGCTTTTTATCACAGGACTAGAAATCAGTCCTCGACAACTTCACCCTCAGAAAAAGATTTTTTTGAAAAAATCCCTAACCCCCGGGGTCACAATTTCAGCAAAAATTGGACGTTCGGCAATCCACTCAAAAATGGTGCCAGACGGTTGCAAATGCTCCCCTGAGAGGTTTGGCGGTCGAAACAGAAGGCTTTTTATCACAGGACAAGGAATCAGTCCTCGACAACTTCACCGGCAGAAAAAGATTTTTTGAAAAAATCCCTAAGCCCCGGGGTCACAATTTCATCAAAAATCAGACTTTTGGCAGTCCACTCAAAAATTGTGCCAAACGGTTGCAAATGCTCCCCTGGGAGGTTGGCGGTCGAAACAGAAGGCTTTTTATCACAGGACAAGAAATCAGTCCTCGACAACTTCAACGGCAGAAATTTTTTTTTTTGAAAAAATCCCTAAGCCCCGGGGTCACAATTTCATCAAAAATATGACGTTAGGCAATCCACTCAAAAATTGTGCCAAACGGTTGCAAATGCTCCCCTGGGAGGTTTGGCGGTCGAAACAGAAGGCTGTTTATCACAGGACAAGAAATCAGTCCTCGACAACTTCACCGGCAGAAAAAGATTAATTGAAAAAATCCCTAAGCCCCGGGGTCACAATTTCATCAAAAATATGACATTCTCCAATTCACTCAGAAATTGTGCCAAACGGTTGCAAATGCTCCCCTGGGAGGTTGGCAGTCGAAACAGAAGGCTTTTTATCACAGGACAAGAAATCAGTCCTCGACAACTTCACCGGCAGAAAAAGATTTTTTTGAAAAAATCCCTAAGCCCCGGGGTCACAATTTCAGCAAAAATCGGACGTTCGGCAATGCACTCAAAATGGTGCCAGACGGTTGCAAATGCTCCCCTGAGAGGTTTGGCGGTCGAAACAGAAGGCTTTTTATCACAGGACTAGAAATCAGTCCTCGACAACTTCACCCTCAGAAAATGATTTTTTTGAAAAAATCCCTAAGCCCCGGGGTCACAATTTCAACAAAAATCGGATTTTCGGCAATCCACTCAAAGATGGTGCCAAACGGTTGCAAATGCTCCCCTGAGAGGTGTGGCGGTCGAAACAGAAGGCTTTTTATCACAGGACAAGAAATCAGCCCTCAACAACTTCACCGGCAGAAAAAGATTTTTTTGAAAAAATCCCTAAGCCTCGGGGTCACAATTTCAGCAATAATCGGACGTTCGGCAATGCACTCAAAAATGGTGCCAGACGGTTGCAAATGCTCCCCTGAGAGGTTTGGCGGTCGAAACAGAAGGCTTTTTATCACAGGACTAGAAATCAGTCCTCGACAACTTCACCCTCAGAAAAAGATTTTTTTGAAAAAATCCCTAAGCCCCGGGGTCACAATTTCAGCAAAAATTGGACGTTCGGCAATCCACTCAAAAATGGTGCCAGACGGTTGCAAATGCTCCCCTGAGAGGTTTGGCGGTCGAAACAGAAGGCTTTTTATCACAGGACAAGGAATCAGTCCTCGACAACTTCACCGGCAGAAAAAGATTTTTTGAAAAAATCCCTAAGCCCCGGGGTCACAATTTCATCAAAAATCAGACTTTTGGCAGTCCACTCAAAAATTGTGCCAAACGGTTGCAAATGCTCCCCTGGGAGGTTGGCGGTCGAAACAGAAGGCTTTTTATCACAGGACAAGAAATCAGTCCTCGACAACTTCAACGGCAGAAATTTTTTTTTTTGAAAAAATCCCTAAGCCCCGGGGTCACAATTTCATCAAAAATATGACGTTAGGCAATCCACTCAAAAATTGTGCCAAACGGTTGCAAATGCTCCCCTGAGAGGTTTGGTGGTCGAAACAGAAGGCTTTTTATCACAGGACAAGAAATCAGTCCTCGACAACTTCACCGGCAGAAAAAGATTTTTTTGAAAAAATCCCTAAGCCCCGGGGTCACAATTTCATCAAAAATCGGACTTTTGGGAATCCACTCAAAAATGGTGCCAGACGGTTGCAAATGCTCCCCTGAGAGGTTTGGCGGTCGAAACAGAAGGCTTTTTATCACAGGACAAGAAATCAGTCCTCGACAACTTCACCGGCAGAAAAAGATTAATTGAAAAAATCCCTAAGCCCCGGGGTCACAATTTCATCAAAAATATGACATTCTCCAATTCACTCAGAAATTGTGCCAAACGGTTGCAAATGCTCCCCTGAGAGGTGTGGCGGTCGAAACAGAAGGCTTTTTATCACAGGACAAGAAATCAGCCCTCAACAACTTCACCGGCAGAAAAAGATTTTTTTGAAAAAATCCCTAAGCCCCCGGGTCACAATTTCAGCAAAAATCGGACGTTCGGCAATGCACTCAAAATGGTGCCAGACGGTTGCAAATGCTCCCATGAGAGGTTTGGCGGTCGAAACAGAAGGCTTTTTATCACAGGACTAGAAATCAGTCCTCGACAACTTCACCCTCAGAAAATGATTTTTTTGAAAAAATCCCTAAGCCCCGGGGTCACAATTTCATCAAAAATATGATCTTAGGCAATCCACTCAAAAATGGTGCCAGACGGTTGCAAATGCTCCCCTGAGAGGTTTGGCGGTCGAAACAGAAGGCTTTTTATCACAGGACAAGAAATCAGTCCTCGACAACTTCACCGGCAGAAAAAGATTTTTTGAAAAAATCCCTAAGCCCCGGGGTCACAATTTCATCAAAAATCAGACTTTTGGCAGTCCACTCAAAAATTGTGCCAAACGGTTGCAAATGCTCCCCTGGGAGGTTGGCGGTCGAAACAGAAGGCTTTTTATCACAGGACAAGAAATCAGTCCTCGACAACTTCACCGGCAGAAAAAGATTTTTTGAAAAAATCCCTAAGCCCCGGGGTCACAATTTCATCAAAAATCAGACTTTTGGCAGTCCACTCAAAAATTGTGTCAAACGGTTGCAAATGCTCCCCTGGGAGGTTTGGCGGTCGAAACAGAAGGCTTTTTATCACAGGACAAGAAATCAGTCCTCGACAACTTCACCGGCAGAAAAAGATTTTTTGAAAAAATCCCTAAGCCCCGGGGTCACAATTTCATCAAAAATATGACATTCTCCAATTCACTTAGTAATTGTGCCAAACGGTTGCAAATGCTCCCCTGAAAGTTTTGGCGGTCGAAAGAGAAGGCTTTTTATCACAGAACAAGAAATCAGTCCTCGACAACTTTACCGGCAGAAAAGGATTTTTTGAAAAAATCCCTAAGCCCCGGGGTCACAATTTCAACAAAAATCGGATTTTCGGCAATCCACTCAAAGATGGTGCCACACGGTTGCAAATGCGCCCCTGGGAGGTTTGGCGGTCGAAACAGAAGGCTTTTTATCACAGGACAAGAAATCAGTCCTCGACAACTTCACCGGCAGAAAAAGATTTTTTGAAAAAATCCCTAAGCCCCGGGGTCACAATTTCAACAAAAATCGGATTTTCGGCAATCCACTCAAAGATGGTGCCAAACGGTTGCAAATGCTCCCCTGGGAGGTTTGGCGGTCGAAACAGAAGGCTTTTTATCACAGGACAAGAAATCAGTCCTCGACAACTTCACCGGCAGAAAAAGATTTTTTGAAAAAATACCTAAGCCCCGGGGTCACAATTTCATCAAAAATATGATCTTAGGCAATCCACTCAAAAATGGTGCCAGACGGTTGCAAATGCTCCCCTGAGAGGTTTGGCGGTCGAAACAGAAGGCTGTTTATCAGAGGACAAGAAATCAGTCCTCGACAACTTCAACGGCAGAAATTTTTTTTTGTGAACAAATCCCTAAGCCCCGGGGTCACAATTTCATCAAAAATATGACGTTAGGCAATCCACTCAAAAATGGTGCCAAACGGTTGCAAATGCTCCCCTGGGAGGTTTGGCGGTCGAAACAGAAGGCTTTTTATCACAGGACAAGAAATCAGCCCTTGACAACTTCACCGGCAGAAAAGGATTTTTTGAAAAAATCCCTAAGCCCCGGGGTCACAATTTCATCAAAAATATGACATTCTCCAATTCACTCAGAAATTGTGCCAAACGGCTGCAAATGCTCCCCTGAGAGGCTTGGCGGTCGAAACAGAAGGCTGTTTATCACAGGACAAGAAATCAGTCCTCAACAACTTCACCGGCAGAAAAAGATTTTTTGAAAAAATCCCTAAGCCCCGGGGTCACAATTTCATCAAAAATCGGACTTTTGGGAATCCACTCAAAAATGGTGCCAGACGGTTGCAAATGCTCCCCTGAGAGGTTTGGTGGTCGAAACAGAAGGCTTTTTATCACAGGACAAGAAATCAGTCCTCGACAACTTCACCGGCAGAAAAAGATTTTTTTGAAAAAATCCCTAAGCCCCGGGGTCACAATTTCATCAAAAATCGGACTTTTGGGAATCCACTCAAAAATGGTGCCAGACCGTTGCAAATGCTCCCCTGAGAGGTTTGGGGGTCGAAACAGAAGGCTTTTTATCACAGGACAAGAAATCAGTCCTCGACAACTTCACCGGCAGAAAAAGATTAATTGAAAAAATCCCTAAGCCCCGGGGTCACAATTTCAACAAAAATCGGATTTTCGGCAATCCACTCAAAGATGGTGCCAAACGGTTGCAAATGCTCCCCTGGGAGGTTTGGCGGTCGAAACAGAAGGCTTTTTATCACAGGACAAGAAATCAGTCCTCGACAACTTCACCGGCAGAAAAGGATTTTTTGAAAAAATCCCTAAGCCCCGGGGTCACAATTTCAACAAAAATCGGACTTTCGGGAATCCACTCAAAAATGGTGCGAGACGGTTGCAAATGCTCCCCTGAGAGGTTTGGCATTCGAAACAGAAGGCTTTTATCACAGGACAAGAAATCAGCCCTCGACAACTTCACCGGCAGAAAAAGATTTTTTGAAAAAATCCCTAAGCCCCGGGGTCACAATTTCATCAAAAATACGACATTCTCCAATTCACTTAGAAATTGTGCCAAACGGTTGCAAATGCTCCCCTGAAAGGTTTGGCGGTCGAAATAGAAGGCTTTTTATCACAGAACAAGAAATCAGTCCTCGACAACTTTACCGGCAGAAAAGGATTTTTTGAAAAAATCCCTAAGCCCCGGGGTCACAATTTCAACAAAAATATGATCTTAGGCAATCCACTCAAAAATGGTGCCAGACGGTTGCAAATGCTCCCCTGAGAGGTTTGGCGGTCAAAACAGAAGGCTTTTTATCACAGGACAAGAAATCAGTCCTCGACAACTTCACCGGCAGAAAATGATTTTTTTGAAAAAAATCCCTAAGCCCCGGGGTCACAATTTCAACAAAAATCAGACTTTTGGCAGTCCACTGAAAAATTGTGCCAAACGGTTGCAAATGCTCCCCTGGGAGGTTTGGCGGTCGAAACAGAAGGCTTTTTATCACAGGACAAGAAATCAGTCCTCGACAACTTCAACGGCAGAAATTTTTTTTTGTGAAAAAATCCCTAAGCCCCGGGGTCACAATTTCATCAAAAATATGACGTTAGGCAATCCACTCAAAAATTGTGCCAAACGGTTGCAAATGCTCCCCTGAAAGTTTTGGCGGTCGAAAGAGAAGGCTTTTTATCACAGAACAAGAAATCAGTCCTCGACAACTTTACCGGCAGAAATTTTTTTGTGAAAAAATCCCTAAGCCCCGGGGTCACAATTTCATCAAAAATATGACGTTAGGCAATCCACTCAAAAATGGTGCCAAACGGTTGCAAATGCTCCCCTGGGAGGTTTGGCGGTCGAAACAGAAGGCTTTTTATCACAGGACAAGAAATCAGTCCTCGATAACTTCACCGGCAGAAAAAGATTTTTTGAAAAAATCCCTAAGCCCCGGGGTCACAATTACATCAAAAATATGACATTCTCCAATTCACTCAGAAATTGTGCCAAACGGCTGCAAATGCTCCCCTGAGAGGTTTGGCGGTCGAAACAGAAGGCTGTTTATCAGAGGACAAGAAATCAGTCCTCGACAACTTCAACGGCAGAAATTTTTTTTTGTGAAAAAATCCCTAAGCCCCGGGGTCACAATTTCATCAAAAATATGACGTTAGGCAATCCACTCAAAAATTGTGCCAAACGGTTGCAAATGCTCCCCTGGGAGGTTTGGCGGTCGAAACAGAAGGCTTTTTATCACAGGACAAGAAATCA
Organism: Podarcis gaigeae; assembly: GCF_964106915.1. Taxonomy (NCBI): domain Eukaryota; kingdom Metazoa; phylum Chordata; class Lepidosauria; order Squamata; family Lacertidae; genus Podarcis; species Podarcis gaigeae. Next base: position 17,011,080 of record NC_139681.1, read on the forward strand.
GTCCTCAACAACTTCACCGGCAGAAATTTTTTTGTGAAAAAATCCCTAAGCCCCGGGGTCACAATTTCATCAAAAATATGACGTTAGGCAATCCACTCAAAAATGGTGCCAAACGGTTGCAAATGCTCCCCTGAGAGGTTTGGCGGTCGAAACAGAAGGCTTTTTATCACAGGACAAGAAATCAGCCCTTGACAACTTCACCGGCAGAAAAGGATTTTTTTGAAAAAATCCCTAAGCCCCGGGGTCACAATTTCAGCAAAAATCGGACTTTTGGCAGTCCACTCAAAAATTGTGCCAAACGGTTGAAATGCTCCCCTGGGAGGTTTGGCGGTCGAAACAGAAGGCTTTTTATCACAGGACAAGAAATCAGTCCTCGACAACTTCACCGGCAGAAAAGGATTTTTTGAAAAAATCCCTAAGCCCCGGGGTCACAATTTCAACAAAAATCGGACTTTCGGGAATCCACTCAAAAATGGTGCGAGACGGTTGCAAATGCTCCCCTGAGAGGTTTGGCATTCGAAACAGAAGGCTTTTATCACAGGACAAGAAATCAGTCCTCGACAACTTCACCGGCAGAAAAAGATTTTTTTTGAAAAAATCCCTAAGCCCCGGGGTCACAATTTCAGCAAAAATCGGACGTTCGGCAATCCACTCAAAAATGGTGCCAGACGGTTGCAAATGCTCCCCTGAGAGGTTTGGCGGTCGAAACAGAAGGCTTTTTATCACAGGACTAGAAATCAGTCCTCGACAACTTCACCGGCAGAAAATGATTTTTTTGAAAAAATCCCTAAGCCCCGGGGTCACAATTTCATCAAAAATATGATCTTAGGCAATCCACTCAAAAATGGTGCCAGACGGTTGCAAATGCTCCCCTGAGAGGTTTGGCGTTCAAAACAGAAGGCTTTTTATCACAGGACAAGAAATCAGTCCTCGACAACTTCACCGGCAGAAAAAGATTTTTTGAAAAAATCCCTAAGCCCCGGGGTCACAATTTCAACAAAAATCAGACTTTTGGCAGTCCACTGAAAAATTGTGCCAAACGGTTGCAAATGCTCCCCTGGGAGGTTTGGTGGTCGAAACAGAAGGCTTTTTATCACAGGACAAGAAATCAGTCCTCGACAACTTCAACGGCAGAAATTTCTTTTTTTTTGAAAAAATCCCTAAGCCCCGGGGTCACAATTTCATCAAAAATATGACGTTAGGCAATCCACTCAAAAATTGTGCCAAACGGTTGCAAATGCTCCCCTGGGAGGTTTGGCGGACGAAACAGAAGGCTTTTTATCACAGGACAAGAAATCAGTCCTCAACAACTTCACCGGCAGAAATTTTTTTGTGAAAAAATCCCTAAGCCCCGGGGTCACAATTTCATCAAAAATATGACGTTAGGCAATCCACTCAAAAATGGTGCCAAACGGTTGCAAATGCTCCCCTGAGAGGTTTGGCGGTCGAAACAGAAGGCTTTTTATCACAGGACAAGAAATCAGCCCTTGACAACTTCACCGGCAGAAAAGGATTTTTTGAAAAAATCCCTAAGCCCCGGGGTCACAATTTCAACAAAAATCGGATTTTCGGCAATCCACTCAAAGATGGTGCCAAACGGTTGCAAATGCTCCCCTGAGAGGTTTGGCGGTCGTAACAGAAGGCTTTTTATCACAGGACAATAAATCAGCCCTCGACAACTTCACCGGCAGAAAATGATTTTTTTGAAAAAATCCCTAAGCCCCGGGGTCACAATTTCATCAAAAATATGACATTCTCCAATTCACTCAGAAATTGTGCCAAACGGCTGCAAATGCTCCCCTGAGAGGCTTGGCGGTCGAAACAGAAGGCTGTTTATCACAGGACAAGAAATCAGTCCTCGACAACTTCACCGGCAGAAAAAGATTTTTTTGAAAAAATCCCTAAGCCCCGGGGTCACAATTTCATCAAAAATCGGACGTTCGGCAATCCACTCAAAAATGGTGCCAGACGGTTGCAAATGCTCCCCTGAGAGGTTTGGTGGTCGAAACAGAAGGCTTTTTATCACAGGACAAGAAATCAGTCCTCGACAACTTCACCGGCAGAAAAAGATTTTTTTGAAAAAATCCCTAAGCCCCGGGGTCACAATTTCATCAAAAATCGGACTTTTGGGAATTCACTCAAAAATGGTGCCAGACCGTTGCAAATGCTCCCCTGAGAGGTTTGGCGGTCGAAACAGAAGGCTTTTTATCACAGGACAAGAAATCAGTCCTCGACAACTTCACCGGCAGAAAAAGATTAATTGAAAAAATCCCTAAGCCCCGGGGTCACAATTACATCAAAAATATGACATTCTCCAATTCACTCAGAAATTGTGCCAAACGGCTGCAAATGCTCCCCTGAGAGGTTTGGCGGTCGAAACAGAAGGCTGTTTATCACAGGACAAGAAATCAGTCCTCGACAACTTCACCGGCAGAAAAAGATTTTTTTGAAAAAATCCCTAAGCCCCGGGGTCACAATTTCATCAAAAATATGATCTTAGGCAATCCACTCAAAAATGGTGCCAGACGGTTGCAAATGCTCCCCTGAGAGGTTTGGCGGTCGAAACAGAAGGCTTTTTATCACAGGACAAGAAATCAGTCCTCGACAACTTCACCGGCAGAAAAAGATTTTTTGAAAAAATCCCTAAGCCCCGGGGTCACAATTTCATCAAAAATCAGACTTTTGGCAGTCCACTCAAAAATTGTGCCAAACGGTTGCAAATGCTCCCCTGGGAGGTTTGGCGGTCGAAACAGAAGGCTTTTTATCACAGGACAAGAAATCAGTCCTCGACAACTTCACCGGCAGAAAAGGATTTTTTGAAAAAATCCCTAAGCCCCGGGGTCACAATTTCAACAAAAATCGGACTTTCGGGAATCCACTCAAAAATGGTGCGAGACGGTTGCAAATGCTCCCCTGAGAGGTTTGGCATTCGAAACAGAAGGCTTTTATCACAGGACAAGAAATCAGCCCTCGACAACTTCACCGGCAGAAAAAGATTTTTTGAAAAAATCCCTAAACCCCGGGGTCACAATTTCATCAAAAATATGACATTCTCCAATTCACTTAGAAATTGTGCCAAACGGTTGCAAATGCTCCCCTGAAAGGTTTGGCGGTCGAAAGAGAAGGCTTTTTATCACAGAACAAGAAATCAGTCCTCGACAACTTTACCGGCAGAAAAGGATTTTTTGAAAAAATCCCTAAGCCCCGGGGTCACAATTTCAACAAAAATCGGATTTTCGGCAATCCACTCAAAGATGGTGCCAAACGGTTGCAAATGCTCCCCTGAGAGGTTTGGCGGTCGAAACAGAAGGCTTTTTATCACAGGACAGTAAATCAGCCCTCGACAACTTCACCGGCAGAAAAAGATTTTTTTGAAAAAATCCCTAAGCCCCGGGGTCACAATTACATCAAAAATATGACATTCTCCAATTCACTCAGAAATTGTGCCAAACGGCTGCAAATGCTCCCCTGAGAGGTTTGGCGGTCGAAACAGAAGGCTGTTTATCACAGGACAAGAAATCAGTCCTCGACAACTTCACCGGCAGAAAAAGATTTTTTTTGAAAAAATCCCTAAGCCCCGGGGTCACAATTTCAGCAAAAATCGGACGTTCGGCAATCCACTCAAAAATGGTGCCAGACGGTTGCAAATGCTCCCCTGAGAGGTTTGGCGGTCGAAACAGAAGGCTTTTTATCACAGGACTAGAAATCAGTCCTCGACAACTTCACCGGCAGAAAATGATTTTTTTGAAAAAATCCCTAAGCCCCGGGGTCACAATTTCATCAAAAATATGATCTTAGGCAATCCACTCAAAAATGGTGCCAGACGGTTGCAAATGCTCCCCTGAGAGGTTTGGCGGTCAAAACAGAAGGCTTTTTATCACAGGACAAGAAATCAGTCCTCGACAACTTCACCGGCAGAAAAAGATTTTTTGAAAAAATCCCTAAGCCCCGGGGTCACAATTTCAACAAAAATCAGACTTTTGGCAATCCACTCAAAAATGGTGCCAGACGGTTGCAAATGCTCCCCTGAGAGGTTTGGCGGTCGAAACAGAAGGCTTTTTATCACAGGACAAGAAATCAGTCCTCGACAACTTCAACGGCAGAAATTTTTTTTTTGAAAAAATCCCTAAGCCCCGGGGTCACAATTTCATCAAAAATATGACGTTAGGCAATCCACTCAAAAATTGTGCCAAACGGTTGCAAATGCTCCCCTGGGAGGTTTGGCGGTCGAAACAGAAGGCTTTTTATCACAGGACAAGAAATCAGTCCTCAACAACTTCACCGGCAGAAAATGATTTTTTTGAAAAAATCCCTAAGCCCCGGGGTCACAATTTCAGCAAAAATCGGACGTTCGGCAATGCACTCAAAATGGTGCCAGACGGTTGCAAATGCTCCCCTGAGAGGTTTGGCGGTCGAAACAGAAGGCTTTTTATCACAGGACAGTAAATCAGCCCTCGACAACTTCACCGGCAGAAAAAGATTTTTTTGAAAAAATCCCTAAGCCCCGGGGTCACAATTACATCAAAAATATGATCTTAGGCAATCCACTCAAAAATGGTGCCAGACGGTTGCAAATGCTCCCCTGAGAGGTTTGGCGGTCGAAACAGAAGGCTGTTTATCACAGGACAAGAAATCAGTCCTCGACAACTTCACCGGCAGAAAAAGATTTTTTTTGAAAAAATCCCTAAGCCCCGGGGTCACAATTTCATCAAAAATATGACGTTAGGCAATCCACTCAAAAATTGTGCCAAACGGTTGCAAATGCTCCCCTGGGAGGTTTGGCGGTCGAAACAGAAGGCTTTTTATCACAGGACAAGAAATCAGTCCTCAACAACTTCACCGGCAGAAATTTTTTTGTGAAAAAATCCCTAAGCCCCGGGGTCACAATTTCATCAAAAATATGACGTTAGGCAATCCACTCAAAAATGGTGCCAAACGGTTGCAAATGCTCCCCTGAGAGGTTTGGCGGTCGAAACAGAAGGCTTTTTATCACAGGACAAGAAATCAGTCCTCGACAACTTCACCGGCAGAAAAAGATTAATTGAAAAAATCCCTAAGCCCCGGGGTCACAGTTTCATCAAAAATATGACATTCTCCAATTCACTCAGAAATTGTGCCAAACGGTTGCAAATGCTCCCCTGAGAGGTGTGGCGGTCGAAACAGAAGGCTTTTTATCACAGGACAAGAAATCAGCCCTCAACAACTTCACCGGCAGAAAATGATTTTTTTGAAAAAATCCCTAAGCCCCGGGGTCACAATTTCAGCAAAAATCGGACGTTCGGCAATGCACTCAAAATGGTGCCAGACGGTTGCAAATGCTCCCCTGAGAGGTTTGGCGGTCGAAACAGAAGGCTTTTTATCACAGGACTAGAAATCAGTCCTCGACAACTTCACCCTCAGAAAATGATTTTTTTGAAAAAATCCCTAAGCCCCGGGGTCACAATTTCATCAAAAATATGATCTTAGGCAATCCACTCAAAAATGGTGCCAGACGGTTGCAAATGCTCCCCTGAGAGGTTTGGCGGTCGAAACAGAAGGCTTTTTATCACAGGACAAAAAATCAGTCCTCGACAACTTCACCGGCAGAAAAAGATTTTTTGAAAAAATCCCTAAGCCCCGGGGTCACAATTTCATCAAAAATCAGACTTTTGGCAGTCCACTCAAAAATTGTGCCAAACGGTTGCAAATGCTCCCCTGGGAGGTTTGGCGGTCGAAACAGAAGGCTTTTTATCACAGGACAAGAAATCAGTCCTCGACAACTTCACCGGCAGAAAAAGATTTTTTGAAAAAATCCCTAAGCCCCGGGGTCACAATTTCAACAAAAATCAGACTTTTGGCAGTCCACTGAAAAATTGTGCCAAACGGTTGCAAATGCTCCCCTGGGAGGTTTGGCGGTCGAAACAGAAGGCTTTTTATCACAGGACAAGAAATCAGTCCTCGACAACTTCAACGGCAGAAATTTTTTTTTTTGAAAAAATCCCTAAGCCCCGGGGTCACAATTTCATCAAAAATATGACGTTAGGCAGTCCACTGAAAAATTGTGCCAAACGGTTGCAAATGCTCCCCTGAGAGGCTTGGCGGTCGAAACAGAAGGCTGTTTATCACAGGACAAGAAATCAGTCCTCGACAACTTCACCGGCAGAAAATGATTTTTTTGAAAAAATCCCTAAGCCCCGGGGTCACAATTTCATCAAAAATCGGACGTTCGGCAATCCACTCAAAAATGGTGCCAGACGGTTGCAAATGCTCCCCTGAGAGGTTTGGCGGTCGAAACAGAAGGCTTTTTATCACAGGACAAGAAATCAGCCCTCGACAACTTCACCGGCAGAAAAAGATTTTTTTGAAAAAATCCCTAAGCCCCGGGGTCACAATTTCATCAAAAATTGGACTTTTGGGAATCCACTCAAAAATGGTGCCAGACCGTTGCAAATGCTCCCCTGAGAGGTTTGGCGGTCGAAACAGAAGGCTTTTTATCACAGGACAAGAAATCAGTCCTCGACAACTTCACCGGCAGAAAAAGATTAATTGAAAAAAACCCTAAGCCCCGGGGTCACAATTTCAGCAAAAATCGGACGTTCGGCAATGCACTCAAAATGGTGCCAGACGGTTGCAAATGCTCCCCTGAGAGGTTTGGCGGTCGAAACAGAAGGCTTTTTATCACAGGACTAGAAATCAGTCCTCGACAACTTCACCCTCAGAAAATGATTTTTTTGAAAAAATCCCTAAGCCCCGGGGTCACAATTTCATCAAAAATATGATCTTAGGCAATCCACTCAAAAATGGTGCCAGACGGTTGCAAATGCTCCCCTGAGAGGTTTGGCGGTCGAAACAGAAGGCTTTTTATCACAGGACAAGAAATCAGTCCTCGACAACTTCAACGGCAGAAATTTTTTTTTTTGAAAAAATCCCTAAGCCCCGGGGTCACAATTTCATCAAAAATATGACGTTAGGCAATCCACTCAAAAATTGTGCCAAACGGTTGCAAATGCTCCCCTGGGAGGTTTGGCGGTCGAAACAGAAGGCTTTTTATCACAGGACAAGAAATCAGTCCTCAACAACTTCACCGGCAGAAATTTTTTTGTGAAAAAATCCCTAAGCCCCGGGGTCACAATTTCATCAAAAATATGACGTTAGGCAATCCACTCAAAAATGGTGCCAAACGGTTGCAAATGCTCCCCTGAGAGGTTTGGCGGTCGAAACAGAAGGCTTTTTATCACAGGACAAGAAATCAGCCCTTGACAACTTCACCGGCAGAAAAGGATTTTTTGAAAAAATCCCTAAGCCCCGGGGTCACAATTTCAACAAAAATCGGATTTTCGGCAATCCACTCAAAGATGGTGCCAAACGGTTGCAAATGCTCCCCTGAGAGGTTTGGCGGTCGTAACAGAAGGCTTTTTATCACAGGACAATAAATCAGCCCTCGACAACTTCACCGGCAGAAAATGATTTTTTTGAAAAAATCCCTAAGCCCCGGGGTCACAATTTCATCAAAAATATGACATTCTCCAATTCACTCAGAAATTGTGCCAAACGGCTGCAAATGCTCCCCTGAGAGGCTTGGCGGTCGAAACAGAAGGCTGTTTATCACAGGACAAGAAATCAGTCCTCGACAACTTCACCGGCAGAAAAAGATTTTTTTGAAAAAATCCCTAAGCCCCGGGGTCACAATTTCATCAAAAATCGGACTTTTGGGAATCCACTCAAAAATGGTGCCAGACGGTTGCAAATGCTCCCCTGAGAGGTTTGGTGGTCGAAACAGAAGGCTTTTTATCACAGGACAGGAAATCAGTCCTCGACAACTTCACCGGCAGAAAAAGATTTTTTTGAAAAAATCCCTAAGCCCCGGGGTCACAATTTCATCAAAAATCGGACTTTTGGGAATCCACTCAAAAATGGTGCCAGACCGTTGCAAATGCTCCCCTGAGAGGTTTGGCGGTCGAAACAGAAGGCTTTTTATCACAGGACAAGAAATCAGTCCTCAACAACTTCACCGGCAGAAAATGATTTTTTTGAAAAAATCCCTAAGCCCCGGGGTCACAATTTCAGCAAAAATCGGACGTTCGGCAATGCACTCAAAATGGTGCCAGACGGTTGCAAATGCTCCCCTGAGAGGTTTGGCGGTCGAAACAGAAGGCTTTTTATCACAGGACAGTAAATCAGCCCTCGACAACTTCACCGGCAGAAAAAGATTTTTTTGAAAAAATCCCTAAGCCCCGGGGTCACAATTACATCAAAAATATGATCTTAGGCAATCCACTCAAAAATGGTGCCAGACGGTTGCAAATGCTCCCCTGAGAGGTTTGGCGGTCGAAACAGAAGGCTGTTTATCACAGGACAAGAAATCAGTCCTCGACAACTTCACCGGCAGAAAAAGATTTTTTTTGAAAAAATCCCTAAGCCCCGGGGTCACAATTTCAGCAAAAATCGGACGTTCGGCAATCCACTCAAAAATGGTGCCAGACGGTTGCAAATGCTCCCCTGAGAGGTTTGGTGGTCGAAACAGAAGGCTTTTTATCACAGGACTAGAAATCAGTCCTCGACAACTTCACCGGCAGAAAATGATTTTTTTGAAAAAATCCCTAAGCCCCGGGGTCACAATTTCATCAAAAATATGATCTTAGGCAATCCACTCAAAAATGGTGCCAGACGGTTGCAAATGCTCCCCTGAGAGGTTTGGCGGTCAAAACAGAAGGCTTTTTATCACAGGACAAGAAATCAGTCCTCGACAACTTCACCGGCAGAAAAAGATTTTTTGAAAAAATCCCTAAGCCCCGGGGTCACAATTTCAACAAAAATCAGACTTTTGGCAGTCCACTGAAAAATTGTGCCAAACGGTTGCAAATGCTCCCCTGGGAGGTTTGGCGGTCGAAACAGAAGGCTTTTTATCACAGGACAAGAAATCAGTCCTCGACAACTTCAACGGCAGAAATTTTTTTTTTTGAAAAAATCCCTAAGCCCCGGGGTCACAATTTCATCAAAAATATGACGTTAGGCAGTCCACTGAAAAATTGTGCCAAACGGTTGCAAATGCTCCCCTGAGAGGCTTGGCGGTCGAAACAGAAGGCTGTTTATCACAGGACTAGAAATCAGTCCTCGACAACTTCACCGGCAGAAAATGATTTTTTTGAAAAAATCCCTAAGCCCCGGGGTCACAATTTCATCAAAAATATGATCTTAGGCAATCCACTCAAAAATGGTGCCAGACGGTTGCAAATGCTCCCCTGAGAGGTTTGGCGGTCAAAACAGAAGGCTTTTTATCACAGGACAAGAAATCAGTCCTCGACAACTTCACCGGCAGAAAAAGATTTTTTGAAAAAATCCCTAAGCCCCGGGGTCACAATTTCAACAAAAATCAGACTTTTGGCAGTCCACTGAAAAATTGTGCCAAACGGTTGCAAATGCTCCCCTGGGAGGTTTGGCGGTCGAAACAGAAGGCTTTTTATCACAGGACAAGAAATCAGTCCTCGACAACTTCAACGGCAGAAATTTTTTTTTTTGAAAAAATCCCTAAGCCCCGGGGTCACAATTTCATCAAAAATATGACGTTAGGCAGTCCACTGAAAAATTGTGCCAAACGGTTGCAAATGCTCCCCTGAGAGGCTTGGCGGTCGAAACAGAAGGCTGTTTATCACAGGACAAGAAATCAGTCCTCGACAACTTCACCGGCAGAAAATGATTTTTTTGAAAAAATCCCTAAGCCCCGGGGTCACAATTTCATCAAAAATCGGACGTTCGGCAATCCACTCAAAAATGGTGCCAGACGGTTGCAAATGCTCCCCTGAGAGGTTTGGCGGTCGAAACAGAAGGCTTTTTATCACAGGACAAGAAATCAGCCCTCGACAACTTCACCGGCAGAAAAAGATTTTTTTGAAAAAATCCCTAAGCCCCGGGGTCACAATTTCATCAAAAATCGGACTTTTGGGAATCCACTCAAAAATGGTGCCAGACCGTTGCAAATGCTCCCCTGAGAGGTTTGGCGGTCGAAACAGAAGGCTTTTTATCACAGGACAAGAAATCAGTCCTCGACAACTTCACCGGCAGAAAAAGATTAATTGAAAAAAACCCTAAGCCCCGGGGTCACAATTTCAGCAAAAATCGGACGTTCGGCAATGCACTCAAAATGGTGCCAGACGGTTGCAAATGCTCCCCTGAGAGGTTTGGCGGTCGAAACAGAAGGCTTTTTATCACAGGACTAGAAATCAGTCCTCGACAACTTCACCCTCAGAAAATGATTTTTTTGAAAAAATCCCTAAGCCCCGGGGTCACAATTTCATCAAAAATATGATCTTAGGCAATCCACTCAAAAATGGTGCCAGACGGTTGCAAATGCTCCCCTGAGAGGTTTGGCGGTCGAAACAGAAGGCTTTTTATCACAGGACAAGAAATCAGTCCTCGACAACTTCACCGGCAGATAAAGATTTTTTGAAAAAATCCCTAAGCCCCGGGGTCACAATTTCATCAAAAATCAGACTTTTGGCAGTCCACTCAAAAATTGTGCCAAACGGTTGCAAATGCTCCCCTGGGAGGTTTGGCGGTCGAAACAGAAGGCTTTTTATCACAGGACAAGAAATCAGTCCTCGACAACTTCACCGGCAGAAAAGGATTTTTTGAAAAAATCCCTAAGCCCCGGGGTCACAATTTCAACAAAAATCGGACTTTCGGGAATCCACTCAAAAATGGTGCGAGACGGTTGCAAATGCTCCCCTGAGAGGTTTGGCATTCGAAACAGAAGGCTTTTATCACAGGACAAGAAATCAGCCCTCGACAACTTCACCGGCAGAAAAAGATTTTTTGAAAAAATCCCTAAGCCCCGGGGTCACAATTTCATCAAAAATATGACATTCTCCAATTCACTTAGAAATTGTGCCAAACGGTTGCAAATGCTCCCCTGAATGGTTTGGCGGTCGAAAGAGAAGGCTTTTTATCACAGAACAAGAAATCAGTCCTCGACAACTTTACCGGCAGAAAAGGATTTTTTGAAAAAATCCCTAAGCCCCGGGGTCACAATTTCAACAAAAATCGGATTTTCGGCAATCCACTCAAAGATGGTGCCAAACGGTTGCAAATGCTCCCCTGAGAGGTTTGGCGGTCGAAACAGAAGGCTTTTTATCACAGGACAGTAAATCAGCCCTCGACAACTTCACCGGCAGAAAAAGATTTTTTTGAAAAAATCCCTAAGCCCCGGGGTCACAATTTCAGCAAAAATCGGACGTTCGGGAATCCACTCAAAAATGGTGCCAGACGGTTGCAAATGCTCCCCTGAGAGGTTTGGCGGTCGAAACAGAAGGCTGTTTATCACAGGACAAGAAATCAGTCCTCGACAACTTCACCGGCAGAAAAAGATTTTTTTTGAAAAGATCCCTAAGCCCCGGGGTCACAATTTCAGCAAAAATCGGACGTTCGGCAATCCACTCAAAAATGGTGCCAGACGGTTGCAAATGCTCCCATGAGAGGTTTGGCGGTCGAAACAGAAGGCTTTTTATCACAGGACTAGAAATCAGTCCTCGACAACTTCACCGGCAGAAAATGATTTTTTTGAAAAAATCCCTAAGCCCCGGGGTCACAATTTCATCAAAAATATGATCTTAGGCAATCCACTCAAAAATGGTGCCAGACGGTTGCAAATGCTCCCCTGAGAGGTTTGGCGGTCAAAACAGAAGGCTTTTTATCACAGGACAAGAAATCAGTCCTCGACAACTTCACCGGCAGAAAAAGATTTTTTGAAAAAATCCCTAAGCCCCGGGGTCACAATTTCATCAAAAATCAGACTTTTGGCAGTCCACTGAAAAATTGTGCCAAACGGTTGCAAATGCTCCCCTGGGAGGTTTGGCGGTCGAAACAGAAGGCTTTTTATCACAGGACAAGAAATCAGTCCTCGAAAACTTCAACGGCAGAAATTTTTTTTTTTGAAAAAATCCCTAAGCCCCGGGGTCACAATTTCATCAAAAATATGACGTTAGGCAGTCCACTGAAAAATTGTGCCAAACGGTTGCAAATGCTCCCCTGAGAGGCTTGGCGGTCGAAACAGAAGGCTGTTTATCACAGGACAAGAAATCAGTCCTCGACAACTTCACCGGCAGAAAATGATTTTTTTGAAAAAATCCCTAAGCCCCGGGGTCACAATTTCATCAAAAATCGGACGTTCGGCAATCCACTCAAAAATGGTGCCAGACGGTTGCAAATGCTCCCCTGAGAGGTTTGGCGGTCGAAACAGAAGGCTTTTTATCACAGGACAAGAAATCAGCCCTCGACAACTTCACCGGCAGAAAAAGATTTTTTTGAAAAAATCCCTAAGCCCCGGGGTCACAATTTCATCAAAAATCGGACTTTTGGGAATCCACTCAAAAATGGTGCCAGACCGTTGCAAATGCTCCCCTGAGAGGTTTGGCGGTCGAAACAGAAGGCTTTTTATCACAGGACAAGAAATCAGTCCTCGACAACTTCACCGGCAGAAAAAGATTAATTGAAAAAAACCCTAAGCCCCGGGGTCACAATTTCAACAAAAATATGACATTCTCCAATTCACTCAGAAATTGTGCCAAACGGTTGCAAATGCTCCCCTGAGAGGTGTGGCGGTCGAAACAGAAGGCTTTTTATCACAGGACAAGAAATCAGCCCTCAACAACTTCACCGGCAGAAAATGATTTTTTTGAAAAAATCCCTAAGCCCCGGGGTTACAATTTCAGCAAAAATCGGACGTTCGGCAATGCACTCAAAATGGTGCCAGACGGTTGCAAATGCTCCCCTGAGAGGTTTGGCGGTCGAAACAGAAGGCTTTTTATCACAGGACTAGAAATCAGTCCTCGACAACTTCACCCTCAGAAAATGATTTTTTTGAAAAAATCCCTAAGCCCCGGGGTCACAATTTCATCAAAAATATGATCTTAGGCAATCCACTCAAAAATGGTGCCAGACGGTTGCAAATGCTCCCCTGAGAGGTTTGGCGGTCGAAACAGAAGGCTTTTTATCACAGGACAAGAAATCAGTCCTCGACAACTTCACCGGCAGAAAAAGATTTTTTGAAAAAATCCCTAAGCCCCGGGGTCACAATTTCATCAAAAATCAGACTTTTGGCAGTCCACTCAAAAATTGTGCCAAACGGTTGCAAATGCTCCCCTGGGAGGTTTGGCGGTCGAAACAGAAGGCTTTTTATCACAGGACAAGAAATCAGTCCTCGACAACTTCACCGGCAGAAAAGGATTTTTTGAAAAAATCCCTAAGCCCCGGGGTCACAATTTCAACAAAAATCGGACTTTCGGGAATCCACTCAAAAATGGTGCGAGACGGTTGCAAATGCTCCCCTGAGAGGTTTGGCATTCGAAACAGAAGGCTTTTATCACAGGACAAGAAATCAGCCCTCGACAACTTCACCGGCAGAAAAAGATTTTTTGAAAAAATCCCTAAGCCCCGGGGTCACAATTTCATCAAAAATATGACATTCTCCAATTCACTTAGAAATTGTGCCAAACGGTTGCAAATGCTCCCCTGAAAGGTTTGGCGGTCGAAAGAGAAGGCTTTTTATCACAGAACAAGAAATCAGTCCTCGACAACTTTACCGGCAGAAAAGGATTTTTTGAAAAAATCCCTAAGCCCCGGGGTCACAATTTCAACAAAAATCGGATTTTCGGCAATCCACTCAAAGATGGTGCCAAACGGTTGCAAATGCTCCCCTGAGAGGTTTGGCGGTCGAAACAGAAGGCTTTTTATCACAGGACAGTAAATCAGCCCTCGACAACTTCACCGGCAGAAAAAGATTTTTTTGAAAAAATCCCTAAGCCCCGGGGTCACAATTACATCAAAAATATGACATTCTCCAATTCACTCAGAAATTGTGCCAAACGGCTGCAAATGCTCCCCTGAGAGGTTTGGCGGTCGAAACAGAAGGCTGTTTATCACAGGGCAAGAAATCAGTCCTCGACAACTTCACCGGCAGAAAAAGATTTTTTTTGAAAAAATCCCTAAGCCCCGGGGTCACAATTTCAGCAAAAATCGGACGTTCGGCAATCCACTCAAAAATGGTGCCAGACGGTTGCAAATGCTCCCCTGAGAGGTTTGGCGGTCGAAACAGAAGGCTTTTTATCACAGGACTAGAAATCAGTCCTCGACAACTTCACCGGCAGAAAATGATTTTTTTGAAAAAATCCCTAAGCCCCGGGGTCACAATTTCATCAAAAATATGATCTTAGGCAATCCACTCAAAAATGGTGCCAGACGGTTGCAAATGCTCCCCTGAGAGGTTTGGCGGTCAAAACAGAAGGCTTTTTATCACAGGACAAGAAATCAGTCCTCGACAACTTCACCGGCAGAAAAAGATTTTTTGAAAAAATCCCTAAGCCCCGGGGTCACAATTTCAACAAAAATCAGACTTTTGGCAGTCCACTGAAAAATTGTGCCAAACGGTTGCAAATGCTCCCCTGGGAGGTTTGGCGGTCGAAACAGAAGGCTTTTTATCACAGGACAAGAAATCAGTCCTCGACAACTTCAACGGCAGAAATTTTTTTTTTTTGAAAAAATCCCTAAGCCCCGGGGTCACAATTTCATCAAAAATATGACGTTAGGCAATCCACTCAAAAATTGTGCCAAACGGTTGCAAATGCTCCCCTGGGAGGTTTGGCGGTCGAAACAGAAGGCTTTTTATCACAGGACAAGAAATCAGTCCTCGACAACTTCACCGGCAGAAAATGATTTTTTTGAAAAAATCCCTAAGCCCCGGGGTCACAATTTCAACAAAAATCGGATTTTCGGCAATCCACTCAAAGATGGTGCCAAACGGTTGCAAATGCTCCCCTGAGAGGTTTGGCGGTCGTAACAGAAGGCTTTTTATCACAGGACAATAAATCAGCCCTCGACAACTTCACCGGCAGAAAAAGATTTTTTTGAAAAAATCCCTAAGCCCCGGGGTCACAATTTCATCAAAAATCAGACTTTTGGCAGTCCACTCAAAAATTGTGTCAAACGGTTGCAAATGCTCCCCTGGGAGGTTTGGCGGTCGAAACAGAAGGCTTTTTATCACAGGACAAGAAATCAGTCCTCGACAACTTCACCGGCAGAAAAAGATTAATTGAAAAAATCCCTAAGCCCCGGGGTCCCAATTTCATCAAAAATATGACATTCTCCAATTCACTCAGAAATTGTGCCAAACGGTTGCAAATGCTCCCCTGAGAGGTGTGGCGGTCGAAACAGAAGGCTTTTTATCACAGGACAAGAAATCAGCCCTCAACAACTTCACCGGCAGAAAAAGATTTTTTTGAAAAAATCCCTAAGCCCCGGGGTCACAATTTCAGCAAAAATCGGACGTTCGGCAATGCACTCAAAATGGTGCCAGACGGTTGCAAATGCTCCCCTGAGAGGTTTGGCGGTCGGAACAGAAGGCTTTTTATCACAGGACTAGAAATCAGTCCTCGACAACTTCACCCTCAGAAAAAGATTTTTTTGAAAAAATCCCTAAGCCCCGGGGTCACAATTTCATCAAAAATATGATCTTAGGCAATCCACTCAAAAATGGTGCCAGACGGTTGCAAATGCTCCCCTGAGAGGTTTGGCGGTCGAAACAGAAGGCTTTTTATCACAGGACAAGAAATCAGACCTCAACAACTTCACCGGCAGAAAAAGATTTTTTGAAAAAATCCCTAAGCCCTGGGGTCACAATTTCATCAAAAATCGGACTTTTTGGAATCCACTCAAAAATGGTGCCAGACGGTTGCAAATGCTCCCCTGAGAGGTTTGGCGGTCGAAACAGAAGGCTTTTTATCACAGGACAAGAAATCAGTCCTCGACAACTTCACCGGCAGAAAAAGATTAATTGAAAAAATCCCTAAGCCCCGGGGTCACAATTTCATCAAAAATATGACATTCTCCAATTCACTCAGAAATTGTGCCAAACGGTTGCAAATGCTCCCCTGAGAGGTGTGGCGGTCGAAACAGAAGGCTTTTTATCACAGGACAAGAAATCAGCCCTCAACAACTTCACCGGCAGAAAAAGATTTTTTTGAAAAAATCCCTAAGCCCCGGGGTCACAATTTCAGCAAAAATCGGACGTTCGGCAATGCACTCAAAATGGTGCCAGACGGTTGCAAATGCTCCCCTGAGAGGTTTGGCGGTCGAAACAGAAGGCTTTTTATCACAGGACTAGAAATCAGTCCTCGACTTCACCCTCAGAAAATGATTTTTTTGAAAAAATCCCTAAGCCCCGGGGTCACAATTTCATCAAAAATCAGACTTTTGGCAGTCCACTCAAAAATTGTACCAAACGGTTGCAAATGCTCCCCTGGGAAGTTTGGCGGTCGAAACAGAAGGCTTTTTATCACAGGACAAGAAATCAGTCCTCGACAACTTCACCGGCAGAAAAATTTTTTTTTGAAAAAATCCCTAACCCCCGGGGTCACAATTTCATCAAAAATCAGACTTTTGGCAGTCCATTCAAAAATTGTGCCAAACGGTTGCACATGCTCCCCTGGGAGGTTTGGGGGTCTAAACAGAAGGCTTTTTATCACAGGACTAGAAATCAGTCCTCGACAACTTCACCCTCAGAAAAAGATTTTTTTGAAAAAATCCCTAAGCCCAGGGGTCACAATTTCATCAAAAATATGATCTTAGGCAATCCACTCAAAAATGGTGCCAGACGGTTGCAAATGCTCCCCTGAGAGGTTTGGCGGTCAAAACAGAAGGCTTTTTATCACAGGACAAGAAATCAGACCTCAACAACTTCACCGGCAGAAAAAGATTTTTTGAAAAAATCCCTAAGCCCCGGGGTCACAATTTCATCAAAAATCGGACGTTCGGCAATCCACTCAGAAATTGTGCCAAACGGTTGCAAATGCTCCCCTGAACGGTTTGGCGGTCGAAAGAGAAGGCTTTTTATCAGAGAACAAGAAATCAGTCCTCGACAACTTTACCGGCAGAAAAGGATTTTTTGAAAAAATCCCTAAGCCCCGGGGTCACAATTTCAACAAAAATCGGATTTTCGGCAATCCACTCAAAGATGGTGCCAAACGGTTGCAAATGCTCCCCTGAGAGGTTTGGCGGTCGAAACAGAAGGCTTTTTATCACAGGACAGTAAATCAGCCCTCGACAACTTCACCAGCAGAAAAAGATTTTTTTGAAAAAATCCCTAAGCCCCGGGGTCACAATTACATCAAAAATATGACATTCTCCAATTCACTCAGAAATTGGGCCAAACGGCTGCAAATGCTCCCCTGAGAGGTTTGGCGGTCGAAACAGAAGGCTTTTTATCACAGGACAAGAAATCAGTCCTCGACAACTTCACCGGCAGAAAAAGATTTTTTGAAAAAATCCCTAAGCCCCGGGGTCACAATTTCATCAAAAATCAGAGTTTTGGCAGTCCACTCAAAAATTGTGCCAAACGGTTGCAAATGCTCCCCTGGGAGGTTTGGCGGTCGAAACAGAAGGCTTTTTATCACAGGACAAGAAATCAGTCCTCGACAACTTCAACGGCAGAATTTTTTTTTTTTGAAAAAATCCCTAAGCCCCGGGGTCACAATTTCATCTAAAATATGATCTTAGGCAATCCACTCAAAAATGGTGCCAGACGGTTGCAAATGCTCCCCTGAGAGGTTTGGCGGTCGAAACAGAAGGCTTTTTATCACAGGACAAGAAATCAGTCCTCGACAACTTCACCGGAAGAAATTTTTTTGTGAAAAAATCCCTAAGCCCCGGGGTCACAATTTCATCAAAAATATGACGTTAGGCAATCCACTCAAAAATGGTGCCAAACGGTTGCAAATGCTCCCCTGAGAGGTTTGGCGGTCGAAACAGAAGGCTTTTTATCACAGGACAAGAAATCAGTCCTCGACAACTTCACCGGCAGAAAAGGATTTTTTGAAAAAATCCCTAAGCCCCGGGGTCACAATTTCAACAAAAATCGGATTCTCGGCAATCCACTCAAAGATGGTGCCAAACGGTTGCAAATGCTCCCCTGAGAGGTTTGGCGGTCGAAACAGAAGGCTTTTTATCACAGGACTAGAAATCAGTCCTCGACAACTTCACCGGCAGAAAATGATTTTTTTGAAAAAATCCCTAAGCCCCGGGGTCACAATTTCATCAAAAATATGACATTCTCCAATTCACTCAGAAATTGTGCCAAACGGCTGCAAATGCTCCCCTGAGAGGTTTGGCGGTCGAAACAGAAGGCTGTTTATCACAGGACAAGAAATCAGTCCTCGACAACTTCACCGGCAGAAAAAGATTTTTTTGAAAAAATCCCTAAGCCCCGGGGTCACAATTTCATCAAAAATCGGACTTTTGGGAATCCACTCAAAAATGGTGCCAGACGGTTGCAAATGCTCCCCTGAGAGGTGTGGCGGTCGAAACAGAAGGCTTTTTATCAGAGGACAAGAAATCAGCCCTCAACAACTTCACCGGCAGAAAAAGATTTTTTTGAAAAAATCCCTAAGCCCCGGGGTCACAATTTCAGCAAAAATCGGACGTTCGGCAATGCACTCAAAATGGTGCCAGACGGTTGCAAATGCTCCCCTGAGAGGTTTGGCGGTCGAAACAGAAGGCTTTTTATCACAGGACTAGAAATCAGTCCTCGACTTCACCCTCAGAAAATGATTTTTTTGAAAAAATCCCTAAGCCCCGGGGTCACAATTTCATCAAAAATCAGACTTTTGGCAGTCCACTCAAAAATTGTGCCAAACGGTTGCAAATGCTCCCCTGGGAAGTTTGGCGGTCGAAACAGAAGGCTTTTTATCACAGGACAATAAATCAGCCCTCGACAACTTCACCGGCAGAAAAAGATTTTTTTGAAAAAAATCCCTAAGCCCCGGGGTCACAATTTCATCAAAAATATGATGTTAGGCAATGCACTCAAAAATGGTGCCAGACGGTTGCAAATGCTCCCCTGAGAGGTTTGGCGGTCGAAACAGAAGGCTTTTTATCACAGGACAAGAAATCAGTCCTCGACAACTTTACCGGCAGAAAATGATTTTTTTGAAAAAATCCCTAAGCCCCGGGGTCACAATTTCATCAAAAATATGACATTCTCCAATTCACTCAGAAATTGTGCCTAACGGTTCCAAATGCTCCCCTGGGAGGTTTGGCGGTCGAAACAGAAGGCTTTTTATCACAGGACAAGAAATCAGTCCTCGACAACTTCACCGGCAGAAATTTTTTTGTGAAAATATCCCTAAGCCCCGGGGACACAATTTCATCAAAAATTCGGACTTTCGGGAATCCACTCAAAAATGGTGCGAGACGGTTGCAAATGCTCCCCTGGGAGGTTTGGCGGTCAAAACAGAAGGCTTTTTATCACAGGACAAGAAATCATCCCTCGACAACTTCACCGGCAGAAAATGATTTTTTTGAAAAAATCCCTAAGCCCCGGGGTCACAATTTCAGCAAAAATCGGACGTTCGGGAATCCACTCAAAAATGGTGCCAGACGGTTGCAAATGCTCCCCTGAGAGGTTTGGCGGTCGAAACAGAAGGCTTTTTATCACAGGACAAGAAATCAGCCCTCGACAACTTCACCGGCAGAAAAAGATTTTTTTGAAAAAATCCCTAAGCCCCGGGGTCACAATTTCATCAAAAATATGATGATAGGCAATCCACTCAAAAATCGTGCCAGACGGTTGCA
Source organism: Podarcis gaigeae (assembly GCF_964106915.1). Taxonomy (NCBI): domain Eukaryota; kingdom Metazoa; phylum Chordata; class Lepidosauria; order Squamata; family Lacertidae; genus Podarcis; species Podarcis gaigeae. The sequence continues at coordinate 17,030,676 of NC_139681.1, forward strand.
AATGCTCCCCTGAGAGGTTTGGCGGTCGAAACAGAAGGCTTTTTATCACAGGACAAGAAATCAGTCCTCGACAACTTCACCGGCAAAAAAAGATTTTTTTGAAAAAATCCCTAAGCCCCGGGGTCACAATTTCATCAAAAATCGTATTTTCGGCAAACCACTCAAAAATGGTGCCAGACGGTTGCAAATGCTCCCCTGAGAGGTTTGGTGGTCGAAACAGAAGGCTTTTTATCACAGGACAGTAAATCAGCCCTCGACAACTTCACCGGCAGAAAAAGATTTTTTTGAAAAAATCCCTAAGCCCCGGGGTCACAATTTCATAAAAAATCGGACTTTTGGGAATCCACTCAAAAATGGTGCCAGACGGTTGCAAATGCTCCCCTGAGAGGTTTGGCGGTCGAAACAGAAAGCTTTTTATCACAGGACAAGAAATCAGTCCTCGACAACTTCACCGGCAGAAAAAGATTAATTGAAAAAATCCCTAAGCCCCGGGGTCACAATTTCATCAAAAATATGACATTCTCCAATTCACTCAGAAATTGAGCCAAACGGTTGCAAATGCTCCCCTGAGAGGTGTGGCGGTCGAAACAGAAGGCTTTTTATCAGAGGACAAGAAATCAGCCCTCGACAACTTCACCGGCAGAAAAAGATTTTTTTGAAAAAATCCCTAAGCCCCGGGGTCACAATTTCATCAAAAATATGATGTTAGGCAATCCACTCAAAAATCGTGCCAGACGGTTGCAAATGCTCCCCTGAGAGGTTTGGCGGTTGAAACAGAAGGCTTTTTATCACAGGACAAGAAATCAGTCCTCGACAACTTCACCGGCAAAAAAAGATTTTTTTGAAAAAATCCCTAAGCCCCGGGGTCACAATTTCATCAAAAATCAGACTTTTGGCAGTCCACTCAAAAATTGTGCCAAACGGTTGCATATGCTCCCCTGGGAAGTTTGGCGGTCGAAACAGAAGGCTTTTTATCACAGGACAAGAAATCAGTCCTCGACAACTTCACCGGCAGAAAAAGATTTTTTGAAAAAATCCCTAAGCCCCGGGGTCACAATTTCATCAAAAATCAGACTTTTGGCAGTCCATTCAAAAATGGTGCCAGACGGTTGCAAATGCTCCCCTGAGAGGTTTGGCGGTCGAAACAGAAGGCTTTTTATCACAGGACAAGAAATCAGCCCTCAACAACTTCACCGGCAGAAAAAGATTTTTTTGAAAAAATCCCTAAGCCCCGGGGTCACAATTTCATCAAAAATATGACATTCTCCAATTCACTCAGAAATTGTGCCAAACGGTTGCAAATGCTCCCCTGAGAGGTGTGGCGGTCGAAACAGAAGGCTTTTTATCACAGGACAAGAAATCAGCCCTCAACAACTTCACCGGCAGAAAAAGATTTTTTTGAAAAAATCCCTAAGCCCCGGGGTCACAATTTCAGCAAAAATCGGACGTTCGGCAATGCACTCAAAATGGTGCCAGACGGTTGCAAATGCTCCCCTGAGAGGTTTGGCGGTCGAAACAGAAGGCTTTTTATCACAGGACTAGAAATCAGTCCTCGACTTCACCCTCAGAAAATGATTTTTTTGAAAAAATCCCTAAGCCCCGGGGTCACAATTTCATCAAAAATCAGACTTTTGGCAGTCCACTCAAAAATTGTACCAAACGGTTGCAAATGCTCCCCTGGGAAGTTTGGCGGTCGAAACAGAAGGCTTTTTATCACAGGACAAGAAATCAGTCCTCGACAACTTCACCGGCAGAAAAATTTTTTTTTGAAAAAATCCCTAACCCCCGGGGTCACAATTTCATCAAAAATCAGACTTTTGGCAGTCCATTCAAAAATTGTGCCAAACGGTTGCACATGCTCCCCTGGGAGGTTTGGGGGTCTAAACAGAAGGCTTTTTATCACAGGACTAGAAATCAGTCCTCGACAACTTCACCCTCAGAAAAAGATTTTTTTGAAAAAATCCCTAAGCCCAGGGGTCACAATTTCATCAAAAATATGATCTTAGGCAATCCACTCAAAAATGGTGCCAGACGGTTGCAAATGCTCCCCTGAGAGGTTTGGCGGTCAAAACAGAAGGCTTTTTATCACAGGACAAGAAATCAGACCTCAACAACTTCACCGGCAGAAAAAGATTTTTTGAAAAAATCCCTAAGCCCCGGGGTCACAATTTCATCAAAAATCGGACGTTCGGCAATCCACTCAGAAATTGTGCCAAACGGTTGCAAATGCTCCCCTGAAAGGTTTGGCGGTCGAAAGAGAAGGCTTTTTATCAGAGAACAAGAAATCAGTCCTCGACAACTTTACCGGCAGAAAAGGATTTTTTGAAAAAATCCCTAAGCCCCGGGGTCACAATTTCAACAAAAATCGGATTTTCGGCAATCCACTCAAAGATGGTGCCAAACGGTTGCAAATGCTCCCCTGAGAGGTTTGGCGGTCGAAACAGAAGGCTTTTTATCACAGGACAGTAAATCAGCCCTCGACAACTTCACCAGCAGAAAAAGATTTTTTTGAAAAAATCCCTAAGCCCCGGGGTCACAATTACATCAAAAATATGACATTCTCCAATTCACTCAGAAATTGGGCCAAACGGCTGCAAATGCTCCCCTGAGAGGTTTGGCGGTCGAAACAGAAGGCTTTTTATCACAGGACAAGAAATCAGTCCTCGACAACTTCACCGGCAGAAAAAGATTTTTTGAAAAAATCCCTAAGCCCCGGGGTCACAATTTCATCAAAAATCAGAGTTTTGGCAGTCCACTCAAAAATTGTGCCAAACGGTTGCAAATGCTCCCCTGGGAGGTTTGGCGGTCGAAACAGAAGGCTTTTTATCACAGGACAAGAAATCAGTCCTCGACAACTTCAACGGCAGAATTTTTTTTTTTTGAAAAAATCCCTAAGCCCCGGGGTCACAATTTCATCTAAAATATGATCTTAGGCAATCCACTCAAAAATGGTGCCAGACGGTTGCAAATGCTCCCCTGAGAGGTTTGGCGGTCGAAACAGAAGGCTTTTTATCACAGGACAAGAAATCAGTCCTCGACAACTTCTCCGGAAGAAATTTTTTTGTGAAAAAATCCCTAAGCCCCGGGGTCACAATTTCATCAAAAATATGACGTTAGGCAATCCACTCAAAAATGGTGCCAAACGGTTGCAAATGCTCCCCTGAGAGGTTTGGCGGTCGAAACAGAAGGCTTTTTATCACAGGACAAGAAATCAGTCCTCGACAACTTCACCGGCAGAAAAGGATTTTTTGAAAAAATCCCTAAGCCCCGGGGTCACAATTTCAACAAAAATCGGATTCTCGGCAATCCACTCAAAGATGGTGCCAAACGGTTGCAAATGCTCCCCTGAGAGGTTTGGCGGTCGTAACAGAAGGCTTTTTATCACAGGACAATAAATCAGCCCTCGACAACTTCACCGGCAGAAAAATTTTTTTTTGAAAAAATCCCTAAGCCCCGGGGTCACAATTTCATCAAAAATATGACATTCTCCAATTCACTCAGAAATTGTGCCAAACGGCTGCAAATGCTCCCCTGAGAGGTTTGGCGGTCGAAACAGAAGGCTGTTTATCACAGGACAAGAAATCAGTCCTCGACAACTTCACCGGCAGAAAAAGATTTTTTTGAAAAAATCCCTAAGCCCCGGGGTCACAATTTCATCAAAAATCGGACTTTTGGGAATCCACTCAAAAATGGTGCCAGACGGTTGCAAATGCTCCCCTGAGAGGTGTGGCGGTCGAAACAGAAGGCTTTTTATCAGAGGACAAGAAATCAGCCCTCAACAACTTCACCGGCAGAAAAAGATTTTTTTGAAAAAATCCCTAAGCCCCGGGGTCACAATTTCAGCAAAAATCGGACGTTCGGCAATGCACTCAAAATGGTGCCAGACGGTTGCAAATGCTCCCCTGAGAGGTTTGGCGGTCGAAACAGAAGGCTTTTTATCACAGGACTAGAAATCAGTCCTCGACTTCACCCTCAGAAAATGATTTTTTTGAAAAAATCCCTAAGCCCCGGGGTCACAATTTCATCAAAAATCAGACTTTTGGCAGTCCACTCAAAAATTGTGCCAAACGGTTGCAAATGCTCCCCTGGGAAGTTTGGCGGTCGAAACAGAAGGCTTTTTATCACAGGACAATAAATCAGCCCTCGACAACTTCACCGGCAGAAAAAGATTTTTTTGAAAAAAATCCCTAAGCCCCGGGGTCACAATTTCATCAAAAATATGATGTTAGGCAATGCACTCAAAAATGGTGCCAGACGGTTGCAAATGCTCCCCTGAGAGGTTTGGCGGTCGAAACAGAAGGCTTTTTATCACAGGACAAGAAATCAGTCCTCGACAACTTTACCGGCAGAAAATGATTTTTTTGAAAAAATCCCTAAGCCCCGGGGTCACAATTTCATCAAAAATATGACATTCTCCAATTCACTCAGAAATTGTGCCTAACGGTTCCAAATGCTCCCCTGGGAGGTTTGGCGGTCGAAACAGAAGGCTTTTTATCACAGGACAAGAAATCAGTCCTCGACAACTTCACCGGCAGAAATTTTTTTGTGAAAATATCCCTAAGCCCCGGGGACACAATTTCATCAAAAATTCGGACTTTCGGGAATCCACTCAAAAATGGTGCGAGACGGTTGCAAATGCTCCCCTGGGAGGTTTGGCGGTCAAAACAGAAGGCTTTTTATCACAGGACAAGAAATCATCCCTCGACAACTTCACCGGCAGAAAATGATTTTTTTGAAAAAATCCCTAAGCCCCGGGGTCACAATTTCAGCAAAAATCGGACGTTCGGGAATCCACTCAAAAATGGTGCCAGACGGTTGCAAATGCTCCCCTGAGAGGTTTGGCGGTCGAAACAGAAGGCTTTTTATCACAGGACAAGAAATCAGCCCTCGACAACTTCACCGGCAGAAAAAGATTTTTTTGAAAAAATCCCTAAGCCCCGGGGTCACAATTTCATCAAAAATATGATGATAGGCAATCCACTCAAAAATCGTGCCAGACGGTTGCAAATGCTCCCCTGAGAGGTTTGGCGGTCGAAACAGAAGGCTTTTTATCACAGGACAAGAAATCAGTCCTCGACAACTTCACCGGCAAAAAAAGATTTTTTTGAAAAAATCCCTAAGCCCCGGGGTCACAATTTCATCAAAAATCGTATTTTCGGCAAACCACTCAAAAATGGTGCCAGACGGTTGCAAATGCTCCCCTGAGAGGTTTGGTGGTCGAAACAGAAGGCTTTTTATCACAGGACAGTAAATCAGCCCTCGACAACTTCACCGGCAGAAAAAGATTTTTTTGAAAAAATCCCTAAGCCCCGGGGTCACAATTTCATAAAAAATCGGACTTTTGGGAATCCACTCAAAAATGGTGCCAGACGGTTGCAAATGCTCCCCTGAGAGGTTTGGCGGTCGAAACAGAAAGCTTTTTATCACAGGACAAGAAATCAGTCCTCGACAACTTCACCGGCAGAAAAAGATTAATTGAAAAAATCCCTAAGCCCCGGGGTCACAATTTCATCAAAAATATGACATTCTCCAATTCACTCAGAAATTGAGCCAAACGGTTGCAAATGCTCCCCTGAGAGGTGTGGCGGTCGAAACAGAAGGCTTTTTATCAGAGGACAAGAAATCAGCCCTCGACAACTTCACCGGCAGAAAAAGATTTTTTTGAAAAAATCCCTAAGCCCCGGGGTCACAATTTCATCAAAAATATGATGTTAGGCAATCCACTCAAAAATCGTGCCAGACGGTTGCAAATGCTCCCCTGAGAGGTTTGGCGGTCGAAACAGAAGGCTTTTTATCACAGGACAAGAAATCAGTCCTCGACAACTTCACCGGCAAAAAAAGATTTTTTTGAAAAAATCCCTAAGCCCCGGGGTCACAATTTCATCAAAAATCAGACTTTTGGCAGTCCACTCAAAAATTGTGCCAAACGGTTGCATATGCTCCCCTGGGAAGTTTGGCGGTCGAAACAGAAGGCTTTTTATCACAGGACAAGAAATCAGTCCTCGACAACTTCACCGGCAGAAAAAGATTTTTTGAAAAAATCCCTAAGCCCCGGGGTCACAATTTCATCAAAAATCAGACTTTTGGCAGTCCATTCAAAAATTGTGCCAAACGGTTGCAAATGCTCCCCTGAGAGGTGTGGCGGTCGAAACAGAAGGCTTTTTATCACAGGACAATAAATCAGCGCTCAACAACTTCACCGGCAGAAAAAGATTTTTTTGAAAAAATCCCTAAGCCCCGGGGTCACAATTACATCAAAAATATGACATTCTCCAATTCACTCAGAAATTGTGCCAAACGGCTGCAAATGCTCCCCTGAGAGGTTTGGCGGTCGAAACAGAAGGCTGTTTATCACAGGACAAGAAATCAGTCCTCGACAACTTCACCGGCAGAAAAAGATTTTTTTGAAAAAATCCCTAAGCCCCGGGGTCACAATTTCAGCAAAAATCGGACGTTCGGCAATCCACTCAAAAATGGTGCCAGACGGTTGCAAATGCTCCCCTGAGAGGTTTGGCGGTCGAAACAGAAGGCTTTTTATCACAGGACTAGAAATCAGTCCTCGACAACTTTACCGCCAGAAAATGATTTTTTTGAAAAAATCAATAAGCCCCGGGGTCACAATTTCATCAAAATTCGGACTTTCGGGAATTCACTCAAAAATGGTGCCAGACGGTTGCAAATACTCCCCTGAGAGGTTTGGCGGTCCAAACAGAAGGCTTTTTATCACAGGACAATAAATCAGCCCTCGACAACTTCACCGGCAGAAAAAGATTTTTTTGAAAAAAATCCCTAAGCCCCGGGGTCACAATTTCATCAAAAATATGATGTTAGGCAATGCACTCAAAAATGGTGCCAGACGGTTGCAAATGCTCCCCTGAGAGGTTTGGCGGTCGAAACAGAAGGCTTTTTATCACAGGACAAGAAATCAGTCCTCAACAACTTCACCGGCAAAAAAAGATTTTTTTGAAAAAATCCCTAAGCCCCGGGGTCACAATTTCATCAAAAATCAGACTTTTGGCAGTCCACTCAAAAATTGTGCCAAACGGTTGCAAATGCTCCCCTGGGAAGTTTGGTGGTCGAAACAGAAGGCTTTTTATCACAGGACAAGAAATCAGTCCTCGACAACTTCACCGGCAGAAAAAGATTTTTTGAAAAAATCCCTAAGCCCCGGGGTCACAATTTCATCAAAAATCAGACTTTTGGCAGTCCATTCAAAAATTGTGCCAAACGGTTGCAAATGCTCCCCTGGGAGGTTTCGCGGTCGAAACAGAAGGCTTTTTATCACAGGACTAGAAATCAGTCCTCGACAACTTCACCGGCAGAAAATGATTTTTTTGAAAAAATCCCTAAGCCCCGGGGTCACAATTTCATCAAAAATATGACATTCTCCAATTCACTCAGAAATTGTGCCTAACGGTTGCAAATGCTCCCCTGAAAGGTTTGGCGTTCGAAAGAGAAGGCTTTTTATCACAGAAGAAGAAATCAGTCCTCGACAATTTTACCGGCAGAAAAGTATTTTTTGAAAAAATCCCTAAGCCCCGGGGTCACAATTTCAACAAAAATCGGATTTTCGGCAATCCACTCAAAGATGGTGCCAAACGGTTGCAAATGCTCCCCTGAGAGGTTTGGCGGTCGAAACAGAAGGCTTTTTATCACAGGACAATAAATCAGCGCTCAACAACTTCACCGGCAGAAAAAGATTTTTTTGAAAAAATCCCTAAGCCCCGGGGTCACAATTACATCAAAAATATGACATTCTCCAATTCACTCAGAAATTGTGCCAAACGGCTGCAAATGCTCCCCTGAGAGGTTTGGCGGTCGAAACAGAAGGCTGTTTATCACAGGACAAGAAATCAGTCCTCGACAACTTCACCGGCAGAAAAAGATTTTTTTGAAAAAATCCCTAAGCCCCGGGGTCACAATTTCAGCAAAAATCGGACGTTCGGCAATCCACTCAAAAATGGTTCCAGACGGTTGCAAATGCTCCCCTGAGAGGTTTGGCGGTCGAAACAGAAGGCTTTTTATCACAGGACTAGAAATCAGTCCTCGACAACTTTACCGCCAGAAAATGATTTTTTTGAAAAAATCAATAAGCCCCGGGGTCACAATTTCATCAAAATTCGGACTTTCGGGAATTCACTCAAAAATGGTGCCAGACGGTTGCAAATACTCCCCTGAGAGGTTTGGCGGTCCAAACAGAAGGCTTTTTATCACAGGACAAGAAATCAGCCCTCGACAACTTCACCGGCAGAAAAAGATTTTTTTGAAAAAAATCCCTAAGCCCCGGGGTCACAATTTCATCAAAAATCGGATTTTCGGCAATCCACTCAAAGATGGTGCCAAACGGTTGCAAATGCTCCCCTGAGAGGTTTGGCGGTCGAAACAGAAGGCTGTTTATCACAGGACAAGAAATCAGCCCTCCACAACTTCACCGGCAGAAATAGATTTTTTGAAAAAATCCCTAAGCCCCGGGGTCACAATTTCATCAAAATTCGGACTTTCGGCAATCCACTCAAAAATGGTGCCAGACGGTTCCAAATGCTCCCCTGAGAGGTTTGGCGGTCGAAACAGAAGGCTTTTTATCACAGGACAAGAAATCAGTCCTCGACAACTTCACCGGCAGAAAAAGATTTTTTGAAAAAATCCCTAAGCCCCGGGGTCACAATTTCATCAAAAATCAGACTTTTGGCAGTCCACTCAAAAATTGTGCCAAACGGTTGCAAATGCTCCCCTGGGAGGTTTGGCGGTCGAAACAGAAGGCTTTTTATCACAGGACAAGAAATCAGTCCTCGACAACTTCAACGGCAGAAATTTTTTTTTGGAAAAAATACCTAAGCCCCGGGGTCACAATTTCATCAAAAATATGACGTTAGGCAATCCACTCAAAAATTGTGCCAAACGGTTGCAAATGCTCCCCTGGGAGGTTTGGCGGTCGAAACAGAAGGCTTTTTATCACAGGACAAGAAATCAGTCCTCGACAACTTCAACGGCAGAAATTTTTTTTTTTGAAAAAATCCCTAAGCCCCGGGGTCACAATTTCATCAAAAATATGATCTTAGGCAATCCACTCAAAAATGGTGCCAGACGGTTGCAAATGCTCCCCTGAGAGGTTTGGCGGTCGAAACAGAAGGCTGTTTATCACAGGACAAGAAATCAGTCCTCGACAACTTCACCGGCAGAAATTTTTTTGTGAAAAAATCCCTAAGCCCCGGGGACACAATTTCATCAAAAATTCGGACTTTCGGGAATCCACTCAAAAATGGTGCGAGACGGTTGCAAATGCTCCCCTGGGAGGTTTGGCGGTCAAAACAGAAGGCTTTTTATCACAGGACAAGAAATCAGCCCTCGACAACTTCACCGGCAGAAAAAGATTTTTTTGAAAAAATCCCTAAGCCCCGGGGTCACAATTTCAGCAAAAATCGGACGTTCGGGAATCCACTCAAAAATGGTGCCAGACGGTTGCAAATGCTCCCCTGAGAGGTTTGGCGGTCGAAACAGAAGGCTTTTTATCACAGGACAAGAAATCAGCCCTCGACAACTTCACCGGCAGAAAAAGATTTTTTTGAAAAAATCCCTAAGCCCCGGGGTCACAATTTCATCAAAAATATGATGATAGGCAATCCACTCAAAAATCGTGCCAGACGGTTGCAAATGCTCCCCTGAGAGGTTTGGCGGTCGAAACAGAAGGCTTTTTATCACAGGACAAGAAATCAGTCCTCGACAACTTCACCGGCAAAAAAAGATTTTTTTGAAAAAATCCCTAAGCCCCGGGGTCACAATTTCATCAAAAATCGTATTTTCGGCAAACCACTCAAAAATGGTGCCAGACGGTTGCAAATGCTCCCCTGAGAGGTTTGGTGGTCGAAACAGAAGGCTTTTTATCACAGGACAGTAAATCAGCCCTCGACAACTTCACCGGCAGAAAAAGATTTTTTTGAAAAAATCCCTAAGCCCCGGGGTCACAATTTCATAAAAAATCGGACTTTTGGGAATCCACTCAAAAATGGTGCCAGACGGTTGCAAATGCTCCCCTGAGAGGTTTGGCGGTCGAAACAGAAAGCTTTTTATCACAGGACAAGAAATCAGTCCTCGACAACTTCACCGGCAGAAAAAGATTAATTGAAAAAATCCCTAAGCCCCGGGGTCACAATTTCATCAAAAATATGACATTCTCCAATTCACTCAGAAATTGAGCCAAACGGTTGCAAATGCTCCCCTGAGAGGTGTGGCGGTCGAAACAGAAGGCTTTTTATCAGAGGACAAGAAATCAGCCCTCGACAACTTCACCGGCAGAAAAAGATTTTTTTGAAAAAATCCCTAAGCCCCGGGGTCACAATTTCATCAAAAATATGATGTTAGGCAATCCACTCAAAAATCGTGCCAGACGGTTGCAAATGCTCCCCTGAGAGGTTTGGCGGTCGAAACAGAAGGCTTTTTATCACAGGACAAGAAATCAGTCCTCGACAACTTCACCGGCAAAAAAAGATTTTTTTGAAAAAATCCCTAAGCCCCGGGGTCACAATTTCATCAAAAATCAGACTTTTGGCAGTCCACTCAAAAATTGTGCCAAACGGTTGCAAATGCTCCCCTGGGAAGTTTGGCGGTCGAAACAGAAGGCTTTTTATCACAGGACAAGAAATCAGTCCTCGACAACTTCACCGGCAGAAAAAGATTTTTTGAAAAAATCCCTAAGCCCCGGGGTCACAATTTCATCAAAAATCAGACTTTTGGCAGTCCATTCAAAAATTGTGCCAAACGGTTGCAAATGCTCCCCTGAGAGGTGTGGCGGTCGAAACAGAAGGCTTTTTATCAGAGGACAAGAAATCAGCCCTCGACAACTTCACCGGCAGAAAAAGATTTTTTTGAAAAAATCCCTAAGCCCCGGGGTCACAATTTCATCAAAAATATGATGTTAGGCAATCCACTCAAAAATCGTGCCAGACGGTTGCAAATGCTCCCCTGAGAGGTTTGGCGGTCGAAACAGAAGGCTTTTTATCACAGGACAAGAAATCAGTCCTCGACAACTTCACCGGCAAAAAAAGATTTTTTTGAAAAAATCCCTAAGCCCCGGGGTCACAATTTCATCAAAAATCAGACTTTTGGCAGTCCACTCAAAAATTGTGCCAAACGGTTGCAAATGCTCCCCTGGGAAGTTTGGCGGTCGAAACAGAAGGCTTTTTATCACAGGACAAGAAATCAGTCCTCGACAACTTCACCGGCAGAAAAAGATTTTTTGAAAAAATCCCTAAGCCCCGGGGTCACAATTTCATCAAAAATCAGACTTTTGGCAGTCCATTCAAAAATTGTGCCAAACGGTTGCAAATGCTCCCCTGGGAGGTTTGGCGGTCGAAACAGAAGGCTTTTTATCACAGGACTAGAAATCAGTCCTCGACAACTTCACCGGCAGAAAATGATTTTTTTGAAAAAATCCCTAAGCCCCGGGGTCACAATTTCATCAAAAATATGACATTCTCCAATTCACTCAGAAATTGTGCCTAACGGTTGCAAATGCTCCCCTGAGAGGTGTGGCGTTCGAAAGAGAAGGCTTTTTATCACAGAAGAAGAAATCAGTCCTCAACAATTTTACCGGCAGAAAAGTATTTTTTGAAAAAATCCCTAAGCCCCGGGGTCACAATTTCAACAAAAATCGGATTTTCGGCAATCCACTCAAAGATGGTGCCAAACGGTTGCAAATGCTCCCCTGAGAGGTTTGGCGGTCGAAACAGAAGGCTTTTTATCACAGGACAATAAATCAGCGCTCAACAACTTCACCGGCAGAAAAAGATTTTTTTGAAAAAATCCCTAAGCCCCGGGGTCACAATTACATCAAAAATATGACATTCTCCAATTCACTCAGAAATTGTGCCAAACGGCTGCAAATGCTCCCCTGAGAGGTTTGGCGGTCGAAACAGAAGGCTGTTTATCACAGGACAAGAAATCAGTCCTCGACAACTTCACCGGCAGAAAAAGATTTTTTTGAAAAAATCCCTAAGCCCCGGGGTCACAATTTCAGCAAAAATCGGACGTTCGGCAATCCACTCAAAAATGGTGCCAGACGATTGCAAATGCTCCCCTGAGAGGTTTGGCGGTCGAAACAGAAGGCTTTTTATCACAGGACTAGAAATCAGTCCTCGACAACTTTACCGCCAGAAAATGATTTTTTTGAAAAAATCAATAAGCCCCGGGGTCACAATTTCATCAAAATTCGGACTTTCGGGAATTCACTCAAAAATGGTGCCAGACGGTTGCAAATACTCCCCTGAGAGGTTTGGCGGTCCAAACAGAAGGCTTTTTATCACAGGACAATAAATCAGCCCTCGACAACTTCACCGGCAGAAAAAGATTTTTTTGAAAAAAATCCCTAAGCCCCGGGGTCACAATTTCATCAAAAATATGATGTTAGGCAATGCACTCAAAAATGGTGCCAGACGGTTGCAAATGCTCCCCTGAGAGGTTTGGCGGTCGAAACAGAAGGCTTTTTATCACAGGACAAGAAATCAGTCCTCGACAACTTCACCGGCAAAAAAAGATTTTTTTGAAAAAATCCCTAAGCCCCGGGGTCACAATTTCATCAAAAATCGGATTTTCGGCAATCCACTCAAAGATGGTGCCAAACGGTTGCAAATGCTCCCCTGAGAGGTTTGGCGGTCGAAACAGAAGGCTGTTTATCACAGGACAAGAAATCAGCCCTCCACAACTTCACCGGCAGAAATAGATTTTTTGAAAAAATCCCTAAGCCCCGGGGTCACAATTTCATCAAAATTCGGACTTTCGGCAATCCACTCAAAAATGGTGCCAGACGGTTCCAAATGCTCCCCTGAGAGGTTTGGCGGTCGAAACAGAAGGCTTTTTATCACAGGACAAGAAATCAGTCCTCGACAACTTCACCGGCAGAAAAAGATTTTTTGAAAAAATCCCTAAGCCCCGGGGTCACAATTTCATCAAAAATCAGACTTTTGGCAGTCCACTCAAAAATTGTGCCAAACGGTTGCAAATGCTCCCCTGGGAGGTTTGGCGGTCGAAACAGAAGGCTTTTTATCACAGGACAAGAAATCAGTCCTCGACAACTTCAACGGCAGAAATTTTTTTTTGGAAAAAATACCTAAGCCCCGGGGTCACAATTTCATCAAAAATATGACGTTAGGCAATCCACTCAAAAATTGTGCCAAACGGTTGCAAATGCTCCCCTGGGAGGTTTGGCGGTCGAAACAGAAGGCTTTTTATCACAGGACAAGAAATCAGTCCTCGACAACTTCAACGGCAGAAATTTTTTTTTTTGAAAAAATCCCTAAGCCCCGGGGTCACAATTTCATCAAAAATATGATCTTAGGCAATCCACTCAAAAATGGTGCCAGACGGTTGCAAATGCTCCCCTGAGAGGTTTGGCGGTCGAAACAGAAGGCTGTTTATCACAGGACAAGAAATCAGTCCTCGACAACTTCACCGGCAGAAATTTTTTTGTGAAAAAATCCCTAAGCCCCGGGGACACAATTTCATCAAAAATTCGGACTTTCGGGAATCCACTCAAAAATGGTGCGAGACGGTTGCAAATGCTCCCCTGGGAGGTTTGGCGGTCAAAACAGAAGGCTTTTTATCACAGGACAAGAAATCAGCCCTCGACAACTTCACCGGCAGAAAAAGATTTTTTTGAAAAAATCCCTAAGCCCCGGGGTCACAATTTCAGCAAAAATCGGACGTTCGGGAATCCACTCAAAAATGGTGCCAGACGGTTGCAAATGCTCCCCTGAGAGGTTTGGCGGTCGAAACAGAAGGCTTTTTATCACAGGACAAGAAATCAGCCCTCGACAACTTCACCGGCAGAAAAAGATTTTTTTGAAAAAATCCCTAAGCCCCGGGGTCACAATTTCATCAAAAATATGATGTTTGGCAATCCACTCAAAAATCGTGCCAGACGGTTGCAAATGCTCCCCTGAGAGGTTTGGCGGTCGAAACAGAAGGCTTTTTATCACAGGACAAGAAATCAGTCCTCGACAACTTCACCGGCAAAAAAAGATTTTTTTGAAAAAATCCCTAAGCCCCGGGGTCACAATTTCATCAAAAATCGGATTTTCGGCAATCCACTCAAAGATGGTGCCAAACGGTTGCAAATGCTCCCCTGAGAGGTTTGGCGGTCGAAACAGAAGGCTGTTTATCACAGGACAAGAAATCAGCCCTCCACAACTTCACCGGCAGAAATAGATTTTTTGAAAAAATCCCTAAGCCCCGGGGTCACAATTTCATCAAAATTCGGACTTTCGGCAATCCACTCAAAAATGGTGCCAGACGGTTCCAAATGCTCCCCTGAGAGGTTTGGCGGTCGAAACAGAAGGCTTTTTATCACAGGACAAGAAATCAGTCCTCGACAACTTCACCGGCAGAAAAAGATTTTTTGAAAAAATCCCTAAGCCCCGGGGTCACAATTTCATCAAAAATCAGACTTTTGGCAGTCCACTCAAAAATTGTGCCAAACGGTTGCAAATGCTCCCCTGGGAGGTTTGGCGGTCGAAACAGAAGGCTTTTTATCACAGGACAAGAAATCAGTCCTCGACAACTTCAACGGCAGAAATTTTTTTTTGGAAAAAATACCTAAGCCCCGGGGTCACAATTTCATCAAAAATATGACGTTAGGCAATCCACTCAAAAATTGTGCCAAACGGTTGCAAATGCTCCCCTGGGAGGTTTGGCGGTCGAAACAGAAGGCTTTTTATCACAGGACAAGAAATCAGTCCTCGACAACTTCAACGGCAGAAATTTTTTTTTTTGAAAAAATCCCTAAGCCCCGGGGTCACAATTTCATCAAAAATATGATCTTAGGCAATCCACTCAAAAATGGTGCCAGACGGTTGCAAATGCTCCCCTGAGAGGTTTGGCGGTCGAAACAGAAGGCTGTTTATCACAGGACAAGAAATCAGTCCTCGACAACTTCACCGGCAGAAATTTTTTTGTGAAAAAATCCCTAAGCCCCGGGGACACAATTTCATCAAAAATTCGGACTTTCGGGAATCCACACAAAAATGGTGCGAGACGGTTGCAAATGCTCCCCTGGGAGGTTTGGCGGTCAAAACAGAAGGCTTTTTATCACAGGACAAGAAATCAGCCCTCGACAACTTCACCGGCAGAAAAAGATTTTTTTGAAAAAATCCCTAAGCCCCGGGGTCACAATTTCAGCAAAAATCGGACGTTCGGGAATCCACTCAAAAATGGTGCCAGACGGTTGCAAATGCTCCCCTGAGAGGTTTGGCGGTCGAAACAGAAGGCTTTTTATCACAGGACAAGAAATCAGCCCTCGACAACTTCACCGGCAGAAAAAGATTTTTTTGAAAAAATCCCTAAGCCCCGGGGTCACAATTTCATCAAAAATATGATGTTTGGCAATCCACTCAAAAATCGTGCCAGACGGTTGCAAATGCTCCCCTGAGAGGTTTGGCGGTCGAAACAGAAGGCTTTTTATCACAGGACAAGAAATCAGTCCTCGACAACTTCACCGGCAAAAAAAGATTTTTTTGAAAAAATCCCTAAGCCCCGGGGTCACAATTTCATCAAAAATCGTATTTTCGGCAAACCACTCAAAAATGGTGCCAGACGGTTGCAAATGCTCCCCTGAGAGGTTTGGCGGTCGAAACAGAAGGCTTTTTATCACAGGACAAGAAATCAGTCCTCGACAACTTCACCGGCAAAAAAAGATTTTTTTGAAAAAATCCCTAAGCCCCGGGGTCACAATTTCATCAAAAATATGACATTCTCCAATTCACTCAGAAATTGTGCCAAACGGTTGCAAATGCTCCCCTGAGAGGTGTGGCGGTCGAAACAGAAGGCTTTTTATCACAGGACAAGAAATTAGCCCTCAACAACTTCACCGGCAGAAAAAGATTTTTTTGAAAAAATCCCTAAGCCCCGGGGTCACAATTTCAGCAAAAATCGGACGTTCGGCAATGCACTCAAAAATGGTGGAAGACGGTTGCAAATGCTCCCCTGAGAGGTTTGGCGGTCGAAACAGAAGGCTTTTTATCACAGGAATATAAATCAGTCCTCGACAACTTCACCCTCAGAAAATGATTTTTTTGAAAAAATCCCTAAGCCCCGGGGTCACAATTTCATCAAAAATATGACATTCTCCAATTCACTCAGAAATTGTGCCAAACGGTTGCAAATGCTCCCCGAGAGGTTTAGCGGTCGAAACAGAAGGTTTTTATCTCAGGACAAGAAATCAGTCCTCGACAACTTTACCGGCAGAAAAGGATTTTTTGAAAAAATCCCTAAGCCCTGGGGTCACAATTTCATCAAAAATCAGACTTTTGGCAGTCCACTCAAAAATTGTGCCAAACTGTTGCAAATGCTCCCCTGGGAGGTTTGGCGGTCGAAACAGAAGGCTTTTTATCACAGGACAAGAAATCAGTCCTCGACAACTTCAACGGCAGAAATTTTTTTTTTTGAAAAAATCCCTAAGCCCCGGGGTCACAATTTCATCAAAAATTGGACTTTCGGGAATCCACTCAAAAATGGTGCGAGACGGTTGCAAATGCTCCCCTGGGAGGTTTGGCGGTCGAAACAGAAGGCCTTTTATCACAGGACAAGAAATCAGCCCTCGACATCTTCACCGGCAGAAAAAGATTTTTTTGAAAAAATCCCTAAGCCCCGGGGTCACAATTTCAGCAAAAATCGGACGCTCGGGAATCCACTCAAAAATGGTGCCAGACGGTTGCAAATGCTCCCCTGAGAGGTTTGGCGGTCGAAACAGAAGCCTTTTTATCACAGGACAAGAAATCAGCCCTCTACAACTTCACCGGCAGAAAAAGATTTTTTTGAAAAAATCCCTAACCCCCGGGGTCACAATTTCATCAAAAATCGTATTTTCGGCAAACCACTCAAAAATGGTGCCAGACGGTTGCAAATGCTCCCCTGAGAGGTTTGGCGGTCGAAACAGAAGGCTTTTTATCACAGGACAAGAAATCAGTCCTCGACAACTTCACCGACAAAAAAAGATTTTTTTGAAAAAATCCCTAAGCCCCGGGGTCACAATTTCATCAAAAATATGACATTCTCCAATTCACTCAGAAATTGTGCAAACGGTTGCAAATGCTCCCCTGAGAGGTTTGGCGGTCGAAACAGAAGGCTTTTTATCACAGGACAAGAAATCAGCCCTCAACAACTTCACCGGCAGAAAAAGATTTTTTTGAAAAAATCCCTAAGCCCCTGGGTCACAATTTCATCAAAAATCGGACGTTCGGCAATCCACTCAGAAATTGTGCCAAACGGTTGCAAATGCTCCCCGAGAGGTTTAGCGGTCGAAACAGAAGGTTTTTATCTCAGGACAAGAAATCAGTCCTCGACAACTTTACCGGCAGAAAAGGATTTTTTGAAAAAATCCCTAAGCCCTGGGGTCACAATTTCATCAAAAATCAGACTTTTGGCAGTCCACTCAAAAATTGTGCCAAACGGTTGCAAATGCTCCCCTGGGAGGTTTGGCGGTCGAAACAGAAGGCTTTTTATCACAGGACAAGAAATCAGTCCTCGACAACTTCACCGGCAGAAAAAGATTTTTTTGAAAAAATCCCTAAGCCCCGGGGTCACAATTTCAGCAAAAATCGGACGTTCGGGAATCCACTCAAAAATGGTGCCAGACGGTTGCAAATGCTCCCCTGAGAGGTTTGGCGGTCGAAACAGAAGGCTTTTTATCACAGGACAAGAAATCAGCCCTCGACAACTTCACCGGCAGAAAAAGATTTTTTTGAAAAAATCCCTAACCCCCGGGGTCACAATTTCATCAAAAATATGATGTTAGGCAATCAACTAAAAAATCGTGCCAGACGGTTGCAAATGCTCCCCTGAGAGGTTTGTCGGTCGAAACAGAAGGCTTTTTATCACAGGACAAGAAATCAGTCCTCGACAACTTCACCGGCAAAAAAAGATTTTTTTGAAAAAATCCCTAAGCCCCGGGGTCACAATTTCATCAAAAATCGTATTTTCGGCAAACCACTCAAAAATGGTGCCAGACGGTTGCAAATGCTCCCCTGAGAGGTTTGGCGGTCGAAACAGAAGGCTTTTTATCACAGGACAAGAAATCAGTCCTCGACAACTTCACCGACAAAAAAAGATTTTTTTGAAAAAATCCCTAAGCCCCAGGGTCACAATTTCATAAAAAATATGACATTCTCCAATTCACTCAGAAATTGTCCCAAACGGTTGCAAATGCTCCCCTGAGAGGTGTGGCGGTCGAAACAGAAGGCTTTTTATCACAGGACAAGAAATCAGTCCTCGACAACTTCACCCTCAGAAAAAGATTTTTTGAAAAAATCCCTAAGCCCCGGGGTCACAATTTCATCAAAAATATGACGTTAGGCAATCCACTCAAAAATTGTGCCAAACGGTTGCAAATGCTCCCCTGGGAGGTTTGGCGGTCGAAACAGAAGGCTTTTTATCACAGGACAAGAAATCAGTCCTCGACAACTTCACCGGCAGAAATTTTTTTGTGAAAAAATCCCTAAGCCCCGGGGACACAATTTCATCAAAAATTCGGACTTTCGGGAATCCACTCAAAAATGGTGCGAGACGGTTGCAAATGCTCCCCTGGGAGGTTTGGCGGTCAAAACAGAAGGCTTTTTATCACAGGACAAGAAATCAGCCCTCGACAACTTCACCGGCAGAAAAAGATTTTTTTGAAAAAATCCCTAAGCCCCGGGGTCACAATTTCAGCAAAAATCGGACGTTCGGGAATCCACTCAAAAATGGTGCCAGACGGTTGCAAATGCTCCCCTGAGAGGTTTGGCGGTCGAAACAGAAGGCTTTTTATCACAGGACAAGAAATCAGCCCT
The DNA here is from genome assembly GCF_964106915.1 of Podarcis gaigeae. Lineage (NCBI taxonomy): Eukaryota > Metazoa > Chordata > Lepidosauria > Squamata > Lacertidae > Podarcis > Podarcis gaigeae. The sequence continues at coordinate 17,049,488 of NC_139681.1, forward strand.
CGACAACTTCACCGGCAGAAAAAGATTTTTTTGAAAAAATCCCTAAGCCCCGGGGTCACAATTTCATCAAAAATATGATGTTTGGCAATCCACTCAAAAATCGTGCCAGACGGTTGCAAATGCTCCCCTGAGAGGTTTGGCGGTCGAAACAGAAGGCTTTTTATCACAGGACAAGAAATCAGTCCTCGACAACTTCACCGGCAAAAAAAGATTTTTTTGAAAAAATCCCTAAGCCCCGGGGTCACAATTTCATCAAAAATCGTATTTTCGGCAAACCACTCAAAAATGGTGCCAGACGGTTGCAAATGCTCCCCTGAGAGGTTTGGCGGTCAAAACAGAAGGCTTTTTATCACAGGACAAGAAATCAGTCCTCGACAACTTCACCGGCAAAAAAAGATTTTTTTGAAAAAATCCCTAAGCCCCGGGGTCACAATTTCATCAAAAATATGACATTCTCCAATTCACTCAGAAATTGTGCCAAACGGTTGCAAATGCTCCCCTGAGAGGTGTGGCGGTCGAAACAGAAGGCTTTTTATCACAGGACAAGAAATCAGCCCTCAACAACTTCACCGGCAGAAAAAGATTTTTTTGAAAAAATCCCTAAGCCCCGGGGTCACAATTTCAGCAAAAATCGGACGTTCGGCAATGCACTCAAAAATGGTGGAAGACGGTTGCAAATGCTCCCCTGAGAGGTTTGGCGGTCGAAACAGAAGGCTTTTTATCACAGGACTATAAATCAGTCCTCGACAACTTCACCCTCAGAAAATGATTTTTTTGAAAAAATCCCTAAGCCCCGGGGTCACAATTTCATCAAAAATATGACATTCTCCAATTCACTCAGAAATTGTGCCAAACGGTTGCAAATGCTCCCCGAGAGGTTTAGCGGTCGAAACAGAAGGTTTTTATCTCAGGACAAGAAATCAGTCCTCGACAACTTTACCGGCAGAAAAGGATTTTTTGAAAAAATCCCTAAGCCCTGGGGTCACAATTTCATCAAAAATCAGACTTTTGGCAGTCCACTCAAAAATTGTGCCAAACTGTTGCAAATGCTCCCCTGGGAGGTTTGGCGGTCGAAACAGAAGGCTTTTTATCACAGGACAAGAAATCAGTCCTCGACAACTTCAACGGCAGAAATTTTTTTTTTTGAAAAAATCCCTAAGCCCCGGGGTCACAATTTCATCAAAAATTGGACTTTCGGGAATACACTCAAAAATGGTGCGAGACGGTTGCAAATGCTCCCCTGGGAGGTTTGGCGGTCGAAACAGAAGGCCTTTTATCACAGGACAAGAAATCAGCCCTCGACATCTTCACCGGCAGAAAAAGATTTTTTTGAAAAAATCCCTAAGCCCCGGGGTCACAATTTCAGCAAAAATCGGACGTTCGGGAATCCACTCAAAAATGGTGCCAGACGGTTGCAAATGCTCCCCTGAGAGGTTTGGCGGTCGAAACAGAAGGCTTTTTATCACAGGACAAGAAATCAGCCCTCGACAACTTCACCGGCAGAAAAAGATTTTTTTGAAAAAATCCCTAACCCCCGGGGTCACAATTTCATCAAAAATCGTATTTTCGGCAAACCACTCAAAAATGGTGCCAGACGGTTGCAAATGCTCCCCTGAGAGGTTTGGCGGTCGAAACAGAAGGCTTTTTATCACAGGACAAGAAATCAGTCCTCGACAACTTCACCGACAAAAAAAGATTTTTTTGAAAAAATCCCTAAGCCCCGGGGTCACAATTTCATCAAAAATATGACATTCTCCAATTCACTCAGAAATTGTGCCAAACGGTTGCAAATGCTCCCCTGAGAGGTTTGGCGGTCGAAACAGAAGGCTTTTTATCACAGGACAAGAAATCAGCCCTCAACAACTTCACCGGCAGAAAAAGACTTTTTGGAAAAAATCCCTAAGCCCCTGGGTCACAATTTCATCAAAAATCGGACGTTCGGCAATCCACTCAGAAATTGTGCCAAACGGTTGCAAATGCTCCCCGAGAGGTTTAGCGGTCGAAACAGAAGGTTTTTATCTCAGGACAAGAAATCAGTCCTCGACAACTTTACCGGCAGAAAAGGATTTTTTGAAAAAATCCCTAAGCCCTGGGGTCACAATTTCATCAAAAATCAGACTTTTGGCAGTCCACTCAAAAATTGTGCCAAACGGTTGCAAATGCTCCCCTGGGAGGTTTGGCGGTCGAAACAGAAGGCTTTTTATCACAGGACAAGAAATCAGTCCTCGACAACTTCACCGGCAGAAAAAGATTTTTTTGAAAAAATCCGTAAGCCCCGGGGTCACAATTTCAGCAAAAATCGGACGTTCGGGAATCCACTCAAAAATGGTGCCAGACGGTTGCAAATGCTCCCCTGAGAGGTTTGGCGGTCGAAACAGAAGGCTTTTTATCACAGGACAAGAAATCAGCCCTCGACAACTTCACCGGCAGAAAAAGATTTTTTTGAAAAAATCCCTAACCCCCGGGGTCACAATTTCATCAAAAATATGATGTTAGGCAATCAACTAAAAAATCGTGCCAGACGGTTGCAAATGCTCCCCTGAGAGGTTTGGCGGTCGAAACAGAAGGCTTTTTATCACAGGACAAGAAATCAGTCTTCGACAACTTCACCGGCAAAAAAAGATTTTTTTGAAAAAATCCCTAAGCCCCGGGGTCACAATTTCATCAAAAATCGTATTTTCGGCAAACCACTCAAAAATGGTGCCAGACGGTTGCAAATGCTCCCCTGAGAGGTTTGGCGGTCGAAACAGAAGGCTTTTTATCACAGGACAAGAAATCAGTCCTCGACAACTTCACCGACAAAAAAAGATTTTTTTGAAAAAATCCCTAAGCCCCGGGGTCACAATTTCATAAAAAATATGACATTCTCCAATTCACTCAGAAATTGTGCCAAACGGTTGCAAATGCTCCCCTGAGAGGTGTGGCGGTCGAAACAGAAGGCTTTTTATCACAGGACAAGAAATCAGCCCTCAACAACTTCACCGGCAGAAAAAGATTTTTTTGAAAAAATCCCTAAGCCCCGGGGTCACAATTTCAGCAAAAATCGGACGTTCGGCAATGCACTCAAAAATGGTGCCAGACGGTTGCAAATGCTCCCCTGAGAGGTGTGGCGGTCGAAACAGAAGGCTTTTTATCACAGGACAAGAAATCAGCCCTCAACAACTTCACCGACAAAAAAAGATTTTTTTGAAAAAATCTCTAAGCCCCGGGGTCACAATTTCATCAAAAATCGGACTTTTGGGAATCCACTCAAAAATGGTGCCAGACGGTTGCAAATGCTCCCCTGAGAGGTTTGGCGGTCGAAACAGAAGGCTTTTTATCACAGGACAAGAAATCAGTCCTCGACAACTTCACCGGCAGAAAAAGATTTTTTGAAAAAATCCCTAAGCCCCGGGGTCACAATTTCATCAAAAATCGTATTTTCGGCAAACCACTCAAAAATGGTGCCAGACGGTTGCAAATGCTCCCCTGAGAGGTTTGGCGGTCGAAACAGAAGGCTTTTTATCACAGGACAAGAAATCAGTCCTCGACAACTTCACCAACAAAAAAAGATTTTTTTGAAAAAATCCCTAAGCCCCGGGGTCACAATTTCATAAAAAATATGACATTCTCCAATTCACTCAGAAATTGTGCCAAACGGTTGCAAATGCTCCCCTGAGAGGTGTGGCGGTCGAAACAGAAGGCTTTTTATCACAGGACAAGAAATCAGCCCTCAACAACTTCACCGGCAGAAAAAGATTTTTTTGAAAAAATCCCTAAGCCCCGGGGTCACAATTTCAGCAAAAATCGGACGTTCGGCAATGCACTCAAAAATGGTGCCAGACGGTTGCAAATGCTCCCCTGAGAGGTGTGGCGGTCGAAACAGAAGGCTTTTTATCACAGGACAAGAAATCAGCCCTCAACAACTTCACCGACAAAAAAAGATTTTTTTGAAAAAATCTCTAAGCCCCGGGGTCACAATTTCATCAAAAATCGGACTTTTGGGAATCCACTCAAAAATGGTGCCAGACCGTTGCAAATGCTCCCCTGAGAGGTTTGGCGGTCGAAACAGAAGGCTGTTTATCACAGGACAAGAAATCAGTCCTCGACAACTTCACCGGCAGAAAAAGATTAATTGAAAAAATCCCTAAGCCCCGGGGTCACAATTTCATCAAAAATATGACATTCTCCAATTCACTCAGAAATTGTGCCAAACGGTTGCAAATGCTCCCCTGAGAGGTGTGGCGGTCGAAACAGAAGGCTTTTTATCACAGGACAAGAAATCAGCCCTCAACAACTTCACCGGCAGAAAATGATTTTTTTGAAAAAATCCCTAAGCCCCGGGGTCACAATTTCAGCAAAAATCGGACGTTCGGCAATGCACTCAAAATGGTGCCAGACGGTTGCAAATGCTCCCCTGAGAGGTTAGGCGGTCGAAACAGAAGGCTTTTTATCACAGGACTAGAAATCAGTCCTCGACAACTTCACCCTCAGAAAATGATTTTTTTGAAAAAATCCCTAAGCCCCGGGGTCACAATTTCATCAAAAATATGATCTTAGGCAATCTACTCAAAAATGGTGCCAGACGGTTGCAAATGCTCCCCTGAGAGGTTTGGCGGTCGAAACAGAAGGCTTTTTATCACAGGACAAGAAATCAGTCCTCGACAACTTCACCGGCAGAAAAAGATTTTTTGAAAAAATCCCTTACCCCCGGGGTCACAATTTCATCAAAAATCAGACTTTTGGCAGTCCACTCAAAAATTGTGCCAAACGGTTGCAAATGCTCCCCTGGGAGGTTTGGCGGTCGAAACAGAAGGCTTTTTATCACAGGACAAGAAATCAGTCCTCGACAACTTCACCGGCAGAAAAGGATTTTTTGAAAAAATCCCTAAGCCCCGGGGTCACAATTTCAACAAAAATCGGACTTTCGGGAATCCACTCAAAAATGGTGCGAGACGGTTGCAAATGCTCCCCTGAGAGGTTTGGCATTCGAAACAGAAGGCTTTTATCACAGGACAAGAAATCAGCCCTCGACAACTTCACCGGCAGAAAAAGATTTTTTGAAAAAATCCCTAAGCCCCGGGGTCACAATTTCATCAAAAATATGACATTCTCCAATTCACTTAGAAATTGTGCCAAACGGTTGCAAATGCTCCCCTGAAAAGTTTGGCGGTCGAAAGAGAAGGCTTTTTATCACAGAACAAGAAATCAGTCCTCGACGACTTTACCGGCAGAAAAGGATTTTTTGAAAAAATCCCTAAGCCCCGGGGTCACAATTTCAACAAAAATCGGATTTTCGGCAATCCACTCAAAGATGGTGCCAAACGGTTGCAAATGCTCCCCTGAGAGGTTTGGCGGTCGAAACAGAAGGCTTTTTATCACAGGACAGTAAATCAGCCCTCGACAACTTCACCGGCAGAAAAAGACTTTTTTGAAAAAATCCCTAAGCCCCGGGGTCACAATTACATCAAAAATATGACATTCTCCAATTCACTCAGAAATTGTGCCAAACGGCTGCAAATGCTCCCCTGAGAGGTTTGGCGGTCGAAACAGAAGGCTGTTTATCACAGGACAAGAAATCAGTCCTCGACAACTTCACCGGCAGAAAAAGATTTTTTTTGAAAAAATCCCTAAGCCCCGGGGTCACAATTTCAGCAAAAATCGGACGTTCGGCAATCCACTCAAAAATGGTGCCAGACGGTTGCAAATGCTCCCCTGAGAGGTTTGGCGGTCAAAACAGAAGGCTTTTTATCACAGGACAAGAAATCATTCCTCGACAACTTCACCGGCAGAAAAAGATTTTTTGAAAAAATCCCTAAGCCCCAGGGTCACAATTTCAACAAAAATCAGACTTTTGGCAGTCCACTGAAAAATTGTGCCAAACGGTTGCAAATGCTCCCCTGGGAGGTTTGGCGGTCGAAACAGAAGGCTTTTTATCACAGGACAAGAAATCAGTCCTCGACAACTTCAACGGCAGAAATTTTTTTTTTTTGAAAAAATCCCTAAGCCCCGGGGTCACAATTTCATCAAAAATATGACGATAGGCAATCCACTCAAAAATTGTGCCAAACGGTTGCAAATGCTCCCCTGGGAGGTTTGGCGGTCGAAACAGAAGGCTTTTTATCACAGGACAAGAAATCAGTCCTCGACAACTTCACCGGCAGAAATTTTTTTGTGAAAAAATCTCTAAGCCCCGGGGTCACAATTTCATCAAAAATATGATCTTAGGCAATCCACTCAAAAATGGTGCCAGACGGTTGCAAATGCTCCCCTGAGAGGTTTGGCGGTCGAAACAGAAGGCTTTTTATCACAGGACAAGAAATCAGACCTCAACAACTTCACCGGCAGAACAAGATTTTTTGAAAAAATCCCTAAGCCCTGGGGTCACAATTTCATCAAAAATCGGACTTTTGGGAATCCACTCAAAAATGGTGCCAGACGGTTGCAAATGCTCCCCTGAGAGGTTTGGCGGTCGAAACAGAAGGCTTTTTATCACAGGACAAGAAATCAGTCCTCGACAACTTCACCGGCAGAAAAAGATTAATTGAAAAAATCCCTAAGCCCCGGGGTCACAATTTCATCAAAAATATGACATTCTCCAATTCACTCAGAAATTGTGCCAAACGGTTGCAAATGCTCCCCTGAGAGGTGTGGCGGTCGAAACAGAAGGCTTTTTATCACAGGACAAGAAATCAGCCCTCAACAACTTCACCGGCAGAAAAAGATTTTTTTGAAAAAATCCCTAAGCCCCGGGGTCACAATTTCAGCAAAAATCGGACGTTCGGCAATGCACTCAAAATGGTGCCAGACGGTTGCAAATGCTCCCCTGAGAGGTTTGGCGGTCGAAACAGAAGGCTTTTTATCACAGGACTAGAAATCAGTCCTCGACAACTTCACCCTCAGAAAAAGATTTTTTTGAAAAAATCCCTAAGCCCCGGGGTCACAATTTCAGCAAAAATCGGACGTTCGGGAATCCACTCAAAAATGGTGCCAGACGGTTGCAAATGCTCCCCTGAGAGGTTTGGCGGTCGAAACAGAAGGCTTTTTATCACAGGACAAGAAATCAGACCTCAAAAACTTCACCGGCAGAAAAAGATTTTTTGAAAAAATCCCTAAGCCCCGGGGTCACAATTTCTTCAAAAATCGGACGTTCGGCAATCCACTCAGAAATTGTGCCAAACAGTTGCACATGCTCCCCTGAAAGGTTTGGCGGTCGAAAGAGAAGGCTTTTTATCAGAGAACAAGAAATCAGTCCTCGACAACTTTACCGGCAGAAAAGGATTTTTTGAAAAAATCCCTAAACCCCGGGGTCACAATTTCAACAAAAATCGGATTTTCGGCAATCCACTCAAAGATGGTGCCAAACGGTTGCAAATGCTCCCCTGAGAGGTTTGGCGGTCGAAACAGAAGGCTTTTTATCACAGGACAGTAAATCAGCCCTCGACAACTTCACCGGCAGAAAAAGATTTTTTTGAAAAAATCCCTAAGCCCCGGGGTCACAATTACATCAAAAATATGACATTCTCCAATTCACTCAGAAATTGTGCCAAACGGCTGCAAATGCTCCCCTGAGAGGTTTGGCGGTCAAAACAGAAGGCTTTTTATCACAGGACAAGAAATCAGTCCTCGACAACTTCACCGGCAGAAAAAGATTTTTTAAAAAAATCCCTAAGCCCCGGGGTCACAATTTCATCAAAAATCAGACTTTTGGCAGTCCACTCAAAAATTGTTCCAAACGGTTGCAAATGCTCCCCTGGGAGGTTTGGCGGTCGAAACAGAAGGCTTTTTATCACAGGACAAGAAATCAGTCCTCGACAACTTCAACGGCAGAAAATTTTTTTTTTGAAAAAATCCCTAAGCCCCGGGGTCATAATTTCATCAAAAATTCGGACTTTCGGGAATCCACTCAAAAATGGTGCGAGACGGTTGCAAATGCTCCCCTGGGAGGTTTGGCGGTCGAAACAGAAGGCTTTTTATCACAGGACAAGAAATCAGTCCTCGACAACTTCACCGGCAGAAATTTTTTTGTGAAAAAATCCCTAAGCCCCGGGGTCACAATTTCATCAAAAATATGACGTTAGGCAATCCACTCAAAAATGGTGCCAAACGGTTGCAAATGCTCCCCTGAGAGGTTTGGCGGTCGAAAGAGAAGGCTTTTTATCACAGGACAAGAAATCAGCCCTTGACAACTTCACCGGCAGAAAAGGATTTTTTGAAAAAATCCCTAAGCCCCGGGGTCACAATTTCAACAAAAATCGGATTTTCGGCAATCCACTCAAAGATGGTGCCAAACGGTTGCAAATGCTCCCCTGAGAGGTTTGGTGGTCGTAACAGAAGGCTTTTTATCACAGGACAATAAATCAGCCCTCGACAACTTCACCGGCAGAAAAAAGATTTTTTTGTAAAAATCCCTAAGCCCCGGGGTCACAATTTCATCAAAAATATGACATTCTCCAATTCACTCAGAAATTGTGCCAAACGGCTGCAAATGCTCCCCTGAGAGGTTTGGCGGTCGAAACAGAAGGCTGTTTATCACAGGACAAGAAATCAGTCCTCGACAACTTCACCGGCAGAAAAAGATTTTTTTGAAAAAATCCCTAAGCCCCGGGGTCACAATTTCATCAAAAATCGGACGTTCGGCAATCCACTCAAAAATGGTGCCAGACGGTTGCAAATGCTCCCCTGAGAGGTTTGGTGGTCGAAACAGAAGGCTTTTTATCACAGGACAGTAAATCAGCCCTCGACAACTTCACCGGGAGAAAAAGATTTTTTTGAAAAAATCCCTAAGCCCCGGGGTCACAATTTCATCAAAAATTGGACTTTTGGGAATCCACTCAAAAATGGTGCCAGACGGTTGCAAATGCTCCCCTGAGAGGTTTGGCGGTCGAAACAGAGGGCTTTTTATCACAGGACAAGAAATCAGTCCTCGACAACTTCACCGGCAGAAAAAGATTAATTGAAAAAATCCCTAAGCCCCGGGGTCACAATTTCATCAAAAATATGACATTCTCCAATTCACTCAGAAATTGTGCCAAACGGTTGCAAATGCTCCCCTGAGAGGTGTGGCGGTCGAAACAGAAGGCTTTTTATCAGAGGACAAGAAATCAGCCCTCAACAACTTCACCGGCAGAAAAAGATTTTTTTGAAAAAATCCCTAAGCCCCGGGGTCACAATTTCAGCAAAAATCGGACGTTCGGCAATGCACTCAAAATGGTGCCAGACGGTTGCAAATGCTCTGCTGAGAGGTTTGGCGGTCGAAACAGAAGGCTTTTTATCACAGGACTAGAAATCAGTCCTCGACTTCACCCTCAGAAAATGATTTTTTTGAAAAAATCCCTAAGCCCCGGGGTCACAATTTCATAAAAAATCAGACTTTTGGCAGTCCACTCAAAAATTGTGCCAAACGGTTGCAAATGCTCCCCTGGGAAGTTTGGCGGTCGAAACAGAAGGCTTTTTATCACAGGACAAGAAATCAGTCCTCGACAACTTCACCGGCAGAAAAAGATTTTTTTAAAAAATCCCTAAGCCCCGGGGTCACAATTTCATCAAAAATCAGACTTTTGGCAGTCCACTCAAAAATTGTGCCAAACGGTTGCAAATGCTCTCCTGGGAGGTTTGGCGGTCGAAACAGAAGGCTTTTTATCACAGGACAAGAAATCAGTCCTCGACAACTTCAACGGCAGAAATTTTTTTTTTTTTGAAAAAATCCCTAAGCCCCGGGGTCACAATTTCATCAAAAATTGGACTTTCGGGAATCCACTCAAAAATGGTGCCAGACGGTTGCAAATGCTCCCCTGGGAGGTTTGGCGGTCGAAACAGAAGGCCTTTTATCACAGGACAAGAAATCAGCCCTCGACATCTTCACCGGCAGAAAAAGATTTTTTTGAAAAAATCCCTAAGCCCCGGTTTCACAATTTCAGCAAAAATCGGACGCTCGGGAATCCACTCAAAAATGGTGCCAGACGGTTGCAAATGCTCCCCTGAGAGGTTTGGCGGTCGAAACAGAAGGCTTTTTATCACAGGACAAGAAATCAGCCCTCGACAACTTCACCGGCAGAAAAAGATTTTTTTGAAAAAATCCCTAAGCCCCGGGGTCACAATTACATCAAAAATATGACATTCTCCAATTCACTCAGAAATTGTGCCAAACGGCTGCAAATGCTCCCCTGAGAGGTTTGGCGGTCGAAACAGAAGGCTGTTTATCACAGGACAAGAAATCAGTCCTCGACAACTTCACCGGCAGAAAAAGATTTTTTTGAAAAAATCCCTAAGCCCCGGGGTCACAATTTCAGCAAAAATCGGACGTTCGGCAATCCACTCAAAAATGGTGCCAGACGGTTGCAAATGCTCCCCTGAGAGGTTTGGCGGTCGAAACAGAAGGCTTTTTATCACAGGACTAGAAATCAGTCCTCGACAACTTTACCGCCAGAAAATGATTTTTTTGAAAAAATCAATAAGCCCCGGGGTCACAATTTCATCAAAATTCGGACTTTCGGGAATCCACTCAAAAATGGTGCCAGACGGTTGCAAATACTCCCCTGAGAGGTTTGGCGGTCCACACAGAAGGCTTTTTATCACAGGACAATAAATCAGCCCTCGACAACTTCACCGGCAGAAAAAGATTTTTTTGAAAAAAATCCCTAAGCCCCGGGGTCACAATTTCATCAAAAATATGATGTTAGGCAATGCACTCAAAAATGGTGCCAGACGGTTGCAAATGCTCCCCTGAGAGGTTTGGCGGTCGAAACAGAAGGCTTTTTATCACAGGACAAGAAATCAGTCCTCGACAACTTCACCGGCAAAAAAAGATTTTTTTGAAAAAATCCCTAAGCCCCGGGGTCACAATTTCATCAAAAATCGGATTTTCGGCAATCCACTCAAAGATGGTGCCAAACGGTTGCAAATGCTCCCCTCAGAGGTTTGGCGGTCGAAACAGAAGGCTGTTTATCACAGGACAAGAAATCAGCCCTCCACAACTTCACCGGCAGAAATAGATTTTTTGAAAAAATCCCTAAGCCCCGGGGTCACAATTTCATCAAAATTCGGACTTTCGGCAATCCACTCAAAAATGGTGCCAGACGGTTCCAAATGCTCCCCTGAGAGGTTTGGCGGTCGAAACAGAAGGCTTTTTATCACAGGACAAAAAATCAGTCCTCGACAACTTCACCGGCAGAAAAAGATTTTTTGAAAAAATCCCTAAGCCCCGGGGTCACAATTTCATCAAAAATCAGACTTTTGGCAGTCCACTCAAAAATTGTGCCAAACGGTTGCAAATGCTCTCCTGGGAGGTTTGGCGGTCGAAACAGAAGGCTTTTTATCACAGGACAAGAAATCAGTCCTCGACAACTTCAACGGCAGAAATTTTTTTTTTTTGAAAAAATCCCTAAGCCCCGGGGTCACAATTTCATCAAAAATTGGACTTTCGGGAATCCACTCAAAAATGGTGCCAGACGGTTGCAAATGCTCCCCTGGGAGGTTTGGCGGTCGAAACAGAAGGCCTTTTATCACAGGACAAGAAATCAGCCCTCAACATCTTCACCGGCAGAAAAAGATTTTTTTGAAAAAATCCCTAAGCCCCGGTTTCACAATTTCAGCAAAAATCGGACGCTCGGGAAACCACTCAAAAATGGTGCCAGACGGTTGCAAATGCTCCCCTGAGAGGTTTGGCGGTCGAAACAGAAGGCTTTTTATCACAGGACAAGAAATCAGCCCTCGACAACTTCACCGGCAGAAAAAGATTTTTTTGTAAAAATCCCTAACCCCCGGGGTCACAATTTCATCAAAAATCGTATTTTCGGCAAACCACTCAAAAATGGTGCCAGACGGTTGCAAATGCTCCCCTGAGAGGTTTGGCGGTCGAAACAGAAGGCTTTTTATCACAGGACAAGAAATCAGTCCTCGACAACTTCACCGACAAAAAAAGATTTTTTTGAAAAAATCCCTAAGCCCCGGGGTCACAATTTCATCAAAAATATGACATTCTCCAATTCACTCAGAAATTGTGCCAAACGGTTGCAAATGCTCCCCTGAGAGGTTTGGCGGTCGAAACAGAAGGCTTTTTATCACAGGACAAGAAATCAGCCCTCAACAACTTCACCGGCAGAAAAAGATTTTTTTGAAAAAATCCCTAAGCCCCGGGGTCACAATTTCAGCAAAAATCGGACGTTCGGCAATGCACTCAAAATGGTGCCAGACGGTTGCAAATGCTCCCCTGAGAGGTTTGGCGGTCGAAACAGAAGGCTTTTTATCACAGGACTAGAAATCAGTCCTCGACAACTTCACCCTCAGAAAAAGATTTTTTTGAAAAAATCCCTAAGCCCCGGGGTCACAATTTCAGCAAAAATCGGACGTTCGGGAATCCACTCAAAAATGGTGCCAGACGGTTGCAAATGCTCCCCTGAGAGGTTTGGCGGTCGAAACAGAAGGCTTTTTATCACAGGACAAGAAATCAGACCTCAAAAACTTCACCGGCAGAAAAAGATTTTTTGAAAAAATCCCTAAGCCCCGGGGTCACAATTTCTTCAAAAATCGGACGTTCGGCAATCCACTCAGAAATTGTGCCAAACAGTTGCACATGCTCCCCTGAAAGGTTTGGCGGTCGAAAGAGAAGGCTTTTTATCAGAGAACAAGAAATCAGTCCTCGACAACTTTACCGGCAGAAAAGGATTTTTTGAAAAAATCCCTAAACCCCGGGGTCACAATTTCAACAAAAATCGGATTTTCGGCAATCCACTCAAAGATGGTGCCAAACGGTTGCAAATGCTCCCCTGAGAGGTTTGGCGGTCGAAACAGAAGGCTTTTTATCACAGGACAGTAAATCAGCCCTCGACAACTTCACCGGCAGAAAAAGATTTTTTTGAAAAAATCCCTAAGCCCCGGGGTCACAATTACATCAAAAATATGACATTCTCCAATTCACTCAGAAATTGTGCCAAACGGCTGCAAATGCTCCCCTGAGAGGTTTGGCGGTCAAAACAGAAGGCTTTTTATCACAGGACAAGAAATCAGTCCTCGACAACTTCACCGGCAGAAAAAGATTTTTTGAAAAAATCCCTAAGCCCCGGGGTCACAATTTCATCAAAAATCAGACTTTTGGCAGTCCACTCAAAAATTGTTCCAAACGGTTGCAAATGCTCCCCTGGGAGGTTTGGCGGTCGAAACAGAAGGCTTTTTATCACAGGACAAGAAATCAGTCCTCGACAACTTCAACGGCAGAAAATTTTTTTTTTGAAAAAATCCCTAAGCCCCGGGGTCATAATTTCATCAAAAATATGACGTTAGGCAATCCACTCAAAAATTGTGCCAAACGGTTGCAAATGCTCCCCTGGGAGGTTTGGCGGTCGAAACAGAAGGCTTTTTATCACAGGACAAGAAATCAGTCCTCGACAACTTCACCGGCAGAAATTTTTTTGTGAAAAAATCCCTAAGCCCCGGGGTCACAATTTCATCAAAAATATGACGTTAGGCAATCCACTCAAAAATGGTGCCAAACGGTTGCAAATGCTCCCCTGAGAGGTTTGGCGGTCGAAAGAGAAGGCTTTTTATCACAGGACAAGAAATCAGCCCTTGACAACTTCACCGGCAGAAAAGGATTTTTTGAAAAAATCCCTAAGCCCCGGGGTCACAATTTCAACAAAAATCGGATTTTCGGCAATCCACTCAAAGATGGTGCCAAACGGTTGCAAATGCTCCCCTGAGAGGTTTGGCGGTCGTAACAGAAGGCTTTTTATCACAGGACAATAAATCAGCCCTCGACAACTTCACCGGCAGAAAAAAGATTTTTTTGAAAAAATCCCTAAGCCCCGGGGTCACAATTTCATCAAAAATATGACATTCTCCAATTCACTCAGAAATTGTGCCAAACGGCTGCAAATGCTCCCCTGAGAGGTTTGGCGGTCGAAACAGAAGGCTGTTTATCACAGGACAAGAAATCAGTCCTCGACAACTTCACCGGCAGAAAAAGATTTTTTTGAAAAAATCCCTAAGCCCCGGGGTCACAATTTCATCAAAAATATGATGTTAGGCAATGCACTCAAAAATGGTGCCAGACGGTTGCAAATGCTCCCCTGAGAGGTTTGGCGGTCGAAACAGAAGGCTTTTTATCACAGGACAAGAAATCAGTCCTCGACAACTTCACCGGCAGAAAAAGATTTTTTTGAAAAAATCCCTAAGCCCCGGGGTCACAATTTCATCAAAAATCGGATTTTCGGCAATCCACTCAAAGATGGTGCCAAACGGTTGCAAATGCTCCCCTCAGAGGTTTGGCGGTCGAAACAGAAGGCTGTTTATCACAGGACAAGAAATCAGCCCTCCACAACTTCACCGGCAGAAATAGATTTTTTGAAAAAATCCCTAAGCCCCGGGGTCACAATTTCATCAAAATTCGGACTTTCGGCAATCCACTCAAAAATGGTGCCAGACGGTTCCAAATGCTCCCCTGAGAGGTTTGGCGGTCGAAACAGAAGGCTTTTTATCACAGGACAAAAAATCAGTCCTCGACAACTTCACCGGCAGAAAAAGATTTTTTGAAAAAATCCCTAAGCCCCGGGGTCACAATTTCATCAAAAATCAGACTTTTGGCAGTCCACTCAAAAATTGTGCCAAACGGTTGCAAATGCTCTCCTGGGAGGTTTGGCGGTCGAAACAGAAGGCTTTTTATCACAGGACAAGAAATCAGTCCTCGACAACTTCAACGGCAGAAATTTTTTTTTTTTTGAAAAAATCCCTAAGCCCCGGGGTCACAATTTCATCAAAAATTGGACTTTCGGGAATCCACTCAAAAATGGTGCCAGACGGTTGCAAATGCTCCCCTGGGAGGTTTGGCGGTCGAAACAGAAGGCCTTTTATCACAGGACAAGAAATCAGCCCTCGACATCTTCACCGGCAGAAAAAGATTTTTTTGAAAAAATCCCTAAGCCCCGGTTTCACAATTTCAGCAAAAATCGGACGCTCGGGAATCCACTCAAAAATGGTGCCAGACGGTTGCAAATGCTCCCCTGAGAGGTTTGGCGGTCGAAACAGAAGGCTTTTTATCACAGGACAAGAAATCAGCCCTCGACAACTTCACCGGCAGAAAAAGATTTTTTTGAAAAAATCCCTAAGCCCCGGGGTCACAATTACATCAAAAATATGACATTCTCCAATTCACTCAGAAATTGTGCCAAACGGCTGCAAATGCTCCCCTGAGAGGTTTGGCGGTCGAAACAGAAGGCTGTTTATCACAGGACAAGAAATCAGTCCTCGACAACTTCACCGGCAGAAAAAGATTTTTTTGAAAAAATCCCTAAGCCCCGGGGTCACAATTTCAGCAAAAATCGGACGTTCGGCAATCCACTCAAAAATGGTGCCAGACGGTTGCAAATGCTCCCCTGAGAGGTTTGGCGGTCGAAACAGAAGGCTTTTTATCACAGGACTAGAAATCAGTCCTCGACAACTTTACCGCCAGAAAATGATTTTTTTGAAAAAATCAATAAGCCCCGGGGTCACAATTTCATCAAAATTCGGACTTTCGGGAATCCACTCAAAAATGGTGCCAGACGGTTGCAAATACTCCCCTGAGAGGTTTGGCGGTCCACACAGAAGGCTTTTTATCACAGGACAATAAATCAGCCCTCGACAACTTCACCGGCAGAAAAAGATTTTTTTGAAAAAAATCCCTAAGCCCCGGGGTCACAATTTCATCAAAAATATGATGTTAGGCAATGCACTCAAAAATGGTGCCAGACGGTTGCAAATGCTCCCCTGAGAGGTTTGGCGGTCGAAACAGAAGGCTTTTTATCACAGGACAAGAAATCAGTCCTCGACAACTTCACCGGCAAAAAAAGATTTTTTTGAAAAAATCCCTAAGCCCCGGGGTCACAATTTCATCAAAAATCGGATTTTCGGCAATCCACTCAAAGATGGTGCCAAACGGTTGCAAATGCTCCCCTCAGAGGTTTGGCGGTCGAAACAGAAGGCTGTTTATCACAGGACAAGAAATCAGCCCTCCACAACTTCACCGGCAGAAATAGATTTTTTGAAAAAATCCCTAAGCCCCGGGGTCACAATTTCATCAAAATTCGGACTTTCGGCAATCCACTCAAAAATGGTGCCAGACGGTTCCAAATGCTCCCCTGAGAGGTTTGGCGGTCGAAACAGAAGGCTTTTTATCACAGGACAAAAAATCAGTCCTCGACAACTTCACCGGCAGAAAAAGATTTTTTGAAAAAATCCCTAAGCCCCGGGGTCACAATTTCATCAAAAATCAGACTTTTGGCAGTCCACTCAAAAATTGTGCCAAACGGTTGCAAATGCTCTCCTGGGAGGTTTGGCGGTCGAAACAGAAGGCTTTTTATCACAGGACAAGAAATCAGTCCTCGACAACTTCAACGGCAGAAATTTTTTTTTTTTGAAAAAATCCCTAAGCCCCGGGGTCACAATTTCATCAAAAATTGGACTTTCGGGAATCCACTCAAAAATGGTGCCAGACGGTTGCAAATGCTCCCCTGGGAGGTTTGGCGGTCGAAACAGAAGGCCTTTTATCACAGGACAAGAAATCAGCCCTCGACATCTTCACCGGCAGAAAAAGATTTTTTTGAAAAAATCCCTAAGCCCCGGTTTCACAATTTCAGCAAAAATCGGACGCTCGGGAAACCACTCAAAAATGGTGCCAGACGGTTGCAAATGCTCCCCTGAGAGGTTTGGCGGTCGAAACAGAAGGCTTTTTATCACAGGACAAGAAATCAGCCCTCGACAACTTCACCGGCAGAAAAAGATTTTTTTGTAAAAATCCCTAACCCCCGGGGTCACAATTTCATCAAAAATCGTATTTTCGGCAAACCACTCAAAAATGGTGCCAGACGGTTGCAAATGCTCCCCTGAGAGGTTTGGCGGTCGAAACAGAAGGCTTTTTATCACAGGACAAGAAATCAGTCCTCGACAACTTCACCGACAAAAAAAGATTTTTTTGAAAAAATCCCTAAGCCCCGGGGTCACAATTTCATCAAAAATATGACATTCTCCAATTCACTCAGAAATTGTGCCAAACGGTTGCAAATGCTCCCCTGAGAGGTTTGGCGGTCGAAACAGAAGGCTTTTTATCACAGGACAAGAAATCAGCCCTCAACAACTTCACCGGCAGAAAAAGATTTTTTTGAAAAAATCCCTAAGCCCCGGGGTCACAATTTCAGCAAAAATCGGACGTTCGGCAATGCACTCAAAATGGTGCCAGACGGTTGCAAATGCTCCCCTGAGAGGTTTGGCGGTCGAAACAGAAGGCTTTTTATCACAGGACTAGAAATCAGTCCTCGACAACTTCACCCTCAGAAAAAGATTTTTTTGAAAAAATCCCTAAGCCCCGGGGTCACAATTTCAGCAAAAATCGGACGTTCGGGAATCCACTCAAAAATGGTGCCAGACGGTTGCAAATGCTCCCCTGAGAGGTTTGGCGGTCGAAACAGAAGGCTTTTTATCACAGGACAAGAAATCAGACCTCAAAAACTTCACCGGCAGAAAAAGATTTTTTGAAAAAATCCCTAAGCCCCGGGGTCACAATTTCTTCAAAAATCGGACGTTCGGCAATCCACTCAGAAATTGTGCCAAACAGTTGCACATGCTCCCCTGAAAGGTTTGGCGGTCGAAAGAGAAGGCTTTTTATCAGAGAACAAGAAATCAGTCCTCGACAACTTTACCGGCAGAAAAGGATTTTTTGAAAAAATCCCTAAACCCCGGGGTCACAATTTCAACAAAAATCGGATTTTCGGCAATCCACTCAAAGATGGTGCCAAACGGTTGCAAATGCTCCCCTGAGAGGTTTGGCGGTCGAAACAGAAGGCTTTTTATCACAGGACAGTAAATCAGCCCTCGACAACTTCACCGGCAGAAAAAGATTTTTTTGAAAAAATCCCTAAGCCCCGGGGTCACAATTACATCAAAAATATGACATTCTCCAATTCACTCAGAAATTGTGCCAAACGGCTGCAAATGCTCCCCTGAGAGGTTTGGCGGTCAAAACAGAAGGCTTTTTATCACAGGACAAGAAATCAGTCCTCGACAACTTCACCGGCAGAAAAAGATTTTTTGAAAAAATCCCTAAGCCCCGGGGTCACAATTTCATCAAAAATCAGACTTTTGGCAGTCCACTCAAAAATTGTTCCAAACGGTTGCAAATGCTCCCCTGGGAGGTTTGGCGGTCGAAACAGAAGGCTTTTTATCACAGGACAAGAAATCAGTCCTCGACAACTTCAACGGCAGAAAATTTTTTTTTTGAAAAAATCCCTAAGCCCCGGGGTCATAATTTCATCAAAAATATGACGTTAGGCAATCCACTCAAAAATTGTGCCAAACGGTTGCAAATGCTCCCCTGGGAGGTTTGGCGGTCGAAACAGAAGGCTTTTTATCACAGGACAAGAAATCAGTCCTCGACAACTTCACCGGCAGAAATTTTTTTGTGAAAAAATCCCTAAGCCCCGGGGTCACAATTTCATCAAAAATATGACGTTAGGCAATCCACTCAAAAATGGTGCCAAACGGTTGCAAATGCTCCCCTGAGAGGTTTGGCGGTCGAAAGAGAAGGCTTTTTATCACAGGACAAGAAATCAGCCCTTGACAACTTCACCGGCAGAAAAGGATTTTTTGAAAAAATCCCTAAGCCCCGGGGTCACAATTTCAACAAAAATCGGATTTTCGGCAATCCACTCAAAGATGGTGCCAAACGGTTGCAAATGCTCCCCTGAGAGGTTTGGCGGTCGTAACAGAAGGCTTTTTATCACAGGACAATAAATCAGCCCTCGACAACTTCACCGGCAGAAAAAAGATTTTTTTGAAAAAATCCCTAAGCCCCGGGGTCACAATTTCATCAAAAATATGACATTCTCCAATTCACTCAGAAATTGTGCCAAACGGCTGCAAATGCTCCCCTGAGAGGTTTGGCGGTCGAAACAGAAGGCTGTTTATCACAGGACAAGAAATCAGTCCTCGACAACTTCACCAGCAGAAAAAGATTTTTTTGAAAAAATCCCTAAGCCCCGGGGTCACAATTTCATCAAAAATATGATGTTAGGCAATGCACTCAAAAATGGTGCCAGACGGTTGCAAATGCTCCCCTGAGAGGTTTGGCGGTCGAAACAGAAGGCTTTTTATCACAGGACAAGAAATCAGTCCTCGACAACTTCACCGGCAGAAAAAGATTTTTTTGAAAAAATCCCTAAGCCCCGGGGTCACAATTTCATCAAAAATCGGATTTTCGGCAATCCACTCAAAGATGGTGCCAAACGGTTGCAAATGCTCCCCTCAGAGGTTTGGCGGTCGAAACAGAAGGCTGTTTATCACAGGACAAGAAATCAGCCCTCCACAACTTCACCGGCAGAAATAGATTTTTTGAAAAAATCCCTAAGCCCCGGGGTCACAATTTCATCAAAATTCGGACTTTCGGCAATCCACTCAAAAATGGTGCCAGACGGTTCCAAATGCTCCCCTGAGAGGTTTGGCGGTCGAAACAGAAGGCTTTTTATCACAGGACAAAAAATCAGTCCTCGACAACTTCACCGGCAGAAAAAGATTTTTTGAAAAAATCCCTAAGCCCCGGGGTCACAATTTCATCAAAAATCAGACTTTTGGCAGTCCACTCAAAAATTGTGCCAAACGGTTGCAAATGCTCTCCTGGGAGGTTTGGCGGTCGAAACAGAAGGCTTTTTATCACAGGACAAGAAATCAGTCCTCGACAACTTCAACGGCAGAAATTTTTTTTTTTTTGAAAAAATCCCTAAGCCCCGGGGTCACAATTTCATCAAAAATTGGACTTTCGGGAATCCACTCAAAAATGGTGCCAGACGGTTGCAAATGCTCCCCTGGGAGGTTTGGCGGTCGAAACAGAAGGCCTTTTATCACAGGACAAGAAATCAGCCCTCGACATCTTCACCGGCAGAAAAAGATTTTTTTGAAAAAATCCCTAAGCCCCGGTTTCACAATTTCAGCAAAAATCGGACGCTCGGGAATCCACTCAAAAATGGTGCCAGACGGTTGCAAATGCTCCCCTGAGAGGTTTGGCGGTCGAAACAGAAGGCTTTTTATCACAGGACAAGAAATCAGCCCTCGACAACTTCACCGGCAGAAAAAGATTTTTTTGAAAAAATCCCTAAGCCCCGGGGTCACAATTACATCAAAAATATGACATTCTCCAATTCACTCAGAAATTGTGCCAAACGGCTGCAAATGCTCCCCTGAGAGGTTTGGCGGTCGAAACAGAAGGCTGTTTATCACAGGACAAGAAATCAGTCCTCGACAACTTCACCGGCAGAAAAAGATTTTTTTGAAAAAATCCCTAAGCCCCGGGGTCACAATTTCAGCAAAAATCGGACGTTCGGCAATCCACTCAAAAATGGTGCCAGACGGTTGCAAATGCTCCCCTGAGAGGTTTGGCGGTCGAAACAGAAGGCTTTTTATCACAGGACTAGAAATCAGTCCTCGACAACTTTACCGCCAGAAAATGATTTTTTTGAAAAAATCAATAAGCCCCGGGGTCACAATTTCATCAAAATTCGGACTTTCGGGAATCCACTCAAAAATGGTGCCAGACGGTTGCAAATACTCCCCTGAGAGGTTTGGCGGTCCACACAGAAGGCTTTTTATCACAGGACAATAAATCAGCCGTCGACAACTTCACCGGCAGAAAAAGATTTTTTTGAAAAAAATCCCTAAGCCCCGGGGTCACAATTTCATCAAAAATATGATGTTAGGCAATGCACTCAAAAATGGTGCCAGACGGTTGCAAATGCTCCCCTGAGAGGTTTGGCGGTCGAAACAGAAGGCTTTTTATCACAGGACAAGAAATCAGTCCTCGACAACTTCACCGGCAAAAAAAGATTTTTTTGAAAAAATCCCTAAGCCCCGGGGTCACAATTTCATCAAAAATCGGATTTTCGGCAATCCACTCAAAGATGGTGCCAAACGGTTGCAAATGCTCCCCTCAGAGGTTTGGCGGTCGAAACAGAAGGCTGTTTATCACAGGACAAGAAATCAGCCCTCCACAACTTCACCGGCAGAAATAGATTTTTTGAAAAAATCCCTAAGCCCCGGGGTCACAATTTCATCAAAATTCGGACTTTCGGCAATCCACTCAAAAATGGTGCCAGACGGTTCCAAATGCTCCCCTGAGAGGTTTGGCGGTCGAAACAGAAGGCTTTTTATCACAGGACAAAAAATCAGTCCTCGACAACTTCACCGGCAGAAAAAGATTTTTTGAAAAAATCCCTAAGCCCCGGGGTCACAATTTCATCAAAAATCAGACTTTTGGCAGTCCACTCAAAAATTGTGCCAAACGGTTGCAAATGCTCTCCTGGGAGGTTTGGCGGTCGAAACAGAAGGCTTTTTATCACAGGACAAGAAATCAGTCCTCGACAACTTCAACGGCAGAAATTTTTTTTTTTTGAAAAAATCCCTAAGCCCCGGGGTCACAATTTCATCAAAAATTGGACTTTCGGGAATCCACTCAAAAATGGTGCCAGACGGTTGCAAATGCTCCCCTGGGAGGTTTGGCGGTCGAAACAGAAGGCCTTTTATCACAGGACAAGAAATCAGCCCTCGACATCTTCACCGGCAGAAAAAGATTTTTTTGAAAAAATCCCTAAGCCCCGGTTTCACAATTTCAGCAAAAATCGGACGCTCGGGAATCCACTCAAAAATGGTGCCAGACGGTTGCAAATGCTCCCCTGAGAGGTTTGGCGGTCGAAACAGAAGGCTTTTTATCACAGGACAAGAAATCAGCCCTCGACAACTTCACCGGCAGAAAAATATTTTTTTGAAAAAATCCCTAACCCCCGGGGTCACAATTTCATCAAAAATCGTATTTTCGGCAAACCACTCAAAAATGGTGCCAGACGGTTGCAAATGCTCCCCTGAGAGGTTTGGCGGTCGAAACAGAAGGCTTTTTATCACAGGACAAGAAATCAGTCCTCGACAACTTCACCGACAAAAAAAGATTTTTTTGAAAAAATCCCTAAGCCCCGGGGTCACAATTTCATCAAAAATATGACATTCTCCAATTCACTCAGAAATTGTGCCAAACGGTTGCAAATGCTCCCCTGAGAGGTTTGGCGGTCGAAACAGAAGGCTTTTTATCACAGGACAAGAAATCAGTCCTCGACAACTTCACCGGCAGAAATTTTTTTGTGAAAAAATCCCTAAGCCCCGGGGTCACAATTTCATCAAAAATATGACGTTAGGCAATCCACTCAAAAATGGTGCCAAACGGTTGCAAATGCTCCCCTGAGAGGTTTGGCGGTCGAAACAGAAGGCTTTTTATCACAGGACAGTAAATCAGCCCTCGACAACTTCACCGGCAGAAAAAGATTTTTTTGAAAAAATCCCTAAGCCCCGGGGTCACAATTACATCAAAAATATGACATTCTCCAATTCACTCAGAAATTGTGCCAAACGGCTGCAAATGCTCCCCTGAGAGGTTTGGCGGTCAAAACAGAAGGCTTTTTATCACAGGACAAGAAATCAGTCCTCGACAACTTCACCGGCAGAAAAAGATTTTTTGAAAAAATCCCTAAGCCCCGGGGTCACAATTTCATCAAAAATCAGACTTTTGGCAGTCCACTCAAAAATTGTTCCAAACGGTTGCAAATGCTCCCCTGGGAGGTTTGGCGGTCGAAACAGAAGGCTTTTTATCACAGGACAAGAAATCAGTCCTCGACAACTTCAACGGCAGAAAATTTTTTTTTTGAAAAAATCCCTAAGCCCCGGGGTCATAATTTCATCAAAAATATGACGTTAGGCAATCCACTCAAAAATTGTGCCAAACGGTTGCAAATGCTCCCCTGGGAGGTTTGGCGGTCGAAACAGAAGGCTTTTTATCACAGGACAAGAAATCAGTCCTCGACAACTTCACCGGCAGAAAAAGATTTTTTTGAAAAAATCCCTAAGCCCCGGGGTCACAATTTCATCAAAAGTCGGACGTTCGGCAATGCACTCAAAAATGGTGCCAGACGGTTGCAAATGCTCCCCTGAGAGGTTTGGCGGTCGAAACAGAAGGCTTTTTATCACAGGACTAGAAATCAGTCCTCGACAACTTCACCGGCAGAAAATGATTTTTTTGAAAAAATCCCTAAGCCCCGGGGTCACAATTTCAGCAAAAATCGGACGTTCGGCAATCCACTCAAAAATGGTGCCAGACGGTTGCAAATGCTCCCCTGAGAGGTTTGGCGGTCGAAACAGAAGGCTTTTTATCACAGGACAAGAAATCAGACCTCGACAACTTCAACGGCAGAAATTTTTTTTTTTGAAAAAATCCCTAATCCCCGGGGTCATAATTTCATCAAAAATATGACGTTAGGCAATCCACTCAAAAATTGTGCCAAACGGTTGCAAATGCTCCCCTGAGAGGTTTGGCGGTCGAAAGAGAAGGCTTTTTATCACAGGACAAGAAATCAGTCCTCGACAACTTCACCGGCAGAAAAGGATTTTTTGAAAAAATCCCTAAGCCCCGGGGTCACAATTTCAACAAAAATCGGATTTTCGGCAATCCACTCAAAGATGGTGCCAAACGGTTGCAAATGCTCCCCTGAGAGGTTTGGCGGTCGTAACAGAAGGCTTTTTATCACAGGACAATAAATCAGCCCTCGACAACTTCACCGGCAGAAAAAAGATTTTTTTGAAAAAATCCCTAAGCCCCGGGGTCACAATTTCATCAAAAATATGACATTCTCCAATTCACTCAGAAATTGTGCCAAACGGCTGCAAATGCTCCCCTGAGAGGTTTGGCGGTCGAAACAGAAGGCTGTTTATCACAGGACAAGAAATCAGTCCTCGACAACTTCACCGGCAGAAAAAGATTTTTTTGAAAAAATCCCTAAGCCCCGGGGTCACAATTTCATCAAAAATCGGACGTTCGGCAATCCACTCAAAAATGGTGCCAGACGGTTGCAAATGCTCCCCTGAGAGGTTTGGTGGTCGAAACAGAAGGCTTTTTATCACAGGACAGTAAATCAGCCCTCGACAACTTCACCGGGAGAAAAAGATTTTTTTGAAAAAATCCCTAAGCCCCGGGGTCACAATTTCATTCAAAATTGGACTTTTGGGAATCCACTCAAAAATGGTGCCAGACGGTTGCAAATGCTCCCCTGAGAGGTTTGGCGGTCGAAACAGAAGGCTTTTTATCACAGGACAAGAAATCAGTCCTCGACAACTTCACCGGCAGAAAAAGATTAATTGAAAAAATCCCTAAGCCCCGGGGTCACAATTTCAGCAAAAATCGGACGTTCGGCAATGCACTCAAAATGGTGCCAGACGGTTGCAAATGCTCTGCTGAGAGGTTTGGCGGTCGAAACAGAAGGCTTTTTATCACAGGACTAGAAATCAGTCCTCGACTTCACCCTCAGAAAATGATTTTTTTGAAAAAATCCCTAAGCCCCGGGGTCACAATTTCATAAAAAATCAGACTTTTGGCAGTCCACTCAAAAATTGTGCCAAACGGTTGCAAATGCTCCCCTGGGAAGTTTGGCGGTCGAAACAGAAGGCTTTTTATCACAGGACAAGAAATCAGTCCTCGACAACTTCACCGGCAGAAAAAGATTTTTTGAAAAAATCCCTAAGCCCCGGGGTCACAATTACATCAAAAATCAGACTTTTGGCAGTCCACTCAAAAATTGTGCCAAACGGTTGCAAATGCTCTCCTGGGAGGTTTGGCGGACGAAACAGAAGGCTTTTTATCACAGGACAAGAAATCAGTCCTCGACAACTTCAACGGCAGAAATTTTTTTTTTTTTTGAAAAAATCCCTAAGCCCCGGGGTCACAATTTCATCAAAAATTGGACTTTCGGGAATCCACTCAAAAATGGTGCCAGACGGTTGCAAATGCTCCCCTGGGAGGTTTGGCGGTCGAAACAGAAGGCCTTTTATCACAGGACAAGAAATCAGCCCTCGACATCTTCACCGGCAGAAAAAGATTTTTTTGAAAAAATCCCTAAGCCCCGGTTTCACAATTTCAGCAAAAATCGGACGCTCGGGAATCCACTCAAAAATGGTGCCAGACGGTTGCAAATGCTCCCCTGAGAGGTTTGGCGGTCGAAACAGAAGGCTTTTTATCACAGGACAAGAAATCAGCCCTCGACAACTTCACCGGCAGAAAAAGATTTTTTTGAAAAAATCCCTAAGCCCCGGGGTCACAATTACATCAAAAATATGACATTCTCCAATTCACTCAGAAATTGTGCCAAACGGCTGCAAATGCTCCCCTGAGAGGTTTGGCGGTCGAAACAGAAGGCTGTTTATCACAGGACAAGAAATCAGTCCTCGACAACTTCACCGGCAGAAAAAGATTTTTTTGAAAAAATCCCTAAGCCCCGGGGTCACAATTTCAGCAAAAATCGGACGTTCGGCAATCCACTCAAAAATGGTGCCAGACGGTTGCAAATGCTCCCCTGAGAGGTTTGGCGGTCGAAACAGAAGGCTTTTTATCACAGGACTAGAAATCAGTCCTCGACAACTTTACCGCCAGAAAATGATTTTTTTGAAAAAATCAATAAGCCCCGGGGTCACAATTTCATCAAAATTCGGACTTTCGGGAATCCACTCAAAAATGGTGCCAGACGGTTGCAAATACTCCCCTGAGAGGTTTGGCGGTCCACACAGAAGGCTTTTTATCACAGGACAATAAATCAGCCCTCGACAACTTCACCGGCAGAAAAAGATTTTTTTGAAAAAAATCCCTAAGCCCCGGGGTCACAATTTCATCAAAAATATGATGTTAGGCAATGCACTCAAAAATGGTGCCAGACGGTTGCAAATGCTCCCCTGAGAGGTTTGGCGGTCGAAACAGAAGGCTTTTTATCACAGGACAAGAAATCAGTCCTCGACAACTTCACCGGCAAAAAAAGATTTTTTTGAAAAAATCCCTAAGCCCCGGGGTCACAATTTCATCAAAAATCGGATTTTCGGCAATCCACTCAAAGATGGTGCCAAACGGTTGCAAATGCTCCCCTCAGAGGTTTGGCGGTCGAAACAGAAGGCTGTTTATCACAGGACAAGAAATCAGCCCTCCACAACTTCACCGGCAGAAATAGATTTTTTGAAAAAATCCCTAAGCCCCGGGGTCACAATTTCATCAAAATTCGGACTTTCGGGAATCCACTCAAAAATGGTGCCAGACGGTTGCAAATGCTCCCCTGGGAGGTTTGGCGGTCGAAACAGAAGGCCTTTTATCACAGGACAAGAAATCAGCCCTCGACATCATCACCGGCAGAAAAAGATTTTTTTGAAAAAATCCCTAAGCCCCGGTTTCACAATTTCAGCAAAAATCGGACGCTCGGGAATCCACTCAAAAATGGTGCCAGACGGTTGCAAATGCTCCCCTGAGAGGTTTGGCGGTCGAAACAGAAGGCTTTTTATCACAGGACAAGAAATCAGCCCTCGACAACTTCACCGGCAGAAAAAGATTTTTTTGAAAAAATCCCTAACCCCCGGGGTCACAATTTCATCAAAAATCGTATTTTCGGCAAACCACTCAAAAATGGTGCCAGACGGTTGCAAATGCTCCCCTGAGAGGTTTGGCGGTCGAAACAGAAGGCTTTTTATCACAGGACAAGAAATCAGTCCTCGACAACTTCACCGACAAAAAAAGATTTTTTTGAAAAAATCCCTAAGCCCCGGGGTCACAATTTCATCAAAAATATGACATTCTCCAATTCACTCAGAAATTGTGCCAAACGGTTGCAAATGCTCCCCTGAGAGGTTTGGCGGTCGAAACAGAAGGCTTTTTATCACAGGACAAGAAATCAGCCCTCAACAACTTCACCGGCAGAAAAAGATTTTTTTGAAAAAATCCCTAAGCCCCGGGGTCACAATTTCAGCAAAAATCGGACGTTCGGCAATGCACTCAAAAATGGTGCCAGACGGTTGCAAATGCTCCCCTGAGAGGTTTGGCGGTCGAAACAGAAGGCTTTTTATCACAGGACAAGAAATCAGTCCTCGACAACTTCACCGACAAAAAAAGATTTTTTTGAAAAAATCCCTAAGCCCCGGGGTCACAATTTCATAAAAAATATGACATTCTCCAATTCACTCAGAAATTGTGCCAAACGGTTGCAAATGCTCCCCTGAGAGGTGTGGCGGTCGAAACAGAAGGCTTTTTATCACAGGACAAGAAATCAGCCCTCAACAACTTCACCGGCAGAAAAAGATTTTTTTGAAAAAATCCCTAAGCCCCGGGGTCACAATTTCATCAAAAGTCGGACGTTCGGCAATGCACTCAAAAATGGTGCCAGACGGTTGCAAATGCTCCCCTGAGAGGTTTGGCGGTCGAAACAGAAGGCTTTTTATCACAGGACTAGAAATCAGTCCTCGACAACTTCACCGGCAGAAAATGATTTTTTTGAAAAAATCCCTAAGCCCCGGGGTCACAATTTCAGCAAAAATCGGACGTTCGGCAATCCACTCAAAAATGGTGCCAGACGGTTGCAAATGCTCCCCTGAGAGGTTTGGCGGTCGAAACAGAAGGCTTTTTATCACAGGACAAGAAATCAGACCTCGACAACTTCAACGGCAGAAATTTTTTTTTTTGAAAAAATCCCTAAGCCCCGGGGTCATAATTTCATCAAAAATATGACGTTAGGCAATCCACTCAAAAATTGTGCCAAACGGTTGCAAATGCTCCCCTGAGAGGTTTGGCGGTCGAAAGAGAAGGCTTTTTATCACAGGACAAGAAATCAGTCCTCGACAACTTCACCGGCAGAAAAGGATTTTTTGAAAAAATCCCTAAGCCCCGGGGTCACAATTTCAACAAAAATCGGATTTTCGGCAATCCACTCAAAGATGGTGCCAAACGGTTGCAAATGCTCCCCTGAGAGGTTTGGCGGTCGTAACAGAAGGCTTTTTATCACAGGACAATAAATCAGCCCTCGACAACTTCACCGGCAGAAAAAAGATTTTTTTGAAAAAATCCCTAAGCCCCGGGGTCACAATTTCATCAAAAATATGACATTCTCCAATTCACTCAGAAATTGTGCCAAACGGCTGCAAATGCTCCCCTGAGAGGTTTGGCGGTCGAAACAGAAGGCTGTTTATCACAGGACAAGAAATCAGTCCTCGACAACTTCACCGGCAGAAAAAGATTTTTTTGAAAAAATCCCTAAGCCCCGGGGTCACAATTTCATCAAAAATCGGACGTTCGGCAATCCACTCAAAAATGGTGCCAGACGGTTGCAAATGCTCCCCTGAGAGGTTTGGTGGTCGAAACAGAAGGCTTTTTATCACAGGACAGTAAATCAGCCCTCGACAACTTCACCGGGAGAAAAAGATTTTTTTGAAAAAATCCCTAAGCCCCGGGGTCACAATTTCATCAAAAATTGGACTTTTGGGAATCCACTCAAAAATGGTGCCAGACGGTTGCAAATGCTCCCCTGAGAGGTTTGGCGGTCGAAACAGAAGGCTTTTTATCACAGGACAAGAAATCAGTCCTCGACAACTTCACCGGCAGAAAAAGATTAATTGAAAAAATCCCTAAGCCCCGGGGTCACAATTTCATCAAAAATTGGACTTTTGGGAATCCACTCAAAAATGGTGCCAGACGGTTGCAAATGCTCCCCTGAGAGGTTTGGCGGTCGAAACAGAAGGCTTTTTATCACAGGACAAGAAATCAGCCCTCAACAACTTCACCGGCAGAAAAAGATTTTTTTGAAAAAATCCCTAAGCCCCGGGGTCACAATTTCAGCAAAAATCGGACGTTCGGCAATGCACTCAAAAATGGTGCCAGACGGTTGCAAATGCTCCCCTGAGAGGTTTGGCGGTCGAAACAGAAGGCTTTTTATCACAGGACAAGAAATCAGTCCTCGACAACTTCACCGACAAAAAAAGATTTTTTTGAAAAAATCCCTAAGCCCCGGGGTCACAATTTCATAAAAAATATGACATTCTCCAATTCACTCAGAAATTGTGCCAAACGGTTGCAAATGCTCCCCTGAGAGGTGTGGCGGTCGAAACAGAAGGCTTTTTATCACAGGACAAGAAATCAGCCCTCAACAACTTCACCGGCAGAAAAAGATTTTTTTGAAAAAATCCCTAAGCCCCGGGGTCACAATTTCATCAAAAGTCGGACGTTCGGCAATGCACTCAAAAATGGTGCCAGACGGTTGCAAATGCTCCCCTGAGAGGTTTGGCGGTCGAAACAGAAGGCTTTTTATCACAGGACTAGAAATCAGTCCTCGACAACTTCACCGGCAGAAAATGATTTTTTTGAAAAAATCCCTAAGCCCCGGGGTCACAATTTCAGCAAAAATCGGACGTTCGGCAATCCACTCAAAAATGGTGCCAGACGGTTGCAAATGCTCCCCTGAGAGGTTTGGCGGTCGAAACAGAAGGCTTTTTATCACAGGACAAGAAATCAGACCTCGACAACTTCAACGGCAGAAATTTTTTTTTTTGAAAAAATCCCTAAGCCCCGGGGTCATAATTTCATCAAAAATATGACGTTAGGCAATCCACTCAAAAATTGTGCCAAACGGTTGCAAATGCTCCCCTGAGAGGTTTGGCGGTCGAAAGAGAAGGCTTTTTATCACAGGACAAGAAATCAGTCCTCGACAACTTCACCGGCAGAAAAGGATTTTTTGAAAAAATCCCTAAGCCCCGGGGTCACAATTTCAACAAAAATCGGATTTTCGGCAATCCACTCAAAGATGGTGCCAAACGGTTGCAAATGCTCCCCTGAGAGGTTTGGCGGTCGTAACAGAAGGCTTTTTATCACAGGACAATAAATCAGCCCTCGACAACTTCACCGGCAGAAAAAAGATTTTTTTGAAAAAATCCCTAAGCCCCGGGGTCACAATTTCATCAAAAATATGACATTCTCCAATTCACTCAGAAATTGTGCCAAACGGCTGCAAATGCTCCCCTGAGAGGTTTGGCGGTCGAAACAGAAGGCTGTTTATCACAGGACAAGAAATCAGTCCTCGACAACTTCACCGGCAGAAAAAGATTTTTTTGAAAAAATCCCTAAGCCCCGGGGTCACAATTTCATCAAAAATCGGACGTTCGGCAATCCACTCAAAAATGGTGCCAGACGGTTGCAAATGCTCCCCTGAGAGGTTTGGTGGTCGAAACAGAAGGCTTTTTATCACAGGACAGTAAATCAGCCCTCGACAACTTCACCGGGAGAAAAAGATTTTTTTGAAAAAATCCCTAAGCCCCGGGGTCACAATTTCATCAAAAATTGGACTTTTGGGAATCCACTCAAAAATGGTGCCAGACGGTTGCAAATGCTCCCCTGAGAGGTTTGGCGGTCGAAACAGAAGGCTTTTTATCACAGGACAAGAAATCAGTCCTCGACAACTTCACCGGCAGAAAAAGATTAATTGAAAAAATCCCTAAGCCCCGGGGTCACAATTTCATCAAAAATATGACATTCTCCAATTCACTCAGAAATTGTGCCAAACGGTTGCAAATGCTCCCCTGAGAGGTGTGGCGGTCGAAACAGAAGGCTTTTTAACAGAGGACAATAAATCAGCCCTCAAGAACTTCACCGGCAGAAAAAGATTTTTTTGAAAAAATCCCTAAGCCCCGGGGTCACAATTTCAGCAAAAATCGGACGTTCGGCAATGCACTCAAAATGGTGCCAGACGGTTGCAAATGCTCCCCTGAGAGGTTTGGCGGTCGAAACAGAAGGCTTTTTATCACAGGACTAGAAATCAGTCCTCGACTTCACCCTCAGAAAATGATTTTTTTGAAAAAATCCCTAAGCCCCGGGGTCACAATTTCATAAAAAATCAGACTTTTGGCAGTCCACTCAAAAATTGTGCCAAACGGTTGCAAATGCTCCCCTGGGAAGTTTGGCGGTCGAAACAGAAGGCTTTTTATCACAGGACAAGAAATCAGTCCTCGACAACTTCACCGGCAGAAAAAGATTTTTTGAAAAAATCCCTAAGCCCCGGGGTCACAATTTCATCAAAAATCAGACTTTTGGCAGTCCACTCAAAAATTGTGCCAAACGGTTGCAAATGCTCTCCTGGGAGGTTTGGCGGTCGAAACAGAAGGCTTTTTATCACAGGACAAGAAATCAGCCCTCGACAACTTCACCGGCAGAAAAAGATTTTTTTGAAAAAATCCCTAAGCCCCGGGGTCACAATTACATCAAAAATATGACATTCTCCAATTCACTCAGAAATTGTGCCAAACGGCTGCAAATGCTCCCCTGAGAGGTTTGGCGGTCGAAACAGAAGGCTGTTTATCACAGGACAAGAAATCAGTCCTCGACAACTTCACCGGCAGAAAAAGATTTTTTTGAAAAAATCCCTAAGCCCCGGGGTCACAATTTGAGCAAAAATCGGACGTTCGGCAATCCACTCAAAAATGGTGCCAGACGGTTGCAAATGCTCCCCTGAGAGGTTTGGCGGTCGAAACAGAAGGCTTTTTATCACAGGACAAGAAATCAGTCCTCGACAACTTTACCGCCAGAAAATGATTTTTTTGAAAAAATCAATAAGCCCCGGGGTCACAATTTCAACAAAAATCGGATTTTCGGCAATCCACTCAAAGATGGTGCCAAACGGTTGCAAATGCTCCCCT
Source organism: Podarcis gaigeae (assembly GCF_964106915.1). Classification (NCBI taxonomy): domain Eukaryota; kingdom Metazoa; phylum Chordata; class Lepidosauria; order Squamata; family Lacertidae; genus Podarcis; species Podarcis gaigeae. The sequence goes on from NC_139681.1 coordinate 17,081,000, forward strand.
GAGAGGTTTGGCGGTCGTAACAGAAGGCTTTTTATCACAGGACAATAAATCAGCCCTCGACAACTTCACCGGCAGAAAAAAGATTTTTTTGAAAAAATCCCTAAGCCCCAGGGTCACAATTTCATCAAAAATATGACATTCTCCAATTCACTCAGAAATTGTGCCAAACGGCTGCAAATGCTCCCCTGAGAGGTTTGGCGGTCGAAACAGAAGGCTGTTTATCACAGGACAAGAAATCAGTCCTCGACAACTTCACCGGCAGAAAAAGATTTTTTTGAAAAAATCCCTAAGCCCCGGGGTCACAATTTCATCAAAAATCGGACGTTCGGCAATCCACTCAAAAATGGTGCCAGACGGTTGCAAATGCTCCCCTGAGAGGTTTGGTGGTCGAAACAGAAGGCTTTTTATCACAGGACAGTAAATCAGCCCTCGACAACTTCACCGGGAGAAAAAGATTTTTTTGAAAAAATCCCTAAGCCCCGGGGTCACAATTTCATCAAAAATTGGACTTTTGGGAATCCACTCAAAAATGGTGCCAGACGGTTGCAAATGCTCCCCTGAGAGGTTTGGCGGTCGAAACAGAAGGCTTTTTATCACAGGACAAGAAATCAGTCCTCGACAACTTCACCGGCGGAAAAGATTAATTGAAAAAATCCCTAAGCCCCGGGGTCACAATTACATCAAAAATATGACATTCTCCAATTCACTCAGAAATTGTGCCAAACGGCTGCAAATGCTCCCCTGAGAGGTTTGGCGGTCGAAACAGAAGGCTGTTTATCACAGGACAAGAAATCAGTCCTCGACAACTTCACCGGCAGAAAAAGATTTTTTTGAAAAAATCCCTAAGCCCCGGGGTCACAATTTGAGCAAAAATCGGACGTTCGGCAATCCACTCAAAAATGGTGCCAGACGGTTGCAAATGCTCCCCTGAGAGGTTTGGCGGTCGAAACAGAAGGCTTTTTATCACAGGACAAGAAATCAGTCCTCGACAACTTTACCGCCAGAAAATGATTTTTTTGAAAAAATCAATAAGCCCCGGGGTCACAATTTCAACAAAAATCGGATTTTCGGCAATCCACTCAAAGATGGTGCCAAACGGTTGCAAATGCTCCCCTGAGAGGTTTGGCGGTCGTAACAGAAGGCTTTTTATCACAGGACAATAAATCAGCCCTCGACAACTTCACCGGCAGAAAAAAGATTTTTTTGAAAAAATCCCTAAGCCCCAGGGTCACAATTTCATCAAAAATATGACATTCTCCAATTCACTCAGAAATTGTGCCAAACGGCTGCAAATGCTCCCCTGAGAGGTTTGGCGGTCGAAACAGAAGGCTGTTTATCACAGGACAAGAAATCAGTCCTCGACAACTTCACCGGCAGAAAAAGATTTTTTTGAAAAAATCCCTAAGCCCCGGGGTCACAATTTCATCAAAAATCGGACGTTCGGCAATCCACTCAAAAATGGTGCCAGACGGTTGCAAATGCTCCCCTGAGAGGTTTGGTGGTCGAAACAGAAGGCTTTTTATCACAGGACAGTAAATCAGCCCTCGACAACTTCACCGGGAGAAAAAGATTTTTTTGAAAAAATCCCTAAGCCCCGGGGTCACAATTTCATCAAAAATTGGACTTTTGGGAATCCACTCAAAAATGGTGCCAGACGGTTGCAAATGCTCCCCTGAGAGGTTTGGCGGTCGAAACAGAAGGCTTTTTATCACAGGACAAGAAATCAGTCCTCGACAACTTCACCGGCAGAAAAGATTAATTGAAAAAATCCCTAAGCCCCGGGGTCACAATTTCATCAAAAATATGACATTCTCCAATTCACTCAGAAATTGTGCCAAACGGTTGCAAATGCTCCCCTGAGAGGTGTGGCGGTCGAAACAGAAGGCTTTTTATCAGAGGACAAGAAATCAGCCCTCAACAACTTCACCGGCAGAAAAAGATTTTTTTGAAAAAATCCCTAAGCCCCGGGGTCACAATTTCAGCAAAAATCGGACGTTCGGCAATGCACTCAAAATGGTGCCAGACGGTTGCAAATGCTCTGCTGAGAGGTTTGGCGGTCGAAACAGAAGGCTTTTTATCACAGGACTAGAAATCAGTCCTCGACTTCACCCTCAGAAAATGATTTTTTTGAAAAAATCCCTAAGCCCCGGGGTCACAATTTCATAAAAAATCAGACTTTTGGCAGTCCACTCAAAAATTGTGCCAAACGGTTGCAAATGCTCCCCTGGGAAGTTTGGCGGTCGAAACAGAAGGCTTTTTATCACAGGACAAGAAATCAGTCCTCGACAACTTCACCGACAAAAAAAGATTTTTTTGAAAAAATCCCTAAGCCCCGGGGTCACAATTTCATAAAAAATATGACATTCTCCAATTCACTCAGAAATTGTGCCAAACGGTTGCAAATGCTCCCCTGAGAGGTGTGGCGGTCGAAACAGAAGGCTTTTTATCACAGGACAAGAAATCAGCCCTCAACAACTTCACCGGCAGAAAAAGATTTTTTTGAAAAAATCCCTAAGCCCCGGGGTCACAATTTCATCAAAAGTCGGACGTTCGGCAATGCACTCAAAAATGGTGCCAGACGGTTGCAAATGCTCCCCTGAGAGGTTTGGCGGTCGAAACAGAAGGCTTTTTATCACAGGACTAGAAATCAGTCCTCGACAACTTCACCGGCAGAAAATGATTTTTTTGAAAAAATCCCTAAGCCCCGGGGTCACAATTTCAGCAAAAATCGGACGTTCGGCAATCCACTCAAAAATGGTGCCAGACGGTTGCAAATGCTCCCCTGAGAGGTTTGGCGGTCGAAACAGAAGGCTTTTTATCACAGGACAAGAAATCAGACCTCGACAACTTCAACGGCAGAAATTTTTTTTTTTGAAAAAATCCCTAAGCCCCGGGGTCATAATTTCATCAAAAATATGACGTTAGGCAATCCACTCAAAAATTGTGCCAAACGGTTGCAAATGCTCCCCTGAGAGGTTTGGCGGTCGAAAGAGAAGGCTTTTTATCACAGGACAAGAAATCAGTCCTCGACAACTTCACCGGCAGAAAAGGATTTTTTGAAAAAATCCCTAAGCCCCGGGGTCACAATTTCAACAAAAATCGGATTTTCGGCAATCCACTCAAAGATGGTGCCAAACGGTTGCAAATGCTCCCCTGAGAGGTTTGGCGGTCGTAACAGAAGGCTTTTTATCACAGGACAATAAATCAGCCCTCGACAACTTCACCGGCAGAAAAAAGATTTTTTTGAAAAAATCCCTAAGCCCCGGGGTCACAATTTCATCAAAAATATGACATTCTCCAATTCACTCAGAAATTGTGCCAAACGGCTGCAAATGCTCCCCTGAGAGGTTTGGCGGTCGAAACAGAAGGCTGTTTATCACAGGACAAGAAATCAGTCCTCGACAACTTCACCGGCAGAAAAAGATTTTTTTGAAAAAATCCCTAAGCCCCGGGGTCACAATTTCATCAAAAATCGGACGTTCGGCAATCCACTCAAAAATGGTGCCAGACGGTTGCAAATGCTCCCCTGAGAGGTTTGGTGGTCGAAACAGAAGGCTTTTTATCACAGGACAGTAAATCAGCCCTCGACAACTTCACCGGGAGAAAAAGATTTTTTTGAAAAAATCCCTAAGCCCCGGGGTCACAATTTCATCAAAAATTGGACTTTTGGGAATCCACTCAAAAATGGTGCCAGACGGTTGCAAATGCTCCCCTGAGAGGTTTGGCGGTCGAAACAGAAGGCTTTTTATCACAGGACAAGAAATCAGTCCTCGACAACTTCACCGGCAGAAAAAGATTAATTGAAAAAATCCCTAAGCCCCGGGGTCACAATTTCATCAAAAATATGACATTCTCCAATTCACTCAGAAATTGTGCCAAACGGTTGCAAATGCTCCCCTGAGAGGTGTGGCGGTCGAAACAGAAGGCTTTTTAACAGAGGACAATAAATCAGCCCTCAAGAACTTCACCGGCAGAAAAAGATTTTTTTGAAAAAATCCCTAAGCCCCGGGGTCACAATTTCAGCAAAAATCGGACGTTCGGCAATGCACTCAAAATGGTGCCAGACGGTTGCAAATGCTCCCCTGAGAGGTTTGGCGGTCGAAACAGAAGGCTTTTTATCACAGGACTAGAAATCAGTCCTCGACTTCACCCTCAGAAAATGATTTTTTTGAAAAAATCCCTAAGCCCCGGGGTCACAATTTCATAAAAAATCAGACTTTTGGCAGTCCACTCAAAAATTGTGCCAAACGGTTGCAAATGCTCCCCTGGGAAGTTTGGCGGTCGAAACAGAAGGCTTTTTATCACAGGACAAGAAATCAGTCCTCGACAACTTCACCGGCAGAAAAAGATTTTTTGAAAAAATCCCTAAGCCCCGGGGTCACAATTTCATCAAAAATCAGACTTTTGGCAGTCCACTCAAAAATTGTGCCAAACGGTTGCAAATGCTCTCCTGGGAGGTTTGGCGGTCGAAACAGAAGGCTTTTTATCACAGGACAAGAAATCAGCCCTCGACAACTTCACCGGCAGAAAAAGATTTTTTTGAAAAAATCCCTAAGCCCCGGGGTCACAATTACATCAAAAATATGACATTCTCCAATTCACTCAGAAATTGTGCCAAACGGCTGCAAATGCTCCCCTGAGAGGTTTGGCGGTCGAAACAGAAGGCTGTTTATCACAGGACAAGAAATCAGTCCTCGACAACTTCACCGGCAGAAAAAGATTTTTTTGAAAAAATCCCTAAGCCCCGGGGTCACAATTTCAGCAAAAATCGGACGTTCGGCAATCCACTCAAAAATGGTGCCAGACGGTTGCAAATGCTCCCCTGAGAGGTTTGGCGGTTGAAACAGAAGGCTTTTTATCACAGGACAAGAAATCAGTCCTCGACAACTTTACCGCCAGAAAATGATTTTTTTGAAAAAATCAATAAGCCCCGGGGTCACAATTTCAACAAAAATCGGATTTTCGGCAATCCACTCAAAGATGGTGCCAAACGGTTGCAAATGCTCCCCTGAGAGGTTTGGCGGTCGTAACAGAAGGCTTTTTATCACAGGACAATAAATCAGCCCTCGACAACTTCACCGGCAGAAAAAAGATTTTTTTGAAAAAATCCCTAAGCCCCAGGGTCACAATTTCATCAAAAATATGACATTCTCCAATTCACTCAGAAATTGTGCCAAACGGCTGCAAATGCTCCCCTGAGAGGTTTGGCGGTCGAAACAGAAGGCTGTTTATCACAGGACAAGAAATCAGTCCTCGACAACTTCACCGGCAGAAAAAGATTTTTTTGAAAAAATCCCTAAGCCCCGGGGTCACAATTTCATCAAAAATCGGACGTTCGGCAATCCACTCAAAAATGGTGCCAGACGGTTGCAAATGCTCCCCTGAGAGGTTTGGTGGTCGAAACAGAAGGCTTTTTATCACAGGACAGTAAATCAGCCCTCGACAACTTCACCGGGAGAAAAAGATTTTTTTGAAAAAATCCCTAAGCCCCGGGGTCACAATTTCATCAAAAATTGGACTTTTGGGAATCCACTCAAAAATGGTGCCAGACGGTTGCAAATGCTCCCCTGAGAGGTTTGGCGGTCGAAACAGAAGGCTTTTTATCACAGGACAAGAAATCAGCCCTCGACAACTTCACCGGCAGAAAAGATTAATTGAAAAAATCCCTAAGCCCCGGGGTCACAATTTCATCAAAATTCGGACTTTCGGAAATCCACTCAAAAATGGTGCCAGACGGTTGCAAATGCTCTCCTGAGAGGTTTGGCGGTCGAAACAGAAGGCTTTTTATCACAGGACAAGAAATCAGTCCTCGACAACTTCACCGGCAGAAAAAGATTTTTTTGAAAAAATCCCTAAGCCCCGGGGTCACAATTTCAGCAAAAATCGGACGTTCGGCAATGCACTCAAAATGGTGCCAGACGGTTGCAAATGCTCTGCTGAGAGGTTTGGCGGTCGAAACAGAAGGCTTTTTATCACAGGACTAGAAATCAGTCCTCGACTTCACCCTCAGAAAATGATTTTTTTGAAAAAATCCCTAAGCCCCGGGGTCACAATTTCATAAAAAATCAGACTTTTGGCAGTCCACTCAAAAATTGTGCCAAACGGTTGCAAATGCTCCCCTGGGAAGTTTGGCGGTCGAAACAGAAGGCTTTTTATCACAGGACAAGAAATCAGTCCTCGACAACTTCACCGGCAGAAAAAGATTTTTTGAAAAAATCCCTAAGCCCCGGGGTCACAATTTCATCAAAAATCAGACTTTTGGCAGTCCACTCAAAAATTGTGCCAAACGGTTGCAAATGCTCTCCTGGGAGGTTTGGCGGTCGAAACAGAAGGCTTTTTATCACAGGACAAGAAATCAGTCCTCGACAACTTCAACGGCAGAAATTTTTTTTTTTTTTGAAAAAATCCCTAAGCCCCGGGGTCACAATTTCATCAAAAATTGGACTTTCGGGAATCCACTCAAAAATGGTGCCAGACGGTTGCAAATGCTCCCCTGGGAGGTTTGGCGGTCGAAACAGAAGGCCTTTTATCACAGGACAAGAAATCAGCCCTCGACATCTTCACCGGCAGAAAAAGATTTTTTTGAAAAAATCCCTAAGCCCCGGTTTCACAATTTCAGCAAAAATCGGATTTTCGGCAATCCACTCAAAAATGGTGCCAGACGGTTGCAAATGCTCCCCTGAGAGGTTTGGCGGTCGAAACAGAAGGCTTTTTATCACAGGACAAGAAATCAGCCCTCGACAACTTCACCGGCAGAAAAAGATTTTTTTGAAAAAATCCCTAAGCCCCGGGGTCACAATTACATCAAAAATATGACATTCTCCAATTCACTCAGAAATTGTGCCAAACGGCTGCAAATGCTCCCCTGAGAGGTTTGGCGGTCGAAACAGAAGGCTGTTTATCACAGGACAAGAAATCAGTCCTCGACAACTTCACCGGCAGAAAAAGATTTTTTTGAAAAAATCCCTAAGCCCCGGGGTCACAATTTCAGCAAAAATCGGACGTTCGGCAATCCACTCAAAAATGGTGCCAGACGGTTGCAAATGCTCCCCTGAGAGGTTTGGCGGTCGAAACAGAAGGCTTTTTATCACAGGACTAGAAATCAGTCCTCGACAACTTTACCGCCAGAAAATGATTTTTTTGAAAAAATCAATAAGCCCCGGGGTCACAATTTCATCAAAATTCGGACTTTCGGGAATCCACTCAAAAATGGTGCCAGACGGTTGCAAATACTCCCCTGAGAGGTTTGGCGGTCCACACAGAAGGCTTTTTATCACAGGACAATAAATCAGCCCTCGACAACTTCACCGGCAGAAAACGATTTTTTTGAAAAAAATCCCTAAGCCCCGGGGTCACAATTTCATCAAAAATATGATGTTAGGCAATGCACTCAAAAATGGTGCCAGACGGTTGCAAATGCTCCCCTGAGAGGTTTGGCGGTCGAAACAGAAGGCTTTTTATCACAGGACAAGAAATCAGTCCTCGACAACTTCACCGGCAAAAAAAGATTTTTTTGAAAAAATCCCTAAGCCCCGGGGTCACAATTTCATCAAAAATCGGATTTTCGGCAATCCACTCAAAGATGGTGCCAAACGGTTGCAAATGCTCCCCTCAGAGGTTTGGCGGTCGAAACAGAAGGCTGTTTATCACAGGACAAGAAATCAGCCCTCCACAACTTCACCGGCAGAAATAGATTTTTTGAAAAAATCCCTAAGCCCCGGGGTCACAATTTCATCAAAATTCGGACTTTCGGCAATCCACTCAAAAATGGTGCCAGACGGTTCCAAATGCTCCCCTGAGAGGTTTGGCGGTCGAAACAGAAGGCTTTTTATCACAGGACAAAAAATCAGTCCTCGACAACTTCACCGGCAGAAAAAGATTTTTTGAAAAAATCCCTAAGCCCCGGGGTCACAATTTCATCAAAAATCAGACTTTTGGCAGTCCACTCAAAAATTGTGCCAAACGGTTGCAAATGCTCTCCTGGGAGGTTTGGCGGTCGAAACAGAAGGCTTTTTATCACAGGACAAGAAATCAGTCCTCGACAACTTCAACGGCAGAAATTTTTTTTTTTTGAAAAAATCCCTAAGCCCCGGGGTCACAATTTCATCAAAAATTGGACTTTCGGGAATCCACTCAAAAATGGTGCCAGACGGTTGCAAATGCTCCCCTGGGAGGTTTGGCGGTCGAAACAGAAGGCCTTTTATCACAGGACAAGAAATCAGCCCTCGACATCTTCACCGGCAGAAAAAGATTTTTTTGAAAAAATCCCTAAGCCCCGGTTTCACAATTTCAGCAAAAATCGGACGCTCGGGAATCCACTCAAAAATGGTGCCAGACGGTTGCAAATGCTCCCCTGAGAGGTTTGGCGGTCGAAACAGAAGGCTTTTTATCACAGGACAAGAAATCAGCCCTCGACAACTTCACCGGCAGAAAAAGATTTTTTTGAAAAAATCCCTAACCCCCGGGGTCACAATTTCATCAAAAATCGTATTTTCGGCAAACCACTCAAAAATGGTGCCAGACGGTTGCAAATGCTCCCCTGAGAGGTTTGGCGGTCGAAACAGAAGGCTTTTTATCACAGGACAAGAAATCAGTCCTCGACAACTTCACCGACAAAAAAAGATTTTTTTGAAAAAATCCCTAAGCCCCGGGGTCACAATTTCATCAAAAATATGACATTCTCCAATTCACTCAGAAATTGTGCCAAACGGTTGCAAATGCTCCCCTGAGAGGTTTGGCGGTCGAAACAGAAGGCTTTTTATCACAGGACAAGAAATCAGCCCTCAACAACTTCACCGGCAGAAAAAGATTTTTTTGAAAAAATCCCTAAGCCCCGGGGTCACAATTTCAGCAAAAATCGGACGTTCGGCAATGCACTCAAAAATGGTGCCAGACGGTTGCAAATGCTCCCCTGAGAGGTTTGGCGGTCGAAACAGAAGGCTTTTTATCACAGGACAAGAAATCAGTCCTCGACAACTTCACCGACAAAAAAAGATTTTTTTGAAAAAATCCCTAAGCCCCGGGGTCACAATTTCATAAAAAATATGACATTCTCCAATTCACTCAGAAATTGTGCCAAACGGTTGCAAATGCTCCCCTGAGAGGTGTGGCGGTCGAAACAGAAGGCTTTTTATCACAGGACAAGAAATCAGCCCTCAACAACTTCACCGGCAGAAAAAGATTTTTTTGAAAAAATCCCTAAGCCCCGGGGTCACAATTTCATCAAAAATCGGACGTTCGGCAATGCACTCAAAAATGGTGCCAGACGGTTGCAAATGCTCCCCTGAGAGGTTTGGCGGTCGAAACAGAAGGCTTTTTATCACAGGACTAGAAATCAGTCCTCGACAACTTCACCGGCAGAAAATGATTTTTTTGAAAAAATCCCTAAGCCCCGGGGTCACAATTTCAGCAAAAATCGGACGTTCGGCAATCCACTCAAAAATGGTGCCAGACGGTTGCAAATGCTCCCCTGAGAGGTTTGGCGGTCGAAACAGAAGGCTGTTTATCACAGGACAAGAAATCAGACCTCGACAACTTCACCGGCAGAAAAAGATTTTTTTGAAAAAATCCCTAAGCCCCGGGGTCACAATTTCATCAAAAATCGGACGTTCGGCAATCCACTCAAAAATGGTGCCAGACGGTTGCAAATGCTCCCCTGAGAGGTTTGGCGGTCGAAACAGAAGGCTTTTTATCACAGGACAAGAAATCAGTCCTCGACAACTTTACCGGCAGAATAGGATTTTTTGAAAAAAGTCTCTAAGCCCCGGGGTCACAATTTCATCAAAAATTGGACTTTTGGGAATCCACTCAAAAATGGTGCCAGACGGTTGCAAATGCTCCCCTGAGAGGTTTGGTGGTCGAAACAGAAGGATTTTTATCACAGGACAAGAAATCAGCCTTCGACAACTTCACCGGCAGAAAAAGATTTTTTTGAAAAAATCCCTAAGCCCCGGGGTCACAATTTCATCAAAAATATGACATTCTCCAATTCACTCAGAAATTGTTCCAAACGGTTGCAAATGCTCCCCTGAGAGGTTTGGCGGTCGAAACAGAAGGCTTTTTATCACAGGACAAGAAATCAGTCCTCGACAACTTCACCGGCAGAAAATGATTTTTTGAAAAATCCCTAAGCCCCGGGGTCACAATTTCAGCAAAAATCGGACGTTTGGCAATGCACTCAAAAATGGTGCCAGACGGTTGCAAATGCTCCCCTGAGAGGTTTGGCGGTCGAAACAGAAGGCTTTTTATCACCGGACTAGAAATCAGCCCTCAACAACTTCACCGGCAGAAAAAGATTTTTTTGAAAAAATCCCTAAGCCCCGGGGTCACAATTTCATCAAAAATAAGACATTCTCCAATTCATTCAGAAATTGTGCCAAACGGTTGCAAATGCTCCCCGAGAGGTTTAGCGGTCGAAACAGAAGGCTTTTTAATCACATAACAAGAAATCAGTCCTCGACAACTTTACCGGCAGAATAGGATTTTTTGAAAAAATCCCTAAGCCCCGGGGTCACAATTTCATCAAAAATTGGACTTTTGGGAATCCACTCAAAAATGGTGCCAGACGGTTGCAAATGCTCCCCTGAGAGGTTTGGCGGTCGAAACAGAAGGCTTTTTATCACAGGACAAGAAATCAGTCCTTGACAACTTCACCGGCAGAAAAAGATTTTTTTAAAAAATCCCTAAGCCCCGGGGTCACAATTTCATCAAAAATTGGACTTTTGGGAATCCACTCAAAAATGGTGACAGACGGTTGCAAATGCTCCCCTGAGAGGTTTGGCGGTCGAAACAGAAGGCTTTTTATCACAGGACAAGAAATCAGCCCTCGACAACTTCACCGGCAGAAAATGATTTTTTTGAAAAAATCCCTAAGCCCCGGGGTCACAATTTCATCAAAAATAGGACTTTTGGGAATCCACTCAAAAATGGTGACAGACGGTTGCAAATGCTCCCCTGAGAGGTTTGGCGGTCGAAACAGAAGGCTTTTTATCACAGGACAAGAAATCAGTCCTCGACAACTTCACCGACAAAAAAAGATTTTTTTGAAAAAATCCCTAAGCCCCGGGGTCACAATTTCATCAAAAATATGACATTCTCCAATTCACTCAGAAATTGTGCCAAACGGTTGCAAATGCTCCCCTGAGAGGTTTGGCGGTCGAAACAGAAGGCTTTTTATCACAGGACTAGAAATCAGTCCTCGACAACTTCACCCTCAGAAAAGGATTTTTTTGAAAAAATCCCTAAGCCCCGGGGTCACAATTTCATCAAAAATATGATCTTAGGCAATCCACTCAAAAATGGTGCCAGACGGTTGCAAATGCTCCCCTGAGAGGTTTGGCGGTCGAAACAGAAGGCTGTTTATCACAGGACAAGAAATCAGACCTCAACAACTTCACCGGCAGAAAAAGATTTTTTTGAAAAAATCCCTAAGCCCCGGGGTCACAATTTCATCAAAAATCGGACGTTCGGCAATCCACTCAGAAATTGTGCCAAACGGTTGCAAATGCTCCCCGAGAGGTTTAGCGGTCGAAACAGAAGGTTTTTATCTCAGGACAAGAAATCAGTCCTCGACAACTTTACCGGCAGAAAAGGATTTTTTGAAAAAATCCCTAAGCCCTGGGGTCACAATTTCATCAAAAATCAGACTTTTGGCAGTCCACTCAAAAATTGTGCCAAACGGTTGCAAATGCTCCCCTGGGAGGTTTGGCGGTCGAAACAGAAGGCTTTTTATCACAGGACAAGAAATCAGTCCTCGACAACTTCAACGGCAGAAATTTTTTTTTTGAAAAAAATCCCTAAGCCCCGGGGTCACAATTTCATCAAAAATTGGACTTTCGGGAATCCACTCAAAAATGGTGCGAGACGGTTGCAAATGCTCCCCTGGGAGGTTTGGCGGTCAAAACAGAAGGCCTTTTATCACAGGACAAGAAATCAGCCCTCGGCAACTTCACCGGCAGAAAAAGATTTTTTTGAAAAAATCCCAAACCCCCGGGGTCACAATTTCATCAAAAATATGATGTTAGGCAATCCACTAAAAAATCGTGCCAGACGGTTGCAAATGCTCCCCTGAGAGGTTTGGCGGTCGAAACAGAAGGCTTTTTATCACACGACAAGAAATAAGTCCTCGACAACTTCACCGGCAAAAAAAGATTTTTTTGAAAAAATCCCTAATCCCCGGTGTCACAATTTCATCAAAAATCGTATTTTCGGCAAACCACTCAAAAATGGTGCCAGACGGTTGCAAATGCTCCCCTGAGAGGTTTGGCGGTCGAAACAGAAGGCTTTTTATCACAGGACAAGAAATCAGTCCTCGACAACTTCACCGACAAAAAAAGATTTTTTTGAAAAAATCCCTAAGCCCCGGGGTCACAATTTCATAAAAAATATGACATTCTCCAATTCACTCAGAAATTGTGCCAAACGGTTGCAAATGCTCCCCTGAGAGGTGTGGCGTTCGAAACAGAAGGCTTTTTATCACAGGACAAGAAATCAGCCCTCAACAACTTCACCGGCAGAAAAAGATTTTTTTGAAAAAATCCCTAAGCCCCGGGGTCACAATTTCAGCAAAAATCGGACGTTCGGCAATGCACTCAAAAATGGTGCCAGACGGTTGCAAATGCTCCCCTGAGAGGTTTGGCGGTCGAAACAGAAGGCTTTTTATCACAGGACTAGAAATCAGTCCTCGACAACTTCACCCTCAGAAAATGATTTTTTTGAAAAAATCCCTAAGCCCCGGGGTCACAATTTCATAAAAAATATGACATTCTCCAATTCACTCAAAAATGGTGCCAGACGGTTGCAAATGCTCCCCTGAGAGGTTTGGCGGTCGAAACAGAAGGCTGTTTATCACAGGACAAGAAATCAGACCTCGACAACTTCACCGACAAAAAAAGATTTTTTTGAAAAAAATCCCTAAGCCCCGGGGTCACAATTTCATAAAAAATATGACATTCTCCAATTCACTCAGAAATTGTGCCAAACGGTTGCAAATGCTCCCCTGAGAGGTGTGGCGTTCGAAACAGAAGGCTTTTTATCACAGGACAAGAAATCAGCCCTCAACAACTTCACCGGCAGAAAAAGATTTTTTTGAAAAAATCCCTAAGCCCCGGGGTCACAATTTCAGCAAAAATCGGACGTTCGGCAACGCACTCAAAAATGGTGCCAGACGGTTGCAAATGCTCCCCTGAGAGGTTTGGCGGTCGAAACAGAAGGCTTTTTATCACAGGACTAGAAATCAGTCCTCGACAACTTCACCCTCAGAAAATGATTTTTTTGAAAAAATCCCTAAGCCCCGGGGTCACAATTTCATCAAAAATCGGACGTTCGGCAATGCACTCAAAAATGGTGCCAGACGGTTGCAAATGCTCCCCTGAGAGGTTTGGCGGTCGAAACAGAAGGCTTTTTATCACAGGACAAGAAATCAGACCTCGACAACTTTACCGGCAGAATAGGATTTTTTGAAAAAAATCTCTAAGCCCCGGGGTCAGAATTTCATCAAAAATTGGACTTTTGGGAATCCACTCAAAAATGGTGCCAGACGGTTGCAAATGCTCCCCTGAGAGGTTTGGCGGTCGAAACAGAAGGATTTTTATCACAGGACAAGAAATCAGCCTTCGACAACTTCACCGGCAGAAAAAGATTTTTTTGAAAAAATCCCTAAGCCCCGGGGTCACAATTTCATCAAAAATATGACATTCTCCAATTCACTCAGAAATTGTTCCAAACGGTTGCAAATGCTCCCCTGAGAGGTTTGGCGGTCGAAACAGAAGGCTTTTTATCACAGGACTAGAAATCAGTCCTCGACAACTTCACCCTCAGAAAATGATTTTTTTGAAAAAATCCCTAAGCCCCGGGGTCACAATTTCAGCAAAAATCGGACGTTCGGCAATCCACTCAAAAATGGTGCCAGACGGTTGCAAATGCTCCCCTGAGAGGTTTGGCGGTCGAAACAGAAGGCTGTTTATCACAGGACAAGAAATCAGACCTCGACAACTTCATCGACAAAAAAAGATTTTTTTGAAAAAATCCCTAAGCCCCGGGGTCACAATTTCATAAAAAATATGACATTCTCCAATTCACTCAGAAATTGTGCCAAACGGTTGCAAATGCTCCCCTGAGAGGTGTGGCGTTCGAAACAGAAGGCTTTTTATCACAGGACAAGAAATCAGCCCTCAACAACTTCACCGGCAGAAAAAGATTTTTTTGAAAAAATCCCTAAGCCCCGGGGTCACAATTTCATCAAAAATCGGACGTTCGGCAATGCACTCAAAAATGGTGCCAGACGGTTGCAAATGCTCCCCTGAGAGGTTTGGCGGTCGAAACAGAAGGCTTTTTATCACAGGACTAGAAATCAGTCCTCGACAACTTCACCCTCAGAAAATGATTTTTTTGAAAAAATCCCTAAGCCCCGGGGTCACAATTTCAGCAAAAATCGGACGTTCGGCAATCCACTCAAAAATGGTGCCAGACGGTTGCAAATGCTCCCCTGAGAGGTTTGGCGGTCGAAACAGAAGGCTGTTTATCACAGGACAAGAAATCAGACCTCGTCAACTTCACCGGCAGAAAAAGATTTTTTTGAAAAAATCCCTAAGCCCCGGGGTCACAATTTCATCAAAAATCGGACGTTCGGGAATCCACTCAAAAATGGTGCGAGACGGTTGCAAATGCTCCCCTGGGAGGTTTGGCGGTCAAAACAGAAGGCCTTTTATCACAGGACAAGAAATCAGCCCTCGGCAACTTCACCGGCAGAAAAAGATTTTTTTGAAAAAATCCCAAACCCCCGGGGTCACAATTTCATCAAAAATATGATGTTAGGCAATCCACTAAAAAATCGTGCCAGACGGTTGCAAATGCTCCCCTGAGAGGTTTGGCGGTCGAAACAGAAGGCTTTTTATCACAGGACAAGAAATAAGTCCTCGACAACTTCACCGGCAAAAAAAGATTTTTTTGAAAAAATCCCTAATCCCCGGTGTCACAATTTCATCAAAAATCGTATTTTCGGCAAACCACTCAAAAATGGTGCCAGACGGTTGCAAATGCTCCCCTGAGAGGTTTGGCGGTCGAAACAGAAGGCTTTTTATCACAGGACAAGAAATCAGTCCTCGACAACTTCACCGACAAAAAAAGATTTTTTTGAAAAAAATCCCTAAGCCCCGGGGTCACAATTTCATAAAAAATATGACATTCTCCAATTCACTCAAAAATGGTGCCAGACGGTTGCAAATGCTCCCCTGAGAGGTTTGGCGGTCGAAACAGAAGGCTGTTTATCACAGGACAAGAAATCAGACCTCGACAACTTCACCGACAAAAAAAGATTTTTTTGAAAAAAATCCCTAAGCCCCGGGGTCACAATTTCATAAAAAATATGACATTCTCCAATTCACTCAGAAATTGTGCCAAACGGTTGCAAATGCTCCCCTGAGAGGTGTGGCGGTCGAAACAGAAGGCTTTTTATCACAGGACAAGAAATCAGCCCTCAACAACTTCACCGGCAGAAAAAGATTTTTTTGAAAAAATCCCTAAGCCCCGGGGTCACAATTTCATCAAAAATCGGACGTTCGGCAATGCACTCAAAAATGGTGCCAGACGGTTGCAAATGCTCCCCTGAGAGGTTTGGCGGTCGAAACAGAAGGCTTTTTATCACAGGACTAGAAATCAGTCCTCGACAACTTCACCGGCAGAAAATGATTTTTTTGAAAAAATCCCTAAGCCCCGGGGTCACAATTTCAGCAAAAATCGGACGTTCGGCAACGCACTCAAAAATGGTGCCAGACGGTTGCAAATGCTCCCCTGAGAGGTTTGGCGGTCGAAACAGAAGGCTTTTTATCACAGGACTAGAAATCAGTCCTCGACAACTTCACCCTCAGAAAATGATTTTTTTGAAAAAATCCCTAAGCCCCGGGGTCACAATTTCATCAAAAATCGGACGTTCGGCAATGCACTCAAAAATGGTGCCAGACGGTTGCAAATGCTCCCCTGAGAGGTTTGGCGGTCGAAACAGAAGGCTTTTTATCACAGGACAAGAAATCAGACCTCGACAACTTTACCGGCAGAATAGGATTTTTTGAAAAAAATCTCTAAGCCCCGGGGTCACAATTTCATCAAAAATTGGACTTTTGGGAATCCACTCAAAAATGGTGCCAGACGGTTGCAAATGCTCCCCTGAGAGGTTTGGCGGTCGAAACAGAAGGATTTTTATCACAGGACAAGAAATCAGCCTTCGACAACTTCACCGGCAGAAAAAGATTTTTTTGAAAAAATCCCTAAGCCCCGGGGTCACAATTTCATCAAAAATATGACATTCTCCAATTCACTCAGAAATTGTTCCAAACGGTTGCAAATGCTCCCCTGAGAGGTTTGGCGGTCGAAACAGAAGGCTTTTTATCACAGGACTAGAAATCAGTCCTCGACAACTTCACCCTCAGAAAATGATTTTTTTGAAAAAATCCCTAAGCCCCGGGGTCACAATTTCAGCAAAAATCGGACGTTCGGCAATCCACTCAAAAATGGTGCCAGACGGTTGCAAATGCTCCCCTGAGAGGTTTGGCGGTCGAAACAGAAGGCTGTTTATCACAGGACAAGAAATCAGACCTCGACAACTTCATCGACAAAAAAAGATTTTTTTGAAAAAATCCCTAAGCCCCGGGGTCACAATTTCATAAAAAATATGACATTCTCCAATTCACTCAGAAATTGTGCCAAACGGTTGCAAATGCTCCCCTGAGAGGTGTGGCGTTCGAAACAGAAGGCTTTTTATCACAGGACAAGAAATCAGCCCTCAACAACTTCACCGGCAGAAAAAGATTTTTTTGAAAAAATCCCTAAGCCCCGGGGTCACAATTTCATCAAAAATCGGACGTTCGGCAATGCACTCAAAAATGGTGCCAGACGGTTGCAAATGCTCCCCTGAGAGGTTTGGCGGTCGAAACAGAAGGCTTTTTATCACAGGACAAGAAATCAGCCCTCAACAACTTCACCGACAAAAAAAGATTTTTTTGAAAAAATCCCTAAGCCCCGGGGTCACAATTTCAGCAAAAATCGGACGTTCGGCAATCCACTCAAAAATGGTGCCAGACGGTTGCAAATGCTCCCCTGAGAGGTTTGGCGGTCGAAACAGAAGGCTGTTTATCACAGGACAAGAAATCAGACCTCGTCAACTTCACCGGCAGAAAAAGATTTTTTTGAAAAAATCCCTAAGCCCCGGGGTCACAATTTCATCAAAAATCGGACGTTCGGCAATCCACTCAAAAATGGTGCCAGACGGTTGCAAATGCTCCCCTGAGAGGTTTGGCGGTCGAAACAGAAGGCTTTTTATCACAGGACTAGAAATCAGTCCTCGACAACTTCACCGGCAGAAAATGATTTTTTTGAAAAAATCCCTAAGCCCCGGGGTCACAATTTCATCAAAATTCGGACTTTCGGAAATCCACTCAAAAATGGTGCCAGACGGTTGCAAATGCTCTCCTGAGAGGTTTGGCGGTCGAAACAGAAGGCTTTTTATCACAGGACAAGAAATCAGTCCTCGACAACTTCACCGGCAGAAAAAGATTTTTTTGAAAAAATCCCTAAGCCCCGGGGTCACAATTTCATCAAAAATAAGACATTCTCCAATTCATTCAGAAATTGTGCCAAACGGTTGCAAATGCTCCCCTGAGAGGTTTGGCGGTCGAAACAGAAGGCTTTTTAATCACATAACAAGAAATCAGTCCTCGACAACTTTACCGGCAGAATAGGATTTTTTGAAAAAATCCCTATGCCCCGGGGTCACAATTTCATCAAAAATTGGACTTTTGGGAATCCACTCAAAAATGGTGCCAGACGGTTGCAAATGCTCCCCTGAGAGGTTTGGCGGTCGAAACAGAAGGCTGTTTATCACAGGACAAGAAATCAGACCTCGACAACTTCATCGACAAAAAAAGATTTTTTTGAAAAAATCCCTAAGCCCCGGGGTCACAATTTCATAAAAAATATGACATTCTCCAATTCACTCAGAAATTGTGCCAAACGGTTGCAAATGCTCCCCTGAGAGGTGTGGCGTTCGAAACAGAAGGCTTTTTATCACAGGACAAGAAATCAGCCCTCAACAACTTCACCGGCAGAAAAAGATTTTTTTGAAAAAATCCCTAAGCCCCGGGGTCACAATTTCATCAAAAATCGGACGTTCGGCAATGCACTCAAAAATGGTGCCAGACGGTTGCAAATGCTCCCCTGAGAGGTTTGGCGGTCGAAACAGAAGGCTTTTTATCACAGGACAAGAAATCAGCCCTCAACAACTTCACCGACAAAAAAAGATTTTTTTGAAAAAATCCCTAAGCCCCGGGGTCACAATTTCAGCAAAAATCGGACGTTCGGCAATCCACTCAAAAATGGTGCCAGACGGTTGCAAATGCTCCCCTGAGAGGTTTGGCGGTCGAAACAGAAGGCTGTTTATCACAGGACAAGAAATCAGACCTCGTCAACTTCACCGGCAGAAAAAGATTTTTTTGAAAAAATCCCTAAGCCCCGGGGTCACAATTTCATCAAAAATCGGACGTTCGGCAATCCACTCAAAAATGGTGCCAGACGGTTGCAAATGCTCCCCTGAGAGGTTTGGCGGTCGAAACAGAAGGCTTTTTATCACAGGACTAGAAATCAGTCCTCGACAACTTCACCGGCAGAAAATGATTTTTTTGAAAAAATCCCTAAGCCCCGGGGTCACAATTTCATCAAAATTCGGACTTTCGGAAATCCACTCAAAAATGGTGCCAGACGGTTGCAAATGCTCTCCTGAGAGGTTTGGCGGTCGAAACAGAAGGCTTTTTATCACAGGACAAGAAATCAGTCCTCGACAACTTCACCGGCAGAAAAAGATTTTTTTGAAAAAATCCCTAAGCCCCGGGGTCACAATTTCATCAAAAATAAGACATTCTCCAATTCATTCAGAAATTGTGCCAAACGGTTGCAAATGCTCCCCTGAGAGGTTTGGCGGTCGAAACAGAAGGCTTTTTAATCACATAACAAGAAATCAGTCCTCGACAACTTTACCGGCAGAATAGGATTTTTTGAAAAAATCCCTATGCCCCGGGGTCACAATTTCATCAAAAATTGGACTTTTGGGAATCCACTCAAAAATGGTGCCAGACGGTTGCAAATGCTCCCCTGAGAGGTTTGGCGGTCGAAACAGAAGGCTTTTTATAACAGGACAAGAAATCAGACCTCGACAACTTCACCGGCAGAAAAAGATTTTTTTGAAAAAATCCCTAAGCCCCGGGGTCACAATTTCATCAAAAATAAGACATTCTCCAATTCATTCAGAAATTGTGCCAAACGGTTGCAAATGCTCCCCGAGAGGTTTAGCGGTCGAAACAGAAGGCTTTTTAATCACATAACAAGAAATCAGTCCTCGACAACTTTACCGGCAGAATAGGATTTTTTGAAAAAATCCCTAAGCCCCGGGGTTACAATTTCATCAAAAATTGGACTTTTGGGAATCCACTCAAAAATGGTGCCAGACGGTTGCAAATGCTCCCCTGAGAGGTTTGGCGGTCGAAACAGAAGGCTTTTTATCACAGGACAAGAAATCAGTCCTTGACAACTTCACCGGCAGAAAAAGATTTTTTTAAAAAATCCGTAAGCCCCGGGGTCACAATTTCATCAAAAATTGGACTTTTGGGAATCCACTCAAAAATGGTGACAGACGGTTGCAAATGCTCCTCTGAGAGGTTTGGCGGTCGAAACAGAAGGCTTTTTATCACAGGACAAGAAATCAGCCCTCGACAACTTCACCGGCAGAAAAAGATTTTTTTAAAAAATCCCTAAGCCCCGGGGTCACAATTTTATCAAAAATATGCCATTCTCCAATTCACTCAGAAATTGTGCAAACGGTTGCAAATGCTCCCCTGAGAGGTTTGGCGGTCGAAACAGAAGGCTGTTTATCACAGGACAAGAAATCAGTCCTTGACAACTTCACCGGCAGAAATTATTTTTTGAAAAATCCCTAAGCCCCGGGGTCACAATTTCATCAAAAATCGGACGTTCGGCAATCCACTCAAAAATGGTGCCAGACGGTTGCAAATGCTCCCCTGAGAATTTTGGCGGTCGAAACAGAAGGCTTTTTATCACAGGACTAGAAATCAGTCCTCGACAACTTCACCGGCAGAAAATGATTTTTTTGAAAAAATCCCTAAGCCCCGGGGTCACAATTTCATCAAAATTCGGACTTTCGGAAATCCACTCAAAAATGGTGCCAGACGGTTGCAAATGCTCCCCTGAGAGGTTTGGCGGTCGAAACAGAAGGCTTTTTATCACAGGACAAGAAATCAGTCCTCGACAACTTCACCGGCAGAAAAAGATTTTTTTGAAAAAATCCCTAAGCCCCGGGGTCACAATTTCATCAAAAATTGGACTTTTGGGAATCCACTCAAAAATGGTGCCAGACGGTTGCAAATGCCCCCCTGAGAGGTTTGGCGGTCGAAACAGAAGGCTTTTTATCACAGGACAAGAAATCAGTCCTCGACAACTTCACCGGCAGAAAAAGATTTTTTGAAAAAATCCCTAAGCCCCGGGGTCACAATTTCATCAAAAATTGGACTTTTGGGAATCCACTCAAAAATGGTGCCAGACGGTTGCAAATGCTCCCCTGAGAGGTTTGGCGGACGAAACAGAAGGCTTTTTATCACAGGACAAGAAATCAGCCCTCGACAACTTCACCGGCAGAAAATGATTTTTTTGAAAAAATCCCTAAGCCCCGGGGTCACAATTTCATCAAAAATATGCCATTCTCCAATTCACTCAGAAATTGTGCCAAACGGTTGCAAATGCTCCCCTGAGAGGTTTGGCGGTCGAAACAGAAGGCTGTTTATCACAGGACAAGAAATCAGTCCTTGACAACTTCACCGGCAGAAATTTTTTTTTTGAAAAATCTCTAAGCCCCGGGGTCACAATTTCAGCAAAAATCGGACGTTCGGCAATGCACTCAAAAATGCTGCCAGACGGTTGCAAATGCTCCCCTGAGAGGTTTGACGGTCGAAACAGAAGGCTTTTTATCACCGGACTTGAAATCAGCCGTCAACAACTTCACCCTCAGAAAATGATTTTTTTGGAAAAATCCCTAAGCCCCGGGGTCACAATTTCAGCAAAAATCGGACGTTCGGCAATCCACTCAAAAATGGTGCCAGACGGTTGCAAATGCTCCCCTGAGAGGTTTGGCGGTCGAAACAGAAGGCTGTTTATCACAGGACAAGAAATCAGACCTCGACAACTTCACCGGCAGAAAAAGATTTTTTTGAAAAAATCCCTAAGCCCCGGGGTCACAATTTCATCAAAAATCGGACGTTCGGCAATCCACTCAAAAATGGTGCCAGACGGTTGCAAATGCTCCCCTGAGAGGTTTGGCGGTCGAAACAGAAGGCTTTTTATCACCGGACTAGAAATCAGCCGTCAACAACTTCACCGGCAGAAAAAGATTTTTTTGAAAAAATCCCTAAGCCCCGGGGTCATAATTTCATCAAAAATAAGACATTCTCCAATTCATTCAGAAATTGTGCCAAACGGTTGCAAATGCTCCCCGAGAGGTTTAGCCGTCGAAACAGAAGGCTTTTTAATCACATAACAAGAAATCAGTCCTCGACAACTTTACCGGCAGAATAGGATTTTTTGAAAAAATCCGTAAGCCCCGGGGTCACAATTTCATCAAAAATTGGACTTTTGGGAATCCACTCAAAAATGGTGCCAGACGGTTGCAAATGCTCCCCTGAGAGGTTTGGCGGTCGAAACAGAAGGCTTTTTATCACAGGACAAGAAATCAGTCCTTGACAACTTCACCGGCAGAAAAAGATTTTTTAAAAAAATCCCTAAGCCCCGGGGTCACAATTTCATCAAAAATTGGACTTTTGGGAATCCACTCAAAAATGGTGACAGACGGTTGCAAATGCTCCCCTGAGAGGTTTGGCGGTTGAAACAGAAGGCTTTTTATCACAGGACAAGAAATCAGCCCTCGACAACTTCACCGGCAGAAAAAGATTTTTTTAAAAAATCCCTAAGCCCCGGGGTCACAATTTTATCAAAAATATGCCATTCTCCAATTCACTCAGAAATTGTGCAAACGGTTGCAAATGCTCCCCTGAGAGGTTTGGCGGTCGAAACAGAAGGCTGTTTATCACAGGACAAGAAATCAGTCCTTGACAACTTCACCGGCAGAAATTATTTTTTGAAAAATCCCTAAGCCCCGGGGTCACAATTTCATCAAAAATCGGACGTTCGGCAATCCACTCAAAAATGGTGCCAGACGGTTGCAAATGCTCCCCTGAGAGGTTTGGCGGTCGAAACAGAAGGCATTTTATCACAGGACTAGAAATCAGTCCTCGACAACTTCACCGGCAGAAAAAGATTTTTTGAAAAAATCCCTAAGCCCCGGGGTCACAATTTCATCAAAAATTGGACTTTTGGGAATCCACTCAAAAATGGTGCCAGACGGTTGCAAATGCTCCCCTGAGAGGTTTGGCGGACGAAACAGAAGGCTTTTTATCACAGGACAAGAAATCAGCCCTCGACAACTTCACCGGCAGAAAATGATTTTTTTGAAAAAATCCCTAAGCCCCGGGGTCACAATTTCATCAAAAATATGCCATTCTCCAATTCACTCAGAAATTGTGCCAAACGGTTGCAAATGCTCCCCTGAGAGGTTTGGCGGTCGAAACAGAAGGCTGTTTATCACAGGACAAGAAATCAGTCCTTGACAACTTCACCGGCAGAAATTTTTTTTTTGAAAAATCTCTAAGCCCCGGGGTCACAATTTCAGCAAAAATCGGACGTTCGGCAATGCACTCAAAAATGCTGCCAGACGGTTGCAAATGCTCCCCTGAGAGGTTTGACGGTCGAAACAGAAGGCTTTTTATCACCGGACTTGAAATCAGCCGTCAACAACTTCACCCTCAGAAAATGATTTTTTTGGAAAAATCCCTAAGCCCCGGGGTCACAATTTCAGCAAAAATCGGACGTTCGGCAATCCACTCAAAAATGGTGCCAGACGGTTGCAAATGCTCCCCTGAGAGGTTTGGCGGTCGAAACAGAAGGCTGTTTATCACAGGACAAGAAATCAGACCTCGACAACTTCACCGGCAGAAAAAGATTTTTTTGAAAAAATCCCTAAGCCCCGGGGTCACAATTTCATCAAAAATCGGACGTTCGGCAATCCACTCAAAAATGGTGCCTGACGGTTGCAAATGCTCCCCTGAGAGGTTTGGCGGTCGAAACAGAAGGCTTTTTATCACCGGACTAGAAATCAGCCGTCAACAACTTCACCGGCAGAAAAAGATTTTTTTGAAAAAATCCCTAAGCCCCGGGGTCATAATTTCATCAAAAATAAGACATTCTCCAATTCATTCAGAAATTGTGCCAAACGGTTGCAAATGCTCCCCGAGAGGTTTAGCCGTCGAAACAGAAGGCTTTTTAATCACATAACAAGAAATCAGTCCTCGACAACTTTACCGGCAGAATAGGATTTTTTGAAAAAATCCGTAAGCCCCGGGGTCACAATTTCATCAAAAATTGGACTTTTGGGAATCCACTCAAAAATGGTGCCAGACGGTTGCAAATGCTCCCCTGAGAGGTTTGGCGGTCGAAACAGAAGGCTTTTTATCACAGGACAAGAAATCAGTCCTTGACAACTTCACCGGCAGAAAAAGATTTTTTAAAAAAATCCCTAAGCCCCGGGGTCACAATTTCATCAAAAATTGGACTTTTGGGAATCCACTCAAAAATGGTGACAGACGGTTGCAAATGCTCCCCTGAGAGGTTTGGCGGTTGAAACAGAAGGCTTTTTATCACAGGACAAGAAATCAGCCCTCGACAACTTCACCGGCAGAAAAAGATTTTTTTAAAAAATCCCTAAGCCCCGGGGTCACAATTTTATCAAAAATATGCCATTCTCCAATTCACTCAGAAATTGTGCAAACGGTTGCAAATGCTCCCCTGAGAGGTTTGGCGGTCGAAACAGAAGGCTGTTTATCACAGGACAAGAAATCAGTCCTTGACAACTTCACCGGCAGAAATTATTTTTTGAAAAATCCCTAAGCCCCGGGGTCACAATTTCATCAAAAATCGGACGTTCGGCAATCCACTCAAAAATGGTGCCAGACGGTTGCAAATGCTCCCCTGAGAGGTTTGGCGGTCGAAACAGAAGGCTTTTTATCACAGGACTAGAAATCAGTCCTCGACAACTTCACCGGCAGAAAATGATTTTTTTGAAAAAATCCCTAAGCCCCGGGGTCACAATTTCATCAAAAATCGTATTTTCGGCAAACCACTCAAAAATGGTGCCAGACGGTTGCAAATGCTCCCCTGAGAGGTTTGGCGGTCGAAACAGAAGGCTTTTTATCACAGGACAAGAAATCAGTCCTCGACAACTTCACCGGCATAAAAGATTTTTTTGAAAAAATCCCTAAGCCCCGGGGTCACAATTTCATCAAAAATCGGACGTTCGGCAATCCACACAAAAATGGTGCCAGACGGTTGCAAATGCTCCCCTGAGAGGTTTGGCGGTCGAAACAGATGTCTTTTTATCACAGGACTAGAAATCAGTCCTCGACAACTTCACCGGCAGAAAATGATTTTTTTGAAAAAATCCCTAAGCTCCGGGGTCACAATTTCATCAAAATTCGGACTTTCGGGAATCCACTCAAAAATGGTGCCAGACGGTTGCAAATGCTCCCCTGAGAGGTTTGGCGGTCGAAACAGAAGGCTTTTTATCACCGGACGAGAAATCAGCCCTCAACAACTTCACCGGTAGAAAAAGATTTTTTTGAAAAAATCCCTAAGCCCCGGGGTCACAATTTCATCAAAAATAAGACATTCTCCAATTCATTCAGAAATTGTGCCAAACGGTTGCAAATGCTCCCCGAGAGGTTTAGCGGTCGAAACAGAAGGCTTTTTAATCACATAACAAGAAATCAGTCCTCGCCAACTTTACCGGCAGAATAGGATTTTTTTAAAAAAATCCCTAAGCCCCGGGGTCACAATTTCATCAAAAATTGGACTTTTGGGAATCCACTCAAAAATGGTGCCAGACGGTTGCAAATGCTCCCCTGAGAGGTTTGGCGGTCGAAACAGAAGGCTTTTTATCACAGGACAAGAAATCAGTCCTTGACAACTTCACCGGCAGAAAAAGATTTTTTTAAAAAATCCCTAAGCCCCGGGGTCACAATTTCATCAAAAATTGGACTTTTGGGAATCCACTCAAAAATGGTGACAGACGGTTGCAAATGCTCCCCTGAGAGGTTTGGCGGTCGAAACAGAAGGCTTTTTATCACAGGACAAGAAATCAGCCCTCGACAACTTCACCGGCAGAAAAAGATTTTTTTAAAAAATCCCTAAGCCCCGGGGTCACAATTTTATCAAAAATATGCCATTCTCCAATTCACTCAGAAATTGTGCAAACGGTTGCAAATGCTCCCCTGAGAGGTTTGGCGGTCGAAACAGAAGGCTGTTTATCACAGGACAAGAAATCAGTCCTTGACAACTTCACCGGCAGAAATTATTTTTTGAAAAATCCCTAAGCCCCGGGGTCACAATTTCATCAAAAATCGGACGTTCGGCAATCCACTCAAAAATGGTGCCAGACGGTTGCAAATGCTCCCCTGAGAGGTTTGGCGGTCGAAACAGAAGGCTTTTTATCACAGGACTAGAAATCAGTCCTCGACAACTTCACCGGCAGAAAAAGATTTTTTGAAAAAATCCCTAAGCCCCGGGGTCACAATTTCATCAAAAATTGGACTTTTGGGAATCCACTCAAAAATGGTGCCAGACGGTTGCAAATGCTCCCCTGAGAGGTTTGGCGGACGAAACAGAAGGCTTTTTATCACAGGACAAGAAATCAGCCCTCGACAACTTCACCGGCAGAAAATGATTTTTTTGAAAAAATCCCTAAGCCCCGGGGTCACAATTTCATCAAAAATATGCCATTCTCCAATTCACTCAGAAATTGTGCCAAACGGTTGCAAATGCTCCCCTGAGAGGTTTGGCGGTCGAAACAGAAGGCTGTTTATCACAGGACAAGAAATCAGTCCTTGACAACTTCACCGGCAGAAATTTTTTTTTTGAAAAATCTCTAAGCCCCGGGGTCACAATTTCAGCAAAAATCGGACGTTCGGCAATGCACTCAAAAATGCTGCCAGACGGTTGCAAATGCTCCCCTGAGAGGTTTGACGGTCGAAACAGAAGGCTTTTTATCACCGGACTTGAAATCAGCCGTCAACAACTTCACCCTCAGAAAATGATTTTTTTGGAAAAATCCCTAAGCCCCGGGGTCACAATTTCAGCAAAAATCGGACGTTCGGCAATCCACTCAAAAATGGTGCCAGACGGTTGCAAATGCTCCCCTGAGAGGTTTGGCGGTCGAAACAGAAGGCTGTTTATCACAGGACAAGAAATCAGACCTCGACAACTTCACCGGCAGAAAAAGATTTTTTTGAAAAAATCCCTAAGCCCCGGGGTCACAATTTCATCAAAAATCGGACGTTCGGCAATCCACTCAAAAATGGTGCCAGACGGTTGCAAATGCTCCCCTGAGAGGTTTGGCGGTCGAAACAGAAGGCTTTTTATCACCGGACTAGAAATCAGCCGTCAACAACTTCACCGGCAGAAAAAGATTTTTTTGAAAAAATCCCTAAGCCCCGGGGTCATAATTTCATCAAAAATAAGACATTCTCCAATTCATTCAGAAATTGTGCCAAACGGTTGCAAATGCTCCCCGAGAGGTTTAGCCGTCGAAACAGAAGGCTTTTTAATCACATAACAAGAAATCAGTCCTCGACAACTTTACCGGCAGAATAGGATTTTTTGAAAAAATCCGTAAGCCCCGGGGTCACAATTTCATCAAAAATTGGACTTTTGGGAATCCACTCAAAAATGGTGCCAGACGGTTGCAAATGCTCCCCTGAGAGGTTTGGCGGTCGAAACAGAAGGCTTTTTATCACAGGACAAGAAATCAGTCCTTGACAACTTCACCGGCAGAAAAAGATTTTTTAAAAAAATCCCTAAGCCCCGGGGTCACAATTTCATCAAAAATTGGACTTTTGGGAATCCACTCAAAAATGGTGACAGACGGTTGCAAATGCTCCCCTGAGAGGTTTGGCGGTTGAAACAGAAGGCTTTTTATCACAGGACAAGAAATCAGCCCTCGACAACTTCACCGGCAGAAAAAGATTTTTTTAAAAAATCCCTAAGCCCCGGGGTCACAATTTTATCAAAAATATGCCATTCTCCAATTCACTCAGAAATTGTGCAAACGGTTGCAAATGCTCCCCTGAGAGGTTTGGCGGTCGAAACAGAAGGCTGTTTATCACAGGACAAGAAATCAGTCCTTGACAACTTCACCGGCAGAAATTATTTTTTGAAAAATCCCTAAGCCCCGGGGTCACAATTTCATCAAAAATCGGACGTTCGGCAATCCACTCAAAAATGGTGCCAGACGGTTGCAAATGCTCCCCTGAGAGGTTTGGCGGTCGAAACAGAAGGCTTTTTATCACAGGACTAGAAATCAGTCCTCGACAACTTCACCGGCAGAAAATGATTTTTTTGAAAAAATCCCTAAGCCCCGGGGTCACAATTTCATCAAAAATCGTATTTTCGGCAAACCACTCAAAAATGGTGCCAGACGGTTGCAAATGCTCCCCTGAGAGGTTTGGCGGTCGAAACAGAAGGCTTTTTATCACAGGACAAGAAATCAGTCCTCGACAACTTCACCGGCATAAAAGATTTTTTTGAAAAAATCCCTAAGCCCCGGGGTCACAATTTCATCAAAAATCGGACGTTCGGCAATCCACACAAAAATGGTGCCAGACGGTTGCAAATGCTCCCCTGAGAGGTTTGGCGGTCGAAACAGATGTCTTTTTATCACAGGACTAGAAATCAGTCCTCGACAACTTCACCGGCAGAAAATGATTTTTTTGAAAAAATCCCTAAGCTCCGGGGTCACAATTTCATCAAAATTCGGACTTTCGGGAATCCACTCAAAAATGGTGCCAGACGGTTGCAAATGCTCCCCTGAGAGGTTTGGCGGTCGAAACAGAAGGCTTTTTATCACCGGACGAGAAATCAGCCCTCAACAACTTCACCGGTAGAAAAAGATTTTTTTGAAAAAATCCCTAAGCCCCGGGGTCACAATTTCATCAAAAATAAGACATTCTCCAATTCATTCAGAAATTGTGCCAAACGGTTGCAAATGCTCCCCGAGAGGTTTAGCGGTCGAAACAGAAGGCTTTTTAATCACATAACAAGAAATCAGTCCTCGCCAACTTTACCGGCAGAATAGGATTTTTTTAAAAAAATCCCTAAGCCCCGGGGTCACAATTTCATCAAAAATTGGACTTTTGGGAATCCACTCAAAAATGGTGCCAGACGGTTGCAAATGCTCCCCTGAGAGGTTTGGCGGTCGAAACAGAAGGCTTTTTATCACAGGACAAGAAATCAGTCCTTGACAACTTCACCGGCAGAAAAAGATTTTTTTAAAAAATCCCTAAGCCCCGGGGTCACAATTTCATCAAAAATTGGACTTTTGGGAATCCACTCAAAAATGGTGACAGACGGTTGCAAATGCTCCCCTGAGAGGTTTGGCGGTCGAAACAGAAGGCTTTTTATCACAGGACAAGAAATCAGCCCTCAACAACTTCACCGGCAGAAAAAGATTTTTTTGAAAAAATCCCTAAGCCCCGGGGTCACAATTTCATCAAAAATATGACATTCTCCAATTCACTCAGAAATTGGGCCAAACGGTTGCAAATGCTCCCCTGAGAGGTTTGGCGGTCGAAACAGAAGGCTGTTTATCACAGGACAAGAAATCAGTCCTTGACAACTTCACCGGCAGAAAATGATTTTCTGAAAAATCCCTAAGCCCCGGGGTCACAATTTCAGCAAAAATCGGACGTTCGGCAATCCACTCAAAAATGGTGCCAGTCGGTTGCAAATGCTCCCCTGAGAGGTTTGGCGGTCGAAACAGAAGGCTTTTTATCACAGGACTAGAAATCAGTCCTCGACAACTTCACCGGCAGAAAATGATTTTTTGAAAAAATCCCTAAGCCCCGGGGTCACAATTTCATCAAAATTCGGACTTTCGGGAATCCACTCAAAAATGGTTCCAGACGGTTGCAAATGCTCCCCTGAGAGGTTTGGCGGTCGAAACAGAAGGCTTTTTATCACAGGACAAGAAATCAGTCCTCGACAACTTCACCGGCAGAAAAAGATTTTTTTGAAAAAATCCCTAAGCCCAGAGGTCAAAATTTCATCAAAAATCGGACGTTCGGCAATCCACTCAAAAATGGTGCCAGACGGTTGCAAATGCTCCCCTGAGAGGTTTGGCGGTCGAAACAGAAGGCTTTTTATCACAGGACTAGAAATCAGTCCTCGACAACTTCACCGGCAGAAAATGATTTTTTTGAAAAAATCCCTAAGCCCCGGGATCACAATTTCATCAAAAATATGACATTCTCCAATTCACTCAGAAATTGTGCCAAACGGTTGCAAATGCTCCCCTGAGAGGTTTGGCGGTCGAAACAGAAGGCTTTTTATCACAGGACAAGAAATCAGTCCTCGACAACTTCACCGGCAGAACAAGATTTTTGAAAAAATCCCTAAGCCCCAGGGTCACAATTTCATCAAAAATCGGACGTTCGGCAATCCACTCAAAAATGGTGCCAGACGGTTGCAAATGCTGCCCTGAGAGGTTTGGCGGTCGAAACAGAAGGCTTTTTATCACAGGACAAGAAATCAGTCCTCGACAACCTTACCGGCAGAAAAGGATTTTTTTAAAAAATCCCTAAGCCCCGGGGTCAAAATTTCATCAAAAAATGGACTTTTGGGAATCCACTCAAAAATGGTGCCAGCCGGTTGCAAATGCTCCCCTGAGAGGTTTGGCGGTCGAAACAGAAGGCTTTTTATCACAGGACAAGAAATCAGTCCTCGACAACTTCACCGGCAGAAAAAGATTTTTTTGAAAAAATCCCTAAGCCCCGGGGTCAGAATTGCATCAAAAATATGCCATTCTCCAATTCTCTCAAAAATGGTGCCAAACGGTTTCAAATGCTCCCCTGAGAGGTTTGGCGGTCGAAACAGAAGGCTGTTTATCACAGGACAAGAAATCAGTCCTTGACAACTTCACCGGCAGAAATTATTTTTTGAAAAATCCCTAAGCCCCGGGGTCACAATTTCATCAAAAATCGGACGTTCGGCAATCCACACAAAAATGGTGCCAGACGGTTGCAAATGCTCCCCTGAGAGGTTTGGCGGTCGAAACAGAAGGCTTTTTATCACAGGACTAGAAATCAGTCCTCGACAACTTCACCGGCAGAAAATGATTTTTTTGAAAAAATCCCTAAGCCCCGGGGTCACAATTTCATCAAAATTCGGACTTTCGGGAATCCACTCAAAAATGGTGCCAGACGGTTGCAAATGCTCCCCTGAGAGGTTTGGCGGTCGAAACAGAAGGCTTTTTATCACAGGACAAGAAATCAGTCCTCGACAACTTCACCGGCAGAAAAAGATTTTTTTGAAAAAATCCCTAAGCCCCGGGGTCACAATTGCATCAAAAATATGCCATTCTCCAATTCTCTCAAAAATGGTGCCAAACGGTTGCAAATGCTCCCCTGAGAGGTTTGGCGGTCGAAACAGAAGGCTGTTTATCACAGGACAAGAAATCAGCCCTCAACAACTTCACTGGCAGAAAAAGATTTTTTTGAAAAATCCCTAAGCCCCGGGGTCACAATTTCATCAAAAATCGGACGTTCGGCAATCCACTCAAAAATGGTGCCAGACGGTTGCAAATGCTCCCCTGAGAGGTTTGGCGGAAGAAACAGAAGGCTGTTTATCACGGGACTAGAAATCAGTCCTTGACAACTTCACCGGCAGAAAATGATTTTTTGAAAAATCCCTAAGCCCCGGGGTCACAATTTCAGCAAAAATCGGATTTTCGGCAATCCACTCAAAAATGGTGCCAGACGGTTGCAAATGCTCCCCTGAGAGGTTTGGCGGTCGAAACAGAAGGCTTTTTATCACAGGACAAGAAATCAGTCCTCGACAACTTCACCGGCAGAAAAAGATTTTTTTGAAAAAATCCCTAAGCCCAGGGGTCAAAATTTCATCAAAAATCGGACGTTCGGCAATCCACTCAAAAATGGTGCCAGACGGTTGCAAATGCTCCCCTGAGAGGTTTGGCGGTCGAAACAGAAGGCTTTTTATCACAGGACAAGAAATCAGTCCTCGACAACTTCACCGGCAGAAAAAGATTTTTTGAAAAAATCCCTAAGCCCCGGGGTCACAATTTCATCAAAAATTGGACTTTAGGGAATCCACTCAAAAATGGTGCCAGACGGTTGCAAATGCTCCCCTGAGAGGTTTGGCGGTCGAAACAGAAGGCTTTTTATCACAGGACAAGAAATCAGCCCTCGACAACTTCACCGGCAGAAAAAGATTTTTTTGAAAAAATCCCTAAGCCCCGGGGTCAAATTTTCATCAAAAATAAGACATTCTCCAATTCACTCAGAAATTGTGCCAAACAGTTGCAAATGCTCCCCTGAGAGGTTTGGCGGTCGAAACAGAAGGCTTTTTATCACAGGACTAGAAATCAGTCCTCGACAACTTCACCCTCAGAAAATGATTTTTTTGAAAAAATCCCTAAGCCCCAGGGTCACAATTTCATCAAAAATATGACATTCTCCAATTCACTCAGAAATTGTGCCAAACGGTTGCAAATGCTCCCCTGAGAGGTGTGGCGGTCGAAACAGAAGGCTTTTTATCACAGGAAAAGAAATCAGAGCTCGACACCTTCAACGGCAGAAATTTTTTTTTTGAAAAAAACCCTAAGCCCCGGGGTCACAATTTCATCAAAAATTGGACTTTTGTGAATCCACTCAAAAATGGTGCCAAACGGTTGCAAATGCTCCCCTGAGAGGTTTGGCGGTCGAAACAGAAGGCTTTTTATCACAGGACAAGAAATCAGTCCTCGACAACTTCACCGGCAGAACAAGATTTTTGAAAAAATCCCTAAGCCCCGGGGTCACAATTTCATCAAAAATCGGACGTTCGGCAATCCAGTCAAAAATGGTGCCAGACGGTTGCAAATGCTGCCCTGAGAGGTTTGGCGGTCGAAACAGAAGGCTTTTTATCACAGGACAAGAAATCAGTCCTCGACAACTTTACCGGCAGAAAAGGATTTTTTGAAAAAATCCCTAATCCCCGGGGTCACAATTTCATCAAAAATTGGACTTTTGGGAATCCACTCAAAAATGGTGCCAGACGGTTGCAAATGCTCCCCTGAGAGGTTCGGCGGTCGAAACAGAAGGCTTTTTATCACAGGACAAGAAATCAGTCCTCGACAACTTCACCGGCAGAAAAAGATTTTTTTGAAAAAATCCCTAAGCCCCGGGGTCACAATTTCATCAAAAATAAGACATTCTCCAAATCACTCGGAAATTGTGCCAAACGGTTGCAAATGCTCCCCTGAGAGGTTTGGCGGTCGAAACAGAAGGCTTTTTATCACAGGACTAGAAATCAGTCCTCGACAACTTCACCCTCAGAAAATGATTTTTTTGAAAAAATCCCTAAGCCCCGGGGTCACAATTTCATCAAAAATATGACATTCTCCAATTCACTCAGAAATTGTGCCAAACGGTTGCAAATGCTCCCCTGAGAGGTGTGGCGGTCGAAACAGAAGGCTTTTTATCACAGGACAAGAAATCAGACCTCGACAACTTCACCGGCAGAAAAATTTTTGTTTGAAAAAATCCCTAAGCCCCGGGGTCACAATTTCATCAAAAATTGGACTTTTGGGAATCCACTCAAAAATGGTGCCAAACGGTTGCAAATGCTCCCCTGAGAGGTTTGGCGGTCGAAACAGAAGGCTTTTTATCACAGGACAAGAAATCAGCCCTCGACACCTTCACCGGCAGAAAAAGATTTTTTTGAAAAAATCCCTAAGCCCCGGGGTCACAATTTCATCAAAAATATGACATTCTCCAATTCACTCAGAAATTGTGCCAAACGGTTGCAAATGCTCCCCTGAGATGTTTGGCGGTCGAAACAGAAGGCTTTTTATCACAGGACAAGACATCAGTCCTCGACAACTTCACCGGCAGAACAAGATTTTTGAAAAAATCCCTAAGCCCCGGGGTCACAATTTCATCAAAAATCGGACTTGTGGGAATCCACTCAAAAATGGTGCCAGACGGTTGCAAATGCTCCCCTGAGAGGTTTGGCGGTCGAAACAGAAGGCTTTTTATCACAGGACAAGAAATCAGTCCTCGACAACTTCACCGGCAGAACAAGATTTTTGAAAAAATCCCTAAGCCCCGGGGTCACAATTTCATCAAAAATAGGACTTTTGGGAATCCACTCATAAATGGTGCCAGACGGTTGCAAATGCTCCCCTGAGAGGTTTGGTGGTCGAAACAGAAGGCTTTTTATCACAGGACAAGAAATCAGCCCTCGACAACTTCACCGGCAGAAAAAGATTTTTTTGAAAAAATTCCTAAGCCCCGGGGTCACAATTTCATCAAAAATATGACATTCTCCAATTCACTCAGAAATTGTGCCAAACGGTTGCAAATGCTCCCCTGAGAGGTTTGGCGGTCGAAACAGAAGGCTGTTTATCACAGGACAAGAAATCAGTCCTTGACAACTTCACCGGCAGAAAATGATTTTTTGAAAAATCCCTAAGCCCCGGGGTCACAATTTCAGCAAAAATCGGACGTTCGGCAATGCACTCAAAAATGGTGCCAGACGGTTGCAAATGCTCCCCTGAGAGGTTTGGCGGTCGAAACAGAAGGCTTTTTATCACAGGACAAGAAATCAGTCCTCGACAACTTCACCGGCAGAAAAAGATTTTTTGAAAAAATCCCTAAGCCCCGGGGTCACAATTTCATCAAAAATTGGACTTTAGGGAATCCACTCAAAAATGGTGCCAGACGGTTGCAAATGCTCCCCTGAGAGGTTTGGCGGTCGAAACAGAAGGCTTTTTATCACAGGACAAGAAATCAGCCCTCGACAACTTCACCGGCAGAAAAAGATTTTTTTGAAAAAATCCCTAAGCCCCGGGGTCAAATTTTCATCAAAAATAAGACATTCTCCAATTCACTCAGAAATTGTGCCAAACAGTTGCAAATGCTCCCCTGAGAGGTGTGGCGGTCGAAACAGAAGGCTTTTTATCACAGGACTAGAAATCAGTCCTCGACAACTTCACCCTCAGAAAATGATTTTTTTGAAAAAATCCCTAAGCCCCAGGGTCACAATTTCATCAAAAATATGACATTCTCCAATTCACTCAGAAATTGTGC
Organism: Podarcis gaigeae; assembly: GCF_964106915.1. Lineage (NCBI taxonomy): Eukaryota > Metazoa > Chordata > Lepidosauria > Squamata > Lacertidae > Podarcis > Podarcis gaigeae. The sequence continues at coordinate 17,115,298 of NC_139681.1, forward strand.
CAAACGGTTGCAAATGCTCCCCTGAGAGGTGTGGCGGTCGAAACAGAAGGCTTTTTATCACAGGAAAAGAAATCAGAGCTCGACACCTTCACCGGCAGAAATTTTTTTTTTGAAAAAAACCCTAAGCCCTGGGGTCACAATTTCATCAAAAATTGGACTTTTGTGAATCCACTCAAAAATGGTGCCAAACGGTTGCAAATGCTCCCCTGAGAGGTTTGGCGGTCGAAACAGAAGGCTTTTTATCACAGGACAAGAAATCAGTCCTCGACAACTTCACCGGCAGAACAAGATTTTTGAAAAAATCCCTAAGCCCCGGGGTCACAATTTCATCAAAAATCCGACGTTCGGCAATCCAGTCAAAAATGGTGCCAGACGGTTGCAAATGCTGCCCTGAGAGGTTTGGCGGTCGAAACAGAAGGCTTTTTATCACAGGACAAGAAATCAGTCCTCGACAACTTTACCGGCAGAAAAGGATTTTTTGAAAAAATCCCTAATCCCCGGGGTCACAATTTCATCAAAAATTGGACTTTTGGGAATCCACTCAAAAATGGTGCCAGACGGTTGCAAATGCTCCCCTGAGAGGTTCGGCGGTCGAAACAGAAGGCTTTTTATCACAGGACAAGAAATCAGTCCTCGACAACTTCACCGGCAGAAAAAGATTTTTTTGAAAAAATCCCTAAGCCCCGGGGTCACAATTTCATCAAAAATAAGACATTCTCCAAATCACTCGGAAATTGTGCCAAACGGTTGCAAATGCTCCCCTGAGAGGTTTGGCGGTCGAAACAGAAGGCTTTTTATCACAGGACTAGAAATCAGTCCTCGACAACTTCACCCTCAGAAAATGATTTTTTTGAAAAAATCCCTAAGCCCCGGGGTCACAATTTCATCAAAAATATGACATTCTCCAATTCACTCAGAAATTGTGCCAAACGGTTGCAAATGCTCCCCTGAGAGGTGTGGCGGTCGAAACAGAAGGCTTTTTATCACAGGACAAGAAATCAGACCTCGACAACTTCACCGGCAGAAAAATTTTTGTTTGAAAAAATCCCTAAGCCCCGGGGTCACAATTTCATCAAAAATTGGACTTTTGGGAATCCACTCAAAAATGGTGCCAAACGGTTGCAAATGCTCCCCTGAGAGGTTTGGCGGTCGAAACAGAAGGCTTTTTATCACAGGACAAGAAATCAGCCCTCGACACCTTCACCGGCAGAAAAAGATTTTTTTGAAAAAATCCCTAAGCCCCGGGGTCACAATTTCATCAAAAATATGACATTCTCCAATTCACTCAGAAATTGTGCCAAACGGTTGCAAATGCTCCCCTGAGATGTTTGGCGGTCGAAACAGAAGGCTTTTTATCACAGGACAAGAAATCAGTCCTCGACAACTTCACCGGCAGAACAAGATTTTTGAAAAAATCCCTAAGCCCCGGGGTCACAATTTCATGAAAAATCGGACTTGTGGGAATCCACTCAAAAATGGTGCCAGACGGTTGCAAATGCTCCCCTGAGAGGTTTGGCGGTCGAAACAGAAGGCTTTTTATCACAGGACAAGAAATCAGTCCTCGACAACTTCACCGGCAGAACAAGATTTTTGAAAAAATCCCTAAGCCCCGGGGTCACAATTTCAGCAAAAATCGGACGTTCGGCAATCCAGTCAAAAATGGTGCCAGACGGTTGCAAATGCTGCCCTGAGAGGTTTGGCGGTCGAAACAGAAGGCTTTTTATCACAGGACAAGAAATCAGTCCTCGACAACTTTACCGGCAGAAAAGGATTTTTTGAAAAAATCCCTAAGCCCCGGGGTCACAATTTCATCAAAAATAGGACTTTTGGGAATCCACTCATAAATGGTGCCAGACGGTTGCAAATGCTCCCCTGACAGTTTTGGCGGTCGAAACAGAAGGCTTTTTATCACAGGACAAGAAATCAGCCCTCGACAACTTCACCGGCAGAAAAAGATTTTTTTGAAAAAATTCCTAAGCCCCGGGGTCACAATTTCATCAAAAATATGACATTCTCCAATTCACTCAGAAATTGTGCCAAACGGTTGCAAATGCTCCCCTGAGAGGTTTGGCGGTCGAAACAGAAGGCTGTTTATCACAGGACAAGAAATCAGTCCTTGACAACTTCACCGGCAGAAAATGATTTTTTGAAAAATCCCTAAGCCCCGGGGTCACAATTTCATCAAAAATCCGACGTTCGGCAATGCACTCAAAAATGGTGCCAGACGGTTGCAAATGCTCCCCTGAGAGGTTTGGCGGTCGAAACAGAAGGCTTTTTATCACAGGACAAGAAATCAGTCCTCGACAACTTCACCGGCAGAAAAAGATTTTTTGAAAAAATCCCTAAGCCCCGGGGTCACAATTTCATCAAAAATTGGACTTTTGGGAATCCACTCAAAAATGGTGCCAGACGGTTGCAAATGCTCCCCTGAGAGGTTTGGCGGTCGAAACAGAAGGCTTTTTATCACAGGACAAGAAATCAGCCCTCGACAACTTCACCGGCAGAAAAAGATTTTTTTGAAAAAATCCCTAAGCCCCGGGGTCACAATTTCATCAAAAATATGACATTCTCCAATTCACTCAGAAATTGTGCCAAACGGTTGCAAATGCTCCCCTGAGATGTTTGGCGGTCGAAACAGAAGGCTTTTTATCACAGGACAAGACATCAGTCCTCGACAACTTCACCGGCAGAACAAGATTTTTGAAAAAATCCCTAAGCCCCGGGGTCACAATTTCATCAAAAATCGGACTTGTGGGAATCCACTCAAAAATGGTGCCAGACGGTTGCAAATGCTCCCCTGAGAGGTTTGGCGGTCGAAACAGAAGGCTTTTTATCACAGGACAAGAAATCAGTCCTCGACAACTTCACCGGCAGAACAAGATTTTTGAAAAAATCCCTAAGCCCCGGGGTCACAATTTCATCAAAAATAGGACTTTTGGGAATCCACTCATAAATGGTGCCAGACGGTTGCAAATGCTCCCCTGAGAGGTTTGGTGGTCGAAACAGAAGGCTTTTTATCACAGGACAAGAAATCAGCCCTCGACAACTTCACCGGCAGAAAAAGATTTTTTTGAAAAAATTCCTAAGCCCCGGGGTCACAATTTCATCAAAAATATGACATTCTCCAATTCACTCAGAAATTGTGCCAAACGGTTGCAAATGCTCCCCTGAGAGGTTTGGCGGTCGAAACAGAAGGCTGTTTATCACAGGACAAGAAATCAGTCCTTGACAACTTCACCGGCAGAAAATGATTTTTTGAAAAATCCCTAAGCCCCGGGGTCACAATTTCAGCAAAAATCGGACGTTCGGCAATGCACTCAAAAATGGTGCCAGACGGTTGCAAATGCTCCCCTGAGAGGTTTGGCGGTCGAAACAGAAGGCTTTTTATCACAGGACAAGAAATCAGTCCTCGACAACTTCACCGGCAGAAAAAGATTTTTTGAAAAAATCCCTAAGCCCCGGGGTCACAATTTCATCAAAAATTGGACTTTAGGGAATCCACTCAAAAATGGTGCCAGACGGTTGCAAATGCTCCCCTGAGAGGTTTGGCGGTCGAAACAGAAGGCTTTTTATCACAGGACAAGAAATCAGCCCTCGACAACTTCACCGGCAGAAAAAGATTTTTTTGAAAAAATCCCTAAGCCCCGGGGTCAAATTTTCATCAAAAATAAGACATTCTCCAATTCACTCAGAAATTGTGCCAAACAGTTGCAAATGCTCCCCTGAGAGGTGTGGCGGTCGAAACAGAAGGCTTTTTATCACAGGACTAGAAATCAGTCCTCGACAACTTCACCCTCAGAAAATGATTTTTTTGAAAAAATCCCTAAGCCCCAGGGTCACAATTTCATCAAAAATATGACATTCTCCAATTCACTCAGAAATTGTGCCAAACGGTTGCAAATGCTCCCCTGAGAGGTGTGGCGGTCGAAACAGAAGGCTTTTTATCACAGGAAAAGAAATCAGAGCTCGACACCTTCACCGGCAGAAATTTTTTTTTTGAAAAAAACCCTAAGCCCTGGGGTCACAATTTCATCAAAAATTGGACTTTTGTGAATCCACTCAAAAATGGTGCCAAACGGTTGCAAATGCTCCCCTGAGAGGTTTGGCGGTCGAAACAGAAGGCTTTTTATCACAGGACAAGAAATCAGTCCTCGACAACTTCACCGGCAGAACAAGATTTTTGAAAAAATCCCTAAGCCCCGGGGTCACAATTTCATCAAAAATCCGACGTTCGGCAATCCAGTCAAAAATGGTGCCAGACGGTTGCAAATGCTGCCCTGAGAGGTTTGGCGGTCGAAACAGAAGGCTTTTTATCACAGGACAAGAAATCAGTCCTCGACAACTTTACCGGCAGAAAAGGATTTTTTGAAAAAATCCCTAATCCCCGGGGTCACAATTTCATCAAAAATTGGACTTTTGGGAATCCACTCAAAAATGGTGCCAGACGGTTGCAAATGCTCCCCTGAGAGGTTCGGCGGTCGAAACAGAAGGCTTTTTATCACAGGACAAGAAATCAGTCCTCGACAACTTCACCGGCAGAAAAAGATTTTTTTGAAAAAATCCCTAAGCCCCGGGGTCACAATTTCATCAAAAATAAGACATTCTCCAAATCACTCGGAAATTGTGCCAAACGGTTGCAAATGCTCCCCTGAGAGGTTTGGCGGTCGAAACAGAAGGCTTTTTATCACAGGACTAGAAATCAGTCCTCGACAACTTCACCCTCAGAAAATGATTTTTTTGAAAAAATCCCTAAGCCCCGGGGTCACAATTTCATCAAAAATATGACATTCTCCAATTCACTCAGAAATTGTGCCAAACGGTTGCAAATGCTCCCCTGAGAGGTGTGGCGGTCGAAACAGAAGGCTTTTTATCACAGGACAAGAAATCAGACCTCGACAACTTCACCGGCAGAAAAATTTTTGTTTGAAAAAATCCCTAAGCCCCGGGGTCACAATTTCATCAAAAATTGGACTTTTGGGAATCCACTCAAAAATGGTGCCAAACGGTTGCAAATGCTCCCCTGAGAGGTTTGGCGGTCGAAACAGAAGGCTTTTTATCACAGGACAAGAAATCAGCCCTCGACACCTTCACCGGCAGAAAAAGATTTTTTTGAAAAAATCCCTAAGCCCCGGGGTCACAATTTCATCAAAAATATGACATTCTCCAATTCACTCAGAAATTGTGCCAAACGGTTGCAAATGCTCCCCTGAGATGTTTGGCGGTCGAAACAGAAGGCTTTTTATCACAGGACAAGAAATCAGTCCTCGACAACTTCACCGGCAGAACAAGATTTTTGAAAAAATCCCTAAGCCCCGGGGTCACAATTTCATGAAAAATCGGACTTGTGGGAATCCACTCAAAAATGGTGCCAGACGGTTGCAAATGCTCCCCTGAGAGGTTTGGCGGTCGAAACAGAAGGCTTTTTATCACAGGACAAGAAATCAGTCCTCGACAACTTCACCGGCAGAACAAGATTTTTGAAAAAATCCCTAAGCCCCGGGGTCACAATTTCAGCAAAAATCGGACGTTCGGCAATCCAGTCAAAAATGGTGCCAGACGGTTGCAAATGCTGCCCTGAGAGGTTTGGCGGTCGAAACAGAAGGCTTTTTATCACAGGACAAGAAATCAGTCCTCGACAACTTTACCGGCAGAAAAGGATTTTTTGAAAAAATCCCTAAGCCCCGGGGTCACAATTTCATCAAAAATAGGACTTTTGGGAATCCACTCATAAATGGTGCCAGACGGTTGCAAATGCTCCCCTGACAGTTTTGGCGGTCGAAACAGAAGGCTTTTTATCACAGGACAAGAAATCAGCCCTCGACAACTTCACCGGCAGAAAAAGATTTTTTTGAAAAAATTCCTAAGCCCCGGGGTCACAATTTCATCAAAAATATGACATTCTCCAATTCACTCAGAAATTGTGCCAAACGGTTGCAAATGCTCCCCTGAGAGGTTTGGCGGTCGAAACAGAAGGCTGTTTATCACAGGACAAGAAATCAGTCCTTGACAACTTCACCGGCAGAAAATGATTTTTTGAAAAATCCCTAAGCCCCGGGGTCACAATTTCAGCAAAAATCGGACGTTCGGCAATGCACTCAAAAATGGTGCCAGACGGTTGCAAATGCTCCCCTGAGAGGTTTGGCGGTCGAAACAGAAGGCTTTTTATCACAGGACAAGAAATCAGTCCTCGACAACTTCACCGGCAGAAAAAGATTTTTTGAAAAAATCCCTAAGCCCCGGGGTCACAATTTCATCAAAAATTGGACTTTTGGGAATCCACTCAAAAATGGTGCCAGACGGTTGCAAATGCTCCCCTGAGAGGTTTGGCGGTCGAAACAGAAGGCTTTTTATCACAGGACAAGAAATCAGCCCTCGACAACTTCACCGGCAGAAAAAGATTTTTTTGAAAAAATCCCTAAGCCCCGGGGTCACAATTTCATCAAAAATATGACATTCTCCAATTCACTCAGAAATTGTGCCAAACGGTTGCAAATGCTCCCCTGAGAGGTTTGGCGGTCGAAACAGAAGGCTTTTTATCACAGGACTAGAAATCAGTCCTCGACAACTTCACCCTCAGAAAATGATTTTTTTGAAAAAATCCCTAAGCCCCGGGGTCACAATTTCATCAAAAATATGACATTCTCCAATTCACTCAGAAATTGTGCCAAACGGTTGCAAATGCTCCCCTGAGAGGTGTGGCGGTCGAAACAGAAGGCTTTTTATCACAGGACGAGAAATCAGACCTCGACAACTTCACCGGCAGAAAAATTTTTTTTTGAAAAAATCCCTAAGCCCCGGTGTCACAATTTCATCAAAAATTGGACTTTTGGGAATCCACTCAAAAATGGTGCCAAACGGTTGCAAATGCTCCCCTGAGAGGTTTGGCGGTCGAAACAGAAGGCTTTTTATCACAGGACAAGAAATCAGCCCTCGACAACTTCACCGGCAGAAAAAGATTTTTTTGAAAAAATCCCTAAGCCCCGGGGTCACAATTTCATCAAAAATATGACATTCTCCAATTCACTCAGAAATTGTGCCAAACGGTTGCAAATGCTCCCCTGAGAGGTTTGGCGGTCGAAACAGAAGGCTGTTTATCACAGGACAAGAAATCAGTCCTTGACAACTTCACCGGCAGAAAATGATTTTTTGAAAAATCCCTAAGCCCCGGGGTCACAATTTCAGCAAAAATCGGACGTTCGGCAATGCACTCAAAAATGGTGCCAGACGGTTGCAAATGCTCCCCTGAGAGGTTTGGCGGTCGAAACAGAAGGCTTTTTATCACAGGACAAGAAATCAGTCCTCGACAACTTCACCGGCAGAATAGGATTTTTTGAAAAAAATCCCTAAGCCCCGGGGTCACAATTTTATCAAAAATTGGACTTTTGGGAATCCACTCAAAAATGGTGCCAGACGGTTGCAAATGCTCCCCTGAGAGGTTTGGCGGTCGAAACAGAAGGCTTTTTATCACAGGACAAGAAATCAGCCCTCGACAACTTCACCGGCAGAAAATGATTTTTTTGAAAAAATCCCTAAGCCCCGGGGGTCACAATTTCATCAAAAATATGACATTCTCCAATTCACTCAGAAATTGTGCCAAACGGTTGTAAATGCTCCCCTGAGAGGTTTGGCGGTCGAAACAGAAGGCTTTTTATCACAGGACAAGAAATCAGTCCTCGACAACTTCACCGGCAGAACAAGATTTTTGAAAAAATCCCTAAGCCCCGGGGTCACAATTTCATCAAAAATCGGACGTTCGGCAATCCACTCAAAAATGGTGCCAGACGGTTGCAAATGCTGCCCTGAGAGGTTTGGCGGTCGAAACAGAAGGCTTTTTATCACAGGACAAGAAATCAGTCCTCGACAACTTTACCGGCAGAAAAGGATTTTTTGAAAAAATCCCTAAGCCCCGGGGTCACAATTTCATCAAAAATTGGACTTTTGGGAATCCACTCAAAAATGGTGCCAGACGGTTGCAAATGCTCCCCTGAGAGGTTTGGCGGTCGAAACAGAAGGCTTTTTATCACAGGACAAGAAATCAGTCCTCGACAACTTCACCGGCAGAAAAAGATTTTTTTGAAAAAATCCCTAAGCCCCGGGGGTCACAATTTCATCAAAAATCGGACGTTCGGCAATCCACTCAAAAATGGTGCCAGACGGTTGCAAATGCTCCCCTGAGAGGTTTGGCGGTCGAAACAGAAGGCTTTTTATCACAGGACTAGAAATCAGTCCTCGACAACTTCACCCTCAGAAAAAGATTTTTTTGAAAAAATCCCTAAGCCCCGGGGTCACAATTTCATCAAAAATCAGACTTTTGGCAGTCCACTCAAAAATTGTGCCAAACGGTTGCAAATGCTCCCCTGGGAGGTTTGGCGGTCGAAACAGAAGGCTTTTTATCACAGGACAAGAAATCAGACCTCGACAACTTCACCGGCAGAAAATTTTTTTTTTGAAAAAATCCCTAAGCCCCGGGGTCACAATTTCATCAAAAATTGGACTTTTGGGAATCCACTCAAAAATGGTGCCAAACGGTTGCAAATGCTCCCCTGAGAGGTTTGGCGGTCGAAACAGAAGGCTGTTTATCACAGGACAAGAAATCAGTCCTTGACAACTTCACCGGCAGAAAATGATTTTTTGAAAAATCCCTAAGCCCCGGGGTCACAATTTCAGCAAAAATCGGACGTTCGGCAATGCACTCAAAAATGGTGCCAGACGGTTGCAAATGCTCCCCTGAGAGGTTTGGCGGTCGAAACAGAAGGCTTTTTATCACAGGACAAGAAAACAGTCCTCGACAACTTCACCGGCAGAAAAAGATTTTTTGAAAAAATCCCTAAGCCCCGGGGTCACAATTTCATCAAAAATTGGACTTTTGGGAATCCACTCAAAAATGGTGCCAGACGGTTGCAAATGCTCCCCTGAGAGGTTTGGCGGTCGAAACAGAAGGCTTTTTATCACAGGACAAGAAATCAGCCCTCGACAACTTCACCGGCAGAAAAAGATTTTTTTGAAAAAATCCCTAAGCCCCGGGGTCACAATTTCATCAAAAATAAGACATTCTCCAAATCACTCGGAAATTGTGCCAAACGGTTGCAAATGCTCCCCTGAGAGGTTTGGCGGTCGAAGCAGAAGGCTTTTTATCACAGGACTAGAAATCAGTCCTCGACAACTTCACCCTCAGAAAATGATTTTTTTGAAAAAAATCCCTAAGCCCCGGGGTCACAATTTCATCAAAAATATGACATTCTCCAATTCACTCAGAAATTGTGCCAAACGGTTGCAAATGCTCCCCTGAGAGGTGTGGCGGTCGAAACAGAAGGCTTTTTATCACAGGACAAGAAATCAGACCTCGACAACTTCACCGGCAGAAAAATTTTTTTTTGAAAAAATCCCTAAGCCCCGGGGTCACAATTTCATCAAAAATTGGACTTTTGGGAATCCACTCAAAAATGGTGCCAAACGGTTGCAAATGCTCCCCTGAGAGGTTCGGCGGTCGAAACAGAAGGCTTTTTATCACAGGACAAGAAATCAGTCCTCGACAACTTTACCGGCAGAATAGGATTTTTTGAAAAAAATCCCTAAGCCCCGGGGTCACAATTTCATCAAAAATATGACGTTAGGCAATCCACTCAAAAATGGTGCCAGACGGTTGCAAATGCTCCCCTGAGAGGTTTGGCTTTTGAAACAGAAGGCTTTTTATCACAGGACAAGAAATCAGCCCTCGACAACTTCACCGGCAGAAAATGATTTTTTTGAAAAAATCCCTAAGCCCCGGGGTCACAATTTCATCAAAAATATGACATTCTCCAATTCGCTCAGAAATTGTGCCAAACGGTTGTAAATGCTCCCCTGAGAGGTTTGGCGGTCGAAACAGAAGGCTTTTTATCACAGGACAAGAAATCAGTCCTCGACAACTTCACCGGCAGAACAAGATTTTTGAAAAAATCCCTAAGCCCCGGGGTCACAATTTCATCAATAATCGGACGTTCGGCAATCCACTCAAAAATGGTGCCAGACGGTTGCAAATGCTGCCCTGAGAGGTTTGGCGGTCGAAACAGAAGGCTTTTTATCACAGGACAAGAAATCAGTCCTCGACAACTTTACCGGCAGAAAAGGATTTTTTGAAAAAATCCCTAAGCCCCGGGGTCACAATTTCATCAAAAATTGGACTTTTGGGAATCCACTCAAAAATGGTGCCAGACGGTTGCAAATGCTCCCCTGGAGGTTTGGCGGTCGAAACAGAAGGCTTTTTATCACAGGACAAGAAATCAGTCCTCGACAACTTCACCGGCAGAAAAAGATTTTTTTGAAAAAATCCCTAAGCCCCGGGGGTCACAATTTCATCAAAAATCGGACGTTCGGCAATCCACTCAAAAATGGTGCCAGACGGTTGCAAATGCTCCCCTGAGAGGTTTGGCGGTCGAAACAGAAGGCTTTTTATCACAGGACTAGAAATCAGTCCTCGACAACTTCACCCTCAGAAAAAGATTTTTTTGAAAAAATCCCTAAGCCCCGGGGTCACAATTTCATCAAAAATCAGACTTTTGGCAGTCCACTCAAAAATTGTGCCAAACGGTTGCAAATGCTCCCCTGGGAGGTTTGGCGGTCGAAACAGAAGGCTTTTTATCACAGGACAAGAAATCAGACCTCGACAACTTCACCGGCAGAAAATTTTTTTTTTGAAAAAATCCCTAAGCCCCGGGGTCACAATTTCATCAAAAATTGGACTTTTGGGAATCCACTCAAAAATGGTGCCAAACGGTTGCAAATGCTCCCCTGAGAGGTTTGGCGGTTGAAACAGAAGGCTGTTTATCACAGGACAAGAAATCAGTCCTTGACAACTTCACCGGCAGAAAATGATTTTTTGAAAAATCCCTAAGCCCCGGGGTCACAATTTCAGCAAAAATCGGACGTTCGGCAATGCACTCAAAAATGGTGCCAGACGGTTGCAAATGCTCCCCTGAGAGGTTTGGTGGTCGAAACAGAAGGCTTTTTATCACAGGACAAGAAATCAGCCCTCGACAACTTCACCGGCAGAAAAAGATTTTTTTGAAAAAATCCCTAAGCCCCGGGGTCACAATTTCATCAAAAATAAGACATTCTCCAAATCACTCGGAAATTGTGCCAAACGGTTGCAAATGCTCCCCTGAGAGGTTTGGCGGTCGAAACAGAAGGCTTTTTATCACAGGACTAGAAATCAGTCCTCGACAACTTCACCCTCAGAAAATGATTTTTTTGAAAAAAATCCCTAAGCCCCGGGGTCACAATTTCATCAAAAATATGACATTCTCCAATTCACTCAGAAATTGTGCCAAACGGTTGCAAATGTTCCCCTGAGAGGTGTGGCGGTCGAAACAGAAGGCTTTTTATCACAGGACAAGAAATCAGACCTCGACAACTTCACCGGCAGAAAAATTTTTTTTTGAAAAAATCCCTAAGCCCCGGCGTCACAATTTCATCAAAAATTGGACTTTTGGGAATCCACTCAAAAATGGTGCCAAACGGTTGCAAATGCTCCCCTGAGAGGTTCGGCGGTCGAAACAGAAGGCTTTTTATCACAGGACAAGAAATCAGTCCTCGACAACTTCACCTGCAGAACAAGATTTTTGAAAAAATCCCTAAGCCCCGGGGTCACAATTTCATCAAAAATCGGACGTTCGGCAATCCAGTCAAAAATGGTGCCAGACGGTTGCAAATGCTGCCCTGAGAGGTTTGGCGGTCGAAACAGAAGGCTTTTTATCACAGGACTAGAAATCAGTCCTCGACAACTTTACCGGCAGAGAAGGATTTTTTGAAAAAATCCCTAAGCCCCGGGGTCACAATTTCATCAAAAATTGGACTTTTGGGAATCCACTCAAAAATGGTGCCAGACGGTTGCAAATGCTCCCCTGACAGGTTTGGCGGTCGAAACAGAAGGCTTTTTATCACAGGACAAGAAATCAGCCCTCGACAACTTCACCGGCAGAAAAAGATTTTTTTGAAAAAATCCCTAAGCCCCGGGGTCACAATTTCATCAAAAATATGACATTCTCCAATTCACTCAGAAATTGTGCCAAACGGTTGCAAATGCTCCCCTGAGAGGTTTGGCGGTCGAAACAGAAGGCTGTTTATCACAGGACAAGAAATCAGTCCTTGACAACTTCACCGGCAGAAAATGATTTTTTGAAAAATCCCTAAGCCCCGGGGTCACAATTTCAGCAAAAATCGGACGTTCGGCAATGCACTCAAAAATGGTGCCAGACGGTTGCAAATGCTCCCCTGAGAGGTTTGGCGGTCGAAACAGAAGGCTTTTTATCACAGGACAAGAAATCAGTCCTCGACAACTTCACCGGCAGAAAAAGATTTTTTGAAAAAATCCCTAAGCCCCGGGGTCACAATTTCATCAAAAATTGGACTTTTGGGAATCCACTCAAAAATGGTGCCAGACGGTTGCAAATGCTCCCCTGAGAGGTTTGGCGGTCGAAACAGAAGGCTTTTTATCACAGGACAAGAAATCAGCCCTCGACAACTTCAGCGGCAGAAAAAGATTTTTTTGAAAAAATCCCTAAGCCCCGGGGTCACAATTTCATCAAAAATAAGACATTCTCCAATTCACTCAGAAATTGTGCCAAACGGTTGCAAATGCTCCCCTGAGAGGTTTGGCGGTCGAAACAGAAGGCTTTTTATCACAGGACTAGAAATCAGTCCTCGACAACTTCACCCTCAGAAAATGATTTTTTTGAAAAAATCCCTAAGCCCCGGGGTCACAATTTCATCAAAAATATGACATTCTCCAATTCACTCAGAAATTGTGCCAAACGGTTGCAAATGCTCCCCTGAGAGGTGTGGCGGTCGAAACAGAAGGCTTTTTATCACAGGACGAGAAATCAGACCTCGACAACTTCACCGGCAGAAAAATTTTTTTTTGAAAAAATCCCTAAGCCCCGGGGTCACAATTTCATCAAAAATTGGACTTTTGGGAATCCACTCAAAAATGGTGCCAAACGGTTGCAAATGCTCCCCTGAGAGGTTTGGCGGTCGAAACAGAAGGCTTTTTATCACAGGACTAGAAATCAGTCCTCGACAACTTTACCGCCAGAAAATGATTTTTTTGAAAAAATCCCTAAGCCCCGGGGTCACAATTTCATCAAAAATATGACATTCTCCAATTCACTCAGAAATTGTGCCAAACGGTTGCAAATGCTCCCGTGAGAGGTTTGGCGGTCGAAACAGAAGGCTGTTTATCACAGGACAAGAAATCAGACCTCGACAACTTCACCGGCAGAAAATGATTTTTTGAAAAATCCCTAAGCCCCGGGGTCACAATTTCAGCAAAAATAAGACATTCTCCAAATCACTCGGAAATTGTGCCAAACGGTTGCAAATGCTCCCCTGAGAGGTTTGGCGGTCGAAACAGAAGGCTTTTTATCACAGGACTAGAAATCAGTCCTCGACAACTTCACCCTCAGAAAATGATTTTTTTGAAAAAAATCCCTAAGCCCCGGGGTCACAATTTCATCAAAAATATGACATTCTCCAATTCACTCAGAAATTGTGCCAAACGGTTGCAAATGTTCCCCTGAGAGGTGTGGCGGTCGAAACAGAAGGCTTTTTATCACAGGACAAGAAATCAGACCTCGACAACTTCACCGGCAGAAAAATTTTTTTTTGAAAAAATCCCTAAGCCCCGGCGTCACAATTTCATCAAAAATTGGACTTTTGGGAATCCACTCAAAAATGGTGCCAAACGGTTGCAAATGCTCCCCTGAGAGGTTCGGCGGTCGAAACAGAAGGCTTTTTATCACAGGACAAGAAATCAGTCCTCGACAACTTCACCTGCAGAACAAGATTTTTGAAAAAAATCCCTAAGCCCCGGGGTCACAATTTCATCAAAAATCGGACGTTCGGCAATCCAGTCAAAAATGGTGCCAGACGGTTGCAAATGCTGCCCTGAGAGGTTTGGCGGTCGAAACAGAAGGCTTTTTATCACAGGACAAGAAATCAGTCCTCGACAACTTTACCGGCAGAGAAGGATTTTTTGAAAAAATCCCTAAGCCCCGGGGTCACAATTTCATCAAAAATTGGACTTTTGGGAATCCACTCAAAAATGGTGCCAGACGGTTGCAAATGCTCCCCTGACAGGTTTGGCGGTCGAAACAGAAGGCTTTTTATCACAGGACAAGAAATCAGCCCTCGACAACTTCACCGGCAGAAAAAGATTTTTTTGAAAAAATCCCTAAGCCCCGGGGTCACAATTTCATCAAAAATATGACATTCTCCAATTCACTCAGAAATTGTGCCAAACGGTTGCAAATGCTCCCCTGAGAGGTTTGGCGGTCGAAACAGAAGGCTGTTTATCACAGGACAAGAAATCAGTCCTTGACAACTTCACCGGCAGAAAATGATTTTTTGAAAAATCCCTAAGCCCCGGGGTCACAATTTCAGCAAAAATCGGACGTTCGGCAATGCACTCAAAAATGGTGCCAGACGGTTGCAAATGCTCCCCTGAGAGGTTTGGCGGTCGAAACAGAAGGCTTTTTATCACAGGACAAGAAATCAGTCCTCGACAACTTCACCGGCAGAAAAAGATTTTTTGAAAAAATCCCTAAGCCCCGGGGTCACAATTTCATCAAAAATTGGACTTTTGGGAATCCACTCAAAAATGGTGCCAGACGGTTGCAAATGCTCCCCTGAGAGGTTTGGCGGTCGAAACAGAAGGCTTTTTATCACAGGACAAGAAATCAGCCCTCGACAACTTCAGCGGCAGAAAAAGATTTTTTTGAAAAAATCCCTAAGCCCCGGGGTCACAATTTCATCAAAAATAAGACATTCTCCAATTCACTCAGAAATTGTGCCAAACGGTTGCAAATGCTCCCCTGAGAGGTTTGGCGGTCGAAACAGAAGGCTTTTTATCACAGGACTAGAAATCAGTCCTCGACAACTTCACCCTCAGAAAATGATTTTTTTGAAAAAATCCCTAAGCCCCGGGGTCACAATTTCATCAAAAATATGACATTCTCCAATTCACTCAGAAATTGTGCCAAACGGTTGCAAATGCTCCCCTGAGAGGTGTGGCGGTCGAAACAGAAGGCTTTTTATCACAGGACGAGAAATCAGACCTCGACAACTTCACCGGCAGAAAAATTTTTTTTTGAAAAAATCCCTAAGCCCCGGGGTCACAATTTCATCAAAAATTGGACTTTTGGGAATCCACTCAAAAATGGTGCCAAACGGTTGCAAATGCTCCCCTGAGAGGTTTGGCGGTCGAAACAGAAGGCTTTTTATCACAGGACTAGAAATCAGTCCTCGACAACTTTACCGCCAGAAAATGATTTTTTTGAAAAAATCCCTAAGCCCCGGGGTCACAATTTCATCAAAAATATGACATTCTCCAATTCACTCAGAAATTGTGCCAAACGGTTGCAAATGCTCCCGTGAGAGGTTTGGCGGTCGAAACAGAAGGCTGTTTATCACAGGACAAGAAATCAGACCTCGACAACTTCACCGGCAGAAAATGATTTTTTGAAAAATCCCTAAGCCCCGGGGTCACAATTTCAGCAAAAATCGGACGTTCGGCAATGCACTCAAAAATGGTGCCAGACGGTTGCAAATGCTCCCCTGAGAGGTTTGGCGGTCGAAACAGAAGGCTTTTTATCACAGGACAAGAAATCAGTCCTCGACAAATTCACCGGCAGAAAAAGATTTTTTTGAAAAAATCCCTAAGCCCCGGGGTCACAATTTCATCAAAAATCGGACGTTCGGCAATCCACTCAAAAATGGTGCCAGACGGTTGCAAATGCTCCCCTGAGAGGTTTGGCGGTCGAAACAGAAGGCTTTTTATCACAGGACAAGAAATCAGTCCTCGACAACTTTACCGGCAGAATAGGATTTTTTGAAAAAAATCCCTAAGCCCCGGGGTCACAATTTCATCAAAAATTGGACTTTTGGGAATCCACTCAAAAATGGTGCCAGACGGTTGCAAATGCTCCCCTGAGAGGTTTGGCGGTCGAAACAGAAGGCTTTTTATCACAGGACAAGAAATCAGACCTCGACAACTTCACCGGCAAAAAATTTGTTTTTTTGAAAAAAACCCTAAGCCCCGGGGTCACAATTTCATCAAAAATCGGACGTTCGGCAATCCACTCAAAAATGGTGCCAGACGGTTGCAAATGCTCCCCTGAGAGGTTTGGCGGTCGAAACAGAAGGCTTTTTATCACAGGACAAGAAATCAGCCCTCGACAACTTCACCCTCAGAAAAAGACTTTTTTGAAAAAATCCCTAAGCCCCGGGGTCACAATTTCATCAAAAATAAGACATTCTCCAATTCACTCAGAAATTGTGCCAAACGGTTGCAAATGCTCCCCTGAGAGGTTTGGCGGTCGAAACAGAAGGCTTTTTATCACAGGACAAGAAATCAGCCCTCGACAACTTCACCGGCAGAAAAAGATTTTTTTTAAACAATCCCTAAGCCCCGGGGTCACAATTTCATCAAAAATATGACATTCTCCAATTCACTCAGAAATTGTGCCAAATGGTTGCAAATGCTCCCCTGAGAGGTGTGGCGGTCGAAAAAGAAGGCTTTTTATCACAGGACAAGAAATCAGACCTCGACAACTTCACCGGCAGAAAATTTTTTTTTTGAAAAAATCCCTAAGCCCCGGGGTCACAATTTCATCAAAAATTGGACTTTTGGGAATCCACTCAAAAATGGTGCCAAATGGTTGCAAATGCTCCCCTGAGAGGTTTGGCTGTCGAAACAGAAGGCTTTTTATCACAGGACAAGAAATCAGCCCTCGACAACTTCACCGGCAGAAAATGATTTTTTTGAAAAAATCCCTAAGCCCCGGGGTCACAATTTCATCAAAAATATGACATTCTCCAATTCACTCAGAAATTGTGCCAAACGGTTGCAAATGCTCCCCTGAGAGGTTTGGCGGTCGAAACAGAAGGCTGTTTATCACAGGACAAGAAATCAGTCCTTGACAACTTCACCGGCAGAAAATGTTTTTTTTGAAAAATCCCTAAGCCCCGGGGTCACAATTTCAGCAAAAATCGGACGTTCGGCAATGCACTCAAAAATGGTGCCAGACGGTTGCAAATGCTCCCCTGAGAGGTTTGGCGGTCGAAACAGAAGGCTTTTTATCACAGGACAAGAAATCAGTCCTCGACAACTTCACCGGCAGAAAAAGATTTTTTGAAAAAATCCCTAAGCCCCGGGGTCACAATTTCATCAAAAATTGGACTTTAGGGAATCCACTCAAAAATGGTGCCAGACGGTTGCAAATGCTCCCCTGAGAGGTTTGGCGGTCGAAACAGAAGGCTTTTTATCACAGGACAAGAAATCAGCCCTCGACAACTTCACCGGCAGAAAAAGATTTTTTTGAAAAAATCCCTAAGCCCCGGGGTCACAATTTCATCAAAAATAAGACATTCTCCAATTCACTCAGAAATTGTGCCAAATGGTTGCAAATGCTCCCCTGAGAGGTTTGGCGGTCGAAACAGAAGGCTTTTTATCACAGGACTAGAAATCAGTCCTCGACAACTTCACCCTCAGAAAATGATTTTTTTGAAAAAATCCCTAAGCCCCGGGGTCACAATTTCATCAAAAATATGACATTCTCCAATTCACTCAGAAATTGTGCCAAACGGTTGCAAATGCTCCCCTGAGAGGTGTGGCGGTCGAAACAGAAGGCTTTTTATCACAGGACAAGAAATCAGACCTCGACAACTTCACCGGCAGAAAAAAATTTTTTTGAAAAAATCCCTAAGCCCCGGGGTCACAATTTCATCAAAAATTGGACTTTTGGGAATCCACTCAAAAATGGTGCCAAACGGTTGCAAATGCTCCCCTGAGAGGTTTGGCGGTCGAAACAGAAGGCTTTTTATCACAGGACAAGAAATCAGCCCTCGACAACTTCACCGGCAGAAAAAGATTTTTTTGAAAAAATCCCTAAGCCCCGGGGTCACAATTTCATCAAAAATCGGATTTTCGGCAATCCACTCAGAAATTGTGCCAAACGGTTGCAAATGCTCCCCTGAGAGGTTTGGCGGTCGAAACAGAAGGCTGTTTATCACAGGACAAGAAATCAGTCCTTGACAACTTCACCGGCAGAAAATGATTTTTTGAAAAATCCCTAAGCCCCGGGGTCACAATTTCAGCAAAAATCGGACGTTCGGCAATGCACTCAAAAATGGTGCCAGACGGTTGCAAATGCTCCCCTGAGAGGTTTGGCGGTCAAAACAGAAGGCTTTTTATCACAGGACAAGAAATCAGTCCTCGACAACTTCACCGGCAGAAAAAGATTTTTTGAAAAAATCCCTAAGCCCCGGGGTCACAATTTCATCAAAAATTGGACTTTAGGGAATCCACTCAAAAATGGTGCCAGACGGTTGCAAATGCTCCCCTGAGAGGTTTGGCGGTCGAAACAGAAGGCTTTTTATCACAGGACAAGAAATCAGCCCTTGACAACTTCACCGGCAGAAAAAGATTTTTTTGAAAAAATCCCTAAGCCCCGGGGTCACAATTTCATCAAAAATAAGACATTCGCCAATTCACTCAGAAATTGTGCCAAATGGTTGCAAATGCTCCCCTGAGAGGTTTGGCGGTCGAAACAGAAGGCTTTTTATCACAGGACTAGAAATCAGTCCTCGACAACTTCACCCTCAGAAAATGATTTTTTTGAAAAAATCCCTAAGCCCCGGGGTCACAATTTCATCAAAAATATGACATTCTCCAATTCACTCAGAAATTGTGCCAAACGGTTGCAAATGCTCCCCTGAGAGGTGTGGCGGTCGAAACAGAAGGCTTTTTATCACAGGACAAGAAATCAGACCTCGACAACTTCACCGGCAGAAAAAATTTTTTTTGAAAAAATCCCTAAGCCCCGGGGTCACAATTTCATCAAAAATTGGACTTTTGGGAATCCACTCAAAAATGGTGCCAAACGGTTGCAAATGCTCCCCTGAGAGGTTTGGCGGTCGAAACAGAAGGCTTTTTATCACAGGACAAGAAATCAGCCCTCGACAACTTCACCGGCAGAAAAAGATTTTTTTGAAAAAATCCCTAAGCCCCGGGGTCACAATTTCATCAAAAATCGGATTTTCGGCAATCCACTCAAAAATGGTGCCAGACGGTTGCAAATGCTCCCCTGAGAGGTTTGGCGGTCGAAACAGAAGGCTGTTTATCACAGGACAAGAAATCAGTCCTTGACAACTTCACCGGCAGAAAATGATTTTTTGAAAAATCCCTAAGCCCCGGGGTCACAATTTCAGCAAAAATCGGACGTTCGGCAATGCACTCAAAAATGGTGCCAGACGGTTGCAAATGCTCCCCTGAGAGGTTTGGCGGTCAAAACAGAAGGCTTTTTATCACAGGACAAGAAATCAGTCCTCGACAACTTCACCGGCAGAAAAAGATTTTTTGAAAAAATCCCTAAGCCCCGGGGTCACAATTTCATCAAAAATTGGACTTTAGGGAATCCACTCAAAAATGGTGCCAGACGGTTGCAAATGCTCCCCTGAGAGGTTTGGCGGTCGAAACAGAAGGCTTTTTATCACAGGACAAGAAATCAGCCCTCGACAACTTCACCGGCAGAAAAAGATTTTTTTGAAAAAATCCCTAAGCCCCGGGGTCACAATTTCATCAAAAATAAGACATTCTCCAATTCACTCAGAAATTGTGCCAAACGGTTGCAAATGCTCCCCTGAGAGGTTTGGCGGTCGAAACAGAAGGCTTTTTATCACAGGACTAGAAATCAGTCCTCGACAACTTCACCCTCAGAAAATGATTTTTTTGAAAAAATCCCTAAGCCCCGGGGTCACAATTTCATCAAAAATATGACATTCTCCAATTCACTCAGAAATTGTGCCAAACGGTTGCAAATGCTCCCCTGAGAGGTGTGGCGGTCGAAAAAGAAGGCTTTTTATCACAGGACAAGAAATCAGACCTCGACAACTTCACCGGCAGAAAATTTTTTTTTTGAAAAAATCCCTAAGCCCCGGGGTCACAATTTCATCAAAAATTGGACTTTTGGGAATCCACTCAAAAATGGTGCCAAATGGTTGCAAATGCTCCCCTGAGAGGTTTGGCTGTCGAAACAGAAGGCTTTTTATCACAGGACAAGAAATCAGCCCTCGACAACTTCACCGGCAGAAAAAGATTTTTTTGAAAAAATCCCTAAGCCCCGGGGTCACAATTTCATCAAAAATATGACATTCTCCAATTCACTCAGAAATTGTGCCAAACGGTTGCAAATGCTCCCCTGAGAGGTTTGGCGGTCGAAACAGAAGGCTGTTTATCACAGGACAAGAAATCAGTCCTTGACAACTTCACCGGCAGAAAATGATTTTTTGAAAAATCCCTAAGCCCCGGGGTCACAATTTCAGCAAAAATCGGACGTTCGGCAATGCACTCAAAAATGGTGCCAGACGGTTGCAAATGCTCCCCTGAGAGGTTTGGCGGTCGAAACAGAAGGCTTTTTATCACAGGACAAGAAATCAGTCCTCGACAACTTCACCGGCAGAAAAAGATTTTTTTGAAAAAATCCCTAAGCCCCGGGTCACAATTTCAGCAAAAATCGGACGTTCGGCAATCCACTCAAAAATGGTGCCAGACGGTTGCAAATGCTCCCCTGAGAGGTTTGGCGGTCGAAACAGAAGGCTTTTTATCACAGGACAAGAAATCAGCCCTCGACAACTTCACCGGCAGAAAAAGATTTTTTTGAAAAAATCCCTAAGCCCCGGGGTCACAATTTCATCAAAAATAAGACATTCTCCAATTCACTCAGAAATTGTGCCAAACGGTTGCAAATGCTCCCCTGAGAGGTTTGGCGGTCGAAACAGAAGGCTTTTTATCACAGGACTAGAAATCAGTCCTCGACAACTTCACCCTCAGAAAATGATTTTTTTGAAAAAATCCCTAAGCCCCGGGGTCACAATTTCATCAAAAATATGACATTCTCCAATTCACTCAGAAATTGTGCCAAACGGTTGCAAATGCTCCCCTGAGAGGTGTGGCGGTCGAAAAAGAAGGCTTTCTATCACAGGACAAGAAATCAGACCTCGACAACTTCACCGGCAGAAAATTTTTTTTTTGAAAAAATCCCTAAGCCCCGGGGTCACAATTTCATCAAAAATTGGACTTTTGGGAATCCACTCAAAAATGGTGCCAAACGGTTGCAAATGCTCCCCTGAGAGGTTTGGCTGTCGAAACAGAAGGCTTTTTATCACAGGACAAGAAATCAGCCCTCGACAACTTCACCGGCAGAAAAAGATTTTTTTGAAAAAATCCCTAAGCCCCGGGGTCACAATTTCATCAAAAATATGACATTCTCCAATTCACTCAGAAATTGTGCCAAACGGTTGCAAATGCTCCCCTGAGAGGTTTGGCGGTCGAAACAGAAGGCTGTTTATCACAGGACAAGAAATCAGTCCTTGACAACTTCACCGGCAGAAAATGATTTTTTGAAAAATCTCTAAGCCCCGGGGTCACAATTTCAGCAAAAATCGGACGTTCGGCAATGCACTCAAAAATGGTGCCAGACGCTTGCAAATGCTCCCCTGAGAGGTTTGGCGGTCGAAACAGAAGGCTTTTTATCACAGGACAAGAAATCAGTCCTCGACAACTTCACCGGCAGAAAAAGATTTTTTTGAAAAAATCCCTAAGCCCCGGGTCACAATTTCATCAAAAATCGGACGTTTGGCAATCCACTCAAAAATGGTGCCAGACGGTTGCAAATGCTCCCCTGAGAGGTTTGGCGGTCGAAACAGAAGGCTTTTTATCACAGGACAAGAAATCAGTCCTCGACAACTTTACCGGCAGAATAGGATTTTTTGAAAAAAATCCCTAAGCCCCGGGGTCACAATTTCATCAAAAATTGGACTTTTGGGAATCCACTCAAAAATGGTGCCAGACGGTTGCAAATGCTCCCCTGAGAGGTTTGGCGGTCGAAACAGAAGGCTTTTTATCACAGGACAAGAAATCAGCCCTCGACAACTTCACCGGCAGAAAATGATTTTTTTGAAAAAATCCCTAAGCCCCGGGGTCACAATTTCATCAAAAATATGACATTCTCCAATTCACTCAGAAATTGTGCCAAACGGTTGCAAATGCTCCCCTGAGAGGTTTGGCGGTCGAAACAGAAGGCTTTTTATCAGAGGACAAGAAATCAGTCCTCGACAACTTCACCGGCAGAACAAGATTTTTGAAAAAATCCCTAAGCCCCGGGGTCACAATTTCATCAAAAATCGGACGTTCGGCAATCCACTCAAAAATGGTGCCAGACGGTTGCAAATGCTGCCCTGAGAGGTTTGGCGGTCGAAACAGAAGGCTTTTTATCACAGGACAAGAAATCAGTCCTCGACAACTTTACCGGCAGAAAAGGATTTTTTGAAAAAATCCCTAAGCCCCGGGGTCACAATTTCATCAAAAATTGGACTTTTGGGAATCCACTCAGAAATGGTGCCAGACGGTTGCAAATGCTCCCCTGAGAGGTTTGGCGGTCGAAACAGAAGGCTTTTTATCACAGGACAAGAAATCAGTCCTCGACAACTTCACCGGCAGAAAAAGATTTTTTGAAAAAATCCCTAAGCCCCGTGGTCACAATTTCATCAGAAGTTGGACTTTTGGGAATCCACTCAAAAATGGTGCCAGACGGTTGCAAATGCTCCCCTGAGAGGTTTGGCGGTCGAAACAGAAGGCTTTTTATCAAATAACAAGAAATCAGTCCTCGACAACTTTACCGGCAAAATAGGATTTTTTGAAAAAATCCCTAAGCCCCGGGGTCACAATTTCATCAAAAATCGGACGTTCGGCAATCCACTCAAATATGGTGCCAGACGGTTGCAAATGCTCCCCTGAGAGGTTTGGCGGTCGAAACAGAAGGCTTTTTATCACAGGACAAGAAATCAGTCCTCGACAACTTCACCGGCAGAAAAAGATTTTTTGAAAAAATCCCTAAGCCCCGGGGTCCCAATTTCATCAAAAATTGGACTTTAGGGAATCCACTCAAAAATGGTGCCAGACGGTTGCAAATGCTCCCCTGAGAGGTTTGGCGGTCGAAACAGAAGTCTTTTTATCACAGGACAAGAAATCAGCCCTCGACAACTTCACCGGCAGAAAAAGATTTTTTTGAAAAAATCCCTAAGCCCCGGGGTCACAATTTCATCAAAAATAAGACATTCTCCAATTCACTCAGAAATTGTGCCAAATGGTTGCAAATGCTCCCCTGAGAGGTTTGGCGGTCGAAACAGAAGGCTTTTTATCACAGGACTAGAAATCAGTCCTCGACAACTTCACCCTCAGAAAATGATTTTTTTGAAAAAATCCCTAAGCCCCGGGGTCACAATTTCATCAAAAATATGACATTCTCCAATTCACTCAGAAATTGTGCCAAACGGTTGCAAATGCTCCCCTGAGAGGTGTGGCGGTCGAAACAGAAGGCTTTTTATCACAGGACAAGAAATCAGTCCTCGACAACTTTACCGGCAGAATAGGATTTTTTGAAAAAAATCCCTAAGCCCCGGGGTCACAATTTCATCAAAAATTGGACTTTTGGGAATCCACTCAAAAATGGTGCCAGACGGTTGCAAATGCTCCCCTGAGAGGTTTGGCGGTCGAAACAGAAGGCTTTTTATCACAGGACAAGAAATCAGCCCTCGACAACTTCACCGGCAGAAAATGATTTTTTTGAAAAAATCCCTAAGCCCCGGGGTCACAATTTCATCAAAAATATGACATTCTCCAATTCACTCAGAAATTGTGCCAAACGGTTGCAAATGCTCCCCTGAGAGGTTTGGCGGTCGAAACAGAAGGCTTTTTATCACAGGACAAGAAATCAGTCCTCGACAACTTCACCGGCAGAACAAGATTTTTGAAAAAATCCCTAAGCCCCGGGGTCACAATTTCATCAAAAATCGGACGTTCGGCAATCCACTCAAAAATGGTGCCAGACGGTTGCAAATGCTGCCCTGAGAGGTTTGGCGGTCGAAACAGAAGGCTTTTTATCACAGGACAAGAAATCAGTCCTCGACAACTTTACCGGCAGAAAAGGATTTTTTGAAAAAATCCCTAAGCCCCGGGGTCACAATTTCATCAAAAATTGGACTTTTGGGAATCCACTCAAAAATGGTGCCAGACGGTTGCAAATGCTCCCCTGAGAGGTTTGGCGGTCGAAACAGAAGGCTTTTTATCACAGGACAAGAAATCAGTCCTCGACAACTTCACCGGCAGAAAAAGATTTTTTGAAAAAATCCCTAAGCCCCGGGGTCACAATTTCATCAGAAGTTGGACTTTTGGGAATCCACTCAAAAATGGTGCCCGACGGTTGCAAATGCTCCCCTGAGAGGTTTGGCGGTCGAAACAGAAGGCTTTTTATCAAATAACAAGAAATCAGTCCTCGACAACTTTACCGGCAAAATAGGATTTTTTGAAAAAATCCCTAAGCCCCGGGGTCACAATTTCATCAAAAATCGGACGTTCGGCAATCCACTCAAATATGGTGCCAGACGGTTGCAAATGCTCCCCTGAGAGGTTTGGCGGTCGAAACAGAAGGCTTTTTATCACAGGACAAGAAATCAGTCCTCGACAACTTCACCGGCAGAAAAAGATTTTTTGAAAAAATCCCTAAGCCCCGGGGTCACAATTTCATCAAAAATTGGACTTTAGGGAATCCACTCAAAAATGGTGCCAGACGGTTGCAAATGCTCCCCTGAGAGGTTTGGCGGTCGAAACAGAAGGCTTTTTATCACAGGACAAGAAATCAGCCCTCGACAACTTCACCGGCAGAAAAAGATTTTTTTGAAAAAATCCCTAAGCCCCGGGGTCACAATTTCATCAAAAATAAGACATTCTCCAATTCACTCAGAAATTGTGCCAAATGGTTGCAAATGCTCCCCTGAGAGGTTTGGCGGTCGAAACAGAAGGCTTTTTATCACAGGACTAGAAATCAGTCCTCGACAACTTCACCCTCAGAAAATGATTTTTTTGAAAAAATCCCTAAGCCCCGGGGTCACAATTTCATCAAAAATATGACATTCTCCAATTCACTCAGAAATTGTGCCAAACGGTTGCAAATGCTCCCCTGAGAGGTGTGGCGGTCGAAACAGAAGGCTTTTTATCACAGGACAAGAAATCAGACCTCGACAACTTCACCGGCAGAAAAATTTTTTTTTGAAAAAATCCCTAAGCCCCGGGGTCACAATTTCATCAAAAATTGGACTTTAGGGAATCCACTCAAAAATGGTGCCAAACGGTTGCAAATGCTCCCCTGAGAGGTTTGGCGGTCGAAACAGAAGGCTTTTTATCACAGGACAAGAAATCAGCCCTCGAGAACTTCACCGGCAGAAAAAGATTTTTTTGAAAAAATCCCTAAGCCCCGGGGTCACAATTTCATCAAAAATCGGATTTTCGGCAATCCACTCAAAAATGGTGCCAGACGGTTGCAAATGCTCCCCTGAGAGGTTTGGCGGTCGAAACAGAAGGCTGTTTATCACAGGACAAGAAATCAGTCCTTGACAACTTCACCGGCAGAAAATGATTTTTTGAAAAATCCCTAAGCCCCGGGGTCACAATTTCAGCAAAAATCGGACGTTCGGCAATGCACTCAAAAATGGTGCCAGACGGTTGCAAATGCTCCCCTGAGAGGTTTGGCGGTCAAAACAGAAGGCTTTTTATCACAGGACAAGAAATCAGTCCTCGACAACTTCACCGGCAGAAAAAGATTTTTTGAAAAAATCCCTAAGCCCCGGGGTCACAATTTCATCAAAAATTACACTTTAGGGAATCCACTCAAAAATGGTGCCAGACGGTTGCAAATGCTCCCCTGAGAGGTTTGGCGGTCGAAACAGAAGGCTTTTTATCACAGGACAAGAAATCAGCCCTCGACAACTTCACCGGCAGAAAAAGATTTTTTGAAAAAATCCCTAAGCCCCGGGGTCACAATTTCATCAGAAGTTGGACTTTTGGGAATCCACTCAAAAATGGTGCCCGACGGTTGCAAATGCTCCCCTGAGAGGTTTGGCGGTCGAAACAGAAGGCTTTTTATCAAATAACAAGAAATCAGTCCTCGACAACTTTACCGGCAAAATAGGATTTTTTGAAAAAATCCCTAAGCCCCGGGGTCACAATTTCATCAAAAATCGGACGTTCGGCAATCCACTCAAATATGGTGCCAGACGGTTGCAAATGCTCCCCTGAGAGGTTTGGCGGTCGAAACAGAAGGCTTTTTATCACAGGACAAGAAATCAGTCCTCGACAACTTCACCGGCAGAAAAAGATTTTTTGAAAAAATCCCTAAGCCCCGGGGTCACAATTTCATCAAAAATTGGACTTTAGGGAATCCACTCAAAAATGGTGCCAGACGGTTGCAAATGCTCCCCTGAGAGGTTTGGCGGTCGAAACAGAAGGCTTTTTATCACAGGACAAGAAATCAGCCCTCGACAACTTCACCGGCAGAAAAAGATTTTTTTGAAAAAATCCCTAAGCCCCGGGGTCACAATTTCATCAAAAATAAGACATTCTCCAATTCACTCAGAAATTGTGCCAAATGGTTGCAAATGCTCCCCTGAGAGGTTTGGCGGTCGAAACAGAAGGCTTTTTATCACAGGACTAGAAATCAGTCCTCGACAACTTCACCCTCAGAAAATGATTTTTTTGAAAAAATCCCTAAGCCCCGGGGTCACAATTTCATCAAAAATATGACATTCTCCAATTCACTCAGAAATTGTGCCAAACGGTTGCAAATGCTCCCCTGAGAGGTGTGGCGGTCGAACCAGAAGGCTTTTTATCACAGGACAAGAAATCAGACCTCGACAACTTCACCGGCAGAAAAAATTTTTTTTGAAAAAATCCCTAAGCCCCGGGGTCACAATTTCATCAAAAATTGGACTTTAGGGAATCCACTCAAAAATGGTGCCAAACGGTTGCAAATGCTCCCCTGAGAGGTTTGGCGGTCGAAACAGAAGGCTTTTTATCACAGGACAAGAAATCAGCCCTCGAGAACTTCACCGGCAGAAAAAGATTTTTTTGAAAAAATCCCTAAGCCCCGGGGTCACAATTTCATCAAAAATCGGATTTTCGGCAATCCACTCAAAAATGGTGCCAGACGGTTGCAAATGCTCCCCTGAGAGGTTTGGCGGTCGAAACAGAAGGCTGTTTATCACAGGACAAGAAATCAGTCCTTGACAACTTCACCGGCAGAAAATGATTTTTTGAAAAATCCCTAAGCCCCGGGGTCACAATTTCAGCAAAAATCGGACGTTCGGCAATGCACTCAAAAATGGTGCCAGACGGTTGCAAATGCTCCCCTGAGAGGTTTGGCCGTCAAAACAGAAGGCTTTTTATCACAGGACAAGAAATCAGTCCTCGACAACTTCACCGGCAGAAAAAGATTTTTTGAAAAAAATCCCTAAGCCCCGGGGTCACAATTTCATCAAAAATATGACATTCTCCAATTCACTCAGAAATTGTGCCAAACGGTTGCAAATGCTCCCCTGAGAGGTTTGGCGGTCGAAACAGAAGGCTGTTTATCACAGGACAAGAAATCAGTCCTTGACAACTTCACCGGCAGAAAATGATTTTTTGAAAAATCCCTAAGCCCCGGGGTCACAATTTCAGCAAAAATCGGACGTTCGGCAATGCACTCAAAAATGGTGCCAGACGGTTGCAAATGCTCCCCTGAGAGGTTTGGCGGTCGAAACAGAAGGCTTTTTATCACAGGACAAGAAATCAGTCCTCGACAACTTCACCGGCAGAAAAAGATTTTTTGAAAAAATCCCTAAGCCCCGGGGTCACAATTTCATCAAAAATTGGACTTTTGGGAATCCACTCAAAAATGGTGCCAGACGGTTGCAAATGCTCCCCTGAGAGGTTTGGCGGTCGAAACAGAAGGCTTTTTATCACAGGACAAGAAATCAGCCCTCGACAACTTCAGCGGCAGAAAAAGATTTTTTTGAAAAAATCCCTAAGCCCCGGGGTCACAATTTCATCAAAAATAAGACATTCTCCAATTCACTCAGAAATTGTGCCAAACGGTTGCAAATGCTCCCCTGAGAGGTTTGGCGGTCGAAACAGAAGGCTTTTTATCACAGGACTAGAAATCAGTCCTCGACAACTTCACCCTCAGAAAATGATTTTTTTGAAAAAATCCCTAAGCCCCGGGGTCACAATTTCATCAAAAATATGACATTCTCCAATTCACTCAGAAATTGTGCCAAACGGTTGCAAATGCTCCCCTGAGAGGTGTGGCGGTCGAAACAGAAGGCTTTTTATCACAGGACGAGAAATCAGACCTCGACAACTTCACCGGCAGAAAAATTTTTTTTTGAAAAAATCCCTAAGCCCCGGGGTCACAATTTCATCAAAAATTGGACTTTTGGGAATCCACTCAAAAATGGTGCCAAACGGTTGCAAATGCTCCCCTGAGAGGTTTGGCGGTCGAAACAGAAGGCTTTTTATCACAGGACTAGAAATCAGTCCTCGACAACTTTACCGCCAGAAAATGATTTTTTTGAAAAAATCCCTAAGCCCCGGGGTCACAATTTCATCAAAAATATGACATTCTCCAATTCACTCAGAAATTGTGCCAAACGGTTGCAAATGCTCCCGTGAGAGGTTTGGCGGTCGAAACAGAAGGCTGTTTATCACAGGACAAGAAATCAGACCTCGACAACTTCACCGGCAGAAAATGATTTTTTGAAAAATCCCTAAGCCCCGGGGTCACAATTTCAGCAAAAATCGGACGTTCGGCAATGCACTCAAAAATGGTGCCAGACGGTTGCAAATGCTCCCCTGAGAGGTTTGGCGGTCGAAACAGAAGGCTTTTTATCACAGGACAAGAAATCAGTCCTCGACAAATTCACCGGCAGAAAAAGATTTTTTTGAAAAAATCCCTAAGCCCCGGGGTCACAATTTCATCAAAAATCGGACGTTCGGCAATCCACTCAAAAATGGTGCCAGACGGTTGCAAATGCTCCCCTGAGAGGTTTGGCGGTCGAAACAGAAGGCTTTTTATCACAGGACAAGAAATCAGCCCTCGACAACTTCACCCTCAGAAAAAGACTTTTTTGAAAAAATCCCTAAGCCCCGGGGTCACAATTTCATCAAAAATAAGACATTCTCCAATTCACTCAGAAATTGTGCCAAACGGTTGCAAATGCTCCCCTGAGAGGTTTGGCGGTCGAAACAGAAGGCTTTTTATCACAGGACAAGAAATCAGCCCTCGACAACTTCACCGGCAGAAAAAGATTTTTTTTAAACAATCCCTAAGCCCCGGGGTCACAATTTCATCAAAAATATGACATTCTCCAATTCACTCAGAAATTGTGCCAAATGGTTGCAAATGCTCCCCTGAGAGGTGTGGCGGTCGAAAAAGAAGGCTTTTTATCACAGGACAAGAAATCAGACCTCGACAACTTCACCGGCAGAAAATTTTTTTTTTGAAAAAATCCCTAAGCCCCGGGGTCACAATTTCATCAAAAATTGGACTTTTGGGAATCCACTCAAAAATGGTGCCAAATGGTTGCAAATGCTCCCCTGAGAGGTTTGGCTGTCGAAACAGAAGGCTTTTTATCACAGGACAAGAAATCAGCCCTCGACAACTTCACCGGCAGAAAATGATTTTTTTGAAAAAATCCCTAAGCCCCGGGGTCACAATTTCATCAAAAATATGACATTCTCCAATTCACTCAGAAATTGTGCCAAACGGTTGCAAATGCTCCCCTGAGAGGTTTGGCGGTCGAAACAGAAGGCTGTTTATCACAGGACAAGAAATCAGTCCTTGACAACTTCACCGGCAGAAAATGTTTTTTTTGAAAAATCCCTAAGCCCCGGGGTCACAATTTCAGCAAAAATCGGACGTTCGGCAATGCACTCAAAAATGGTGCCAGACGGTTGCAAATGCTCCCCTGAGAGGTTTGGCGGTCGAAACAGAAGGCTTTTTATCACAGGACAAGAAATCAGTCCTCGACAACTTCACCGGCAGAAAAAGATTTTTTGAAAAAATCCCTAAGCCCCGGGGTCACAATTTCATCAAAAATTGGACTTTAGGGAATCCACTCAAAAATGGTGCCAGACGGTTGCAAATGCTCCCCTGAGAGGTTTGGCGGTCGAAACAGAAGGCTTTTTATCACAGGACAAGAAATCAGCCCTCGACAACTTCACCGGCAGAAAAAGATTTTTTTGAAAAAATCCCTAAGCCCCGGGGTCACAATTTCATCAAAAATAAGACATTCTCCAATTCACTCAGAAATTGTGCCAAATGGTTGCAAATGCTCCCCTGAGAGGTTTGGCGGTCGAAACAGAAGGCTTTTTATCACAGGACTAGAAATCAGTCCTCGACAACTTCACCCTCAGAAAATGATTTTTTTGAAAAAATCCCTAAGCCCCGGGGTCACAATTTCATCAAAAATATGACATTCTCCAATTCACTCAGAAATTGTGCCAAACGGTTGCAAATGCTCCCCTGAGAGGTGTGGCGGTCGAAACAGAAGGCTTTTTATCACAGGACAAGAAATCAGACCTCGACAACTTCACCGGCAGAAAAAAATTTTTTTGAAAAAATCCCTAAGCCCCGGGGTCACAATTTCATCAAAAATTGGACTTTTGGGAATCCACTCAAAAATGGTGCCAAACGGTTGCAAATGCTCCCCTGAGAGGTTTGGCGGTCGAAACAGAAGGCTTTTTATCACAGGACAAGAAATCAGCCCTCGACAACTTCACCGGCAGAAAAAGATTTTTTTGAAAAAATCCCTAAGCCCCGGGGTCACAATTTCATCAAAAATCGGATTTTCGGCAATCCACTCAAAAATGGTGCCAGACGGTTGCAAATGCTCCCCTGAGAGGTTTGGCGGTCGAAACAGAAGGCTGTTTATCACAGGACAAGAAATCAGTCCTTGACAACTTCACCGGCAGAAAATGATTTTTTGAAAAATCCCTAAGCCCCGGGGTCACAATTTCAGCAAAAATCGGACGTTCGGCAATGCACTCAAAAATGGTGCCAGACGGTTGCAAATGCTCCCCTGAGAGGTTTGGCGGTCAAAACAGAAGGCTTTTTATCACAGGACAAGAAATCAGTCCTCGACAACTTCACCGGCAGAAAAAGATTTTTTGAAAAAATCCCTAAGCCCCGGGGTCACAATTTCATCAAAAATTGGACTTTAGGGAATCCACTCAAAAATGGTGCCAGACGGTTGCAAATGCTCCCCTGAGAGGTTTGGCGGTCGAAACAGAAGGCTTTTTATCACAGGACAAGAAATCAGCCCTTGACAACTTCACCGGCAGAAAAAGATTTTTTTGAAAAAATCCCTAAGCCCCGGGGTCACAATTTCATCAAAAATAAGACATTCGCCAATTCACTCAGAAATTGTGCCAAATGGTTGCAAATGCTCCCCTGAGAGGTTTGGCGGTCGAAACAGAAGGCTTTTTATCACAGGACTAGAAATCAGTCCTCGACAACTTCACCCTCAGAAAATGATTTTTT
Source organism: Podarcis gaigeae (assembly GCF_964106915.1). Lineage (NCBI taxonomy): Eukaryota > Metazoa > Chordata > Lepidosauria > Squamata > Lacertidae > Podarcis > Podarcis gaigeae. The sequence continues at coordinate 17,146,746 of NC_139681.1, forward strand.
TGAAAAAATCCCTAAGCCCCGGGGTCACAATTTCATCAAAAATATGACATTCTCCAATTCACTCAGAAATTGTGCCAAACGGTTGCAAATGCTCCCCTGAGAGGTGTGGCGGTCGAAACAGAAGGCTTTTTATCACAGGACAAGAAATCAGACCTCGACAACTTCACCGGCAGAAAAAATTTTTTTTGAAAAAATCCCTAAGCCCCGGGGTCACAATTTCATCAAAAATTGGACTTTTGGGAATCCACTCAAAAATGGTGCCAAACGGTTGCAAATGCTCCCCTGAGAGGTTTGGCGGTCGAAACAGAAGGCTTTTTATCACAGGACAAGAAATCAGCCCTCGACAACTTCACCGGCAGAAAAAGATTTTTTTGAAAAAATCCCTAAGCCCCGGGGTCACAATTTCATCAAAAATCGGATTTTCGGCAATCCACTCAAAAATGGTGCCAGACGGTTGCAAATGCTCCCCTGAGAGGTTAGGCGGTCGAAACAGAAGGCTGTTTATCACAGGACAAGAAATCAGTCCTTGACAACTTCACCGGCAGAAAATGATTTTTTGAAAAATCCCTAAGCCCCGGGGTCACAATTTCAGCAAAAATCGGACGTTCGGCAATGCACTCAAAAATGGTGCCAGACGGTTGCAAATGCTCCCCTGAGAGGTTTGGCGGTCAAAACAGAAGGCTTTTTATCACAGGACAAGAAATCAGTCCTCGACAACTTCACCGGCAGAAAAAGATTTTTTGAAAAAATCCCTAAGCCCCGGGGTCACAATTTCATCAAAAATTGGACTTTAGGGAATCCACTCAAAAATGGTGCCAGACGGTTGCAAATGCTCCCCTGAGAGGTTTGGCGGTCGAAACAGAAGGCTTTTTATCACAGGACAAGAAATCAGCCCTCGACAACTTCACCGGCAGAAAAAGATTTTTTTGAAAAAATCCCTAAGCCCCGGGGTCACAATTTCATCAAAAATAAGACATTCTCCAATTCACTCAGAAATTGTGCCAAACGGTTGCAAATGCTCCCCTGAGAGGTTTGGCGGTCGAAACAGAAGGCTTTTTATCACAGGACTAGAAATCAGTCCTCGACAACTTCACCCTCAGAAAATGATTTTTTTGAAAAAATCCCTAAGCCCCGGGGTCACAATTTCATCAAAAATATGACATTCTCCAATTCACTCAGAAATTGTGCCAAACGGTTGCAAATGCTCCCCTGAGAGGTGTGGCGGTCGAAAAAGAAGGCTTTTTATCACAGGACAAGAAATCAGACCTCGACAACTTCACCGGCAGAAAATTTTTTTTTTGAAAAAATCCCTAAGCCCCGGGGTCACAATTTCATCAAAAATTGGACTTTTGGGAATCCACTCAAAAATGGTGCCAAATGGTTGCAAATGCTCCCCTGAGAGGTTTGGCTGTCGAAACAGAAGGCTTTTTATCACAGGACAAGAAATCAGCCCTCGACAACTTCACCGGCAGAAAAAGATTTTTTTGAAAAAATCCCTAAGCCCCGGGGTCACAATTTCATCAAAAATATGACATTCTCCAATTCACTCAGAAATTGTGCCAAACGGTTGCAAATGCTCCCCTGAGAGGTTTGGCGGTCGAAACAGAAGGCTGTTTATCACAGGACAAGAAATCAGTCCTTGACAACTTCACCGGCAGAAAATGATTTTTTGAAAAATCCCTAAGCCCCGGGGTCACAATTTCAGCAAAAATCGGACGTTCGGCAATGCACTCAAAAATGGTGCCAGACGGTTGCAAATGCTCCCCTGAGAGGTTTGGCGGTCGAAACAGAAGGCTTTTTATCACAGGACAAGAAATCAGTCCTCGACAACTTCACCGGCAGAAAAAGATTTTTTTGAAAAAATCCCTAAGCCCCGGGTCACAATTTCAGCAAAAATCGGACGTTCGGCAATCCACTCAAAAATGGTGCCAGACGGTTGCAAATGCTCCCCTGAGAGGTTTGGCGGTCGAAACAGAAGGCTTTTTATCACAGGACAAGAAATCAGCCCTCGACAACTTCACCGGCAGAAAAAGATTTTTTTGAAAAAATCCCTAAGCCCCGGGGTCACAATTTCATCAAAAATAAGACATTCTCCAATTCACTCAGAAATTGTGCCAAACGGTTGCAAATGCTCCCCTGAGAGGTTTGGCGGTCGAAACAGAAGGCTTTTTATCACAGGACTAGAAATCAGTCCTCGACAACTTCACCCTCAGAAAATGATTTTTTTGAAAAAATCCCTAAGCCCCGGGGTCACAATTTCATCAAAAATATGACATTCTCCAATTCACTCAGAAATTGTGCCAGACGGTTGCAAATGCTCCCCTGAGAGGTTTGGCGGTCGAAACAGAAGGCTTTTTATCACAGGACAAGAAATCAGTCCTCGACAACTTCACCGGCAGAAAAAGATTTTTTTGAAAAAATCCCTAAGCCCCGGGTCACAATTTCAGCAAAAATCGGACGTTCGGCAATCCACTCAAAAATGGTGCCAGACGGTTGCAAATGCTCCCCTGAGAGGTTTGGCGGTCGAAACAGAAGGCTTTTTATCACAGGACAAGAAATCAGCCCTCGACAACTTCACCGGCAGAAAAAGATTTTTTTGAAAAAATCCCTAAGCCCCGGGGTCACAATTTCATCAAAAATAAGACATTCTCCAATTCACTCAGAAATTGTGCCAAACGGTTGCAAATGCTCCCCTGAGAGGTTTGGCGGTCGAAACAGAAGGCTTTTTATCACAGGACTAGAAATCAGTCCTCGACAACTTCACCCTCAGAAAATGATTTTTTTGAAAAAATCCCTAAGCCCCGGGGTCACAATTTCATCAAAAATATGACATTCTCCAATTCACTCAGAAATTGTGCCAAACGGTTGCAAATGCTCCCCTGAGAGGTGTGGCGGTCGAAAAAGAAGGCTTTTTATCACAGGACAAGAAATCAGACCTCGACAACTTCACCGGCAGAAAATTTTTTTTTTGAAAAAATCCCTAAGCCCCGGGGTCACAATTTCATCAAAAATTGGACTTTTGGGAATCCACTCAAAAATGGTGCCAAATGGTTGCAAATGCTCCCCTGAGAGGTTTGGCTGTCGAAACAGAAGGCTTTTTATCACAGGACAAGAAATCAGCCCTCGACAACTTCACCGGCAGAAAAAGATTTTTTTGAAAAAATCCCTAAGCCCCGGGGTCACAATTTCATCAAAAATATGACATTCTCCAATTCACTCAGAAATTGTGCCAAACGGTTGCAAATGCTCCCCTGAGAGGTTTGGCGGTCGAAACAGAAGGCTGTTTATCACAGGACAAGAAATCAGTCCTTGACAACTTCACCGGCAGAAAATGATTTTTTGAAAAATCCCTAAGCCCCGGGGTCACAATTTCAGCAAAAATCGGACGTTCGGCAATCCACTCAAAAATGGTGCCAGACGGTTGCAAATGCTCCCCTGAGAGGTTTGGCGGTCGAAACAGAAGGCTTTTTATCACAGGACAAGAAATCAGCCCTCGACAACTTCACCGGCAGAAAAAGATTTTTTTGAAAAAATCCCTAAGCCCCGGGGTCACAATTTCATCAAAAATAAGACATTCTCCAATTCACTCAGAAATTGTGCCAAACGGTTGCAAATGCTCCCCTGAGAGGTTTGGCGGTCGAAACAGAAGGCTTTTTATCACAGGACTAGAAATCAGTCCTCGACAACTTCACCCTCAGAAAATGATTTTTTTGAAAAAATCCCTAAGCCCCGGGGTCACAATTTCATCAAAAATATGACATTCTCCAATTCACTCAGAAATTGTGCCAAACGGTTGCAAATGCTCCCCTGAGAGGTGTGGCGGTCGAAAAAGAAGGCTTTTTATCACAGGACAAGAAATCAGACCTCGACAACTTCACCGGCAGAAAATTTTTTTTTTGAAAAAATCCCTAAGCCCCGGGGTCACAATTTCATCAAAAATTGGACTTTTGGGAATCCACTCAAAAATGGTGCCAAATGGTTGCAAATGCTCCCCTGAGAGGTTTGGCTGTCGAAACAGAAGGCTTTTTATCACAGGACAAGAAATCAGCCCTCGACAACTTCACCGGCAGAAAAAGATTTTTTTGAAAAAATCCCTAAGCCCCGGGGTCACAATTTCATCAAAAATATGACATTCTCCAATTCACTCAGAAATTGTGCCAAACGGTTGCAAATGCTCCCCTGAGAGGTTTGGCGGTCGAAACAGAAGGCTGTTTATCACAGGACAAGAAATCAGTCCTTGACAACTTCACCGGCAGAAAATGATTTTTTGAAAAATCCCTAAGCCCCGGGGTCACAATTTCAGCAAAAATCGGACGTTCGGCAATGCACTCAAAAATGGTGCCAGACGGTTGCAAATGCTCCCCTGAGAGGTTTGGCGGTCGAAACAGAAGGCTTTTTATCACAGGACAAGAAATCAGTCCTCGACAACTTCACCGGCAGAAAAAGATTTTTTTGAAAAAATCCCTAAGCCCCGGGTCACAATTTCAGCAAAAATCGGACGTTCGGCAATCCACTCAAAAATGGTGCCAGACGGTTGCAAATGCTCCCCTGAGAGGTTTGGCGGTCGAAACAGAAGGCTTTTTATCACAGGACAAGAAATCAGCCCTCGACAACTTCACCGGCAGAAAAAGATTTTTTTGAAAAAATCCCTAAGCCCCGGGGTCACAATTTCATCAAAAATAAGACATTCTCCAATTCACTCAGAAATTGTGCCAAACGGTTGCAAATGCTCCCCTGAGAGGTTTGGCGGTCGAAACAGAAGGCTTTTTATCACAGGACTAGAAATCAGTCCTCGACAACTTCACCCTCAGAAAATGATTTTTTTGAAAAAATCCCTAAGCCCCGGGGTCACAATTTCATCAAAAATATGACATTCTCCAATTCACTCAGAAATTGTGCCAAACGGTTGCAAATGCTCCCCTGAGAGGTGTGGCGGTCGAAAAAGAAGGCTTTTTATCACAGGACAAGAAATCAGACCTCGACAACTTCACCGGCAGAAAATTTTTTTTTTGAAAAAATCCCTAAGCCCCGGGGTCACAATTTCATCAAAAATTGGACTTTTGGGAATCCACTCAAAAATGGTGCCAAACGGTTGCAAATGCTCCCCTGAGAGGTTTGGCTGTCGAAACAGAAGGCTTTTTATCACAGGACAAGAAATCAGCCCTCGACAACTTCACCGGCAGAAAAAGATTTTTTTGAAAAAATCCCTAAGCCCCGGGGTCACAATTTCATCAAAAATATGACATTCTCCAATTCACTCAGAAATTGTGCCAAACGGTTGCAAATGCTCCCCTGAGAGGTTTGGCGGTCGAAACAGAAGGCTGTTTATCACAGGACAAGAAATCAGTCCTTGACAACTTCACCGGCAGAAAATGATTTTTTGAAAAATCTCTAAGCCCCGGGGTCACAATTTCAGCAAAAATCGGACGTTCGGCAATGCACTCAAAAATGGTGCCAGACGCTTGCAAATGCTCCCCTGAGAGGTTTGGCGGTCGAAACAGAAGGCTTTTTATCACAGGACAAGAAATCAGTCCTCGACAACTTCACCGGCAGAAAAAGATTTTTTTGAAAAAATCCCTAAGCCCCGGGTCACAATTTCATCAAAAATCGGACGTTTGGCAATCCACTCAAAAATGGTGCCAGACGGTTGCAAATGCTCCCCTGAGAGGTTTGGCGGTCGAAACAGAAGGCTTTTTATCACAGGACAAGAAATCAGTCCTCGACAACTTTACCGGCAGAATAGGATTTTTTGAAAAAAATCCCTAAGCCCCGGGGTCACAATTTCATCAAAAATTGGACTTTTGGGAATCCACTCAAAAATGGTGCCAGACGGTTGCAAATGCTCCCCTGAGAGGTTTGGCGGTCGAAACAGAAGGCTTTTTATCACAGGACAAGAAATCAGCCCTCGACAACTTCACCGGCAGAAAATGATTTTTTTGAAAAAATCCCTAAGCCCCGGGGTCACAATTTCATCAAAAATATGACATTCTCCAATTCACTCAGAAATTGTGCCAAACGGTTGCAAATGCTCCCCTGAGAGGTTTGGCGGTCGAAACAGAAGGCTTTTTATCAGAGGACAAGAAATCAGTCCTCGACAACTTCACCGGCAGAACAAGATTTTTGAAAAAATCCCTAAGCCCCGGGGTCACAATTTCATCAAAAATCGGACGTTCGGCAATCCACTCAAAAATGGTGCCAGACGGTTGCAAATGCTGCCCTGAGAGGTTTGGCGGTCGAAACAGAAGGCTTTTTATCACAGGACAAGAAATCAGTCCTCGACAACTTTACCGGCAGAAAAGGATTTTTTGAAAAAATCCCTAAGCCCCGGGGTCACAATTTCATCAAAAATTGGACTTTTGGGAATCCACTCAGAAATGGTGCCAGACGGTTGCAAATGCTCCCCTGAGAGGTTTGGCGGTCGAAACAGAAGGCTTTTTATCACAGGACAAGAAATCAGTCCTCGACAACTTCACCGGCAGAAAAAGATTTTTTGAAAAAATCCCTAAGCCCCGTGGTCACAATTTCATCAGAAGTTGGACTTTTGGGAATCCACTCAAAAATGGTGCCAGACGGTTGCAAATGCTCCCCTGAGAGGTTTGGCGGTCGAAACAGAAGGCTTTTTATCAAATAACAAGAAATCAGTCCTCGACAACTTTACCGGCAAAATAGGATTTTTTGAAAAAATCCCTAAGCCCCGGGGTCACAATTTCATCAAAAATCGGACGTTCGGCAATCCACTCAAATATGGTGCCAGACGGTTGCAAATGCTCCCCTGAGAGGTTTGGCGGTCGAAACAGAAGGCTTTTTATCACAGGACAAGAAATCAGTCCTCGACAACTTCACCGGCAGAAAAAGATTTTTTGAAAAAATCCCTAAGCCCCGGGGTCCCAATTTCATCAAAAATTGGACTTTAGGGAATCCACTCAAAAATGGTGCCAGACGGTTGCAAATGCTCCCCTGAGAGGTTTGGCGGTCGAAACAGAAGTCTTTTTATCACAGGACAAGAAATCAGCCCTCGACAACTTCACCGGCAGAAAAAGATTTTTTTGAAAAAATCCCTAAGCCCCGGGGTCACAATTTCATCAAAAATAAGACATTCTCCAATTCACTCAGAAATTGTGCCAAATGGTTGCAAATGCTCCCCTGAGAGGTTTGGCGGTCGAAACAGAAGGCTTTTTATCACAGGACTAGAAATCAGTCCTCGACAACTTCACCCTCAGAAAATGATTTTTTTGAAAAAATCCCTAAGCCCCGGGGTCACAATTTCATCAAAAATATGACATTCTCCAATTCACTCAGAAATTGTGCCAAACGGTTGCAAATGCTCCCCTGAGAGGTGTGGCGGTCGAAACAGAAGGCTTTTTATCACAGGACAAGAAATCAGTCCTCGACAACTTTACCGGCAGAATAGGATTTTTTGAAAAAAATCCCTAAGCCCCGGGGTCACAATTTCATCAAAAATTGGACTTTTGGGAATCCACTCAAAAATGGTGCCAGACGGTTGCAAATGCTCCCCTGAGAGGTTTGGCGGTCGAAACAGAAGGCTTTTTATCACAGGACAAGAAATCAGCCCTCGACAACTTCACCGGCAGAAAATGATTTTTTTGAAAAAATCCCTAAGCCCCGGGGTCACAATTTCATCAAAAATATGACATTCTCCAATTCACTCAGAAATTGTGCCAAACGGTTGCAAATGCTCCCCTGAGAGGTTTGGCGGTCGAAACAGAAGGCTTTTTATCACAGGACAAGAAATCAGTCCTCGACAACTTCACCGGCAGAACAAGATTTTTGAAAAAATCCCTAAGCCCCGGGGTCACAATTTCATCAAAAATCGGACGTTCGGCAATCCACTCAAAAATGGTGCCAGACGGTTGCAAATGCTGCCCTGAGAGGTTTGGCGGTCGAAACAGAAGGCTTTTTATCACAGGACAAGAAATCAGTCCTCGACAACTTTACCGGCAGAAAAGGATTTTTTGAAAAAATCCCTAAGCCCCGGGGTCACAATTTCATCAAAAATTGGACTTTTGGGAATCCACTCAAAAATGGTGCCAGACGGTTGCAAATGCTCCCCTGAGAGGTTTGGCGGTCGAAACAGAAGGCTTTTTATCACAGGACAAGAAATCAGTCCTCGACAACTTCACCGGCAGAAAAAGATTTTTTGAAAAAATCCCTAAGCCCCGGGGTCACAATTTCATCAGAAGTTGGACTTTTGGGAATCCACTCAAAAATGGTGCCCGACGGTTGCAAATGCTCCCCTGAGAGGTTTGGCGGTCGAAACAGAAGGCTTTTTATCAAATAACAAGAAATCAGTCCTCGACAACTTTACCGGCAAAATAGGATTTTTTGAAAAAATCCCTAAGCCCCGGGGTCACAATTTCATCAAAAATCGGACGTTCGGCAATCCACTCAAATATGGTGCCAGACGGTTGCAAATGCTCCCCTGAGAGGTTTGGCGGTCGAAACAGAAGGCTTTTTATCACAGGACAAGAAATCAGTCCTCGACAACTTCACCGGCAGAAAAAGATTTTTTGAAAAAATCCCTAAGCCCCGGGGTCACAATTTCATCAAAAATTGGACTTTAGGGAATCCACTCAAAAATGGTGCCAGACGGTTGCAAATGCTCCCCTGAGAGGTTTGGCGGTCGAAACAGAAGGCTTTTTATCACAGGACAAGAAATCAGCCCTCGACAACTTCACCGGCAGAAAAAGATTTTTTTGAAAAAATCCCTAAGCCCCGGGGTCACAATTTCATCAAAAATAAGACATTCTCCAATTCACTCAGAAATTGTGCCAAATGGTTGCAAATGCTCCCCTGAGAGGTTTGGCGGTCGAAACAGAAGGCTTTTTATCACAGGACTAGAAATCAGTCCTCGACAACTTCACCCTCAGAAAATGATTTTTTTGAAAAAATCCCTAAGCCCCGGGGTCACAATTTCATCAAAAATATGACATTCTCCAATTCACTCAGAAATTGTGCCAAACGGTTGCAAATGCTCCCCTGAGAGGTGTGGCGGTCGAAACAGAAGGCTTTTTATCACAGGACAAGAAATCAGACCTCGACAACTTCACCGGCAGAAAAATTTTTTTTTGAAAAAATCCCTAAGCCCCGGGGTCACAATTTCATCAAAAATTGGACTTTAGGGAATCCACTCAAAAATGGTGCCAAACGGTTGCAAATGCTCCCCTGAGAGGTTTGGCGGTCGAAACAGAAGGCTTTTTATCACAGGACAAGAAATCAGCCCTCGAGAACTTCACCGGCAGAAAAAGATTTTTTTGAAAAAATCCCTAAGCCCCGGGGTCACAATTTCATCAAAAATCGGATTTTCGGCAATCCACTCAAAAATGGTGCCAGACGGTTGCAAATGCTCCCCTGAGAGGTTTGGCGGTCGAAACAGAAGGCTGTTTATCACAGGACAAGAAATCAGTCCTTGACAACTTCACCGGCAGAAAATGATTTTTTGAAAAATCCCTAAGCCCCGGGGTCACAATTTCAGCAAAAATCGGACGTTCGGCAATGCACTCAAAAATGGTGCCAGACGGTTGCAAATGCTCCCCTGAGAGGTTTGGCGGTCAAAACAGAAGGCTTTTTATCACAGGACAAGAAATCAGTCCTCGACAACTTCACCGGCAGAAAAAGATTTTTTGAAAAAATCCCTAAGCCCCGGGGTCACAATTTCATCAAAAATTACACTTTAGGGAATCCACTCAAAAATGGTGCCAGACGGTTGCAAATGCTCCCCTGAGAGGTTTGGCGGTCGAAACAGAAGGCTTTTTATCACAGGACAAGAAATCAGCCCTCGACAACTTCACCGGCAGAAAAAGATTTTTTGAAAAAATCCCTAAGCCCCGGGGTCACAATTTCATCAGAAGTTGGACTTTTGGGAATCCACTCAAAAATGGTGCCCGACGGTTGCAAATGCTCCCCTGAGAGGTTTGGCGGTCGAAACAGAAGGCTTTTTATCAAATAACAAGAAATCAGTCCTCGACAACTTTACCGGCAAAATAGGATTTTTTGAAAAAATCCCTAAGCCCCGGGGTCACAATTTCATCAAAAATTGGACTTTAGGGAATCCACTCAAATATGGTGCCAGACGGTTGCAAATGCTCCCCTGAGAGGTTTGGCGGTCGAAACAGAAGGCTTTTTATCACAGGACAAGAAATCAGCCCTCGACAACTTCACCGGCAGAAAAAGATTTTTTTGAAAAAATCCCTAAGCCCCGGGGTCACAATTTCATCAAAAATAAGACATTCTCCAATTCACTCAGAAATTGTGCCAAATGGTTGCAAATGCTCCCCTGAGAGGTTTGGCGGTCGAAACAGAAGGCTTTTTATCACAGGACTAGAAATCAGTCCTCGACAACTTCACCCTCAGAAAATGATTTTTTTGAAAAAATCCCTAAGCCCCGGGGTCACAATTTCATCAAAAATATGACATTCTCCAATTCACTCAGAAATTGTGCCAAACGGTTGCAAATGCTCCCCTGAGAGGTGTGGCGGTCGAACCAGAAGGCTTTTTATCACAGGACAAGAAATCAGACCTCGACAACTTCACCGGCAGAAAAATTTTTTTTTGAAAAAATCCCTAAGCCCCGGGGTCACAATTTCATCAAAAATTGGACTTTAGGGAATCCACTCAAAAATGGTGCCAAACGGTTGCAAATGCTCCCCTGAGAGGTTTGGCGGTCGAAACAGAAGGCTTTTTATCACAGGACAAGAAATCAGCCCTCGAGAACTTCACCGGCAGAAAAAGATTTTTTTGAAAAAATCCCTAAGCCCCGGGGTCACAATTTCATCAAAAATCGGATTTTCGGCAATCCACTCAAAAATGGTGCCAGACGGTTGCAAATGCTCCCCTGAGAGGTGTGGCCGTCAAAACAGAAGGCTTTTTATCACAGGACAAGAAATCAGTCCTCGACAACTTCACCGGCAGAAAAAGATTTTTTGAAAAAAATCCCTAAGCCCCGGGGTCACAATTTCATCAAAAATATGACATTCTCCAATTCACTCAGAAATTGTGCCAAACGGTTGCAAATGCTCCCCTGAGAGGTTTGGCGGTCGAAACAGAAGGCTGTTTATCACAGGACAAGAAATCAGTCCTTGACAACTTCACCGGCAGAAAATGATTTTTTGAAAAATCCCTAAGCCCCGGGGTCACAATTTCAGCAAAAATCGGACGTTCGGCAATGCACTCAAAAATGGTGCCAGACGGTTGCAAATGCTCCCCTGAGAGGTTTGGCGGTCGAAACAGAAGGCTTTTTATCACAGGACAAGAAATCAGTCCTCGACAACTTCACCGGCAGAAAAAGATTTTTTGAAAAAATCCCTAAGCCCCGGGGTCACAATTTCATCAAAAATTGGACTTTTGGGAATCCACTCAAAAATGGTGCCAGACGGTTGCAAATGCTCCCCTGAGAGGTTTGGCGGTCGAAACAGAAGGCTTTTTATCACAGGACAAGAAATCAGCCCTCGACAACTTCAGCGGCAGAAAAAGATTTTTTTGAAAAAATCCCTAAGCCCCGGGGTCACAATTTCATCAAAAATAAGACATTCTCCAATTCACTCAGAAATGGTGCCAGACGGTTGCAAATGCTCCCCTGAGAGGTTTGGCGGTCGAAACAGAAGGCTTTTTATCACAGGACTAGAAATCAGTCCTCGACAACTTCACCCTCAGAAAATGATTTTTTTGAAAAAATCCCTAAGCCCCGGGGTCACAATTTCATCAAAAATATGACATTCTCCAATTCACTCAGAAATTGTGCCAAACGGTTGCAAATGCTCCCCTGAGAGGTGTGGCGGTCGAAACAGAAGGCTTTTTATCACAGGACGAGAAATCAGACCTCGACAACTTCACCGGCAGAAAAAATTTTTTTTGAAAAAATCCCTAAGCCCCGGGGTCACAATTTCATCAAAAATTGGACTTTTGGGAATCCACTCAAAAATGGTGCCAAACGGTTGCAAATGCTCCCCTGAGAGGTTTGGCGGTCGAAACAGAAGGCTTTTTATCACAGGACTAGAAATCAGTCCTCGACAACTTTACCGCCAGAAAATGATTTTTTTGAAAAAATCCCTAAGCCCCGGGGTCACAATTTCATCAAAAATATGACATTCTCCAATTCACTCAGAAATTGTGCCAAACGGTTGCAAATGCTCCCGTGAGAGGTTTGGCGGTCGAAACAGAAGGCTGTTTATCACAGGACAAGAAATCAGACCTCGACAACTTCACCGGCAGAAAATGATTTTTTGAAAAATCCCTAAGCCCCGGGGTCACAATTTCATCAAAAATCGGACGTTCGGCAATCCACTCAAAAATGGTGCCAGACGGTTGCAAATGCTCCCCTGAGAGGTTTGGCGGTCGAAACAGAAGGCTTTTTATCACAGGACAAGAAATCAGTCCTCGACAAATTCACCGGCAGAAAAAGATTTTTTTGAAAAAATCCCTAAGCCCCGGGGTCACAATTTCATCAAAAATCGGACGTTCGGCAATCCACTCAAAAATGGTGCCAGACGGTTGCAAATGCTCCCCTGAGAGGTTTGGCGGTCGAAACAGAAGGCTTTTTATCACAGGACAAGAAATCAGCCCTCGACAACTTCACCCTCAGAAAAAGACTTTTTTGAAAAAATCCCTAAGCCCCGGGGTCACAATTTCATCAAAAATAAGACATTCTCCAATTCACTCAGAAATTGTGCCAAACGGTTGCAAATGCTCCCCTGAGAGGTTTGGCGGTCGAAACAGAAGGCTTTTTATCACAGGACAAGAAATCAGCCCTCGACAACTTCACCGGCAGAAAAAGATTTTTTTTAAACAATCCCTAAGCCCCGGGGTCACAATTTCATCAAAAATATGACATTCTCCAATTCACTCAGAAATTGTGCCAAATGGTTGCAAATGCTCCCCTGAGAGGTGTGGCGGTCGAAAAAGAAGGCTTTTTATCACAGGACAAGAAATCAGAACTCGACAACTTCACCGGCAGAAAATTTTTTTTTTGAAAAAATCCCTAAGCCCCGGGGTCACAATTTCATCAAAAATTGGACTTTTGGGAATCCACTCAAAAATGGTGCCAAATGGTTGCAAATGCTCCCCTGACAGGTTTGGCTGTCGAAACAGAAGGCTTTTTATCACAGGACAAGAAATCAGCCCTCGACAACTTCACCGGCAGAAAATGATTTTTTTGAAAAAATCCCTAAGCCCCGGGGTCACAATTTCATCAAAAATATGACATTCTCCAATTCACTCAGAAATTGTGCCAAACGGTTGCAAATGCTCCCCTGAGAGGTTTGGCGGTCGAAACAGAAGGCTGTTTATCACAGGACAAGAAATCAGTCCTTGACAACTTCACCGGCAGAAAATGTTTTTTTTGAAAAATCCCTAAGCCCCGGGGTCACAATTTCAGCAAAAATCGGACGTTCGGCAATGCACTCAAAAATGGTGCCAGACGGTTGCAAATGCTCCCCTGAGAGGTTTGGCGGTCGAAACAGAAGGCTTTTTATCACAGGACAAGAAATCAGTCCTCGACAACTTCACCGGCAGAAAAAGATTTTTTGAAAAAATCCCTAAGCCCCGGGGTCACAATTTCATCAAAAATTGGACTTTAGGGAATCCACTCAAAAATGGTGCCAGACGGTTGCAAATGCTCCCCTGAGAGGTTTGGCGGTCGAAACAGAAGGCTTTTTATCACAGGACAAGAAATCAGCCCTCGACAACTTCACCGGCAGAAAAAGATTTTTTTGAAAAAATCCCTAAGCCCCGGGGTCACAATTTCATCAAAAATAAGACATTCTCCAATTCACTCAGAAATTGTGCCAAATGGTTGCAAATGCTCCCCTGAGAGGTTTGGCGGTCGAAACAGAAGGCTTTTTATCACAGGACTAGAAATCAGTCCTCGACAACTTCACCCTCAGAAAATGATTTTTTTGAAAAAATCCCTAAGCCCCGGGGTCACAATTTCATCAAAAATATGACATTCTCCAATTCACTCAGAAATTGTGCCAAACGGTTGCAAATGCTCCCCTGAGAGGTGTGGCGGTCGAAACAGAAGGCTTTTTATCACAGGACAAGAAATCAGACCTCGACAACTTCACCGGCAGAAAAAAATTTTTTTGAAAAAATCCCTAAGCCCCGGGGTCACAATTTCATCAAAAATTGGACTTTTGGGAATCCACTCAAAAATGGTGCCAAACGGTTGCAAATGCTCCCCTGAGAGGTTTGGCGGTCGAAACAGAAGGCTTTTTATCACAGGACAAGAAATCAGCCCTCGACAACTTCACCGGCAGAAAAAGATTTTTTTGAAAAAATCCCTAAGCCCCGGGGTCACAATTTCATCAAAAATCGGATTTTCGGCAATCCACTCAAAAATGGTGCCAGACGGTTGCAAATGCTCCCCTGAGAGGTTTGGCGGTCGAAACAGAAGGCTGTTTATCACAGGACAAGAAATCAGTCCTTGACAACTTCACCGGCAGAAAATGATTTTTTGAAAAATCCCTAAGCCCCGGGGTCACAATTTCAGCAAAAATCGGACGTTCGGCAATGCACTCAAAAATGGTGCCAGACGGTTGCAAATGCTCCCCTGAGAGGTTTGGCGGTCAAAACAGAAGGCTTTTTATCACAGGACAAGAAATCAGTCCTCGACAACTTCACCGGCAGAAAAAGATTTTTTGAAAAAATCCCTAAGCCCCGGGGTCACAATTTCATCAAAAATTGGACTTTAGGGAATCCACTCAAAAATGGTGCCAGACGGTTGCAAATGCTCCCCTGAGAGGTTTGGCGGTCGAAACAGAAGGCTTTTTATCACAGGACAAGAAATCAGCCCTTGACAACTTCACCGGCAGAAAAAGATTTTTTTGAAAAAATCCCTAAGCCCCGGGGTCACAATTTCATCAAAAATAAGACATTCGCCAATTCACTCAGAAATTGTGCCAAATGGTTGCAAATGCTCCCCTGAGAGGTTTGGCGGTCGAAACAGAAGGCTTTTTATCACAGGACTAGAAATCAGTCCTCGACAACTTCACCCTCAGAAAATGATTTTTTTGAAAAAATCCCTAAGCCCCGGGGTCACAATTTCATCAAAAATATGACATTCTCCAATTCACTCAGAAATTGTGCCAAACGGTTGCAAATGCTCCCCTGAGAGGTGTGGCGGTCGAAACAGAAGGCTTTTTATCACAGGACAAGAAATCAGACCTCGACAACTTCACCGGCAGAAAAAATTTTTTTTGAAAAAATCCCTAAGCCCCGGGGTCACAATTTCATCAAAAATTGGACTTTAGGGAATCCACTCAAAAATGGTGCCAAACGGTTGCAAATGCTCCCCTGAGAGGTTTGGCGGTCGAAACAGAAGGCTTTTTATCACAGGACAAGAAATCAGCCCTCGAGAACTTCACCGGCAGAAAAAGATTTTTTTGAAAAAATCCCTAAGCCCCGGGGTCACAATTTCATCAAAAATCGGATTTTCGGCAATCCACTCAAAAATGGTGCCAGACGGTTGCAAATGCTCCCCTGAGAGGTTTGGCGGTCGAAACAGAAGGCTGTTTATCACAGGACAAGAAATCAGTCCTTGACAACTTCACCGGCAGAAAATGATTTTTTGAAAAATCCCTAAGCCCCGGGGTCACAATTTCAGCAAAAATCGGACGTTCGGCAATGCACTCAAAAATGGTGCCAGACGGTTGCAAATGCTCCCCTGAGAGGTTTGGCGGTCAAAACAGAAGGCTTTTTATCACAGGACAAGAAATCAGTCCTCGACAACTTCACCGGCAGAAAAAGATTTTTTGAAAAAATCCCTAAGCCCCGGGGTCACAATTTCATCAAAAATTGGACTTTAGGGAATCCACTCAAAAATGGTGCCAGACGGTTGCAAATGCTCCCCTGAGAGGTTTGGCGGTCGAAACAGAAGGCTTTTTATCACAGGACAAGAAATCAGCCCTCGACAACTTCACCGGCAGAAAAAGATTTTTTTGAAAAAATCCCTAAGCCCCGGGGTCACAATTTCATCAAAAATAAGACATTCTCCAATTCACTCAGAAATTGTGCCAAACGGTTGCAAATGCTCCCCTGAGAGGTTTGGCGGTCGAAACAGAAGGCTGTTTATCACAGGACAAGAAATCAGTCCTTGACAACTTCACCGGCAGAAAATGATTTTTTGAAAAATCCCTAAGCCCCGGGGTCACAATTTCAGCAAAAATCGGACGTTCGGCAATGCACTCAAAAATGGTGCCAGACGGTTGCAAATGCTCCCCTGAGAGGTTTGGCGGTCAAAACAGAAGGCTTTTTATCACAGGACAAGAAATCAGTCCTCGACAACTTCACCGGCAGAAAAAGATTTTTTGAAAAAATCCCTAAGCCCCGGGGTCACAATTTCATCAAAAATTGGACTTTAGGGAATCCACTCAAAAATGGTGCCAGACGGTTGCAAATGCTCCCCTGAGAGGTTTGGCGGTCGAAACAGAAGGCTTTTTATCACAGGACAAGAAATCAGCCCTTGACAACTTCACCGGCAGAAAAAGATTTTTTTGAAAAAATCCCTAAGCCCCGGGGTCACAATTTCATCAAAAATAAGACATTCGCCAATTCACTCAGAAATTGTGCCAAATGGTTGCAAATGCTCCCCTGAGAGGTTTGGCGGTCGAAACAGAAGGCTTTTTATCACAGGACTAGAAATCAGTCCTCGACAACTTCACCCTCAGAAAATGATTTTTTTGAAAAAATCCCTAAGCCCCGGGGTCACAATTTCATCAAAAATATGACATTCTCCAATTCACTCAGAAATTGTGCCAAACGGTTGCAAATGCTCCCCTGAGAGGTGTGGCGGTCGAAACAGAAGGCTTTTTATCACAGGACAAGAAATCAGACCTCGACAACTTCACCGGCAGAAAATTTTTTTTTTGAAAAAATCCCTAAGCCCCGGGGTCACAATTTCATCAAAAATTGGACTTTAGGGAATCCACTCAAAAATGGTGCCAAACGGTTGCAAATGCTCCCCTGAGAGGTTTGGCGGTCGAAACAGAAGGCTTTTTATCACAGGACAAGAAATCAGCCCTCGAGAACTTCACCGGCAGAAAAAGATTTTTTTGAAAAAATCCCTAAGCCCCGGGGTCACAATTTCATCAAAAATCGGATTTTCGGCAATCCACTCAAAAATGGTGCCAGACGGTTGCAAATGCTCCCCTGAGAGGTTTGGCGGTCGAAACAGAAGGCTGTTTATCACAGGACAAGAAATCAGTCCTTGACAACTTCACCGGCAGAAAATGATTTTTTGAAAAATCCCTAAGCCCCGGGGTCACAATTTCAGCAAAAATCGGACGTTCGGCAATGCACTCAAAAATGGTGCCAGACGGTTGCAAATGCTCCCCTGAGAGGTTTGGCGGTCAAAACAGAAGGCTTTTTATCACAGGACAAGAAATCAGTCCTCGACAACTTCACCGGCAGAAAAAGATTTTTTGAAAAAATCCCTAAGCCCCGGGGTCACAATTTCATCAAAAATTGGACTTTAGGGAATCCACTCAAAAATGGTGCCAGACGGTTGCAAATGCTCCCCTGAGAGGTTTGGCGGTCGAAACAGAAGGCTTTTTATCACAGGACAAGAAATCAGCCCTCGACAACTTCACCGGCAGAAAAAGATTTTTTTGAAAAAATCCCTAAGCCCCGGGGTCACAATTTCATCAAAAATAAGACATTCTCCAATTCACTCAGAAATTGTGCCAAACGGTTGCAAATGCTCCCCTGAGAGGTTTGGCGGTCGAAACAGAAGGCTTTTTATCACAGGACTAGAAATCAGTCCTCGACAACTTCACCCTCAGAAAATGATTTTTTTGAAAAAATCCCTAAGCCCCGGGGTCACAATTTCATCAAAAATATGACATTCTCCAATTCACTCAGAAATTGTGCCAAACGGTTGCAAATGCTCCCCTGAGAGGTGTGGCGGTCGAAAAAGAAGGCTTTTTATCACAGGACAAGAAATCAGACCTCGACAACTTCACCGGCAGAAAATTTTTTTTTTGAAAAAATCCCTAAGCCCCGGGGTCACAATTTCATCAAAAATTGGACTTTTGGGAATCCACTCAAAAATGGTGCCAAATGGTTGCAAATGCTCCCCTGAGAGGTTTGGCTGTCGAAACAGAAGGCTTTTTATCACAGGACAAGAAATCAGCCCTCGACAACTTCACCGGCAGAAAAAGATTTTTTTGAAAAAATCCCTAAGCCCCGGGGTCACAATTTCATCAAAAATATGACATTCTCCAATTCACTCAGAAATTGTGCCAAACGGTTGCAAATGCTCCCCTGAGAGGTTTGGCGGTCGAAACAGAAGGCTGTTTATCACAGGACAAGAAATCAGTCCTTGACAACTTCACCGGCAGAAAATGATTTTTTGAAAAATCCCTAAGCCCCGGGGTCACAATTTCAGCAAAAATCGGACGTTCGGCAATGCACTCAAAAATGGTGCCAGACGGTTGCAAATGCTCCCCTGAGAGGTTTGGCGGTCGAAACAGAAGGCTTTTTATCACAGGACAAGAAATCAGTCCTCGACAACTTCACCGGCAGAAAAAGATTTTTTTGAAAAAATCCCTAAGCCCCGGGTCACAATTTCAGCAAAAATCGGACGTTCGGCAATCCACTCAAAAATGGTGCCAGACGGTTGCAAATGCTCCCCTGAGAGGTTTGGCGGTCGAAACAGAAGGCTTTTTATCACAGGACAAGAAATCAGCCCTCGACAACTTCACCGGCAGAAAAAGATTTTTTTGAAAAAATCCCTAAGCCCCGGGGTCACAATTTCATCAAAAATAAGACATTCTCCAATTCACTCAGAAATTGTGCCAAACGGTTGCAAATGCTCCCCTGAGAGGTTTGGCGGTCGAAACAGAAGGCTTTTTATCACAGGACTAGAAATCAGTCCTCGACAACTTCACCCTCAGAAAATGATTTTTTTGAAAAAATCCCTAAGCCCCGGGGTCACAATTTCATCAAAAATATGACATTCTCCAATTCACTCAGAAATTGTGCCAAACGGTTGCAAATGCTCCCCTGAGAGGTGTGGCGGTCGAAAAAGAAGGCTTTTTATCACAGGACAAGAAATCAGACCTCGACAACTTCACCGGCAGAAAATTTTTTTTTTGAAAAAATCCCTAAGCCCCGGGGTCACAATTTCATCAAAAATTGGACTTTTGGGAATCCACTCAAAAATGGTGCCAAACGGTTGCAAATGCTCCCCTGAGAGGTTTGGCTGTCGAAACAGAAGGCTTTTTATCACAGGACAAGAAATCAGCCCTCGACAACTTCACCGGCAGAAAAAGATTTTTTTGAAAAAATCCCTAAGCCCCGGGGTCACAATTTCATCAAAAATATGACATTCTCCAATTCACTCAGAAATTGTGCCAAACGGTTGCAAATGCTCCCCTGAGAGGTTTGGCGGTCGAAACAGAAGGCTGTTTATCACAGGACAAGAAATCAGTCCTTGACAACTTCACCGGCAGAAAATGATTTTTTGAAAAATCCCTAAGCCCCGGGGTCACAATTTCAGCAAAAATCGGACGTTCGGCAATGCACTCAAAAATGGTGCCAGACGGTTGCAAATGCTCCCCTGAGAGGTTTGGCGGTCAAAACAGAAGGCTTTTTATCACAGGACAAGAAATCAGTCCTCGACAACTTCACCGGCAGAAAAAGATTTTTTGAAAAAATCCCTAAGCCCCGGGGTCACAATTTCATCAAAAATTGGACTTTAGGGAATCCACTCAAAAATGGTGCCAGACGGTTGCAAA